>NC_090341.1:48617662-49867662 GCF_035084215.1 Heptranchias perlo
GATGGTGTGTGACTTGGAGGGGAACGTGCAGGTGGTGTTGTTCCCATGTGCCTGCTGCTCTTGTCCTTCTAGGTGGTAGAGGTCGCAGGTTTGAGAGGTGCTGTCGAAGAAGCCTTGGCGAGTTGCTGCAGTGCATCCTGTGGATGGTACACACTGCAGCCACCGTGCGCCGGTGGTGAAGGGAGTGAATGTTTAGGGTGGTGGATGGGGTGCCAATCAAGCGGGCTGCTTTGTCCTGGATGGCGTTGAGCTTCTTGAGTGTTGTTGGAGCTGCACTCATCCAGGCAAGTGGAGAGTATTCCATCACACTCCTGACTTGTGCCTTGTAGATGGTGGAAAGGCTTTGGGGAGTCAGGAGGTGAGTCACTCGCCGCAGAATACCCAGCCTCTGACCTGCTCTCGTAGCCACAGTATTTATGTGGCTGGTCCAGTTAAGTTTCTGGTCAATGATGATACACAGGATGTTGATGGTGGGGGATTCAGCGATGGTAATGCCGTTGAATGTCAAGGGGAGGTGATTTTTGGAGATGGTCATTGCCTGGCGCGAATGTTACTTGCCGCTTATCAGCCCAAGCCTGGATGTTGTCCATTGTAAACAATTTTACAACACCAAGTTATAGTCCAGCAATTTTATTTTAAATTCACAAGCTTTCGGAGGCGACCTCCTTCCTCAGGTGAACGATGTGGAAATGAAGTCCTCGAAATGAAGTCGCATTTATAATTCACAGAACAATGCTGGTGATAACAGACAGTTTTTTCAACTGCCCGTTGCCAAGGCAATCAGTGTGCAGACAGACAGGTGTTACCTGCCAGGTCTCAGAATATACAAATCACCAAAAAAAACAACAAACAAAAAAAAAACAGAGATAGAGAGGTAGAAACATAGAAAACACCCATGAGGACGGCCTCAACCGGGATCTTGGGTTCATGTCACGCTACACGTTACCCCACCAGCGAACAAATGTTATCTGTTTTTAATATAACGGGTCAGTTGCTGTCTTTTCTATGTTTCTACCTCTCTATCTCTTTTTTTTTTGTTTGTTGTTTTTTTTGGTGATTTGTATATTCTGAGACCTGGCAGGTAACACCTGTCTGTCTGCACACTGATTGCCTTGGCAACGGGCAGTTGAAAAAACTGTCTGTTATCACCAGCATTGTTCTGTGAATTATAAATGCGACTTCATTTCGAGGACTTCATTTCCACATCGTTCACCTGAGGAAGGAGGTAGCCTCCGAAAGCTTGTGAATTTAAAATAAAATTGCTGGACTATAACTTGGTGTTGTAAAATTGTTTACAATTGTCAACCCCAGTCCATCACCGGCATCTCCACATCATGGATGTTGTCCAGGTATTGCTGCATGCGGGCACGGACTGCCTCATTATCTGAGGGGTTGCGAATGCAACTGAATACTGTGCAATCGTCAGCTAACATCCCTAATTCTGACCTTATGATGGAGGGAAGATCATTGATGAAGTAGCTGAAGATGGTTGGGCCTAGGACACTGCCCTGAGGAACTCCTGCAGCAATGTCCTGGGGCTGAGATGATTGGCCTTCAACAACCACTATATCTTCCTTTGTGCTAGATACGACTCCAACCATTGGAGAGTTTTCCCCCTGATTCCCATTGACTTCCTTCAATTGTACTAGGGCTCCTTGGTGCCACACTCAGTCAAATGCTGCCTTGATGTCAAGGGCAGTCACTCTCACCTCACCTCTGGAATTCAGCTCTTTTGTCCATGTTTGGACCAAGGCTGTAATGATGTCTGGAGCTGAGTGGTCCTGGCGGAACCCAAACTGAGCATCGGTGAGCAGGTTATTAGTGAGTAAGTGCCACTTGATAACACTGTCAACGACACCTTCCATCACTTTGCTGATGATTGAGAGTAGACTGATGGGGCGGTAATTAGCCGGATTGGTTTGTCCTGCTTTTTGTGGACAGGATGTACATGGGCAATTTTCCATATTGTCGGGTAGATGCCAGTGTTGTAGCTGTACTGGAACAATTTGGCTAGAGGCGCAGCTAGTTCTCGAGCACAAGTCTTCAGCACTACAGCTGGGATGTTGTTGGGGCCGATAGCCTTTGCTGTATCCAGTGCAATCAGCCATTTCTTGATATCACGTGGAGTGAATCGAATTGGCTGAAGACTGGCTTCTGTGATGGTGGGGATATCGGGAGGAGGCCGAGATGGATCATCCACTCGGCACTTCTGGCTGAAGATGGTTGCAGATGCTTCAGCCTTGTCTTTTGCACTCACGTGCTGGACTCCGCCATCATTGAGACTGGGGATGTTTACAGAGCCTCCTTCTCCCGTTAGTTGTTTAATTGTCCACCACCATTCACGACTGGATGTGGCAGGACTGCAGAGCTTTGATCTGATCTTTTGGTTGTGGAATCACTTAGCTCTGTCTATAGCATGTTGCTTCCACTATTTAGCATGCATGTAGTCCTGTGTTGTGGCTTCACCAGGTTGGCACCTCATTTTTAGGTATGCCTGGTGCTGCTCCTGGCATGCTCTTCTACACTCCTCATTGAACCAGGGTTGATCCCCTGGTTTGTTGGTAATGGTAGAGTGAGGAATATGCTGGGCCATGAGGTTACAGATTGTGCTGGAATACAATTCTGCTGCTGCTGATGGCCCACAGCGCCTCATGGATGCCCAGTTTTGAGTTGGTAGATCTGTTCTGAATCTATCCCATTTAGCACGTTGGTAGTGCCACACAACATGTTGGATGGTGACCTCAGTGTGAAGACAGGACTTCGTCTCCACAAGGACTGTGCGGTGGTCACTCCTACCAATACTGTCATGGACAGATGCATCTGCGACAGGTAGATTGGTGAGGATGTAGGTTTTTCCCTCATGTTGGTTCGGTCACCACCTACCGCAGGCCCAATCTGGCAGCTGTGTCCTTCAGGACTTGGCCAGCTCGGTCAGTAGTGGTGCTACCGAGCCACTCTTGGTGGCTGATCTCTCTCACGCATGTAGCACTAATGGTATCTGGATTTCTCACACGTGTGTAGCGTTGATGGATTTAGATATCTCAAACATATAATGGTGCTTTGATTTGTTCCTTACTGTACCGTATAATAAATTTGTACCAAGCAGTGTGATATCTAATATCAGTTTGTCCCCTTAAAATGTGCGGCACTGCTTCAAACAACCAAACTGGAGTGTCCAAGGCCTCACCTAGGAGCTCTTGGGCTCACTTGGGATTTAGAAAGAAAGTTGCTTAGTAACCAGTCTGAATGAAGACACAATGTCCTCAATTCACAGACTGTCCTGATTAAGGTTTTTGTTTCCAGATGAATTGAGGTCAGGTCAGGGAACAGTACACCACGAGTTAAAGGCTTGTTACACTGAGGTTTTGTTGCAGTGCTTGTGCACAGCACGAGGCTCCAGCTCTCCCTCTGATTTTTTTCTCTCCGCTGACCCCTCCACTCATGTAGGACGATGTTTCCGTGGGTGACTGTACTGCTCCAGTACCTCATCCAAGTAGCGTATTCTCCATATGAGACTGGACAGTGAATGTTAGGGGGAGCAGTCAACTACAGGGGGCATCACAACCAAGTATGATCCTGTCCTCAACTCACACAAACAACAACTTGCATTTGTACCTGTAGTATTGATGGAATTTGGAGTTCTCACATGCGTGTAGCGTTGTTGCGTTCTGAATTTCTCACGCGTATAGCATTGGTGGGATCTGGGTGTCACACATGCATGTAGCATTGGGATGTGGATCTCTCTCGCATGTAGTATTGATGGAATGTGGATCTCTCTCATGCATGTAGTATTGATGGGATCTGCAAAACATATAATGGTGGTTTGCTCTCTTTCTAACTGTAGCGACAATAACTGATTGCACCTCCTCCCTTCTAGGTGCTGACTCTTATTCTGATACAGCTCAAGACTCAGGAGCCCATTGGTACCTAGACCAAGTGGCCTTTCTTCATGTCAGCCAAGACTATGAGGGCCTGTAGGCAATTCTACCATGAGGGGCATCACTGCAAGCCTGATTCTGTCCTTGCTAAACATCCATACAGTGGTCCACAGGGGTTGCTGAATTGTCAGTCAGGAGCAGGAACCTGCACTGATTTCCTCCCCTCCCCTCCTTAGAGTAGGGGCACTGAGGCCAATTTCAGAGCCCTGCTGCTGCCTTGACTGAGATCAGCTTACTCCCCACAGACTGTGTGGATTGAACCTGGGCCTTTCCGGTGTGTATGACTCAGTACCACACCGCACGGTGCATTGTTCCACCAAGTCATTTGGGGGCACTATTACAATGGAAGTCTGAAGAGTAAATATCAATACCTACAGCCAAAGATCTGGGCTCTACATGTCTGTGTCGTTTAAGGGAATATCTTGGGATTTCAGATTGTTTTTTGACCATCTCCTGAAGCTACCGATAAGAATGTTTAGTTCCTGGGAAGTATCTGGAGGTCAATGCATTGCAAGTTAGACATCTGTTCAGAAGATGGATTGAGGGTTACAGAGATCACAGAATAGATACGAGTGAGGACGGCCATTCAGCCCATTTTAGCTCATGCATCTTACATCCAGTTGTTTCTCAAATGTTTCCAAGGTTTGCACCTCTACTGCTCTACCCAGAAGTCCATTCCACGTGTTGATTACTCTTTGGGAGTAATTTTGATTTTGGGCAATATCAGATCAACCACCTGTTCTACATCTCTCCCAATTTTAATTTCCATTGAAGCGACTGGAAATGAAAATGGGGAGAGATGTATAACGGGGGGGTCGATCCAATATTTCCCATTTTACAAGATCACGCAAAGTCAAAATTACCCCCTTTTTGTGTGAAGAGCAACTTCCTGGCCAGTCCTAAACCAGAAAATGCTGCAAATACTCAGCAGGTCACTCAGCATCTGAAGAGAAAAGGGCAAGTTAATGTTTCAAGGTGGGGGTGGAGAACGGTTCCACTCCTCCAAAAACACTAACTTGCCCTTTGTACAGGCCAAACTACTGATCAAATATATTTACAATTAGAAATGATTCATGAAGCAAAAACATGCAAAATACTGACCAACAAAACACTTATGGAAGAGAAGTGGAACAACTAGTCTACTCTTTTCAGAATGTTGCAGTCAGTTTTTCCTGCAGTTTCTTGGAATGAATGAATCAGATGAGCTTTCTTTTTCCAAAGTTGCATTCCCAAGTTGTATCCTTTGGGAGTGACATGGTTTTTATGGAATACATGAACCTGAAATGCACACAGACCCCAGAATAACTCAACCCTTATAGATACACAAGGACTTGAGCACATAATCTAGGCTCACAATTCGGTGCAGCACTGAGGCAGTGCTACATTGTCAGGTGTGCCATTTTTCAGATGCAGCGTTGAACGGGCAGATGGGCCTCAGTTTAGACGGACATATGGCATTTTTCGAAGACTGGGGAGCTGGCTATGTCCTTGCTATCAGGCATCCCTTGACCAACTCCACCAAAAAAGAAAAGATTAACTGATCATTCAACTCATTGCCGTTTGTGGGACCTTGCTTTGCAAATTGGCTGCTGCGTTTGCTTACTAAACAACAATGACTACATTCCAAAAGTAATTCATTGGCTGTGAAGTGCTTTGGGAAGTCTCGAGGATGTGAACAGTGCTATGTACATAAAAGTTCTTTCTTTTCAGGTTGTTTGAGGTTTGAGAACTTTAGGAACAGGAGTGGGCCATTCAGTCCCTCGGGCCTGTTCCGCTGTTCAGTTTGGTCATGGCTGAATTGTATCTTAACTCCATTTCTTTTTGAAGAAATCAAGCAAATAAAATACGAGCAGTCTTCACCCACCTTGTTAAACAATGGGATAATGACTAGAAATAGATTACTTCCTACCCTGCGTTTTAACCAGACTGTAATGGTACATAACAGCAATAGCAAATTGCTTGTCGATCTGACAAATGCTGCATACGTTAACATTTTAATCATGTTACCCCCCCCCCCCTTTTTCTGCTCCCCACCCTGCTCCCCCAAACGTCATGGTCAACAACCCAGTCTTACTGTCACAGATTAAGTGTTTCTGGTTTACCATTTTTTACTCAGTGAAGGAACAGCCTTCATAATAGACACTAAGGGCGGGGGGTGATTTTCCTCACCATTTTCAGTGCATTAGCAGTGTATAAATGGTACAGGAAATTTCTGTAGGCAGGAAAATCGGTTAGCAGCCATTTCCATCCGATTTATGCTGTTAAAATGCTTCTCCCGAGTTCCGTCCTGCTTTTTGAGCCTTCCCACGATCTGCCTGCTGAGTTCCGACTGACCTAATTCGCACACGTCAAAGTGGGTGCAAATCTTTCTTCAGTGGCCGCAGAAACAGCGGCATGACACCGTGTCGAAATTAACCACTTACTATTTAACTCCGATAAAACCAAAGGACGGAAATTCCTATTTTAGTCAGTATGTTGTGGTCAGAGCATGACTTCCTCCAACTTGTACCATTTTTGATGACACAGTTCAGTGCTATATTTGCATATGTTAACAGCACTGCTTCAGGGGAGGTGAGAGAAAGAGCTTTACCTTTCCTTAAAATATAGGGCCGACAGGTGGTGGTGTGGGTCGTTCGTGATGGAATAAGTTGTACCTGGACTGTGGGTGGACTGACGCCGATGGGCAGAATGGCCTTTTCTTGTTCTGGGGCTTCCTGATGTTCTTCTCTTGATTTTTGTGTAACATAATTTGCCCGGTAGCAACACTGATGGGGTATGGGGTAAATATAAGAAAAGCCAAGGATGAAAAAGACCATTTGGCCTGTTGCAGTGGAGGAAGTGGGTTCCTGGTTCATGGTGGATGATGTTGTGAAGGGAGTGGAAATATGGTAGAATCTATAATGTTACTTATTAAAGAAGCATATTCTACTGGATTAACCCACAATCTAAAGTATAAAACAGGATGATAACTGCACACCTATTGGAATCTCAGTTGTTTCTGTATTTTACACTTTAAAATTGGTGGTTAGAGATGGCCTGGGAGCGGACATTTTATGTTGAACTCCTCCTCCTCCTGTGATATCATGGAGATCCGCCTGTGACATCATGAATTATGGATTCCAGCCACAATCCACCGCGCTCAGCCTCTTCCAGAGGCTACATGGCAGGGAGAGGTGGAAGAATGGCTCCCCCTTATGACGTTTGGCGTTATGGGAAATTCAGGCTTCACGCGCTCTGAGCACGGCTTCTGTACTGGGATGTGCCTTCGGGCTTCCAGTGCTACAGCCCAACCAACAAAGCACCGAGTATCTCTGCTTCATAAGAGTGGTGGGAGTCGGGCTGAGAAATCTCCTGATCAATATGTGAGATGAACAGGACGTGGCTTTTCCTGTCATTGATGGTCCCTCCGAGAGATGGTTGACACATCCTGAAGGCGTTGGCAGAAGCTGCCAAACTCCCCTTTTCCTTCCTGAATCCTTCAGCAGCTGTTGAGTTAATTTGACCGTGAGCGCAGGCGGTATAAACCGAAGTTTCCCCGCAGCACAGTCCAAGCTATAGAAACGCATCCTAACTTTTTAAAAATTTCTTGACCAAATGTCTTTTTTTTGTTGCTAGTTTGCTGGCCCTCCCTTCCTGCAGGCACTGACTCTTCATTGGGGTACAGTTCCATTGGAGGGTGGGGGGGGGGGGGGTGATGGGGCAGGGTCTGAGAAAGGAGAGTGGAAAATACTAAATTGAAGGATCGAGTGACCCAGTCTCAACTGTTGCTGTCACTGTCGCCGCTTCTATGAATGAGCTTTGCTTAGTTACGGGTCGGATTGGTCAATGGAGTCCTTCATGAAAATGATGACCTCTCATGAAAGGGACCCCCAGCTCCTGTGAGCATACCACACAGAAGCATTGACAGCGGCTATGGAGAGCCCCGTGTGCAGAGGCTTCTGTGACAGTCGATGGCAGAAGCAGCTCTGGAATTCCATCTCTGCCTCTCGATCACTCTCTCCTCCTTTAAAACGATCCTTAAATCCTAACTCTTTAACCAAGCTTTTAGTCACTCCTCCTAATATCTCCTTCTTTGGCTCAATTTTTATCTGATAATGTCCCTGTGAAGTGCCTTATTACATTAAGGCACTACATAAATGCAAGTTGCTGTTAATAAAACCCATCTGGTTCACTAATGACCTTCAGGGAAGGAAACCTGCCGTCCTTACCCGGTCTGGCCTATACGTGACTCCAGACCCACAGCAATGTGGTTGATTCTTAATTGCCCTCTGAAATGGCCTAACAAGCCACTCAGTTGTAAAATCTCGCTTAAAAAAAGTCAAAATAAGAATAAAACTGGACGGACCACGAGGCACCGGACATGACAAAGGCAAACCAAGTCCAGTCGACCCCTACAAAGTCCTCCTCACTAACATCTGGGGACTTGTGCCAAAATTGGGAGAGCAACAGCCTGACATAGCCATACTCACAGAATCATACCTTTCAGCCAACGTCCCAGACTCTTGCATCACCATCCCTGGGTATGTCCTGTCCCACCGGCAGGACAGACCGACCAGAGGTGGCGGTGCAGTGATATACAGTCAGGAAGGAGTGGCCCTGGGAGTCCTCAACATTGACTCTGGACCTCATGAAATCTCATGGCATCAGGTCAAACATGGGCAAGGAAACCTCCTGCTGATTACCACCTACCGCCCTCCCTCAGCTGATGAATCAGACCTCCTCCATGTTGAACACTACTTGGAGGAAGCACTGAGGGTAGCAAGGGCACAGAATGTACTCTGGGTGGGGGACTTCAATGTCCATCACCAAGAGTGGCTCGGTAGCACCACTACTGACCAAGCTGGCCGAGTCCTGAAGGACATAGCTGCCAGACTGGGCCTGCAACAGGTGTGAGCGAACCAACACGAGGGAAAAACTTTCTTGACCTCGTCCTCACCAATCTACCTGTCGCAAATGCATCTGTCTATGACAGTATTGGTAGGAGTGACCACCGCACAGTCCTTGTGGAGACGAAGTCCCGACTTGGCACTGAGGACACCATCCAACATGTTGTGTGGCACTACCACCGTGCTAAATGGGATAGATTCAGAACAGATCTAGCAGCTCAAAACTGGGCATCCATGAGGCGCTATGGGCCATCAGCAGCAGCAGAATTGTATTCCAGCACAATCTGTAACCTCATGGCCCGGCATATTCCTCACTCCACCATTACCAACAAGCCAGGGGATCAACCCTGGTTCAATGAGGAGTGTAGAAGAGCATGCCAGGAGCAGCACCATGCGTACCTAAAAATGAGGTGCCAACCTGGTAAAGCTACAACTCAGGACTACATGCATGCTAAACAGCGGAAGCAACATGCTATAGACAGAGCTAAGCGATTCCACAACCAACGGATCAGATCAAAGCTCTGCAGTCCTGCCACATCCAGTCGTGAATGGTGGTGGACAATTAAACAACTAACGGGAAGAGGAGGCTCTGCAAACATCCCCATCCTCAAGGATGGCAGAGTCTAGCACGTGAGTGCAAAAGACAAGGTTGAAGCATTTGCAACCATCTTCAGCCAGAAAGGCCGAGTAGATGATCCATCTCGGCCTCCTCCCGATATCCCCACCATCACAGAAGCCAGTCTTCAGCCAATTCGATTCACTCCACGTGATATCAAGAAACGGCTGAGTGCACTGGATACAGCAAAGGCTATGGCCCCCGACAACATCCCGGCTATAGTGCTGAAGACTTGTGCTCCAGAACTAGCCGCGCCTCTAGCCAACTGTTCCAGTACAGCTGCAACACTGGCATCCACCCGATAATGTGGAAAATTGCCCAGGTATGTCCTGTCCACAAAAAGCAGGACAAATCCAATCCGGCCAATTACCGCCCCATCAGTCTACTCTCAATCATCAGCAAAGTGCTGGAAGGTGTCATCGACAGTGCTATCAAGCAGCATTTACTCACCAATAACCTGCTCACCGATGCTCAGTTTGGGTTCCGCCAGGACCACTCGGCTCCAGACCTCATTACAGCCTTGGTCCAAACATGGACAAAAGAGCTGAATTCCAGAGGTGAGGTGAGAGTGACTGCCCTTGACATCAAGGCAGCATTTGACCGAGTGTGGCACCAAGGAGCCCTAGTAAAATTGAAGTCACTGGGAATCGGGGAAAACTCTCCAGTGGCTGGAGTCATACCTAGCACAAAGGAAGATGGTAGTGGTTGTTGGAGGCCAATCATCTCAGCCCCAGGGCATTGCTGCAGGAGTTCCTCAGGGCAATGTTCTAGGCCCAACCATCTTCAGCTGCTTCATCAATGACCTTCCCTCCATCATAAGGTCAGAAATGGGGATGTTCGCTGATGATTGCACAGTGTTCAGTTCCATTTGCAACCTCTCAGATAATGAAGCAGTCCGAGCCCGCATGCAGCAAGACCTGGACAACATCCAGGTTTGGGCTGATAAGTGGCAAGTAACATTCGTGCCAGGCAATGACCATCTCCAACAAGAGAGGGTATAACCACCTCCCCTTGACATTCAACGGCATTACCATTGCCGAATCCCCCACCATCAACATCCTTGGGGTCACCATTGACCAGAAACTTAACTGGGCCAGCCACATAAATACTGTGGCTACAATAGCAGGTCAGAGGCTGGGTACTCTGTGGCGAGTGACTCACCTCCTGACTCCCCAAAGCCTTTCCACCATCTACAAGGCACAAGTCAGGAGTGCGATGGAATACTTTCCACTTGCCTGGATGAGTGCTGCTCCAACAACACTCAAGAAGCTCGACACCATCCAGGACAAAGCAGCCCGCTTGTTTGGCACCCCATCCACCACCTTAAACATTCACTCCCTTCACCACTGGCGCACTGTGGCTGCAGTGTGCACCGTCCACAGGATGCACTGCAGCAACCCGCCAAGGCTTCTTCGACAGCACCTCCCAAACCCGCGACCTCTACCACCTAGAAGGACAAGAGCAGCAGGCACATGGGAACAACACCACCTGCACGTTTTCCTCCAAGTCACACACCATCCCGACTTGGACATATATCGCCGTTCCTTCATCGTTGCTGGGTCAAAATCCTGGAACTCCCTACCTAACAGCACTGTGGGAGAACCTTCACCACACGGACTGCAGCTGTTCAAGAAGGCGGCTCACCACCACCTTCTCGGGCAATTAGGGATGAGCAATAAATGCCGGCCTTGCCAGAGATGCCCACATCCCATGAACGAATATAAAAAATCTAAAATTCTTTAGTAAATATTGAATTTTAATAAATCACCCTTTTGACCACTGAATACCTCCTAAAATCTTGCATGAGTAAAAGGGAGCTGCATGAAAAGGCACTGCCTGGTGTGTTACTGAACCAGAGGCCAAAAGATCCCAGTGTGATTCCCCGCTCTGTATTGAATGAACTGATCTCATCCAGAGGGGTAAAAATCAGCCAGGGTTCCTGCTGCTGATCACTGTGCAGGGATCTCTGCTGGAAAGTACATCAGTGGTTGTCAGGTACGGACAGCATTGGATTTGGCTTTGATTCCCCATGTGGAATGGCCACTTGAGCAAAGTACCATAGGGTAAACTGGCACATATAGAACTGGAACCAGCAGGACTAAGTAACCTTGGGAGAAAATTGGAAACGCAAAGTGAAATAAAGAAATCTCCGTCTGCGGCCCCTCCCTGTCTCCGTCTCAAGGGTTGCTAACAGAGACCCAGTGGACTATTCCTAGGAGTACAGTACTTACAAAAGTTTGTGTCATTCCACAGGATGAGTACATCAATTGGGAGAAGCAAGTCCTTTCACGAGACGAAATTGAACCCAAGATTCGAGAGTACAATGCACAAATCAACAGCGACCTCTTAATGACCCTGGTAAGTAACAAACCTAAATAATGTTTTGGGGGAGGGGTAGAGTAATGGACCCTTACACAAGCTGCGTTTATTCAAAAAAAATTATAAATGAAGCTGAACAGCATCCAGGACAAACCAGTCTGCTTGATCGGCAGCCCCTCCACCAGCTTAAATATCTACTCCCTCCGCCACCAGCGCACCGTGGCTGCAGTGTGTACCATCCACAGGATGCACTGCAGCAACTCGCCAAGGTTTCTTCGACAGCACCTCCCAAACCCGCGACCTCTACCACCTAGAAGGACAAGAACAGCAGGCACATGGGAACAACACCACCTGCACGTTCCCCTCCAAGTCACACACCATCTCGACTTGGAAATATATCGCCGTTCCTTCATCGTCACTGGATCAAAATCCTGGAACTCCCTACCTAACAGCACTGTGGGAGAACCTTGACCACACGGACTGCAGCGGTTCAAGAAGGCGGCTCACCACCACCTTCTCAAGGGCAAGTAAGGATGGGCAATAAATGCCAGCCTTGTCAGCGATGCCCACATCCTGAGAATTAATACAATTTTTTTGAATAAAAAAGTTACTGGATGCAGTCTACTATCATGTTTCCAAATAATTTATCAGTTTCCAAGCTGCTAGTTTATGCAACTGGTTGGTCAGCAAGCACTGACATTCTACTGGGTCTTTCATTATTGAGAGTGATAAACTATGTCTGGGATAGCGGAGGCTCTGGGATATCACAGGGTGTGGGAGCTGTGGGATATCGGAGGCTAGATTACTGTATAAATGATCCATATGCACCTTCCTCCACCCACCCCTGTGATTTTTCTTCATCCTTTTGAAATATAATATTTCTCACAATCTTTAAAACTTCATCAGGGGAGATTTTCCTCTTCTCTGCTTACCTTCCCCAGGTGCAGGGTGGAAGATAACAGGAAGACTCGTTACATCAGGTCCCCGCCCTCATTGCACGGCCCCAAGATTTCCTAGCACTCCCTCTGGTGATGCAGCTGGGTTTGTGCCTGTAGTGAGCACCGGCCGAGTGTAAGGCTGATCCCGGTCTCCAGCCTCGTTTTCCGAGGGATCCGCTCGTTGGGCGCCCCAGCACAGGGGCACCCATGAAAAGCTGCGCCCACTGCCTGCCTGCCTTTCCCCCCCCCCCCCCCCCCCCCATCAAAAACCCCCGGACCCTCACGGGTTGGAGGCAGGCTGAAGAGGAAGCAGACAGGGTGGGTATTAAATTCTATGTGACGATTCGAGGTGCTAGGGGCCCTCTCTCCCTCACTCGAGCTGCTTCCTCACAGGTGCAGCATCCCTGTCGAACAGCCGATGGGTGCCCGTAGGGGAAAATCGGACTTACCTTTGTATTTTCTATTTTGCTTTACCCCTTCTTTTTCCCGTCGTCTCTTAAAAGTGTAGCCGTATCCTGGGCTACGGTTTCACAAGCACTTTATCTTCCAGTACTTTGTTTGAGTGTCCGTTCTTAACGTGGGAGCTTGTATAGAGAGTGGCAACTGGCTGTTCGACCGTGGGCGACATCACACCCATGCCCGATCATGTCCTTGCTCGACGTCTGCGTAAATGCATATTCCGACAGGGGTGAGTGGGTGGAGATGGGGAGCTGGAGCCCTGGGTGAGTTTCCCCCTCCCCAGCCCAATTCCAGCCCCCTACCGTTGTTGCTGTTCCGGCTGAAGTCGGCTAATTCAGCACAAACTCGGGATCCGGCCTGGACTTTCAGGAAGACTCGTTACATCAGGTCCCCGCCCTCATTGCACGGCCCCAAGATTTCCTAGTACTCCCTCTGGTGATGCAGCTGGGTTTGTGCCTGTAGTGAGCACCAGCCGAGTGTAAGGCTGATCCCGGTCTCCAGCCTTGTTTTCCGGGGGATCCATTCGTTGGGCGCCCCTAGAACAGGGGCACCCAGGGGCACCAATGAAAGGCCAATGGGGGGGAGGGGGTGGAGCATAAACATAAACGAGCTTTTACACTCAGCCATCAATCTTAACAACAACAACATTAAATGCCACTCTTCAGCCCATCTTTCCAACCAATCTATCTCTCTCTCGATTTGATTTGCCCGGAACCAGCAATAACAACCAATTAGCTTAAGTTGCACAACAACTTGCATTTGTACAGCGTCTTTAACATGGTCAAACATCCCAAGACGCAACACAGGAGTTTAATCAGACAAAAGTTGACACCAAGCCAAAGAATAAGACATTAGGACAGGTGACCAAAAGCTTGGTCAAAGAGGTAGGTTTAAAGGAGGATCTTAAAGGAGGTGGAGAGGCGGAGAGGTTTAGGGAGGGAATTCCAGAGCTTAGGGCCTAGACGGCTGAAGGCACAGCCGCCAATAGTGGGGCAAAGAAAGGGGGGAATGCACAAGAGACCAAAATTGGAGGAACGCAGAGATCTTGTAGGGCTGGAGGAGGTTATAGAGATAGGGAGGGGTGAGGCCATGGAGGGATTTGAACATGAGGATGAGAATTTTAAATTGGAGATGTTGGTGGGCTGGGAGCTAATGTAGGTCATTGAGCACAGGGGTAATGGGTGAATGGGATTTAAGTTCTACTAGCTCTCTTTGCCCCACTTCAGCATGGACTGGGACTGGACGTACAGTGTAAATGTGGATTAAAATGGCAGCCAATGCTAACTCTCAACCTGTCCCTACCATTCCCCCCTCCTCCACAGAACAGTGACGGAACATACACCGGGTTCATTAAGGTGCAGCTGAAGTTGGTGCGGCCTATCTCCGTGTCTGCAAACATGAAGCCTCAGTCGATTTACGATGCCAAGAAAGCGCCGGCAGCACCGCGGTCGCAGCCGATTAAACGCCGCACGTCCTTCTACCTCCCGAAGGACACCGTGAAACACTTACACATCAGCAGCCACACAAAGGCCAGCGAGGTGATCAAAGCACTGCTCAACAAGTTCATGGTGGTGGACAATCCCCGCAAGTTCGCCCTATTCGAACGGATCGAGAAAGACGATCAAGGTGTGTCCAAAAAAAAAATACAGACTGCCCTTGGGCCAGAAAGAAAGAAAATGAAATACTTGCATTTGTTAGATAATTGGTAAAAGAACCAGGGGGGAGATGAGGAGAACTTTTTTTACATAGCGATTTGTTATGGTCTGGAATGCGCTGTCTGAAAGGGTGGTAGAAGCAGATTCAGTAGTAACTTTCAAAACGGAATTGGATAAATAATTAAAAAGGAAAAAATTGCTGGGCTATGGGGAAAGCAGTGGGAGAGTGAGACTAATTGGTAGCTCCTTCAGAGAGCTGGCACAGGCACGATGGGCTGAATGGCCTCCTTCTGTTCTCTATGATTCTATATAGCGCTTTTCATGACCTCAGGATGTCCCAAAATGCTTTACAGCCAATGAAGCACTTTTGAATTGCAGTCACTGTTGTAGGAAATGCAGCAGCCAATTTGAGCACAGCAAATCCCACAAACAGCAATGTGATAATAACCAGATATTCTGTTTTAGTGATGTTGGTTGAGAGTTAAATATTGGCCAGGACACCAGGGAGAACTCCCCTGCTCTTCATCCAATAGTGCCAGGTGATCTTTAACATCCACCTGAGAGGGCAGACGGGACCTTGGTTTAAGGTCTCATCCGAAAGACAGCACCTCCAACAGTGCAGCACTCCCTCAGTACGATACTGGAAGTGTCAGCCTAGATTTTGTGCCCAAGTCTCTGGAGTGGGCCTCGAACCCACGATCTTCTGACTCGGAAGCAAGAATGCTACTGACTGAGCCGAGGCTGACCCTCAGGGCCAAGCCCAAAAAATGGGATGAGGTTTGAAAGGGGACCTGAGAAACTCGATCTGGGCAAATTATTCACTAAAGTGAAAGGTTCAAGGAGATAAGGAAGAAAACAAAAGAAATTAGGGAATTAGAGGCCCGAAAATGCAATTAGCCATTCCCAGCGTAGAGATTCATTGGATGGAAGCACCAGTCAAAACTGTGGGCAGAGATCAGCGCACCCGAGTCGCACCGAATATTCCAGGGAGTTGGCGGAAAATCAGGCGAGCTGACCTCGGCGCCTGATCCTCCGACTCGTGCTTCCATCGCCTGGAACTCTGCGGCAGGGAGTTGGGGACCGTAGAGGTTTCGGGTCTCTGGTGTAAGAAGCAATGCGGCAGATGGACTAGCTGAGCATTATGAACAAAAGTCGGGTGGGACTTTTTTTTAAGCAGAACTTGCAGAATAAATTAGGAAGGAAGGACAGCGGGAGGCGGTTAGATGCGTAGATCAGTCGAAAAGGGGCAGGCCCGTTTGGGGGCCTAATGGCCTTTTCCTGTTCCTGAAAATGCTTGTGTTCTAAAATCTGGAGAATGACAGACCACATCCAGTTTGCCAATCCTGATGAAATGTTCACGTTCACTTCCATTGTGAGGAAATCCTGGTATAAACACAAATTGTAGTTTGCCAACTCACAGTCGACTCCCTGATGTGAGGATGTGGATTTTTGGCCCATCAGCTGCCTCTCTCAGGACTCGGCTGGGTCGTGCTTCCTGTCCCCTCCCTTGTAAATGGCTTTTGTTAAAAGCAGCACAGCTGGACTCAGGAAATGTGGGCCTTGTACTTTCCCAGCAGGTTTTTTTTTAATTGCTGTCAAATCATTCCTTTTATTCTGTTACAAGAAGAATCTGAGTGTTTTCTTTTCATGAAGTTGCATTAAGAACGTGTCGGATAAATAATTCTAATTATCGGTAATTTATTTTTTAAAAAAAATTTCAGTGTGTTTGATTTTTTTTTAAGTCAGCCAGGTCCTCACGGAGTGACATTCGCCAGTGCCCCTTGTAACCGGCTAAATCCCGAGGTATGACCCAGGCCTGACTCTCCCGTTCAATTTATCTCGTTACTACTGAGAGACATCACGGCTTCCACTTGGTCTGAATCTCCATCCTCCCAACTCCATGAGACTGAGCTAAGTGGGGATCAAACCTCCATTCTCCCAACTCCATGGGACTGAATGTTCAGTGATGGTCTTCGCCACCGACAAGCGAAGCAGTGCTCAGGAGTGTCCACAGCAGGTTTCCGTGGCGAGGGGGCGGGTCTCCGCGAAGGTTGAAAATATGACTGCCTCTGACTTGGTAGGACATTTGCTGTTAATTTTCTGAATACTTGTCAGGGGGAGGACTTCATACTGAAAGTGCAGTATAGTATCATTCTGGTTAAAACATAGCAACCAGGAGCTGCTTCAGAGCATTGACTCCCCAATCAGACATGATGGTCTCAAAATCCAGTGCTGCTCACCGTTAAAGAGCGGGCTCATCGAGAGCTCCTGGTTAGATTGCAGGCTTGGGCCCCACTCCATGATCCTGGGATTATAAAACTGAGATTAAATGTAATGAAATTTGTTTTTTTTTTCCCGTCACAGTTTACACTCGGAAGCTGTCCGACGACGAGCAACCCTTGTACCTGCGACTGTTGGCTGGGCCCGATGAGAAGATATTGAGCCTCGTTCTCAAAGAGAATGAGACGGGAGAAGTGAACGTAAGTAGCAATATAATCGAGCAGCTCTCTGTCGGTTTGGGTGTGACGTGCCAGATACAGAGTGAAGCTTCCCTCTGCTGTATCCCTGAATTTACCTCGGTCTCAAACTCAGGAGATTTTACACCAAGCGTAAAATCAGGCAGGGTGTAAAACAGGTGTTGGACTCAAACCCGCCCCATTCCCGCCAAGCGGTCGGTAGGACTACGGTAGTGTAGTGCTTATATTACTGGACTAGTAATGGCAGTTTGAGAATTTGATTTCAGTTTTTAAAAAGCTGGAAATAAAACACTGATATCAGTAAAAGTCGTGAAGCTGTTGGATTGTCGTAAAAACCCAACTGGTTCACCGATGTCCTTTTAGGGAAGGAAACCTGCCGTCCTTACCCAGTCTGGCCCTATACGTGACTCCAGTCCCACACCAATGTGGTTGACTCTGAAGTGGCCTAGCGAGCCATTCAGTTACCATCACCTTCTCAGAGTGACTAGGGATGGGCAATAAATGCCGGCCTTGCCAATGATGCCCACATCCCGAGAATGAATCAAAGTCGTGGCTATTATCTCTGAAATTCGGGATTCGAATCTGCTTGGGATGGATAAGAGTCAGGCCTCCTCCCTCCTGGAATTCTGACATCTCCTATCTTAGTCACGGTCCCAAATGAAGCACATTTATATCTAGAATCAGCAAAAAGCAGCACTAAGTCGGATGAGTTCATCTTAAGTCAGACTGGAAGCAGCTCGCAGAGATTTCTTACCACAGTTTCCATAGTGTCACATTGATGGTTCTCCCTGCACCATGGGACTGAGACATCAACAAGACGGATCAGCCGTGACTCAGTTGGTAGCACTCTCGCCTCTGAGTCAGAAGGTCATGGGTTCAATTAATCGTCAGTATTAAACAGTATTAGTCGTCATTTAGAAAGGCAAGGATTAATCAAGGACAGTCAGCATGGATTTGTTAAGGGAAGGTCATGTCTGACTAACTTGATTGAATTTTTTGAGGAGATGACAAGGAGGGTCGATGAGGGTAGCCCATTTGATGTAGTCTACATGGATTTTAGCAAGGCTTTTGACAAGGTCCCACATGGCAGACTGATCAAAAAAGTAAAAGCCAATGGGATCCAAGGGGAAGTGGCAAGTTGGATCCAAAACTGGCTCAGTGGCAGAAAGCAAAGGGTAATGGTCGAGTATATTTGTGACTGGAAGGCTGTTTCCAGTGGGGTTCTCCAGGGCTCAGTACTAGGTCCCTTGCTTTTTGTGGTATAAATCAACGATTTAGACTTAAATGTAGGGGGCATGATTAAGCAGTTTGCAGATGATACAAAAATTGGCTGTGTGATTTATAATAAGGAGGAAAGCTGTAGACTGCAGGAAGATATCAATGGACTGGTCAGGTGGGCAGAAAAGTGGCAAATGGAATTCAATCTGGAGAAGTGTGAGGTAATGCATTTGGGGTGGGGAAAAAAGGCAAGGGAATACACAATAAATGAACAGAGGGACCTTGGAGTGCACATCCACAGATCACTGAAGGTAGCAGGACAGGTAGATAAGGTGGTTAAGAAGACACATGGGATACCTTCCTTTATAGAATATAAGAGCAGGGAGGTTATGCTAGAACCGTATAAAACACTAGTTAGGCCACAGCTTGAGTACTGCGTACAGTTCTGGTCACCACATTACAGGAAAGATGTGATTGCAGTAGAGAGGGTACAGAGGAGATTTACAAGGATGTTGCTAGGACTGGAGAATTTTAGTTATGAGGAAAGATTGGATAGGCTGGGGTTATTTTCTTTGGAACAGAGGCGGCTAAGGGGAGATTTAATTGAAGTGTATAAAATAATGAGGGGCCAAGATCGGAAGGACCTATTTCCCTTAGCAAAGAGGCCAATAACCAGGAGGCATAGATTTAAAGTAATTGGTAGAAGGATTAAAGGGGGTTTGAGGAGAATTTTTTTTCTACCCAGAGGGTGGTGAGGGTCTGGAACTCACTGCCTGAGAGGGTGGTAGAGGCAGAAACCCTCAACTCATTTAAAAAGTACTTAGATATGCACTTGAAGTGCCGTAACCTACAAGGCTACGGACCAAGCGCTGGAAAGTGGGATTAGGCTGGGTAGCTCTTTTTCGGCAGGTATGGACACGATAGGCTGAATGGCCTCCTTCTGTGCCGTAAATTTCTATGATTCAAGCCCCACTCCAGAGACTTGACCACAAAATTTTGGCAGATATTCGGAGTGCTGCACTGTCGACGGTTCCACCTTTCGGATGAGACGTTAAACTGAGGCCTCGTCTGCTTTCAGGTGGACATAAAAGATCCCATGGCACTATTTTGAAGAAGAGCAGGGGCGTTCTCCATCAACCAACATCACTAAAAAAACAGATTATCTGGTCATTATCTCATTCCTGTTTGTGGGACCTTGCTGTGCACAAATTGGCTGCCACGTTTCCTACCTTACAACAGTGACTACACTACAGAAAGTACTTGATTGACTGTAATGTGCTTTGGGACGTCCAGAGGACGTGAAAGGCACTATATAAATGCAAGTCTTTCTTCTTTAAGACAGTTCCACAACCTGTGATAGTCTGGCAGTGAGAGAATTTATTCTACCGTAACATGGTGCTCCTTCTAGTGGTCTGTCCGCCCTAGAACTTGAGCAGTCACACATTTACCACTGGGCACAAGACCTTCGGACATTAAAAGTCTGTCAGTACTGTAATTGCCTCTGACCTGATCGAACTTGAACTCGTGAGGGTTGGGGGGGTCAGGTGGGATTGTTGGGTCGAGTCTCGGGTCTCTGAGCGTTTCCGCTAATTTTCCTTTATTCCCGCCTTTCCCCCAGTGGGATGCCTTCACCGTGCCCGAGCTGCAGAACTTCCTGCGAATCCTCCAGCGCGAGGAGGAGGAGCACGTCAGGCAGATGTTTGGGAAGTACGCCCGCTGCCGCCAGAAGATGCAGGAGGAACTCGCCAACCGCTCCCCAGGCTGACCGGGGGGGGCCCTCGCCACCCCGTGATGAGAGAGAGAGAGAGAAAGAGAAAAAACACACACACACGCACGCACACGTGCGAACACACACACACGTATGAACGGTGAGACGGTCTGAAAACCAATATTACCCGGCCCGACCGGGGGAAATGTACGAACTGAGGATAGTACAAGTTGCGAGTGGGGTTACTGCGAGTGGAGCGAGATATTGTGTGGGGTACAGGCTCTTCCTGACGTTAGTGAGTGTGACTGAGAGACCCTTACTGAAGCTGATCGGAGCCGTTAGGAGCACGGCTGAGAAGGTCCTGCCCGCGGAGGGGTGGCCCCTTGTTGCGTCAACCCGAGCAGCGTCCCGTTCCTTGATGTACCTGGACGGCTCATTCACTGCTGCTACACAACGTGGGGGGGACCCATAGCAATCTTTTAGGTGTCTACGTTGCATTCTCACTAACCATTCGGGACTTTTTAATGCATAGATATGAGTGTGGGTGGGCAGAAGGGATGGCCGCCTCACATTTCGATTTTAAAGACACTTCATTTTGGAATCTCCGGGATTCCCCCGGCAGAGAATTCCCAATCTAAGCCGGGCAAGGGGCAGAGTTGCTAAGCAACGAGTTCTTCCCCTCCCCTCCCCTCCCCTTCCCCACCTCACCCCTTTTTCCCCCCTCTCCTCTCCTCCCCCCCTCCTCTTCTCTCCCCCCCGACCCCCCCTCCTCTCTCCCCCCCCCCCCCCGACCTCCCCCTCCTCTTCTCTCCCTCCTCTTCTCTCCCCCCCCTCCTCTTCTCTCCCCTCCCTCTCCTCTCCCCCTCCCTCTCCTCTTCTCTCCCCCCCCGACCTTCCTCTCCTCTCCCCCCCCCCGACCTTCCTCTCCTCTTCTCTCCCCCCCGCGACCCCCCTCTCTCCTCCCCCCCCCGACCCCCCTCTCCCCTTCTCCCCCCACCCCCGACCTCCCTCTCCCCTCCTCCCCTCCCCTCCCCGACCTCCCTCTCCCCTCCCCTCCCCGACCTCCCTCTCCCCAACTCTTCGCAGTCTGCTGAAAGCAGCATCAGCAGAATCCTGGGATCAGATCAGTCACTCCTCCTTCCTGTCAGTCAGAATGGAGCACAAAAAGTAATCGAAAGAGAGAAGTTATTTTGTAAATGGGGCGAATCCAGATTTAAAGATTTTTGAAGTATATTTGATCTACTGTGGGTGGAGAGTGGGCCCAGTTCAGTGTGGGTGGAGAGTGGGCCCAGTTCAGTGTGGGTGGAGAGTGGGTCCAGTTCAGTGTGGGGGCCAGCAAGCCAGAGTTGAAGAGTGGAGTGTGGGAATGGTGAATATTCTGTGGTTTTGCCTGGTTATTGTGGGGGAGCATTTAAAGCCAAATTTGTTTTGGATGGTCACTCAATAATTGTGGGCTCCAATCAGACAGCAGTCTACGGACCAAGCCACACCTCTCCATTACTAGATTGACAGCTCTAAATGTGAATGGGTACGAGTTGTGCTGTTCGTACCTGATTGGTCAGAGAGATTTCAGGGGTGAATTTTTAAATTTTGGGTCATTTGGAGAACTGTCTTGTGTAACAGAAAACCTTCCTCAATGGTTCAGTTGGTGAAGACACTGATTGCTGAGCCTCGTAGATCATAAGGTTTGATCCCCAGTCTGAGTTGATTTAGCCTAACTCTTGACACAGTGATGTAGGACCCTGCAATTACTTCAGCACCCGAGTTAGGGAGGTGAAAATCAACCAGAGGCCCTGCTCGAATGCAGTCCAGTGACTCCTGCTGGCAAGTGACCGCTGTGTGGACATCGGGTGGGGAAAGGTTCAGGTTCAGGTTCAGATTCAGCTGTGACTCCCTCCAGAGTCGAACAGGCTGCTGGCCCTCGCTGTCTGGTCTGAAGAATGGGTGAGGTACTAGGAGGCCTCGTGGCACCTGCGGCGCTGTATCCCAGGAGAGGAGGCAATGCGAAGCTGCTTGCCGTGCTCCATTCAACCCCTCTCCCTCCTCCCCCCAGCCCCGTGTGAATGCAATCGAATCGTGGAAAGTGGCATCGTGGCTAGTGTGTATGGGCAGTGGCAGTGCCATGGGAAACGGGCCTGAGCCTGCACTGCTGCTACCTGAACCGAGCTTCCATCCTGGCGAAAGGAGTTTGTAATTTATGTTTGTATTTTAAGTTTTATTCAATAAAATGTGACATGGGCACCTTTCATTCTGCTTTGAGTGATTTTGTGTTACGAGTGTACCTGTTTGTTATGCGACTGTAATCTGCCCCTCCCCCGATCTGGAAGTTCTGAGGCAGAGTTCCAGTTCAGATTTCCCTTTTAATTTCTCTTTAAATTTACATATTTTAAGGGCCACCCAGGAAGACCGAATCAGTCTTAGTATTATTAATAACCACGCGTAGGTCTTGCATTTCCTGTCTACACACTTGACTTCCTGTTGTCACGATATTTTAATTATGTTTCTCTATTAACATTTATCATTGTAAATTGCTATGTCGACATTTCCCATTTAATTCTGCTGTCATCTGTCTCGATGCAGTTTCAGGCTCTGGTCATTAGGTGATTCTGTGGGTGAATTTCTGAACCGCCATCTTGGACGTTTAAAAAAACTGCACCAAGTGACTATGGGCAACACCAAGGGAAGTTTACTAATCAGGAGTGTGACAGAATACTATCCACTTGCCTGGATGAGTACAGCTCCAACAACACTCAAGAAGCTTGACACCATCCAGAACAAAGCAGCCCGCTTGATTGGTACCCCATCCACCACCCTAAACATTCACTCCCTTCACCATCGGCACACAGTGGCTGCAGTGTGTACCATCCACAGGATGCACTGCAGCAACTCACCAAGGCTTCTTCCACAGCACCTCCCAAACCCGCGACCTCAACCACTTAGGACAAGAGCAGCAGGCGTATGGGAACACCACCACATGCACGTTCCCCTCCAAGTCACACACCATCCCGACTTGGAAATATATCGCCGTTCCTTCATCGTCGCTGGGTCAAAATCCTGGAACTCCCTACCTAACAGCACTGTGGCAGAACCTTCACCACACGGACTGCAGCGGTTCAAGAAGGCGGCTCACCACCACCTTCTCAAGGGCAATTAGGGATGGGCAATAAATACTGGCCTTGCCAGCGACACCCACATCCCATGAACGAATAAAAAAAAACTAGTTACATAATAACACCTTTTGAGTTGATAATGTCATATTGCCCCCAGTCCATTTAAATCAATAGCTAGTGTTCTAATGGTAATGCCTGTAAGTCTTGATCCAGAGATGGCACTGAAACCTCTCTGAGCCTGTTACAACAAATGCAGCTCAAGGACAGACCATTTCCTCTGACTAATCGTGAGCAATGCCATGGGAGGTTCGGTAGTACTGCAAAATCATTCTCTTGGTTTGAAGATTGACCATATTTTTGGCCTTAAGCTCCCTCCCCCCATCTTGCTTTATGTTTCTAATTATTTGACCACATTGTACTGCCCAGGATGTTACAGTTGTTAAGTGAAGTGGGGAGGGGACATGATCCAGGTTTTTGAACCAGCAGCCGAATGGGAATTGGATCAGTTGAGCAGGAAGTAGAGAGGTTTGGGTTAACATTTAAAAGCCAAAGTTATGAGCATTTCACTCTTGCATTCAGGACATGAACAGCAGTTGCAGATGATTTTCGAAGTGACTCTGCTTTCAATGAATCGCCAATGCTCATTAATAAAGTCACCAGCTGTCCGCCTGGTTGTACTTTCCTAGTATTTGGTTATGGATCAGCATTACGGACATAAAAAAAAAGCATGCAATGAGAAAGGCCACTCGCCCCATTCAGCCTATTTGTTCCCTCCACACTCAGTGTATAATCTGCTGGACCCAACCTATTTAATCTCCTAAGGAAAGATTCTGGAAGAGTTTCGCCCGCCCGCCCCCCCACCACCCCCCCCCCCAAAAGAAGTAAATCAAGTAAAACTCCCGACATCTCTCTGACCTTCCATCCTTCATCTGTCTCCTTGGCTGTTTGCCTTCCTTCATACAACCTTTCCATGGGCGCAGCAGTTCAGGAGGCATTATGTTCCATTTGATCATCTCTCTCCTCTTATCCCAGGCCATGTACATGGACTTGTTGCTACTGCCAGACCGATGGCATTCCTGTCCCATTTTTTTAGAACTCATCCAATCATCTTTTCCTTGGTCTTTGACCTTTGGTTTCTCCCACATGATGATCTTGCCCAAAACGGCCTTCCCCTGTGACCACATTTCCAAAGTGTTGGATTCTCACTTTCTTTCTCTCTGTTCTTAGTTTCTCAAGTACTCAACCCAGTCCTTACTCCCTTTTCTGGTCCATGGGGCCTTGAGAATCTTTCTATGTGTCCACATCATAAAAGCTCATGACTTTTCGGTGACTTTTTTAACATCCGTAGAGAGCTCCATACCATTCCAGCAGTCGTCTTCTATCCAAATCTTGTTAACTCTTTCATTTGTTTTCTCGCTGCAGTCAGTCTACTATTTACCTCTTCTGAACACATACCCTATGACATAGATTACATAGAATATACAGCACAGAAGCAGGCCATTTGGCCCAACAGGTCCATGCCGGTGTTTATGCTCCATACGAGCCTCCTCCCACCCTACTTCATCTCACTCTCTCTGCATAACCTTCTATTCCTTGCTCCTCCATGTGTTTATCTAGCTTCTCCCTAAATGCACCTGTGCTATTCACCTCAACTCCTCTTTGTGGTAGTGAGTTCCACATTCTAACCACTCTCTGGGTAAAGAAGTTTCTCCTGAATTCCATATTGGATTTATTGGTGACTACTTATATTTATGGCTCCTAGTTTTGGTTTCCCCACAAGTGGAAACATCGACTCAGGATCCCAAACAGCACATTCTCCCTGACTTGTTCCAACCTCCCTCCATTTATTTGTATACGCACTCTGGTTAATCTCTCATCACATTTCATCATTCAACTCTGTTTTCTTGAAGTTCACCTTTGAGTCTGTAACAGCTGTTAATAATGGCCAGTCTGCCCACTGGCTTGTGCAGTTCTCTTGTTTTCAGCTCTGGGTATGTGCCATATGCACATCCAGTGTTAATACACTGCCCTTTTCTGACTTCTATGTCTCGCTATCTGTATTTCCCTTCATAACTCAGTCCTGTTCCTAACTTAGGTAATCTTCCAGCTCTGACTGAAAGTTGTGAACTAACAGAGCGCTAAATGAGTCCATCTCTCTGAGAAACCAAAGTCCTAATCACACGTCTTTATTGAGGTTTGTTCATTTTATGCCCTTCTAATTCTCTGCTCCCAGACTGAGTTAAATATTCACATCTACATTGCCCATTCACCTCAGCATTTTTTAAAAATTCGTTCATGGGATGTGGGCGTCGCTGGCAAGGGCAGCATTTATAGCCCATCCCTAATTGCCCTTGAGAAAGTGGTGGTGAGCCGCCTTCTTGAACCGCTGCAGTCCGTGTGGTGAAGGTTCTCCCACAGTGCTGTTAGGTAGGGAGTTCCAGGACTTTGACCCAGTGACGATGAAGGAACGGCGATATATTTCCAAGTCGGGATGGTGTGTGACTTGGAGGGGAACGGACAGGTGGTGGTGTTCCCATGTGCCTGCTGCCCTTGTCCTTCTAGGTGGTAGAGGTCACGGGTTTAGGAGGTGCTGTGGAAGAAGCCTTGGCGAGTTGCTGCAGTGCATCCTGTAGATAGTACACATTGCAGTCACTGTCTGCCGGTGGTGAAGGGAGTGAATGTTTATTACTAGATGTTGTTTGCCAATTACCAATTTGAAGCCCATAAATTGAGCACTATAGTTAGGTGGCACTGATAACTTATTGTTCTATAATCAAGCGGGCTGCTTTGTCCTGGATGTTGTTGAGCTTCTTAAGTGTTGTTGGAGCTGCACTCATCCAGGCAAGTGGAGAATATTCCGTCACACTCCTGACTTGTGCCTTGTAGATGGTGGAAAGGCTTTGGGGAGTCAGGAGGTGAGTCACTCACCGCAGAATACACAGCCTCTGACCTGCTCTTGTAGCCACAGTATTTATGTGGCTGGTCCAGTTAAGTTTCTGGTCAACGGTGACCCCTAGGATGTTGATGGTGGGGGATTCGGCGATGGTAATGCCGTTGAATGTCAAGGGGAGGTGGTTAGACTCTCTCTTGTTGGAGATGGTCATTTCCTGGCACTTGTCTGGCACGAATGTTACTTGCCACTTATCAGCCCAAGCCTGGATGTTGTCCAGGTCTTGCTGCATGCCGAACAGTCCTGACAGAACCCGAGCATCGATGAGCAGGTTATTGGTGAGTAAGTGCCGCTTGATAGCACTGTCGACAACACCTTCCATCACTTTGCTGATGATTGAGAGTAGACTGATGGGGTGGTAATTGGCCGGATTGGATTTGTCCTGCTTTTTGTGGACAGAACATACCTGGGCAATTTTCCACATTGTCGGGTAGATGCCAGTGTTGTAGCTGTACTGGAGCAGTTTGGCAAGAGGCATGGCTAGTTCTGGAGCACAAGTCTTCAGCACTACAGCCAGGATGTTGTCGGGGCCCATGGCCTTTGTTGTATCCAGTGCACTCAGCTGTTTCTTGATTATCACATGGAGTGAATCGAATTGGCTGAATACTGGCTTCTGTGAAGGTGGGGATATCGGGAGGAGGCCGAGATGGATCATCCACTTGGCCGTTCTGACTAAAGATGTTTGCAAACGCTTCAGCCTTGTCTTTTGCACTCACGTGCTGGACTCTGCCATCATTGAGGATGGGGATGTTTACAGAGCCTCCTCCTCCCATTAGTTGTTTAATTGTCCACCACCATTCACGACTGGATGTGGCAGCACTGCAGAGCTTTGATCTGATCCGTTGGTTGTGGAATCGCTTAGCTCTGTCTTTAAAAAAACCTGGATCAGGTCCCCTCTTAACCTTTCCTCCTGTGAAAATAATTTCAATTCTGTGTCTCCTGCTAACCTAGAGCCCTAAGTTGCTCTTCTCTGAACCTTCTCCAGTGCATCATTAGCAGGGGATTGCCTGGGAGCAGATCTCCTGCCCAAACCTGTCAATTATGTAATCTAAAAGAGGCAAGAGTCATACCACAAGCTTGACTCCTGGGCTATCCTGAATTAGCTGCTCTCAGCTGAGGCAGCACTTGGGATGGTGCTCCAGGATTAGGGAGGGGAAGATCAGGAAGTTTGCTGCTCCTCGATGTTATCCAGTGACTCCCTGATGGAAAGTGCCTCATGAGGACACCAGGGGGAGGCAGGATCACATATGAATGTACAAAAAGAAGGGCGAGAAACAGCCGCCAGTGCTCACCTCACCCATTACACCTGTGTTGTCCATCATGTTAGCCATTAGCCACATGTGGCTAATTGGGAATCCAGATGTAGCTAATTGCATTTCTGACTAGTAAGTTAAAAAAAATGAGTCACAGACACAGTCGTTCCCCACCTCCCTAAATTGGATTGGGCTCGGCTATACTGATAATCAGAAATGGGTACCATGGCTGATGGTGTTCACTCTGGTCACCTTACAAAAGGAACCACTTATGCATTGGAGAGCAGCAAGAATAAGGCCCAATCGCTTGGAATTTCCCTGGGGGGAGGGAGGGGTGGTTCTCTAGTAAAACCCCACAGTGAAACAGCATCAAAGGCTAAAAACGGCCAATCCTGCCATTTCTCCGAGGTTTCCGCTGATGTTACAGCCGAACAGGTGACCCCCCCCCCCCACCACCGTGAAAATTACCCCCCATGTCTAAAGGGGACAGAGCTAGGAGGAAAGGTTAGAGAAGGGAAAGCTTTACTGCCTACAGAGAGGGCGGTTCAGGGAGAGGGCCTCATTGAGGCACGGAGAATGTCAAACGGTGCAGGAAAAGGCTTCAAAATAAGTCAAACCATTAGAACCAGAGGATATAAATGTAATGAAAAATAAATTCAAAACAGATATTGGGAAGTACTTCTTTACTCAAATGGGTGTGAGTCAGTTGGCTAGAAGGCACTTTACACAGTTTGATGTGGGTGGGACACTGATTGCTCACTGTCTGCTAGGCATTAGCCGTGATCAACAACATCGATATTTATTGAACCCTTTCTCTTTCTCTGTCTCTTGGTCTCTCTTATTTCTTTTTCTCTCCCTCTGCATCTATCTATCTATCTTGGTCTCTGTTTCTCTTCCTACTTTCTTTCTTTCTTTGTCTGTCTGTCTCTTTCCTCTCATCCTTTTTAAATCCCCACAAATCTCTAAGTGCCAGCCTGGCTCCTGCCCCTTACGATCCCTGTACATCTGTGAGCTCTTTATTTTTTTTTGCCTTTTTCCCTCTCTGCCTCTCTATCATTAATCTGTTGTCTCCTTTCGGTTGGCTGTCTATTATTTGCCCCTCTTTTGCCTCCAGTCTCCTCCCTCATTGCTTTTTTCTACTCTCTGTATGATGTCTCCGCCAATCCCTCACTCTCTATTGAGTTATCTCTCCCGGTGTCTGATTATTTGACATGGTCTCACTCCTCCTAGTTCTTCCTCTCTGATCTCGCACCCTCTGGCTCCCTTTTCTTACTTCCAGCCCTCTCCATTTTCCTAGTCTCCTGGCTCCAATTCTAACAAACACAATTCACGCCACCATTTTTGTGTCTCCAGTTCACTGACTGTGAGTTGTGTATTTTGTGACTGCTGACCTGTTAGGGATAGTGGTTGAGGCAGAGACTATTTCAACATTCAAGATTACATTGGCTAGGTAGATGAAGGAAAAGGGGTTGAAGGGATAGAGGAACAGGGCGGATAAATATTTTTAATTCATTCTCGGGATGTGGGCGTCGCTGGCGAGGCCGGCATTTATTGCCCAAACCTAGTTGCCCTGAGAAGGTGGTGGTGAGCTGCCTTCTTGAACCGCTGCAGTCCGTGTGGTGAAGGTTCTCCCACAGTGCTGTTAGGGAGTTCCAGAATTTTGACCCAGCGATGATGAAGCAACGGCGATATATTTCCAGCTCAAGATGGTGTGTGACTTGGACGGGATCTTGGAGGTGGTGGTGTTCCCATGCACCTGCTGCTATTGTCTTTCTAGGTGGTAGAGTTCACGGGTTTGGGAGGTGGTGTCAAAGAAGCCTTGGCGAGTTGCTGCAGTGCATCCTGTAGATAATACACACTGCAACCACGGTGCGCCGGTGATGGAGGGAGTGGGTGTTTAAGATGGTGGATGGGCTGCCAATCAAGCGGACTGCTTTGTCCTGGATGGTGATTGGAACTATTTGCTCACGTGAAGGCTAAACTCTGACACAAACTGGTTGAGCCAAATGCCCTGTTTCTGTGTTTGTACAATTTTGAATGTGTGTTTATCACTGAGCATACACACATTTAAACATTCAGTGAACTCGACGCCACCTTGTGGGAGATGTAAATAATGTTTCCTCTTCCGAGCAGTGCACAGTGCAGGGCAAAAAGGTGTCGCCTGGCAATTTGGATTGAAATCTGAAAATGACGGAAACATGCAGCAGATTCATCAGCATCTAAATAGCAAAGAAACGGCGGGTTAACATTTCAGGTAAAGACCCTTTGTCACAATTGTCTCCATGTTAACCTGTCAGATGTTTGACAGGCTTGCTGCGTGTTACTGCCATTTTCTGCTTTTATTTCAGATTCACAGGTTTTATCTTCTTTTAATCTCACAGACAGGGTGCTGGCTAAGTTTTATTTCAGTACAGACCATCAGCCACGCTGTGATCCAGGGGTGGCCAAATTCCGGCCAGCGATCCAGATCTGGCCCATGAAGCCCGGGTCACCTGTTCCTCGAGCGGGGGAGATTTGAATTTTTAAATACAGCTACCAGATAGATTTTTAAAAGTATTACTTTCTGCTTGCTGTAAACCTGTCAAATGAGAGAACAGTTTTGATGTTTTTCAATCCATTTTGGCCTGTATATCAAAATGTAAAGCACCTGAGATGGAGGGGTATTTGGGGCCACGAAGTTATCTCCTGTATCGGCAACAATAGCGGTAACATTATGCAGCGGTGGCAAGAAGGACGGGCAGCAGCACGGTAGAGCAGGGCAGGACCATGAGCGAGGAGCAGGTCCAGCGGCAGTAAAGAGAACTCACATTTATATAGCGCCTTTCACGATTTACAGCCAATGAAGTACTTCTGAAGTGCAGTCACTGTTGTAACGTAGGAAACGCAGCAGCCAATTTGCGCACAGCAAGATCCCACAAATGGTAATGATCAGATAATCTGTTTTAATGATGTTGGTTGAGGGATAAATGCTGACCAGGACACCGGGGAGAACTCTCCTGCCATGGGATCTGAGAGCGCAGATAGGGCCTCGGTTTAATGTTGCATCTGAAAGACGGCACCTCTGACAGTGCAGCACTCCCTCAGTACTGTATTGGAGTGTCAGCCTAGATTATGTGCTCAAATCTCTGGAGTGGGCCTTGAACCCACGACCTTCTGACTCAGAGGCGAGAGTGCGATCACTGACAAGGCTGACACTATAGTAAGGTAAGCCTGCACATTTTTTGTTTTTAATTGCAGTCAGTATTTTTATTGCATCTTTTTTATTATTGCCATTTCTAACATGACTGCCAACACGGAGAGATTGGTTAAAGCTACGAACCTGACCCATGCTCCACATCGTGTTGACTGAACCTTTCACTTTATAATAAATGAAGTGCTGTTGTCCTCTTTACAGTGTTATTGTACTTGAATTAGCTGCTTGTATTTTGTTTTACACGTAGCCCCTGGGCTCTGTGTTAAGCACCTGCAGCAACAGATAACTGGGTTTACAAAGCCTGCTGTTGCCATCTGCTGGTAATAATCAGCACTGCAGGATTAGTATCCACAATTCCACAATTTCCACAGCCATGACCTTGCCAACCAGCGGCAGGAATCCAATATAGGAAAGGGGAAAATCAAATTGTTGGAGTCCTATTCACCTTGCGAAGCAATGTACACCTTGGATCAATATTCCTGAAAACTTGAATGGGGATGAGGCAATACAATTCCCTCATGTATAAAGGTGTGATGGAATACTCTCCACTTGCCTGGATTGGTGCAGCTGCAACAACACTCAAAAAGCTCGACACCATCCAGGGCGAAGCAGCCCGCCCAGCACCTTAAACAACCACTCCCTCCGCCACCAGCATACTGTGGCTGCACTGTGTACTATCTGCAGGATGCACTGCCCCAAGGCTTCTTCGACAGCACCTCCCAAACCCGCGGCCTCCACCTCCTAGAAAGACATGGGCAGAAGGTGTATGGGAACAACACCACCTGCACGTTCCCCTCCAAGTCACACACCATCCCGGCTTGGAAATATATCGCCGTTCCTTCATTGTCGCTGGGTCAAAATCTTGGAACTCCCTTCCTAACAGCACTGTGGGAGAACCTTCACCACATGGACTGCAGCGGTTCAAGAAGGCGGCTCAGCACCAACTTCTCAACGGCAACTAGGGATGGGCAATAAATGCCGGCCTTGCCAGCAAAGCCCACATCCCGAGAATTTTTAAAAAAATTACCACAGCCACTGAACCATTTATTTGGTGAATCAACCCAAACAAGCACGGAAAATAATGGGTCAATAATGCGATTCTAGGTGCCTCCACTTCTAATGCGAATTGGGTGCAGCCAACCTGTATGATCGCGTGCCAAGAACATTAGAACATGGTGGGAAAGTGCCTGTGATACCAGGCATGCGCTAGGTCCATTAAGGCCTCAAATAAAAAAAATGTTACTAAGATTATGGCCCCATAATGCAGTCTCAGTGCCTGAACAGCACTGCTGGAGCTCAGTGCCCCCACAGAACAGGCGCTGCTTGGTTGGCCCAGGCAATTGCCTGGGAGCAGACCTCCTGCCCAAACCTCACAGTGACAGGGTCCCTCAGGTGATAATCCGCAGAGTTATTCCACCCTGACCGTTAGACTACTTGGTAGGAATAAGCTACGGATTTAAGCAGCCATTCTTCAATGACAGCTGGTTGGCTTTGACAAGGACTATTAGATAGTAGTTCCAAGCAGTAGCGGAGCTTGGTTTGGCCGACTGCCGGGGGGGTTGAACGCAAGAATTGTTTGCCTCGGCAGCAGGGGGACTGGGGTTGTTACCTAATGTGAAGGCCAAGCCGGGAACCATGCAAACTTGCAGGCCGAACCAGGAGGCTGACGATGGGTGGAAGAGTTTCCTGGGAGCAAAATGGATGCCGACCTCGCAATGATTGGAGGGTGCCATGAGCCACCCCTGACCCCTGACCCCTGACCCCCCCTCACACTGACTCCGCCACTGGTTCCAGTGGCTTGTGATTGGTGAGATTGGTGAATCTCTGACCATACGGGTGCAAATGAAAATGAAATTCACCACAGTAAGAGTTTCTCTCTCAGTCGGAGTGTATCTCTATACCACAGTTGAGAGAATTGCTGGTGTACGTTATTGTATAGATTTGGCCTTGTGTGTCTCTCTGCATCAAGACAGCTCTGAGAACCACAGGGCTTGGCATCTGCAATGGGCTTCGTCTTCCTCTAAGGATCAAAGTAAAGCATTACAGAGCCTGGGGTTGCCAACTCTAGTTAGACATATTCCTGGAGGTGTCATCACATGACCTCCTGCTTTCAACCGCCCCGCCCTCACTTTCCCACCATTGGTCGCCCAGCATGTCCATACTCGCAGAGCACCGCCATCCCACACCAACTGGAAAGTTAATAGACTCTTTATTACTCGACTGGATGATTCCTGACTTGTCAATCAAACAGCCTTTTTTCCATATCCAATATTTTCATAGCAAGTAAATAAAAGTGTTCAATGACAATTTTTGAAATACACAATTTTTTTAATGCCCTTATGATTTTTCTCCCAGGTTGCTCACAGCAGTGTCCTGGAGATTAGTCTTTAATTCCTGGAGACTCCAGGGCAATCCTGAAGGGTCGGCAACCTCAACCGTGTCCCTTGTCATTTTTCTCTTTAAAGTACTGAAGGCTCCTTCATACATAAGAACATAAGAAATAGGAGCAGGAGTAGGCCATTCGGCCCCTCGAGCCTGCTCCGCCATTCAATAAGATCATGGCTGATCTTTGACATCAACTCCACTTTCCCACCCGATCCCCATATCCCTTGATTCCCCTAGTGACCAAAAATCTATCGATCTCAGTCTTGAATATACTCAACAACTCAGCATCCACAGCCCTCTGGGGTAGAGAATTCCAAAGATTCACAACCCTCTGAGTGAAGAAATTCCTCCTCATTTCAGTCCTAAATGGCCAACCCCTTATCCTGAGACTATGACCCCTCGTTCTAGACCCTCCAGCCAGGGGAAACAACCTCTCAGCATCTACCCTGTCAAGCCCTTTCAGAATCTTATATGTTTCAATGAGATCACCTCTCATTATTCTAAACTCCAAAGAATATAGGGCCAATCTACTCACTCTTTCCTCATAGGATAACCCTCTCATCCCAGGAATTAATCTAGTGAACATTTGTTGCACCGCCTCAAGGCAAGTATATCCTTCCTTAAGTAAGGCGACCAAAACTGTACATAGTACTCCAGGTGTGGTCTCACCAAAGCCCTGTACGATTGCAGCAAGACTTCCTTACTCTTGTACTCCAACCTCCTTGCAATAAAGGCCAACATACCATTTGCCTTCCTAATTGCTTGCTGTACCTGCATGTTAACTTTCTGTGTTTCTTGTACAAGGACACCCAAATCCCTCTGAACACCAACATTTAATAATTTCTCACCATTTAAAAAATATTCTGTTTTTCTATTCTTCCTTCCAAAGTGAATAACCCCACATTATACTCCACCTGCCACATTCCTGCCCACTCACTTAACCTGTCGCTATCCCTTTGCAGTCTCTTTGTGTCCTCCTTACAGCTTACTTTCCCACCTAGCTTTGTGTAATCAGCAAACTTGGGTACATTACATTCGGTCCCTTCATCTAAGTCATTAATATAGATTGTAAATAGCTGAGGCCCCAGCACCGATCCTTGTGGCACCCCACTAGTTACAGTGTGCCAGCCTGAAAAAGATACTTTTATTCCTACTCTCTGTTTTCTGTCCATTAACCAATCCTCTATCCATGCTAATATATTACCCCCAACCCCATGAACCCTTATCTGGTGTAACAACCTTTCGTGTGGCACCTTATCAAATGCCTTTTGAAAATTCAAATATACTACATCCACTGGTTCCCCTTTATCTACCCTGTTAGTTACATCCTCAAAAAACTCGTTTGTCAAACATAAGAACATAAGAACATAAGAACATAAGAAATTGGAGCAGGAGTAGGCCAATCGGCCCCTCGAGCCTGCTCCGCCATTTAATAAGATCATGGCTGATCTGATCCCAACCACAAATCTAAAGAACACAAGAAGTCGGAGCAGGACCCGGCCACATAGCCCCTGGGCCCTCTCCGCCACCCACAGGGCATTGACCGATCCGAACTCAGCTTCATGTCCAATTTCCTGCCCGCTCCCCATAACCCCTAATTCCCTTTACTTCGAGGAAACTGTCTATTTCTGTTTTAAATTTATCTAATGATGTAGCTTCCACAGCTTCCTGGGGCAGCATATTCCACAGACCTACCACCCTCTGAGTGAAGAAGTTTCTCCTCATCTCAGTTTTGAAAGAGCAGCCCCTTATTCTAAGATTATGCCCCCTAGTTCTAGTTTCACCCATCTTTGGGAACATCCTTACTGCATCCACCCGATCAAGACCCCTCACAATCTTATATGTTTCAATAAGATCGCCTCTCATTCTTCTGAACTCCAATGAGTAGAGTCCCAATCTACTCAACCTCTCCTCATATGTGCGCCCCCTCATCCCCGGGATTAACCGAGTGAACCTTCTTTGTACTGCCTCGAGAGCAAGTATGTCTTTTCTTAAGTATGGAGACCAAAACTGTATGCAGTATTCCAGGTGCGGTCTCACCAATACCTTATATAACTGCAGCAATACCTCCCTGTTTTTATATTCTATCCTCCTAGCAATAAAAGCCAACATTCCGTTGGCTTTCTTGATCACCTGCTGCACCTGCATACCAACTTTTTGATTTTCTTGCACTAGGACCCCCAGATCCCTTTGTACTGCAGTACTTTCCAGTCTCTCGCCATTAAGAAAATAACTTGCTCTCTGATTTTTCCTGCCAAAGTGCATAACCTCACATTTTCCAATATTATATTGCATCTGCCAAATCTCCGCCCACTCACCCAGCCTGTCTATATCCCCTTGCAGGTTTTTTATGTCCTCCTCACTCTCTACTTTCCCTCCCATCTTTGTATCATCTGCAAATTTTGATATGTTGCACTCGGTCCCCTCCTCCAAATCGTTAATATAGATTGTAAAGAGTTGGGGACCCAGCACCGACCCCTGTGGAACACCACTGGTTACTGGTTGCCAGTCCGAAAATGAACCATTTATCCCAACTCTCTGCTTCCTGTTTGATAACCAATCCTCCACCCATGCCAGAATATTACCCCCAATCCCGTGATTTTTTATCTTAAGTAATAATCTTTCATGTGGCACCTTGTCGAATGCCTTCTGGAAGTCTAAATACACTACGTCCACTGGTTCCCCTTTATCCACCCTATACGTTATATCCTCGAAGAACTCAAGCAAATTTGTCAGACATGACTTCCCCTTCATGAAGCCATGCTGACTTTGTCCTATTAAATTATGCTTATCTAAATGTTCCGTTACTGTCTCCTTAATAATAGACTCCAAAATTTTACCCACCACAGATGTTAAGCTAACTGGCCTATAATTTCCAGCCTTCTGCCTACTACCCTTTTTAAATAACGGTGTTACATTAGCAGTTTTCCAATCTGCCGGGACCTCTCCTGAGTCCAGGGAATTTTGGAAAACTATCACCAAAGCATCCACAATCCCTACTGCCACTTCCCTCAAGACCCTAGGATGGAAGCCATCAGGTCCAGGGGATTTATCCGCCTTGAGTCCCATTATTTTACTGAGTACCATCTCCTGAGTGATTTTAATCGTATTTAGCTCCTCCCCCCCCGAGAGTCCCCTGTTTGTCCAGTGTTGGGATATTCTTAGTGTCCTCTACTGTAAAGACTGAAACAAAATATTTGTTCAGCATTTTTGCCATCTCCATGTTTCCCACCATTAATTTCCCGGTCTCATCCTCTAAGGGACCTATGTTTGCCTTAGCCACCCTTTTTCTTTTTATATAACTATAGAAACTCTTGCTATCTGTTTTTATATTTTTTGCTAATTTCTTTTCATAATCTAACTTCCCTTTCTTAATCAATCCTTTAGTTACTTTTTGCTGTCTTTTGAAGAATTCCCAATCTTCTATCCTCCCACTAAGTTTGGCTACCTTATATGTCCTTGTTTTTAGTCGGATACTATCCTTGATTTCTTTACTTAGCCACGGGTGGCTGTCATTTCTTTTACACCCTTTTTTCCTCAGTGGAATATATTTATTTTGAAAGTTGTAAAATAACTCCCTAAATGAACACCACTGCTCATGTACCGTCTTACCCTTTAATCTATTTTCCCAGTCCACTTTAATCAATTCCGCTCTCATACCATCATAGTCTCCTTTATTCAAGCTCAGTACGCTTGTTTGAGAATCAACCTTCTCACCCTCTAATTGGATATGGAATTCAACCATGTTGTGGTCGCTCGTTCCAAGGGGATCCTTAACTAGGACATTATTAATTAATCCTGACTCATTACACAGGACCAGGTCCAAGGTTGCCTGCCCCCTTGTAGGATCAGTTACATACTGCTCAAGAAATCCATCCCTGATGCACTCAATGAACTCGTCCTCAAGGCTGCTCTGCCCAATTTGATTTGTCCAGTTAATATGATAATTAAAATCCCCCATAATTATGGCTGTTCCCTTATTACATGCCCCGACTATCTCCTGATTAATACTTCTTCCAGCAGAGTTGCAACTATTAGGAGGCCTATATACTACGCCCACTAATGTTTTTTTTCCCTTATTATTCCTTATCTCCACCCAAACTGTTTCATTATCTTGATGCTTTGTCCCAATATCATTTCTCTGTATTACAGTGATTCCTTCCTTTATTAACATAGCCACCCCACCTCCCCTTCCTTCCTGCCTGTCCTTCCTGATTGTTAAATACCCTGGCATATTTAATTCCCAGTCGTTGTCACCCTGCAGCCATGTTTCTGTAATGGCCACAAGATCATACCCATACGTAGTTATTTGTGCCGTTAACTCGTCCATTTTATTACGAATGCTACGTGCATTCAGATAAAGAACTTTCAAATCTGTTTTGTGACGCTTAGTTCCTGCTTTTTCCTTTTTTAACACTTTACCTATTACTCCATACCTTCTGTCCCTTCCTGTTACGCTTTCCTCTCTCTCCCTGCTCAGGTTCCCAACCCCCTGCCACTTTAGTTTAAACCCTCCCCAACAGCACTAGCAAACACTCCTCCTAGGACAGCGGTCCCGGCCCTGCCCAGGTGCAGACCGTCCGGTTTGTACTGGTCCCACCTCCCCCAGAACCGTTTCCAGTGTCCCAGGAATTTGAATCCCTCCCCCTTGCACCATTCCTCTAGCCACGTATTCATTTGAAATATCCTCCTATTTCTACTCTGACTAGCACGTGGCACTGGCAGCAATCCTGAGATTACTACCTTTGAGGTCCTATTTTTTAATTTACCTCCTAACTCCCTATATTCTGCTTTTAGGACCTCATCCCCTTTTTTACCTATATCGTTGGTGCCTATGTGCACCACGACAGCTGGCTGTTCGCCCTCCCCCTCCAAAATGTTCTGTAGCCGCTCCGAGACATCCTTGATCCTTGCACCAGGGAGGCAACACACCATCCTGGAGTCTCGGTTGCGGCCACAGAAACGCCTGTCTATTCCCCTTACAATTGAGTCCCCTATCACTATAGCTCTGCCACTCTTTTTCCTCCCAGCCTGTGCAGCAGAGCTACCCGTGGTGCCAGGAAGTTGGCTGCTGCTGCCTTCCCCTGATAAGTCATCCCCCCCAACAGCATCCAAAGTGGCATATCTGTTTGAGAGGGGGATGGCCACAGGGGACCCCTGCACTACCTGCCTGCATCTCTTACTCTTCCTGGTGGTCACCCATTCACTTCCTGCCTGTATACCCTTTACCTGCGGTGTGACCAACTCGCTAAACGTGCTATCCACGAGTTTCTCTGCATCGCGGATGCTCCACAGTGAGTCCACCCGCAGCTCCAGCTCCGAGATACGATCGGTCAGTAGCTGCAGGTGGACACACTTCCCGCACACATGGTCGGCAGGGACACTGGTAGTGTCCATGACTTCCCACATCTTGCAGGAGGAGCATATCACGGGTGCGAGGTCTGCTGCCATGACTTGCCTTAGCTGAGTTACCCCTTTTAAATTACGTTGAAATTAGAAAATGTTAACTATACTAGGGACCTAGGTTCACTAAAAAAAACACTATCTGCTATAAAACCTGCAGATCTTCCCTTTCTTATTACTTTACTTACAGTAAAATGGTAGAAATACTCACCTGAACCTACTCACCAATCAGCTGCCTCCCCTGTGCCGCGTCACTTTCTGACTGGTGACGTCACCCCGAACTGCCGCTGGTCTCAGAGTCTCGCTCTCAGAGTAAGCTCTGGTCTCGCTCTCTCCGCGCTGTTTATATCCCCGCTCTGGTCTCGCTCTCTCCCGCCGCTCACCGCTCTCAGGTCCACTACCGCTCTGCAAGAAAAGCAAGGCAAAGCAGCACCTCCTTCCCCCACTTCACCTAACTCCCACACGTACCGAACTCTCAGCACACTGTGTAATATCCGCACACCGTGCAGTCCGCACTGACAGGCCCCTGTATTTCTACAGTTGAGACTCAGATGAGTCAGGCCTGCCCCACCTTCAGGGACCAATTGAATCTAGCTGACCAATTAACTTGCTACAGCAGCTCTCTGCTGAAGCCTGACAGAAACTTAGAAATTTAAACTTTTAAATTGACCTTAAACAGTTGAAGCAATATGCACTAGATTTAAAGAGATTAACCCTTCAACTCCCACACCTGACAGAAACTTAGAAATTTAAACTTTTAAATTGACCTTAAACAGTTGAAGCAATATGCACTAGATTTAAAGAGATCAACCCTTCAACTCCCACACGTACCGAACTCTCAGCACACTGTGTAATATCCGCACACCGTGCAGTCCGCACTGACAGGCCCCTGTATTTCTACAGTTGAGACTCAGATGAGTCAGGCCTGCCCCACCTTCAGGGACCAATTGAATCTAGCTGACCAATTAACTTGCTACAGCAGCTCTCTGCTGAAGCCTGACAGAAACTTAGAAATTTAAACTTTTAAATTGACCTTAAACAGTTGAAGCAATATGCACTAGATTTAAAGAGATTAACCCTTCAACTCCCACACCTGACAGAAACTTAGAAATTTAAACTTTTAAATTGACCTTAAACAGTTGAAGCAATATGCACTAGATTTAAAGAGATTAACCCTTCAACTCCCACACCTGACAGAAACTTAGAAATTTAAACTTTTAAATTGACCTTAAACAGTTGAAGCAATATGCACTAGATTTAAAGAGATCAACCCTTCAACTCCCACACGTACCGAACTCTCAGCACACTGTGTAATATCCGCACACCGTGCAGTCCGCACTGACAGGCCCCTGTATTTCTACAGTTGAGACTCAGATGAGTCAGGCCTGCCCCACCTTCAGGGACCAATTGAATCTAGCTGACCAATTAACTTGCTACAGCAGCTCTCTGCTGAAGCCTGACAGAAACTTAGAAATTTAAACTTTTAAATTGACCTTAAACAGTTGAAGCAATATGCACTAGATTTAAAGAGATTAACCCTTCAACTCCCACACCTGACAGAAACTTAGAAATTTAAACTTTTAAATTGACCTTAAACAGTTGAAGCAATATGCACTAGATTTTAAAGAGATTAACCCTTCAACTCCCACACCTGACAGAAACTTAGAAATTTAAACTTTTAAATTGACCTTAAACAGTTGAAGCAATATGCACTAGATTTAAAGAGATTAACCCTTCAACTCCCACACCTGACAGAAACTTAGAAATTTAAACTTTTAAATTGACCTTAAACAGTTGAAGCAATATGCACTAGATTTAAAGAGATCAACCCTTCAACTCCCACACGTACCGAACTCTCAGCACACTGTGTAATATCCGCACACCGTGCAGTCCGCACTGACAGGCCCCTGTATTTCTACAGTTGAGACTCAGATGAGTCAGGCCTGCCCCACCTTCAGGGACCAATTGAATCTAGCTGACCAATTAACTTGCTACAGCAGCTCTCTGCTGAAGCCTGACAGAAACTTAGAAATTTAAACTTTTAAATTGACCTTAAACAGTTGAAGCAATATGCACTAGATTTAAAGAGATTAACCCTTCAACTCCCACACCTGACAGAAACTTAGAAATTTAAACTTTTAAATTGACCTTAAACAGTTGAAGCAATATGCACTAGATTTAAAGAGATTAACCCTTCAACTCCCACACCTGACAGAAACTTAGAAATTTAAACTTTTAAATTGACCTTAAACAGTTGAAGCAATATGCACTAGATTTAAAGAGATCAACCCTTCAACTCCCACACGTACCGAACTCTCAGCACACTGTGTAATATCCGCACACCGATGATTTCCCTTTCATAAAACCATGTTGACTCTGCCTAATCATATTATGATTTTCTAAGTGCCATGTCACCACGTCCAGCATTTTCCCGACTATTAATGTCAGACTAACTGGCCTATAATTTCCTGTTTTCTCTCTCCCTCCTTTCTTGAATAGCAGGGTCACATTTGCTGTCTTCCAATCCACTGGGACTGTTCTAGAACCTAGAGAATTTTGGAAGATCACAACCAATGCATCCACTATCTCTGCAGCCACCTCTTTTAGAACCCTAGGATGTAGGACATCAGGTCCAGGGGATTTGTCGGCTTTTAGTCCCATTAATTTCTCCAGTACTTTATCTTTACTGATATTAATAACTTTAAGTTCCTCACTCTTATTAGACCCTTCGTTGCCCACTATTTCTGGTATTTTTTTGTGTCTTCTACTGTGGAGACAGACACAAAATATCTGTTCAACGTCTCTGCTATTTCCTTATTCCTCATTATAATTTCTCCTGCCTCAGCCTCCAAGGGACCCACGTTTACATTTGCTACAATCTTCCTTTTTATATATTTGTAGAAGCTCTTACAATCTGTTTTTATATTTCTTGCTAATTTACTCTCATTCTATTTTCTCCCTCTTTATCAATTTTTTGGTCATCCTTTGCTGAATTTAAGAACTCTTCCAATCCTCAGGCTTACTACTCTTCTTGGCACCATTATAAGCCTCTTTTAACCTAATAGTATCCTTACCTTCTTTAGTTAGCCACAAATGGATCACTTTTCCCATGGAGTTTTTATTTCTCAATGGAATGTATATTTGTTGAGAATTATGAAATATTTTTTTAAATATTTGCCAGTGCTTATCTACCATCATATCTTTTAATCTAATTTCCCAATCAACTTTAGCCAATTCGTCCCTCATACCTATGTACTTGGCTTTGTTTAAGTTTAAGATTCTAGTTTCAGACTTAAGTATGTCGAAGTCAATCTGAAATTCTATCATATTATGATCACTCTTCCCCAGAGGATCCCTTACTGTGCAATTACTAAGTAACCCTTTCTCATTACACAAGACAAGATCTAAAATAGCCTGTTCTCTGTTTGGTTCCACGATGTATTGTTCTAGGAAACTGTCTCAAATGCATTCCATGAACTCATCCTCCAAAGTACTTTTGCCAATTTGATTTGCCCAGTCTATATGAAGATTAAAGACCCCACGATTATTGCATTACCTTTGTTACAAGCTCCTCTTACTTCTTTATTAATACTCTGTCCAACTCTATAACTACTGTTAGGGGGCCTATAAACTACTCCCACCAGTGTTTTCTTCCCCTTGTTATTTCTTATCTCCATCCACACTGATTGTACTTCCTGATCTTCCGAGCCAAGATCTTTTCTCACCACTGTCTTTATCTCATCATTTATTATCAGGGCTACACCCACCCCCATCTTTTCCATTTTGTCTGTCATCGAAAAATCAAGTGCCCTGGAATACTTAGTCCCCAACCTTGGTCACCTTGCAAACATGACTCAGTAATGGATATTAGAACAAACCCATTTATCTCTAATTGTGCCATTAACTCATCTATCTTGTTACGAATGCTTCGTGCATTCAGAATAAGCACTTTTGATTTTAACTTTTTACTATTTTTCCCTGATTTGACCTTACTTGTTGATGCACTCTGTCCCTTCCTGTCACACTCTGCATTATCTTTACATGAAACGCTACACTGCACTATGGCCTTGACTTTTCTCTTTAGGTTTATAAATTTTCCTTTACCTGAACCCTCCCCCCCTTTTTAGTTTAAAGCCTTATCTACAAGCCTAGTTATTCGATTCATCATGACACTGGTCCCAGCCTGGTTTAAATGGAGCCCATCCCAATGGAGCAGCTCCTTCTTTCCCCAGTACTGGTGCCAGTGCCCCATAAATCGAAACCCCCGTCTCCCACACCACTCTTTGAGCCAAGCATTTAACTCTCTGATCTATTTGATCCTATGCCAATTTGTGCGTGGCTCAGGTGGTAATCCAGAAATTATTACCTTTGAGGTTCTGCTTATTAATTTAGATCCTAGCTCCTCAAACTCCCTCAGCAGAACCTCATTCCTAGTTCTACCTATGTCATTGGTTCCTATGTGGACCACGATAACTGGATCCTCCCCCTCATGCTTCAAGTTATTTTCCAGCCACGAGGAGATATCCTTAACCCTGGCTCCAGGCAGGCATCACAGCCTTTGGGATGCTCGGTCGCAGCTGCAGAGAACAGTATCTATCCCCCTGACTATATTATCCCCTACCACTACCACATTTCTTTTTACTACCCCCACTTGAATGGCCTCCTGTACCAAGGTGTTGTTTACATCCGCTCCCACGTTCCTGGTTAATTCTCTAAGTGGCTGCACTATGGTTTGAATTCCAAGATAAAGCATCCACAACAGTTGGTGAGGCCTAACAGATGCTGTACCTCTGTGGTGATCCGCCATGCTCCTTTAGGTCAGCTGATGCACCTTTTCCTGATGTGAAATAGCTGAAGAATTCTAGAGTCTTCCTGCAGTGTTCACATTTGTTTGTGTTTGGCGTCAGATTGTTTTCACTTGGTCTCCAGAGCAGTGGCTGTGCTGAATTATGCCCAATACTGAGCGTCCATCGCTGATATTGGGTGCTCCAGGTATTCCACATATTGTGTGCCCGATGGAAGATTTCAGGAGCTCATCACATACCAAAAGGTGTCAGCCTTGGCTCAGTGGTAGCACTTTCGTCTCTGGGTCCAAAGGTTGAGGGTTCAAGACCCGAGGGCATAATCTAGGCTGCCACTCCGGTGCAGTGCTGTGGGAATGCTGCATTGTCAGGGGTGCCGTCTTTCAGATGAGGCGTTAAATTGAGGCCCCATCTGCCCGCTCAGGTGGATGTAAACAATCCCATTCAAAGAACAGCTGGGGTGTTCTCCTGGTATCCCAGCTGGTCTTTATCCCTCAACCAACGTCACTGAAACAGATTATCTGGGCAATTATGTCATTGCTGTTTGTGGGACCTTGCCGTGGGCAAATTGGCTGCTGCATTTTCCTACATTACAACAGCGACTACACTTCAAAAGTAATTAATTGGCTGTAAAGATTATGAAAGGTGCTGTGGAAATGCGAGTTTTTCTTTTCTTTCAAAAAATTCTAAAAAAGGAGAGGCCATGCAGATTTTCAGTTATTACTGCCATGAAATCATGAAACTGGGGAAAAGAGTGTAGTTTATAAACCTTTCAAGTTGAAAAAGGGTGGTGAATGGAAACATTGGGGGCTGGTCTTGGAACTCCTGTTACTTCCAATTTTCTCTATATATTCATTTGTATGAGGTTAGTGAAAGTAAGATCCTCAGCTTGGGGATGATATTAGCACTGGAGGCAGGGAACACCATAAGGAACGGAGCTGAGAGATTCAGAATCATTGGATTTCAAAGGACACGGGGCCAGTAGATAGCAAATAAAAGACTTGTGTTTATATAGTGCATTTCATGACCTCAGGATGTCCCAAAGCGCTTTACATCGCCAGTGCAGGATCAGATCCACTAGACTATCGTACCCAATCATTATAAAATGAATCAATAAAAACGGAACCAGATAAATTGTGCACATTGGCAACATTAGAGAATATAATTTAAAAATGAGGCAGAACTATTTCACACAAATGATAATAGACATCAAATAGCTTTACGAGGAAGGGCATTGCAGCAGACAGTATAGATGGATTGAACAATTTGTGTTTCTGGATAGAGCAGGTACACGGGTTTGATTTATTAAAAAGGGACAGCTTTTATGTTTCTACGAGTCCGTGAGATTGTAAACGGTTCGGCTAAAGGAGTAGGCTTGATGGGCTGAATGGCCTTTTCTGGTTTCAAGCTTTCTCACCGTTTGAATATCAGTCACTATTCATCGTCCCTCTTCCTCTCCGTATTTTCAGGGACTGCTTCAACTGGGAGTACTTTTTGTTCAAGGTACTGCACTTTTGGGAGAGGCAACGTACCCTGCTATTTATAATGGAGTCTCTCTAAAGTGGAAGGGGTGCTTCCCATTGGGGATATGATGGGATGGCCTGGCCTGGCCTGGCCTGGCAGGGATGGGAACCCAACCTCAGGGTCTCCAACTTAAACCCATATCTTAAAAATTCTATTGGTTTTGTAAATTCTATGCATATACATGAATATTTTCTATATATTATATACATTACTGTTCTCTATAAAGTGGGGAGAGGCAGCACTTGGTACCAGAACGTTCTTTAAATGAAGAAACAGCAAAACCTCAACCTGATCACGTGACGTGGCAGTCAGTCCGGTCCCTCCGCCGCGAAACGTCATATCCGCTCGCTGAAGCGGAAGTGGCTGTTGTTGGGTGTCAGGCAGCGGCGGAGACAGCCCCGAGTCCTGCAGGCGGGGTCCTCGCTGTCGCGCTGGTGATTGTAACGGTCGGAGCGGCGCGAGCGAGGTTACGCGAGCCGCAGGCTTCGGGCCTGTCCGAGCGGAGAGCGGCCTCCGTCCCCCCCCCCCACCCCACCGGGCCTGACAGAGGGGAGAGCGGCCCCCGGCCCCCCCCCCCCCCACCGGGCCTGACAGAGGGGAGAGCGGCCTCCGTCCCCCCCCCCCCACCGGGCCTGACAGAGGGGAGAGCGGCCTCCGCCCCCCCCCCCCCACCGGGCCTGACAGAGGGGAGAGCGGCCTCCGGCCCCCCCCCCCCCCACCGGGCCTGACAGAGGGGAGAGCGGCCTCCGTCCCCCCCCCCCCCCCCCACCGGGCCTGTTCGAACGGCCCCAGGCCCCAGGCCCCAGATCTCCCCCCGCCCCTCACCCACCCAAAGACCTGTCCGGGCGGAGAGCGGCCCCGCAACGTCTGTCCCCCACCCCCGGGCCTCTCCGCGTAGGGGAGAGACAACCTTCGGCGGCTGTCCCTGTCCCCGAGCCCCGTCGCTCGGGGATGGTCTCCCGCTGATATGGGCGGCAGCAGCTCCAAAGGCCGCATCTTCTGGCCCTTCGGATCGGGCGCAGTCAGCGACTCGGCCAACGGCGACTCCGAGCAGAGCCTGGCCCGCTACAGAACCAACCGGCTGGGGGCCACTCCCTTCGTGTTCACCCGCAGGAGGTAAGAGACTGGGGACCGGGAGGGGGAATAGGAAAGGGGGCATCGGGAGAAGGGGGTGGAGAGCGGGGGGGGGGGAATTCAGGAGAGTTATGGGGGATGAGGGGGGGGGGTCAGTCAGGAGAGTTATGGGGGATGAGGGGGGGGGGGTCGGTCAGGAGAGTTATGGGGGATGAGGGGGGGGGGTCGGTCAGGAGAGTTATGGGGGATGAGGGGGGGGGGTCGGTCAGGAGAGTTATGGGGGATGAGGGGGGGGGGTCGGTCAGGAGAGTTATGGGGGATGAGGGGGGGGTCGGTCAGGAGAGTTATGGGTATGAGGGGGGGGGTCGGTCAGGAGAGTTATGGGTATGAGGGGGGGGGTCGGTCAGGAGAGTTATGGGGGATGAGGGGGGGGGGGTCGGTCAGGAGAGTTATGGGGGATGAGGGGGGGGTCGGTCAGGAGAGTTATGGGGGATGAGGGGGGGGGGTCGGTCAGGAGAGTTATGGGGGATGAGGGGGGGGTCGGTCAGGAGAGTTATGGGGGAGGGGGGGGGGTCGGTCAGGAGAGTTATGGGTATGAGGGGGGGGGTCGGTCAGGAGAGTTATGGGTATGAGGGGGGGGGTCGGTCAGGAGAGTTATGGGGGATGAGGGGGGGGGGGTCGGTCAGGAGAGTTATGGGGGATGAGGGGGGGGTCGGTCAGGAGAGTTATGGGGGATGAGGGGGGGGTCGGTCAGGAGAGTTATGGGGGATGAGGGGGGGGGGGTCGGTCAGGAGAGTTATGGGGGATGAGGGGGGGGGTCGGTCAGGAGAGTTATGGGGGATGAGGGGGGGGGTCGGTCAGGAGAGTTATGGGGGATGAGGGGGGGGGTCGGTCAGGAGAGTTATGGGGGATGAGGGGGGGTCGGTCAGGAGAGTTATGGGGGATGAGGGGGGGGGGGTCGGTCAGGAGAGTTATGGGGGATGAGGGGGGGGGGGGGGTCGGTCAGGAGAGTTATGGGGGATGAGGGGGGGGGGGGGGTCGGTCAGGAGAGTTATGGGGGATGAGGGGGGGGGGGGTCGGTCAGGAGAGTTATGGGGGATGAGGGGGGGGGGGGGGGGTCGGTCAGGAGAGTTATGGGGGATGAGGGGGGGGTCGGTCAGGAGAGTTATGGGGGATGAGGGGGGGGGGGTCGGTCAGGAGAGTTATGGGGGATGAGGGGGGGGGGGTCGGTCAGGAGAGTTATGGGGGATGAGGGGGGGGGGGGTCGGTCAGGAGAGTTATGGGGGATGAGGGGGGGGGGGGTCGGTCAGGAGAGTTATGGGGGATGAGGGGGGGGGGGGGTCGGTCAGGAGAGTTATGGGGGATGAGGGGGGGGGGGGGTCGGTCAGGAGAGTTATGGGGGATGAGGGGGGGGGGGGTCGGTCAGGAGAGTTATGGGGGATGAGGGGGGGGGGGTCGGTCAGGAGAGTTATGGGGGATGAGGGGGGGGGGGGTCGGTCAGGAGAGTTATGGGGGATGAGGGGGGGGGGGGTCGGTCAGGAGAGTTATGGGGGATGAGGGGGGGGGGGGGGTCGGTCAGGAGAGTTATGGGGGATGAGGGGGGGGTCGGTCAGGAGAGTTATGGGGGATGAGGGGGGGGGGGGGGGTCGGTCAGGAGAGTTATGGGGGATGAGGGGGGGGTCGGTCAGGAGAGTTATGGGGGATGAGGGGGGGGGGTCGGTCAGGAGAGTTATGGGGGATGAGGGGGGGGGTCGGTCAGGAGAGTTATTGGGGATGAGGGGGGGGGTCGGTCAGGAGAGTTATGGGGGATGAGGGGGGGTCGGTCAGGAGAGTTATGGGGGATGAGGGGGGGGGGGTCGGTCAGGAGAGTTATGGGGGATGAGGGGGGGGGGGGGTCGGTCAGGAGAGTTATGGGGGATGAGGGGGGGGGGTCGGTCAGGAGAGTTATGGGGGATGAGGGGGGGGGGGGTCGGTCAGGAGAGTTATGGGGGATGAGGGGGGGGGGTCGGTCAGGAGAGTTATGGGGGATGAGGGGGGGGGGGGTCGGTCAGGAGAGTTATGGGGGATGAGGGGGGGGGGGTCGATCAGGAGAGTTATGGGGGATGAGGGGGGGGGTCGGTCAGGAGAGTTATGGGGGATGAGGGGGGGGGTCGGTCAGGAGAGTTATGGGGGAGGGGGAGGAGGTCGGTCAGGAGAGTTGGGGGGAGAACGGGGGGGAGGTCAGGAGAGTTGGGGGGAGAACGGGGGGGAGGTCAGGAGAGTTAGGGGGAGGTCGGTTGGGGGAGGTGAGGTCGGTCAGGAGAGTTGAGGGGGAGGGGGGGGGGGGAAGGTCGGTCAGGAGAGTTGGGGAAAGCGGGGGGGGGTCGGGCGGGGGAGAGCGAGGAGGAGGAGGTCGGGCGGGGGGGGAGGAGGAGGTCGGTCAGGAGAGTTGGGGAAAGCGGGGGGGGGGTCAGTCAGGAGAGTTGGGGGGGAGGAGGAGGAGGTTGGTCGGGGGAGAGTGGGGAGGAGGAGGAGGTCGGTCGGGGGAGAGCGGGGGGGAGGAGGAGGTCGGTCAGGAGAGTTTGGGGGGGGGGGAGGAGGAGGTCGGTCAGGAGAGTTGGGGGGGGGAGGAGGTCGGTCAGGAGAGTTTGGGGGGGGGGGAGGAGGAGGTCGGTCAGGAGAGTTGGGGGGGGGAGGAGGTCGGTCAGGAGAGTTGGGGGGGAGGGGGGGGGAGGAGGTCGGTCAGGAGAGTTGGGGGGGAGGGGGGGGAGGAGGTCGGTCAGGAGAGTTGGGGGGGGAGGAGGAGGAGGAGGAGGAGGTCGGTCAGGAGAGTTAGGGGGGAGAGCGGGGGGTGGGGGGGGAGAGATCAGGGCCCAGAAGTGCTGGGGGTTGTCAGGAACAGGATGGATGCAGGAAAGCTGGGGGTGGGGAGAGCAGAACAGGGTGTTAGGAGAGCACAAGGGGAAAAAGATTAGGAAATGTGGAATCACTGGGAAGGGAGTGGAGCAAAGTTTGAAGAATGAATAGGAAGGAAGAGGAGAGTGAAAGGAAGAGGGAATGGGAGACAGAATAGTGAGTATGAATGAGGGTGTAACGTTGGATGTGGGGTAACACAGCCAGTGGGGACAGAGCACCTCTGAGTTCCTTTGTCCTGATAGGTTGTTGTTTGCGTCGGCCGCCTTGGGTGGTATCGAAACTCAACACCTCACTACTTCATGCAGCCGTTAACCTTAGTCATTTCGATGATATTTAAACAGCCTTTTACATTGTCATAAGGAGTCCTCGGGGGAGCAGCGCTCAAACTGAGACTCCTTGCCTCACTCTCCTGTTTATCCTTCTTCTTGCTGCCTCTCTGATCAAATCCCATTGGAGACCCACTAAACCCCTAGTTAAAAGGGAGGGAATCCGGCTCTGCACATTTAGCTGTAAGTGGAGACCGACAGCAGTTCACAAGACCAATGAAATCTGTGACTGATGCCATTGGATTGTTTAGACTGCTGTCACTGCTACTCAATGTAAAGACACTTTCCCTTGATGGTTACCGTTGCCTGTAACTGCACAGTTCTCAGGTCGCACATCGAAATATTAAAGGAGATCCATTATACAGATAGTCAGTTCTGTGCTGTGAAAAAGGGCAAGAGAAGCCTTTGTTAGACCATGCAACCTGATTCATCGGCCTCCCCAGCTGTAGTAATGCTACCTCCCAGGGAGGCAAAAAGATTCTGGGAAAACTGGGCAAAATCCCTAACACCATCAAGGGAATAATGGTCACTGGATGTACCTGATGCCCCTGGATATTTTCCGTTGAACTGGCCCCGAAGGTCACTGACTTTATGCTTTACTTTATCTCTCATCGCGGTACAAGTGTGCAGATACACAGGATTGGTTCCGTGTTTTGTTTAAAAGTATGTTTACTGAGATTGCCAAGTTTATCATTGCAACTCTCTGCAGCTCTTTCAATAGCGCGATGGGATAATTTACCATCAGGCAGACAGGGCACTGTTAACATCTTATCTGAAATAAAGCACCTCTTCTGGAGTTTCACATGACAGTTTTATAGTTTTGCTGTTTAAAACTACAAAACAAAATCACTAGCAATCGTTGCATCAACACCTCTATACATGTGCCTAGCTGCACAAAAAGGCCTCCGAGGGCCTTTGATTTGGAGCAGTGGCTCCAACTAAGGAAAATGGGAAAAGAGTGGTGCATGTCGGTTGTTTCAGCATCTCTCCCTCTGGGACTTGCTGACAAGGTACTTCAAAACTGCACATAGTATCAAGTTATTGTGTTCATTCCCTATTTCACATACTGTGTTGTACATTTGTGGTAGAAGGATTTGTAGTACTTGCAAATAAGTCATGAATGCCATCTGTAAAATGTTCCATTACATTTGGAGTCCCTTCCTAAAATAAGTGAAATTTTTGGGTAACTTGACAAGTATCATGGAACTTAAGGAACGGACATTTATGTAGCGCCTCCCGTGACCTCATTGTCCCAAACCACTTCTCAGCCAATGAATTACTTCTGAAGTGTAGTCACTGTTATATACACAAACAGCAATCAGATAAATGACAAGTTAATTTGTTTTGGTGATTAGTTGAGCGATAAATATTGGCCAGGACACCAGGAGCACTCCTTGCTCCTTTTCAAATAGTGCCAGAATCTTTTACGACTACCTGAACAGGCAGGTATGGCCTCTGTTTAATGTCTCATTGAGAGATGGCACCTCCGACAGTGCAGCACTCCCTAAGTACTGTACTGAAGTGTCAGCCTAGCTATGTGCTCTAGACTCTGTAGAGGGGTTTGATTCCACAACCTTTTGACTCAAAGACAACAGTGTTACTGCAGAGCCAAGGCTGACGCCTGTAGTGGAGCTTGGACCCATGACCTGACTCGGAGGTGAAAGCACTAGCACTAGCCCACTTGACAGTTAAAGGGAAAACAAAGTCTTGGGGGAGTGCTTTTGGTGAGTCTTTTTGTTTCGAACACCACTTTTTTTAAGCATCTGAATTTTAGTGCTTCCATGGAGACCCTAGAGTAGGTACTTGTTCCTCTCCATGCCGCACAGTGACGTCAATTAAAGGACTGTTCCGGTGTTGCTCCATCATGAGTAGTTGGGTGGTGGTAGGTAGGGGAGACTTCAGTCGCGTGAGAGTTGCCTTTGGACCACCTGACCCTGAGAAATCAGACTAGCTGGGAATTTACAGCCGTAGAAATGTTTGCTCAGGCTGGTTGGCTGTTATAAGTTCACTCCCCAATTATTTGCAGTAGAATTCCTCTACTGCATTCACTAATGTAAATAGACTAGCCCACTCATGGATTGATGTTTTTTGAACACAGTCACACCAGACTTGCTTTCCCCTGGAATGCTACTTCAAATAGCCTTGGTGTTTACTAACAGTTCTGGCTGTGATAGAAATGCTCATAAATCTTAACCAGAATTACAAGATGTTATCAACAAATCACTAGGTTATTGATGCTGCTGGTATGATTCTGGTACTATACTGTGCATATTTGATCTGGGGCTGTGGTAGCAGCAGAACCCTTATTTTTAGACACAAAAATTAGTAGCTTTGAAGTTTTAGTCTTGTAACAAATGCGTATAGTGTGAGGCTTGAATGTAGAATTTTTCAAACTGTCCTCACAAGCACTGATCAAAAATAGTTCAGTATCTTTTATATTTCTCTCCTAAAGATGCTGACTCATGTTGGAGTATGGTTTTACTATGATCTGATCTTCAGCAAAGTGGCCCGCCCTTGTATGTGAGCCAAGAAAGTGATTGTCAGCAGGGTATTCGCCTTTGGAGGGGAAACACAGCTGGACTTTGATCCTGCTCTGTCAACATCCCTGTGTATCCATTTCCAAGGCAGAGATCACAAACAGAAACCCTAGCTGATTTATCCCCTCCCATGTCAATTGGCACAGAAGCCAATTGTGGTGCCCTTTTGCTACCTTATCTAAGATCAGCTAAGTGGCATAGAGCAGGGATTGAACCCGTTGATCCAAATGGCTGAAAACCCAGGCAGCAGTTCACCCATCTGGGGTGCTGTATTCCGAATCTGAAGAGAAATATATCGGTAGGCCAAGACAGTACTCTAATGAGCGAGATCTAATTATTTAGAAATTTTTCCAACTTGAATTTAATCAACTTTGAGATTTGCCATTTTACTTTTGTTTAAACGCCATTTAAAAATGGTTTTTCTCTATCTCTTTTAGCTCCCACGCACACTACACCATTCCATGCCCAATAAATTAGGCAGGTGATTTGCTTCATACCTATGCCAAGCCATGCTAATCCCATAATTGAGCCAGTTATCAACAGTGTGCGTGGTTAACCAATTATCTGATCTCTCCCCTTCCCATCCACCTGCTCTGCCCCTGTACGCATCCATAGAGAAATACTTAATGTCCCTTGGCCCCTGTGCTTGATGACTTCAAGACTGAGAAACTGCCATGGGGAATCATGAGCATCAAACCACATCATGCTTTTCCATGGTGCAGCATGCTGGTTATCCACGCTGCCAATACTCTGTTTTTATATAACGCAGCTGGCATAGTTGAAAGAGGGGAGTGTTTCTGTGCACATAATTTGAGATTTTTTGTTTTCATTACATGTTTTAAAAAAAACTCCTGTGGAAAAGTACTTCCTTTAAACAAGAGACTGAAAAAAACCAAGAATGGTTATCTGGTGCTGGTTTAGACAGACAATGGTTGTATTAGAAAATAAGCTGCCCAAATACTGCTGCTTTTGATGTTGCGCCTGTTAAAGATTACACAATTGTTTTACTGCAGCAGTTTATTCTTGTATAATCTGTTTGTTTGCATAGAACACTGCTTGCTTAGTTAACAATGGGAATTTCTCCTTTACTATACTTGGAAATAGAGACTGCATCTTTAATCAACCTGTTGTCTTTCATTCCCTGGCAAATAGAGTCCATTATTACTAATTTAATACAGTTTCAGCAATCAGATTTAAATCCAAATTTAAGTTTCATGTAGAGGTTCAAAACTGGAAAATAGAACTGCAACTGCAGGTATGATATTGAATAGAAAGGTGAGAGAGCGACAGATATTCTTTGAATTTCTTTTTGCAGATTTTCTTGAAAGAGCAGACCCCGCTGAGGTGGGGTTCCGCTCGCATTAGCAGCCCTCCAGTACATTGCCCAAATGGCCATTCTAAATATATGTACCTAGATAATATCTGAACAGGCTATTTGACGATGGAGGGCAGCTGAACCTGATCCCTATCTCGTCCAATATCCACATTTTCCAGCAATGCTCTCAGGATAGAGATCAGGAGTGGCCAACCTGGCTCTTAGTTCCCTAGAATGGTGTTTGGAGTAGTTATGACCAAGCTGAAATCGGCTAACTCAGCAAGATTTGGAATTGAAACTGTAAGCTTCTGGTCTGTATTAACGCTACCTTTACGCACTAAATCATCAATGCAGCAGACTTTTTTAATGAAATATTGTACATCTTCCCAATTATGTCTCCTTTCAGCTTTTTGTAGGTTTCAGAAGATATTGACCCTATGATACTTGCACCATAAGCAGTGGTCTCAAACTTAAGGGTCTCCATTGTGACTGTTTTGTACCCAGCCGCATGTTAAGCAGATAGGCCTGATTGTCCTCAGTAAAGTTGACAGTACAGTTCTCATTTTTTTAGACAGAGGTAGGGAATGTTGTGCTAAATGTTTTTGAGCATAATCTGGCCAGGGACCTAAAGTGAAGGTACACTTGACTGCCAGGGAGATTGATGCCCTGTCTGTTTCTTTTCTAAAGCTAAGAGCTGCCATTTCCTAGAATGCAGTTGCAGACGGTATAAGTGGCATTGTCTGCTGTGGTTTTTTTTATTCGTTCATGGGATGTGGGCGTCGCTAATGAGGCCAGCATTTATTGCCCATCCCTAATTGCCCTTGAGAAGGTGGTGGTGAGCCGCTTTCTTGAACCGCTGCAGTCCGTGTGGTGAAGGTTCTCCCGCAGTGCTGTTAGGAAGGGAGTTTGAGGATTTTGACCCAGTGACGATGAAGGAACGGCGATATATTTCCAAGTCGGGATGGTGTGTGACTTGGAGGAGAACGTGCAGGTGGTGGTGTTCCCATTGGCCTGCTGCCCTTGTCCTTCTAGGTGGTAGAGGTCGCGAGTTTGGGTGGTGCTGTCGAAGAAGCCTTGGCAAGTTGCTGCAGTGCATCCTGTAGATGGTACACACTGCAGCCACTGTGTGCCGGTGGTGAAGGGAGTGAATGTTTAGGGTGGTGGATGGGGTGCCAATCAAGCGGGCTGCTTTGTCCTGGATGGTGTCAAGCTTCTTGAGCGTTGTTGGAGCTGCATTCATCCAGGCAAGTGGATAGTATTCTGTCACACTCCTGACATGTGCCTTGTAGATGGTGGAAAGGCTTTGGGGAGTCAGGAGATGAGTCACTTGCTGCAGAATACCCAGCCTCTGACCTGCTCTTGTAGCCACAGTATTTATGTGGCTGGTCCAGTTAAGCTTCTGGTCAATGGTGACCCCCAGGATGTTGATGGTGGGGGATTCGGCGATGGTAATGCCGTTGAATGTCAAGGGGAGGTGGTTAGACACTCTCTTGTTGGAGATGGTCATTGCCTGGCACGAATGTTACTTGCCACTTATGAGCCCAAGCCTGGATGTTGTCGGGGTCTTGCTGCATGCGGGCACGGACTGCTTCATTATTTGAAGGATTGCGAATGGAACTGAACACTGCAATCATCAGCAAACATCCCCATTTCTGACCTTATGATGGAGGGAAGGTCATTGATGAAGCAGCTAAAGATGGTTGGGCCTAGGACAATGCCCTGGGGCTGAGATGATTGACCTCCAACAACTTCCTTTGTGCTAGGTATGACTCCAGCCACTGGAGAGTTTTCCCCCTGATTCCCATTGACTTCAATTTTATTAGGGCTCCTTGGTGCCACAGTCGGTCAAATGCTGCCTTGATATCAAGGGCAGTCACTCACCTCACCTCTGGAATTCAGCTCTTTTGTCCATGTTTGGACCAAGGCTGTAATGAGGTCTGGAGCCGAGTGGTCCTGGTGGAACCCAAACTGAGCATCGGTGAGCAGGTTATTGGTGAGTAAGTGGCGCTTGATAGCACTCTCGACGACACCTTCCATCACTTTACTGATGATTGAGAGGACACTGATGGGGCGGTAATTGGCCGGATTGGATTTGTCCTGCTTTTTGTGGACAGGACCTACCTGGGCAATTTTCCACATTGTCGGGTAGATGCCAGTGGTGTAGCTGTACTGGAACAGCTTGGCTAGAGGTGCAGCTAGTTCTGGAGCATTTCTGCTGTGGTGCAGGTTTTCCCACTTGTACCATTGTTAATTATTTACAGAATCAGTTTTGGATGGAAGCTTAAAGTTAACAGGGAACTTTGGGTTTAGGTATAAGAAATGGTAGGGAACTTTAGATGAAATTGATTCCAACTTATAGGAGATCCTATGTTGAGATGTATTCCAAATGTCTTTAAAAAAAATCCCTAATGTTTCCTGTCTGAAGTCTTGTAACCTGAGAGTTCCAGGTATTTCATTCACTTTTAATCAAAAATGACCTCCACACATCCTTGCACAATCTCCATGCAGCAGGAATAAGAGCATTGGAGCGTCAGTTATTTATGTTGATTATTCGTGCTCTGTAGCACATTGCCACCACTCTTAGCTTTGCCAGAATAGTGATCTATTTTTCTCATTGTTTTTATTTTAAATTGGATTAGTGTGGGCAAATATAACCGTGCATATTGATGTATGAAATGCATTGATTGCTGGAAAAGTGAAACATTGTTTTATTTTATTTGATGTCGGCAGCACTGGAAAGGGCACATTTAATGGCCATTGTTAGTTGTCCTGAGATGGTGGTGGAGAGCTACCTCCTTAGCGATTGCTTTACAAAGTGGCTTGCCTGCCCACTTCAGGGGCAATAACATAGTGCGGGACAGGATCACGTGTAGGCCAGACGTGATAGGAGTGGCAGGTCCTCTCCCCTGAAGGACATTAATGAACCAGTTGAGTTTTTATGGCAGCTTTAATGGTCTTTTTTTTCCGGTGCTAACCTATAATTGTTAAATCTCAACATCTGAGTTGTTAGTCCAGTACCATAACTACTGTCCCTGTGCCTTGGCAGTATCTACCTAATCTGAGGTTATCAAAGTATCAAGTTCTGAGTTACATCATAATTGCATTAGAATATATATTGAAACAGGTTATTTTAATCCTTTATAATTTGCTGAGTACATTTGGAATATTATGTGTAATCACCTTCAATGTGACATTCTGTGTTGATGGAGAGAAGAGCAACATAAAGAAGGAGGGAGCTCTTAGGTTATGAGAAGAGTGTGACTGAATTGAACTCGTGCTGAAAGGCATGGATAATGTAGATGTTAGGGCATTTAATGTGACTTGTCTTCGACCCCTGCCACAAAGTCCGTTCCCTAGCCACCGATTCCATTCCCGGCCACTATCTCAGGCTGTGAACCAGACTACTCACAACCTCGGTGTCCTCTTTCACCCTGAGCTGAGCTTCTGACCCCATATTCTTTCCATCACAAAGACCATCTACTTGCACCTCCATAATATTGCCCTTCTCCAGTCCTGCCTCAGCTTGTCTGCTGCTGAAACCCTCATCTGTGCCTTTGTTACCCCCAGACTTGACAATCCCAATGCTCTTCCAGCTGGGCTTCCACTTTCCACCTTCCATAAACTTAAGCTCATCCAAAACTCTGCTGCCCGTAGCCTAACTCTCACCAAGTCACGTTCACCCGTCACCCCTGTACTCGCTGACTTATATTGGCTCTCAGTCCACCAACTCCTCACATTTAAAATTCTCATCCCTGTGTTAAATCCTTCCATGGCCTCACCCCTCCCTATCTCTGTAACCTCCTCCAGCCCTTCAACCCTCAGAGAGCTCTGTGTTCTCCAACTCCGGCCTCGTGTGCATCCCCCACTTCCTTCACCCCACCATTGGCGGCTGTGTCATCAGCCGTTTACACCCTAAGCTCTGGATTTCCCTCTTGACAACTCTTTGCCTCTCCATCTCTCCTTAAAACCTACCTCTTTCACCATACTTTTGGTCACCTGTCCTAAGGTCTCCTTTGGCTCTGTGTCAGTTCTTATCTGATTACACTCTTGTAAAGTGCCATGGGATGTTTTACTATGTTAAAGACGCTATATAAATGCAAGTTGTTGTTGACTGCAAAACGATAATGCAAGTACAAAACTGGTAAATCTCAAATGAGGTTAGATGAAAAGTATTTTGAATTTTGTTTCCTGCTGAGTAGTAGATGAATGAATAGTCTCCCAATAAGTCAATTAATGGTACCTGTTAAGAGGGATTAATATCTAAAAATGGGTTAAAGCTTATGATTATAGACATAGATGAACGGGTACTTAATTAACCAATACAGCTGAAGTTTTGATGGGATTGTATCATCTGTGAATGCAAAAGGTTGAGGCACATTGTAGATTATTACGTTAAATTGATCTGGAGTCTATGATGGGCAAATTGTGCATGACTGAAAAGCATTTTCATGCTACATCCTTTTGTTAACATTTTCAAAACTTAATTTAACAAAGTTGTCAATTTTCACTGCTCCCAAAGTGTGATATCAACTTTTATAGGTGACTTGCATGCTAGGTGTTGCAAATTCGGGTCTGCCGCAGGTATCTACTCGAGTTCAGTTGTCAGTTGTTTCCTTAAGTGGTCTGGTTGCCTGTTTATTTTTTTTTACGGAAGTTGACTGCCACTGCTGTATAGCTGCTAGTCTAGTACCAGGGCCCATGAGTGTAACAGTGATCTGGACCCAATCCCCACATCTTAAGCACATGTGCTCCTTTAATCTCTACGAAGGCAGAATGAGTTAAGGCTAAATGAGGCATCATTTAGTTCAGTTCGTAAACTGCTTTATTCCATGGTAGCCAAAACATGCAGCGCACTGAGTATGCTGAAAGTCACTTGGTACAGTTCCACATACTGTTACAAAAATGCACACATCTATACTTGGCCAGTTACAGATACGTAGAGAGAGTGGAGAAGCTGGGATTGTTCTTGGAGCAGAGATGGTTTTGGGGAGATTTAATAGAGGCATTCAAAAACATGAAGGGTTTTGATTGAGTAAATAAGGAGAAACTGTTTTCACTGGCAGAAGGATCTGGTAACCAGAGAACACAGATTTAAGGTAATTTGTAAAAAGAGCCAGAGGTAAGATGAGAATTTTTTTTATGCATGCGGTTATGATCTGGAATGCATTGCCTGAAAGGGTGATGGAAGCAGATTCAATAGTAACTTTCAAAAGGGAATTGGATAAATACTTAAAGGTGAGAAAATTGCAGGCCTGTAGGGAAAGACCAGGGGAGTGGGACTAATTGGATAGCTCTTTCAGAGAGCTGCCATGGGCATGATGGGCCGAATGGCCACCTGTGCTGTAAGATTCTATGATTTGGGGGATTGCTTAACATGGAAAGATAGATGTGCTCTGCCATCTTCTGCCTTGCTCCTGCTTTCCTACTTTTTCACTTCACCTGCTGCCTTAGCTGAGTGACTTCTGATGTCTGTTAATTCTTAAAAAGTCTCTCTTTAAAGATCGGCCACAATTAAAGAAGTTTGTCAACACCACTTGGCCTCCTCCCGAGACCCTCACCATCACAGAAGCCAGTCTTCAGCCAATTCGATTCACCCCACATGATATCAAGAAATGGCTGAGTGCACTGGATACAGCAAAGGGTATGGGCCCCGACAGCAACACGGCAGTAGTGTTGAAGATTTGTGCTCCAGAATTAGCCACGCCCCCTCTAGCCAAACTGTTCCAATACAGCTACAACACTGGCATCTACCCGACAATGTGGAAAATTGCCCAGGTGTGTCCTGTCCACAAAAAGCAGGACAAATCCAATCCGGCCAACTACAGCCCTTTCAGCCTACTCTCAATCATCAGCAAAGTGATGGAAGGTGTCGTCGACAGTGCTATCAAGCGGCACTTACTCACCAATAACCTGCTCAAAGTGCTCAGTTTGGGTTCCACCAGGACCGCTCGGCTCCAGACCTCGTTACAAGCCTTGGTCCAGACATGGACAAAAGAGCTGAATTCCAAAGGTGAGGCAAGAGTGACTGCCCTTGACATCAAGGCAGCATTTGACCGAGTGTGGCAACAAGGAGCTCTAGTAAAATTGAAGTCAGTGGGAATCGGGGAAAACTCTCCAATGGCTGGAGTCATACCTAGCACAAAGGAAGATGGTAGTGGTTGTTGGAAGCCAATCATCTCAACCCCAGGACATTACTGCAGGAATTCCTCAGGGCAGTGTCCTAGGCCCAACCATCTTCAGCTGCTTCATCAATGACTTTTCCTCCATCATAAGGTCAGAAATGGGGATGTTCGCTGATGATTGCAGTGTTCAGCTCCATTTGCAACCCCTCAAATAATGAAGCAGTCCGTGGCTGCATGCAGTAAGACCTGGACAACATCCAGGATTGGACTGATAAGTGGCAAGTAATATTCGCACCAGACAAGTGCCAGGCAATGAGCATCTCCAACAAGAAAGAGTCCAGCCACCTCCCCTTGATATTCAACGGCATTACGATCGCCGAATCCCCCACCATCAACATCCTTTGACCAGAAACTAAACTGGACCATCCGCAAAAATACTGTGGCTGCAGGAGCAGGTCAGAGGCTGCGTATTGTGCAGTGAGTGACTCACCTCCTGACTACCATCTACAAGGCACAAGTCAGGAGTGTGATAGAATACTCTCCACTTGCCTGTATGAGTGCAGCTCCAACAACACTTAAGCTCAACACCATCCAGGCCAAAGCAGCCCGCTTGATTGGCACCCCATCCACCGCCCTGAACTTTCACTCCCTCCACCACTGGCGCACCGTGGCTGCAGTATGTACCATCTACAGGATGCACTGCAGCAACTCACCATGGCTTCTTCGACAGCACATCCCAAACTCCACGCCCTGTACTGCCTAGAAGGACAAGGGCAGCAGGCGCATGGGAACAACCCCACCTGCACGTTCCCCTCCAAGTCACATACCATCCTGACTTGGAAATATATCGTCGTTACCTCACTGTCGTTGGGTCAAAATCCTGGAACTCCCTACCTAACAGCACTGTGGGATTACCTTCACACGAACTGCAGCAGTTTAAGAAGGCGGCTCACCACCACCTTCTCAAAGGCAATTAGGGATGGGCAATATATGTTGGCCTTGCCAGCAACGCCCACATCCCATGAATAAATTTTTTTTAAAAGCAAGGTGCTAGATGTATCCTGAATGACCAGATGTTGCTAATAGTTGGGCTATTGTTTAGGATGTGTGCAAAACAACTGCCCATCCTGCATTTAAATTGCCTCCTGTCTGCCTATGGACGGCCAACCCATTTGGAGATGTCTGGGTAAACTCCCTACCAGGCAACCTTCTGCCCAAAGTACATTAAAATCACTTGTGTCGAAGTCACTGTTATAACAATTTTGAACCCTGACACTAGGCAACATTTGCAACTTTTTAAAATGAATTCATGGGATGTGGGCGTCGCTGGCAAGGCCAGCATTTATTGCCCATCGCTAATTGCCCTCGAGAAGGTGGTGGTGAGCGGCTGCCTTGAACCGCTGCAGTCCGTGTGGTGAATGTACTCCCACAGTGCTGTTAGGTAGGGAGTTCCAGGATTTTGACCCAGCGACGATGAAGTAACTTGGACTCCAGCGTTTGAAATTGGGTCATTGTGACCGAGGTGTCAAATATGAAGTGCACCTCAGTAATGAGATTTGTTTACTTGCATGTGTATTTCAGTTAATTATCCAGTCACTTCGTGCTAAGTGACTTGTAGCTCATCTATATTTGTGCTGCAGAGACTAACTTAAATTTGTTGTACAGCTATAGGAGCAGTGCATATTAACTCAGTTTGGTCAGATTTCAGAACAACCCCTCTTTCATCTAAACACCTGTCTCACGTTTGACGTCAAATAGATAATCTAATACATCCTGAGGCGTGAACCAACTTAAGTACAACACGACCTAAAGTCAGTGAAATCCTGGGGAATCTGACTATATATTAGGTTTTTAACATCTGTTTGTTACAACATCTTTGAGTATTTTTATTTAAGAAATGTTCTTTTCCCTAATTTTCCTTCCAGTTTTCTTCCCTCCTGAAGGTGCTAACTCTTGATGGGCGCGGTTCAATGAGTGCTGGCAGCCATCGCCAAAGTGGCCATTCTTCATGTGTGAGCCTAGACAGTGAGTGTTCCAGGCTATTCAACCGTGGAGGGTATCACAGGCAAGCCTGATCCTGTCCTCATCTGGTATCCAGTACATGCACTCGTCAGTATAAGTAACTGGATAGCAGTTGGGAGCAGAAATCTGGCTGATTTTTTTTCCCCCAAAATCAGTTAACTCAACACAGACTAGGAGTCTAATCTGGGACATTCTGGTTGGCGTGAATACTACAGTGAATCGTACCATTACTCATCAGGCCCCTGGGATTGCCTTTTTAATTATGATGAAAAGAAATTCCAAACAGTTCAGTCGTTGGAATTTGGTGTCACTTAGCAAAGTATGGAAATGCAAAACTTGAAACTAAGTATATTAAAATCTAGATTTTGTAACCTTATTTCTGAAAATATTCCATATGACAAAAGTTCAGTCAGTAAACCAACCTGCGTAACATGAATGCATAGATGATTTGGTTACAAAGATCTATTACATTTGTAATTCAAAGAACCTAGCAAACGCATCACCATTCTTCTTTTATAATTGAGCTGACATCCCTGTAAGGCCACCAGGAGAGCTGGTAATATTCCCAGGGGATCAGGACTTCAATTAGCTTGGGCATTCAGCCCATGAACTATAGCACACCTATAGTAGTACTTTAGAAATGATCACCAAACCTTGTATCAAGATCAGTACCTCTTAGTTTTTTTTTCTGATTGCACACTTTCCAAAGCAAACATACCGAACCCATTCTGGAGGGAGTTTTCTGTTTTCATAGTAGCAGTAGTATGTTTCTGTTTGCTACACATAATTACTCAAGAGGCTTGCCATGCTTAGATGCAAAGGCACTTTCATAGGCCTTTCATAGTGGGCCCAACAAACAAAATGTAATAATAGCAGCATTTTTTTTTTATTTAAAAGGGAGATCATCTGTGAATACAGAAAGGGAGAGTTTTGGATTTTCAGCTGTAGGTCATTTAACAAATGTTCATTTAATAGCATGTAGCTACAGAGCGAGACTACATATTTGTTCACAGCTTAGCTAAGATTTTTTTTTTTGCCCTTGCAGCTCGATGTACTATGATGAAGATGGTGATTTGGCTCATGAATTCTACGAAGAAACGTTTGTCACAAAGAATGGAAGGAAAAAAGCAAAACTGAAAAGAATTCATAAAAATTTAATACCTCAGGTGAGAGACAGACAGGCGCTGCACTTTTAAAAATTTGGATGCCCTTTTATTTTCTTAGGGCAGAGGAGGACTGGCTTACCTCCAGTCGAATAAAGAATGGATGCATTTATATTTTCTATGTTGAAATGCCTCAAACCCGTTCACCTAACCGAGTGCGCTGACTGCTGTTATGTAGCTAAGTACGGTGACCATTCTGTGCAAGTAGTATTCCACAATAATTGGACTACAGCATTCCTTCAGTATGGCAGTGGAATGTCCACCTAGATTATGTGCTGCCTTCCTGCTGTGATACTTAAACCCATAACTTCCTGACCCACAAGAGAGTGGTACCAACTGAGCTAAACTAACACTAATCTTTCCAAAACAAATCTTTTCAACTTGTTCCATTTGAGAGGGTGAGGGAGACAAAAGGCTGTTGTCTATTTCCACACCTTCAGCACTCTGTTTTCTAGTTAATGTAGCGAGTGATACCCAGTCATTGTCTTCCATCTTCAGTAGAAATAACCTGTTAGTGAACTGTCCAATCTTGACAGTTTCGCATTTGGGGCACTAAAATTGGCCTCGGAGACTGACTCTTTTCAGTTTTTCAAATTTGATAGTCCTTCTCAAACTTCTGAGGTCCTGTTAAATTGGAACTTAAGCTCTCCCGTAGAATGCACTGCCCTGTATTGTACTGGGCCATACAGACCAGTGAGTTTCTCCAGTTTGATCCCTAATACATGCTACGTTAGCTGTTCTACTAACCTGTTGTGGTAGTCGGGGCTCTACAATTAGTCACACTACCCCTGGAGGTGGAAAAATCGGCCGAGGTTGCCAGTTCTACCAGAAGGATGTGAAGGCCATGGGGAAGCTGCAGAAGGGATTCACTAAGATCGTAGCAGGGATGAGAGATTGAGGAGAGACTGTTAAGAGGAGATCTGTAAAGGTGCTCACGATTGAGGGGGTTTCAAACAGGCGAATAGGGAGAAACTCCGCTGCCTGGTGAATCGGAAACTAGAACAAAGGGAGGGCCAAGAAATTCTTTTTACACAAAAGGTAGTTAGGATGTGGATTGCCATATCAGAAACAGTGGTAGAGACAGAATCCATTTTTTAATATATTTTTAAAGGGAAGTGGATAACCATTTGAAAAATAAAAATTTAAAAGGGCATAAGGAATGGAGAAGGGAACGAGACTAAGTAGACAGTTCCTTCAGTCAGCTGGCACAGTTGTGATGGGGTGAACGGCTGGGGTTTCCTTTGCTGTAAAATTCTGATTCCTGCCTACTATCCAATGATCCTTGCTATTGTGAGTGAATGTTGTGAGATTGGGCATGGCAGTGAAGTCCTTCTTCTACCTCCAGTGGTCAAATAGACCACTAAACTCCTACCTGGGCCGTATGAAGAATGGCCATTTGAGTGAGGTACCTGAACGCTACTGGACCATGGAATTGTACCAGGCAAGATTCATTGACTTCTTGGGAAGACAAGGAGAGAGAAAGTGAAATAGAACTTTGCAAATGCCAGGTCTTTCTTTCTGGACAAAGTGCCGTGCCATTTTGATATGTTCCTTGTGGAGCAGACAAGTTATTGTGGTGCTCCACGTGGAAGTTTTCATCCTTGAGTCTACACCAACCACGTGGTTCTAATTCCTCAGTATCTATCTTACGATTCTGAAGCTAGATGAAAGAAATAAGCTTCGAGTCTGCAGTAGCTGCCGGCAAAGTCGTGATGTCTGCATGCCAGTCCCAACCAGTAACATACATTCTTCCTCTCATGCTCCCTCTGAGTTGCATGTGATGACTGGGATATAATTCCATTTGTGGTGATAGTACTACTTCCCAGTGTCCATTTGTTATGTGTAAGGCTAGACAGTGAGTTCTGGCAGGGAAATTCACCATGGGCCCTTCATCTATCCTATTCTCGTGCACCTTAAACAGGAGTCACTGGCTGTTGGTCAGAAGTGAGAGCACTGACCAATAATCTTATGACACACAACCACTGCCAAGCTAACTTGATAAAGACCAGTGGTTGGACTGAGGACTGCAATCAAAACTTGAAATACTGGAAATCCACCAGTTTCTGAAAGAAAGGGGAGATTAATTACATCGAATTACTTAGAATGTACAGCACAGAAACAGGCCATTCAGCCCATCAGGTTCATGCCTGTGTTTATGCTCCACACGAGCCTCCTCCCTACTTCGTCTAACCCTATCAACATATCCTTCTATTCCTTTCTCCCTCATGTTTTTATCTAGCTTCCCCTTAAATGCTATGCTAGTCGCCTCAACTACTCCTTGTGGTAATGAGTTCCACATTCTAACCACTCTGGGTAAAGAAGTTTCTCCTTAATTCCCTATTGGATTTATTAGTGACTATCTTATATTATGGCCCCTAGTTCTGGTCTCCCCTGCAAGTGGAAACATCTTCTCTAAAATTATGAAAGGGTTTGAAAGGGTAGATGTAAAGATCTCTATTAGGTCACCTCTCATTTCTCTTCTAGAGAAAAGAGCCCCAGCCTGCTCAATCTTTCCTGATACGCATAACCTCTGTTCTGGTATCATCCTAGTAAATCTGTTTTGCACTTGCTCCAGTGCTTCTATATCCTTGTAATAATATGGAGACCAGAACTGTTCACAATACTCCAAGTGTGGTCTAACCATGGTTCTATACAAGTTTAACATAACTTTTCTGCTTTTCAATTCTATCCCTCTAAAAATGAACCCCAGTGCTTGGTTTGCTTTTTTTTAATGGCCTTATTAACCTGCGTCGCTACTTTGTGATTTGTGTATCTGTACCCCCAATCCCTCTGCTCCTCTGCCCCATTCAGACTGTTATTATCCAAGCAGTATGTGGCACTCTTATTCTTCCTACCAAAATGTGATACCTCACACCTATATTAAAATTCATTTGCCAATTACACGCCCATTCTGCAAGTTTATTCATGTGTTCCTGTATTTTGTTTCAGTCCTTCTCGGTATTAATTATACCCCCCCCCCCCCCATTTGGTGTCATCTGCAAATTTTGAAATTGTACTTCTGATTTCCGAGTCCAAATTGTTTATGTAAATAGTGAACAACAGTGGTCCCAGCACAGATCCTTGTGGAACACTACTTCCCTTTTGCCAGTCTGAGTAACTACCTTTAACCCTACTCTCTGTTTTCTGTTTTGTAGCCAGCTTGCTATCCATTCTGCTACTTGTCCCCTGACTCCACATGCCCTGACCTTAGTCATGATTCTACTATGTGGTACCTTTATTGAAGGCCTTTTGAAAGTTCAAATATATTACACCTACTCATTAATGTCTTGGGTAGACACCTAGTCATGACTGTTTGGAGTCTTTTTAATGGATATTTTGAATCATCCAAAAAAAACTTCAATGAACTTCTACATTGCATACTTCTTGTTAAAATATTTTTCAGATTTTTAACTAAAAGTGAAAATGGTGATAATGTGGAAAGGGCTAGTTTGCACTACATCTTAAAGGGAAACATTCCTCAACAACTGAAGCTTGTTTCTCTTCCCTCTCCCAGTTTCCATAATAGCAATCGAAGTACGCCAATGTTGGTCTGATGATCAATTACAGGAACAGTTTTCTTTGTTCTTGATCTGGTGTAATAAAAGGGGCAGTGGCAGCACGGATACAAAATTGGCTAAGTGACAGGACGCAGAAAATACTGGTGAATGGTTGTTTTCGGGACTGGAGAGAGGTTTACGGTGTTGTTCCCCAGGGGTCGGTACCACTGCTTTTCTTGATGTATATCAATGACTTGGACTTGGGTGTACAGGGCACAATTTCAAAATTTGCAGATAACACAACTTGGAAGGGTAGTAAACAGTGAGGAGGATAGTAATAGACTTCAAGAAGACGTAGACAGGCTTGTGGAATGGACGGACACATGGCAGATGAAATTTAATGCAGAGAAAAGCGAAGTGATACATTTTGGTAGGAAGAACTAGGCGAGGCAATATAAACTAAATAGTACAATTCTAAAAGGGGTACAGGAACAGAGGGATCTGGGGGTATATGTGCACAAGTCATTGAAGGCGGCAGGGCAGGTTGAAAAAGCGGTTAAGAAAGCATACGGAATCCTGGGCTTTATAAATAGAGGCATAGAGTACAAATGCAAGGAAGTTATGATGAACATTTATAATAATCACTGGCTCAGCCACAACTGGAGTATTGTGTCCAGTTCTAGGCACCGCACTTCAGGAAAGATGTGAAGGCCTTAGAGATGGTGCAGAAGAGATTTACTAGAATGGTTCCAGGGATGAAGGTCTTCAGTTACGTGGATAGACTGGAGAAGCTGGGGGTTGTTCTTAGAGCAGAGAAGGTTGAAAGGAGATTTGATAGAGGTATCCAAAATCATGAGGGGTTTAGACAGAGTAGATAGAAACTGTTCCCATTGATGGAATGGTCAAGAACCAGAGGACATAGATTTAAGGTGATTGGCAAAAGAACCAAAGGTGACATGAGAAACTTTTTTACACAGCGAGTGGTTATGATCTGGAATACACTGCCAAAAGGGCTGGTGGAGGCAGATTCAATTGTGGCCTTCAAAAGGGAATTGGATAAGTACTTGAAGGGAAAAAATTTGCAGGGCTACAGGGAAAGGGCGGGGGAGTGGGACTAGTTGGATTGCTCTTGCAGAGAGCCAGCATAGGCTCAACGGGCCGAATGGCCGCCCTCCGTGCTGTAACCATTCCATCATTCTATAGTGCAACGTCATAAATGGTTTCACTGTTCTTCCCCACCCCCCCCCCCCCCCCCCATGCCAGTATTATCAGAATTTCTGTAAACGTTTTGCACTATATGCATTTGAAGTGCTCAAGCCACCCAACAGTGCAATTGTGGAACTTATCTTTCCAAATATGGGCTGTGTGGCGAATCATACAGCACAGAAGGAGGCCGTTGTGCCTCTGCCAGCTCTTCGAAAGCTATCCAATTAAGAAGACAGTTTGAGCTCCATAATGCCAAGTGTAGATGATTACAGGTGGTAGTGGTCAGAGCAATTTGGAATCTTCATTTCAGAACATCACAGGACATGCATTGGTACAACACTAAATACAGTAGAATTGGTAGCAATGTGTTGAATAGTCCATAAACATACTGGATGCTCTTTTCCCCCCCCCCTCCCCCTCAATTGGCTGATCTATGTTCATTGTTTTGACAGGGGATGGTTAAACTGGACCATCCGCGAATCCATGTGGATTTCCCAGTGGTTTTATGTGAGGTGTGACCGAAATGGACGTTTCCATCAGAATAAGACTGATGCACTATAGGTGACTGCCAGATGCTGAACCCTCCTTGGTCCTTCATTTCGTCGGTGGTGACTGGCCCAATGAGCGTGTGGTGTCTGTTTCATTTGCGTGTAGTTTTTCTGCTACAAGCCAAACTCTCAAACGTTCCCTCTATATCAATGTCTATAGAGTAATCTGTTGAAAATTTATCCTAATTCATTTATAAGCCCAGTCACAGTACACATGTACACTAGGAGAACTCTTGTGCTGTTTTAAGTAATTGTGTTAGATTACTGTGACCTATGTTTAAAAACAATGTAAATAGCAGCTTTAATAATTTAATGCAGTCATCAGGGGTATTTAAACATTTGTGTTCTGTATATACACATCTGCACAGTGATCAGCAGTAAATATAATGGCATATCTATGAAAGTTGATTAGTTGCAAGGTTTTGTTATTTATGAATGACTTTTTTTGTTCACGTGTTTTAATTTTCTCATTCCGTATAATAAAAATTCCCAGTGAGTCTCTGAATTTTGTGTATCTTGTTCTTGAATACCACGAGGGGAAAGTGGTGTATATACTGTAGCCTCCTCTTCCCTTCTAAAAGGGAGTCATTTGCATCAATGGCCACAACCCCATAAGTGAGCCAAGACGGTGGAAATCTAGAGCAAGCAGGATAGAAAAGATCCTGAAAGCAGCCAAGCTCAATCATGTCCTCGCACTCTCCATGGTCACTGAATAGTAATCAGGAGAGGAAATTCTGGCTCTCTTCCCTCCTCTTCTCCCCCCCCCCCCCTCCCCAGAGCTAATTGTAGCATCTCTACACTTGCCCTGGCTGAGATCAACTAGTTTGGTACAAAACATGTGGGACCTTCCTCCTCTTGTATAGGTTAGAAATCATGGGATGGAAATGATTTAGTCACGTGAGCTCTTTGCAGTATGATTATTGGCTGGAACCCATTATGATTTCTGTGTGCTCACCAGATAATTCTTTTGTGTTCGACCTGAAGGACCATTTGTGTGAACCTAACTGTGACCTAATATGCACAATATCCGGCAATGTAGCATTGAGCAGGGCAGGACTGAAACCCTTGTCACTGTAAACTGCTTACTGGAAATGACAACTTCTCATCTAGTTATTCAGATAATGGAAGAAATATCACTGACAGGTTCACCAAAAGTAGATACTACAGTAACAAAAATCAGCATTGGCTACAACATTTAACTCCTGTTCACAAACTAAATGTGACAATTTGCTACCTCCTAGTAGCATTGAACCCCAAGCCATCTCTTAACAATGTGAGATTGTCTACTTGGTCCACTGATGGGGAAATGAAAATATGAGCTGCTAACCTAGCAGAAAGCAGCCATGCATCTCTTGGCCTGGGCAAGGAACTGTCAATCAACCCCTGCACCAGATGCAAAAGGTACATTTCACAGTTAAAGTTGTCAATCACAGTGGGGATTCAAAGATGGCTGGTGTCTCAAAGTGTTCAGTGCACATATGGGCAAACAAGGTTGCAACTGAAATATTTGCATATTAAGGCCATTTTGTCTCATTACAGCCAACACCATGCAATTTGACTAAGGACAAATACATTAGATTAATGATGTGCAGCCTCTAGTCACTGCTATTTTAAGAACTTCATACTGAAAAGAGAGAAACCAAGGACAAAAGACTTGAATATTTTTGGTCACACATTTAAAGTGAAATTCTTCATGAAGCCTGCTACCCTCACTGAAGGTAAAATGCTTGCAAATGAAAGTATTGTAATAGATGGTGCTGCAGGTATCCTGCATAGTACAGTTATAAAGGCAGATTAATTTTCCCCCTTCTGAAGAATAAGTTCATTTTGAAGAACTTCTCAGTACCAAAACTGGGCCAAACTGTTTCTAAAAGTGTAGGTTGGCTTAATATTTGTAGTCAGGTAAATATTTTCCGTTCTCAAAGCCAACCAGTTTCTGGACCTTTCATTTGCAGGGGACCTGGAAATTTAAGGCATTGGTACCAGTCAGCACTAGTCACTGAACATACAGGAAATAGCAAGAGAAAAGGCTATCTGTATTAAGCGTACAAGAAACACAGTAAAATGAAATCAACTCCATCAAACTGTCTGCAGGTTTATCTCCAGGGCAGGGGGAGAAAGCAACAGCCAAGCATAGTTCACCATACAGAAAGCAAATGAAGGTGGAAACACACTACAATAAGCATATAAAGAGGGCAAAAGCTCAAATTGGAGTTTTACACAAGTGTGGCTTTAGCTGTCCTGTGGTTCTACACTGCACTCTTTGGTACTGACCTGTGCAATACACTTTATGCATCAAAATAAACTGCTGCCCTACTTGTGACAGCAAGATATTTAAATATTGTGCAGAATGCAACAGTCCATTAACAATCATTGACATGATCATTGCATATAATGCTTGCTATATTTGCTTCAGTTTCACTAAATGCACCAAAAGCACATCTGCACTAGGTTTCCTGCATCATTCCAAAAAAGTACAGTATGCCCAAGTCCAGGCACCAATAGGCTGCTGTTGAACACCAAGAGTAATGTATAAGTTTCCCTCCATTTCACCATGAATAATAATGAGGTCAATGTAGAACAATGCCAAAAGATCTAAGGAGTTCAAGCACTCAAATCATTTTGAAAGGGTTGGTTACCTTCCAGCTTGTCCAGAAAGTCTCAAAGGCAGGCAGGCAGCAATAAATTAATCGAAAGGGCTGTGAGAAATTACCATGAAACTCCTAGCCAGCTATGAAGGCTGGATAGAAGTGAACTATTTTCAGGCCAAGTATTCTGGGCACAATTGATGACGATGTACTTCATGTCAATATTAATGCAACAAAAACGTGAGAAATCTGTGGCAAAATTGGCTGAGGTGGTACAAAGGTCGTTGGTGTACTGCCATGTAATGAGTACCTAGTTTGAGTCTGTTCCCTCCCTCTGAGGTTAGAGGAGAGAGTGGAAAAAATTCCTTTGGTGCTTGTGTGTAGTGCTGTCATACACACATTCTTTCCTAATGCATTGACAGTGACTGGAGCAAATCCTCTCTAAACCGCAACAAAAGATACATTTTTAACACCTGACACAAGTATGCTGTAATTTTCTTTTAATCAAAAAAGTTTGAACAGATCCTGCCACGGGCAATTTAAATGCTTAATACAGTAGTGCACTCAAACCAGCTAGCTTCTGTGCTACCTTAGGCTCAGACATACTGCTAGTTGCAATAATGATTTTGTTGCATCCGTAGTTCTAAAGGAGTGGGAGATTATCTGTAACCCATAAGATCCTGCTCACCATGGTCATTCAAACTTAACAAGTTCAGCCGTATGTCTTGCAGAGTTCCCAATTAGCAGGCCTTGTCTCCACCCCTCCCCCCCCTCTTATTATACATAGGATCACTTACTCTATAGTGGTAATCTGGTGGATAGATTCTCACTGCCAACTTGGTGGAATATCAATTGTAGACCAGAGTAAACTAAAAATATTTGCCATAAGGGAGAAAATGAGTCATGACACACAAAACTCAGGTTAAGAATACATCAACCCAACTGCTTCACCAATGTCCTATATGCGACTCCAGTCCCACACCAACGTGGTTGATTCTTCACTGCCCTCTGAAATGGCCTAGCAAGCCACTCAGTATAGGCAACTAGGGATGGGCAATAAATGCTGGCCTTGCCAGCAACTAAGCTGTTAGTCACATGACAATCTCCAAAACACACACACACACACAAACACACAGTCATTAGTTACATACACAACCTCCCACAGCTCTATACCCTACCTGCATGATGGTCTTCTAACACTATCCCATGCATTCCTCTGCCAAAACATTGCTCACTTGGATGAATAACTTTGGGTTGTCTTGATCCTACCTGAAACTCCCTCCTTAAATCTCAGTCCCACGATTTCCTCCTCACCTTTAAATACTCCCGGCAAAACATCATCTGGCTGTCCATTTAGTACAACTAATTATTCCAGTACCCTTTGGGTATTTATCCTCTGAAGGACCTTGGTATGTTTTAGTGCATTTGTACCTTTAAAGTAAACAGGGGAGGTTCGCTAGTACTGTGGGGGGGGCAGAGGGGGTTAAACTAATTTGGCAGGGGCATGGGCACCAGGATGTAGCATTGGAAAGGGGAAACAAGGGGCACAGATGATCAAGAGAGAAGGATATCGCTAGAGTAAGAAATAGTAAGGTATTAGGTGGGGTCAAACCAAGAGAGAGTACGAGAAAGTCTAAGATGGGTTTGCGGTGCATGTGTGTGAATGCACGAAGCGTGGCAAACAAGGTTGGTGAGCTGCAGGCACAAATAACCACGTGGGAATACGATATCATGGCGATAACAGAGACCTGGCTCAAAAAAGGGCAGGATTGGGTACTAAATATTCCTGGATACAAGGTGTTCAGGAATGATAGGGAAGGAAAGAAAGGAGTGGGGTCGCAGTATTGATTAAGGAGAATATTGCAGTGCTAGAGCGAGAGGATGTCCTGGAGGAGTCAAGGACAGAATCTATTTGGTTAGAGTTAAGGAACAATAGAGGTGCCATTACACTACTGGGTGTATTCTATAGGTCACCAGCTAGCGGGAAAGATATATAGGAGCAAATTTGCAAGGAAATTACAGAGAGGTGCAAAAGCCTTAGAGTAGTGATAACGGGGATTTCAACTATCCTAATATAGACTGGGATAACAATAATATAAGGGGCAAAAAAGGGAAGGAATTTTTGAAATGTGTTCAGGATAACTTTCTTAACCAGTACGTTTCCAGCCCAATGAGGAAGGAGGCATTGCTGGACTTGATTCTAGGGAATGAGGCGGGCCAAGTGGAGCAAGTGTCAGTGGGGGAGCATTTAGGGAGCAGCAATCATAAGGTTTAGGATAGAATAGCAATGGAAAAGGACTCTGACCACTCTAAAGTAAAAATACTCAATTGGAGGAGGGCCAATTTCAGTGGGATGAGAGCAGATCTGGCCCGGGTAAATTGGAATCAAAGATTGGCAGGCAAAACTATAATTGAACAGTAGGCGGCCTTTAAAGAGGAGATGATTCGGGTACAGACAAGGTACATTCCAACGAGGGAGCAAGGTAGGGCAACTGAAGCCAGAGCTTCCTGGATGACAAAGGAGATAGAGAGTAAGATGAAACAGCATATGACAGGTGTCAGGTTGATAACACAAATGCCAACCAGAGAGAATTTGGAAGTTCAGAGGGAAAGTGGTAAAGGAAGTAAGAGGGGCAAAGAGAGAGTATGAGAATAGACTAGCGGACAACATAAAAGGGAATCCAAAAGTCTTCCACAGTCTTGTCAACAGTAAACAGGTAGTAAGAGGAGGGGTGGGGCTGATTAGGGACCATAAAGGAGATCTACTTATGGAGGCAGTGGGCATGGCTGAGGTACTAATTGAGTACTTTGCATTGGTCTTTACCAAGGAAGAAGATGTTGCCAGAGTTTCAGTAAAGGAAGATATACTGGATGGGCTGAAAATTGAGAAAGAAGAGATACTAGAAAGGCTAGCTGTACTTCAGATAGATAAGTCACCTGGTCCGGATGGGATGCATCCTAGGTTGCTGAGGGAAGTAAGGGGAGAAATTGCGGAGGTACTGGCCATAATCTTCCTGGCAGCCTTAGATACGGGGATGGTGCCAGAGGACTGGAGAATTGCAAATGTTACACCCTTGTTCAAAAAAGGGTGTAAAGATAAACCCAGTAACTACAGGTCAGTCAGTTTAACCTCGGTGGTGGGGAAACTTTTAGAAACGATAATCTGGAACAGAATTAACAGTCACTTGGACGAATGTGGATTGACTAGGGAAAGCCAGCATGGATTTGTTAAAGGCAAATTGTGTTTAACCAACTTGATAGAGTTTTTTGATGAGGCAACAGAGAGGGTAGATGAGGGCAATGCAGTTGATGAGGTGTTTATGGATTTTCAAAAAGCGTTTGATAAAGTGCCACATGGTAGGCTTGCTATTAAGATTGCGGCCCATGGAATAAATGGGGCAACAGCAACATGGATACAGAATTGACTAAATGACAGGAAACAGAGAGTGGTGGTGAACGGTTGTTTTTTGGACTGGAGGGAGTTGTGCAGTGGAGTTCCCCAGGGATCGGTGCTGGGACCACTGCTTTTCTTGATATATATTAATAACTTGGACTTGGGAGCACAGGGCACAATTTCAAAATGTGCAGATGAGACAAAACTTGGAAGGGTAGTGAACAGTGAGGAGGATAGTGATAGACTTCAAGAGGATATAGACAGGCTGGTAGCATGGGCAGACACGTAGCAGATGAAGTTTAACGTAGAAAAATGCGAGGTGATACATTTCGGTAGGAAAAATGAGGAGAGGCAATATAAACTAGAGGGCACAACTCTAAAAGCGGTAGAGGAACAGAGGGATCTGGGGATATATATGCACAAATCATTGAAGGTGGCAGGGCGGGTTGAGAAAGCGGTTAAAAAAAGCATACGGGATCCTGGGCTTTATAAATAGAGGCATAGAGGATAAAAGCAAGGAAGTTATGATGAACCTTTATAAAACGATGGTTTGACCACAACTGGAGTATTGTGTCCAGTTCTGGGCACCACACTTTAGGAAGGATGTGAAGGCCTTAGAGATGGTGCAGAGGAGATTTACTAGAATGATTCCAGGGATGAGGAACTTAAATTACGTGGATAGACTGGAGAAGCTGGGATTGTTCTCCTTGGAACAGAGAAGTTTGAGAGGAGATTTGATAGAGGTATTCAAAATCATGAAGGGTCTAGACAGAGTAGACAGAGAGAAACTGTTCCCATTGGCGGAAAGGTCAAGAACCATAGGGCATAGAATTAAGGTGATTGGCAAAAGAAACAAATGTGACAGGAGGAGAAACTTTTTTACACAGCGAGATGTTGGGATCAGGAATGCACTGCCCAAGGGAGTGGTGGAGGCAGATACAATCATGGCCTTCAAAAGGGAATTGGATAAGTACTTGAAACAAAAAAATGTGCAGGGCTACGAGGATAGGATGGGGGAGTGGGATTAGCTGGATTGCTCGTGCATAGAGCCTGCGCGGACTCGATGGGCCGAATAACCTCCTTCCGTGCTGTAACCTTTTTATGATTCTATGATTCTAAACACAAGCCCAACTCCCATCTCAATTCAGAGATGAACGACAGCCAGATCCTCCTAAACATTTCTTTAGGAATCAGGTCTCCAGTGAGATTAAAATTCATGGATACAATTAACAAAGTTGGGTGATCAGATAACACAGTCACGTCCAGAAATACAAACTAACAGTACTTAACCAAATCACACTTCTAATATACAAAGCTTCCTAGGTATATCTATACAGTTATAGGTATCTATAAACAACTAAACACAAAAACAAATTACCCACTGAATCCACCTAGCTCAATTTACTTTATGTTGCAAAACACAATGGATAAACCATTAGCTCATTCTGAATACAGGAAATTCTGCTTATTTCAAACAGCAGAAGCAAGTGATCTGACCTTTATTTAAGAAGGGTGCAAGCAAATTCATGCAGATGTTCCCATGTAATATTTATGACTAGTGTTTCAGCTCAAATGCTGAATTCAGTCTCATCCCAGATCCCATATGAGCCACTTTTATACTGGCACAGTCTTTTCTAACTCTAGGCAACCTGCATCTATAAACTGATCCCCAACACTTATGCAGCTTCCTTATCCCAGCAGGACACTCATAAAGCCATTTTTTGTTGTTGTTGTTGAATGGGCGTCAGTCCCCTGGAATCTAAATCGAGACAGACAGTATCAATAAACAAAGTGGAAAAGCCTGCAGCCGCTGAAAAGCAGCCTGTAAGCAATCCGTCGTTACATTGGGTTAAGTGCCACGCGAGGCTGTGCTTCCGGCTTCCGATGCCTGGACGGTACACAGCTGGCAGCAACAAAGTCGACTTGGCAGATTCACCACGTCCAGCAGCCAGGAAGCCCCATGTTTTTTCAAAACTGGGTCGTCCCCACCCGCTAGCCTTAGTTAATCCAGCACGTTTACCATGGTGGTGATGTCGGTTGTGAAGCCTCCACACCGAGAGCTGGCAGCAATGTACACGATAGGGTGGTGGAAGCAGATTTCAAAAGGGAATTGGATATGTATTTGAAAAGGCAAAAATTTGCAGGCCTATGGGGAAAGAGCAGGGGTGTTGGACTAATTGGATACCTCTTTCAAAGAGCTAGCACAGGCATGATGGGCTGAATGGCCTCCTTCTGTGCTGTAAGGTTCGATGAAGATAGGAAGGAAAAGTCCTACAAGTTTGGATTGTCCCACTTCTTAGTGTGCATGGGTCCAATGTATCAAAACTGACCATTATTGGTAACCCCCCTGAAGGGCTGTAAGGATTTTTTTTATTCATTCATGGGATGTGGGCATCGCCGGCAAGGCCAGCATTTATTGCCCATCCCTAATTGCCCTTGAGAAGGTGGTGGTGAGCCGCCATCTTGAACCGCTACAGTCCGTGTGGTGAAGATTCTCCCACAGTGTTGTTAGGAAGGGAGTTCCAGGATTTTGACCCAGCAACGATGACGGAACGGCGATATATTTCCAAGTCGGGATGGTGTGTGACTTGGAGGGGAACGTGCAGGTGGTGTTGTTCCCATGTGCCTGCTGCCCTTGTCCTTCTAGGTGGTAGAGGTCACGGGTTTGGGAGGTGCTGTTGAAGAAGCCTTGGCGAGTTGCTGCAGTGCATCTTGTAGATGGTACACACTGCAGCCACAGTGTGCCGGTGGTGAAGGGACTGAATGATTAGGGTGGTGGATAGGGTGCCAATCAAGTGGGCTGCTTTGTCCGGATGGTGTCGAGCTTCTTGAGTGTTGTTGGAGCTGCACTCATCCAGGCAAGTGGAGAGTATTCCATCACACTCCTGACTTGTGCCTTGTAGATGGTGGAAAGGTTTTGGGGAGTCAGGAAGTGAGTCACTCGCCACAGAATACCCAGCCTCTGATCTACTCTTGTAGCCACAGTATTTATGTGGCTGGTCCAGTTTCTGGTCAATGGTGACCCCCAGGATGTTGATGGTGGGGAATTCGGCGATGGTAATGCAGTTGATTGTCATGGGGAGGTGGTTAGACTCTATCTTGTTGGAGATGATCATTGCCTGGCAGTTGTCTGGCACGAATGTTACTTGCCACTTCTCAGCCCAAGCCTGGATGTTGTCCAGGTCTTGCTGCATGCGGGCACAGACTGCTTCATTACCTGAGGGCTTGCAAATGGAACTGAACACTGTGTAATCATCAGCAAACATCCCCATTTCTGACCTTATGATGGAGGGAAGGTCATTGATGAAGCAGCTGAAGATGGTGGGGCCTAGGACACTACCCTGAGGAACTCCTGCAGCAATGTCCTGGGGCTGAGATGATTGGTCTCCATCAACCATTACCATCTTCCTTTGTGCTAGGTATGACTCCAGTCACTGGAGAGTTTTCCCCCTGATTCCCATTAACTTCAATTTTACTAGGGCTCCTTGGTGCTACACTTGGTCAAATGCTGCCTTGATGTCAAGGGCAGTCACTCTCACCTCACCTCTGGAATTCAGCTCTTTTTTCTATGTTTGGACCAAGGCTGTAATGAGGACTGGAGCTGAGTGGTCCTGGCGGAACCCAAACAATCGATGAGCAGGTTATTGGTGAGTAAGTGCCGCTTGATAGCACTGTCGACGACACCTTCCATCACTTTACTGATGATTGAGAGTAGACTGATGGGGCGGTAATTGGCCGGATTGGATTTATCCTGATTTTTGTGGACAGGACATACTTGGGCAATTTTCCACATTGTCGGGTAGATGCCAGTGTTGTATCTGTATTGGAACAGTTTGGCTAGAGACACGGCTAGTTCTGGAGCACCAGTCTTCAGCACTACAGTCGGGATGTTGTCGGGGCCCATAGTCTTTGTTGTATCCAGTGCACTCAGCCGTTTCTTGATATCTTGTGGAGTGAATTGAATTGGCTGAAGACTGGCTTCTGTGATGGTGGGGATATCAGGAGGAGGCCGAGATGGACCATCCACTCGGCACTTCTGGCTGAAGATGGTTGCAAACGCTTCAGCCTTGTCTTTTGCACTCACGTGCTGGACTCTGCCATCATTGAGGATGGGGATGTTCACAGAGCCTCCTCCTCCCGTTAGTTGTTTAATTGTCCACCACCATTCTGGTTGGTGTTAAATGTCAGTGGTGTCCTTTTGAGGTTGGGTCTAAGGAACACTGTCGACGCAGAATGTCAGCAACCCTGCAGTGAGCTGTACTTCAACTGATTTGGGAGAGCTTGATGCTGATTTTGCAAAGCTTGAATTGGGAAAGTGCCAAGATCCTCTGAAGGATATGGTAGTGTAGTGGTTATGTTACTGGCCTAGTAATCCAGAGGTCTAGACTAATAATCTAGAAGAATATGAGTTCAAATCCCACCATGGCAGTTTGAGAAATTTGAATTCAGTTAAAAAAATCTGGAAAGAGAACACTGTTGGATTATCATAATAACCCAACTGGTTCCCTAATGCCCTTTACGGGAAGGAAGGAAACCTGTTATCCTTATCCAGTCTGGTCTATGTATGACTCCAGGCCCACACCAACATGGTTGACTCTCAACTGCCCTCTGAAGTAGCCTAACAAATCACTCTGTTGTATTGCTACCTTCCTCAGGCAACAAGGGATGGGCAATAAATGCTGGTCTTGCCAGCAATACCCACATCCCAAAAATGAATTTTTAAAAAAATCCTCAGTTCAGTCTCTAACACCTAACTGAAGAGAAGTTGCACAGCATACTCAAGTATTCAGATTTTTAACAAATACATTTAAAACTTTATATTTCAGTGACTGTATACGCTATCCAGACCCGTCTTATCATATACAGCAATAGTCTAGAGGAAGGAAATTAGAGAATTAATATACACTCAGATTGTTGATTGATGACATTTCAATAAATAGAAAAACATTGTTACAAGATGCCAAGAATTAAAACCAAATTTTTTTTAAAAAGTGAGATACCTCAGTATACCTCAGGGTTGATCACATTACCTTACGTTAACACTGGTGTGTGTTTCACTCTTGGCTGGAGAAGAAGAAATTGAATTTGAGCTAGAGCAGACATGAGAAAATAGGCCAATCAATCAGCTTGCCCCATTTGTATTGGGCCTCCCACTGGTAGAGTTAACAATAACCCAATCACCTTGCTCCCCAACTAGCTCCTTTCTGGCAAGGAATATGGAAGGCAACAGCAAAACTGGTGATGATTCATAGCTCAACTATACATGCTCAGATCCTAAGCTGCAAAAAATTGGCATGCGTCATTGCCAATATGACTGCATCTCAGACACGATTTTTACATTGTTACCACGTGCACACTTCAGGGAAACATTAAATTCACCATTTTTTGTTTGTTACAGAATACTGCTTTGTGTGGGAGTCTCAGCTGGACAGTGGTCATAAAACACTGTACTCAAGGATGTTTGAATGAGGCAGTATGGAAGATTGTCTTGCAGATTACTTATTCCATCTAGATAAAGTAGATACAGTTAGTATTGCTTTAATACAAATCAGAAGCTACGTAGCTTGTGAAACTAAAAAGTCATATTGGGCAGGAAGCAACAGGGGAAGGACTTTGAACTGCATCTCAGCAGTCAAACCTGGAAGTGTTTGATGTGGTTTGGTGAGAAGTAGGACATTCTGTGTTCCTATTACAGATTTTCATCTTGAACGAAAACATACACACATCTACCTTTAAATAGCAACACTGTCCTGGTGCTCGTGTAGTGCTTGACGCTGTGTCTTAACCAGATTTTCTGTACTAGAGGAGCTCTAAGAGTGGTAGAACGGTGTTTGTGGCAATGGAGGTACCGACCTTGCTGAAAACAGTTCAGTTCTGTGCAGCGATATACTTTGCAAAGGGCTTCATTAAGTAGCGAGTCTATAAAGAGGTGGGTGGAGTGCTCATGGTTGCATTTTACTGCTTCATCATCAACTAGAAGAGTCAGAATTTTGAAATATGTTAAGCAAACAAGATGGCGGTACCACATTAAACAATACATAGAGCAATCTATTCGAGATATCTCGAACACATTGCTAATTAATTCCTTATTAGGAAACTTGACAGAAGAGTCCTTGACTTCAAAGCGACCTCATTCACCTGACATTCCACAACAATTCATTGTAATACACAGGTTTAAATGCCAATATTTAGTGGCATGATCATAGATGAACATAGTATATGTTGGCAAGATGCTGAATACAAGGCAATTGAGGCAATGTTCGAGCTACAAGATTAATTATTGGATCATGCAATGCAATAGGGTGTTTGGTATATGATTCCTGCCAGTTGAAATGATCAATGTCATGTGCTTAACATAGAGGAAAGACTTTTCTAAATGCTCTGATTTTGACTGGTGCGCTAGTGGGCTCCCGTTGGATTAAGCAGGAATAGAGAGGTGGATTGGAGCATGGCATGGAAGAGAAGGAGAAACAGTAACACAGTGGATATCCCTCGACGAGTACGGTGGTTATGTTACTGGACTAGTAATCCAGAGTCATGAGTTCAAATCCTGCCACGATAGGGAATTAAATTTTTTCTTTAATTCGTTCATGGGATGTGGGCGTCGCTGACGAGGCTGGCATTTATTGCCCATCCCTAATTGCCTTTGAGAGGGTGGCGGTGAGCAGCCTTCTTGAACCGCTGCAGTCCGTGAGGTGAAGGTTCTCCCACAGTGCTGTTAGGAAGGGAGTTCGAGGATTTTGACCCAGCGACAATGAAGGAACGGCGATATATTTCCAAGTCGGGATGGTGTGTGACTTGGAGGGGAATGTGCAGGTGGTGTTGTTCCCATGTGCCTGCTGCCCTTGTCCTTCTAGGTGGTAGAGGTCGAGGGTTTGGGAGGTGCTGTCGAAGAAGCCTTGGCAAGTTGCTGCAGTGCATCCTGTGGATGGTACACATTGCAGCCACAGTGCGCCAGTGGTGAAGGGAGTGAATGTTTAGGGTGGTGGATGGGGTGCCAATCAAGCGGGCTGCTTTGTCCTGGATGGTGTCGAGCTCCTTGAGTGTTGTTGGAGCAGCACTCATCCAGGCAAGTGGAGAGTATTCCATCACACTCCTGACTTGTGCCTTGTAGATGGTGGAAAGGCTTTGGGGAGTCAGGAGGTGAGTCACTCGCCACAGAATACCCAGCCTCTGACCTGCTCTTGTAGCCACAGTATTTATATGGCTGGTCCAGTTAAGTTTCTGGTCAATGGTGACCCCCATGATGTTGATGGTGGGGGATTCGGCGATGGTAATGCCGTTGAATGTCAAGGGGAGGTGGTTAGACTCTCTCTTGTTGGAGATGGTCATTGCCTGGCACTTGTCTGGCACAAATGTTACCTGCCACTTATGATCCTAAGCCTGGATGTTGTCCAGGTCTTGCTGCATGCGGGCTCGGACTGCTTCATTATCTGAGGGGTTGCGAATGGAACTGAACACTGTGCAATCATCAGCGAACATCCCCATTTCTGACCTTATGATGGAGGGAAGGTCATTGATGAAGCAGCTGAAGATGATTGGGCCTAGGACACTGCCCTGAGGAACTCCTGCAGCAATGCCCTGGGGCTGAGATGATTGGCCTCCAACAACCACTACCATCTTCCTTTGTGCTAGGTATGACTCCAGCCACTGGAGAGTTTTCCCCCTGATTCCCATTAACTTCAATTTTACTAGGGCTCCTTGGTGCCACACTCGGTCAAATGCTGCCTTGATGTCAAGGGCAGTCACTCTCACCTCACCTCTGGAATTCAGCTTTTTTTCCATGTTTGGACCAAGACTGTAATGAGGTCTGGAGCCGAGTGGTCCTGGCGGAACCCAAACTGAGCATCGGTGAGCAGGTTATTGGTGAGTAAGTGCCGCTTGATAGCACTGTCGACGACACCTTCCATCACTTTGCTGATGATTGAGAGTAGACTGATGGGGCGGTAATTGGCTGGATTGGATTTGTCCTGCTTTTTGTGGACAGGGCATACCTGGGCAATTTTTCACATTGTCGGGTAGATGCCAGTGTTGTAGCTGCACAGGAACAGCTTAAATAAATATCTGGAATAAAAAAAAACTAGTATCAGTAATGGTGGCCATGAAACTACTGGATTGACATAAAAACCCATCTGGTTCACTAATGTACTTCAGGGAAGGAAACCTGCCGTCCTTACCTGGTCTGGCCGAGATATGGCTCCAGACCCACAACAATGTGGTTGATTCTGAAATGGCCTAGCAACCCACTCAGTTGTAAAACTCTCACTACGAAAAGTCATAATAAGAGTAAAATCGGACGGTCCACCCGGCATCGGACCACTAGGCACCTGACACAACAAAGGCAAACCAAGCCCAGTCAACCCTGCAAAGTCCTCCTCACTAACATCTGGGGACTTGTGCCAAAATTGGGAGAGCTGTCCCACAGACTCGTCAAGCAACAGCCTGACATAGCCATACTCACAGAATCATACCTTTCAGCCAATGCCCCAGACTCTTCCATCACCATCCCTGGGTATGTCCTGTCCCACCGGCAGGACAGACCAACCAGAGGTGGTGGTACAGTGATATACAGTCAGGCGGGAGTGGCCCTGGGAGACCTCAACATTGACTCTGGACCCCATGAAATCTCATGGCATCAGGTCAAACATGGGCAAGGAAACCTCCTGCTGATTACCACCTACCGCCCTCCCTCAGCTGATGGATCAGTCCTCCATGAAGAAGCACTGAGGGTAACAAGGGCACAGAATGAACTCTGGGTGGGGGACTTCAATGTCCATCACCAAGAGTGGCTCGGTAGCACCACTACTGACCGAGCTGGCCGAGTCCTGAAGGACATAGCTGCCAGACTGGGCCTGCGAACCAACACGAGGGAAAAACTTACTTGACCTCGTCCTCACCAATCTACCTGTCGCAGATGCATCTGTCCATGACAGTATTGGTAGGAGTGACCACCGCACAGTCCTCGTGGAGACGTAGATCCATCTTCGCACTGGGGACACCATCCAACGTGTTGTGTGGCACTACCATCATGCTAAATGGGATAGATTGAGAACAGATCTAGCAGCTCAAAACTGGGCATCCATGAGGCGCTGTGTGCCATCAGCAGCAGCAGATTTGTATTCTAGCACAATCTGTAACCTCATGGCCCGGCATATTCCTCACTCTACCATTACCAACAAGCCAGGGGATCAACCCTGGTTCAATGAGGAATGTAGAAGAGCATGCCAGGAGCAGCTCCAGGAGTACCTAAAAATGACGTGCCAACCTGGTGAAGCTGCAACTCAGGACTACATGCATGCTAAACAGCGGAAGCAACATGCTATAGTCAGAGCTAAGTGATTCCCCAAGCAATGAATCAGATCAAAGCTCTGCAATCCTGCCACATCCAGTCGTGAATGGTGGTGGACAGTTAAACAACTAACGGGAGGAGGAGGCTCTGTAAACATCCCCATCCTCAATGATGGCAGAGTCCAGCACGTGAGTGCAAAAGACAAGGCTGAAGCGTTTGCAACCACCTTCCGCCAGAAGTGCCGAGTGGATGATCCATCTCGGCCTCCTCCCGATATCCCCACCATCACAGAAGCCAGTCTTCAGCCAATTCGATTCACTCCACGTGATATCAAGAAATGGCTGAGTGCACTGGATACAGCAAAGGCTATGGGCCCCGACAACATCCCAGCTGTAGTGCTGAAGACTTGTGCTCCAGAACTAGCCGCGCCTCTAGCCAAACTGTTCCAGTACAGCTACAACACTGGCATCTACCCGACAATGTGGAAAATTGCCCAGGTATGTCCTGTCCACAAAAAGCAAGACAAATCCAATCCGGCCAATTACCGCCCCATCAGTCTACTCTCAATCATCAGCAAAGTGATGGAAGGCGCCGTCGACAGTGCTATCAAGTGGCACTTACTCACCAATAAGCTGCTCACCGATGCTCAGTTTGGGTTCCGCCAGGACCACTCGGCTCCAGACCTCATTACAGCCTTGGTCCAAACATGGACAAAAGAGCTGAATTCCAGAGGTGAGGTGAGAGTGACTGCCCTTGACATCAAGGCAGCATTTGACCGAGTGTGGCACCAAGGAGCCCTAGTAAAATTGAAGTCAATGGGAATCAGAGGGAAAACTCTCCAGTGGCCGGAGTCATACCTCGCACAACGGAAGATGGTAGTGGTTGTTGGAGGCCAAGCATCTCAGCCCCAGGACATTGCTGCAGGAGTTCCTCAATGCAGTGTCCTAGGCCCAACCATCTTCAGCTGCTTCATCAATGACCTTCCCTCCATCATAAGGTCAGAAATGGGGATGTTCGCTGATGATTGCACAGTGTTCAGTTCCATTCGCAACCCTTCAGATAATGAAGCAGCTCGTGCCCGCATGCAGCAAGACCTGGACAACATCCAGGCTTGGGCTCTTAAGTGGCAAGTAACATTCGTGCCAGACAAGTGCCAGGCAATGACCATCTCCAACAAGAGACAATCTAACCAAGTCCTCTTGTCATTCAATGGCATTACCATCGCCGAATCCCCCACCATCAACATCCTCGGGGTCACCATTGACCAGAAACTTTACTGGACTAGCCACATAAATACTATGGCTACAGGAGCTGGTCAGAGGCTGGGTATTCTGCGGCGAGTGACTCAACTCCTGACTCCCCAAAGCCTTTCTACCATCTACAAGGCAAAAGTCAGGAGTGTGATGGAATACTCTCCACTTGCCTGGATGAGTGCAGCTCCAAAAACACTCAGGAAGCTCGATGCCATCCAGGACAAAGCAGCCCATTTCTTCGACAGCACTTCCCAAACCCATGACCTCTACCACCTAGAAGGACATGGGAACAATACCACCTGCACCTTCCCCTCCAAGTCACACACCATCCCGACTTGGAAATATATCGCCGTTCCTTCATCGTCGCTGGGTGGAAATCCTGGAACTCCCTTCCTACCAGCACTGTGGGAGAACCTTCACCACACGGATTGCAGCGGTTCAAGAAGACGGCTCACCACCACCTTCTCAAGGGCAATTAGGGATGGGCAATAAATGCTGGCCTTGCCAGCAATGCCCACATCCCATGAACGAACAAAAACAACATGCCATCATCCACTGAGAGAATGTACACAACTTGTGTTGAACATTTAGGAGTCAAATTTGATTAGGGATTGTTTATTTGAAGTAACTGCACAGTGATACATGGACAATTCCAGAATCTGTGACCACTCAAGTTCAAGAATGAACAAGAATGAGCAATCCCAATTCGAATTCAACACCTTCCCTTTTGTGAACTAGATTAACATTGGTCATTGATTTAAACTCGAGTGATTTCACAAAGACAGGTACCTATCCCATTAGGCCTTACTGTTAATTTTAAAATACACAAACTTTAATGAGAACACTAGAGTGGGGTAGTTAACCCCTTTTAACAGGCAACTAGGAGATTAATTACAAGTCCCTCCCCCACCTCTCAGTGACCTACATCAAGGTAGTTAAATTAGTTCTGTTGGGTTTAGTTAGTTTCAGTTTGGGGAATAGGGAACTTGGACATTGGGCTGCATTTAACTAACAATGTTTGGTTCAGTCCAATTATACCAAATGAAGTCCCTCACGAAAGTTGTCAGGAGGAAGGCACAGTTAAATGCAGTGACTACATACAGAAACTCTGCCATTACTTTACACTAGATAAAGGTGCTTTCTCTATTCATCCAGCCAATGTGACCAAAGTAAGTGTGTAGTGGATATCCCTTGTAGGTGCACCTTCCAATGTGCCTCATCGGATAGCTTCGTCACCAATTAAACCTATTTCTGAGAAATATGGAGACAAAGTTAAATTGGTTTACAATAGATTCCAATGGATAGCAGGTTGTTAATGGCTTCCTTGAAGTTAAAGCCTGGCTGCAAAAGGCCACCATTTGGGTAAATGTCCATGTGTCCTACTGACTGTCGGATTGCAAGACTGAGGCCAAGACCTCCTTGAGTTGCCATGTACAAAACATCCGCAAATTCGGCATCATCAGGCAACAGGCTAGGACCCTCTATTACCCCTTCAATGGCTGGGCCAGCTGGATCCAGACTCAAGAGAAAGGCAATTAAGGTACAGAATCATTGTTGTGTTCATTTTTACAAGAGGGTTCCTCAAAATATCTCATATAGGACCCTAGTTAGAAGTCTTCCAATGTCCAATTATCCGACATGTACACCTGAATTACCAGCCTCCGAACATGGGTGGGATGAGGCCGGAGGGAGAAAGGAGTAGTTGTAAAACTCCCCACATCACGTGCAGGGTTTACGTTTAGCAACTCCACCATGTAGAAGTAGTAAGATGCCACCTGATTAGAAATAATCTGCAAGAGCTTTGTGGGGGGATAAAAAAATCTAGCAATACCAACAACAACTCGTACTTATATAGTGCCTTTGTCACAGTGAAACATCCTAAAATTTGACACCGAGTCAAGGAAGGAGATATTCGGACGAGTGACTAAAAGCTTGGTCAAAGAGATAGGCTTTAGCGACCTTCTTAAAGGACAACAGAGAGGCGGAGAAGTTTAGGGAGTGAATTCCAGAGCTTAGGGCCTAGGCAGCTGAAGGCACGGCCGCCAATGGTGGAGTGAAGGAAATCAGGGATGCGTAAGAGGCCAGAATTGGAGGAACACAAGTTTTAGGAAGGCTGTAGGGCTGGAGGGGGCTACAGAGATAGGGAGGGGTGAGGCCATGGATGGATTTAAAGACAAGGATGAGAATTTTAAAATCGTGACATTGCTGGACCGGGAGCCAATGTAGGTCAGCAAGGACAGGGGTGATGGGTGAATGGGACTCGGTAGAGTTAGGATAGGGGCGGCAGATTTTTGGATGAGCTCAAGTTTAGCTCCAGGAGAGCATTGGTTTAATGGCGTATGTAGGTAACAAAAGTATGGATGAGGTTTACAGCAGCAGATGAGCTGAGGCGGGGGTGGAGACGGGCAATGTTATGGAGGTGGACGAAGGCGGTCTTGGTGATGGAGCGGATTATGGGGTCAGAAGCTCAACTCAGGGTCAAATAGGACGCCGAGGTTGCAAACAATCTGGTTCAGCCTGAGACAGCGGCCAGGGAGAGGGATGGAGTCAGTGGAAAGGGAACAGATTTTGTGGTAAAATAATAAGCAAAATTTCTGAATAGTCTCCTTTGCTCTGCTAGGACAAGCAAGAAAATTCCTTACTTGGGAAGGACTGCATGTTTCCCCAAATAGTGCACACCAGGCGAGGGAGATTGAACCCAGGTTTAATTGTTGCCTGATCTGAAAGGGTGTTTCTGTCCTTTTTGATAAAGCTCTTGGTAAATTTCAGAAGCTAGAGTGAAAAATTCATAGTGGAAAAATATTTTAGTGAATTTTTGTACTATGCAGTGCAAGACTTGTGGAATAAGTAAATAGGAAAGCAACTGATGCAAACTGTACTAAATGGAAATGGATCTAACTGGTTCAGAGAGAAAAGCTGTGGTGAGCAGGCAAGTCATTGGGGTTGCGATCTATCAGAAAAAGGACAGGTTTGTTTGGCCATGTGGTCCTTTTCCACTTATGTACTAGGAAGTTTACCCATTACAAGACCTCAAAAAGAGTTTCAAAAGGAGTCAGTTTAAATGCTTGATCATAATTCAGCTCTAAAAGTGTGAAAGGAGATATCAGATGCATGTGCCTTCCCCATTCAAACCCATTAATACTTAAATAAAGTAGTGAAGGATATCAAACCATATAAGTTTACAGCATAAGATGGCTATTCAGCTCATTGTGTCTGTGCCAACTCTTTGCTACAACATTAATCCATAGCTCTTTTGTGCTGTGACAGCACCTGTTTCATTTGTAGCAGAGTATTAATAGCAAGAGTACTAATGGCAAAAGTCTTAAATTTCAGGCAATTTATTTTAGTCTCACTTCAGTGACAATATTCTCTTTCCATCATATCCCATAGGTTTTGGGATTTTTCTAGTACTGGTAAATCCCTTACCCGTTATTATGCCAACTCTTCTGTACCAAGCCTCATGGGCACCGAGACTGTGGCCAAGGAGATGGATGTTCTGTGGAGAGAAACGGGCATCCTCCTGGAAGAAAAAAGAGATTCAAGTCCATTTGCCACCAGTTGAGGCAAGGGGTAAAGAGGAGGTTTGATGTCATTTTGAGGAGGGACATCTCATTGTTCCCTGTTTTGAGAATACAATCCTGCTTGAACAATTATTTTTGTCTTAAAAGATGCAGGGCAATGGGATATTACAAATTTAAAATCCCGGTAGGTATTAGCTCTGGGTAAAGGGGACTCACCATATGATGGTCTCCTGGGTAGTAGATGCTAGGACCCAGTGACCACTGTCTGGAGCAGCACATGGATTTGACCCTGTTGCTCAATGGAAAAGGTTGGCTGAGACCGCAACTGGGCTCTCTCGGTTATAGAGAGTACTTGACATATCCAGCCCAGTGTGCACTCTGTTGCTTGAATATAGAATTGTGTTCTTTCCCACCTCCCCACTATACTAGTAAAGTCAAAACGAAGAAAGTTTGACAAAATATTTTACATCGAATTACATAAAACGTACAGCACAGGAACAGGCCATTCGGCCCTACAGGTCCATGCCGGTGTTTATGCTCCACACGAGCATCTTCCCTCTCTACTTCATCTAACCCTATCAGCATATCCTTCTATTCCTTTCTCCATCATGTGTTTATCTAGCTTCCCCTTAAATGCATCTATTCCAGTTGCCTCAACTATTCCTTGTGGTAGCAAGTTCCACATTCTTGCCACTCTCTGGGTAAAGAAGTTTCTCCTGAATTCCCTATTGGATTTATTAGTGACTATCTTATATTATGGCCCCTAGGTCTGGTCTCCCCCGCAAGTGGAAACATCTTCTCTACATCTACCCTATCAAACCCTTTCATAATCTTAACGACCTCTAAGAGGTCACCCCTCAGTCTTCTCTTTTCTAGAGAAACGAACCCCAGCCTATTCAATCTTTCCTGATACGTATAACCTCTCAGTTCTGGTATCATCCTAGTAAATCTGTTTTGTACCTTCTCCAATGCCTCTATATCCTTTTTATAATGTGGAGACCAGAACTGTTCATAGTACTGCAAGTCTGGTCTAACCAAGGTTCTATACAAGTTTAACATAACTTCTCTGCTTTTCAATTCTGTCCCTCTAGAAATGAACCCTAGTGCTTGATTTGCTTTTTTTATGACCTTATTAACCTGAGTCACTACTTTTAGTGATTTGTGTATCTGTACCCCCAGATCCCTCTGCTCCTCTGCCCAATTAAGACTCTTATTATCCAAGCAGTATGTGGCCCCCTTATTCTTCCTACCAAAATGTAATACCTCACACTTATCTATATTGAAATTCATGATGTGGAGATGCTGGTGATGGACTGGGGTTGACAATTGTAAACAATTTTACAACACCAAGTTATAGTCCAGCAATTTTATTTTAAATTCACAAGCTTTCGGAGGCTTCCCCCTTCGTCAGGTGAACGTTCACCTGACGAAGGGGGAAGCCTCCGAAAGCTTGTGAATTTAAAATAAAATTGCTGGACTATAACTTGGTGTTGTAAAATTGTTTACAAATATTGAAATTCATTTGACAATTACACGCCCATTCTGCAAGTTTATTAATGTGTTCCTGTATTTTGTCACAGTCCTGCTCGGTATTGACCTTCCACATGCAAGTCTAGACTAGCAGTTCTTCTCTTCATAAAATCTTACAGCACAGAAGGAGGCCATTCAGCTCATCGTGCCTGTGCCGGCTCTTTGAAAGAGCTATCCAATTAGTCCCGCTCTCCTGCTCTGTCCCCACAGCCTTGCAATTTTTTCCTATTCAAGTATTTATCCAATTCTCTTTTGAAAGTTCCTATTGAATCTGCTTCCTCCACCCTTTCAGACAGTGCATCCCAGATCATAACAACTTGCTGTGTAAAAAAAATTCTTCTCATCTCCCCCCATGTACTTTTGCCAATGTCCTCTGGTTACCGACCCAGTGGAAACAGTTTCTCCTTATTTACTCCGTCAAAACCCTTCACAATTTTGAGCTCTGTTAAATCTCCCTGTAACCTTCTCTATTCTAATGAGAACAACCCCAGCTTCTTCAGTCTCTCCACATAACTGAAGTCCCTCATCCGTGGTATCATCCTGGTAAATCTCCTCTGCACCCTCTCCAAGGCCTTGACTTTCCTATAGTGCGGTGCCCAGAATTGGACACAATACCCTAGCTGAGGCCTAACCACACTCTTAACCCCACTTAGGTGCAAGAGCAACACTATTAACACTCAGAGAATTACACAGGCTACCTACACTCCACTCATGAATGACAACGAACGTCTTGGAGTTCATGTTAAAACCACAGGGAATCTCTCCATCCCAAAATGAAGGGGCACATGTCTACATCAGGTTGGTTCTTCTGTCTTAAAGAAATTTTAGTCTGTATCTGGTGAACATTTGCTGTAGACCCATTCACAGCTCTACAAGATAGATTGCTCAGGGCACTTCCATGGCTGTTTGATCCACCTCTTGGCCTGAGTACAAGTAGGAGTGTGGCATGTATTTTTGTGGAACTACAGGTGAACAAAAAAAATGTAACATGAAATTGTGCGCCAGGTAAGTATAACACAAGAGGACAGAACGACCGGCAACCAGGAGGAAGGGGGAAGCAGTTTAATCTCCATCGATGGATAGGGACTTCCTTCACATGCTGCTTCGAGAAACTCCTGACAGGTCAACTCGTGCAGTCATGGACGGCAGTGGGCAGCTCTATCGCAAGGGAGCTGTTGTGGAGGGCTCTTGTGAGGGAGAGGGGGGAAATAGAAGACAAAAGCAGTGTGTTTCACTTTATAGGCAGACACCAGGGATGGGAGGCGACTTAAAGGAAGAGAAGGGGAAATGCTTTACTCTGTCCGACTACCATGTTCTATTGAAAGCTTTAGTTAGGGAGTTTTTAGGCTGTGATCCAAGATGTGTGGCGCACCAACACACATTCACAACGAGTCAGCAGGTTTCGGGGTTCAGATCCAAGAGATGTTAAAGTCACAGGTAGACGTGCATGAAGAAACCCCAAATAAAGGTCGGTTGTCAATCGCGGAAGTAACATTAGGGGCAGACACTTGACGGGAACGAGCTCCAGTCACCAGAGATGCTTCTAGATCCCTCGGCCTTACCTGCCATGATCAGATTGAGGGCGTAGAGTATGGAGCAAACCCATACTGAGAACCAGGCCCCTTCCCCATCTCTCCACTCGACTGTCCATCGCCCAAACAGTTGCTTAGAGAGCCGCAATATCACCAAGTCCCCCAAATAAACACACTCGACTGGCCCCCTGAACAAATTTGAATATTAATAGTGGTTGGAGACACTTGCTGCTCATTGAAAGGGGGAGGGAGTCCATTAGAAACAACTTTGCAGTGAAAAAGAGAGAGAGAAAATAAACTTAACATTGCAATTGCTTAGTTAAATTAAACGATAATGGTTTGTGAACAACAATCTCAGCGGTGGAATTGAGTGCGTAGTTAATGAATTTTCAATTACGGGGAGACATTGCCTCTTGTGTCCCAAAATCCACTCTTCACAAAACTGAGACATTTTAATTAAAAAGCTGTATTAAAAGCTTTTCCTTTATTTATGTACTTATATTTACACAGACATTCTTTCAAAAGCAATGGTATTCACAGGCCAGATCAAACGTTTATTCTGGGGTAGGGGTAGAGAAAGTTCTAGAACTACTGGATGCTGTTGGATATTTTTCCCATCAATGTTCTCTCTCCTGAAGGCTCCCTGGACGCTAGCAACCTCAGTCACCTCACCCAAGTCGCTCTCCTTCATGTGTCAGCCCAGGCAGTGATGACAACAGGCTATTCAACTGTGAAGTGCAGCACATATTTGACAGCTGCATATTTTCCAGTAGAGTTGATTTAACAGGAATCAAGAGCAGGGCCTGGCTGCTGCTATCCCACTCCCCCCCACCTTCCTCACCCATGGGTGTCGAGGCCAACTTCTAACCTTCTGCCCCAGCTGAGATCAGGGGACCTGGCACAGGGCAGTGTTTGACCACCTTGTCCTTATGGCTCAACACCACTCAAGGACAACACATTTAGGAGCAGGAGTCGGCCCCTCGAGCCTGTTACGCCATTCAATTAGATCATGGCTGATCTGTATCTTAACACCATCTGGTTCTGAAACCCTTAACACCCTTACCAAACAAAAATCTATCAATCTCGGTTTTGAAATTTTCAAATGACCCCCTGCCTCAATAACTTTTTGGGGGAGAGAGGCCCAGATTTCCATGACCCTTTGTGCGAAGAAATGCTTCCTGACATCACCCATGAACGGCCTAGCTCTAATTTTAAGGTCATGCCCCCTTGTTCTGGACTTTCCCATCAGAGGAAATAGTTTCTCTCTATCCACCCTATCAAATCTTTTAATCATCTCACATTTGTCAATTAGATCACCCCGTAATCTTCTATACTCGAAGGAATACAAGCCTAGCCCATGCAAACTATCCTCATAATTTAACCCTTTTAGCCCCGATACATTCTGATTTGTTGACTTACGGCCACATGAGGGCCAATCTCCCTGTTTGGGTCCCGGCAGCTCCAGCGTACCATGCCTGCAAGGAAAGAGGTCTTCCCAAGTTTGCTGTCCTGGACCATCTGCCATTTGACACAGTCCTGGTGCAGGCCTGGCCCCTGAGAAGGCCTGGAACCTGACAGCAGGAGTGAGAGGCTCGCAGCTGCCATCTTGACTGCCAGCATTGGGGCTTTAAGATTGTTCATGGCGGGATCGGAGTGGGGGAGGGGGGTGATGGGGGAGAGGAGGGTGGAGTTTAAATAAGAAGAATCGTTGTGCTGCGTTGACCTTCGATGTGTGTGTGTCTCCCCCCCCCACACCCCCACTTTGGGGCGCCCACAGTCTCACCGATCTGTGGGGGTCCTGGTGCACGCCCCAACACCTGCTTTCTGCGGGAACCCCTCCTCGCCTCATCATTGCAACGTTGGGAGGTTGTGAACACCCTCTCCCCCCTCATTTAAATGGTGATGTTGGGCCTGAGTCCATTCCGTTTTGGGGAACCCCGGGGAAATCCTGGCATGGAGTAGTGGGGGGCAGGGAGCTGGTGTAACAAGTGTCCGTCCCTTTTCCCCGGTCGCTGCCCCTGTTTGAGCAGATGATACCCTCTTTCAGAAGGTAGGGTAGGGTCTCCCTGAGAGTGACAGCATTTGCAGGGGTCTCCCACACAGAATGTTTGAATATCACTGCACTACAGACTGTAAACCCACCAAGGTGAATATACAGAGATAGAGGACGGTGCTGCCTACATCCTAAGTCTGGAATTCTCTCCCTAAACCTCTCCACCTCTCTACCTCTCCTCCTCTAAGTCGCATCTTAAAGCCTACCTCTTTGGCCAAGCTTTTGGACACCTATCTTAATAGCCGCTTACATGGCTCAGTGTCAATTTTTGTCTGATAACGCTGCTGTGAAGCACCTTGAGATGTTTTACTACATTAAAGGCACTATATAAATGCAAGTTGTTGCTGTTGATGTTTGGTGGTGATGTGCAGGACCCAGTGTTGTCTGACCCCAAAGAGACAATCTGGCACCCTCTTGTGGTCACCTGACATCAATACAGGCCATGGGGTCGAGTTCAAGAATCTTTCTGCTGCCAATGCAACATCAGCAATTTATCAGATCTCCAATAACACTATCGTCAGACTTTGGGGTTGGGGAAGCAAAGCTAGTTGGCAAAGGTCTTTTCAGACTTCTCATCATCTTCATCTTCAAAGCTCATCATCCTCAAACGTCTTTTTTTTTATTCGTTCATGGGACGTGGGCGTCGCTGGCGAGGCCAGCATTTATTGCCCATCCCTAATTGCCCTTGAGAAGGTGATGGTGAGCCGCCTTCTTGAACCGCTGCAGTCCGTGTGGTGAAGGTTCTCCCACAGTGCTTTTAGGTAGGGAGTTCCAGGATTTTGACCCAGCGAGAATGAAGGAACGGCGATATATTTCCAAGTCGGGATGGTACACACTGCAGCCACAGTGCGCCGGTGGTGAAGGGAGTGAATGTTTAGGGTGGTGGATGGGGTGCCAATCAAGCGGGCTGCTTTGTCCTGGATGGTGTCAAGCTTCTTGAGTGTTGTTAGCTGCACTCATCCAGGCAAGTGGAGAGTATTCCATCACACTCCTGACTTGTGCCTTGTAGATGGTAGAAAGGCTTTGGGGAGTCAGGAGGTGAGTCACTTGCCGCAGAATACCCAGCCTCTGACCTGCTGTTGTAGCCACAGTATTTATATGGCTGCTCCAGTTAAGTTTCTGGTCAATGGTGACCCCCAGGATGTTGATGGTGGGGGATTCGGCAATGGTAATGCCGTTGAATGTCAAGGGGAGGTGGTTAGACCCTCTCTTGTTGGAGATGGTCATTGCCTGGCACTTGTCTGGCGCGAATGTTACTTGCCACTTATCAGCCCAAGCCTGGATGTTGTCCAGGTCTTGCTGCATGCGGGCTCGGACTGCTTCATTATTTGAGGGGTTGCGAATGGAACTGAACACTGTGCAATCATCAGTGAACATCCCCATTTCTGACCTTATGATGGAGGGAAGGTCATTGATGAAGCAGCTGAAGATGATTGGGCCTAGGACACTGCCCTGAGGAACTCCTGCAGCAATGCCCTGGGGCTGAGATGATTGGCCTCCAACAACCACTACCATCTTCCTTTGTGCTAGGTATGACTCGAGCCACTGGAGAGTTTTCCCCCTGATACCCATTGACTTCAATTTTACTAGGGCTCCTCGGTGCCACACTCGGTCAAATGCTGCCTTGATGTCAAGGGCAGTCACTCTCACCTCACCTCTGGAATTCAGCTCTTTTGTCCATGTTTGGACCAAAGCTGTAATGAGGTCTGGAGCTGAGTGGTCCTGGTGGAATCCAAACTGAGCATCGGTGAGCAGGTTATTGGTGAGTAAGTGCCGCTTGATAGCACTGTCGACGACTCCTTCCATCACTTTGCTGATGATTGAGAGTAGACTGATGGGGCGGTAATTGGCCGGATTGGATTTGTCCTGCTTTTTGTGGACAGGACATACCTGGGCAATTTTCCATATTGTCGGGTAGATGCCAGTGTTGTAGTTGTACTGGAACAGCTTGGCTAGAGGCGCAGCTAGTTCTGGAGCACAAGTCTTCAGCACTACAGCTGGGATGTTGTCAAGCCCATAGCCTTTGCTGTATCCAGTGCACTCAGCCGTTTCTTGATATCACATGGAGTGAATCGAATTGGCTGAAGACTGGCTTCTGTGATGGTGGGGATATCAGGAGGAGGCCGAGATGGATCATCCACTCGGCACTTCTGGCTGAAGATGGTTGCATACGCTTCAGCTTTGTCTTTTGCACTCACGTGCTGAACTCCGCCATCATTGAGGATGGGGGTGTTTACAGAGCCTTCTCCTCCTGATAGTTTTTTAATTGTCCACCATCATTCACGACTGGATGTGGTAGGACTGAAGAGCTTTGATCTGATCCATTGGCTGTTGAATCGCTTAGCTCTGTCTATAGCATGTTGCTTCCGCTGTTTAGCATGCATGTAGTTCTGAGTTGTAGCTTCACCAGGTTGGCACCTCATTTTTAGGTACGCCTGGTGATGCTCCTGGCATGCTCTTCTACACTCCTCATTGAACCAGGGTTGATCCCCTGGCTTGTTGGTATTGATAGAGTGAGGAAATGCCGGGCCATGAGGTTACAGATTGTGCTGGAATACAATTCTGCTGCTGCTGATGGCCCACAGCGCCTCGTGGATGCCCAGTTTTGAGCTGCTCGGTCTGTTCTGAATCTATCCCATTTAGCACGGTGGGAGTGCCACACAACACGTTGGATGGTGTCCTCAGTGCGAGGATGGGACTTCGTCTCCACGAGGACTGTGCGGTGGTCACTCCTACCAATATTGTCATGGACAGATGCATTTGCGACAGGTAGATTAGTGAGGACGAGGTCAAGTGAGTTTTTCCCTCGTGTTGGTTCGCTCACCACCTGCTGCAGGGCCAGTCTGGCAGCTACGTTCTTCAGGACTCGGCCAGCTCGGTCAGTAGTGGTGCTACCAAGCCACTCTTGTTGATGGACATTGAAGTCCCCCACCCAGAGTACATTCTGTGCCCTTGCTACCCTCAGTGGTTCTCAACATGGAGGAGGACTGATTCATCAGCTGAGGGAGGACGGTCGGTGGTAATCAGCAGGAGGTTTCCTTGCCCATGTTTGACCTGATGTCATGAGATTTCATGGGGTCCAGAGTCAATGTTGAGGACTCCCAGGGCCACTCCCTCCTGACTGTATCTCACTGTACCACCACCTCTGGTCGGTCTGTCCTGCCGGTGGGACAGGATATACCCAGGGATGGTGATGGATGAGTCTGGGACATTGGCTGTAAGGTATGATTCTGTGAGTATGGCTATGTCAGGCTGTTGCTTGACTAGTCTGTGGGACAGCTCTCCCAATTTTGGCACAAGTCCCCAGCTGTTAGTGAGGAGGACCTTGCAGGTTCGACTGGGCTTGGTTTGCCTTTGTTATGTCCGGTGCCTTGTGGTCCGAGGCCAGGTGGTCCGTCTGGTTTTATTCTTATTTTGACTTTTTTTAGCGAGATCTTACAACTGAGTGGCTTGCTCGGCCATTTCAGAGGGCAGTTAAGAATCAACCACATTGCTGTGGGTCTGGAGTCACATATACGCCAGACCGGGTAAGGACGGCAGGTTTCCTTCCCTAAAGGGCATTAGTGAACCAGATGGGATTTTACGACAATCCGGTAGTTTCATGGCTATCATTACTGATACTAGTTTTTTAATTCCAGATTTTATTTAATTAATTGAATTTAAATTCCCCAGCTGCCATGCTGGGATTTGAACTCATAACTCCGGATTTTTAGTCCAGGCCTCTGGATTACTAGTCTAGTAACATAACTACTATGCTACCTGAATAAAACTACTCTTGAACTGCGCAACAGCTGCCTTCTGCAGCATCTCACCACCCTCTCCTCTGACTCACCTCTTGCTCTGCCATGAATGGTTCTCTCCATCTACTCCACAACTGCCTCTTCACATTCAACACATTCATCCCCACTAACTCCTGGATGGGCTGCCACCTTCAATGTTTCCCCCAGTACACAAGCCAACTCCAAGGACTCAAATTCATGGACCGCAGACATGAGTGCATGTGGCGTTCAACTGGCCTGGCTGTCCACTGCCGGATCTAACTTCACCGTCTTAGGGAGTATGGCCACTGCCCCTTGCATGACCACATCCTCCTGATATGTCCTGAGTGGTAAGAATGAGCACAAACTTATCTTCTTGATTGCTAACTCCCTCCTCCCACCTGTCTCTCCCCCAACCACCATCCTCACTTCTGAACCAGAGTTGCCAATCCCTCCAGGATTGTCCTGGAGTCTCCAGGAATTAAAGATTAACCTCCTGGACACTGCTGCGAGCAAACCCGGGGAGAAACATTATAAGGACATTAAAAAATTGTTTTTTTTTTTTCATTTTCTACGAACAGTAGCCACCCTGAGGTCCGCTAACTCAGCGCAGGCTAGGACTGCAGCTGGAAGCTTCCGGATGTGCGGCTCACAGCCTTAACCAGCTGTAAGGAATCATTATTGTGTGATAAAAGGACAGCTTCTTTCAGTACAATACCGAGGGAACTAGGAACTATTTTGAACTGGAGCAGGGGAGTTCTCTCTGGTGTCCTGGCCAATATTTATCCCTCAGCCAACGTCACTAAAACGGATTATCTGGTCATTACCACATTGCTGTTTGTGGGATCTTGCTGTGCACAAATTGGCTGCCGTGTTTCCTACATTACAACAGTGATCACCCTTCAAAAGCACTTCATTGGCTGTAAAATGCTTTGGGACGTTCTGAAGTCATGAAAGGCGCTATAGAAATGCAAGCTCTTTCCTTTACACATAATTACACATGAATTAATTTAAACCATGATACTCCTGTGACTCGGCCAACGTTGTTTACCTCATACGTTGCAGGAAAGGATGCCCCGGAGCATGGTACATTGGCGAGACCATGCAGACACTGTGACAACGGATGAACGGACACCGCGCAACAATCGCCAGACAGGAGGGTTCCCTCCCAGTCGGGGAACACTTCAGCAGTCAGGGACATTCAGTCACCGATCTTCGGGTAAGCGTTCTCCAAGGCGGCCTTCGAGACACACGACAACGCAAAATCGTCGAGCAGAAATTGATAGCCAAGTTCCGCACCCATGAGGACGGCCTCAACCGGGATCTTGGGTTCATGTCACGCTACACGTTACCCCACCAGCGAACAAAAGCTATCTGTTTTTAATATAATGGGTCATTTGCTGGCTTTCTCTGCCTTCTGGATGTTTCTGCCTCTCTCTGTTTTTTTTTCCTGTTTGTTTTTTTGTTGAATGTGTATTCGGGGGTTCTGTAGGTGACACCTCTCTGTCTGAACACGGTGATTGCCTTGGCAACGGGCAGTTGCAGGGGCAGTCTGTAAACACCATGTATTGTTCTATATGTATAAATGCGTAGGCTTCGAGGAGCTCCTGAACATTTACCTGACGAAGGAGGAAGCCTCCGAAAGCTTGTAGATTTCAAATAAAAATTGTTGGACTATAACTTGGTGTTGTAAAATTGTTTATAATTTAAACCAGTCAATTGCAGGCAAAGATTTATTTAAAGTTTAAATTGCTCCTTTTCCAATAGATGGCGCCAAAACTGCATTCTATTCAGCCTGGGGAACTTGTTCTGGGAATCGCACTGACAGGAGGTGGTAAGCCTCCAAGTCCATTTATAAGCTTAGTGAAAATACTTCGCTTTGATTCCCACACTGGCGAGGACATGCCTTTAATTACAGTTTTATTGTTCTTCAAAATTCCGTTTCAGTGAGACCTTTAGGCAATTTTTGTTAGCGTAATCGGGATTTGAGCGCCTAAATCTAAGCTGACACTCCAGCGCAGTGCTGAGGGAGTGCTGCACTGTCAGTGGAGCTTGTACTGGTGGTTCAGGTTGGCACTGTTCGAAGAAGAGCAGGAAGTTCTCTCTGTGTCCTGGTCAACATTCCTCCTTCAACCCAAACTACCAACAATCGGTTAACTGGTCGTTCATCTCGTTGCTGTCTGTGGGACCTCGCCGTGTACAAAATGACTCCCATAAGAACAGTTGCTGCACTTCAAGGTAATTCATTGAATATGAACTAGTCTGACAAGACAAGATGTATATAATTGTAAATCTTTTTCTATTTTGGGCCATTTTTCTCCCTTTGTGTCGACGGCACTGACTCTATATAACATTTAAAAATAATATGTTCCCAGTTTTATCTGGAAGAAGTTGAAGATCATGTTATCTGGTACTTATCTGGGTCTTCACAGGACCTTTTCCTCATGTGATTACATGTTTCTAATTCCTACCCTCCTCAATAGGCAGCTTAAATAGACTCTAGGGGAAACAAGGGATATGGGGATCGGGCGGGAAAGTGGAGTTAAGGTCGAAGATCAGCCATGATCTTATTGAATGGCGGAACAGGCTTGAGGGGCCGTATGGTCTACTGCTGCTCTTATGTTCTTATGTTTTTAGATATTTTGGTGGCGTTTCACATTGATGCAGTGGTTCTAGTTATCTGTGTTCTCCCCTGACAATTGGTTTCGGTGGTGTAGTGGTTATGTAACTGAACCAGTAAACAAGAGAGGTCTTAAACTAATAATCCAGAGTAATTGTGAGTTCCAATCCCACCATGGTAACTTGAGAATTTGAATTCAGTTGAAATCTGGAAATAAAAAGCTGGTACCAGTAAAAGTGACTATGAAGCTGTCGGATTGTTGTAAAAACCCAACTGGTTCATTCACTAATGGCCTTTAGGGAAGGAAACCTGCCATCATTACCTGGTCTGGCCCATGTGATTCCAGTCCCACACCAATGTGGTTGACTCTTAGCTGCCTTCTGAAGGGACCTAGTCAGGGCAACTAGGGACAGGCAATAAATGCCAGCTTTGCCAGCAACACCCACATCACGAGAATGATTTTTTAAAAATTGAACCAATTTTTGGATGGGTTGTGTGGAATTTTGTAAACTGAACACCAAAATTTAAAAACTAAAATCAATATGGATGCATTTTTAAAATGAACTTTCAGAAAGGAGCCAGATCTCGAGCCACAATTCCCACTCCTGTCCGGTTTTGGATTTGGCCAGAGGTAAGCCCCTTATGAATAGTTTGAGGGTCACAGTGTGCCGTTTGCTGTTTCCACGGACATACTTTTAATTTTCGTCCCCACAATTGACCGTATTATTCCTCATTAGACCCTGTCTCTGTTAATTCAGTGATTATGTTAATTTGAAGATGCTAATTTTTAATCATTGAAATGATTTCACCCAGCCGTTTCTCCATGCCCAATTATTCTGCTTCTCTCCAGAAATCCGCATACAAATTGTGCCGGCTTCAACAGGAATCGTGGAATAAATGCAACGCAATTTACGCTTGACTAATTTTTTGATCCGTTGCAAAGGATTTGCTACAGTTCCTGTGTCTTGTCTTCTTAATGACTCAATTGCTTAATGAGATTTGCATCTTTTCTTAAAATTGTGTGTTTGGTGCTTTCTACAAATTGTGATAGAGGCAATGATGACTGGAATTTGCAACAAGAATTTAATTACTCCCACTTCAATCACGGCTTGTCAATTCCAGTTATATTGGGTGCTTGTTCAGTTTGAATCATGGGACAGTGTCATTTAGGGACCAGCCCCCTACTTTTTACACTCTTACAATTTCAGGGATCTACAGTTCTGTCGCCAGAATGAGGGAGGCCGTGGACAGATGCCCCTCTTCTGCAATCCAACTAAATCAGCAGCAATGTAAAAAAGCACCTGTCGACTTGTGGTGTGTGGGGGAGCAGGGGGCCAGGGGAGAGGCACGGAGGAATAACTGGGTGATATACTAGGTTAGAACACTGGCCTTTCATAAGAACATTCATAAGACTGATGCATGAAAGAAAGAACTTGCATCTACGTAGTGGATTTCACATCTTTGGAATGTCCCAAAATGCTTTGTAGCCAATGAATGACTCTTGAAGAGTAGTCACTGTTGTTATGTAGGCAAATACGTTCGTCAATTTGTGCACAGAAAGGAACCACAAACAGCAACAGATGAATACTGGTTAATCTAGTTTAGAACTGTTAGTCGATGGATGAATGTTGGACAGGACACCACGAGAACTCCATACTTTTCTTTAAAAAAATGCCATGGGATCTTTTAAGCCCACATGAACAGACAGACAGGGGCTCAGTTTAACATCTCATCCAAAAGATGGCACCTCCGATAATGCAGCATTCCCTCAGTGCTGCGCTGAAGTGTCAGTCTAGATTTTGTGTTGAAGTCCTGGAGTGGGGCTTGGGTGCATAATCTTCTGACTGAGATGGGAGTGCTACCACTGCGCCAAGCTGATGGGATGAAAGGTCCCTCTGCCTACTGGCTGTAAGGATACTACATGAAATGAGTTTGGTGCAGTCTCTACTTGCCTCCCATTGAGCATAAACCGCCATTAATTGGCACCATGTTGGCAATGCCATTTGGAGAGGCCACAGCTTAGCTGATGTTGGAAATGGAAAATATCACTGCAGCCAGTGACCTCGTAAACAATGCTTAGTGTAGAGATGCATCCAATCATAAAGAGTTAGGGAGACACCAGGGACAATTGATTTGGTGTGAGCAGCAGAGGAAGGGCATAATCCATGCCAAAAATGTTGGGAGGGAGAACAAGTCTCCCTCATTCTTCCACACCCACCAGTGGTTGTGCCTATGTTTATGACATACATTGAACATCGGGGGTGGGGAGGGTTAGGACTGGAGGAGACCTTTGCTCTCCATCTGGCTGACCCCAAAGTTCAGAAAATACCATCCTCCATTCTATCTCTTGCACCCCTCAGTCACTTTCCCATCCAACAATCTATCCAACTCCCTCTTGAATTTGCTGACACAAGCCGCCTCCACTCTCTTCCCCAGACAATCTGCTCTGCACATTCAAAGCCATCTTTCTGTCCACCTTCCCTCTTATGAACTTGAATCGCTGACCCATCTACAGAGTTTGCAATTAAGTCAAACATAGTATTAGGGTTCAATTTAGCTACACCTCGTAGAATTTTGAATACCTGAATAAAATATTTCCTGAGCCACTGTTTCCCACTGTAAGCATTCCCATCTTCAGCCTTGGCTCAGTTGGTAGCACTCTTGCCTCTGAGTCAGAAGATCATGGGTTCAAGCCCCATTCCAGAGGTTTGAGTCCATAATCTAGACACTTCAGTGTTGCACTGTTGGAGGTGCTGTCTTTCGGATGAGACGTTAAACCAAAGTCCCCGTCTGCCCTCACAGGTGGACGTAAAAGATCCGGTGGCACTATTCAAAGAGCAATGAAGCTCTCCTGGTGTCCTTGCTACTATTTATTCCTCAACCAACATTGCTAAAACAGACCAACTGATCATTCATGTCATTGCTGTTTGTGGAACCTTGCTGTGCACAAATTAACTCACATGTTTGACTACATAACAAAAGACTACACCTCAAAAATCATTCTTTGGCTGTGAGGTCATGGAAGGTGCTATATAAATGTAAGTTCTCTCTCTAGTCCCATAGCCTTGATTCTTAGCTCAGGTGCCTAATCCAAGGTATGTTTAGTTTTCCTTACACTCGCCAAAGAAAGAAAAAAGAAAGGCTTGCAATTGTATAGCCACTTTCACGTCCTCAGGGCGCCCCTAAAGTGCTTTATAACCAATGAAATAGTTTTGAAATGTAGTCAACTGTTGTAATGTAGGTAATAAAGTCAGGAAGTCCCCACTAGGATGGTGACCAGTGTTTGTACACACAGTAGTCCACGTGGGCCAGACTAGGGCTTTGCACAACCTTACTGTCAGTCCGTGATAGTCATGCTCTATCCCTCTGGTTATATATCTTAAGATCTTTCTTCACTGGTGCAATAGGAGGTGCCCCAGCGGGGATGAAGGTGAGGTGCATATTTAGGGGTCGAACACTGAAAGCTTTACTCTGTATCTAACCATGCCATACCTGATCTGCGAGTGCTTGATGCTGACATCTCACACCTTGACCAACACAAAGTTCACCAAGCAACTCAAAAATATATATATTGACTCCAGAGCTCTCATTACACAGCTTTTTCAATGCGAACACATGGTCTGAAGTTGAGTCCAGTATTTAGGGGATAAGATCTGGTTTCGTCAATTCCCTCACAAATTACTTATGGTTCATTTCAACTTGTATTAGTTAGCAATAAGCTACATACACGCCTTGAAGCTTATGACTGATACAGGTTTGAGGGAGAGAGGATTACAAAATGGATTAACAAATTAGTAAATTAAAAAAAAGACCTCATCACTTTATCCAGATCTTTTTTTTTTCTCCTTGGGACTGGAAAACTGTGTTAAGATGTGAAAATGAAAATAAAATGCAACCTGGTTGTGGAGGCTGTGCTGTGAGTTGGCCCTGTGTGCTATACTTTCATGAGAAATCTGTTACATGCACTGGACCTTTGAGTCTGAGTCACTGCACAAGTTGGTCTGGTTTATACCAGTCCATTCAGTTTATTTTTGGTATGTACCATTTACTTCCATCAACCATTGGCCGCTGTACCTTAAGACCTCAAAGTACTTTTTGCATTGTGACAATCAAAATAATTGAAAACCCTAAAAACCCATTACTTGTTCCCTGACGGACAGACCATTCAAATAATTTCTCCATGGAGGAGCAGCTACAAATTTTTCTTTATGCGACAGAAGGAGCCTAAATGATTTTTCTATAAGCACTTTTTTAATCAAATGAAAGTATCACTCTCCAGCTCAAACCCTTGATCTTATTCATGTTTAATGCTCGAAAATGTGGAGCAAATTGGTGGTACGGAGGATATTCTGCTGCTAATTATTTGTCAAATTGGTTCTTGACTCTATTATCATTAATTTTATTTAGCATGCTAGCTCATTTCCTGTTTCATTGCTCACTAAGTCGGATGAGATGCTGTTTTATAAGGACAGGAATGTCATACTATGTAACGGACAATGTATTATTCTGCTGCTAAAATGCCTTGAAGGTTATAAAATCTAATTGTTATTAAGTAAACACAGCCTCGGGTCAATCAGAGTTTAATTGCTTGGTGAAGGAACTTTGCAGATTGAAAAGGGCTTGCACATTTCAGTCTCAAGGTCAGTGACTGGCTTTCTTTCTGTTTGTTTTTTAAATATTGGTTTGTATCTGTAATAAAATGTGACATCTGCTGTGCGACATCTGAAGTGTAACAGATGCTTGCTGGCTGCAAGACAATCTATTTCTATCTATATTTAGGTACCAGGCAAAAATATCAATATTTGTATGGCCGGATGTTTCTCACAGTTCAGGCGGGCTCAGTGGGAAAGTGTCACGCTCACCATCACACCTTCCAGAAATCCTAGTGACATCACCGTAACTACTCAGAAAAAACTAACATTGCCCATGATTTAAATTGTAGAGTAAATTGGGAATGGGCAGTAAATCTGCCTAAAGTTCGAAGGATCCCCTTTTACATCATGCAGCACGCCAGTCCAAAATCTACTTCACTTTGCAGAATCTAGCGCATTGATCAGGAATCAACCCAATTCCCTTGTGAATTTTGCAACCGAGTCAGTCGGGTCTATAGATTGATGGGCGATAGGTTGTTCTAATGTTCAGTTTGTAAGCCATAAGCTTTGTTTTTATCCTGATAACAAACTGTTTACAAAGTTCAGCAACTAAACATCATTGGATAGTAACTGTATGTAAGTTTATGTCTTTCTCTTTCTCCCTCTCTATCTCGCTCTCCCTGTCCTCCTCTTTCTCTCTCTCTCTTTGCCTTTCTCCTTAAATAGTGTATTCTCCTGAAAGGTTAAATTCGCTAAATGTAGATATGGAGGTATCTGTAGACGTTACTAGTGTATCTTAGTTACCCTGATTTAAAACATAATTACAGACAGCTTGGGAGCAAGCACTTAGATCGGGTGACCCCAGATTGGGTGTTCCCAGCTATTCATTTAAATCGACTGAGAATTGGACTGGAGACCCGCGATTTCTCAACCAGTGCTCCCTCTGAGAGCTACTCCTCACCATGGACACACAATCGGGGAATCAGCCCTCCTGAGTTGCACTCCTTCTGAATGGAGATGATGGATTATGAGTGGAATTCTCATTCGCAGTATGACAGAAATTGGAGTTCGAATCAGAATGCCTTCCCCACAGTGTCTTTCTCATCAGTAGTTTTAAACTGTAGAACAGAGTACCAAGGGGTAATTGAGAGTCACTGATAACTGCGGAGGTATTTCCCTTTATATCATCTCCGGTGGTAAGGCTATTCAATGGACCTAGTTTGGATGACATTAATCCAGGCACCAGACAGCTGGTCCACAGTGTGAATTTAATAATGATTCTGTACTAATTGGTTAATCGCATTCAGATAATCTATATGAATGGATGGTGGGGAAATGCAGTGCAAAGCGGCTGCAGTAGGGATTCCTGGAGGCAAGAGTACAGCGTTGAGCTGAAGAGGAAAAAGAAAGAACTTGCATTTATATCAGATCATAGGAACAGGAGTAGGCCATTCTGCCCCTTGAGCCTGTTCTGCAATTCAATTAGATCATGGCTGATCAATTAAATATAGTCCTTTTCATGACCTCAAGACATCCCAAAGAGTTTTTCAGCCAATGAAGTACTTTTGAAGTGCGGTCACTGTTGGAAACGTGGCAGCCAATTTGCGCACAGCAAGATCCCACAAACAGCAATGAGATAAATGACCAGATCATCTGTTTTAGTGACGTTGCTTGAGGGAAAGATATTGGCCAGGACACCAGGAGAACTCCCCTGCTCTTCTTCAAAATAATGCCGTGGAATCTTTTACCTCCACCTGAGAGGGCAGACAGAGCCTCGGTTTAACATCTCATCCGAAAGACGGCACCTCCGACAGTGCAGCACTCCCTCAGTACTGCACTGCAGCGTCAGCCTGGATTATGGGCTCAAGTCTCCGGAGTGGGACTTGAACCCACAACCTTCTAACTCAGAGGCGAGAGGGAACAGCATGGAGGAGCTCTAACTTGCATATAATATATGTCGTACTAGACCTGAGAACGAGTGACGCTGGCAGTGGGCGCAGAGCGGGAAGACGTTGGATTTCCCCATATTGTTTTTCACCTATTTGGTGAAAACAAATAAAGTACATTTTTTGTCCTTACTGTGCTTTAACAACTCAAGATATTTGACCCTATCTCATCTGCAAGGTGCTTATCAGGCTGGACAATTGACAAGCAGTCTCGTTGCATATATGTGTGGCTGAAGCACATATTTTATTTGTTAGAATGATCTAAATGTAGCTGGATCCCTGCAGCATTAGCCCGAGCTTCATACCATTTGACAGGGAATAAATGATTAGCCAATGATTGGACTGACAACGCAAACACTGGGACTGCAGTGAAGAAAAGAGGCAGGAGGTGAAACATAGATCAGGATAGGGATCTGATACTCTGCAAAGGATATAATGAAATCAAGGAAGACTTAGCGTACATGTCATTATACCACCCTGGAAAATCATTAGCAGCACCGAGCTACCTCTGCAACGTGTCTGCTTTATTTAATAAGAAAGCCAATCTTTTTCCTTCCCTCTTTGAAAAAAACCTGCGAATGCAAATAAAAAGCCGGGCGTCTGACAGAGTTAGCTGCCGTAGAACCAAGACTGTTTCGTGCATTGCAGCCCCACTGGCAGTGCGCAGCTCCGCGCCTGAGGGTGAGTGCGAGCTGGAAAATCGGGCCCACAAGGTCACGTGCTGCGCTTTGTGAGGAAGGAACTGGCCGCTTTTCAGGAGGCCGAGCTGCTGACTAGTGTGAGCCTCACTACAGCCTCAAAAATTGTTCCTTGTCCCATCGGCCCAGAATTTCATGCTCCTCCTACATGCCCATGTCCATGTAGAATGGGCATGTGACTAATCCAAAAGCCTGACCTTGCTGAAGTTGGATTCTTGAAGTTAGGTTTGCAATGGCTAACTTTATTGGCTAACTTGTAGGTTTGTTTGAAAAAAACTATTGATGTTTAGTTGTTTATGCCCTCCCTGCATTGCGGAGGGAGCTATTTTTCCATCTGTTTTAACAAGACTTTCTCTCGATTTTGCTCGCTGCTGCAAGGTAAGTTACAGCAAACAATATGCTGAGGACGGGAGACCTTTCAGGAGCACCTATAGCGCTGCCTGATTTAGACAAGAGCTTGAGGGGACAACAAAAGCACTTGAGGTCATGTTATTTTTTAAGTTGTTCATGGGGTGTAGGTAACATTGGCAAAACAATATTTACTGCCCAACCCTAGTTACCCAGAGGCCATTATTAGTCAACCACGGAGTGTGGGACTGGAGTCTCACATAGGCCAAACTCGGAAGAGTTGGCAGGTTCCCTTTCCTGAAGGGCATTGGTCAACCAGTTGCATTTCTATGACACTCGGCAGCTTCCATCGCCACAGAGCCAGAAGGAAATAGTGGGCGCCGCGCCAAAGAAGGAGATGTAAGGAAAGGTGGCCAAAAGTTTGGTCAAAGAGGTGGGATCTAAAAAGGTCTTTAAAGGAGGGGAGGAAGATGGGGAGAGGTTTAGGGAGGGAATTACAGGACGTGAGGTCTAAATGACTGAAGGCACAGCCGCCAATGGTGGAGCGAAGAGAGAGGGAATGCACAAAAGGCTGGAGTCAGGGTTTGTGAAGAGCGGTTAGAAACATTGGGCGATAGTGTAAAACGGGTGATAGCGAGTCGGCAGCCCGTTTTATATCTCTCCCCATTTTTATTTCCATTGAAGTCAGAAATTCTTCATTGGCTGTCAAACGCTTTGGGACGTCCTGAGGTCGTGAACGGCTCTGTAGAAATTCAAGTCTTTCCTTCCTTTATATAAACACAAGTCCTTTCTTTCCTTCCATTCTTTCTCTCTTTCTTTCTTCTTTCCCTCTTCCCTTACAGTTTTCTCTCTCCTCTTTCAAAGGTGTAGGTTTTTGCTCAAGCAGAGCTTCCTAGTTGCCAGCCAATCTTCAGCAACTTGTTTTTAAGGTGAATGACCAAGAGAAGAACCAAAAGAGACAGAAAGATAACACTAAGAGCGAAAGAGCGTATATCGATAGAGCACCTTATCACATCCTCAGGATGTCCTAAAGTGCTTTCTGACCAATTATTTTCATTTGAAGTGCAGTCACTGTTGTTATGTAGACAAATGCCAGTTGGGCACAAGAAGGTCCCACAAACAGTAAATGAGATGAATGACCGGTAAACTGTTTTTTTATTTGTGTGGTGTTGGTTGAAGGAAGAATGTTGGCCAGGACATTGGGAGACTTCTTGCTTTTCTTCGCATAGTGCCATTGGGTCTTTAATGTTCATCTGAACCTCCACCACAACAGATAGATGGGGTCTTGGCTTAAGGTCTCAACCAAAAGAGAGAGCACCTCCAAAAAATGCAATGCTTCCAGTACTGTGTTGGGGTGTTAGCCAAGACCATGTGTACTAGTGGGAGAAGAGGTGGAGGATCTGAAGGACAGAGGGGTCAATTTTAACTTGGCAAAATCACGGTTAACGTGGCAGCAATGGCCTCCAACAGGGTTGGTAGACTTACCGCCCTTTTAATGCCGACACTATGCCCACTGCCACTTTTACATGGACCTGCCTGTTTCAGGCAGTAGGCCCCTTTTAATATGCAAACCAAGTTTCTGTGACATAGATAGGACCCCGATAGTCATTTTAGGACAGAACTAGTTGGGGCCTGCACCGTGCGCTGTCCGACCAGTTCTACTGGCGATAGGGCCGAAGAGGCCCTAGAAAAAAAGATTATTTTTGTGGGGCCAGGAGGAGCATGAGTAGTCAAACACCGCACAATAATAATGTAGGCCATTGCCGCCCTGGGCTCCACCCCTCCATGATCGCGAATCCCACCACCCCCCCCCCGACCCCGGACTTACCTTGCTGCCAGCTGGGCAATCTCCAGGCCACCCTACATTGTGCTGGCCTGGATCCAACTAACTGCTTCTGGATGCCCGTTTGGTGCCTGCAGCTTGCCGGTTCTATTTAAGTGAGGCCTGGACCTCCTCACTATCGGCACGGCTGGACTGCCGGCTCAAGAGATAAAACCGACCCCCGAAGAGTCAAATGGGATCAGAGCGGGAGACCATGAGGAAAGTGATGAGATAAACCAGTCAAGGGACTGAGAAACTGACCCTACATAGAACTGAAACAAAATGTAAACGGCAAAAGCATAAATATAACTGAGATTTCAATGGGAAATTAGTTTTAAGCTAATAGGATTTCAATTAATTCAATTCCACAGTTAACCTCAAGCCTTGAGCAACAGAGGGTGTAGGTTTTAAATTACTGGACTTTGACAGGTAATTAATCTAATTTTCTTTTGAACCGTATTGGTTGAGTTATTAATTAGCGATGTTGTTGTAAGCTGTTTTTCATGATTTTGTTGGCATGATTGCTATTGGACAGCTTGTTGCTGTACAATTTTATTGGATCAAAAATATTTGCTGGAATTTAATTACCTCACCACTCCATTGGCCCTGGATGTTTGCACTGCCATTGGCCCTGGATGTTTGCACTGCCATTGGACCTGGATGTTTGCACTGCCATTAGTCCTGGATGTTTGCACTGCCATTGGCCCTGGATGTTTGCACTGCCATTGGCCCTGGATGTTTGCACTGCCATTGGACTTGGATGTTTGCACTGCCATTGGACTTGAATGTTTGCACTGCCATTGGACCTGGATGTTTGCACTGCCATTGGCCCTGGATGTTTGCACTGCCATTGGACTTGAATGTTTGCACTGCCATTGGACCTGGATGTTTGCACTGCCATTGGCCCTGGATGTTTGCACTGCCATTGGCCCTGGATGTTTGCACTGCCATTGGCCCTGGATGTTTGCATTGCCATTGGCCCTGGATGTTTGCACTGCCATTGGACCTGGATGTTTGCACTGCCATTAGTCCTGGATGTTTGCATTGTCATTGGCCCTGGATGTTTGCACTGCCATTGGCCCTGGATGTTTGCACTGCCATTGGACCTGGATGTTTGCACTGCCATTGGCCCTGGATGTTTGCACTGCCATTGGACCTGGATGTTTGCACTGCCATTGGACCTGAATGTTTGCATTGCCATTAGTCCTGGATGTTTGCATTGCCATTGCTGGTGACTTTTCTATGGCGATTCTGTGATTTGGTTTTTGGGACTTGGTCACAGATCTGCCAGGGTCATTGGCCGTGACCTACAATAGTTTTATATTTCTGCATTCATGTGACATCGTAATTTACAGTCAGTTTCATGAAACCTGCAGTGGAAGAAGCAGCAGTAGATCAATTAGTAACGAATTGATGAGATATTGGATGTGATTAATGTTAGTTCTGTCAGGACTAATACAGAGCAGGAGGAGCAGAGGATTGTTTAAAGATGGAACTGTGTCTTGTCAATTGGCTGCTGTGCAGATTGAGCCAAAATTAAGCAGCTTAAAAAATCATTCTGAAATTCTCATTGTTTATTTCACACTTGAGTCGTACTTCAAAAGAGTCCGAATTAGAAGTACTGACAAGATTATAACATTCTGTACAATTATATTTCAGTACGATTCTAATGCTGTCCTAGCCAACCTCACATCCTCTGCCCTGTAAACTTCAGATTATCCAAAACTCCATTGTCCCTATCTTACCCTACACCTGACTCCGGCATACAACCAACCTGTTTTTGCTAACCTACATTGGCTCCCAGTGCCTCCAATTTAAAATTCTCAATCTTGTATTTAAATTACTTCATGGCCTCATCTCTCCCTATCTACAACAAAGGCTAAGGGCCCCGACAACATCCCAGCTGTATTGCTGAAGCCTTGTGCTCCAGAACTAGCCCCGCCTCTAGCCAAGCTGTTCCAGTACAGCTACAACACTGGCATCCACCCGACAATGTGGAAAATTGCCCAGGTATGTCCTGTCCACAAAAAGCAGGACAAATCCAATCCGGCCAATTACCGCCCCATCAGTCTACTCTCAATCATCAGCAAAGTGATGGAAGGTGTCGTCGACAGTGCTATCAAGCGGCACTTACTCACCAATAACCTGCTCACCGATGCTCAGTTTGGGTTCCGCCAGGACCACTCGGCTCCAGACCTCATTACAGCCTTGGTCCAAACATGGACAAAAGAGCTGAATTCCAGAAGTGAGATGAGAGTGACTGGCCTTGAAATCAAGGCAGCATTTGACCGAGTGTCTCCAGTGGCTCGAGTCATACCTAGCACAAAGGAAGATGGTAGTGGTTGTTGGAGGCCAATCATCTCAGCCCCAGGACATTGCTGCAGGAGTTCCTCAGGGCAGTGTCCTAGGCCCAACCATATTCAGCTGCTTCATCAATGACCTTCCCTCCATCATAGGGTCAGAAATGGGGATGTTCGCTGATGATTGCACAGTGTTCAGTTCCATTCACAACCCCTCAGATAATGAAGCAGTCCGTGCCCACATGCAGCAAGACCTGGACAACATTCGCCCCAGACAAGTGCCAGGCAATGATCATCTCCAACAAGATAGAGTCTAACCACCTCCCCATGACATTCAACGGCATTACCATCGTCAAATCCCCACCATCAACATCCTGGGGGTCACCATTGACCAGAAACTTAACTGGACCAGCCACATAAATACTGTGGCTACAAGAGCAGGTCAGAGGCTGGGTATTCTGCGGCGAGTGACTCACCTCCTGACTCCCCAAAGCCTTTCTACCATCTACAAGGCACAAGTCAGGAGTGTAATGGAATATTCTCCACTTGCCTGGATGAGTGCAGCTCCAACAACACTCAAGAAGCTTGACACCATCCAGGACAAAGCTGCCTGCTTGATTGGCACCCCATCCACCACCCTAAACATTTGCTGCAGTGTGAACCATCTACAGGATGCACTGCAGCAACTCGCCAGAGCTTCTTCGACAGCACCTCCCACACCCGCGACCTCTACCACCTAGAAGGACAAGGGCAGCAGGCACATGGGAACAACACCATCTGCACGTTCCCCTCCAAGTCACACACCCATCCCGACTTGGAAATATATCGCCGTTCCTTCATCGTCGCTGGGTCAAAATCCTGGAACTCCCTTCCTAACAGCACTGTGGGAGAACCTTCAGCACACGGACTGCAGCGGTTCAAGGAGGCGGCTCACCACCACCTTCTTAAGGGCAATTAGGGATGGGCAATAAATGCTGGCCTCGCCAGCGACGCCCACGTCCCGTGAACCAATAAAAAAAAATCTCTTCAGCCATCTAGGCCCCACACCACCGTTCCCTGTAAGCTGCGTACCTGCACGACTGCACAGCAGTCCGTTGAGTGCCGCACACTTTGGCACTCCGTCCGCGCACGGCCAGGATAAAAAGCACGGTCAGCAGAAGGCCCGAGAGGAGAGGAGTGGGAGGAGTGGGAGGAGTGACAGCAGAGGAACGGGAGGAGTGAGAGGAGAGGAACGGGTGGAGTGAGAGAGGAACGGGAGGAGTGAGAGGAGAGGAACGGGAGGAGTGGGAGGAGTGAGAGGAGAGGAGTGGGAGGAGTGGGAGGAGCGAGAGGAGAGGAGCGGGAGGAGTGGGAGGAGCGAGAGGAGAGGAACGGGAGGAGTGGGAGGAGTGAGAGGAGAGGAGTGGGAGGAGTGGGAGGAGAGGAACGGGAGGAGCGGGAGGAGAGGAACGGGAGGAGCGAGAGGAGAGGAACGGGAGGAGTGGGAGGAGAAGAACGGGAGGAGTGGGAGGAGTGAGAGGAGAGGAGTGGGAGGAGTGGGAGGAGAGGAACGGGAGGAGCGGGAGGAGAGGAACGGGAGGAGTGGGAGGAGAAGAACGGGAGGAGTGGGAGGAGTGAGAGGAGAGGAGTGGGAGGAGTGGGAGGAGAGGAACGGGAGGAGTGGGAGGAGAGGAACGGGAGGAGTGGGAGGAGAAGAACGGGAGGAGTGGGAGGAGTGAGAGGAGAGGAGTGGGAGGAGTGGGAGGAGAAGAACGGGAGGAGTGGGAGGAGTGAGAGGAGAGGAGTGGGAGGAGTGGGAGGAGAGGAACGGGAGGAGCGGGAGGAGAGGAACGGGAGGAGTGGGAGGAGTGAGAGGAGAGGAGTGGGAGGAGTGGGAGGAGTGAGAGGAGAGGAACGGGAGGAGCGGGAGGAGTGAGAGGGGAGGAGTGGGAGGAGTGGGAGTGGGAGGAGTGGGAGGAGGGGAGGAGAGGAACGTGAGGAGTGGGAGGAGTGAGAGGAGAGGAACGGGAGGAGTGGGAGGAGTGAGAGGAGAGGAACGGGAGGAGTGGGAGGAGTGAGAGGGGAGGAGTGGGAGGAGTGGGAGGAGAGGAACGGGAGGAGCGGGAGGAGAGGAACGGGAGGAGCGGGAGGAGAGGAACGGGAGGAGTGGGAGGAGCGAGAGGAGAGGAACGGGAGGAGCGGGAGGAGAGGAACGGGAGGAGTGGGAGGAGTGAGAGGAGAGGAACGGGAGGAGTGGGAGGAGTGAGAGGAGAGGAACGGGAGGAGTGGGAGGAGTGAGAGGAGAGGAACGGGAGGAGTGGGAGGAGTGAGAGGAGAGGAACGGGAGGAGTGGGAGGAGTGAGAGGGGAGGAGTGGGAGGAGTGGGAGTGGGAGGAGTGGGAGGAGGGGAGGAGAGGAACGTGAGGAGTGGGAGGAGTGAGAGGAGAGGAACGGGAGGAGTGGGAGGAGTGAGAGGGGAGGAGTGGGAGGAGTGGGAGTGGGAGGAGTGGGAGGAGGGGAGGAGAGGAACGGGAGGAGTGGGAGTGGGAGGAGTGGGAGGAGGGGAGGAGAGGAACGGGAGGAGTGGGAGGAGAGGGAGGAGTGGGAGTGGGAGGAGTGGGAGGCGAGGAGTGGGAGGAGGGGAGGAGAGGGAGGGGAGGAGTGGGAGGAGAGGAGTGGGAGGAGTGAGAGGGGAGAAGAGGGAGGGGAGGAGTGGGAGGAGAGGGAGGAGTGGGAGTGGGAGGAGAGGAGTGGGAGGAGTGGGAGGAGAGGGAGGAGAGGGAGGAGTGGGAGTGGGAGGAGTGGGAGGGGAGGAGTGGGAGGAGAGGGAGGAGTGGGAGTGGGAGGAGAGGGAGGGGAGGGAGGAGTGGGAGTGGGAGGAGAGGGAGGAGTGGGAGTGGGAGGAGTGGGAGTGGGCGGAGTGGGAGGAGAGGGAGGAGTGGGAGTGGGAGGAGAGGGAGGGGAGGAGTGGGAGGGAAGGAGAGGGAGGGGAGGGAGGAGTGGGAGTGGAGGGAGGGGAGGGAGGAGTGGGAGTGGGAGGAGAGGGAGGGGAGGGTCCTTGCAGTTTTAGCGTCAACTCACACAGGCAGAAATTGAAAGAGTGACATCACAGGTCAGCGGGTAGGTCAGTGTCACTTTTTTTTCTCTCTCTGGGCAGGGGTTTAACTAAAAGCTTAAATCAATAACTTAAACTAGATAAGTTAATTAGTTAATAAAACCAAAATGTGGGGAATTGTGAGGTTATTCACTTTGGTAGGAAGAATAGAAAAACAGAATATTTTTTAAATGGTGAGAAACTATTAAATGTTGGTGTTCAGAGAGACTTGGGTGTCCTGGTACAAGAAACACAAGGGAGCTGATTTTCAGTGGGCCGAGCAGGTGTGTTGGGGTCGGGGGGGCTCCTAAAATGGCGGAATCCCGGAGCGGGTTCGAAGCCCGGCTCCAACCCGCTGACTTCCGGGTTTCCCAGTGAAACGTTCGGGTGCGCGCGCTGCTCCCGCATGCGGAGCTCCCACTGGCAATTAAAGCCGGCGGGATGCTGCTTTACATAGTTATTTAGATAGTTGAGGTATTTGACAGACCTCATTGAGGGGAGATTTTGGCAGGGGTGCAATTTTGAAGGATCCTCAGTGAGTTTCCCGTGCTGTGGGAAACACTCCCTGTTGGAGCAGACGTGTTTCAGCCAGCAGCCAGCGGGAGATGCAAAGGATTATTTGACAGATTGGGGGAAAACCTCATTTATTGCAGCAGGGCACTCCGTCACTTCAGACAAAGTTTTGGCTGCAACACCTCTGTCTTTCCGCTCAAAATTATTAATTTATACCCTAAACTCTGCTGTGCAAACACATTTATCTACATTGCGGACCCCCTCAAACTCACACCGTCAGGATGGGGGGGCGCCATGGCTGCATTCACCACTTCATCCGAGGACGAGCAACATCACCGGCCTCGCCAGGCACGGTGTCCACCTCTGCCACGTGGAGCTCCACAACACAGTGCTGCGCCACCGGCATCTGCACAAAATAGTCGTTCAACTACACATACACCCACTGTAGTGACCCAATGGGTGGCATCAAGTGTGGGTGTTCATGGTGAACCTCATGAAAGGGACTTATTACACAAGCCTGTCAAGAATGGCCAAGACATGGCAGTAGTGGTGACAATAATAATATTTAATGTGCCATTAACAAAAGTCAAATATAAATACAAAACATGACAAACCGTCAAACACCCTTGTGCATCCCATTTGTGCTCACAAAACCTTCGCCTTTCGCTTCCGACTACTCCTACGTGGTGCTTCCCCTGTGGCTGCAGCAGAGGCAGTGGCAGGTTGCTCTTGTTCATGCCCTGACTGATTAGATGCTTTGGGCCTACGCCCGCTGGGTTTCGGTGCCCGTGAGAGCCTCTCCAGAGACTGCTCCACCTGCACCTGTGCAGGGGCAGACTCGACCACTTGGAGGGGAGGCAGCATTGCGGGTACTGGTTGAGAAGGGGGGCAATGGGTGAGACGTGGGAGCGCTTTGAGTGGTGTCCCCACTTCCATGTCCCTTTTCAGGTCATCCCTCTCCTGGGCCAGGCCCACATCACTCCTACCACCCTGCTGGACGACAGTTTGGAGGACATGTGTGAAGCCTTGTAAGACCAGTGCCAGTGTATCTGCCTGCCTGTTTAAGGTGGCAGAAAGTTGCTCACCCTGAGTCCGAAGGGCCGTTGTCAGGGCCTCAATGGACTCATTGGTGAGCCGTGCTTGATGCTGGATGGAGGCTAGCCTTCTCTCCATTGCAGACATTCCCGCACTTACCCGCGACGCTATCTCAGAGATGCCCTCACATCCTTGTGACAGTATCTCAGAGATTCCCTCCTGTACCTGTGCCACCATTCCACTCATGCAGGAGTTGGACTCCTCCATCCTCTGCGCGATTGTGGAGAGTGTGTGTGGCACCTGTTCCAGCACCTCGCAAATGTTTTGCTGCCCCTCAATCATTCTCCTTTTAAAGGACGGTCCCCAGTGTTCAGCATCTGTGTCCAGCTGAGCAGAGCCTGGAGAAGAGTGCTACCACCGACACGGACTTTCCACAGCTGCCCCTGCACCAGTGTCTGCTCGTGCTTACGTGTGTGGTGACTCACATCTGCGCTGGTGGATGGCTCGCTCAGATGTGACGGTGCCCCCTCAGAGGCCGGCAGGTCCTCTGAGGAATCGCCCTCCGCCGTCACAGCGGTCACTGAAGGCCCTGTAAGAGAACGTACGGCAATATTAAGCATGATCACAGATGTTGAGGTGCTGAAGATGGCAAGGCATGTTAAAATCATTTGCTGTTGTGAGTGCTGAATGTTAAAGTTCTGTCACCAGCCGTTTGTCGGGCGTCAGTCTCGGCGTCCCCGATGGACAGGCACTCGAGGGTACAGCTTAGTTCAAGAGCCTCCTGCTCCGCGTCCGTGAGGACAACCTGATGTTGCGGCCCCGCCCCTCCGGTCCTCGCCCTCTCCCGTGCATTCTGGGCTCTCTTCTCCTATAAGGGGAGAAAGTAGAGAGGCTTGAGTGAATGATGGTGACGTGGCCAACCGATGAATGCATTGGTTTGAGTGAGGCTGACCATGAAAGAGATGCATCAGAGGGTGAGTATGAGACAGAGCCATGACATTGTATGAGGATTGGGTTGAGTAGTAGTGGTGGGATGAGTACTGGGGAGGTGAGGAAGTAGTGAGTAAGTGCAGGTAAGTTGAGGATGAGGTTTGAGTGGGTGTGAGGAGTGATGTGACAGAGTAGTGTTGGCAGTGCAGAAGGAGTTGTGGGGTGGGGGCGGTGATGTGGAAGACGGAGTGTAGGAGAATGAGTAAGTGTGCTCACTTTTGCTGACCTAGTTAGGTCATTGAAGCACTTTCTGCACTGTATCCAGGTTCAGGAGACGTTGCTGCTGCTGGTGACCTCCTCTGTCACCTCGAGCCAGGCCTTCTTGGTGGCAGAGACAGGCCACTTCCTCCCATCCGCTGGGTAGAGAATATCCCTCCTCCTCCTCACCCCATCCAGTAGGACCTGGAGTGAGGTGTCGTTAAATCTGAGAGCAGCCTTTCCCCTGGTCTGCTCCATGCTGTACTTTTGGTTGGTTGCTGCAGGAGCAGCATTGGAGGACTGCCCCTTTAAATAGGGCTCCTCCAGCTGACAGCCTGTGATGCGGATGTGCAGTCCGCCCGCTGCGCAGGTTTGAAACCCGGAAGCCATGGTAAGTGCCTTTAATTTACCTGTGATCGCATGGGGAACGGACGGATTTTACTGGGCAGGTTACCCATGTGCCCAGTCGCCTCCCCCCACCTCCCCCCCTGGCATCCCACCTCCCTGGTAATATCGGGGCCAAAACGTTTACATTGCCAGTACAGCAAGTAGTTAGGAAGGCAAATGGCACCTGGAGTACTGCGTACAGTTTTGGTCTCCTTATCTAAGGAAGGATATACTTGCCTTAGAGGCAGTGCAGCAAAGGTTCATTAGATTAATTCCTGGGATGAGAGGGTTGTCCTATGAGGCAAAGTTGAGTAGAATGGGCCTATACTCTCTGGAGTTTAGAAGAATGAGAGGTGATCTCATTGTAACATATAAGATTATGAGGGGGGCTTGACAGGGTAAATGCTGAGAGGTTGTTTTCCATGGCTGGAGAGTCTAGAACTAGGGGACATAGTCACAGGATAAGAGGTCGGCCATTTAAGACTGAGATGAGGAGGAATTGCTTCAATCAGAGGATTGTGAATCTTTGGAATTCTCTACCCCAGAGGGCCGGGGATGCTGAGTCATTGAATATATTCAAGGCTGAGATAGATAGATTCCTGGACTCTGGGGGAATCAAGGGATATGAGGATTGGGCAGGAAAGTGGAGTTGAGGTCAAAGATCAGCCATGATCTTATTGAATGGCAGAGCAGGCTCGAGGGGTCGAATGGCCTGCTCCCGCTCCCATTTCTTATGTTTAATTAAACTGTTCCCTATCTCCAAATTCACACTAACTGATACAGACTCTGCATCTCAATCAGGATGTCCCCATTCCTCTGGTGACAGTGTTTACTTCTGAGATTACTATAATCAGTTTTGTTTAATTAAAAATCCTCGACAGCTTGCCTTGTTACAATTATCTATTATTTTGTACATTTGTTTTGTTTGTTATTTACCCTGATAATGTTTTCTAGAAAGATCTTCCATTCAAAGTTGTGATTATTTTTTTACGGTGGCACAAACCCAAATTCATTCCGCGCATAGTCGAAAATAATTAGACGGAACATTGGCCCACACTTTGGAATTCCTTCCCAAAACTCTCCAACTCTCCAACTCCCTTTTAAGACCCTCCTTAAAACCCTTCTCTTTGACCAAGCATTTGATCATCCTTTCCTAATATCTCCTTCTTTGGCTCTGACTCTGTTTTTGCCTGATTGCACTCCTGTGAAGTGCCTTGGCGGCATTTAAAGGCGCTATATAAATGCAAGTTGATGTTATATTTGAATCACCGATGTTAATAACTTTATTACCTTAGAAGTGATTTTGTTGGCCAGGCTATCGTTATTACGTTATTAAAACTTTTCCATGCGCATTCAGGCGAGGAATGGAACTCCTAACTGTGTCTGGCACCTTGTGGCCTGTGTTTGACAGCAACCTCCACAGAGACAGGTGGAAAACTGAGGCTGGAACAGGCCTTGAGCCAATAACTGGCTGTTTATTATGCGGCGATTGCTGTTGGACCAGGTTTCCTGTGCTGAAGGTAACAAAATCTTACTGAATGAACTCGTCCAGTGCAATTGGAAGTCAGCTGTTAAAATAAAAAAGTGGACAACATGCCCCCTAGTGTCAGCTTTGAGTTTTCCCAGCTCAGGTGTACCTCAGGTTGGCTCAGTTATCTGGCAGTCTCGCATCGGAGTCAAAATGCTGTGGCTTCAGTGCCACTCCAGAACTGGGATGTGGTCAGAAGGGTGGCTCGGTAGCACCACTACTGACCGAGCTGGCCGAGTCCTGAAGGACATAGCTGCGAGACTGGGCCTGCAGCAGGTGGTGAGCGAACCAACACGAGGGAAAAACTTACTTGACCTCGTCCTCACCAATCTACCTGTCGCAAATGCATCTGTCCATGACAGTATTGGTAGGAGTGACTACCGCACAGTCCTCGTGGAGATGAAATCCCGTCTTCGCACTGAGGACACCATCCAACGTGTTGTGTGGCACTACCACCGTGCTAAATGGGATAGATTCAGAACAGATCTAGCAGCTCAAAACTGGGCATCCATGAGGCGCTGTGGGCCATCAGCAGCAGCAGAATTGTATTCCAGCACAATCTGTAACCTCATGGCCCGGCATATTCCTCACTCTACCATTACCAACAAGCCAGGGGATCAACCCTGGTTCAATGAGGAGTGTAGAAGAGCATGCCAGGAGCAGCACCAGGCGTATCGAAAAATGAGGTGCCAACCTGATGAAGCTACAACTCAGGACTACATGCATGCTAAACAGCGGAAGCAACATGCTATAGACAGAGCTAAGCGATTCCACAACCAACGGATCAGATCAAAGCTCTGCAGTCCTGCCACATCCAGTCGTGAATGGTGGTGGACAATTAAACAACTAACGGGAGGAGGAGGCTCTGCAAACATCCCCATTCTCAATGATGGCGGAGTCCAGCACGTGAGTGCAAAAGACAAGGTTGAAGCGTTTGCAACCATCCTCAGCCAGAAGTGCCGAGTGGATAATCCATCTCAGCCTCCTCCCGATATCCCCACCATCACAGAAGCCAGTCTTCGGCCAATTCGATTCACTCCATGTGATATCAAGAAACGGCTGAGTGCACTGGATACAGAAAAGGCTATGGGCCCCGACAACATCCCAGCTGTAGTGCTGAAGACTTGTGCTCCAGAACTAGCTGCGCCTCTAGCCAAGCTGTTCCAGTACAGCTACAACACTGGCATCCACCCGACAATGTGGAAAATTGCCCAGGTATGTCCTGTCCACAAAAAGCAGGACAAATCCAATCCGGCCAATTACCACCCCATCAGTCTACTCTCAATCATCAGCAAAGTGATGGAAGGTGTCGTCGACAGTGCTATCAAGCGGCACTTACTCACCAATAAGCTGCTCACCGATGCTCAGTTTGGGTTCCGCCAGGACCACTCGGCTCCAGACCTCATTACAGCCTTGGTCCAAACATGGACAAAAGAGCTGAATTCCAGAGGTGAGGTGAGAGTGACTGCCCTTGACATCAAGGCAGCATTTGACCGAGTGTGGCACCAAGGAGCCCTAGTAAAATTGAAGTCAATGGGAATCAGGGGGAAAACTCTCCAGTGGCTGGAGTCATACCTAGCACAAAGGAAGATGGTAGTGGTTGTTGGAGGCCAATCTTCTCAGCCCCAGGGCATTGCTGCAGGAGTTCCTCAGGGCAGTGTCCTAGGCCCAACCATCTTCAGCTGCTTCATCAATGACCTTCCCTCCATCATGAGGTCAGAAATGGGGATGTTCGCTGATGACTGCACAGTGTTCAGTTCCATTCGCAACCCCTCAGATAATGAAGCAGTCCGAGCCTGCATGCAGCAAGACCTGGACAACATCCAGGCTTGGGCTCATAAGTGGCAAGTAACATTCGCGCCAGATAAGTGCCATGCAATGACCATCTCCAACAAGTGAGAGTCTAACCACCTCCCCTTGACATTCAACGGCATTACCATTGCCGAATCCCCCACCATCAACATCCTGGGGGTCACCATTGACCAGAAACTTAACTGGACCAGCCATATAAATACTGTGGTTACGAGAGCAGGTCAGAGGCTGGGTATTCTGCGGCGAGTGACTCACCTCCTGACTCCCCAAAGCCTTTCCACCATCTACAAGGCACAAGTCAGGAGTGTGATGGAATACTCTCCACTTGCTTGGATGAGTGCAGCTCCAACAACACTCAAGAAGCTCGACACCATCCAAGATAAAGCAGCCCGCTTGATTGGCACCCCATCCACCACCCTAAACATTCACTCCCTTCACCACCGGCGCACTGTGGCTGCAGTGTGTACCATCCACAGGATGCACTGCAGCAACTCGCCAAGGCTTCTTCGACAGCACCTCCCAAACCCGCGACCTCTACCACCTAGAAGGACAAGAGCAGCAGGCACATGGGAACAACAACACCTGCACGTTCCCCTCCAAGTCACACACCATCCCGACTTGGAAATATATCGCCGTTCCTTCATTGTCGCTGGGTCAAAATCCTGGAACTCCCTTCCTAACAGCACTGTGGGAGAACCGTCACCACACGGACTGCAGCGGTTCAAGAAGACGGCTCACCACCACCTTCTCAAGGCCAATTAGGGATGGGCAATAAATGCCGGCCTCGCCAGCGATGCCCACATCCCGTGAACGAATAAAAAAAAGAAGACAGATAGGTGGGGTTGGTTTATTAACAAGGAAAAGGCTTGCTGGACCCTAATGGTGTTTCCCCGTTCCTAAAAACTTTACAGTGCTGTAAAATTGAGCTTTGGACAGACCATAATAATCTATATGGACCGATCCACAGTTTATAATAACATCAGGGCTTAACAGGAAAAAAAAAGCACAGAGCCGGTGTCTATTTGCTACAGTTGCTGTAGATTTAGTGGCCCGGAGTTTGCTCTGAGCGGGAATGACTGGCAGCCGCCGTTCCTTAGATTTAAACTTACCCACAAACGATCCAGGGGCTTTAGTGCGGGATCTTCCTCTAATGGTGAAAAGGTGCAGCGTCCTCTCCCAGGAAATCTGTGAGCTGCGTGAGCGGGGAAAGGACGTCCCCCCCATCCAATCAGATTGAAGCATCCTTGACGAACCGCGCAGACACAGAACCAGGAAGTAAAAGCCATAACAGTTAATTCAATGTAAAATCAGTTAGAGAAAGCGCAATAAGAAATATTGAATTAAAAGACAGGGATAAAAGAAACAGAAAGAAAAAGTAAAAAAATAAAAATTAAAACATTTTTTAAAAATGTCCAATAGCAATTAAAATCAGAAGGAATGAAATTCCACATTTTTAAAAGTTAATTTTCAGTGCCAAAGCGTTTATTCGGCATTTATTAAGACTTACCACGCCGTTAAAAGTTAGCTTAGATCTAAAATACCAGCGTACCTTTTTCTGTGTAGATTAGTTAATTTCCAGCTGGACAGGAGAATAACTTCACGCTGTTGCAGCCATTCCAGCGGGGATCCTGCCAGCGATCTGTCCTTCCCACGCAGCTTTCGGATAAGCAGGGCATCTAGTAAACCAACTTCCAGGTTTGCGCTTTTGACTGCGCGTTTGCTGTTCCATTTGCTCTTAAATAACGGTGAATGCTGTTTGGCTCTCTGTTATTTTTAGAGCAAATTACGGGCCATTACTTTGAAAGACCTTGGTGTATTTAAATAAGCATTTGCCAAACAATTATCTAACTTCATTGTGTAGAATGCATTTGTCATACTCAATGACCAACAGCCTCACTAAGGAGTGGACCATTTTATTGACAGCTCCTTCAAACCTTCTGTGCTGCATTTTCTTGGCCATTAATTTAACAGAAATAATACTGGAAGCTGATGAAGAGAGAGAACATCTCCAGGGACAGTGGGCCTTGATATCAGCAACAAGTGTCATGTTAGATGAGGACCCTATTTAATCTGGCCAATACAAATTGCGTTTGTGTTATTCAACACTTTAATTAAATAAAGCTAAGAGATAATGAACCGTGTAGAATTTTTCAGAGGGTTCTCACTGTGTAAGTCCCAACCCAATCTGGCTCACTTCCAGAAACCAGTGGAGTAAAAGAAAACAAAAGTAACCTCAGAAATGCTGCCTTCTACCGACTGGATATTCATTATAGCAAGATGGATCGAACTGCTCATTAATAGGAATTAAAGAAATAAGTGAATCAATGCATCTCTGCCCCTCATTAACCCTATTTAAATAAATAAATCGGTGCCCCTCATTCACTCTATTTCATCTTTCGGGTGAGACGTTAATCCACGTCTGCCTTGTCTGCCCTCTCAGGTGGACGTAAAAGATCCCTAGAAGGAGAGCAGGGGAGTTCTCCCCTGTGTCCTGGCCAATATTTATCCCTCAATCACCATCACTAAAACAGATTATCTCACCATTGACTCATTACTGTTTGTGGGATCTTGCTGTGTGCAAACTGGTTGCTGTGTTTCCAACATTACAACAGTGACTATACTTCAGAAGTACTTTATTGGCTGTAAAGCGCTTTGGGGCGTCTTGAGGTTATGAAAGGCGCTATAGAAATGAAAGTCTTTCTTTCTTTTATTTAAATAAATAAATTCAAGCCCCTCACCCACTCTATTTAAATAAATAAAGTCAAGCCACTCATGCACACATTTAAATAATCATATCTTGAATCCTAGAGCAGAGACAGGCCCTTAACCTTGAGCAGAGCAGAGGCCACACTCTCCATTCTCTCCCCCAGCCTTCTGCTCTCCTGGACTCAAGACCCATTTTCCCTTCTCTCCTGGACTTTGCATCAGTCCTCACCATCTCCCAGTCTCCATGGCCCCTGCTCCATTTCCCCAGCACAGAAATGCCTTCGGCCCATTCCCGGGTGCAGCAGGCCCAGATCCTGGTAGCAGAGGCAGACCTGGTGTCAAGTAGAGGCACTGATTCTGGGAGAAGGATGAGGCCTACCGCTGAGTCTGAGACAATGGGGATGCTGGAGCCTGGCAGCAGGGAGGGCAGGGGTGAGCAACAAGAGGCCAGGAAGACTAGCAGTTTGGTGGTTGGGGGAGGGCACAGATTGGACCCAGACTGGTGAGGTAGTGACAGGAGTGGGACTGGGAAGTGGTGGCACAGAAGAATATCTTCATTATTGGGGGTGGACGGTGGGCATCTGGTGTGATACCTTTGAAAGTTGTGTGCACTCGATGCAAGGCTTTTAATTGGATGGGCAGACAGACTGATAGATATTTAACCAGTGATTTCTGTTTCATGTCATTCCCTCCATGTCCCAGAATGTATATTTGTGAGGTGGCTCAGCTCTTTAACTCCCCCCGTCTTTCTCCCCCCCAATATAAGACATCTCTATGAGGGCCTCTATAGTGTAGATTCCATATGTGGATGGTGGTCTTAAGTCAACATTGTCTGGGTTACTCCCAAACTTTCTGGTATTTAATATGACAGAATCTTTAATCTTCTCGGACACACGGACAAGACCTACTCCTTACCTTAGCGCTACGTTCCATCTTTTGCCATATCTCATTCGGTGCTGGACTTCCCTCTTGTGCTCTTCCTGTGACGCCATGAGGAGTGAATTATTCCTACTTCACCCCAACCAGTAACGACAATGGGGACCACGGGACAGAAATCATGTTGCACTGTAACGTAATCAGAACTGTACAGGGAAAAAAATGTTTACAGCAGATGAAACATCTCTTAAAGCCTTGATACTGGTTGCTATCTGTGAGCAAGATCGACTCCATCCCAGAGCTTAAATTATTGTCTAACTGGGTAACTCAGGAATGTCCCAGAAACTGACGATCAATTCTATTCTTTCACTGAGAAATAGACACAACTGAACCTTGAAATATTTTACACTTGAAATAAAAATCTTGATTGATCTTTTTCAGTGATCGTTTTCTATTTGAAAACTGCAAGTCTCTAGTTTTTCGTAACTTAATTCTATCTTGATAAACTTCAACGGTAATGTTTATATTCACCACCTGGGTAACTATCTGTGATGCCTACTTACTGATCTGCATGTTCTTTACACTGATAAACCGGAGGTTATGGAATGTTATTGATCACAACAAAGAAACTTTGCAGACATTGGTTAATGGGGTGATCTGGGGACTTGTGCCAAAATTGGGAGAGCTGTCCCACAGACCAGTCAAGCAACAGCCTGACATAGCCATACTCACAGAATCATATCTTTCAGCCAACGTCCCAGAATCTTCCATCACTATCCCTGGGTATGTCCTGTCCCACTGGCACGACAGACCCACCAGAGGTGGCAGTACAGTGATATACAGTCAGGAGGGAGTGGCCCTGGGAGTCCTCAACATTGACTCCGGACCCCATGAAATCTCATGGCATCAGGTCAAACATGGGCAAGTAAACTTCCTGCTGATTACCACTTAACGTCCTCCCTCAGCTGATGAATCAGTCCTCCTCCATGTTGAGCACCACATGGAGGAAGCACTGAGGGTAGCAAGGGCACAGAATGTACTCTGGGTGGGGGACTTCAATGTCCATCACCAAGAGTGGCTCGATAGCAACATTACTGACCGAGCTGGCCGAGTCCTGAAGGACATGGCTGCCAGACTGGGCCTACGGCTGGTGGTGAGCGAACCAACACGAGGTAAAAACCTACTTGACCTCGTCCTCACCAATCCACCTGTCGTAGATGCATCTGTCCATGACAGTATTGGTAGGAGTGACCACCGCACAGTCCTCGTGGAGATTAAGTCCTGTCTTCGCACTGAGGACACCATCCAACCATCACTGTGCTAAATGGGATAGATTCAGAACAGATCTAGCAGCTCAAAACTGGGCATCCATGAGGCGCTGTGGGCCATCAGCAGCAGCAAAATTACAGTCTTTGTCCAAACACGGACAAAAGAGCTGAATTCCAGAGGTGAGGTGAGAGTGACTGCCCTTGACATCAAGGCAGCATTTGACCGAGTGTGGCATCAAGGAACCCTAGCAAAATTGAAGTCAATGGGAATCAGGGGGAAAACTCTCCAGTGGCTGGAGTCATACCTAGCACAAAGGAAGGTGGTAGTAGTTGTTGGAGGCCAATCATCTCAGTCCCAGGACATTGCTGCAGGAGTTCCTCAGGGCAGTGTCCTAGGCACAACAATCTTCAGCTGCTTCATCAATGGCCTTCCCTCGATCATCAGGTCAGAAATGGGGATGTTCGCTGATGATTGCACAGTGCTCAGTTCCATTCACAACCCCTCAGATAATGAAGCAGTCCGTGCCCACATGCAGCAAGACCTGGACAACATTCAGGCTTGGGCTGATAAGTGGCAAGTAATATTCGCGCCAGACAAGTGCCAGGCAATGACCATCTCCAACAAGAGAGAGTCTAACCACCTCCCCTTGACATTCAACGGCATTACCATCGCTGAATCCCCCACCATCAACATCCTGGGGGTCACCATTGACCAGAAACTTAACTGGAGCAGCCACATAAATACTGTGGCTACAAGAGCAGGTCAGAGGCTGGGTATTCTGTAGCAAGTGACTCACCTCCTGACTCCCCAAAGCCTTTCAACCATCTACAAGGCACATGTCAGGAGTGTGATGGAATACTCTCCACTTGCCTGGATGAGTGCAGCTCCAACAACATTCAAGAAGCTCGACATCATCCAGGACAAAGCAGCCGGCTTGATTGGCACCCCATCCACCACCCTAAACATTCACTCCCTTCACCACCGGTGCACAGTGTCTGCAGTGTGTACCATCCACAGGATGCAGCAACTCGCCAAGGCTTCTTCTACAGCACCTCCCACATCTGCGACCTCTACCGCCTAGAAGGACAAGGGCAGCAGGCACGTGGGAACAACACCACCTGCACGTTGCCCTCCAAGTCACACACCATCCCGACTTGGAAATATATCGCCGTTCCTTCATCGTCGCTGGGTCAAAATCCTGGAACTCCCTTCCTAACAGCACTGTGGGAGAACCTTCACCACACAGACTGCAGCGGTTCAAGAAGGCGGCTCACCACCACCTTCTCGAGGGCAATTAGGGATGGGCAATAAATGCCGGCCTCGCCAGCGACGCCCACATCCCATGAACGAATAAAAAAACAGCCCAGACTGACCGGATGATAAACTCCTCTCTCTATACTGGCTTTAAGAATCAGAAGTAAAATCAGTTTGGGTAGGCTTAATCCAGCTCTTAGTAGACAGGACAAAATTTAGCACTAAATTGACAATCTAACAAATGTGCTCATTAAAGAAATGGGCATCATTGCTGGGGAATGGAACACTTTGCCTCTGTGAGCGTCCAGCACTCCCATAGCCATTTGTAGCGTAAAGATTCAGGTTAAATCTCCCTCCACTGCCACCACCTTAACAGTGTGATTTTCTTTTACACCATGTTGCTGCTTCATGTTCTGAGTCTGAACAGAAAATGACAGCTTTTTTTTTGGTCAAAAAAAAATAATTGCAATCACGACCATTTCTTATTTCCTGAATTGGAATGAATGCCGGAATTCAGAATTCAGCCGCTCAAGATCTTTCTGATTGGAAGCATTGGTTTCTATTGATGTTGGAAACCCAAAATAATGAAAGATTAGCCATGGGAGTGGAGTTTCACTCGATCAGGATATTGTATTATGCATTATCAATATGCACAAAATGATCTTGAGGGGTTATATAATGATAATCAGAGAGTGGCAGGAAGGGACAGAGCATGCAAACTTAAAAGTGCGCCAGCAGATAAGGCTAGAGGTTGCAAAAATAGTAAAAAGACAGCACGAAAGTCTTTGTATCTGAATGCGCGTACCATTCATAACAAAATGGATGAATTGATAACTCAAATCGAAATAAATATGTACAAACTGACAACCATTACAGAGTCATGGCTACAAGATGACAAAGGCTGGAACCTGAATATTCAAGGGTACTTGACATTTCGGAAGGACAGGAAGCTGGGAAAAGGTGGAGGGGTAGCTCTGTTAATTAAAGATGACATGAGTATAATAGAGAGAAATGACCCTGGTTCTAAAGACCAAGATGTAGAATGAGTTTGGGTTGAGATAAGAAATAGTAAAGGCAAGAGTCACTTGTGGGAGTAGTTTATAGGCCCCCTAACAGTAATCACACTGTAGGACAGGGTATACAGGGGGCTTGTGAGAAAGGAACAGCGATAATCATGGGTGATTTTAATCGACACATAGATTGGAAGAATCTGATTGGCAAAGGTAGTCTGGAAGATGAGTTTATAGAGTGCTTTCAGGACAGTTTCTTAGAGCAGCAAGTTCTAGAGCCAAACAGAGCAGGCTATTCTAGATCTGGTAATGTGTAATGAGACAGGATTAATTAAAGACCTCATTGTAAAGGAGCCTCTAGGTAGCAGTGATCACAATATGATTGAATTTCACATTCAGTTTGAGGGAGAGAAGAGTAGGTCTAAGACATAAGAACATAAGAAATAGGAGCAGGAGCAGGAGTAGGCCAATCGGCCCCTCGAGCCTGCTCCGCCATTCAATAAGATCATGGCTGATCTGATCCTAACCTCAAATCTAAATTCATGTCCAGTTTCCTGCCCGCTCCCCGTAACCCCTAATTCCCTTTACTTCAAGGAAACTGTCTATTTCTGTTTTAAATTTATTTAATGATGTAGCTTCCACAGCTTCCTGGGGCAGCAAATTCCACAGACCTACTACCCTCTGAGTGAAGAAGTTTCTCCTCATCTCAGTTTTGAAAGAGCAGCCCCTTATTCTAAGATTATGCCCCCTAGTTCTAGTTTCACCCATCCTTGGGAACATCCTTACCGCATCCACCCGATCAAGCCCCTTCACAATCTTATATGTTTCAATAAGATCGCCTCTCATTCTTCTGAACTCCAATGAGTAGAGTCCCAATCTACTCAACCTCTTCTCATATGTCCACCCCCTCATCCCCAGGATTAACCGAGTGAACCTTCTTTGTACTGCCTCGAGAGCAAGTATGTCTTTTCTTAAGTATGGAGACCAAAACTGTATGCAGTATTCCAGGTGCGGTCTCACCAATACCTTATATAACTGCAGCAATACCTCCCTGTTTTTATATTCTATCCCCCTAGCAATAAAAGCCAACATTCCATTGGCCTTCTTGATCACCTGCTGCACCTGCATACTAACTTTTTGATTTTCTTGCACCAGGACCCCCAGATCCCTTTGTACTGCAGTACTTTCCAGTTTCTCGCCATTAAGATAATAACTTGCTCTCTGATTTTTCCTGCCAAAGTGCATAACCTCACATTTTCCAATATTGTATTGCCAAATCTCCGCCCACTCACCCAGCCTGTCTATATCCCCTTGTAGGTTTTTTATGTCCTCCTCACTCTCTACTTTCCCTCCCATCTTTGTATCATCTGCAAACTTTGATATGTTATACTCGGTCCCCTCCTCCAAATCGTTAATATAGATTATAAAGAGTTGGGGACCCAGCACCGACCCCTGCGGAACACCACCGGCTACTGGTTGCCAGTCTGAGAATGAACCATTGTTCCCAACTCTCTGCTTCCTGTTAGATAACCAATCCTTCACCCATGCCAGAATATTACCCCCAATCCAGTGATTCTTTATCTTGAGCAATAATCTTTTATGTGGCACCTTGTCGAATGCCTTCTGGAAGTCTAAATACACTACGTCCACTGGTTCCCCTTTATCCACCCTGTACGTTATGTCCTCAAAGAACTCAAGCAAATTTGTCAGACATGACTTCCCCTTCATAAAGCCATGCTGACTTTGTCCTATTAAATTATGTTTATCCAAATGTTCTGCTACTGTCTCCTTAATAATAGACTCCAAAATTTTACCCACCACAGATGTTAGGCTAACTGGTCCATAATTTCCAGCCTTCTGCCTACTACCCTTTTTAAATAAGGGTGTTACATTAGCAGTTTTCCAATCTGCCGGGACCTTTGCCGAGTCCAGAGAATTTTGGAAAATTACTACCAAAGCATCCACAATCCCGACTGCCACTTCCCTCAAGACCCTCAGATGTAAGCCATCAGGTCCAGGGAATTTATCCGCCTTGAGTCCCATTAATTTACTGAGTACCAATTCCTTAGTGATTTTTAATCGTATTTAGCTCCTCTCCCCCTGGAGCCCCCTGTTTGTCCAGTGTTGGGATATTCTTAGTGTCCTCTACCGTAAAGACTGAAACAAAATATTTGTTCAGCATTTTTGCCATCTCCATGTTTCCCACCATTAATTTCCCGGTCTCATCCTCTAAGGGACCTACGTTTGCCATAGCCACCCTTTTTCTTTTTATATAACTGTAGAAACTCTTGCTATCTGTTTTTATATTTTTTGCTAATTTATTTTCATAATCTATCTTCCCTTTCTTAATCAATCCTTTAGTTACTTTTTGCTGTCTTTTGAAGACTTCCCAATCTTCTATCCTCTCACTAAGTTTGGCTACCTTATATGTCCTTGTTTTTAGTCGGATACTATCCTTAATTTCTTTACTTAGCCACGGATGGCTGTCATTTCTTTGACACCCTTTTTTCCTCAGTGGAATTTTTTTTTTGAAAGTTGTAAAATAACTCCTTAAATGAACACCACTGCTCATGTACCATCTTACCCTTTAAACTATTTTCCCATTCCACTTTAATCAATTCCGTTCTCATACCATCATAGTCTCCTTTATTCAAGCTCAGTGCGCTTGTTTGAGAACCAACCTTCTCACCCTCTAATTGGATATGGAATTTAACCATGTTATGGTCACTCATTCCAAGGGGATGCTTAACTAGGACATTATTAATTAATCCTGGCTCATTACACAGAACCAGATCCAAGGTTGCCTGCCCCCTTGTAGGATCATAGAGTCATAGAGTCATAGAGTTATACAGCACGGATAGAGGCCCTTCGGCCCATCGTGTCCGCGCCGGCCATCAGCCCTGTCTACTCTAATCCCATATTCCAGCATTTGGTCCGTCGCCTTGTATGCTATGGCATTTCAAGTGCTCATCCAAATGCTTCTTGAATGTTGTGAGGGTTCCTGCCTCCACAACCCTTTCAGACAGTGAGTTCCAGACTCCAACCACCCTCTGGGTGAAAAAGTTCTTTCTAAAATCCCCTCTAAACCTCCCGCCTTTTACCTTGAATCTATGTCCCCTTGTTATAGAACCCTCAACGAAGGGAAAAAGCTCCTTAGTATCCATCCTATCTGTGCCCCTCATAATTTTGTACACCTCAATCATGTCCCCCCTCAGCCTCCTCTGCTCCAAGGAAAACAAACCCAATCTTCCCAGTCTCTCTTCATAGCTGAAGCGCTCCAGCCCTGGTAACATCCTGGTGAATCTCCTCTGCACCCTCTCCAAAGCGATCACATCCTTCCTGTAGTGTGGCAACCAGAACTGCACACAGTACTCCAGCTGTGGCCTAACCAGTGTTTTATACAGCTCCATCATAACCTCCTTGCTCTTATATTCTATGCCTCGGCTAATAAAGGCAAGTATCCCATATGCCTTCTTTACCACCTTATCTACCTGTTCCGCCGCCTTCAGGGATCTGTGAACTTGCACACCAAGATCCCTCTAACCCTCTGTCTTGCCTAGGGTCCTCCCATTCATTGTGTATTCCCTTGCCTTGTTAGTCCCTCCAAAGTGCATCACCTCGCACTTTTCCGGGTTAAATTCCATTTGCCACTGTTCCGCCCATCTGACCAACCCATCTATATCGTCCTGCAGACTGAGGCTATCCTCCTCGCTATTTACCACCCTACCAATCTTTGTATCATCAGCGAACTTACTGATCATACCTTTTACATTCATATCCAAGTCATTAATGTAGACCACAAACAGCAAGGGACCCAGCACCGATCCCTGTGGTACCCCACTGGCCACAGGCTTCCAGTCACAAAAACAACCTTCGACCATCACCCTCTGCCTTCTGCCACTAAGCCAGTTTTGTATCCAAAGTGCCAAGGCACCCTGGATTCCATGGGCTCGTACCTTCTTGACCAGTCTCCTGTGGGGGACTTTATCGAAGGCCTTACTGAAATCCATGTATACCACATCCACTGCGTTACCCTCATCCACACGCCTAGTCACCCCCTCAAAAAATTCAATCAAATTAGTCAGACATGATCTTCCCTTGACAAAGCCATGTTGACTATCCCTGATTAATCCTTGCTTCTCCAAGTGGAGACTAATTTTGTCCTTCAGAATTTTTTCCAATAATTTTCCTACCACTGATGTTAGGCTCACTGGCCTGTAGTTCCCCGGATCAGTTACATACTGCTCAAGAAATCCATCCCTAATACACTCAATAAACTCTTCCTCAAGGCTGCCCTGCCCAATTTGATTTGTCCAGTTAATATGATAGTTAAAATCCCCCATAATTATAGCTGTTCCCTTATTACATGCCCCGACTATTTCCTGATTAATACTTCTTCCAGCAGAGTTGCAACTATTAGGAGGCCTATATACTACGCCCACTTGTGTTTTTTTCCCCTTATTATTCCTTATCTCTACCCAAACTGTTTCATTGTCCTGATCCTTTGTCCCAATATAATTTCTCTGTATTACAGTGATTCCTTCCTGATTGTTAAATACCCTGGCATATTTAATTCCCAGTCGTTGTCACCCTGCAGCCATGTTTCTGTAATGGCCACAAGATCATACCCATACGTAGTTATTTGTGCCGTTAACTCGTCCATTTTGTTACGAATGCTACGTGCATTCAGATAAAGAACTTTCCAATATGTTTTGTGACACTTAGTTCCTGCTTTTTCCTTTTTTATAACTTTACCTTTTACTCCATACCTTCTGTCCCTTCCTGACACGCTTTCCTCTGTCTCCCTGCTCAGGTTCCCAACCCCCTGCCACAGCTTTGATGCTGGGTTAATCGCCTTACGCCTTCTAGTTTTTATTTTATCTGTCGTGCCTAAAGTACACTTTCATTCCGCTGCTCTACGCTTTTCCCTTTCACTTGTTCTTCAACAACTGTTTGTACTATTTGTATTGTAGATTTCCCCTGGGTCTTCCCCTCTCTTGCTGCTCTCAACTTTATTCCCTTCTGACTCCCCGCTCAGGTTCCCATCCCCCTGCCACTCTAGTTTAAACCTTCCGCAACAGCACTAGCAAACACCCCCGCGAGGACATTGGTCCCGGTCCTGCTCAGGTGTAACCCGTCCGGCTTGTACAGGTCCCACCTTCCCCAGAACCGGTCCCAATGTCCCACGAATCTAAATCCCTCCCTCCTACACTATCCCTGCAGCCACGCATTCATCCTGTCTATTCTCCTGTTCCTATACTCACTAGCACGTGGCACCGGTCGTAATCCTGAGATCACTACCTTTGAAGTCCTGCTTTTTAATTTATCTCCTAACTCCTTAAATTCACCTTGCAGGACCTCATCCCTTTTCTTACCTATGTCGTTGGTACCAATATGGACCACGACTACTGGCTGTTCACCCTCCCCCTCCAGAATGCCCTGCAGCCGCTCCGTGACATCCTTGACCCTAGCACCAGGGAGGCAACATACCATCCTGGAGTCACGTTTGCGGCCGCAGAAACGCCTATCTGTTCCCCTTACAATTGAATCCCCTATCACTATAACCCTGCCACTCTTCTTCCTCCCCTCCTGTGCAGCAGAGCCACCCGTGGTGCCCCGAACCTGGCTCTTGCTGCTTTCCCCTGATAATCATCTCCCCCAACAGTATCTAAAGCAGAATATCTATTTGAGAGGGAGATGGCCCCAGGGGACTCCTGCTCTACCTGCCTAGTCCTTTTACTCTGCCTGGCGGTCACCCATTTCCTTTCTGCCTGCGTATTCTTTACCTGCGGTGTGACCACCTCACTGAACGTGCTATCCACGATAGTCTCAGCATCGCGGATGCTCCACAGTGAATCCACCCGCAGCTCCAGCTCCGAAAGACGGTTAGCCAGTAGCTGCAGCTGGACACACTTCCTGCACACATGGTCACCAGGGACACTGGTAGTGTCCATGACTTCCCACATAGTGCAGGAGGAGCATATCACGAGTGCGAGCTGTGCTGCCATGACTTGCCTTAGACTCTCAGACTCTCCTCCCGCTCTAGGTCTCTCCTTTTATACTATGCTCACTTCTTGGACTCTCCTGCCTCACCTGTGACGTCGCACAGTCGTTGTCTCTTGTTGCAGGTCTGCTGCTGCTTTTATTCCACAATCTCAGTCTTCTACTCTCAGGTCCACTGCCGCTCTGGGAAAAAAATTGGGAAAAGCAAGGCAAAGCAGCACCTCCTTCCCCCACTTCACCGAACTCCCACACTTACCAAACTCTCAGTTCACACTGTGTTGTCCGCACACTCGTGTTTTAAACTTAAATAAGGGCAATTATGAGGGCATGAAGGCAGAGCTGGCTGAAGTGAACTGGGAAATTAGGTTAAGGGATAGGTCAGTCGAGATTCAGTGGCAGACATTTAATGAGATATTTCATAATACTCAACAAAGATACATTCCAGTGAGAAAGATTCTAGTGGAAGGACTTACCATCCTGGCTAACTAAGAAAAAGCATACAATTCCGTGAAGATTAGTGGCAGGTCAGAAGATTGGTCAGAATATAAAAAACAGCAAAGAATGACTAAAAGAATAATAAGGAGGGAGAAATTAGAGTACGAGAGAAAGCTAGCTAGAAATATAAAAACAGATAGTAAGAGTTTCTACAGATATTTAAAAAGGAAAAGAGTAAGTAAAGTGAGTGTTGGTCCTCTAGAGAGTGAGTCTGGGGAATGAATAATGGAGAATAAGGAAATGGCGGAAGAACTGAACAGATATTTTGCATCCGTCTTCACTGTAGAGGATACAAATAACATGCCAGAAATAATTGTGAATCAAGAGGTGAAAGGGAGGGAGAAACTTAAAACATTTACAATCACTGGGGAAAGGGTTTTGAAAAAAATATTAGAACTAAAAGCTGACAAGTCCCCAGGTCCTGACAGACTTCATCCTAGGGTCTTAAAAGAAGTGGCTGCAGAGATAGTAGATGTATTGGTATTAATTTTCCAAAATTCCCTAGATTCTGGAAGGGTCCCATCAGTTTGGAAAATAGTGAATGTAACTCCTCTGTTCAAGAAAGGAGGGAGACAGATAGCAGGAAACTACAGGCCAGTTAGCTTAACATCTGTCATAGGGAAAATGCTAGAATCTACTATTAAGGAGGTTATAACAGGGCACTTAGAACATCTCAATGCAATCAGGCAGAGTCAACACGGCTTTGTGAAAGGGAAATCGTGTTTGACTAATTTATTCGAGCTCTTTGAGGAAGTAACAAGCAACGTGGATAAAGGGGATCCTGTGGATGTGGTGTACTTGAATTTCCAGAAGGCATTTGACAAGGTGCCACATCAAAGGCTACTACACAAAATAAGAGTTCATGGTGTAGGGGGTAATATATTAGCATGGATAAAGGATTGGTTAGCTAACAGGAAACAGAGAGTAGGCATAAATGGGTCATTTTCAGGTTGGCAAGATGTAACGAGTGGAGTGCCATAGGGATCAGTGCTGGGGCCTCAACTATTTACAATCTATATCAATGACTTGGATGAAGGGACCGAATGTATGGTTGCTAAATTTGCTGACGACACAAAAGTAGGTAGGAAAGTAAGTTGTGAAGAGGACATAAAGGGGAAAAAAATTCAATAAGGGTCCGTTTTGGGGGTGGTAGCGCGATGTGCTACCACCCAGCGCCCGACGGACCCTGCGCAGGCAGGACACAAGTTTGGACCCAAGGGAACACTTACCTGCAATCAGTGTTCCTTTCTGGGCCTCGCACATGGAATCAATGCAATTCACACTTTCCACCACCAGAGGGAGCTCAATCTCTTACCAGGAGGATGTTTCTCAGATATCTTTTAAAGGTAGCTGGTACCTGTTATTTGCTGAAAATAACAGTCTACTGTCTGCATGGAGTCTGAACAGAGATCAGACATCGCACACGTAAAACACAGATGCAGATCCCATCCCTATGTTTACACACTGATGAGTTATGTTAAAACATTGAATAAAGGTTGCACACTACTAAATCCCACATCCTCCAATCTGCACGCCAGACCTCACGAATCTGTCAATCTGAGTTGGTACCAGGCCTGCGAGAGTGCATGCACTAGAGACCTTGGGTGCAAGAGGAGGACAGAAGGAGGGTCATCCTATATCCGCAGTGGGGAGGGGGCAAGAGGCCCCCCAGACATATACTCAAAAGACAGTGGGAGGAAGTGGGGACAAAGTCAATGCCAGGCGCACATCATCATGAACATGGATGCAGTGCAGGAAGAAGTTCAATGCTTTGACATGAGTGGTCAAGGTGAGTGAGGTCAACTGTCAAGTGGCGTCTCCTACTAACTGCACCATGCACTACACCCCCCATCCCCCAGATACCAATAAACTCTTTCCATCAGTACTCAACTCTTCCAATCAGATGCTTCCTCTCACCCTTACACATTACCACTGTTTCAAGCCGCCCTCCCACAACTCACAGGCCTCACACACAGGCAGCTATTCAACCATGACAGGCACATCACCCAGGCACAGATCCCGCTTTCTTGCAGGAGAAGGTGGCGCATATCAAGAGGCAGCAAGTGGCAGTGGCATTTAGTCCCTCGAGCCTGTTCCACCATTCAGTGAGATCATGGTGGACCTGTGACCTAACTCCATGTACCCACCTTAGCCCCATATCCCTTAATACCCTTGGTTCACAGAAATCTATCAATCTCAGATTTAACATTCACAAATGAGCTAGCATCAACTGCTGTCTGCAGAAGAGCGTTCCAAACGTCTCCCACCCTTTGCGTGTAGAAGCATTTCCTAACTTCACTCCTGCACGTCCTGGCTCTAAATGTTAGGCCACGTCCCCGCGTCCTAGTATCGAAGTCTAGGAGACCTCCAAAAACAGTTACAAATGTCTCGGCAGCCAGAGACAATAATCCAGTCACTAACCTGTAAATCCTGCATGGTCCCTTTAAATGGCGCCAGTGGGGGGTCCTCCAGGCACTCTAAGACATGTTCAGATGGTTGGGGTTAAGACTGTGCGTTGAGTTGAGTGTTAAGTCCCAAAATGGTATCTATCACTTTAAATCAGCGTTGCACACTGATTGAAGCTATTTTCTCCCTACTTTACATGATTCCAGCATTCGTTATCTGCGCCTGCGCTAACTCCTGTACCAAGATGGCATTTGGCACACGTCACGCAGGAAACGTGCGTGCGCATGTCGGAGAGGCCGTGCAACGCCGAAACAACGGGCGCTACACGGCCCAATTTAGCGCCCAAGGAGTCTGCAAAGGGATATAGATAGGTTAAATGAGTGGGCAAAAGTTTGGCAGATGGAGTATAATGTGGGAAAATGTGAACTTGTCCACTTTGGCAGGAGGAATAGAAAAGCAGTATATTATTTAAATGGGGAGAGATTGCAGAACTCTGAGGTACAGAGGGATCTGGGTGTCCTAGCACATGAATCACAAAAAGTTAGTATGCAGGTACAGCAAGTGATTAGGAAGGCAAATGGAATGTTGTCATTTATTGCAAGGTGAATGGAATATAAAAGTAGAGATGTTTTGCTACAGTTGCACAGGGCATTGGTGAGACCACGTCTAGAATACTGTGTGCAGCTTTGGTCTCCTTATTTAAGAAAGGACATAATTGCTTTAGAGGCGGTTCAGAGAAGATTCACTCGACTGATTCCTGGGATGAGAGGGTTATCTTATGAGGAAAGGTTGGACAAGTTGGGCCTGTATACTTTGGAGTTTAGAAGAATGAGAGGTGATCTTATTGAAACTTACAAGATCCTGAGGGGACTTGAAGGGGTAGATGCTGAGAGAATATTTCCCCTTGTGGGAGAGACTAGAACTAGGGGCCACAGTTTAAAAATAAGGGGTCTCCCATTTAAGACGGAGATGAGGCAAAATTGTTTCTCTCAGAGGGTCGTGAGTCTGTGGAACTCCCTTCCCCAGAGAGCGGTGGAGGCAGGGTCATTGAATATTTTTAAGGCTGAGTTAGATAGATTCCTGATTAACAAGGGAGTCAAAGGTTATAGTGGGTAGACGGGAAAGTAGGGTTGAGGTCACATTCAGATTAGCCATGATCGTATCAAATGGCAGAGCAGGCTCGAAGGGCCGAATGGCCTACTCCGGCCTAATCTGTATGTTGATATGTTCGTACGTATAAGTGAAATTGGGTGCATTGTTTGCAAACTCCAAAAGACAGTCAATCCCCATTAGGTGATATAAAAAGAAATACTTGCATTTATATAGCGCCTTTCACGTCCTTAAGATGTCCTAAAGTACTTTACAGCCAATGAAGTACTTTTAAAGTGTAGCCGCTGTTGTAATGTAGGAAGCGCAGCAGCCAATTTACGCACAGCAAGGTCCCACAAACAGCAATGTGATAATGACCAGATCATCTGTTTTTTAGTAATGTGGTTAAGGAATAAATATTGGCCAGGGCACAGGGGAGAACTCCCCTACTCTACTTTGAAATAGTGCCATGGGATCTTTAACATCCACCTGAGAGGGCAGACAGGGCGTCAGTTTAACATCACACCCGAAAGATGGCACCTCCAACATTGCAGCACTCCCTCAACACTGCACTGAAGTGTCAGCCTAGATTTTCTGCTTGAGTCTCTGGAGTAGGATTATGAACCCACAACCTTCTGATTCAGAGGCAAGTGGGCTACCGACTGAACCGCAAGATAAGCCTGTTTAGAAACCTCAGTATTAGAAAGGGGGGTTGGACTGCCAGTACATACTATAAACCCCAGCCTGTCTAAACTGATAAAGCACTGATGAATGCCTGATGAGAGAATTTGAAGTGGTTTATAATTATCCATTCTGTGCTGAAGTCAGGTTTCCATTTTCCCCTTGCTATTCTAACTGTTAAAGATTAATTTATATTTAGGAATGATTTATGTAGACTTAGGTTCTGCTCTAATCTCGTTTCTCTGGCTTGCTCCTTACCTTTCCTTCTGTGTCCCCTCTTTGGGTCTACAGGCTATTTGTGCTATCGAGATGTAACCCACCCAAATCGTTTACAAGGGTTTACTTTTCTCCATTTAAAGGGTCACTGTTTTCATGACTAATGCTTTTTGGGGGGAAGGAGCAGAGCCTGAGAAGCTAGATGTAACTTTTTGTGAGGTGGTGAGATAATACATTTTGATGTAATTTATGTTGCTGCATTGTGTGTAAACAAATTGAAGAACAGTACAAGGAACTTGAAGATCTTTCATTGGGCTGGTGCCTCTTCCTGCTGTCCTGGCCAATATTTATCCCTCAACCAACATCACTTAAACAGATTATTATCACATTGCTGTTTGTGGGATCTTGCTGTGCGCAAATTGGCTGCCGCATTTCCCACATTACAACAGTGACTACATTTCAAATGTTCTTCATTGTAAAGCACTTTGGGGCATCCTGAGGCTGTGAAAGCACTATGTAAACACAATCTTTCTTTTTCATATTTGTTTCAATCTTCCATCAATAAAAATATCCTATCAAGAAAACATGGAACAAAAAAGGACTGTTTGGTCCAATGATTCCATTGCTTCTAAAGACCACGTCCAATCCACCCTATTGTGAACTCTACCCTATGTGTTTAGTCTCCTGAGGGAAAGTTCTACATGAATACTCCCTGCCTCCCAAAGGTAATCAAACAAAACTGCAGAATATCCATCTCTCTTCACATCTCCACCATCAAACCTTGCCCTGCTCCACTCCACAAAGAATGTGTCTCCACCCCAGCCGCACACAAACCATTTTGTCTTGTGGAGTATTCGATCATCTCAGTTTATCTCCAATCCCATTCCCATCCAGATACTTGTCCAGCTCCTTTCTGACAGAGTTAGTGTGACACAGCACCAGCTGGGTTTGCTTTGACTCTATTCCATGTATCTGCTATTCTGTGAAAAAGGGTCCTTCTCATCCCCAGAGGCTTGTTCCTTTTAAAGCCATGTCCTCCGGTTCTGCACCCACAGTCTAGTCAAAAAACCAGCTCACATCTACATCTTGCTTCTCAGCATTTTAAAGTCCTGGTTCTTATCCCCCTAACAGCCTTTACTTCAAAGAAAATATTTTCAGTGCTGTGAGTCTCTCTTGGTTCTTCATATGTCTCTATTTAAGGGTTCTCATCTATCCTTTGCATGGCTGCCTGTTCCTTTTTCTTTTTTCTATTCACTCCTCTTTGTCCAAAGTCATTGAGATGCCTTGTTAGTCCTAATCAGAAAGAAAGACTTGCTTTTATATAGGGACTTTCACGACCTCAGGATGTCCCAAAGTGCTTCACAGCCCATGAATTATTTTTGAAGTATAGTCATTGAAACATGGCAGCCAATTTGTGCACAGCAAGATCTCACAAATAGCAATGATATAAATGACCAGATAATCTGGCTTTTGTCATGTTGGTTAAGAGATAAACATTGGCCAGGGTACCAGGAAGACCTCCCCTGCTCTTGTTCAAATAGTGCCATGGGATCTCTTTGCCCTCCACCTGAGAAGGCAAAGGGGCCTCAGTTAACGTCTCATCCGAAAACGACACCCCCGACAGTGCAGCACTCCCTCAGTACTGCACTGAAGTGTCAGCCTAGATTATGTGCTCAAGCCTCTGGGATGGGACTTGAACCCGCAACCTCTGACCCTGCATCAGCTACCAGATAGTAGGAAATCTTTCCTGTGTCCATGTTTGGGTAGAATATGGGAATGCATGTAGAGTTAAGGAAGACTTCCCAGTTTCTCTTGACTCCCATGTAGGTTGGGAAGTCACTGGGCCCTCAGTTTCATCCAGTATGAGGGACGGCAAAGGAAACTGTGGGATTGATGTCCACAGGAGTGGATACAGTTCCAGGTTGTGAGAATCACGTTCCAGAAAAGCACCAAAAGATCACAGAGGCATAAAAGGGGCCAGAAGAAGAGCTGAGCAGTATGGTAGAGAGAGACAGAGACACCTATATTGGAAAGACATACTGCAAGAAGGCAACTGAGAGACAGGGGCAGATACAAAGAAAGAGAGATAAGTAGACAGAGACAAGAAGAAGGACACAGATAGGAATTTCATCCCAAATAGCCGTTTGGAAAGCTTTATGATGTAATGTACCCAGACGTCCAGAAAATCTTTGATAAAGTTACACATGAAAGGTTGCTACACAAGCTTATGGCATGAGGTATCCCAGGTAAAACCTGGGAGTAGGGGGATAAGGAATTGGCTGAAGGTGAAGAAGCAGTGGGATGGGGAGATGCACTGAGTGGAGTGGTACAGCTCCTTTCATGCTGGTGCTGGGCTCTACTGATTCTGATCTACAAAAGCAACCTGGATTTAGAAACGCAATGCAAATTTATCAAATCTGCACCTGTTAGTAAAATAGAGGGCAGTGGTGCCAAAGGACTATAGAAGGCCCTTGACAATGCTTGTAAATGGGCAGAACTGTGGCAGATGAAATTCAATACAGACACATGTAAGATGCTACACATTGGAACAAAAATGGAGGACACACCTACTCAGTGAGTGGCGTTGAACTAACTAGAGGAGAGGCTAAGAAATTTGGGGGCATTAGTAAACTCAACACTGACCATGCCCAGTCATTGGGGAACCACAAACAACAAAGTAAACAAAATGCCAAGCCACGTTGCCCAGTCGGTAGAGTGTAAGTCTGTGGCTGCCATGCTGAAACTGTTTAGTTCTTGGATGTACCTTTCTGGTCACGGGACATGAGCCTTATGAACAGTGCAGGGAAGGGCCAGTCAGAGCACTAATTTATAAGGAAAAGTTAGAAAAATTCTTCAAACTTGAATGGAGGAGAATGAATGGGGACTTTATAGAAGTGCATAAGACATTAAATGGAATAAAAAGTGGAACACTGTTTCAAGTTAGACCATAACTGCAGGACAAGTGACCATGGGTATAAATTGGCAAAAGACAAGTTCAGGACTGATGTCCGGTAAGCACTTCTTCATACAGAGTGACCAATAACTGGAATGCTTTTGGATAGAGCAGTGGAAGCAAAAACTCTGGATTCATTCAGCAAGCAGTTAAATGCTGTGCTGGGAGAACCATAAATTTCTCTGGAAGGATGGGCCAAATGGTCCCTCATTGAGTTAGACACACACAGGACAGAGTGAGACAGGAACACAAGAGAGAAGGGGAAAGGAGACTGACTAGCTGATCTCAGCTAGGGCAGCAATAGGCACGCTACAATTGGCTTCAGCAATCTGTGGACTTTTGACCTTTGGTTCTAAGAGTTCTCAAAATGAACATCATAAATGTTCATCAGTTGAAGTATTGGAGCTGTTCTATCAATGGAGATTGATGGGGCAGAGCAATTTTAGACATTACATCATGTGAACGCACACTGGGAACTTTAAAAATGTCACTTTAGTACCTCATGGAATGGAACACTAAGGCCTTCAAAGGATGTTGAAACAGTTACCATACTCACAGGGGAATCAAGTGAAGTGGTGACTGTTGAATGCTATTAAGAACAGTGTGATACTGATGTGTATCCAAGAGTTGGATTGCTATAACTAAATGTGGTTTGAACTCTGAGATTTGTCTTAAATAACTACTTTGCCACAAAGTGTTATTGGAAATAACATTAGCGTACAGGTGGTTTCAAAGCACGAAGTAAAATACACATGAGATCCTGCATGGTGATTGCAGGAGAAATGATGAAACACAGATTAAAGTGACTCTTTAATTAATAATATCACACAATTTAATAATATGATAAACAGTGCAACGATCAAATAATTGTACCTTTTAAACATTATACCAAGAGATTTTTAAATGAATACTCAAAGGGGCTTAATGTACTCTTAATGTGTTTGATGTGCGTTAAATGACAGCTCATTTTTCATTCGAGCACAAAGGTTGCTGGGGGCCAATCATCTCAGCCCCAGGACATTGCTGCAGGAGTTCCATAGGGAAATGTCCTAGGCCCCATCATCTTCAGCTGCTTCATCAATGACCTTCCCACCATCATAAGGTCAGAAATGGGGATGTTCGCTGACGATTGCACAGTGTTCAGTTCCATTCGCAACCCCTCAGATAATGAAGCAGTCCGAGCCTGCATGCAGCAAGACCTGGACAACATCCAGGCTTGGGCTGATAAGTGGCAAGTAACATTCGCGCCAGACAAGTGCCAGGCAATGACCATCTCCAACAAGAGAGAGAGAGTCTAACCACCTCCCCTTGACATTCAACGGCATTACCATCGCCGAATCTCCCATCATCAACATCCTGGGGGTCACCATTGACCAGAAACTTAACTGGACCAGCCACATAAATACTGTGGCTACAAGAGCAGGTCAGAGGCTGGGTATTCTGCAGCGAGTGACTCACCTCCTGGCTCCCCAAAGCCTTTCCACCATCTACAAGGCACAAGTCAGGAGTGTGATGGAATACTCTCCACTTGCCTGGATGAGTGCAGCTCGAACAACACTCAAGAAGCTCGACACCATCCGGGACAAAGCAGCCCGACTGATTGGCACCCTATCCACCATCCTAAACATTCATTCCCTTCACCACCAATGCACTGTGGCTGCAGTGTGTACCATCCACAGGATGCACGGCAGCAACTCGCCAAGGCTTCTTCAACAGCACCTCCCAAACAAGGACAGCAGGCACATGGGAACACCACCACCTGCACGTTCCCCTCCAAGTCACACACTATCCTGACTTGGAAATATATCGCCGTTCCTTCATCATCGCTGGGTCAAAATCCTGGAACTCCCTTCCTAACAGCACTATGGGAGAACATTCACCACACGGACTGCAGCGGTTCAAGAAGGCAGCTCACCACCACCTTCTCAAGGGCAATTAGGGATGGGCAATACATGCTGACCTTGACAGCGACGCCCACATCCCATGAACAAATAAAGAAAAAGTCACCTCCGCAGTTTCCCAACGTTCTATCCTTGGTCCCCTTCTCTTTCTTCTCTGCATTCCACCCCTTGGTGACATCATCTGTCGGCACAGAGTCAGCATCTATACATATCCTGACATCACCCAACTCTACCTTGCCAACATATCCAGAGTCCCCATGACCAGGGGCGGACTGGCCATACAGCAAATCCTGAGATTTCTCAAGTGCTACCCATGAATGGTTCCATAGAGCTGTATTATTGGCGCCTCCCCCTTCTTCTGTGAGAATCTCACACCCTTTCAGGGGAGCCTGTTCACCCCGGGCTACGACCATCTCTGTGCTGTCTCACGGCCTGTCTGACATTGACCCATTAATGAACCAGAACATTGGGAAGAAGGAAGCCATAATTTCCAGCCCTCAACATTGCCACTGCTTCCATTCCCTTCCCTGGCTCCTCACTCAGGCTGCACTAGACTATATCAAACCTTGGCATCATATCTGAGGTGTTCTTCAAGCAGTTTTCCTATCCATCACCAATACTGCTTTCTTCCATTTTCACACTATAGCCTGCCCTGCCCCTACCTCACTTCCACTGAAAACCCTTACCCAAGCCTCTGTCACCTCTAGACACGATTTTTTTCCAAACCCCTCCATGCTGGACTCCAAATCTCCACACCCCAGAAAATTCAAATCGACCAAAATTCCACCTCTTGATCTGCACTGAGTCCTGCTTGCCCATCACCACCGTCCTTGCTGACTTACATTGGCTCCCTATCTCCTAATGCATTAAATTCAAAATCATTGCCTTCATCTACAAATGCTTCCATGGCCTGACCTCAGGCTACCTCTCCAACCTTACATCTCTCTCTGGTATCTGACTCTGATTCTCCCCTCCCTCCACTCCAGCAATTTTTTTTATTCGTTCATGGGATGTGGGCGTCGCTGGCAAAGCCAGCATTTATTGCCCATCCCTAATTGCCCTTGAGAAGGTGATGGTGAGCCGCCTTCTTGAACTGCTGCAGTCCGTGTGGTGAAGGTTCTCCCACAGTGCTTTTAGGTAGGGAGTTACAGGATTTTGACCCAGCGACAATGAAGGAACAGCAATATATTTCCAAGTCGGGATGGTGTGTGACTTGGAGGGGAACGTGCAGGTGGTGTTGTTCCCATGTGGCTGCTGCCCTTGTCCTTCTAGGTGGTAGAGATAGCGGGTTTGGGAGGTGCTGCTGAAGAAGCCTTGGCGAGTTGCTGCAGTGCATCCTGTGGATGGTACACACTGCAGCCACGGTGCGCCGGTGGTGAAGGGAGTGAATGTTTAGGGTGGTGGATGGGGTGCCAATCAAGCGGGCTGCTTTGTCCTGGATGGTGTCGAGCTTCTTGAATGCTGTTGGAGCTGCACTCATCCAGGCAAGTGGAGAGTATTCCATCACCTCCTGACTTGTGCCTTGTAGATGGTGGAAAGGCTTTGGGGAGTCAGGAGGTGAGTCACTCGCCGCAGAATACCCAGCCTCTGACCTGCCCCTGTAGCCACAGTATTTATGTGGCTGGTCCAGCTAAGTTTCTGGTCAATGGTGGCCCCCAGGATGTTGATGGTGGGGGATTCGGCGATGGTAATGCTGTTGAATGTCACTTGTGTGGTGCGAATGTCACTTATCAGCCCAAGCCTGGATGTTGTCCGGGTCTTGCTGCATGTGGGCACGGACTGCTTCATTATCTGATAGGTTGATGGCAGATCCATCTTGACCTTGCTCCCTGGATCTTCCTCTCTAAACACTAAATGCAGGATTATAGAGAGTCTCAAATATTGATAAGATTAGAGCTGAATCATTGGTTTCATGAAATCCAACACTACATGCTCCAAAGCCTGAATAAATATGAGTGCTTAGGTTTACCCTTCATCTCCCACATGCTTGATGACTATTTAATGCCCCACTTAACGTAACTGTGCTCTGTTAGTCCCTTGCCTGTTCTCTTTTGGTTTAATGATGTTCAAAGTAAAAAAAAGACTTTTACCGAATTTTTACGAATTTACCCTGTTTTTTTGAGCTCTAATCTTTCCCCCTGATCTTTCTCTGTTTTTTTGTTGCTAAAAAATAAAAACACCCAAAAAAAACAGGTTTTTAAATCGGTAATAAAGGCCATCAGCAATGGAGCAATTTATATTATCTATTTGTGAACAAAAGAAGAAATGTTTGCCAAATGCTGCTTCATGAAGACTGTCCCCCTTTAATACACTACCTTAATGTACTTTAGGTGTCAGCTATGGCTCAGTGGTATCACTCTAGCCTCTGAATCAGAAGGTTTGTGAGTTCAAGGACCCACTCCAGAGACTTGAGCATATAATCTACAGGGGAGTACGGCATAATCAGAGGTGCTGCCTTTTGGATGAGTTGTTAAACCGAGGCCCCTTCTGCCCTCTCAGATGGTCATAAAAGATCCCATGGTACTATTTTGATGAAAAGCAGAGGAGTTCTCCTTGGTGCCATCGCCAATATTTATCCATCAACCAACATCACTAAAACACAGATGACCTGGTCATTATCACATTGCTGTTTGTGGGACCTTGCTATGCTCAAATTGGCTGCTGCATTTCCCACATTACAACGATGACTATGCTTCAAAAAGTAATTCATTGGATGTAAAACACTTTGGGACGTCCTGAGGTTGTGAAAGGTGCTGTATGAATGCAAGTTCTTTCTTTCTCATTATTTACCAGTCCATCCAAGCGGCATCAGAATGCGGAGATCTCTTGTAGGATGTCTGGGCACCCCTGGGTCCGATACATGGATTATTATGGGAAACAGATGCTATAGGTAATGAAGCAAAGGCTGGGATTTGACTTTTTGTACAATGTATTAATTATTGATGAGCAAATAGCAGCTTCAAGTGCCTGACCCAAGCACAAAAGGATAATTGTTATGTTCTGTTCCCCATCAAATCTTGGTCTAGGGCTGAATGCATTCCCTGGGGTGTTACTAAGCCCTACACATCAGGAGGGTCCCAAGTTAAAACCTTGGCCTGTGCTGAATTAGCCGATCTCAGTTCGGGAGACGGTGGAGGTACTACAATTGACCATAATGTCTCCAGACTTGGGAGGGGAAAATCAGTCAGGGTTCCTGATCTGTCTGGAGAAACCTCTGCTGGAAAAATGCTGGTGTGTGGACTTGTGGGGAGGACGGGATTCCACTTGACTATGATGCTTCCCCATAGTTGAATGGCCTTCCAATATCTAGGCTCACATTATAGGGAATGGCCACCTGGGTGAGATACTAGAGGCCAGTCAATATCTGTGGGACCATATCCCAGCAAGAGCCAATGGTTTAATGAGGGATGAGTCAGGAGAGGAGAAGAAACCCTCAGGCTGTATGTCCGAGGTGCATTGATATACCCAAAGTAAGATTTCCCAGTGAGATTGGGAAAATATCTCAAACCATGACCAAAACATCACCAAAAGTCAGAGAGGTTTCGAAAACCCATTAGATATTATCTTCATAGTCACTATTCATCTCCCCTCTGCTCCTGTCCCGATGGCAATGATTCCTTGTTGGGGGACAGTTTCTGAGAATCTATCTCATATCTATGCCAACTGGAATAATAACAAAAACTGACCCATAGCTTTAAGAAAGCTGCCCTTGCCCCCCAAAAATTGAAAGCTATTGCTTCCGTACCAGCTCCCTGTCTCCTGTTTCTGTATCAGCTCCCTGTCTCCTGTTTCTGTATCAGCTCCCTGTCTCCTGTTTCTGTATCAGCTCCCTGTCTCCTGTTTCTGTATCAGCTCCCTGTCCCCTGTTCCTGTATCAGCTCTCTGTCTCCTGTTTCTGTATCAGCTCCCTGTCTCCTGTTCCTGTATCAGCTCCCTGTCTCCTGTTTCTGTATCAGCTCCCTGTCTCCTGTTCCTGTATCAGCTCCCTGTCTCCTGTTCCTGTATCAGCTCCCTGTCTCCCGTTTCTGTATCAGCTCCCTGTCTCCTGTTTCTGTATCAGCTCCCTGTCTCCTGTTCCTGTATCAGCTCCCTGTCTCCTGTTTCTGTATCAGCTCCCTGTCTCCTGTTTCTGTATCAGCTCCCTGTCTCCTGTTTCTGTATCAGCTCCCTGTCTCCTGTTCCTGTATCAGCTCCCTGTCTCCTGTTCCTGTATCAGCTCCCTGTCTCCCGTTTCTGTATCAGCTCCCTGTCTCCTGTTTCTGTATCAGCTCCCTGTCTCCTGTTCCTGTATCAGCTCCCTGTCTCCTGTTTCTGTATCAGCTCCCTGTCTCCCGTTTCTGTATCAGCTCCCTGTCTCCTGTTTCTGTATCAGCTCCCTGTCTCCTGTTTCTGTATCAGCTCCCTGTCTCCTGTTTCTGTATCAGCTCCCTGTCTCCTGTTTCTGTATCAGCTCCCTGTCTCCTGTTTCTGTATCAGCTCCCTGACTCCTGTTTCTGTATCAGCTCCCTGACTCCTGTTTCTGTATCAGCTCCCTGACTCCTGTTTCTGTATCAGCTCCCTGTCTCCTGTTTCTGTATCAGCTCCCTGTCTCCTGTTTCTGTATCAGCTCCCTGTCTCCTGTTCCTGTATCAGCTCCCTGTCTCCTGTTCCTGTATCAGCTCCCTGTCTCCCGTTTCTGTATCAGCTCCCTGTCTCCTGTTTCTGTATCAGCTCCCTGTCTCCTGTTCCTGTATCAGCTCCCTGTCTCCTGTTTCTGTATCAGCTCCCTGTCTCCCGTTTCTGTATCAGCTCCCTGTCTCCTGTTTCTGTATCAGCTCCCTGTCTCCTGTTTCTGTATCAGCTCCCTGTCTCCTGTTTCTGTATCAGCTCCCTGTCTCCTGTTTCTGTATCAGCTCCCTGTCTCCTGTTTCTGTATCAGCTCCCTGACTCCTGTTTCTGTATCAGCTCCCTGACTCCTGTTTCTGTATCAGCTCCCTGACTCCTGTTTCTGTATCAGCTCCCTGTCTCCTGTTTCTGTATCAGCTCCCTGTCTCCTGTTTCTGTATCAGCTCCCTGACTCCCGTTTCTGTATCAGCTCCCTGACTCCCGTTTCTGTATCAGCTCCCTGTCTCCTGTTTCTGTATCAGCTCCCTGACTCCCGTTTCTGTATCAGCTCCCTGTCTCCTGTTTCTGTATCAGCTCCCTGACTCCCGTTTCTGTATCAGCTCCCCGTCTCCCGTTTCTGTATCAGCTCCCCGTCTCCCGTTTCTGTATCAGCTCCCCGTCTCCCGTTTCTGTATCAGCTCCCCGTCTCCCGTTTCTATCACTTGTTCGTTTGTCTGTTCCTGTTCTGATTCTCTTTAGTATATTCTTTTGTTTTAATCCTTAATTTAATCTTGGAAAATTTCTTAAGGAATGTTTCTCGTTTTTGGTCGGTAATTCTGAACTATATGCACCAAGAGGGTCTGAGATTGTGATTCCTCAACCGTACTGTGTTAGTTAACCTCAGGTGATGGGGGTACTGAAATTAACATGGGCTAGGAATGGAATAAATTATCAACCAAGTTCCTGTTCCCGATTTCTATCAACTGCAACGTGCGTGAATGTCGGATGAGGATAGTGTCACTCGATTGTAACTCCCTCCATTGGATAGCCTGCCACTGCTCACCATCCAACTCATGGGTGAAAAATGACCACTTGGATCAGGCATCAGGGACTGCCAGTGACCGTCTGTGGCTGCCCTCAGGAGAGACCAGGAGAGAAAACTTGAAGGGGGGAAGAAAGCACCAAAAAGAATGGATTTAGTTGATCCCAATTGGTCTAAGTTCACAACTACAGCGGCAGGCAAGAGCCTAAGCATCTATGATATATGGGTTCCTTACCAATTTGGTTCTAGACAATGAGGGTAATTTTAACCCCAAAGAACGGGTGGGCTGGGGGACGGGTGGGTAATCAGAATTGTTGATTTAATCAGTGGGACCGCAGTCTGGCTCCAACGTGTCTACTCCTGATTTAACCCAGGTGCGTTTGGAGGCGCGCGTCCCCACTTAAAGCTGGTGGACGTATTGTTAAAAGGGTAATTTACCTCATTGAAATAGATGAGGTAATTAATTTTTTGTTGATTCCACTTCTGAAACTAATTTAACCTCACCTGCACGGGTTTCCTGGGGCTCGTGAATCTCGACCGGTGAAAGGAGGCAAGAAGGGCCAGATCCATGAGGTAAGTGCCTTTATTGCACTGCTTGTGGGCCAGGAGCAGGAGTGATCCCTCCAGGCCCAACAAGCTTACCTGCCACAATCAGACCCCCTCAATGTCCGACCCCCCATGGTAGACCCCCCATGGTAGACCCCCCCCAATGGGAGACCCCTCCCGATATCCAAGATCCCCCCTCCCTACTTCCAACTCTTCTATGATTCCTGACCTCCATCTCTTCCGATGACTCTCCTGCCCCCCACAATATCCCTAACAGCTTCAGCCCCCCCTTGCTTCGATATCTTCCCCAAGCCATGATCTCTCTCCCCACCCCCTCCAATTCCAGGCTCCTTTCCCTCCGGACAGGAAGCCAACCTGTCATTGTGGCTGGCTGTCGCGGGAGAAAACCTGAAGCAAAAGTAATTACCTTCAATTGATTTGCGATTGCAGATTCCGACACACTCGACTCACTTCTGGCTTTCCCAAGCGAATTTACACTCACCCCCTCAGTTCCCGGCTCCAGGTCAAAATCAAGCCCGAGGAATCCCATAAATAAAATCCAGCTCAGCAGCAATGGCTTTTTCCAAACGTAGGGGGAGCTGTAATGAATTACTAGGGGAGAATGTTCATTTAGTGATTAGCAATGTGACACTTTTATTTCAGAACAGCTAGATTAAGAAGGTCAACAGCTGAATTCATTCCCATTCGCAGCGTGCTACTGTTTGCCAAAGCACACATGCCTGTGAGTATTTCAGGCGGTCCCTTGCTGACCTCAGGATGTTGGAGTGGCTGCAAACATTGGTTATTGTAGACAAGAAAGCTTTTGTCTGTAATTTTCCTAGTGAGCTGTTTGCTAATGTGATCCGGCCAGGGAGACAGCAAACACATGGGACTGATGGAGCTGCTAACAACCAGAAAGAATTATATTCAGGTAACAAGGGAGGCACCAGTCACACATGGCTGGTACATTTGCCATTCAGAGCATAAACAATCCTATCAAGTTTCAAAATATGCAAGAATGTAACTTTCCATGACTCATCTAGATTAAGGCCTGTGTGGGACAGGCTGAATGGACCAGTCGGTCTTTTCCAGTCTGTCATTTTTGCATGCCCCTGCGTCTCACCTCAGGTGAAATTATCAAGAACTCGCGCTCTATTTTTCTCTGATAGGAAGCCTTTTCCTCACTCGTTGCTTTGTTCCCTCCCCAGTGTGATAGAAACTATCTCACATTCTGGAGGAGACTGTTGCATGAGATTGCAATGTCCCAAACCTCCTGTATCTGCATTGTGATTTCATACCTCTGCTGGTTGTGTTGGTAGTTCCTGATCTTTCTCATTCTGCTTCTTCCCGCACAGCAAGAGGAAATAAGGGAATGCAGTAGATGTGTTCTACCTGAGGCAACGTCAGGAATTAGCAGCATAATCAACATAGAAATAGGCGAGAAATTGGAGATGCATTTATTATAATCTTCCAAAACCCGTTAGAGTCGGAGATAGCACTGGAGGATTGGAAGGTAGCAAACATTCGACATTTCTTCTTAAAAGGGACAAACCAAGTAACTACAGGCCAACCAGCTTAACATCAATAGTGGAAAAATTGCTCAAATTCATCATCGGAGACAGAGTACATGAGCACTTGGATAGGTATAAACTGACTAGGAAGAGTCAGCTGTGAAGTCATATCTAACTAAGAGTTACTGAGGTGGTGGACAGAAGATCAATGGATGTGGTGGCTATGGGGAGAGCATGGGCAGTGGGATTAGTTTTGGATTGCTCTATCGAAGAGTTGGCGCAGACACGATGGACCAAATGGCCTCTTTCTGTGCTCTGAACTAGGGTTCTGTGGATTTTTAGAAAGCATCAGATAAGGATCAGACATGAGAGGTTGCTAACTAAAACAGCATGCAATTGGAAATCGCCTCATGGATAGGAAATTGGTTGTGAGGTAGGAATTATAGTTGGGATAAAGTTTAAATACTCAGATTGGCGGGCAGTGACAAATGGTGCTCAATGCTGGGACCCTAGTTTTTTACTATATATAAATGACCTGGATTCGGGAATACAGCGGGGGTTATGTCCGAATTTGGAGATTGTACTAAGGTAGAAAAAGAGAACAGAAACTCTAACCACCTCCCCTTGACATTCAACCGCATTACTATCACCGAATCCCCCGCCATCAACATCCTGGGCGTTACTATTGACCAGAAACTTAACTGGACCAGCCACATAAATACTGTGGCTACAAGAGCAGGTCAGAGGCTGGGTATTCTGGGTGAGTGACTCATCTCCTGACTCCCCAAAGCCTTTCCACCATCTACAAGGCACAAGCCAGGAGTGCGATGGAATACTCTTCACTTGCTTGGATGAGTGCAGCTCCAACAGCACACAAGAAGCTCGACACCATCCAGGACAGAGCAGCCCACTTGATTGGCACCCCATCCACCACCCTAAACATTCACTCCCTTCACCACCGGCGCACGGTGTCTGCAGTGTGTACCATCTACAGGATGCACTGCAGCAACCCGCCAAGGCTTCTTCGACAGCACCTCCCAAACCCGCGACCTCTACCACCTAGAAGGACATGAGCAGCAGGCACATGGGAACAACACCACCTGCACGTTCCCCTCCAAGTCACACACCATCCCGACTTGGAAATATATCGCTGTTCCTTCATCGTCGCTGGGTCAAAATCCTGGAACTCCCTTCCTAACAGCACTGTGGGAGAACCTTCACCTCACGGTCTACAGCGGTTCAAGAAGGTGGCTCACCACCACCTTCTCAAGGGTAATTAGGGATGGGTAATAAATGCTGGCCTTGCCAGCGACGCCCACATCCCATGAACAAATGAAAAAAAGGGCATAGTCAGATTAAACGAATGGGTAGATTACGGCAGATGCAGCTTACCATAACAAAGTGTGAAGCAGCGCAAATCTGAAGTAAGAATGTGGGATGGGAGTGTAATCTAAATGGGGAGGCTGTCTAGGAGAGTGGTACATTAATAAGGGGATTTAGGGATACTGTTGCATAAATCATTAGGAGCTAGTTCACAGGTACAAAAGATAATTAAAGGGGCTAATGGGATGCTGGATGCACGGGAATATTATTACAATTATAGAGTGCTGATCAGACATCATTTGGAATATTAAGTTCAGTTTTGGTCACTCCACCTTGAGGGAGTGCTGCACGGGTGGTGGACCCTCAAACCTGTGCCCTCTCAACCCCTGCAGGAGGAAACAATTCAAATCTTGGGCAGGGAGGTCATATAGCGTGTTGGTGGCAGGGGAGTAGAAGGCAGGTGCCAGCTGCAGGTTTGTCATGATCTCCGGGTCTTCGTCCTTCTCTTTGTACTGTACCCTACAATTCCTGTCCGCAAACTAAATTGTGAAACCCTAATGCCACTCCTTCCACTGCAGGTGATGTGAGGTCTTCACCTCAGCAAGCCATTCTAACCTGCCTTCCTCTTTTCCTCCTCTAGATATGCCCAAAGGGAGAAGTAGAGCCAGGCCCCCACTGCAGCCAGCCCTGACAACACTTCATGGCACACACTGTCACTCACTCTGTCCCTCCCAAGCACCAGCTCAGAGATATCAACCCTGGGGGAATTAGAAAATGAGCCTGAGGATAGTGAACTACGTGACACACAGATAATGAGTAGGGAGGAGTCGCTGGTGATGAAACGTGAGGAGTAAGACTTGTCGGTTGGACGGTCAGGATTCGTTGCCCCTGAGCTGATGAGCCTGAGTATCCAGATGTCACAGTCCTGTGAGTGCACTTTTCAACCTGCACCATTTTCCACCATCCAGTCCTGCTGCACCTCTTGTGCAGCTACATGGGCAGCGTGGCCTTGCGTCCTTTTGGCCAGATGTTCATCCTTTTGGTCAGGTATTCATCCTTTTGGTCAGATGTTCATCTTTTTGGTCAGGTATTCATTCTTTTGGTCAGATGTTCATCCTTTTGGTCAGGTATTCATCCTTTTGGCCAGATGTTCATCCTTTTGGTCAGGTATTCATCCTTTTGGTCAGATGTTCATCTTTTTGGTCAGGTATTCATCCTTTTGGTCAGATGTTCATCTTTTTGGTCAGGTATTCATTCTTTTGGTCAGATGTTCATCCTTTTGGTCAGGTATTCATCCTTTTGGCCAGATGTTCATCTTTTTGGTCAGGTATTCATCCTTTTGGCCAGATGTTCATCTTTTTGGTCAGGTATTCATCCTTTTGGCCAGATGTTCATCCTTTTGGTCAGGTATTCATCCTTTTGGTCAGATGTTCATCTTTTTGGTCAGGTATTCATCCTTTTGGTCAGATGTTCATCTTTTTGGTCAGGTATTCATCCTTTTGGTCAGATGTTCATCTTTTTGGTCAGGTATTCATCCTTTTGGTCAGGTATTCATCCTTTTGGTCAGATGTTCATCTTTTTGGTCAGGTATTCATCCTTTTGGTCAGATGTTCATCTTTTTGGTCAGGTATTCATCCTTTTGGTCAGGTATTCATCCTTTTGGTCAGATGTTCATCTTTTTGGTCAGGTATTCATCCTTTTGGTCAGATGTTCATCCTTTTGGTCAGGTATTCATCCTTTTGGTCAGATGTTCATCCTTTTGGTCAGATGTTCATCCCTTTGGCCAGATGTTCATCCTTTTGGTCAGATGTTCATCCTTTTGGTCAGATGTTCATCCTTTTGGTCAGATGTTAGCACATGCAGGAGGTGCTGACATCCTGAGAGGGCAGGTGGAGAAGTCCACTACCCACATGTGCAGTCCCAGATTGGATGGTTTTGCAGCATGGCAGTCCACCCTGGAGTGATTGGCAACGCCGGGAACATCTACAGCAGAGGCCCCCCTGTTAAACGCCCATGGATACTCAGACTGCTACGCCAGAAGCCTGAGACTGCCACAGACTGAGAGAGCCCCGTCTCTCACCATCCAAGCAACTTGGGCTGGGTTGTAGACAAGTATCTCATGGGGCCTGCACAGCTCTCATTGGCACCGTTAGGACTGCTTTCCCACAGATCATTGGCCGTGCGGAGACGGTGCCCAGTAATAGTAGTAAGGTAAGAATGGGAGTGCACAAAGCTGCTGCTCTCTCAGGACATCAGCATCTCCTGCGTGTGCTAACATCTGGCCAAAAGGACGCCGGGCCAGGCTGCCCAGAGATGCGGCGTTGCAGTCCATCTCATTTCGCCCCACCCCCTTACCCAATCACTGCCGCAAAATTGGGCGGATGGTGGTGGAAACCACAAGCCTGAACGTCGTCAGTGTGAGAGTCCATTTCTATGCCCACAATCCCATGTCCAGTGGGGTCACCGGATAGCGGTCAGGTGTGGAACACTAAACCATTATTCCCCTCCCCAACCAGGGGACACCACAATCAATTGTAGCATAGACTGAGGGCTGCAGCTGGAACCTTCCTGATCTACATACTGCCTTAACTCCACCGGGGGAGTTACTTTCGGCTTTTGTTTGTGCTGCTGGAACTCCGGATAGGGTTTCATGTTGCCGCGTTGTCTTGGTCAGATTGCACTAATGGCAATAAAAACTGACCGGACGCTGTATTACAAATTGGATTGTTGCCAGCATGTGACCCAGAACACAAAGGAGAGATTTTTGTTTGTTGGAATTTAAGATAACTTCAAGTGGAATTTAACTGTCTGTTTTAAGTACTTTCAATAGACGCTTAATTCTTATGACTCCCAGCGGTGGTGCGGGATTGAGCTGCACCTTATGTCTGAAGCATCATAAGATGTGAACAACATGAAAATCCTCTGCAGAAGGCATAAATCCACCAGAAAATATAAAGTGGATGTTCGGCCTGTGGAATGTAGAGTGACTCTTGACTTTGGGTAAGAAAGATATGGGTTGAAGCCCCACTGCAGGGGCTTGGCTTGTGCCTATATTTCAGCGCAGTACTGGGGGAGTACCGCATTGTCGGAGGTGCCATCCCATAAAGGGAAACAAATCCTCTGATTATCACTTGTGTTTTGTTGATGGTTAGAAAATGTCAACATTCTAATTACCGACACTTTGAGACACAGGGAGACCGAGACGGGGAGAGATGGGCAGACTCGAGAGAAAGGGAGAGATTTAGATACAGGGAGAGAGAGAGGACAGGCAAAGAGATGGATTTCCAGGAGCCAATCACAAAATACTGAATTTAATGTTTGCAGAGATTTTTTGAAAGTTACAGACCAGTGCTGCTAGATTTGAAACTCTCCCATCCACACCCAATGCTGTCACAGACCCTTTCCCCCCTCCCCCCCTTCCACTCCCCTTCCTCACACTCCATCAGGATTCCACCAGCGAGCTAAACCCCACATTCGACCCCTCCACAGTTGGCAAACCCCAGTTTTACCCTCCACAGTGATGCCAGACCATAGGATCTCCCCATGCCGCCAAACTCCAACAGCCCCACTGCAATATAACTAAATTCCAAGACCCTACCCTCATGCTACCAAAGCACAGGACCATCCCCCAGTGCTGTTAAAATCCAGGGCTGCCCCCCAGTGCTGCTATAGCCAGCGCCACCCCCCAGAGCAGCTAAAGCCCAGCGCCACCCCCCAGAGCAGCTAAAGCCCAGTGCCATCCCCCGGTGCTGCTAAAGCCCACGGCCAACCCCCAGTGCTGCTAAAGCCCAGCGCCACCTCCCAGAGCAGCTAAAGCCCAGTGCCACCCCCAATGTAGCTAAAGCCCAGTGCCATCCCCCAGTGCAGCTAACCCCCAGTGCCAACCCCCAGTGCTGCTAAAGCCCACGGCCAACCCCGAGTGCAGCTAAAGCCCAGTGCCACCCCCAATGCAGCTAAAGCCCAGTGCCAACCCCCAGTGCAGCTAAAGCCCAGTGCAATCCCCAGTGCAGCTAAAGCCCAGTGCCACCCCCCAGTGCAGCTAAAGCACAGGGCCATGCCAGTGCTGCTAAAGCCCACTCTCCCTACCCAGGAGAGTTAAATACCAGATAACTCCAACTGCCACATCTTGCATACCATCTTGCTGTGTATTCTCAGCTGTAAAACTAGCAAGGGATAAAAATTAAATACGTAGGTAAAGAAATATATATAAAATAAAGGCCACTCATTTATGGTTTTCACAGAATAATGGAGAGTGGTGGAATTTGATGCCCTAAGCACCAATAAAAAATCCCAGAATACTCTTGGATTTAGGCATGGTACCTAAAGGGAGATCTTTACTCCCGATAAATCCTGTTGCAGCAATATTGGTGAAGAAGGGCCAGTAAGTTTAATATTTTCTTTAGTTTTGGGTTATTAATTTTCAGCATAACAACACACCGTCGAACCCACTGGATCAGTTTATTCAGATTTTGTAAGTATGGCTTAAGTTTGCTTGCTTTCTCTGGAAGGTATCATAGTAACTGTGTTCGGTCTATTATAGTTTATACCTCTAAACATGCAGGAAACATGGAAAGAATTTTAAGGCAATTACGCAATATATGTGACTTTTGATTTGTTGAGAAAATGTCTATTTTCTATAAGTTTGTTCCAATTTTGTAGTGGGACAAAGTTACTTCAGTGGCAAATAAAAGCTGATTTTAACGACACTCAGCTGACTTCTGTGCCTAATTAAGATAGAGAGAGAAAAAAAGAGAGAGCCACCGGACAGGAAGGAGGTGATAGATTCTGAAACGAAACACCAAACATCCATTAGAACTGGCCAGGTTCGTTACTGGAAGATTAAAGTGCCTGTGACAATAAAAGAAAGAACTTGCATTTATTTGGCATCTAATCATGCATTGTGGGATATGTTTTGCGTCTAAACATTGCAAAGCTCAAAATTCCAAGTGAGTTATGCTCAGTTACCTTGGAAACATGGAAATGTTTAGCACAGGAAGATGCTGTTAGGCCCCGTTTGCCTGTGGTGAGCTTAACCTCCTCTTGGGGCCTGATTTAAAAGATCCCAAACACTTGCTTTTTCCTAAAACTAATCCCATTTTCCTGCTTTCTTAACACACCTGAGATATGTTGTTCAAGTCAGGCTGTGGTCTGTAAGAGTTTGTTGACTTACGGTGTCAATTTTTAATAAAATACAAATGAATTTCCAGGGGGGAGGAAAATCACATCTCTCAGGATGTCCAAAATGCTTCACGTCCAAGAGTGCAGTCATTGTTCTTATGTAGGCAAAGCTGGTATTCTCCAGAGCCTTTGGTGGGCCCTTTAAAAGATGCACACAATTTTATTAATGGGATCTCAGATTAATATAATGCTGATTTAAAAGAAATTATAACAATAGATTAACACTCTTGGGTCAATATATTTCATGCAATGTAGCTGAATTTTTGTTTGTGACTCCAGCCAGACCCTATTCAGAGCATTCTACATGTACGCCTGTGCCTCCACAGTAAGGTGTTCATTGTTGATTCAATGCTGACTGGGGCACAGAGGTAAGTGGTTTAACAGTTAACACGTGAATAGCCAATGGACTGGTTTTGATCGCGTGAGGGGATTGGAGAGGAATTTTCCCGATTATTTTTTAACCCCTTTTCGGCTCTGGGTATCTTTTTCTGTATTTTTGCCTCTCCCGGGAGATTACATGGCTGCGGGGGTACAGCAAGTGTCCACTCACCATATTCCAGGCATCATGAGTGTGGGGCAGGCTTGATGGATCAGCTGGTCTTCTCCTGCCAGTCATTTTCATATGTTCAGAATTAGAATATATCGTTTGTAAATTTACACCACCACAGCTGACTTTCTTTTAACATAAAACAAAATCAAAACGCTGCAGATGCTGGAAATCTGAAGTAAAAACTGAAAATGCTGGAAACGCTCAGCAGGTCAGGCAGCATCTGTGGAGAGAGGAACAGAGTTAACGTTTCAGGTCAATGACCTTTCATTCGAACACCCTTCCATTAACATAATTTGGTTCAGTTGTACATTCTTCTACTCAAATCCATTTAAATTATATAGCTCGTTTCATCAGACGAATATTTGTACGATGCTTTGTTCCCAAGTAATGGAATAAGCCAAAGGCCAGGAATTTTCCCGTTGATGCGGTGACGGAGTGGGAGCAGCTCCGAGGAAATTCCAAGTAAACGTCTCTGAAGACCTTTAAGCTTCTGTAAAATCAGATGCTCAGGGGCTAGTTTTACGAGTCTGTTCCTTGGGGACGTCTCATCCTCTAACCATTCTAACCATTCATGGACAGCGCTGCCTTAATTTTGAGTGTGTGGTCCCAGCAGCACTAACGTCCCTTTACTGAGCACAAAATTGACTGAAGAAAAAATATACCCAAAGCAACCTCTGCATCGAGAATGAGTGCAACATCCTTACTGGCATTGTGCCAGGAGTATTGAAGAGCAGGTAGCACCATGTTAGATGGAATCAAAGGTATTTAATCCTGTCATTTACATTGAATTGCGTTGGTTATAATTGTTCTTTGTGCTCTGAAATATCTCTTTTTAAACTGTCATTGTGACTTGCAGAGTTTGATCATTCTCATTAGCGTTTAATTGAAAGAACCACTATAGATTGGTGTAAAGATAGACATAAGTGTTAATGATTGCCTGCTCTGGATTTAGAATTGATTCATTTGTTTCAAACTAAAAATTATTTCTTTCCCAACCGTTTCCTTAATAAAGTCTTGACGAAAGAGTTGAGGACGTTGTCATGAAAATGTGGCCTTAAAACCTTGTATTAATAGGCACCATCCATCTGGATTTACACTTTGTGAGATTTTAATCTCTATTGTGAGCCAGGTTATGTATATTTTTGAATGTCCTTTAATGATGAATTCTCTTGGCTTTTTCATTTTCATTAAAATTGCAGTATTCATAGAATCATGCAGCATGGGGGAGGCCATTCGACCCATCGTGCCTGTGCTGGCTGTTTGAAAGAGCTATCCAATTAACCCCACTCCCCCACTCTTCCCCGTAGCCTTGCAAATTTTTCCTTTTCACGTATATCAAAGTCACAAATGACATCCTATGTGACTGTGACCATGGTAAACTATCCCTCTTTATCCTTCTCAACCTGTCTGTGGCCTTTGACACAGTTGACCACACCATCCTTCTCCAACGCCTCTCCTCTGTCGTCCAGCTGTGTGGGATCACACTCATCTGGTTCCATTCCTATCTATCCAGCCATAGCCAGAGAATCTCCTGTAATGGCTTCTCTTCCCGCTCCCCCACCGTTACCTCTGGAGTCCCCCAAGGATCGATCCTTGGCCGCCTCCTATTTCTCATCTACATGCTGCCCCTCGGCGACATCATCCGAAAACACGATGTCAGGTTCCACATGTAAGCTGACAGCACCCAGCTCTACCTCACCACCACCTCCCTTGACACCTCCACTGTTTCTCATTGGTCACACTGCTTGTCCGACATCCAGTACTGGATGAGCAAAAAGTTTCTCCAACTAAATATTGGGAAGACTGAAGCCATTGTCTTTGGTTCCCACCGCAAACTCCATTCCCTAACCACCGACTCCATCCCTCTCCCTGGCCACTGTCTGAGGCTAAACCAAACCGTTCGCAACGTTGGCGTCCTATTTGGCCCTGAGATGAACTTCCAACAACATATCACTCCATCACCAAGACGGCCTACTTCCACCTCCATAACATCCCGGGTCTCTGCCCTGCCTCAGCTCATCTGCTGCTGAATCCCTTGTCCATGCCTTTGTTACCTCTAGACTTGGTTATTCCAATGCTCTCCTGGCCGGCCTCCCATCTTCCATCCTCCATAAACTTGAGGTCATCCAAAACTCTGCTGTCCGTATCCTAACTCGCACTAAGTCCCGTTCACCCATCACCCCCTGTGCTCGTTGACCTACATTGGCTCCCGGTCCCGGAACGCCTCGATTTTAAAATTCTCATCCTTGTTTTCAAATCCCTCCATGGCCTCGTCCCTCCCTATCTCTGTAACCTCCTCCAGTCCTACAGCCCTCCGAGATCTTTGCGTTCCTCCAATTCTTGCCTCTTGCGCATCCCCGATTTTAATCGCTCCACCATTGGCGGCCATGCCTTAAGCTGCCTAAGCCCTAAGCTCTGGAATTCCCTCCCTAAACCTCTCTGCCTCTCTACCTCTCTCTTCTCCTTTAAGATGCTCCTTAAAATCTACCTCAATGACCGAGCTTTTGGTCACCTGTCCTAATATTTTCTTATGTGGCTTGGTGTGAAATTTTGTTTGATAATCACTCTTGTGAAGCGCCTTGGGACGTTTTGCTATTTTAAAGGCGCTATATAAATTCAAGTTGTTGGAGACCAAAACTGCATACAGTTTTGGTCTCCATACTTAAGAAAAGACATACTTGCTCTCGAGGCAGTACAAAGAAGGTTCACTCGGTTAATCCCGGGGATGAGGGGGCGGACATATGAGGAGAGGTTGAGTAGATTGGGACTCTACTCATTGGAGTTCAGAAGAATGAGAGGCGATCTTATTGAAACATATAAGATTGTGAAGGGGCTTGATCGGGTGGATGCAGTAAGGATGTTCCCAAAGATGGGTGAAACTAGAACTAGGGGGCATAATCTTAGAATAAGGGGCTGCTCTTTCAAAACTGAGATGAGGAGAAACTTCTTCACTCAGAGGGTGGTAGGTCTGTGGAATTTGCTGCCCCAGGAAGCTGTGGAAGCTACATCATTAGATAAATTTAAAACAGAAATAGACAGTTTTCTAGAAGTAAAGGGAATTAGGGGTTATGGGGAGCGGGCAGGAAATTGGACATGAAGCTGAGTTCGGATCGGTCAATGCGCTGTGGGTGGCGCAGAGGGCCCAGGGGCTGTGTGGCCGGGTCCTGCTCCTACTTCTTGTGTTCTTTAGATTTGTGGTTGGGATCAGATCAGCCATGATCTTATTGAATGGCGGAGCAGGCTCGAGGGGCCGATTGGCCTACTCCTGCTCCAATTTCTTATGTTCTTATGTTCTTATGTTCTTATATCCAATTCCCTTTTGAAAATTACTATTGAATCAGCTTCCACCGCCCTTTCAGACAGTGAATTCCAGATCGTAACATCAAAATTCTCCTCATCTCCCTTCTGGTTCTTTTGCCGATTATCTTAAATCTGTGTTCTCTGGTTAATGACCGTCCCGCCAGTGGAAACAGTTTGATACAGTATTCTATATTAAATAGAAAGAAAACTACTCCAAAACCAGAAAATTCAGGAAATACACAGTTGGCCCATCAGCAACTGTGAAGAGAAAAGACGGGTTAGACTCACGGATTTTGCAAAAGATCTGCTACTTAGACATTCTTCTGGGGCGTAGAAAGAGATTGGGGGGTGGGGGTTGAGACAGAGGGGTGGAGGGGCTTGAGAGAGCAGGGAGGAGCTGAGGGCAGGCTTGAGAGAGAGACAGAGAAGGACACAAATAGAGAGAAAGGTAGACTGTATCTTTCCTCATTCTAAAAGAGTTGAATTTTGAAAGCACTTGAAGAGATGTAAATTGGACTTCGTTGAGCCCATTTTATGCCTGATGGGGAGGGAGCGGGGCCGCCTGTCAGCGGCCAAGAAACTAGGAAATATGGGGATGGTGGAGGTACTGCCGAATTTAATGGCAGGGCCTCATTAGAATTTTTTTGTCCCGTTTCCTGCCTGATTGAGAGGCTGAGAACTCAGATAAAGAACTCTTAATTCTCTATATAAGAAACATAGAAACATAGAAAACATAGAAAAATAGGAGCAGGAGGCGGCCATTCGGCCCTTTGAGCGTGCTCTGCCATTCAATATGATCATGGCTAATCCTCTATCTCAATACCATATTCCCGCTCTCTCCCCATATCCCTTGATAGCTTTTGTGTCTAGAAATCTATCTAGCTCCTTCTTAAATATATTCAGTGACTTGGCCTCCACAGCCTTCTGTGGTAGAGAATTCCACAGGTTCACCACCCTCTGAGTGAAGAAATTTCTCCTCATCTCAGTCCTAAATGTCCTACCCCGTATCCTGAGACTGTGACCCCTCATTCTGGACCCCAGCCAGAGGAAACATCCTCCCTGCATCCAATCTGTCTAGCCCTGTCAGAATTTTATATGTTTCAATAAGCTTGCTGTACAAGGCCACGGCCGCGGACCGGAGAGGAGGGAGGGAAGGAAAGAGGGAGAGATCATGGGGGGAAGCGATCAGATCATGGGGGGTTCTGAAGATCGCGGAGCAGGGTGGTCTGAAGATCGCGGGTGGGAGAGATCGGATCGCGGGGACGTCGGCCCATCGTGGGGAGGGTTGGCAGATTGCAGCAGGTTTGCTTGGGGGGCCAGGGAGAAGCACCTGATCCTCCTATTTTCCTGCTGGATCCGGCTGTTCTCGCCTGCCTTTAGCTGCCGGGTTCCTGAGCCCTGGGAAACCCGTGCAGGAAGCATTAAATCCAAATGGCTGACAAAATCTGTGGCATGGAGCCTCATTAACATATAAGAACATAAGAACGTAAGAGCCAGAAGCAGGAGTAGGCCATTTGGCCCTTTGAGCCTGCTCCACCATTCAATGGGATCATGGTTGATCTGATTCTGGCCTCAACTCCACTTTCCCGCCCTTTCCCCATATCCTTTGATTCCCTTGCTGATCAAAAATTTGTCCATCTCAGCCTTGAATATATTCAATGACTCAGCCTCTCTGGGGCAAAGAATTCCAAAGGTTCACAACCCTCTGAGAGAAGAAATTTCTCCTCATCTCTGTCTTAAATGGGCGACCACTTATTCTGAGACTTGCCCCCTATATTATAATTACTGCCCCGCCCCTCGAGAGCAGGTTACTCGCCCAACCCCCAACCCACCCTGGTTAAACCGGAATTGGACCGTTCGCGGTGGATTGGGGTTGGGGTTTCCCATCTTTAACCCCCTGCGTCACTATCCCGCCCATCCTGGGGGGGGGGGGGGTAAAATTCCCCCCTTTATGTTTAAATTGTACCAAGTTAGAAAAAGCATTCCAAAGCAATAGAACAGAAGTTGCTATTGATTCAATTTTATTAGAATTATTTTATAACATGTAACATTGGTATTTTACCCTGTACATAAAATCAGGCAATGGTTCAATATTTGGGAACATAGGAACAGGACTAGGTCTTTCAGCCCCTCGAGCCTCTTCCGCTATTCGATTAAATCATGGCTCATCTATACCTCAACCTCATTTACCCATCTTTGCTCCATATCTGTAGCATTATACCCTTACCTAACAAAGACTACTGATTTCAGTCTTGAAAGCTTCAATTGACCCAACACCCACAGTCTTTTGGGGGAGAAAGCTCCAGATTTCTACTACCCTTTGTGTGAAGACAATGCTTCTTTCCTTGACGAACCCTAGCTTCTCATTGTTGACTAATTGATGGGAGTGTTATATCTAACCTTCCTCTAGTAGGTGGTACTGTTTTTATTTGGTCCTATTTTGGTTTTGTTAAGATGAGGAATGTTTGTGCTGAGAAATGGCATCCAAGCATTTCTTGGCCAAAGACTTGGTCAACATCGACCCCAATGTCAGGACAGCACCTAAGTTGCACCAGGGTTAATTTTTCGATCCTCTACCCCTGACATCTTTCAACACTCTCTGAAAATGAGTACTCTTATTCTGTGCAGTTACTTCCATTTGGAATTAGCCAAACTCATTTTACTGAGAAACATGGAGTGGAGGGGATGGTTATGGATTCCTCGGACATTAGGACAAGTTCTGAGGCAGGGTGAGGCTGATTAGACAGGATGGACGTCATCTAAATGGGATTGATAGCAATGTCCTCACAGAGAGGCAAATACGGCAATGTGGGACAATTTAAATGTGTAAGGCGGGGGAAAGGCTACCAAAACAGATGAAAAAGAAATAAAAGACCAACTAAGAAAAGGTATGTTTTGAGAGATACAAGTGTAATATTGGGAATAAAGTACTGGAGTTAGAGGAATATTCAACTGGTGATAATATTAATATTACTGGCATCTCAGAAACATGGCTGATGGCAAAGAGTGACCAATAGTTGGAGCTGATAGGGCAGGAAATGTTTTTCAAAGAAAGACCTACAAAGGAATGAGGTGGAGTTGCTTTACTGACAAAAAGAGGAATGGCAGCAGCTATAGAAAGGGTGGATATAGCAGTAGGAGGGGATAAGGTTGAAACAATATCGATAGTCCTGAATAATGTGTACGGGTAGATTATGATTAATTGGTTACTGCTGCTATAAATGTAAGGAATCTTACAACACCAGGTTATAGTTCAACAATTTTATTTTAAAATCACAAGCTTTCGGAGATTATCTCCCTTGTCAGGTGAGTAGTGAATGAGAGCTTCTCAAATCGCATATCTTATATTAGGCTGGGACACCATCACACCAATCAAAGGTGTCGTTGGTGTTCAGACAGGTTAGCCACGGAAAACAGTAGGTCCCAGTATGCTGAATACACATTGTGTCAAATTACACAGACAGAGAGAAAGAGACCCGAAAGTCAGAGAGAGAGAGAATTTTCAGTCTTAAAAACAGATAACTTTTTTTTCCCTTGCTGGTGGGGTTATGTGTAGCGTGACATGAACCCAAGATCCCGATCGATAACGCAAAATCGTCGAGCAGAAATTGATAGCCAAGTTCCGCACCCATGAGGACGGCCTCAACCGGGATCTTGGGTTCATGTCACGCTACACGTAACCCCACCAGCAAGGGAAAAAAAAGTTATCTGTTTTTAATATTCTCTCTCTCTCTCGCTCTCTCTCTGCCTTTTGGGTCTCTTTCTCTCTGTCTGTGTAATTTGACACATTGTGTATTCAGCATACTGGGACCTACTGTTTTCCGTGGCTAACCTGTCTGAACACCAACAACACCTTTGATTGGTGTGATGGTGTCCCAGCCTAATATAAGATATGCGATTTGAGAAGCTCTCATTCACTACTCACCTGACAAAGGAGATAATCTCCGAAAGATTGTGATTTTCAAATAAAACTGTTGGACTATAACCTGGTGTTGTAAGATTCCTTACATTTGTCCACCCAGTCCATCACCGGCATCTCCACATCATGACTGCTGCTATAGATCACCCTGTAGCAGGTGGATGGGGAGCTGTTTGGGTAGTTAAGGAGGACTGCAGAATACCATAATCTACCACTTATGTGGGATTTTAACATCCCACAGGTTGAATGGACAGAGCACGTAGTAGTAGAAATGTGTATAACATGAAAAGATCTGCATTAGCAGAGGCTGATGGAAATAGATCTGGGAGTGATCATAAGAACATAAGAAATAGGAGCAGGAGTAGGCCATAAGGCCCCTCGAGCCTGCTCTGCCATTCAGTAAGATCATGGCTGATCTTCTACCTCAACTCCACTTTCCTGCCCGATCCCCATATCCCTTGATTCCCCTAGAGTCCAAAAATCTATCAATCTCAGCCTTGAATATAATCAATGACTGAGTATCCACAGCCCCTGGGGTAGAGAATTCCAAAGATTCGCAACCCTCTGAGTGAAGAAATTACTCCTCATCTCAGTCTTAAATGGCTGACCCCTTATCCTGAGACTATGTGTAGCACTAGCATTCTGGCCATTTTTATGAATCATATTTTTAAATCCAATACCCCCAAGAAAGAAATATACTGTTTGGCAAGCTTGCAGGAGTGACTTGGGAATAGGATTGACTGGCAGGAGTTTCAAGCCAGACTAACCTGACTAAGGTGCATTCATATGCAAACGGACATTTCACACTGACAGGCTGGGTGGAAGGGAACCCAGGCCGATTGACGTCATCACCATTTAATATGATTACTGGGAATAATACTCCGAGAGGTAACTCAGAGACACTCAGTCTCTTGGTGGAAGGCAGGACATGGCTGGGCCATTGTCTCCCAGGAGAGAAGCCAGTTAAGCAAGATCGGTTTGAGATTGAAACCCATTGCCTGCTAATGGGGGCCATCAACTCAGGAAATGACAGACACCCAGTAATCAGCACTCGTTGTCTCTCCAGGTGCAAGGCCTGGGAGCGGGATAACGAAATAGCATTTTTCACAAAGATTTCAAAGGTTATTAGTCACTCCAGGCCACAGGGGGGTAGGGGGGGTGCAGACAGATGACTTGAGTCAATACATCGATCAGTATTAGTATCGTTTGGGCTCAGCTACAGATTCAGCGCAGAACAGTACTGGCTAGGCTCTGGATCTGCTGGGCTCTGCTCTCTGCTCTCTTCTCTCTTCCCCTCAGCATCAATCTACAGCGAGTCTCCCGAGTGGGGCTTTGCTCGATTCAATGGAACACCGTCAGAAGCTGAGCGCTGCTCTTCATCCCTCATCAATGGACCTTGACTCAAACTGGAACTTGGATACTGTGTCGGCGGTCCGGAACCAGGAGCGAGACGTGCAGGAAGAAACTGCAAGCAACAACGGGGCAATCGGGGTGAGCACATTGCCTGCGCCTACACATCCACAAGACCACTTAGCTGTGTGAGGGGGTGATTGTAAATCCCAACCAAACCTTAGAGGGTTTTAGTGCTGGGGGGGTGGGGGGTGGGTCCTGTGTTAGTTTATTTCACGGGAGGGTGGGGGGGGTTCTCTTATTAGGCCGTGGTAATTTAGCACGGTCGGGCTTATTGGATAAACCAGGGTTGTACAGTTTGTGCTGTTTACTGGTGTTATTGTTAATCTTATTAAACACAATACGGTTGAGCCCGAAAACCTGTGTCTGAGTCTGATCTGTCCTTATAATCCCTATCGTTCCAGAACTTATAGTAAGAGGCGTGTTTTCGTTACGCCTGAGAACACCACTTACATATGCCCCCTAGTTCTAGACTCTCCAGCCATGGGAAATAGCCTCTCAACATCTACCCTGTCAAGCCCCCTCAGAATCTTGCATGTTTCAATGTGATCACCTCACATTCTTCTAAACTCCAGAGACTTTAGGCCCATTCTACTCAATCTCTCCTCAAAGGACAACCTTCTCATCCCAGGAATCTGATCAGTATGAGGTAGTTATTAATAAAGCAAGTTGAGTTTTGGGATAGCTCTGGGGGGCTGGAAGTCAGAGCAAGTTCCACTGACATTGTACAGATCAATGGTGAGACCAATCCTGGAGCATGATGTGTAGTTTTGGTCACTCTAAAAAGGATATAGAAGTGAAAAAAATTACTTGCATTTATGTAACGCCTTTTACAACCATAGAATGTCCCAAAGGGCTTGAAGTGTTTTGAAGTGTAGTCACTGTTGCAATGTAGGGAATTGCAGCAGCAAATGTATGCACAGTGGGCGAGAAACAGGTGCTTCAATATAGCAGGCATCACGCACGTGCTCATTCCGCACAGGAAGACTCCACATGCCAAATTGGTAAGGACACCCGGAGACGTCCAGAACGCACACATGAAACCAGCACTAGGCCCATTACCTGTTCAAAATCCAAAGCCGAATGCCGGTTTCATGCCCCTTTCCCATATAGGGTGTTCCTAATATACGTCATAGGTCACGTGACGCGCCATGTTGGAGTACAAGCCTGTTGGAGTAGAGATTGTTTTATTGTTGCTGACCAAGTGTTGCCCAGTCAAAACAAATGACCTCGAATTGAACCAACTTTAGAAAGGTCACGGTCTACCAACTCCATTAAAATAATTCTATTTCAGATGTAAAAAAAACAAATACGAGAAAAATATTACGTTTCTGAGAAGGACAAAGAAACTTTATTGGGCAAATTCCTGTCAATTACTACATGAAAGAAACCCCTTCTAACTGATTTGTTTGCTGGGGAAATAGAACACACATTTGATTGTGTGTTTGGGATTAACATTTGTGTGAAAAGTACGTGATTAATGACAGAGATTTGTTTTCATCGGACTAAATATTCGCTTTTTACAATGTGTGACCATGTTCGGGTTCTCTTTGTGTGTGGTGACATCCCCTCCACTGAATCTCTGTAATAACCTCCACAGATTCTGCACTGTACTCACTCTTTGCCTTGTGCGCAGTCAAAACATTAAAGTCCAACAGCCAGCGAAGATCTAAAACAACATTTGAGAATCCCGTTGCCCTGTTTACGTTCTTGTCCATAACAATTAGATGGCAGAATCCAGAGAGACGGCCTGGAGTAAAATAAGATATTTCTCCCAACTCTTTTTTTATTATTAAAACATATGTTAAGAGGATTTGATTACCGTTTCTTTGAGCCGAAACTTGAGTACATCGAGGAGAAAATATGCTTATATAGTCAACATAAGAAACAGGAGCAGGAGCAGGCCATACAGCCCCTCGAGCCTGCTCCCCATTCAATAAGATCATGGCTGATCTTCTACCTCAACTCCACTTTCCCACTTGATCCCCATATCCCTTGATTCCCTTAAATCCAAAAATTTATCTATCGCAGCCTTGAATATACTCAACGACTCAGCATCCACAGCCCTCTGGGGTAGAGGATTCCGAAGATTCACAACCCTCTGAGTGAAGAAATGCCTCCCCAATTCAGTCTCAAATGGCCGACCCCTTATCCTGCGACTATGCCCTCTAGTTCTAAACTCTCCAGCCAGGGGAAACAACCTCTCAGCATTTACCCTGTTAAGCCCCCTCAGAATCTTATATGTTTCAATGAGATCCCCTCTCTTTCTTTTAAACTCCAGAAATCATGGGCCCATTCTACTCAACCTCTCCTCATAGGACAACCCTCTCATTCCAGGAATTAATCTAGTGAACCTTTGCTGCACCGCCTCTAAGACAAGTATATCCTTCCTTAGATAAGGAGACCAAAATTGTACACAGTACTCCAGGTGAGGTCTCACCAAAGCCCTGTACAATTGTAGTAAGACTTCCTTACTCTTGTACTCCAACCCCCTTGCAATAAAGCCCAACATGCCATTTGCTTTTCGAATTGCTTGCTGTACCCGCATGTTAACTTTTTGTGCTTCTTGTACCAGGACACCCAAGTGTCTCTGAACACCAACATTTAATAGTTTCTCACCATTTAAAAAATATTCTGTCTTTCTATTCTTTCCAAAGTGAATAACCACACTATACTCCATCTGCCACCTTCTTGCCCATTCATTTAACCTGTCTATATCCCTTTGCAGACTCTTTGGGGCCGATGTTAAAATGGAATTGGGGGCAGGGGGGCTGCAAAAATCGAGAAAATCCCGAGTGGGTACGGAAGCCGGCTCCAATCCACAGACCTCCGGCAATTAAAGCCGGTGGAACAATATTTAAACCAGTTATTAAGATCATTGATCTTGTTGAAGTAGTTAATTTTGTGGAGAATGAGGCAGGGGAACGATTTTCATTCAGCCTCAGCGTGTTTCCCATGCTTCAGGAGACGTGTTTCAGCCGGCAGCCATTTGGCCATTTAAATCCCTGTTTGACAGATGGGGATAAAAGGTGAGTTATTGCAGCAGGGCACTCAGTTCTCTCACACAAACTTTTGGCTGGGAGGTCTTTGTGTTTAGGCTGAAAATTCTTGGTTTATACTCAGAATTCTTCTGTTTACACATATTTACCAACTCTCCAGACCCCCTCAAACTGACACCATCAGGATGGAGGGGTGCAATGGCTGCATTCACCAGTACATCCGAGGATGAGCAACATCACCATCCTCACCAGGCACAGCGTGCACTTCCGCCACTTGGAGCTCCACAACACAGTGCTGCGCCACAGTCACCTGCACAAGAGCAGAGAGGACAACAACAGAGAGAGTGACGTCGCAGGACGCACTACCCTCGCCACAGGGTCCACAGACCGAGGCTCAGCTTCCTGGACCTCTCTGAGGAGCAGTGCATACGGAGGATCAGAGTCAGTCGCCAGATAGTCGTAGACATCTGCAGCCTCCTTCTTGCTGAGCTGCTCCCGGCTGGGCCTGGCGGCATCTCATTACCCGTCGCTGTTAAAGTCACCACTGCCCTCAACTTCTTCGCCTCCGGATCATTCCGGGGTGCCACCGGTGACATCACCGGGGTCTCTCAGTCGTCTGCGCACAAGTGCATAAGGCAGGTCACCAACAGCTTGTTTTGCAGGACCTTGCAATATGTCAACTTCCCTATGGACGACCTCAGCCAGATGGAGAGGGCAATGGGATTCCATTCTGGTGCAGGGTGCAATCGATTGCAATCATATAGCAATCCGAGCATCTCCACACGAGCCAGGACTGTTCATCAACAGGAAGGGCTATCACTTCATCAAAACTCAACTCGTTTGTGACCACCGCAAAAGATTCCTGCACGTGTGCGCCAGATTCCCTGGCAGCTGCCACGATTCCTTCATTCTGAGGGAATCCAACATCCTGGGCCTCTTCCATGCACCGAACACCCTTAAGGGCTGGCTCCTCGGGGACAAGGGATACCCCCTGAACACATGGCTCATGACCCCTCTGAGGAACTCCATCAGCGAGAAACAGCTTCGATACAATGACAGCCACATCGCCACCAGGTCTATAATTCAACATGCAATAGGGCTGCTCAAGTTGCGATTTCAGTGCCCTGATCGTTCTGGGGGAGGGCTTCAATACGCACCAGACAGAGTGGGACGCATTATAGTAGTGTGTTGTGTCCTGCACAACATGGCACAACAGAGTGGGGTGCCGGTTGAGGAGGGTCCATCAACATCTGCCATCCACATTGAGGAGGAGCAGCAGGAGGCGGAAGAGGAGGAACCCATGGACAGAGCAGCGGCTCACCTGGCTGCTCGTGAGACCAGGGAGTCACTGATATGTGAACGGTTCTCCTAACATCAGAAAGTGAGAAGAGTCCAGTCCTCAGACCACCTGGAAAGACCAGCGCCAACACCAGCCCCCTCCACCCCCACCTCCCTGCATAAAACAGTCCTGCAACTACACATACACCCACTGTAAAGTGACCCACTGGGTGGCATCAAGTGTCGCCGTTCATAGTGAAGCTCATGAAAGGGCCCTATCACAAAAGCCAGTCAAGAATGGGCAAGACATGGCAGTAGTGGTGAGAATGATAACATTTAATGTGACTTTAACAAAAACCAAATATAAATGAAAAACATGACACCCTGTCAGACACCCTTGTGCACACCCTTAGTGATCACAAATCCATAGCCTTTCTCTCCCTACAGCTTCTAAATGGTGTATCCCCTGTGGCTGCAGCAGAGGTAGTAGCAGGTTGCTCATGTTCATTCCCTGACTGCTTAGATGCTTTCGGCCTATGCCTTCTGGGTTTTGGAGTCCATGAGGGCCCCTCCAAAGACTGCACCATCTGCACCAGTGCAGGGTCAGACTCGACCACCTGGAGAGGAGGCAGCTTTGCGGGTACTGGTTGAGAGGGGGGCAAAGGGTGAGACGTGGGGACTCTTTGAGAGGTGCCCCACTTCCATGTCCCCATTCGCCATCATCCCTCTCCTGGGCCAGGCCCACATCACTCCTACCACCCTGCTGGACAACAGTTTGGAGTTCATGTATGATGCCTTGGAAGCCCAGTTGTAAAGTTTTTGTCTGCCTGTTGAAGGCGGCAGAATGTTGTTCACCCTGAGTCCGAACGGCCATTGTCAGGGCCTGAATGGACTCATTTGTGAGCCGTGCTTGAAGCTCAATGGAGGCTAGCCTTCTCTCTATCGCAGGCATTCCCACACTTACCTGTGCCACCATTCCACTAATGCAGATGTTGGACTCCTCCATCCTCTGCGCTATTGTGGAGAGTGCGCGTGGCACCTGTTCCAGCACCTCGCAAATGTGCTGCTGCCCCTCGATCATTCCCCTTTTAAAGGATGGCCCCCAGGGTTCAGCATCTACGTCCAGCTGATCAGAGCCTGGAGAGGAGTGCGCCCACCGATGCGGACTCTCCACAGCTGCCCCTGCCATCAGTGTCTGCTCGTGCTCACTTGTGTGTGGTGACTCACCAGGTGCCAACCCAACTGACTGACTACTAGGACCCACCGAGGTGTGAGTATCTACGCTGGTGGATGGCTCACTGTAATGTGACGGTGCACCCTCAGAGGCCGGCAGGTCCTCTGAGGAATCACCCTCTCCCGCCACTTCAGTCGTTGAAGGGCCTGTAAGAGAACAGAAGGCATCATCATGTTGCGATGAGCATACTGAGGTGTTCAACATGCCAAGCATTGTTAACATAATTTTAAATGTTGTGTGTGATGAATGTTAAAGTTGTGTCACCAAGACGTTTGTGGGGTGCCAGTCTTGGCATCCCTGACAGACAGGCACTCGAGGGTGCGGCCGATCAGCAGGGTCTCCTCCTCCGCCTCTGTGAGGACCACTACTTGTTGTGGCCCCCCTCCAATCATCGCGCTCTCGTGTGCATTTTGCGCTCTGTTCTCCTACAAGGGGAAAAAGAACAGATGTGTGAGTGAGTGTTGGTGAAGTGGCCAACCGATTAATGCAGTGCTTTGGGTGAGGCTGACCATAAAAGAGATGCATCAGAGGGTGAGTATGAGACAGAGACATCACATTGGATCAGAATTGGGGTGAGTGGTAGTGGTGGGATGACAAATGGGGAGGTGAGGAAGTGCTGAGGAAGTGCAGGTAAGTTGAGGATGAGCTTTAAGTGGGTGTGAGGAGTGATGTGATGGAGTAGTGTTGGCCGTGCAGAATGAGTTGGGGGGTGGAGGGTGGTGATGTGGAAGACGGAATGTAGGAGAATCAGTGAGTGTACTCACTTTGGCTGACCTAGTTAGGTCATTGAAACGCTTCTTGCACTGGACCCAGGTGCGGGAGATGTTGCTGCTGCTGGTGACCTCCTCTGCCACCTCGAGCCAGGCCTCCTTGGTGGAAGAGGCAGGGCACTTCCTTCCTTCAGCCGGGTAAAACACTTCCCTCCTCCTCCTCACCCCGGTCAGTAGCAGCTGCAGTGAGGCATCACTAAATCTTGGAGCAGCCTTGCCCCTGTGCTGCTCCGTTGTGATGTGTGGGTGTTTGCTCCAGGAAAAGCCACTGGAGCAATGGCCCTTTAAACAGAGCTCCTCCAGCTGACAGCCTGTCACGTGGGTGCGCAGTCCGCCCGCTGCGCAGCTTTCGGACGGTAAACCTGGAAGCCATGTTAAGGGGCACCGATTGAGTTGCGATCGCATGGGGAAAGGTAAGTTTTTATTTTTCGAGTTTCCTGCGCACCCATTGATCCCCCTCCCCCCCCCGCCAACTGCTGCCAGCCCGCCACCCTTTCAAAATCGAGCCTTTTGTGTCCTCCTCATTACTTACTTTCCCAACCTAGCTTTGTATCATCAGCAAACTCAGATACATTACACTCGGTCCCTTCATCTAAGTCATTAATACTGATTGTAAATAGCTGAGGCCCCAGCACTGACCCTTGCAGTACTCCACCAGTTACAGCCTGCCAGCCTGAAAATAATCCATTTATCCCCACTCTCTGTTTTCTGTCCATTAACCAATCCTCTATCCATGCTAATACATTACCCCACAACCCCACGAGTCCTTATCTTGCTTAACAACCTTTTATGTGGCACCTTATCGAATGCCTTTTGAAAATCCAAATATACCACATCCAGTGTTGTAGTTGTTAGATTCCAGCAGTGTATTGTGCATCTTTTTATGAAATATTAACCCATCTTTGTGCGCAGATGCTAGCAGACCCACCGTGCGCTTCCAGCATTTACTCGGGAATTGGGAGGGATGATTTTTCTCTGTGCCCTAGATGCAGGGGGAATGGAAATTGTTAAAAAGAAAAATTGGAACTATTTATCCTCTGCTGTTAATAAAATTATTTTGGCTTTTTAAAATGATTATTTTAAGAAAATTCTAGGTGGATTGTCTTTATAAAAATACTTGGTAGGAGAGACCAACCCTCTCCAAAGTCAAAATTACTCGTAATATATTTCATTTTTTGCATTATATTAAAACAATAAAATATTTTCAGCATCGTTCTGTACTGCTGGGAACCGGGCCGTCCGATTAATGGGCAAACGAGTTGGATACTGATATTTTTATTTACTAAAAGCAAGCGAACATGCCAATATTTGTAATTTATGCATGTGCTACCGTGAAAGTTAAAGGCAGAATGACCTTGTAAATAATCTTGTAGTTATCGTTCACAGGATCTGCAACACACTGTCCTTCCTTGACCACACATATCAGCACAAAACAAAAACGCAGCAAACGTGAAACGATACTGTTCAGAACTAAAACATATCTTCAAAGGGAGGGGGAGAAGCATGGCTTAAGCCCTCTGGCGGATGGGCAGATTTATCACCAGCGAGAAGCAAAACAATCAGCTCCATTATCTGAAGCTTCGCTGGGATGTTTATTTGTGCTTTTTATACCAGGGACAAATAAATCAGATTTGCTCCATTGCATGTGGCCCAGTCGTGAATGCGTGAAAGAAAAATACTGTACAGAACCGACAGACAGCAACCGTGCTTGTAATCCAACATAGCCCCCGGAAGATACCGAGTGGCGTCATTGGGAACACCCTCTAGGATCACGACTGACTGTCCCATGCTGCAGTCAACTTTCTCGGACTTAAAGAAGCCAAAGCAGCTTGGGCTTCTTTAGGTCCGAGAAAGGTTATTATTACTTTCCTCAGTGGGGAGCCAGGAGGAGCAAGAGTCTCCTTTCCCACCCCCTCAATCCCCCACCCCCCTGGACTCACTGTGGGCCAACTTTCCTCCTCTTTGCGACTGGTGCATTGCCTCCTGGGGGCACGACTAGCCTGCTGACACAAGCAGACCAATTTTGCATTGGTCTAGCCGCGGAGGCTGTTGCCATCGCTGGGTTCACGCCCAAATTCAGCCGCGAGCCAATTTCTAGGCCAGTATTTCTTCCCCAATCCTTCATGACTTGGAAAGACTATTTTCTAAAAGTTCTTGATTATACGTTGAGCAATGCAAAAGGCCATTAGGCTCAAACTTTTCATAAATCAACCCGATCTACCTGCCTTCTCACCCTATCTCTCCAGAAACATAACTAATTCTTTCCTGAACCATCTTATACTGGCCACTTCAATGGCTTTCCATGGTACGTTATTTCAGAATTCTAAATTACCCCTAGGATGAAAGTGTTCTGTAAGACTTCTTACTCCTAACTTCCTAATACAGTAACTGCTTCATGAAAGCTGACACTGGTGCATGTGTGCCGAATATGCATAGACAACAATTAGTGAATTAAGTGAGGCAAAATAAATTATAATCAGCACATCTGGCCCTACTTTGAAATATCAGTGAGTCATTGTCTCCAATATTTCTGTCTATATAATTAAAAGTCTTGAGTCTAATGCACAGCCATAGTGCGGGGTGAAATTGTTTGTTATACTTCAAAGTGTCACACATTTCCATCTGATTGGCTCAAATAATTACCATCTGTTAATTAGCCATGCTGATCTGCGTAATTATATACCAGTAGAAAAAGCTGCCAATCACAAATCAGCAACCCACATAAAACCAATCAATCAAATCACTCAATTTGTTTTCAAAGCTGTCAGTCAAACCAGCAACTTCCAAAAATGGGCCAAATAAATCTCTTTGCTGCAATTTTTTTGAGTAGTTTTGTTGTTTTCTAAGCTAGGCAACTTTATAAACCTAGGAAATTAAATTTATAACACAACAAACACATGAAAGTTAAATAATTCACAACAATATTTAAACTTATCCTTAAAATTGCCCACTTCCTAGCCATCCAAGAGGCTTCTCAGGGGCCCAACTCTTACATTTTGCTCTTTCCTGGACCTGGTTCTCTTCTGTTGGGTCTTTCTCCTAATGTTCAGACGTTCATACATGCACAACTTCAATCTCCAGTGACGTCAGCATCAGCTCTCCAGGGAGCCATCCCAGCTTGCACACGCATATTTTCCTAATCATGTATTTTTTTTCACTCCGGAGTGCTTCCTGACCTGGTCTGCCCCAACTGCTTCCCCAGCCCCCCATTTGATCCACGCTGCCATAAGTGCTTCTCACTCTGACCCATGCTCTCTGTGCTTCCTGCCCCAATCTAGCCCTACTTCGAGAGCAGCATCCCTGCTCCCACCTTTACCATTGGGCCCAAGCTGCTAACTTTCTGGCCTACCTTCTTCATCCTCCCTCCCAACAGTGGGCCGAGTTTTCCATTTTCCATGTCCTTACAAGCCTGCATCCATTGCTGCAGCTCTACTCTCTGCTGCAGACAATGAGAAAGAAAGCCTTGCATTTATATAGCGACTTTCATGACCTCAGGATGTCCCAAGCGCTTTACAGCCAATTAAGTACTTTTTGAAGTGTAGTCACTGTTGTAATGTAGGAAACATGGCAGCCAATTTGCGCACAGTAAGCTCCCACAAACAGCAATGAGATAATGACCAGATAATCTGTTTTAGGTGTTGGTCGAGGGATAAATATTGGTCAGTACACCGGGGAGAACTCCCCTGCTCTTCTTCGAAATAGTGCCATGGGATCTTTTACATCCACCTGAGAGGGCAGACAGGGCCTCATCCAAAAGCCATCACTCCGACAGTGCAGCACTCCCTCATTATTACACTGAGAGTATTAGCCTAGATTACATGCTCAAGTCTCTAGAGTGAGACTTGAAGCCATAGCCTCCTGACTCAAAGGCAAGAGGGCTGCCAACTGAGCCATAGCTGACACCGAGGAATGGCATAGGAGATCACCTTACATTAAAAGTAAATTTACCCGACTGATGACATGTTTATATATTTGTACTGTTAAACTGTCACACAACAATGTGATGTCAGGTTGACTGAAAGAGCAGGGACTGCAATTAGGCCACTGAGTGCCAGCGCGAAGAAACTGCCTGCATGGTTTGGGGCAAGGTGGTTGGACAGTTGGACCTGCAGATTGTCTCCATCCTCTTGTGTTCTGCTCAACGATTCTTATTACAAGTGGGTGCTGGTTCAGATGCACTAAGATCTTGAACTGAGTTGAGAACTAGCTGGTTGCCATGGGGCACGCGTTGCAGAAACAAGGGCAGCAGACAGGCATCAGGTCAAGAACTGCTGCCACCCACGCCTCACTGAAGTGTTGCTGCAGCTTTCTTCAGAGACACACAGCAGCACCAGCGGGCGGCAGACATTTCTTGCGGTGTCTACAGAACGCTGACTAACTGTCCTTTTTCTTTGCCAGCTCAGGTCATGTGTCTCCTTGCAAGTTAGATGATATGCTCAAAGAATGAATCTACTTAATTGAGAACAAGCACTGAAACAGTCCATTTATTTTAAGGCTGCCTATAGTGACACCACAAGTCCCAGCTGGAATGGAGATGATTGGGTAATTCCCCCGTCAATCACGCCTGGAGACCGCACCGCTATAAGTAACTGGGATTGATTTTACGGACATAATTTGTATTATGTAACTACCCTCCACTCATTGCATTTTGCTGGAGAAATAATCCAGCTGTACTCAGGAGACTCTGATTGCTGTAGTTTTAGTCATGAGTTTGGAGACTCTGTAAATTAAAACCACAACTCCTGCCCTCGCCTCCAATTCATTGGCTGGTACAGTGGTGTCAATATTCACACCGTTATTTTATATAAGGCAGCATAAAAGGGGCAGTTTTCTGACCTGGTGCTCCCTGCAGGGAGTTTCGCCCCCTGGAGGGCACATCAGAAATTTTGCGGCCACACTGCGCACAACTTTTCCACTATAATTATCATAAAATCATGGGTCGCACACACCCTAATCTCTGTTCTGTGCTTCCAATGGGTGAGGTTTCCTGCTAGGAGTACCAAGTCGGAAAAGTACTTATATAATGTAAACCTTAGTTGGACAGTTATAAGAGTCACAATAGACATGGGGACTGATGTTTTACTCCTACTGATGAAAAAGTCTAATCTTCATTCTGAGGTTAGGTGTCTGAATGAGAAGAATGTTGACACCCCACAATTCTGGAAGCTTTGGGATCAAATTCTTTAAATCAATACACAGAATTCCCTCAGCAGTTTAATGGGAGATCTCACATGAAGCCGAGGTGGTAACATTGGGAACTGTGAGGCAATTCAGTGAAAGTACCTGCATGACCTGGGACGAGGTGAATGGAAAACTATCTGCACCAAAGGTTCTTTTCTTTCGGGCCTTGCTAAATCTTTTCTGGTGTAATTTCTCTCTCGTATTGCACAAGAATATATTGTGCGTTACATGGTGTAACATTCCTTCATTACAAAACAGCGTGTTCTCCAACTGGTCGTGAGCAACACATGGGTGATTAACTAGTGCAAATAGAAAGTGCCACTAAGACAAAAGAAGCCACCTAGTCCAAAAATAAGTGAATTGCCAGCTATTGTCCAATGCGTACTGCCCTTTAAACACAGCAGGAGAGAATTGCCAGCTATTGCCCAGTGTGTACTGCCCTTTAAACACTGCAGGAGAGAATTGCCAGCTATTGCCCAGTGTGTATTGCCCTTTAAACACAACAGGAGAGAATTGCCAGCTATTGTCCAGTGCATGCTGCCCTTTAAACACAGCAGGAGAGAATTGCCAGCTATTGCCCAGTGCATGCTGCCCTTTAAACATAGCAGGAGAGAATTGCCAGCTATTGTCCAATGTGCACTGCCCTTTAAACATAGCAGGAGAGAATTGCCAGCTATTGCCCAATGTGTACTGCCCTTTAAACACAGCAGGAGTGAATTGCCAGCTATTGCCCAGTGTGTATTGCCCTTTAAACACAGCAGGAGTGAATTGCCAGCTATTGCCCAGTGTGTATTGCCCTTTAATCACAGCAGGAGAGAATTGCCAGCTCTTGCCCAGTGTGTACTGCCCTTTAATCACAGCAGGAGAGAATTGCCAGCTATTGCCCAGTGCATGCTGCCCTTTAAACATAGCAGGAGAGAATTGCCAGCTATTGTCCAATGTGCACTGCCCTTTAAACACAGCAGGAGAGAATTGCCAGCTATTGTCCAATGTGCACTGCCCTTTAAACACTGCAGGAGAGAATTGCCAGCTATTGCCCAGTGTGTATTGCCCTTTAAACACAACAGGAGAGAATTGCCAGCTATTGTCCAGTGCATGCTGCCCTTTAAACACAGCAGGAGAGAATTGCCAGCTATTGCCCAGTGCATGCTGCCCTTTAAACACAGCAGGAGAGAATTGCCAGCTATTGCCCAGTGCATGCTGCCCTTTAAACATAGCAGGAGAGAATTGCCAGCTATTGCCCAATGTGTACTGCCCTTTAAACACAGCAGGAGTGAATTGCCAGCTATTGCCCAGTGTGTATTGCCCTTTAAACACAGCAGGAGTGAATTGCCAGCTATTGCCCAGTGTGTATTGCCCTTTAATCACAGCAGGAGAGAATTGCCAGCTATTGCCCAGTGTGTATTGCCCTTTAATCACAGCAGGAGAGAATTGCCAGCTATTGCCCAATGTGTACTGCCCTTTAAACACAGCAGGAGTGAATTGCCAGCTATTGCCCAGTGTGTATTGCCCTTTAAACACAGCAGGAGTGAATTGCCAGCTATTGCCCAGTGTGTATTGCCCTTTAATCACAGCAGGAGAGAATTGCCAGCTATTGCCCAGTGTGTATTGCCCTTTAATCACAGCAGGAGAGAATTGCCAGCTATTGCCCAGTGTGTACTGCCCTTTAATCACAGCAGGAGAGAATTGACAGCTATTGCCCAGTGCATGCTGCCCTTTAAACACAGCAGGAGAGAATTGCCAGCTATTGTCCAATGTGTACTGCCCTTTAATCACAGCAGGAGAGAATTGCCAGCTATTTCCCAGTGTGGACTGCCCTTTAAACATAGCAGGAGAGAATTGCCAGCTATTGTCCAATGTGTACTGCCCTTTAAACACAGCAGGAGAGAATTGCCAGCTATTGTCCAATGTGCACTGCCCTTTAAACATAGCAGGAGAGAATTGCCAGCTATTGTCCAATGTGCACTGCCCTTTAAACATAGCAGGAGAGAATTGCCAGCTATTGCCCAGTGTGCACTGCCCTTTAAACACAGCAGGAGAGAATTGCCAGCTATTGCCCAGTGCATGCTGCCCTTTAAACATAGCAGGAGAGAATTGCCAGCTATTGTCCAATGTGCACTGCCCTTTAAACATAGCAGGAGAGAATTGCCAGCTATTGCCCAATGTGTACTGCCCTTTAAACACAGCAGGAGTGAATTGCCAGCTATTGCCCAGTGTGTATTGCCCTTTAAACACAGCAGGAGTGAATTGCCAGCTATTGCCCAGTGTGTATTGCCCTTTAATCACAGCAGGAGAGAATTGCCAGCTCTTGCCCAGTGTGTATTGCCCTTTAATCACAGCAGGAGAGAATTGCCAGCTATTGCCCAGTGCATGCTGCCCTTTAAACATAGCAGGAGAGAATTGCCAGCTATTGTCCAATGTGCACTGCCCTTTAAACACAGCAGGAGAGAATTGCCAGCTATTGTCCAATGTGCACTGCCCTTTAAACACTGCAGGAGAGAATTGCCAGCTATTGCCCAGTGTGTATTGCCCTTTAAACACAACAGGAGAGAATTGCCAGCTATTGTCCAGTGCATGCTGCCCTTTAAACACAGCAGGAGAGAATTGCCAGCTATTGCCCAGTGCATGCTGCCCTTTAAACACAGCAGGAGAGAATTGCCAGCTATTGCCCAGTGCATGCTGCCCTTTAAACATAGCAGGAGAGAATTGCCAGCTATTGCCCAATGTGTACTGCCCTTTAAACACAGCAGGAGTGAATTGCCAGCTATTGCCCAGTGTGTATTGCCCTTTAAACACAGCAGGAGTGAATTGCCAGCTATTGCCCAGTGTGTATTGCCCTTTAATCACAGCAGGAGAGAATTGCCAGCTATTGCCCAGTGTGTATTGCCCTTTAATCACAGCAGGAGAGAATTGCCAGCTATTGCCCAATGTGTACTGCCCTTTAAACACAGCAGGAGTGAATTGCCAGCTATTGCCCAGTGTGTATTGCCCTTTAAACACAGCAGGAGTGAATTGCCAGCTATTGCCCAGTGTGTATTGCCCTTTAATCACAGCAGGAGAGAATTGCCAGCTATTGCCCAGTGTGTATTGCCCTTTAATCACAGCAGGAGAGAATTGCCAGCTATTGCCCAGTGTGTACTGCCCTTTAATCACAGCAGGAGAGAATTGACAGCTATTGCCCAGTGCATGCTGCCCTTTAAACACAGCAGGAGAGAATTGCCAGCTATTGTCCAATGTGTACTGCCCTTTAATCACAGCAGGAGAGAATTGCCAGCTATTTCCCAGTGTGGACTGCCCTTTAAACATAGCAGGAGAGAATTGCCAGCTATTGTCCAATGTGTACTGCCCTTTAAACACAGCAGGAGAGAATTGCCAGCTATTGTCCAATGTGCACTGCCCTTTAAACATAGCAGGAGAGAATTGCCAGCTATTGTCCAATGTGCACTGCCCTTTAAACATAGCAGGAGAGAATTGCCAGCTATTGCCCAGTGTGCACTGCCCTTTAAACACAGCAGGAGTGAATTGCCAGCTATTGTCCAATGTGCACTGCCCTTTAAACATAGCAGGAGAGAATTTTTTTTTATTTTTTTTATTCGTTCACGGGATGTGGGCGTCGCTGGCAAGGCCGGCATTTATTGCCCATCCCTAATTGCCCTCGAGAAGGTGGTGGTGAGCCGCCTTCTTGAACCGCTGCTGTCCGTGTGGTGACGGTTCTCCCACAGTGCTGTTAGGAAGGGAGTTCCAGGATTTTGACCCAGCGACAATGAAGGAACGGCGATATATTTCCAAGTCGGGATGGTGTGTGACTTGGAGGGGAACGTGCAGGTGGTGTTGTTCCCATGCGCCTGCTGCCCTTGTCCTTCTAGGTGGTAGAGGTCGCGGGTTTGGGAGGTGCTGTCGAAGAAGCCTTTGCGAGTTGCTGCAGTGCATCCTGTGGATGGTGCACACTGCAGCCACAGTGCGCTGGTGGTGAAGGGAGTGAATGTTTAGGGTGGTGGATGGGGTGCCAATCAAGCGGGCTGCTTTATCTTGGATGGTGTCGAGCTTCTTGAGTGTTGTTGGAGCTGCACTTATCCAGGCAAGTGGAGAGTATTCCATCACACTCCTGACTTGTGCCTTGTAGATGGTGGAAAGGCTTTGGGGAGTCAGGAGGTGAGTCACTCGCCGCAGAATACCCAGCCTCTGACCTGCTCTCGTAGCCACAGTATTTATATGGCTGATCCAGTTAAGTTTCTGGTCAATGGTGACCCCCAGGATGTTGATGGTGGGGGATTCGGCGATGGTAATGCCGTTGAATGTCAAGGGGAGGTGGTTCGACTCTCTCTTGTTGGAGATGGTCATTGCCTGGCACTTATCTGGCGCGAATGTTACTTGCCACTTATCAGCCCAAGCCTGCTAGCTATTGTCCAATGTGCACTGCCCTTTAAACATAGCAGGAGAGAATTGCCAGCTATTGCCCAATGTGTACTGCCCTTTAAACACAACAGGAGAGAATTGCCAGCTATTGTCCAATGTGTACTGCCCTTTAAACACAGCAGGAGAGAATTGCCAGCTATTGTCCAATGTGCACTGCCCTTTAAACATAGCAGGAGAGAATTGCCAGCTATTGCCCAGTGTGTATTGCCCTTTAAACACAACAGGAGAGAATTGCCAGCTATTACCCAGTGCGTGCTGCCCTTTAAACACAACAGGGAAATTTGATGAGAAAGTGATTATTAAATAATCTGCAAGGCAGTTCTTTGCAGCTTTCCTTCCAGATAGTTATTCTGCATATTGATTTTCTTGCTGTATATTTGGGATTTTTGATTCAAAAACTCCTTTAGTAACATATAAGGAGGAACAGGTCTTGCAAACTATACAGATTTATTGATTTAGTTGTGCTTTCTTCCAAGATGTACAAGTTTTTGAAAATAGCAATGGTCTGTCAGCTAATCCCCTCTCCTAGTCTCCTCCATTTACTGTTCACAATATTGATTATGATGAAACAGGCCCATGGCCTTTTTGATTTCATCCCAGCAGAAATTGAGGAAACATTTGCTCTCTATGTTGTGGGGTAAATTTTCTGGGCCCTGGCAATGTCTCATCTGAAAGACAGCACTTACTGACAGCGCAGTACTCCCTCAGGGCTGCACTGGAGTGTCAGCCTAGACTTTTTTGCTCAAGTCTCTGAAATGGGACTTGATCCCACAGTCTTCTGACTCAGAGGCCAGAGTGCTACCCACTGAGCCACGGCTGGCATCCTGACCTGTATCATGCATGACGATGATCGTTTTCCAGGAAACAGCCATGTGCCTTCATTGGTCAAATTCCATGGCGCCCACATTTTTTGAAGGAAAAGGGATGCCAGGTGGATGACTCTAAGGGGAGCAAAGCTATCGTCTGCATTCCTGGCTACTGACCTCACTAGCAGCAGAGGAGCACCTTGTCCTGGGTGCCTCAGGACAAGGTGTTCCTCACTACCTTCACCACCTTCAAGAGAGGTGTGCTATGTAGCTTGGGTGCAATGAAAGAGTGTGTGAAAAAAGAACAGTGGTTATGCCCAATGCCTCTGATACCCCGGAGGGTGCGGTAGTTCCCAATTTAGGTTTGTGCCATGCTTGTTGGGCCCCACAAGAAACGTGTGCAAAAGAAGTACACTCCCCTTCGCCTTGCTCCTGACACCAGTGAACTTCTTCTTTTGCAGCGAGGTCCAAGGCAGGTGGTGCCTGTGCTTTTACTGGATGGTAGATTCCAGCCCCAAATAAGGCCACTCTCCTTTGGTGGACCTCCTCCAGCATGTTTTAGCCCTTTCTCTGACTTTTTATCATCTTTAAGCAAAGCTCCCCACTGGGAATGGGATCATTGAATTTACCCTGAAGTGCTGATGAGGCCATTCAGTAGATGAAACCCAACTCACTGTGAGCAGTACTTGCTGCTGAGGGCAAGACTACCCAATAGTACCATATACCAGTACTGGACCACCCGCTTATGGGTGCCACAAAATGTTGCCTGCCAATCTTTTGCACATTCACTGCTAGTCCATGCCAAGCCCTCACACAGCCTTACAGCTCTTTCATTACTTATCACGTATCCCCGTGCTCCAGTAGCAACTTATAACTGATACCCTTCACATTTTTAAAATGCTTCACATATAAAACCTACTTGCATGTGTATGGTCAGTTACTGACACAAAGAATGAACTGCCACCAACAACCCCCTCTACTTTGGCAGCAGTGAGGTGATATTGGGCGGGCGTGTTTTACTGCTCTTCTGCTATTCTGTGGGACATGAGCTGAACTTGCTGACCGTGCTGACTGTAAGATTCTCAAAATTCACAGATCCCCCAAAACTCGGAGAAAAACCCGAAAGAAAAGGACTATGGACTCTTTTCTAACCATTTCAGGGTGACTCACACACGCACCACACCAGGAAGCATCAACCAGGGAAATGTACTTTTCGAGGAATCCACGTCATTTAAGGGACTCGCTTCCTCGTAGGGGCGACTGTAAGAATTCTGGGAATTCACCTTTTCCCTGAGTATGGAAAAACTTTGGCCATTGTCTAAAATCCTAAGATGGAAGGATAGGTGAGAGGTCGCCAGACAATTCAACAACACACAGTGGAATGTGGGAGAATTACTGCTTCAGACATGTCTCTGTTTTAATGCAAAACCTACAGCAGGTGGTCAACACTCACTGCCATTGAAAGAGGCAACTGCTCCAGACATGGTGGGGCCATGTCTTTGTTTTAAAGCAAAACCGATCAACACCTAGGACGTTGGATACAAAAGGAAGCCTTGTGTGACAAGCTCTAAAAATCGGAATTAACAATGACCCATCGGGGAAAGCAATTGCAACATGATGAGGGACCATCAAAAAGCCATCAAAGATTCTTAAGGACTTAGTAAGAACTGTTTAAACAGACATGAAGCCTTTTTTTTAAGTGACGAAGACCATTGTAAGAGAGGGATATAGAAGTGGAAACTCAAAACCTCTCTCGCTCTCTCTCTCTGGTTCTTGCTGGCGCTTGTGTGCTGCTTTTCTTGTTCTGCCTGTCTCTGGAAGGAAGAGCAGCTTCCAGCGAACAACAAGGCGAGGGGGCAACAGGAAAGCAGTTCGACAGGGAAGGTCAGCAGCTCTAGAAGCAGGCCGACACACAAGAAGAAACCAGAGCAACAGCCCCAGTGATCATCAGACACCTCGCGGCAACAAGGGCCTTACGAAACAACCAACCAAATATTACCACCAACCAACCGGGTAATATTGGGCCACCGCGACCAAAGAAAACCAACTCGGGAGAAAACTGAAGATCCGCAAAGTTTCCACTCTACAATCTATTTCTGGCTTACCTCTGGGTGAATTACTGTCAAGGATTCGTTTGGTAAGCATTATCTCTGGCCCTTTAGAGTCCAACTTAGCTAGTACAGTGGGATTGGGAGGGGTGAGGTATCTTTCTACTGTAATTTCCCTCGTGTGTACCGAAGTGTTCCCCATTTTATTAGAGTGTTAAGATTGTTGTGTTGTATTTTCTCTCTTGAATAAAGGTCAAAGTTTCTTGCACCAAAACCAGTTGTCTGCTGCAAATAAGTCCAAGGTCTAGAACCCAGGAAGTGGGAGCGATTCGAACCGCTCAGAAGTCAGAGGCGAAGCTGACACACACCACCACCCCCTACATACTGCTGTTCTGCTATTCTGTGGGACATGAGCTGAACTTGCTGACCGTGCTGACCTATGCTTCAATTACTTGTGTGTGAGCAGCACGTTGGCTGTTGGTGCGGATGTTCCCTCTGTTAGCCTGGAAGGAGGCTCAGGCAAGACCCATTGAGGAGGGAGGTAACTTTGACCGTGCAAACCCAATGGTGCAGGTTGGCTCCAGCGGTTTTTGCAGCTCATGGCACAGATCTTCAACAAGCTCTGTGCTGACTCAAAGGCTGAAGGTGTTGATTTCATGCTGGGTGACCACCGATACTTCGGCTAAGTGTCCATTCGTCATCTGGATAATGAGTGTCAACCAGGCTTCACTGGTGAGCTCAATCCTATTCTCACCCAATGTCCTTTCCAGTTGGGATAATGATCAGAAGTGGGAATGCTGGCTGATTTTCCCTTCATTGACTGCGGGCCATTGAAGCCTATTGTAGTAGCCTTCCCGCCATGCCAGCTGAGATCAACCAACTCAACACACACAGCAGATCAAACGTAAGACCTTCCTGGTCTGTTTGGCTCAGCTATTTACTGCCTTAAGTAAGTTGTGGGTTCAAGCCCCACTCCTGAGACTTGTGCAAATAATCTAGGCTGACACAGTGCAGTACTGAGGGAGTGCTGTGTTGTCAGAGGTGCCATCTTTCAGAGGGCTCAATTTGCCCTCTCAAGTGAATGTAAATGATCCGGTGGCAGAAAAGCAGGAGCGTTCATCCTGCTCTCAAGTAGCACCATTAAAAAACAGATTGATCTCATTGCTATCTGTGGAACCTTGCTGTGCACAAAATAGGCCATGCATTTGCCTATTCAAAAGTAATTAATTGGCTGCCAAGCGCCTTGAGATGTCCTGAGGATGTGAAAGGCTCTATATAAATGCACGTTCTTTCCTTTCCTTCTTCTGTTCCCTTGTTGTGGGCAAATCAAGGAATCAAGTGTTAGCTCAATATTTGTAACAGATGGAAATGACTCTCAGCTTCACTGGATGTCAGTACAAATAACGCAAATTCCAGACGGCTTTAGCTGGAACAGAATGGAAGGAGTTAAATGCAGCACAGAATATGTTTCAAAATTACATCGGATCCATAACGTTCTGTAAAAACACCAGCCGGTCTACCTGAACTCACAGCTCTGATTAATGACTTTTATCTTCCTCCTATTGTCAGCCACAAAGACATCTGGCACTCCTATGGGAACCGTTAATTCAGGGATAGATTAACACTATTTCATATCCTTTGTACCAGAGCTCATCTGTCTTCTATCTTGCCAAGGAATGGAAGAGTCATCATTGAGTGATTTTACAGTGTGTGTGGAGCAGACCCTGGGAGGCTTTTCTTGACTCGCACAATGTTTGTGACAAGTTATATGAGTTTGGATAGCTCTAAGCCACCGGCTAATTGAAAACTGGAAAGTTCAGCTTGCTTATGGGCAAGAGCGTTTTGGTACAGAATCGTTTTACATTTTGTGCTGGATCACAGCAAGGGATATCGATGCTGGGAAACTGAATACTTGTCTGCATTTTGCATCCAGTGTCAGCATCAGGTGCTCCTGGGTCAAGTGTGATAGGGAGTTATGTGCGCGGGAAAGATCCCTCTACAGAGTCCCATCAAGCATTCCCGGGTCAGGTTCTGTGGGATTGAGATAGAGGGTAAATGTCCCTCAGTGCTGCCCCAACAATAAACCTCAACCACAGACTCAGCAGAATGTGTGGTTACCTAGTGGATCAATGGTGTACATGGTTACATCGTGTCTGGATGGGGCAGGCTTGATGGGCTTGATGGTCTTTTGCCTGCCTGCATGTTCATAGGTGCCAGCAAGGGAGCAAAAGGCCTGTGTGCTTACCAGTGTATGGTTATGGAACTGCATTGGTAGGGAGTCAGCTCACCACCCTGACCTCTCAATGGGAGAATGGTGCCAGGCATGAGAAATGGGTGAGAAAATGGAATATGACTTGCAGAGAAGGAAGGAATGAAACAGCAGCAAATGGATCTATATGAGTGCAACAGACTCCATTAAAATCCTAGCACCCTCTGGACAGCAATTTGCAAGGCTATAAAGGCCATGACTGACTTTACAATCCCCCCCACACTTACCCCATGGTTCTTTGGGCTGGTTTGCCACACACATTCATACACACACTCACACACATACATACTCACACACACTCACTCACATACATACTCACACACACTCACTCACACACATACATACTCACACTCACACACACACACTCACACACATACATACTCACACTCACACACACACATTATCATGCTCACACTCACACACATACACACTCACACACATACACTCACACTCACACACACATACTCACACTCACACACACACACACACTCACACACACACTCTCACACATACACACACATTCACGCACACACACATACACACTCACACGCTCATGCACACATATACACATTTGCTCACACACGCACATACTCACACTCACACACACACACATACTCACACACACACATACACACTCATACACACACACATACACATTTGCTCACACACGCACATGCAGAGGGAAAAAAAGAATGATCTGTAAAGTGCTTAAGTGAGGAACAAAAGATGGTAAAACGGCAGAAGTGATATTAGCAAAAAACAATTGGGGGCTTAATGAGAGAAACTGAAGAAATGAAAGACATACATAGAGTGTGTGTGAACATCTTAAAGAGGTGAGGGGTAGGAAGGTGGAAAGGAAAGCATGAAAAACTGGCAAAGCGGAGTGTGCTCCAGCATCCCTATGAAAATAGGGGCCATTGACCCCCCCATTAAACATCTCAAATAGTTAGTGCCGAAGCACTTACACAAACAATAATCCAGCTTCTATACAATAACAACAACTTGCATTTATATATCACCTCAAATGTAGTAAAATGCCCAAGTTGCCTCACAGGAACGATTTTCAAACAAAATTTGACACCGAGCCACATAAGGAGATATTAGGACAGGTGACCAAAAGCTTGGTCAAAGAGGTAGGTTTTAAGGAGCGTCTTAAAGGAGGAGAGAGAGGTAGAGAGGCGGAGAGGTTTATAGAGGGAATTCCAGAGCTTAGGGCCGAGGCAACTGAAGGCAAGGCTGCCAATGGTGCAGCGATTAAAATTGGGGATTCACAAGAGGCAAGAATTGGAGGAGCGCAGAGATCTCGGAGGGGTGTAGGTCTGGAGGAGGTTACAGAGAAAGGGAGAGGCGAGGTCATGGAGAGATTTGAAAACAAGGATAAGAATTTTAAAATCGAGTTCTCAAAGGGGCACATAAAGAGACATTACTATGGCACAGGAACCAGCCACCAGTGGGAAGGCCTGTAGTCTTCATGTCAGATGACCTGGTGTTTTTTGATTGACAGCCCGCTTAGCCTGAGCTATCACTGTATGCACCCTCTTTCTTCCACTGAGAATTCTCTCTCTCTCTTTCATTCCTTTCTTTATCTTCCTTCATTTCTTGTTGCATTGGTTGTAAAACAAGACAGCACTGTCAGAGAATATAGTGATATGTTACCGAAAAGAGTACAGCAAGTGCCTGACTTGAGAGATTACTGAAAGAATGTAAGCTGTTTGCAAAGTTAACACTGAAGCATTGGTTAAAGATTGAAGAGCCCACTGAACCATAGAAAAGATACAGCACAGAAGGGGGCCATTCGGCCCATCATGTCCACGCCGGCTCGAAGAACAACCAGGTGCCCATTCTAATCCCACCTTCCAGCACCCGGTCCGCAGCCCTGCAGCTTACAGCACTTTAGGTGCAGGTCCAGGTACTTTTTAAAGAGTTGAGGGTCCCTGCCTCTACCACCAATTCGGGCAGCAAATTCCATACACCCACCACCCTCTGGGTAAAAAAGTTTTTCCTCATGTCCCCTCTAATCCTTCCGCCAATCAGCTTAAATCTATGTCCTCTAGTTCTTGAACTCTCCACTAGGGGAAACAGGTACTTCCTGTCTACTCTATCTGGGCTCCTCATAATTTTGTACACCTCAATCGAGTCTCCCCTCAGCCTCCTCTGCTCTAAGGAAAACAACCCCAGCCTATCCAATCTCTGCTCGTAGCTGCAATTTTCAAGCCCTGGCAATATTCTTGTAAATCTTCTCTGCACTCTCTCCAGAGCAATTACATCCTTCCTGTAAGGTGGTGACCAGAACTGCACACAATACTCCAGCTGTGGCCTTACCAGCGTTTTATACAGTTCCATCATTACATCCCTGCTTTTGTATTCTATACCTCGGCTAATAACGGAGAGCATTCTATATGCCTTCTTCACAACCTTATCTACCTGTACTGCCATCTTCAGGGATCTGTGCACATGCACTCCAAGGTCTCTCACTTCTTCTACTCCTCTCAATATATTCCCGTTTACTGTGTATTCCCTTTTACTGTTTGCCCTCCCTAAGTGCCTCACTTTTCTCACACTTCTCCGGGTTGAACTCCATTTGCCACTTTTCCGCCCACTCCACCAACCCATTGATATCTTCTTGGAGTCTACAGCTATCCTCTTCACTATCAACTACATGGCCAATTTTTGTGTCGTCTGCAAATTTGCCAATCATGCCCCCTACATTCAAATCCAAATCATTAATATATACCACAAACAGCAAGGGACCCAAAACTGAGTCCTGTGGCACACACTGGAAATGGATTTCCATTTGTAAAGATATCCATTTTACCTTTTGTTTCCTGTTACTGAGCCAATTTTGGATCCAATTGGCCACATTTCCCTGTATCCCATGGGCTTTTATCTTTCTGACCAGTCTGCCATGTGGGACCTTGTCAAATGCCTTATTAAAATCCATGTAGATAACATCCACTGCACTACCCTCATCAATCCTTCTTGTCACTTCCTCAAAGAATTCAATCAGATTTGTAAGGCATGACCTTCCCTAAACAAATCCATGCTGACTATCCCTGATTAAACCATGCCTTTCCAAGTGACAGTTTATCCTATCTCTCAGTGTTGATTCTAATAGTTTGCCCACCACTGAGGTAAGACTTATCGGCCTATAATTGTTCCGCTTTTCCCTCATACCCTTTTTAAACAATGGTACTACGTTTGCAGTATTCCAGTCCTCCAGTACCTCCCCTGTATCTAGTGAGGATTGGAAAATGATCCTTAGAGCATCCGCTATTTCCTCCCTGGCTTCCTTCAATAGCCCAGGAAACAATCCATCCGGCCCTTGTGACTTATCAACTTTCAAGGATTCCAGTCCCTCTAGTACTTCCTCTCTCGTTATGTTTACCTTATCTAATATTTCACACCTCTCCTCTTTAACTACTACGTCCAGATCATCCCTTTCCTTTGTGAATACAGAGACAAAATATTCATTTAAAACCCTACCCACATCCTCTGCTTCTACACACAAGTTATCCTTATCATCCCTGATGGGTCCCACCTTTTCTTTAGCTAGCCTCTTGTTCTTAATGTACTGATAAAACATCTTTGGGTTTTCTTTAATCTTACTAGCTAATATTTTCTCATGCCCTCTCTTTGCTTTCCTTATTTCCTTTTTTACGTCATCCCTGTACTTTCTATACTCCTCTAGGCTTTCTGCAGTATTTAGTTTTCTGCGACAGTCATAAGCTTTCTTTTTCTGCTTTATCTTGCCCCGTATACTTCTAGACAACCAGGGGGCTCTAAATTTGGCAGTGCCACCCTTTTTCTATGAGGTGACGTGTCTGCATTGTACCTGTAGAATTTCACTTTTTAGTGCCTCCCACTGGCTTGCCACTGATTTCTCCTCAAGTAGTTGTGTCCAGTCCACTTCTGCCAAATTACCTCTTAGTTCTGTAAAATTTGCCTTCCCCCAATTTAAAACATTTACTCCTGATTTAACTCTGTCCTTTTCCATAATAATGCTAAAACTAACTGAATTGTGGTCACTATCCCCAATATGGTCACCCACTGTCACTTCACCCACTTGCCCATCTTCATTTCCCAGGACTAAATCTAGAATTGCATCTCCTCTTGTTGGGCTTGTCACGTACTGGCTAAAAAAGTTCTCCTGGACACCGATTAAGAATTTTGCGCACTCTGTGCCCCTCACACTGTTTGAATCCCAGTTGATGTTAGGGTAGTTGAAGTCCCCTACTATTATTGCCTTCTTATTTTTGCACTCAGAAATTTGCCTACATATTTGTTCTTCTATCTCCCTTTCCCTATTTGGGGGTCTATAGTACACTCCAAGTAGTGTGACTGCCCCTTTTTTATTTCTTAGCTCAACCCATATGGCCTCGTTTGATGATCCATTTAGCATATCATCCCTTCTCACAACTGTAATTGATTCTTTAACCAATAATGCTACCCCCCCTCCTTTTTTATCACCCACTCTATCCTGCCTGAAAACTCGATATCCAGGGATATTGAGCTGCCAATTATCCCCCTCTTTAAGCCAGGTTTCCGTTATAGCAATGATATCATGCTGCCATGTGTCTATCTGTGCCCTTAGCTCATCTGCTTTGTTTGTAATACTCCTTGCATTGAAGTATATACTCTTTAACCCCGACAAATTCCTGTGCTGAACACTATTTAACCTTTGCTTCTTTTGCCTTTCTGAGTCGCTAACTAAGTCACTAACTGTTTTTCTACTTCCCGTTTCCTGCTCTGAATTTGTCCTATCTGTACCTGCCCTTTGGTTCCCATCCCCCTGCCATATTAGTTTAAACCCTCCCCAACAGAACTAGCAAATGCCCCCGCGAGGATATTGGTCCCGGTTCTGCTTGGGTGCAACCCGTCCAGCTTGTACAGGTCCCGCCTTTCCCAGTATCGGTCCCAATGCCTCAGGAAATTAAACCCCTCCCTCCTACACCATCTCTCTAGCCACGCATTCATCTGGTCTATTCTCGTATTTCTGCTCTTGCTAGCACGTGGCACCGGGAGTAATCCTGAGATTACTACCTTAGAGATCCTGCTTTTTAATTTATTTCCTATATTCTGCCTGCAGGACCTCATCCCTTTTTTTACCGATGTCGTTGGTACCGATATGGACCACGACCTCTGGCTGTTTACCCTCCCCCTTCAGAATGTCCTGCAGCCATTCCAAGACATCCTTGACCCTAGCACCAGGGAGGCAACATACCATCCTGGAGTCATGTCTGCGGCCGCAGAAACGCCTATCTGTTCCCCTTACAATGGAATCCCCTATCACTATCGCTCTCCCATTCTTTTTCCTCCCCTCCTGTGCAGCTGAGTCAGTCATGGTGCCACGGTCTTGGCTCTTGCTGCATTTTCCTGATAAGCCATCTTCCCCAACAATATCCAAAGCGGAATATCTGTTTGAGAGGGAGATGGCCCCAGGGGACTCCTGCTCTACCTGCCTAGTCCCTTTACTCTGCCTGACGGTCACCCATTTCCTTTCTGCCTGCGTAATCTTTACCTGCGGTATGACCACCTCACTGAACGTGCTATCCACGATAATCTCAGCATCATGGATGCTCCACAGTGAATCCACCCGCAGCTCCAGCTCCAAAATACGGTTAGCCAGTAGCTGCAGCTGGACACACTTCCTGCACACATGGTCGCCAGGGACACCGGTAGTGTCCACGGCTTCCCACATAGCGCAGGAGGAGCATATCACGGGCGCATCACTGGACTGTTATCAAATGTAATCATATGTTGGGAAAAGTATTGGTTTCCCTGAAGAATCTACAGGACAAGAAATTCACTACCTGTTTGATTCCAGTAAGTGAATTGGTACAATATATGTAATGTTCTGGTGTATACAGAATCAGGAAAGTACCAGACTCCATCTCTGGTCTGTGCTGAGTTAGTAGATATGATACAAGACAATGGTGAGGTACTAGAGTTGGCCTCCGTGCCTCTGGCTTAATGTAAGAGGAACTACAGACAATCTAACAACATTGGGATCATTTTAGAATGTTAGCACTCCAGCATGCTGGCAATACCTGGTGTGCTGACCTTAAGCTGATAGGCAAGGACTTTAGAAATTACTTTGCTCCACCAATGTCAGCTGTGGTTCAGTCAGTAGCACTCTTGCCCCTGAGTCAGAATGTTGTGAGTTCAAGTCCTACTCCAGAGACTTGAGCACATAATGCAGGCTGATATTCCAGTACAGTACTGATGGAGTGTAGCACTGTTAGAGGTGTGGTCTTTCAGATGCGACATTAAACCAAAGTCCAGCCTACCCTCTCAGGTGGGTGTAAAAGATCCCATAGCACTATTGGAAGAAGAGCAGGGGAGTTCTCCCTGGTGTCCTGGCCAATATTTATCCCACATCCAACATCACTAAAACAGATGATCTGGGATCACATTGCTGTTTGTGGGATCTTGCTGTGTGCAAATTGGCTGCTGCATTTCCTACATTACAACAGTGACTACAATTCAAAAAGTACTTCATTGGTTGTAAAGCGCTTTGGGATGTCCTGAGGTTGTGAAAGGCACTTTGTAAATGCAAGTCTTTCTTTCAATGGAATCAAATGCTGCCAAGAATGTAAGGCATCTTTTTGCTTCAGAAGGCAATAAATAAAGGGGTCTCTGCAGACAGCCATTATCTTTAATGGGGATTGTGCAGACTGCCATAACTGAGGAGGCTGGGAGAGATAAGGTTGATGGCAAGGCCCAATATTTATGGAACTGTTTGGCTTTGAAATGAAACCTAGTTATTGGCTTGTTAACCTTTCAAAGACGCTGCTGTAGAAGAATTAAAGGGTCCTTCTCAATGGTGGGAATGGGGGAATAGCTATGTCCTTGGAATAAAGAAAATAACTAAAATTTACAGCTATGTATTTATGCAAGTTCTAATTGAAATTCCAAACCTTAATGTAGAATGATTGACAAGTCAGATTGTCTGATATATTCTTTGATCTTGAGAGTACGTTAAGGAAAGTTCTTTTTCTATCTTAGATCAGTGATTTTCAAACTTGTCTGTGTTAGAAGACCTCTTGCAAGCATTGACACACTCCCAGAGACCACCTGAAAATTGACACACTCCCAGAGACCACCTGAAAATTGACACACTCCCAGAGACCACCTGAAAATTGACACACTCCCAGAGACCACCTGAAAATTGACACACTCCCAGAGACCACCTGAAAATTGACACACTCCCAGAGACCACCTGAAAATTGACACACTCCCAGAGACCACCTGAAAATTGACACACTCCCAGAGACCACCTGAAAATTGACACACTCCCAGAGACCGCCTGAAAATTGACACACTCCCAGAGACCGCCTGCAAATGTTGGCACGCTCTGTCCCAACCTCTGAGTAGTGTCAGTCATTCAATGGAAAACAATAACAGAAAACCCACCAGTAAGTCAAGAAAAATCCCAGGCACCAATCCCCAATTCCAGGCCCTAACCCCACATTTCCACAAGGCCTCATGCCCCATTCTCAATGCCCCAGTTTCTCTCTTTATCTACATATGTTGTACCAGTGCCCACTACAGGGTGAATTTTCTGATCGCACACTTCTACAACAGAGCCCGCCCACCAGGAACATGTATCAGGAAACTCCGTGCATGCAACCCATGATCTTTCCATCCGTAAAAGAGTACGCCATCGGAAAATATAACCTTAAGTTGACAGCAGAAGGTATTCCTGGCCCCAGATGGACAGCAGACTGCCATTGTCTCATCTCCTGGGATACAGTCATGGTCCTCCGAGGGTCTGCAGACTCCAGTTTGAAAATCTATGCCTTAGATTTCAGATCGTTTGAGAGAGGTGATTTAAAGAGAAGGCTTGAGCAGGAAATCATTTGAGAAAAGAAATATGAGGCTGTTTGGAGAAGCTACAGAACATTAGAAGCCTATAGTTGGAAAGCAAAGTGTGGAACAGAGCAATCCAACAGTTCACTCAGGACCCCAGGTTCATCAATATATAAGAAACAGAGTGTAACCATTTAAATACGTGCAATCTGTCAATTAGAGGAGAGGGAAAGATGAAGAACCCACCAAAGACATAGACTGGAAGTGAAACCAGTTGCTGCCGAGAGAGATAAAATGGGTTCCATTGAGTTGAACAGCAATTAGGTTGGCCTAGATTATCCTGGACCCATCAGAAGCATGGCGAGGTGGGACTTCTGCCCAGCCAAATGAACCTGTTGTCAACCATCAGCACTGCCTTTGAGTGGTGGTGGTGGGAGAGGGGGGTGCTAACTTAATACACTAGGTAGGTTTAAAATGTGAATTCTGGTGCATTGCCACTCAGTTGGAGGGGAATATGGTTTCGCTGCAGCAGTTAAAGGGCCGCAGCAGCTTACAAGCCCAGGAGCACGGAAAATTTGTCTTTCAAAGAGGGGGAGCACAAGAAGAGGATTAAAATTGCAGGATGAGGAGCAGCATTGTCTTCTGTGATCAAAGACCCAATTCTCAAAGTTTGGTGGAGGCGATGTTGACAGAGATGATGGCAAGAAGAGACAGGCTGTTTGGCATCCAAGAAAGGAAGCCCCTGAAAAGGGTGGTACAGGCAGTGTGGAGGGAGGTGCCGCCTCAAACCCCCCCAAGTCCCCACAGACTGCAAAACAGTGCTGGAAATGTTTTAATGACCTCATAAGGTTGGCCCAGGTAAGTGAAAGCGCTTGTACCCATCCTGAAACAATGCCGGAAGCATGACTCACCTGCGCACCATCCACGTCCACATGGTGTAAATGAAGAGCTGAATGAGATAGTTAATGTGCAGAAGACTCTTCACAAACTCACATCCCCCAACGATACATCCCTCCTGCACCATTCCACTTAACCACTTCTAGAGACCAAGGGTGTTTGAGTGAAAAGTGAAGATGCAGCTGCATTGCCTGCAACTGAAAGTATCAAAATAAAATTTCTACAGCCACTGGGTGAAAGATAACTTTGAATTGATCAGTAGCCTTTCTAAACCTTTATTTTTCTTGGTAAATGTGGTCCATAACCAGTGGCAACTTTAAAATCAATGTTGAGTCTGGAAGGTTGTAAAATGCCTAAATGAAAGATGAGGTGCTGTTCCTCAAGCTTCCATTGATCTTCATTGGAACAGTGTAAGGGGCCGAGGACAGAGGGGTCAGAGTGGGAGTGGGACGGGGAATTAAAACGGCAAGCGACCGGCAGGTCAGGGTCACGCTTGCGGACAGAGCGGAGGTGTTCAGGTGTTTCAATAACTTCAGATCATAACCACTGCTCCCATTTTCTCAGACAGCAAGTGCTGGTAATGGTTCTGCTGTTGCCATTTACAGTTCCTCTAGACCGATCTTTTGTTTCTTTACTTGTCCCATTACCACCCTCCTTGCCTTGCACCATCATCCCTTTTGTCATTTAATCACTCGTGCCCTCTACCCTATCACAGACCTTCCCTTTCATTCTTTCCTTCCCTCCCCTCCCTCCCCCCCTTACCCTGACTCTGTACTTGCTCAAAAACTTTAACTCTTTTAACATCTTCCAGTTCTGAGGCAAGTTCTTCGGCCTGAAACGTTAACTTTGTTTCTTTCTCCACAGATGCTGCCTGACTTGCTGAGCTTCTCCAGCATTTTCTGTTTTCTGTTTTTGTTATCAACTGATAATCTGTTTATCAGAAACTGCTGCTGACTTAATAGATTTGCATTTCTTAAGGATGAAAACAAGTTCTTTCAGGTTGTCTGGGGCTGCCTGGTTTCTTTACTTTTCAGAGATAAAAGCAGTTTAACTCTCTGTCGTCCTTGACTTTATAGTAGGAGTAGTTTAAGCATTTTAATCATTGTGTTTTCCGTAAGCATATGCTGTCTTCAGTTTGTTAATTGTTTTTGTTATTTTTGAGATAGTGAGTCTTCTGATATAAGAGTTTTTTTTAAGTTGCAGGACTTTTTGTTTACAACAGTCATCAGAAGAATATCATCAAATGCCACGGGGTGGTGACTGGACTCTGCCTCTTGAGGGCTCGGCTTTAACCCACTTAGGGTCCTTTCTCATCTTCTGAGGCAGAGTGCTCGAGGTGGGGAGACATGGATGTTGCCTCCAGGAGTGGTTGCAAGAACTTCTGCCTCTACTGTCAAGCCTGGGCATCATTTGTTTCTGAAATTGAAATTGGTGTGGGTTGCTGTTCAAGCACTCGATTTTTAAATAGTCCAGTCTAGGTGGTTCTTGGTTCTTGCCCAATGCTGTGTACAGTTTGTTTTTTTGGAAATAAAATTGAACATTGGCAACTCCTGTTGGTCCAACAATACCAGTCCAGTTTGAATCTAATCTTGGTGTCAAAAGGGGGAGACTATTGTATTAAAGGTAACTAAATATTGGGAAGACCAAAGCCACCGTCTTCGGTCCCCATCACAAACTCCGTTCCCTAGCCACCGACTCCATCCCTCTCCCTAGCCACTGTCTGAGGCTGAACCAGACTGCTCACAACCTTGGCGTCCTATATCACCCTGAGATGAGCTTCCGACCACATCTCTGCTCCATCACCAATTCAGCCTACTTTAACCTTCGTAACATTGCCTGTTTCTGCCCCTGCCTCAGCTTACCTGCTGCTGAAACCCTCATCCATGCCTTTGTTACCTCCAGACTGGACTATTCCAATGCTCTGTTGGCCGGCCTTCCATCTTCCACCCTCCATCATCTTGAACTCATCCAAAACTCTGATGCCCATAACCTAACTCGCACTAAGTCCCGTTCACCCATCACCCCTGTGCTCGCTGACTGACATTGGCTCCCAGTCCGGCAACACCTCGATTTTAAAATTCTCATCCTTGTTTTCAAATCCTTCCATGGCCTCGCCCCTCCCTATCTCTGTAACCTCCTCCAGCCCTACAACCCTCCAAGATCTCTGCGCTCCTCCAAATCTTACCTCTTGCACATCCCTGATTTTAATCACTCCACCATTGCACCTTCAGCTGCCTAGGCCCTAAGCTCTGGAATTCAGTCCTTAAACCTCTTCGCCTCTCTATCTCTCTCTCCTCCTTTAAGATGCTCCTTAAAACCTATATCTCCTTATGTGGCTCAGTGTCAAATTTTGTTTGATGACGCTCCTGTGAAGCGCCTTGGAACATTTTACTACATTAAAGGTGCTATATAAATGCAAGTTTTTGTTGTTGTAACTAACATCCCTCATCTTGCAGACTGGACTGCTCTCTGGGAATCGGGATAAAATGGACTCAGGCACGATATTGCGGGATTTTTTTTAAAAATGGGAATTTTTTTCATGTTTTAATGGTAATGATTTATAAGTTTATTGGACAGTAAGGTTCCTCCAGGATTCACGACCAAGATTAATTGGTGAAAGAAACATAGAAACATAGAAAAATAGGAGCAGGAGTAGGTCATTCGGCCCTTCGAGCCTGCTCCGCCATTCAATATGATCATGGCTGATCCTCTATCTCAATACCATATTCCCGCTCTCTCCCCATACCCCTTGATGCCTTCTCTGTCTACAAATCTATCTAGATCCTTCTTAAATATATTCAGTGACTTGGCCTCCACAGCCTTCTGTGGTAGAGAATTCCACAGGTTCACCACTCTCTGAGTGAAGAAATTTCTCCTCATCTCAGTCCTAAATGTCCTACCCCATATCCTGAGACTGTGACCCCCTCGTTCTGGACCCCCCAGCCAGGGGAAACATCCTCCCTGCATCCAGTCTGTCTAGCCCTGTCAAAATTTTATATGTTTCAATGAGATCCCCTCTCATTCTTCTAAACTCGAGTGAATACAGGCCGAGTCGACCCAATCTCTCCTCCTACGACAGTCCTGCCATCCCAGGAATCAGTCTGATGAACCTTCGCTGCACTCCCTCTATGGCAAGTGTATCCTTTCTTAGGTAAGGAGACTAAAACTGCACACAATGCTCCAGGTGTGGTCTCACCAAGGCCCTGTATAACTGCAGTAAGCCATCCTTGCTCCTGTACTCAAATCCTCTTGCAATGAAGGCCAACATACCATATAATTTGATATTATGGGATATGTAACTTAATTGGACAAGAGGAATTGACTGAATATATGAGGTCATAGAATTTGTGGGAGGTAATGCTTAGTCAGAATTATCCACAAGATGGATAATGGTAAAAAGAATGATGGAGGAGCTTTTAAGACAAGGGGATGATTTCTTGATAATATGGTAGTATTTGGAGGGGATATTGCGTAACCTCGGAGGAAACATAATTTGCACACGGGGACTCAGTCTGAAGGACTCTTGTCACCCGTATTCTGTTTCACCTGACTGAGGTGACTAAGTTTGGGGATAAGAGTTTGATACCGGTGAGGTATCACTGAAATCCCTTCAAACTAAGGCTTTTAAGATGGATGTAAAGTTTGGCCATCACATTCCTCTTTGGTCTGTGAGTCTGCGATCCATACTAGAGCAGAATACCTTTTCACAACAATGTAACAATGTAATGCTGACATTGAAAAGAGGATATTCGCCCTGGGGAATCATGAATGGTGCACAGTTGTCTATAATGTGGGACAGCACCCTGGGTGAGAATCATGTCTGTGTTAATTGTTATCATTCAGATTGTTCTCATTTGTATCATTTAGAAAATCTTGTGGAACTGTCACGGTGATCTAAGCTTCTTGAAAAAACAAATGTTTGTGATCAGATTTAAAATGAGTGTTACTTTTAGAGATTAAAGTAATGGACTTGAAAGAAACCCTTGCTTTCTTGGTAAAGCACACAACTGTAAGTTTAACCGAATGTTGGATCAACAAATCCACTTTTAATTTTACACCGTCTGAATTGACCAAAGTGGGTGAAGCTGTCCTAACCCCTGTCCGAGTACACAACACAACAGAGATACAAGTCAACGTCACCTTACCGGCAATGTAGGGAAATAGCTACTTTCCCTGCAGCTCGTGGACCTGGACAATAGCAGTCAAAGAAAGTCACCCTTACGCGGTATTTTCGTGAAGCAAAAGTGATTATTTAACAATTCATATAAGCATGAAGCAAAGCGAGCAATACATACAACCCTACTCTACCAATTACACACTTATGCGATATTTAATGAATTAAAAGTCACACACTAGCATGAAGCAAAATATGCAATACATACAACCTTAAAACTAAGGATTTCAGCATCAAGGTGGAAAAGTGATCAACTCTCTGTAGCTCTTGAAGTTTCTTCTTGTTGTTGAAGTTTCTTCTTCCTGGTCTTCTGACTGCAGTAGGTGAAGCATGTCCAAGCTCCTCCTGATTACTGACTGATTAAGCTGTTAGGTGTCCTATCTTTATATGATTTTCCAAGGACTTCTTGTTTATCTCAGATCTTCTTATCCATGTGAATCCAGGTGCAGTTATCTTTCCCAAGGATTTCTTGTTATCTCAGCACTGTTTTTCCAGGTTAATTACCATCAGAACCGAATTGTTATGAGAATCTTTATATTGTTGTGAGAAACGAAGACCTGTTCAAACCTTCTTGAAGCTTCCAGAACCTTCTTGACGCTTCTGTATATTGTTATTTTCGTTCTTATCAGTCGTTATTGAAAACCGAAGCTTGTTAAAGTTTTTGTATATTGCCGCTTTTGCAGTTTTAAACTGATGCCCATATGTCCAGTTTTATGCTGACTGCACTCTGCCGGCTTTCCAGTTTCAAATTTATACTCTCCAAATGTCCAAACATAATGTCAAAGGGCGAGTTAACCCCTTCCTTCAAATGTCCAAAAAGGGGCACAGTTAACCCTTTCCTGTGTAGAATCAAAGTCCAGCAGGTTTTAAAATCACGATGTTCAACAGTTTTAATCCCTTCCCTTCAGCGGAGGCCTTGAGGGCAGTTGTACAATTCGGACACCCTAACCCACCTTTATCACTCAGCCTAAAGTCCATAATAAAAAGCACAGTCACTTCTCAAGAGCACTTGGTGCGAATGAAGCAACAAAATGCTGATATTGAAAAGGGAATAAAAGCATGAGGAAGTTATCAAAGGTGGGAAGTTGTGTATAACATTGGGCAACATCCTTGAGTGCGGATTATGTCGATGTCATTTATGGTAATTCAAATTCTTAAGATTGTAGTTCTCAAAATTTTAATCTGTGTAGCGAGACGGACTCTTAGACAATACGTTAAAGACTTGCATGCTTTGCGTTGTGAAAAATTGTTACGCGATTTTGGTGCAGCATGATTATTTAATACAGTGATTACTTGATACAGTTTTGTATGGAGAGTGATACTCAAAAGGACTGTGATGAAAGTGAATATTGGATGTAGTCCATTCCCACTTGAGGAGGGATTGAAGAGATTCTGGTCCTTCAGTAACGTCAGAGAGCATGGATGGCTTGTTTTGCCATGTGCAGAAACTTCCAAGAAAATGCTGAGACTTCAAAGCAGAACAAGAATCGATGCCATGACAGCAACGACAATGGCCAGACGAATATCAGAAGAAACTATCAACAAACCCACGGCTGTGGTGGAGTGTCTTAATCGATATCACTTGAATAGATTGGGCAAAACAATGACTACAGAAGACTTTAATCTATCCCTTTCTTAATTGGAGCTTGTTTGATGTAGATATAAAAGCAGAGATGATGTATGAAGAAAACATGATCCCTAAACTAAGGTGTGCACCCGGAATCAGGAGATTCTGAAGAAGAGGAGATGTTAGGAGATGTTAGGAACCACTGGTAAGGAAGGAATGGAAGACGACTCATCAGGCCAGCTCCCAAGACTGAGGATCTAATCAACCTGAGGTCTTGAGTGCCACTCTCCAAATTAAGGTTGTATTTCTGTCATTCTTTCCCTGTATAACCAATGTCAGCTTTGTTAATAAAGTTAATCTTGAATTGACAAAGTAACGTACGTTTATCTCTCTCTCCGTAATCGGTGGACCCTACGAGTTGAACTTATGATAAGGAACAGATAGAAGTGATCTTTTATCTTACAGGTCTTCAAAAGATCTATGATTTGGGAGCGTGGATCCCATGTACAGGCAGTGGAGCTAGTCTCTTGTTGTAGATAAGTCCACAACCCACCTCTGCAGTACAATGCAGGAGGTATGTCAGGGTACGAAGAGCACCCTAGTGAACATGGGAGTTCAGGAGATTTCTGCAGAAATAGGTTCTAAGGGTGACCGTTGCTTCTAAAGTGGCAGCTACAACTGCTTGCATAGATTCCCTCAAGCACGCTAGCTTAGGGCTTTCATGAGTTAATTGGGGCTATTCAGTCTGCTTTCACGCAGTCCATTAGCCCAACTGAGCCCAGCACAAAGAGGGCTGAAAGAAGTGGGTGCAGATGGCACTGTTTCTCATGATAGTGACAATGTGGCTGCATCAATCCAACTGCATCCAGTGACTGCACAGGAAGGAGTTTCCGGCATGAGCTTAGTAAGCATTGAGTGCACAAGTGATGTGATACTCCAGCATCACTGAGGCAAGTGCCATCCCAGTTCTTGAAGGCCCCATCGGCACTGCCCCACCCACCAACCTCACATAGTTTGCAGCACACAGGGTTACAATGTTAGGTTCATGTATGAAGAGCTTTAGGCACAAGGGATAGGTTTGATGATAAGAAATAGGAATAGGACATAATGGAGGGGCAATCAGTAAGTGTGGAAATCTTTGGCAGATTGGTGTGCTTGTGGATTGTTTTTATGTAGGTCTTTGGCTCTCTTTTTATTGGTTGATGAAGGTTTGTAAGTGTCCTTTTCCTATTATGAGATGTGAAATGTACAGCAGACTTGAGTTCTGGTTGTTTGTGCGTATTTCAAAGGCTCCTCAACGGGATTATAGTCTCTGGAGATCTGGTAGAGCTTTCTACTGGAAAGAAATTATCAACAACTAAAATTGTTGATAATTTCAACAATTGCCGAGAACAGATTGCCCTGTACCACTTCCTCTCACTCCTGGGTGCCCTCGTCATGATCAGGGGATGGATGGCCTTCACTTCGTTCTTCTTTATTTTCTGCAGAAGGAAGGTATAATCCCTTCCTAACTGCAGCATACAGCATGCCACTAGAATTCTTGATGCTGTTGCTGGGCTGTACAGTAGGGCTCCCTGTGATCTCTCCAGGCAACTGGAAGCAGGACTTCAGAATAATGAAGTATGTAGCACACAAGGCTTCATTGAACCTGCTGTCACTCTCAGTCCTTGAATGATATAGAGTCATGTCATCAGCCATGGTTAAAGTGAGTGACCGAGTCTCCAAGCAACAATGCCAATATTTTTGATTCTTGGAGAGTAAAAGAATCATGGCAGCTTCCAGGGTAGCATGCGTTTGCACACAGAATTACATGACTGGCATCACTCACAGAATGAAAACCCTGCCTGTTGCTGAAATTTCAGTCAGGGCCCTTAATGCCACAGGGGTGCAATCGATGACACCCTGTACTTGGGAGGCAATCTCGCCACTTGATAAAATTAGAGTGTTTGCTGTCTATCCTGTGGTGGCTCCATGGGGAAGGATCTGAAATCTGTGGCCTACCTAAACAAGGCATCCATCGCCTGTTTAATGCAGTGGTGCACTTCTGATTGACGATTGTGACTTATGTCACCTGAGGCTGCCTGGACACATCTGGCAGCATAAAAAATTAGAACTGTTGTTACTTTCACAGCTACTGACAGGGCTGTGCCCCTGGTAGAAAGAGGCTGCAGGTCTGGTGCCAACAACTGGCAATAACTTACTGCATCCAGAGGAAACAGCAGCCTCGTTACACGCTGCCTGTAGGAAAAATCCATATATGAGCTGCCTTAGTCTTGGACTGTCTGGCGTGGGTATCTACAGGGCAGGTGTAAGCTGTGCACATGATGCCAAACTCACCTGTTTTCCACCCTCTCCTCCTCTATATCCTCATCGTCCTCTTCAGCTCGTGCGGTGGGTGCTGACTCTCTGTCTTCAAGAGCGAGAGTCCCGTAGGCTGTGTTGCCTACCCGTTGCCAGGGTTAAGGACATCTCTTCAGGGCTGGAGATAAACTTGGAGTGGGAGGGGAAGGATCCAGTTGTGGTCCACATAGGTACCAACGACATAGGTAGGACTAAGAAAGAGGTTCTGCTGAGGAAGTTTGAGCAGCTATGGACTAAATTAAAAAGCAGAACCACAAAGGTGATAATCTCCGGATTATTACCTGAGCCACGAGCAAATTGGCACAGGGTAAATCAGATCAGAGAGATGAGAGTGGCTCAAAGATTGGTGTGGGAGAAGTGGGTTTCGATTCATGGAGCACTGGCATCAGTACTGGGGAAAGAGGAGGCTGTTCCGTTGGGACAGGCTTCACCTGAACCATGCTGGGACCAGTGTTCTGGCAAACCGAATAACTAGGGCGGTAGAGAAGGCTTTAAACTAAATAGAAGGGGGGAGGGCTCAGGTGGGCGAAGTTTAGATTGATAAAGAGAAAAGACAAGGAAGTGGTACAGGAAAGTGATGGGGGTAATGATAAACAGAGTGTGTCAGGAAGGGACACAGCATACAAACATAAGCGTGCACTAGCAAATGGGGCCGGGGTAGGAAAGAATGGTAAAAAGACAAAATTAAAGGTTCTTTATCTGAATGCGCGCAGGATTCGTAATAAGATAGATGAATTGACGGCAACAAATAGAAAAAAATGGGTATGATCTCATGGCCACTACAGAGACGTGGTTGCAAGGTGACCAAGGTTGGGAGCTAAATATTCAGGGTTATTTAAAATTTCAGAAGGATAGGAAAAAAGGTAAAGGTGGTGGGGTAGCTCTGTTAATAAAGGATGAAAGTGGTATAATAGTGAGAAATGATCTTGGCTCAGAAGATCAAGATGTCGAATCAATTTGGGTGGAGGTAAGAAATAGCAAGGGAAAGAAATCACTGGTGAGATTAGTATATAGGCCCCCTAACAGTAGCTACACTGTAGGGCAAAATATAAATCAGGAAATAAGGGGGATTGTAAAAAAGGGTAATGCAATAATCATGGGCGATTTTGACTTTCACATAGATTGGACAAATCAAATTGGCAAAAATAGCCCTGAGGAGGAGCTCATAGAGTGTATTAGAGACTGTTTCCTAGACCAATACGTCGGGGAACTAATCAGGGAACAGGCCATTTTGGATCTGGTAATGGGTAACGAAACAATCTCAAAATAAAGGATCCCTTGGGAAGCAGTGATCATAACATGATAGAAGTTCACATCCAGTTTGAGAGCGAGGATCTTGGGTCTGAAACTACTGTATTAATCTTAAATAAGGGAAATTATAAAGGAATGAGGGTGGAATTGGCGAAAGTGGACTGGGTAAACAGATCAGATTGTATGATGGTGGATAAGCAGTGGCAAACATTTAAAAAGATATTTTATGACTCGCAACAAAAATATATCCCTGCGAGGAGGAAAGACTCCACAAAAAGAGTGAACCAACCATGGCTAACTAAGGAAGTCAAGGATGGTATCAGGTTAAAAGAAAAAGCATACAACATGGCAAAGATTACTGGTAAGCCCGAAGATTGGGAAAACTTTAAAAACCAGCAAAGGATGACTAAAAGAATAACAATGAGAGGGAGAAAATAAATTATGAGAGTAAACTCGCAAGAAATATAAAAACTGACAGTAAAAGCTTCTACAAGTATATAAAAAGGAAGAGGGTAGCTAAAGTAAACATTGGACCCTTAGAGGATGAGACTGGGGAATTAATAATGGAAAACAAGGAAATGGCAGAGAGATTGAACAGATATTTTGTATCTGTCTTCACAGTAGAAGACACTAATAACATACCAATAATAGTAGAAAATCAAGGGGCAAAGGGGAGGGAGGAACTAAAAACAATCGCTATCACTAGAGAAAAAGTACTAGGTAAACTAATGGGTCTAAAGGCTGACAAGTCCCCTGGACCTGATGGCTTGCATCCGAGGGTCTTAAAGGAAGTGGCTACAGAGATAGTGGATGCATTGGTTGTAATATTCCAGAATTCACTAGATTCTGGAAAGGTTCCAGCGGATTGGAAAACCGCAAACGTAATACCCCTATTCAAGACGGGAGTGAGACAGAAAACAGGTAACTATAGACCAGTTAGCCTAACATCTGTCATTGGGAAAATGCTAGAATCCATTATTAAGGAAGTAGTAGCAGGACATTTGGAGACTCATAATACAATCAAGGAGAGTCAACATGGTTTTATGAAGAGCAAATCATGTCTGACGAATTTATTAGAGTTCTTTGAGGAAGTAACGGGCAGGGTGGATAAAGGGGAACCAATGGATGCAGTATATTTGGATTTCCAAAAGGCATTCGATAAGGTGCCACATAAAAGATTACTGCACAAGATAAGAGATCATGGTGTTGGGGGTAATATACTGGCATGGATAGGGGATTGGCTAACCAACAGAAAACAAAGAGTCGGGATAAAAGGGTAATTTTCAAATTGGGAATCTGTAACTAGTGGGGTGACGCAGGGATCAGTGCTGGGGCCTCAACTATTTACAATCTATATCAATGACTTGGATGAAGGAACAGAGTGTCTTGAGGCAACATTTGCTGATGATACAAAGATAGGTGGAAAAGTAGTGATGAGAACACAAAGTGTCTGCAAAGGGATATTGACAGGTTAAGCGAATGGGCAAAAATTTGGAAGTCAACATCCAGGTGCAGCAGGTAATCCGGAAGGCAAACGGAATATTGGCCTTTATTTCTAGGGGGATGAAGTATAAAAGCAGGGAAGTTACGCTACAACTGAACAGGGTGCTGGTGAGACCACACCTGGAGTACTGCGTACAGTTCTGGTGCCCTTATTTAAGGAAGGATATACTTGCATTATTGGCAGTTCAGAGAAGGTTCACTAGGTTGATTCCGGGTATGGAAGGGTTGTCTTATGAGGAAAGATTGAACAGGTTGGATCTATACTCATTGGAGTTTAGAAGAATGAGAGGAGATCTTATTGAAACATATAAGATTCTGAGGGGACTCGATAGGGTAGATGCTGAGAGGATGTTACCCCTCATGGGGGAATCTAAAACTAGGGGGCATCGTCTCAGAATAAGGGGTCTCCCGTTTAAGACGGAAACGAGGAGGAATTTCTTCTCCCAGAGGGTCGTGAATCTTTGGAATTCTTTACTCCAAAAAGCTGTGGAGGCTGAGTCATTGAATACATTCAAGGCTGAGTTAGACAAATTTTTGATCAGCAAGGGAGTCAAAGGATATGGGGAAATGGCGGGAAAGTGGAGTTGAGGTAAAAATCAGATCAGCCATGATCCCAATAAATGGCGGAGCAGGCTCGAGGGGCCAAATGGCCTACTCCTGCTCCTATCTCTTATGGTATTATGGTCTAAGAGGGAGCTGGACCGGTTCTTAACTGGGACAGAGATCGCATCATGTCGAAAGTAAGTTTCTTTATAGGCAACACTTGGTCCACGTGATCTCCTGGATTGGTTTTGATCGCTTAAGGGAGCCGCAGAGGAATTTCCCAATGTATTTTTTCCCTTATCCGCCCTGTTTTTTTTCTCTTTTTTTTGCCTTTCCAGGAGATTACATGGCTGCGGGGGTGGGGGGGAGGTGGGGAGGTGGGGAAGAGGGGGGTTGGAGGGGACGTCGGGCGAGGGAAGAAGTGTTTAAGTCATGATGCTCTGACCATCATGGTGTGGGGCAGGCTTGCTGGACCAGCTGGACTTTTCCTGCCCGTCAATTCCATTTGTTTGTAATATCAACTAACACGGATTTTTTAAACTGTATGTTTGGTGAAATCTGAAGAGTTTTTCTCTTTCTCACAAACTATTCAGTTTTTTTTTATTCGTTCATGGGATGTGGGCGACTCTGGCAAGACTGGCATTTATTACCCATCCCTAATTGCCCTTGAGAAGGTGGTGGTGAGCTGCCTTCTTGAATCGCTGCAGTCCGTGTGGTGAAGGTTCTCCCACAATGCTGTTAGGTAGGGAGTTCAGGGATTTTGACCCAGTGACGATGAAGGAACGGCGATATATTTCCAAGTCAGGATGGTGTGTGACTTGGAGGGGAACGTGCAGGTGGTGTTGTTCCCATGTGCCTGCTGCCCTTGTCCTTCTAGGTGGTAGAGGTCGCAGGTTTGGGAGGTGCTGTCGAAGAAGCCTTGGCGAGTTGCTGCAGTGCATCCTGTGAATGGTACACACTGTAGCCACGGTGCGCCGGTGGTGAAGGGAGTGAATGTTTAGGGTGGTGGATGGGGTGCCAATCAAGCAGGCTGCTTTGTCCTGGGCGGTGTCGAGCTTCATGAGTGTTGTTGGAGTTGCACTCATCCTGGAAAGTGGAGAGTATTCCATCACACTCCTGACTTGTGCCTTGTAGATGGTGGAAAGGCTTTGGGGAGTCAGGAGGTGAGTCACTCACCGCAGAATATCCAGCCTCTGACCTGTTTTTGTAGCCACAGTATTATGTGGCTGGTCCAGTTAAGTTTCTGGTCAATGATGACCCCCCAGGATGTTGATGGTGGGGGATTCGGTGATGGTAATGCTGTTGAATGTCAAGGGGAGGTGGTTAGACTCTCTCTTGTTGGAGATGGTCATTGCTTGGCACTTGTCTGGCACGAATGTTATTTGCCACTTATCAGCCCAAGCCTGGATGTTGTCGAGGTCTTGCTGAATGCGGGCACAGACTGCTTAATTATCTGAGTGGTTGCGAATAGAACTGAACACTGTGCAATCATCAGCGAACATCCCCATTTCTGACCTTATGATGGAGGGAAGGTCATTGATGAAGCAGCTGAAGATGGTTGGGCCTAGGACACTGCCCTGAGGAACTTCTGCAGCAATGTCCTGGGGCTGAGATGATTGGCCTCCAACAACCACTACCATCTTCCTTTGTGCTAGGTATGACTCCAGCCACTGGAGTGTTTTCCCCCTGATTCTCACTGACTTCAATTTTACTAGGGCTCTTTGGTGCCACACTCGGTCAAATGCTGCCTTGATGTCAAGAGCGGTCATTCTCACTTCACCTCTGGAATTCAGCTCTTTTGTCCATGTTTGGACCAAGGCTGTAATGAGGTCTGGAGCCGAGTGGTCCTGGCGGAACCTAAACTCAGCATCGATGAGCAGGTTATTGGTGAGTAAGTGCCGCTTGATAGCACAGTCGACGACACCTTCCATCACTTTGCTGATGATTGAAAGTAGACGAATGGGGTGATAATTGGCTGGATTGGATTTGTCCTGCTTTTTGTGGACGGGACATACCTGGGCAATTTTCCACATTGTCGGGTAGATGCCAGTGTTGTATCTATACTGGAACAATTTGGCTCGAGGTGCGGCTAGTTCTGGAGCACAAGTCTTCAGCACTACAGGTGGGACGTTGTCGGGGCCCATGGTCTTTGTTGTATCCAGTGCATTCAGCCGTTTCTTGATATCACATGGAGTGAATCGAATTGGCTGAAGACTGGTTTCTGTGATGGTGGGGATATCGGAAGGAGGCCGAGATGGATCATCCACTCCGCACTTCTAGCTGAAGATTCTTTATCCAAATCACCAGTGTCACCACAAACTTATCCAACACCTCCAACTCATTAGTTTCTAGTTTCAGTTGTGTGAAATATTGGTGAACAACACAGCACTTTTCTGATCGAGGAGTTCAGAAGGAAACTCAAGGCGTTTACAGATTAGCTCCAACTTCAAGTTCTGTGTAACACTCTGGTTTTATTTATAAAATCTGCCATGTTGTTAGTGACTAGTTTGTACTGGTGTTGCAGGTGTATCCATCAAAGTATTTTCTGGGCTTTGCAGAATATGACCTAGCCACTCACATTGCTCCCTGGTTATTTTTAACGATGAATCGCTTTCCACTATTTAATATGGGACTACTTGTGACAAGGACTGCATTCTTTCTTGGAATGGTTAATTGGCACATAGTTCAGGCTGAATGCACTGGATACAACAAAGGAAGATGGTAGTGATTGTTGGAGGCCAATCATCTCAGCCCCAGGACATTGCTGCAGGAGTTCCTCAGGGCAGTGTCCTAGGCCCAACCATCTTCAGCTGCTTCATCAATGACCTTCCCTCCATCATAAGGTCAGAAATGGGGATGTTCGCTGATGACTGCACAGTGTTCAGTTCCATTCGCAACCCCTCAAATAATGAAGCAGTCCGAGCCTGCATGCAGCAAGACCTGGACAACATCCAGGCTTGGGCTCATAAGTGGCAAGTAACATTCGCGCCAGATAAGTGCCAGGCAATGACCATCTCCAACAAGAGAGAGTCTAACCACCTCCCCTTGACATTCAACGGCATTACCATCGCCGAATCCCCCACCATCAACATCCTGGAGGTCACCATTGACCAGAAACTTAACTGGACCAGCCATATAAATACTGTGGCTACGAGAGCAGGTCAGAGGCTGGGTATTCTGCGGCGAGTGACTCACCTCCTGACTCCCCAAAGCCTTTCCACCATCTACAAGGCACAAGTCAGGAGTGTGATGGAATACTCTCCACTTGCCTGGATGAGTGCAGCTCCAACAACACTCAAGAAGCTCGACACCATCCAAGATAAAGCAGCCCACTTGATTAGCACCCCATCCACCACCCTAAACATTCACTCCCTTCACCATCGGCGCACTGTGGCTGCAGTGTGCACCATCCACAGGATGCACTGCAGCAACTCGCCAAGGCTTCTTCGACAGCACCTCCCAAACCTGCGACCTCTACCACCTAGAAGGACAAGAGCAGCAGGCACATGGGAACAACACCACCTGCACGTTCCCCTCCAAGTCACACACCATCCCGACTTGGAAATATATCGCCATTCCTTCATTGTCGCTGGGTCAAAATCCTGGAACTCCCTTCCTAACAGCACTGTGGGAGAACCGTCACCACACGGACTGCAGCGGTTCAAGGAGGCGGCTCACCACCACCTTCTCAAGGGCAATTAGGGATGGGCAATAAATGCTGGCCTCGCCAGCGAGGCCCACATCCCGTGAACGAATTTTTTAAAAACTGAGTCTTTTCTTGCCCATCAATTTTGTATGTTCGTTTGCATCAAAGTACAGGAACAGTGGAATTTCAAAGCGGAAATCCATCACCACCCCAAAATTCATTTACATTTTAAAACATATACAGAATGTAGCAATTACCTTTAATGTCTTATTTTTCAAAAGGCTCAAGGTGGCTTCATTGTTTTAGTGTCATCCAGGATGGCTGATAAGCATAACAATGGTATCCACTATACCTTCCTGCCTCTAGGATGCTGTATTAGGCCCAAAACTGCCTCCTGTACATATGTGGTGTTCCCTGTGGGCAGAAATATGGCGTAAACTTAGGGATATCCTCGGGAGATGAAGGCCACACCTCGCACCTTCATTTAGATGTGGCAGGGCAAGTGCCAACACTGATGGTTGGGCCGATTGGTTGGAAATTGTGATGAACGTTTTGTTTGGCAGAAGGCATCCCTGCACCATTTACCATTGCATCATGCCTCCACACCACCCAAAATAGGGCAGGTTTTGCCAGGAAAATTGAGGCAATTGTCTGTTCTTTTTATTAATCTCTTTCAAAATGATTGACTGAATGTGGAAGAGCTCAATTGCTGCCTGTTACGAGGCTATATGTTCACGCAGTTTAATGTGGAACCTTATACATCATACCTCAATTATCTGCCCTCTTGATTGTCTGCACTCTCAATTAACAGCAATGTTCTTTGTGGCAGTTGTGTCTTAAGGCTAGGTTTTTGTCTGGGGCTGTATGACCACTGGAGGTGGGTCAGATCGTGCCTTCGACCCACCATCACAACCCCATCATGACCCCGGCTCATTTTCCTGGGTTGGGCTTAATTATTGAATGCAGGAGGGCTCCAGGCAGTAACTCTACTCAACAGAGGGAGCCCACCATTATACAGAAGGAAAATGGGATGCTCACTGCAACAAGATACTCACTGCAGCACCAGTAGGAAGAGGAGCTAGTGTGAAAGGGGGCATAAGCCCCCCTGAAAAAGAAAGCCAAACCGCAGGCCGAATACTCGGAATCAGCCAATATCGACTCTGCAGTTAGAAACCGGGCCGAAGAGAGGGAGGTGTGGCATTAGCAAGTATCCTCCCTCATTCAGGACCTTCCCACGGTTGCCACAATCATTACTGCCACCCCCTTGTCTCTTCTTACCTGGAACAAGCCGGAATGCAGCGGGATGGTAGGGAAGTTGTCTGGTTGCCTTAAGCTTGCCTCCTCCCGTCAGCATTTAAATGTAACAGGATGGTGAAGGGGCAACGGCTGATATCCCTCCTTGGTGGAGAGGGATGGAAGTCGACCGAAGGCACATTCAAGGTTGGGGATCGGTGGTCAGCCTCCTTGCCTCATTTTCCCTGCTCCACCGTCACTATGTCACCCAATTTTGGTGAAAATCCAGCCCTTCCTATTGTATAAACCGACTAAAATGCAATTGAGTGCTTTTATTGATTTTTCACATATTCTAGCTTCTTGATGCAGCACGGTAAGCATTTGTTATTGGGATGTCTTGCACTCGGTAGAATTTACTATCCATGCAACTTTGATATTTAGCTTGAGGTCAGGAGATAGGCTGCCAGCATATTTTCCAAGGATGTGTTGATCCCTCCTGATATTGCTCATGGAAATACAATCCATCTTCCTGTAACTGTTCCTCTGCTTCGCTGTCTTCTTCTCTCCGTTCCTATTAGTGTTTAATTCTTTTTCTCACAGACCTTTTCATTGTGGTGTCTATATCTCTCTCTGTTCCCCCCACTCTTTTCTTTCACACATTCTCTATATGTAAGTCTCACCTACCTTCTGTCTCTTCACTCTTCTGCGTGTCTCGCAGTGTTTCTGTATGGCAGTCACAAATGTTGCTTTACAAATGTACTAGGAACATAGGGACAAGAACATAGGAAAGGAGTAGGCCATTCAGCCCCTCGAGCCTGCTCCGCCATTCAATTAGGTGTCGGCTGATGCGTATCTTAACTCCTTTTACCCATTTTGGTTCCATAATCCTTAATACCCTTATCTAACAAAAATCTATCAATTGCAGTTTTGAAATTTTCAATTGACCCCCAGCCTCAATAATTTTTTGGGGGAGAGAGTTCCAGATTTCCACTACCCTTTGTACGAAGAAGTGCTTGCTGACATCACCCCTGGACGGCCTAGCTCTAATTTTAAGATTATGTAACCTTGGGCAATGTACGGAATTTTTTTATCTTTGTTAAACCAAGGGCATGCATCAACTTGGCAGCCAGCCTGCACCGGTTGAGGACACTAAAATTTATTTCTGAATTATGCTCTGAAAACACTAATTGTCCATCATTTGCTTCAATAGCTACGTTCCTTTTAGACTGGCTCAGCGGTGATTTGGTCATAAATTATACTTACATTGCAATCCTTGGAGACTTGTCAGAAAGTTTCAAGCATTCATGGTGGAAACTCAGTTAAGTTGTTGACTGTTGCGGAGTCCTAGCCAGGAGTGCTTACTGCAGTTATATAGGGCCTTGGTGAGACCACATCTGGAGTATTGTGTGCAGTTTTGGTCTCCTTATCTGAGGAAGGATGTCCTTGCCATGGAGGGAGTGCAACGAAGGTTTACCAGACTGATTCCTGGGATGGCAGGACTGACGTATGAGGAGAGATTGGGTCGACTAGGTCTGTATTCACTAGAGTTTATAAGAATGAGAGAGGTGATCTCATCAAAACATATAAAATTCTAACAGGACTAGACAGACTAGATGCAGGGAGGATGTTCCCGATGGCTGGGGAGTCCAGAACCAGAGGTCACAGTCTCAGGATACGGGGTATGCCATTTAGAACTGAGATGAGGAGAAATTTCTTCACTCAGAGGGTGGTGAACCTGTGGAATTCTCTACCACAGAAGGCAGTGGAGGCCAAGTCATTAGATGTATTCAAGAAGGAGATAGATATATTTCTTAATGCTAAAGGCATCAAGGGATATGGGGAAAAAGCGGGAACAGGGTATTGAGTTAGACGATCAGCCATGATCATTTTGAATGGCGGAGCAGGCCCGAAGGGCCGAATGGCCTACTCTTGCTCCTATTTTCCATGTTTCTATGAGTGACCTCAGTGGCTTGCAGTTGGGTATGTGTGGGATTTGAACTTGGCCTTAGTAGTAGGCCATGCAGCTCTCCCCCGCCCCCTCCTCCCCCATACTCAGTACTGGGTATTTCTTTCATTTGTATAGCTGGGCCCCTGAGCTACATTGCATAAACCTATTTGTTGCTCTTGAAGGGTCCAGGCAGTCGCAGCTCACAGCCCATCATCAGGACTAAGCATCCTGGGAAGAACAAAAGAGCGTCTCTTCAGCTAAGCGGCAAAAACAAGATGGCTGCCTAAAGCATTTTCACCAAGCACTTTCATTGCATCCCTTTCTGCTCCTTGCTAGTTGAAACTTGTTTGCTGACATCGAATTTTTGATAGTTTCTTTTTTGAAATTGCTGATTTGGAGTTTTTCGTTCCCGCTTTGACTTGCATTCCGTATCTATTAAATCAAGATTTGTTTTATAAATATGAAATTTCAGCACGTGCAAGTGTGACACGAACATTTCATGAGTTCCACAGGACGTGTGATGGACAAAATGTGTGCTAGACATTAGATTTTCATACATGCACCAGCCTGTTTGCTGCTCATGGGAAGATGGGGTGCCACACTATTTTATAAGACATGTTATACCAACTGATGCATGCATTTAAACTATGCAAAAGTAGGAACAGACTAAATGTTAGGCAGTTCTTCTTTTCCCAGAGAGTACTGAGCCTCTGGAAATCGATGCCAGCTGGTATGATGGGTGCTGATTCTCTGCATGCTTTCAAGAGGGAGTTGGACCGGTTCTTGACCGGGGCAGAGATCACATCATATAGAAGGTAATGGTTTAACAGATAACGAACACATGGTCCATGTGATCTCCTGCACTGGTTTCGATAGCCTGAGGGGGATCTTCCAGAGTTATTTTCCCTTAGTGAACCTGTTCCTTTTGCCTTTCCCAGGAGATTATATGACTGTGTGGTAGGGGCGGGGGGGAGGTGGGGGGGGCAGTGGGGGGAATGTCTAGTGACAATGCTCCATCCACCATGAGGGTGGGGCAGGCTTGGTGGACCAGCTGGTCTTTTCATGCCCATCATTCACATATGTAATTTGCAAAAGTGGTGCCACATCCCTTTAAAGACCACAAAATCTAAATGTTGCTAAGTAAACGCAGGTTTAATTGTTTGGCCGGGGAACTTTGCAGATTGGAATGTGGTTGTCAGTTTCACCCAGCATTTTAAGATCATTTTTCATCTGAAATACAGTGTGTTATCTGGAATGCGATGTCTGGGGTGTGATGTCTGGAGTGTGACCTCTAACATTCTAGACATACTGCGAGAGGTAGGCAAAGTTAAAAGCAGTTTAGCTCCCCCATAGAAAAGACAGTTTTCTTCAAGACAGTCCCTTTACATCTGTTAGGAAAGCATTATCATTCTAAACACTTCCTTAACTATATAACGATGAATTGTGCAGTACTTTGCATAACTGATACTTTCTGGTTGATGCTTTCAAATGTGATACTTTGATCGAAAGGTGACACTTTGACGGAAAGGTGATACTTTGAAGGAAAGGTGTTACTTTGATGGAAAGGAGATACTTTGACGGAAAGGTGATACTTTGACAGAAAGGTGATACTTTGATGGAAAGGAGATACTTTGATGGAAAGGTGTTACTTTGATGGAAAGGAGATACTTTGATGGAAAGGAGATACTTTGATGGAAAGGTGATACTTTGATGGAAAGGTGTTACTTTGATGGAAAGGAGATACTTTGACGGAAAGGAAGTACTTTGACGGAAAGGTGATACTTTGACAGAAAGGTGATGCTTTGATGGAAAGGAGATACTTTGATGGAAAGGTGATACTTTGATGGAAAGGAGATACTTTGATGGAAAGGTGATACTTTGAAAGAAAGGTGATACTTTGATGGAAAGGTGATACTTTGATGGAAAGGAGATACTTTGATGGAAAGGTGATACTTTGATGGAAAGGAGATACTTTGATGGAAAGGTGATACTTTGATGGAAAGGTGATACTTTGAAAGAAAGGTGATACATTGATGGAAAGAAGATACTTTGATGGAAAGGTAATACTTTGATGGAAAGTTGATACTTTGAAAGAAAGGTGATCCTTTGATGGAAAGGAGATATTTTGAAAGAAAGGTGATCCTTTGATGGAAAGGAGATATTTTGATGGAACGGTGATCCTTTGATAGAAAGGAGATACTTTGATAGAAAGCAGGACATTTGGAGACTCATAATACAATCAAGGAGAGTCAACATGATTTTATGAAAGGGAAAGCATGTCTGACGAATTTATTAGAGTTCTTTGAGGAAGTAAGGGGCAGGGTGGATAAAGGGGAACCAATGGATGCAGTATATTTGGATTTCCAAAAGGCATTCAATAAGGTGCCACATAAAAGATTACTGCACAAGATAAGAGCTCATGGTGTTGGGGGTAATATACTGGCATGGATAGAGGATTGGCTAACTAACAGAAAACAAAGAGTTGGGATAAAAGGGTCATTTTCAAAATGGCAATCTGTAACTAGTGGGGTGACGCAGGGATCAGTGCTGGGGCCTCAACTATTTACAATATATATCAATGACTTGGATGAAGGAACAGAGTGTCTTGTGGCAACATTTGCTGATGATACAAAGATAGGTGGAAAAGTAAGTTGCGATGAGGGGCACAAAGTGTCTGCAAAGGGATATTGACAGGTTAAGTGAATGGGCAAAAAATTTGGCAGATGGAATATAATGTGGGAAAATGTGAAGTCATCCACTTTGGGAGGAAAAATAAAAAAGCAAAATATTATTTGAATGGAGAAATACTACAAAATGCTGCAGTACAGAGGGATCTGGGTGTCCTCGTACATGAAACACAAAAAGTCAACATACAGGTGGAGCAAGTAATCCAGAAGGCAAATGGAATATTGGCCTTTATTTCTAGGGGGATGGAGTATAAAAACAGGGAAGTCATTCTACAACTGTACAGGGTGCTGGTGAGACCACACCTGGAGTACTGCGTACAGTTCTGGTGCCCTTATTTAAGGAAGGATATACTTGCATTGGAGGCAGTTCAGAGAAGGTTCACTAGGTTGATTCTGGGTATGGAAGGGTTGTCTTATGAGGAAAGATTGAACAGGTTGGATCTATACTCATTGGAATTTAGAAGAATGAGAGGAGATCTTATTGAAAGATACAAGATTCTGAGGCGACTCGATAGGGTAGATGCTGAGAGGATGTTACCCCTCATGGGGGAATCTAAAACTAGGGGGCATAGTCTCAGAATAAGGGGTCGCCCGTTTAAGATGGAAACGAGGAGGAATTTCTTCTCCCAGAGGGCCCCAAATCTTTGGAATTCTTTACCCCAAAAAGCTGTGGAGGCTGAGTCATTGAATACATTCAAGGCTGAGTTAGACAAATTTTTGATCAGCAAGGGAGTCAAAGGATATGGGGAAAGGGCGGGAAAGTGGAGTTGAGGTAAAAATCAGATCAGCCATGATCTCATTAAATGGCGGAGCAGGCTCGAGGCTGAATGGCCTACTCCTGCTCCTATCTCTTATGGTCTTATGGTCTTATGAGATACTTTGATAGAAAGGAGATACTTTGGTGGAAAGGTGAAACTTTGATGGAAAGAAGATACTTTGACGGAAAGGAGATACTTTGATGGAAAGTTGATACTTTGATAGAAAGGTGATACTTTGATGCATTATGGCAGATACAGGAGGTCCTACTGTAATTACACTATAACTGATCTTATCTACAGCTGTACTACTGTAACACTGATCTGAACCACAACACTTTAAATTGAAACAAGCTAGCCTTGCATTGTTATCCTAAACCCAAGGTATTGTACTGTTGGTGATGATTAAACTGACAATCATGATAGAATCATAGAATCTTACAGCACAGAAGGAGACCATTCAGCCCATTGTGCCTGTGCCGGCTCTTTGAAAGAGCTATCCAATTAGTCCCACTCCTCCGCTCTTTCCCCATAACCCTGCAATTTTTTTCTTTTCAAGTATATACCCAATTCCCTTTTGAAAGTTACTATTGAATCTGCTTCCACCATTCTTTCAGGCAGCGCATTCCAGATCATAGCAACACAATATCCTTACTTCCATAGAAGTATTAAAATAAAATCATTAATAGTAATATATTATTGTATCCTGTCAGTCCTCGAAAGCTCCGAGGTGAGCAGAGAGTTAAATGATGAGATAAAAACAGAAATACTGGAAATACTCAGCAGGTCAGGCAGCATCTGTGGAGAGAGAAACAGTTAATGTTTCAGGTCGATGACCTTTCATCAGGACTGGAAGAAGATCATTGATCTGAAACGTTAACTCTTTTTCTCTCTCCACAGAGTATTTCCAGCATTTCCTGTTTTTATTTCAAATTTCCAGCATCCGCAGTATTTTGCTTTTGATTTACAGTTAAATGATGAGTCATGTTGTACTGCATTCCTGATGATCACTGAATAGTTCCTTAATCAATATAAATTAAGATGCTTAATGTAGGATGACTCAGAGCCAAATTTACCAATCACAAATTAAATGCTCGACATAAATACAAATCCCAATCCATTTTTCAACGCCATAGAGCGAAGAAATCTGTTTGTTTCACACTCCTAATCATTGTTCAGTGAACTCTGATGGAAGCCTTCATGTTAGGCGCAGATAAGGGTCCTGAATTATCGCATTCCCATGGGCAGGAGTGTGGCAGAAGGTGCAAGAATTAGGCCGGGACCTGGCATTCACTACCTGTTTCTATGGGGCCTAACCACAAGGGTTCTGGGGCAGGGACTGCAGGGTCCTTTGCAGTTTCAGAGAAGGTGGTCACCGATAGGCAAAGGAAGTTAAAGGAAGGCAAGGCACCAGGCCCAGCTGGCCTTCATATAGTAAGTAGCTAGCAAAATAGGTCACATTCTTGCAAATATCTTCAGGGAGTTATTACAAAAGGGCATAAGGATGACCCAGGAAACTATGGGCCAGTAAGCCTAACATGTGGGTAAAGCTTTAGAAAGCATTCCAAAAGAGGGAATAATTAAACACTTAGGTAGATACAGTATGGTAAAAGGGACTTAGCATGGGTTTACGGGAGGGAGGTCTTGCTTAACAAATTTACTGAAGCTTTTCAAGGAAATGACAAAGCTTGTTGAGAGCAGAAATTCTGTGGATGCAATATATTTAGGTTTCAGCTAAGTTTTTTGATACTGTGACATACAAACCATTCGTTCAGAAAGGATGAAGATATGGAATAGAAGTTACACTTCTGGGGTGGACTAAAAACTGGCTAAACCAGAGAAAGCAAAGAATGGCGATGAATGGAGCTGTTTGGACATGGCAAGGGATAGCTAGGTGCCACATGGATCAGCACTGGGACCGTTGCTGTATATAAATGATTTGGAGCTAGGGACCGAAACAATGCTATCTAAATTTGCTGTGGCTTAGTCGGTAGCACTCTCGCCTATGAAGATTGTGGGTTCAAGTCCCACTCCAGAGACTTGCGCACAAAATCTAGGCTAACACTCCAGTGCAGTGGTGAGGGAATGCTGCACTGTCAGAGGTGCCGTCTTTCAGATGAGATGCTAGATTGTATAAATGCAGAGATTAGACAAGCGTGTAAGAAGGCATAGTGGTCTTAATGGGGGACTTTAACCTTCACATAGATTGGGAAAAGCAGACTAGCAACTGTCAGAAAGGTAGTGAATTTCTTGAGTGTGTCCGGGATAGTTTTCTACAGCAGTATGTCCTAGAGGCAACAAGGGGGCAAGCCATACGAGATTTAGTAATGAGTAATGAACCAGATTTAGTTAACGGCTTAACTGTGCGTGAACATCTATACAACAGTGATCATAACATGATCGAGTTCAATGTAGTGTTTGAAAGGGAAAAAAGTGAATCAGCTGCTAAGATTCTAGACTTGGGCAAGGCCGACTTCAACGGGATGAGACAGAGACTGTCCACAGTAAACTGGGCAAATCTGTTAATAGGTAAAACGTGGGAAATGTTTAAAGAAACATTTAACGTGATACAGAATCGGTTTATACCCCTGAGGGGCAAGAGCTCTACTTGCCAAGAAAAACAGCCATGGACAACTAAAGAGGTAAGGGACAGTATAAGACATAAGGAAAGGGCATACAAAAAGGCAAAAAATGGCACAGATCCTGACGAATGGGAAAGATACAAAGATCAACAAAGGGTCACAAAACAGATAGTAAGAGCGACAAAAGGAGAGTATGAAAAGAAACTCACAAGGGATATCAAAACCAATACGAAGAACTTTTATAGTTATATTAGGAAAAAGAGGGTGGTCAGGAGCAGTGTTGGCCCCTTAAAAACTGAAAGTGGGGATATTGTCATTGACAATGGGGAAATGGCGGACATGTTGAACGATTACTTTGCGTCAGTATTTACAGTAGAAAAAGAGGATAGCATGCCGGAAATCCCAAGAAAACTAATGTTGAATTGGGGACAGGGACTCGATAAAATTAACATAAGTAAAGCAACAGTAATGAAGAAAATAATAGCACTAAAGAGTGACAAATCCCCAGGACCAGATGGTTTCCATCCCAGGGTTTTAAAGGAAGTAGGTGAGCACATTGCGGATGCCCTAACTATAATCTTTCAAAGTTCTCTAGATTCAGGAACTGTCCCTCTAGATTGGAAAATTGCACATATCACTCCGCTTTTTAAGAAAGGAGAGAGAGGGAAACCGGGGAATTATAGACCAGTTAGCCTAACATCTGTTGTGGGGAAAATGCTGGAGTCTATAATTAAGGATAGGGTGACTGAGCACCTCGAGAATTTTCAGTTAATCAGAGAGAGCCAGCATGGATTTGTGAAAGGTAGGTCATGCCTGACAAACCTGATTGAATTTTTTGAAGAGGTGACTAAAGTAGTGGACAGGGGAATGTCAATGGATGTTATTTATATGGACTTCCAGAAGGCATTTGATAAGGTCCCACATAAAAGACTGTTAGCTAAGATAGAAGCCCATGGAATTGAGGGAAAAGTACGGACTTGGTTAGGAAGTTGGCTGAGCAAAAGGCGACAGAGAGTAGGGATAATGGGAAGGTACTCACATTAGCAGGATGTGACTAGTGGAGTCCCGCAGGGATCTGTCCTGGAGCCTCAATTATTCACAATATTTATTAACGACTTAGATGAAGGCATAGAAAGTCTCCTATCTAAGTTTGCTGATGACACAAAGATTGGTGGCATTGTAAGCAGTGCAGATGAAAACATAAAATTACAAAGGGATATTGATAGATTAGGTGAATGGGCAAAACTGTGGCAAATGGAATTCAGTGCAGACAAATGTGAGGTCATCCACTTTGAATCAAAAAAGGATAGAACAGGGTACTTTCGAAATGGTAAAAAGTTAAAAACAGTGGATGTCCAAAGGGACTTAGGGGTTCAGGTGCATAGATCATTGAAGTGTCATGAACAGGTGCAGAAAATAATCAAGAAGGCTAATGGAATGCTGGCCTTTATATCTAGAGGACTGGAGTACAAGTGGGCAGAAGTTATGCTGCAGCTATACAAAACCCTGGTTAGACCGCACCTGGAGTACTGTGAGCAGTTCTGGGCACCGCACCTTCGGAAGGACATATTGGCCTTGGAGGGAGTGCAGCGTAGGTTTACTAGAATGATACCCAGACTTCAAGGGTTAAGTTACGAGGAGAGATTACACAAATTGGGGTTGTATTCTCTGGAGTTTTGAAGGTTAAGGGGTGATCTGATCGAAGTTTATAAGATATTAAGGGGAACAGATAGGGTGGATAGAGAGAAACTATTTCCGCTGGTTGGGGATTTTAGGAGCAGGGGGCACAGTCTAAAAATTAGAGCCAGACCTTTCAGGAGCGAGATTAGAAAACATTTCTACACACAAAGGGTTGTAGAAGTTTGAAACTCTCTTCCGCAAACGGCAATTGATACTAGCTCAATTGCTAAATTTAAATCTGAGATAGATAGCTTTTTGGCAACCAAAGGTATTAAGGGATATGGGCCAAAGGCAGGTATATGGAACTAGATCACAGATCAGCCATGATCTTATCAAATGGCGGAGCAGGCACAAGGGGCTGAATGGCCTACTCCTGTTCCTATGTTCCTAAAGCGAGGCCCCGTCTACCCTCTCAGGGGGACGTAAATGATCCCATGACACTATTTTGAAGACGAGCAGGGGCAGTCTCCCTCGTGTCCTGGCCAATATTAATTCCTCAACCAAACTCAATAAAACAGATTATCTGGTCAGTACCTCATTGCTGTTTGTGGGGCCTTGCTGTACGCAAATTGGCTGCCACGTTTCCTACATTATAACAGTGACTACACTTCAAAAGTACTTCGTTGGCTATAAAGCACTCCGGGACGACCTGCAGTTGGGAAAAGCGCTTTATAAATATAAGTCTTTCTTTCTTTTTATACCAAATGGGTGGGGAGGATTCAAACAATAGGGCAAAGCAAATACAAAGGAGTCTGGATAGGTTGGGCAGGAGGGCTGATGAGTGGCAAATGGAATTTAGTGTGGACAACTGCAAGATAATGAAATTAGGGAAGAGAAATAAAGTAGGATTACAAATTAAATGTGAATTATGCTACAGGGAACAACACAGGAGAGGGTTCTGGGTTTATCTGTGGATAACTCACTGAAACCAATGGTGCAGTATGTGGAGGCGGTATGTGGAGGCGGTAAGGAAAGTTAACTGAATCTTGGAATGTACAGGCAGCAAGATAGAGGTGATAATGAGTCCATAGAAGGCACAATTACAGCCAATCCTGGAGCACTCTGCACAATTAGAGTTGCTGTATCGCAGCGTGGATATCCAGGCATCAGAGACAAACAGAAAAAGGCAGCATAAGTAATGAAATGTAGTCATTGCTATAATGTACGAATCACGGCAGCCAATTTGCACACAGCAAAGTCCCACAAACAGCAATGTGAAAATAACCAGATAATATGTTTTAGTGGTGTTGGTTGAGGGATAAATATTAGCCTAGAGAGAACTCCCCTGCTCTTCTTTGAAATAGTGCCATGGGATATTTTACATCCAGCCGAGAGGGCAGACAGGGCCTTCAGTTTAACATCTCAACCAAAAGACTACACCTCTGACAATGCAGCACTAGAATATTAGCCTAGATTATGTACTCAAGTCTCTTGGAGTGAGACTTGAACCCACAACCTTCTGACTTAGAGGCAGGAGCACTACCCAGTGAGCCACAGCTGACACTATGGAATAGATAATTTAAACCCCAACAATACGTTCAGGATTGTCACACCTCTAGAAACATGGGACATGGTCTTAAGCTTATCAGGGAGAAGACAGTTTGGATTAACTACTTTCTGCAGAGGGTAATGAATATGTGGAACAGGTTGCCCATGAGGCAGATAGTGTGGAAAAACTTAAGGGAACATTCGATAAATATTTGAGTTGAGTGGGCGGTATTCATTTTGGGGATTAGCTCGATGGATTGCAGGGCCTTTTCTAGTCCAGTACTTTTCTGTGTGTCACTGGAAGAACTGCATCCCAAACCTGAGTCATCACATTCAGGAGAGGAGGGGTGAGAGAAGAATGTCCTATTACTCCACCCCCTCCCTGCCCAGTATCCCTCCCCCAATATTCTCACCTTTAGCGATCCAAAACTCAACATCTGCCCAGAACAAAATGAATATAGGAGGGATATGAGTGTTGCTAGCGAGGCCAGCGTTTATTGCCCATCCCTAGTTACCCTTGAGAAGGTGGTGCTGAGCTGCCTTCTTGAACCACTGCAGTCCATGTGGTGAAGGTTCTCCCACAGTGCTATTAGGTAGGGAGTTCCAGGAATTTGACCCAGTGACGACGAAGGACCGACGATATATTTCCAAGTCGGGATGGTGTGTAACTTGGAGGGTGACTTGAAGGTGATGGTGTTCCCATGTGCCTGCTGCCCTTGTTCTTCCAGGTGCTTGAGGTCACGGGTTTGGGAGGTGCTACCGAAGAAACCTTGGCGAGTTGCTGCCGTGAGTTTGTGAGAGATCAGCTGTTGCATACTGAGGTTGCTGTTCGTATGCACAACGTGCATCTGAGACTCTTTGGTGAATCCATTACTGCAAAGCTTGCCATTTTGAAAATAACTTCCAGGAAGCATGGCTCAGGAGAATGCAAATCAGCCAGTAGGCCTTTTGGGCAATTTGCTCTGCCTGTTTGAGCATGGAGCAGTGTGCTGGATTTTAACTACCAATGTCTTACTGTACCACTGAGCATTGCAAGTGTCAAACGCTGACCAGGAGAAAAAGAAATTATGCAACATGTCAGGAAAACACTTCAGGCGCATCTGATTGCAAGCACAGCTCACAAATCACCGACATGGCAATAAATCACTGATATTTACCTTGTGTTCCACCATTGAGTAATTGAAGTCATGGAGTTATTCTGAATTCTCTGCGCCGTGGCCACGTTTTGATAGAAGGACTAAACCAAGCACGGTTCTTGTCTGGCAAGTAATCTGTTCCATATTTTCCTACCCCTCATCTCCTGAATGCGGGGATGCAGTCCCACGATTGCCAGTCACCTTCCTGTATGTAGCCCAGGTATCCATTCTTCATGCGTGAGCCTAGACAGTGAGGGTGAGCAGGCTATTCGACTGTGGAGGGCACAAACCTGAGCCCGCCCTCAACCAATATCCACTTTACAACTGGATAGCAAGCAGTGCCCCAGGTGAATTTCCCCTTCCTGGCTTTGGAGGCCAATTGTTGTGCCCTACTGCCACTCTCACTGAGACCAGGTAACTCAACACAGAACCTGGGACCTTCCCGTCAGCATAAGAGGAGCTAATCAGTTATATTTAACATAATGACCTTATAGAAGTCTATAAAATAATGAGGGGCATAGATAAGGTCGATAGTCAAAATCTTTTCCCAAAGGTAGGGGAGTCTATAACGAGGGGGCATAGATTTAAGGGGTGAGGGGAGAGATACAAAAGGGTCCAGAGGGGCAATTTTTTCACTCAAAGGGTGGTGAGTGTCTGGAACGAGCTGCCAGAGGCAGTAGTAGAGGCGGGTACAATTTTGTCTTTTAAAAAGCATTTGGACAGTTACATGGGTAAGATGGGTATAGAGGGATATGGGCCAAGTGCAGGCAATTGGGACTAGCTTAGTGGTATAAACTGGGCGACATGGACATGTTGGGCCGAAGGGCCTGTTTCCATGTTGTAACTTCTATGATTCTATAAGGTCGTCTGGTCTCAGCACCTGAAGGGAAAAATATTGGCCAGGACACTGGGAGAACTCCCCTGCTCTTCTTCGAATAGTGCGAGGGCAGACGGGGACCTCGGTTTAATGTCTCATCCAAAAGGCAGCACCTGCGACAGTGCAGCACTCCCTCAGCACTGCGCTGAAGTGTCAACCTAGATTATGTGCTCAAGTCTCTGGAGTTTGACTTGAACCCACAACCTTCTGACTCAGAGGCGAGACTGCTCCCACTGAGCCAAGGCTGACAACCTGGGCTGTTATCAATTTGTGTTGATATTTTCATTTAAATAAGAAAGTTGTTACCAAGTTCAACATCAACCGTGGTTGGAAGATGCCACCTGTCAAGCGGGCGAGGATGAGATGCTTTCAAACTCCAATGAACTCAGAAACAAATGAGTCCCAACATTGTAGGTCTGATTGATTTCTCCACATGTTGGCTCCAATCCTTCTGTTTGCCCTTTCTGCTCTTATTGCACCTGAACTTTTCTGTCCTCTTGCAATTCTTCCCTTATCTCATTGATCAGCTTGACTGTACATAGGTGAACCTAACTCTTTTTTAAGAACATATAATAAGAAAGCATGGAATGAGAAAAGACCATCAGGCCCATTCTTTCCACAGACCTGATACAATTTGCTCCATCATGGAATCTACCCAATGTCTTTACTCTCCTGAGGAAAGCTTCAGCAAAGCTGCTTCCTATGCCCAAAGGTAAATCAAGCAAAATTTGAGAATATTTATCTAAACTTACATCCTGCACGATAAATCCCAAATGAGATGCTTTTCTTGGGCACAATATATCTATGGTCCTCGCAACAGAACCCCCATAACGTTCTATTTCTACTGTTTTTTGTTTGTTCGTGGGTGATGCTGGCAAATATTCCCATCCCTCGTTATCCTTGTAGCCCTTGATTCCGTTCCTAACCGGATGCTAATTCAGATCTGTTTGTAAAGATTATGTAGAAATTGCAACACAGAAACAGGCTGTTCAGCCCAACCAATCCGTGTTGGTGTTTATCCTCCAGACAAGCAGTAGTCCCAATCTCATGTGCCTTCCCTGTTTCCATTTCCCTATATCTCACTTTCCTTCAGCCGCCTATCTAACCTATTTTTAGAAGTTGACGCGATCTCTGCTTCAATCAATAACTCTGGCAGTGCCTCACAACCTCTATGTAAAAAAGAGTTTCTCCTGCTCTCCATCCCAAATCGCCTGCATTTATTCTTATGTCTATGTCTCCTTGTGCTGGACCTCTCAACCACTGGAAACAGCCTGTTTTTATCCATTCTGTCCCATCCCTTGATCTCCTCAGTTCTAACAAAAACAACCCCAATTTTTCACGTCTTTCTTTGTATTTGTACTTCCTCATACCAGGCAGTATCCTGGTGAATATGTGCCATACTCTCTCTATTGCCTCAACATCCTTCCTATAGTGTGGAGCCCAAATCTGCACTCAGCACTCCAACTGTGGTCTTGTTAAACTTTTATATAGATTCACATCTCGACTTTTATATTCTATGCCTCTTGCCATAAAACCCAGTATTCCATTAGCTTTTTTCAACAGCCTTATCCACTTGAAGTAGTGTTGAGATGGGAATGGAGGACGGGGGATGGGGGTTCAGGGGCAGAGAGGGAGACTGGGGAATGGGGGTCAGGGGATTGGGGCTCGGGCGGGGGGGAGGGAGGAGACTGAGGAGTGGCAGGAGATTGAGGCTTGTGCAGTGGGAGGAGGGGGGAGAGATGGAGACTGAGGAATGGGGTGGAGTGGTGGGGGAGGGGGTGGAAATGTGGGTCCCAGCAAATCCTGCAGAGCCGGGCGCAGCAGCAACTGCAATGTGGTGAATGGGAGCGGCACCAAGAGAGGAGCAGCCAGTAAAGGGATGAGTGAAACCTGGGGACTTTACTGTGGGTAAATAGTAAAAGATTGTTTCCACTGGTGGGCAAATCAGGAACAAGGGGAAGGAGACCGGTGATTCTCACTAGAAGAACTAAGGAGGAAGGGAGAAGGAAGGATTTTGAACTAAGGGCTCTCAGATCATGGAATGCTTCACCACATGTGGCTATTGAGGCAGAGAGTAGAACATCATTAAAGGGAATAAGTATTTATAAAGGATGAATAGAAAAAGATATGGGAGAATGGGGTTATAGGAGAGCGCCAACACCGGGGGCTGAATGGCCTCCTCCTTTGCTGTAATTTCTATCATTCAATGAAAAATCTCCTTTATTGAGTTCGTGCCCAGGGAGTGATTTAGAAATGTTGGTACTGAGCTGAGCTTAAGACGATGTGCCATGTGAGAAGTGCCCCAAACACTGAGCCCACTGCCCTTTGTGCGATCTCTCAAATTTGGTTCAGGTCAGTCTGCGCTGGCCGGTTTTGATGTGTGAAATCCAAGTGCAGATTGGCTCTGACTGAGGCTCCCAGTTCAGAGTTGTCACTTTCACACAGAACCTGAGTCCAAACCAGGGTCCAAGGAGACAGGGAGAGAGATCGAGCCTGTTAAAACTGGCATCCACTGGGGAGCCTGACCCCATGTTCTGCAGTACAGGAGGATTCTGGCTGTAGTTACAGGTGAATATCAGTGGGATATATGATTACTAGTAGTTACAAATTGGATATTGGGGTTTCACACCTATTACTACCAGTTACATAAAGACTATCGGGTGACTTATTGTGTTACTAATGGTTATGAGGGGAATCTGAATAGTCCCAGCATTACTATTAGTTTTCGGTGCAATTTCAGTGAGTTACTATTAGTTACTGGTGGAATCAAAGTTCCTCCCACCTCTGGATTACCCTCTGTGAATCCCTCCCTCACCTTCCCTCGGATACGTGTCACTTTCGGTTCTCGGAACTTCTCGTACAACCACGAGCAAAGATTCTTAACTACAGGCTACCCTACTGATATAGGGTAAATGCAATAACATTTGCAGGTGTCATGTGACCAGAATGTCACATGATCAAACCTCCAGGAATGCCTCCAACTGGAGTTGGGAACCTATGAGTATTGCGTGTTGCTCAGGATAAGGCATGAAGGTTGCACTATACCTGATGCAGGAGATGCAGCCGGTGAAGGGTGAATGGTGCCTGGCGGAGGGGATGCCCTCTGTGAGTGGCATGCATTGAAGGGAATAGAAATGGTGAGGGGTGCATGCAGTCTGTGAATGGTGCATGGTACTGGAATAATGCTGGAGAATTCTGCACAGCACTGGGCTGCAGCCGGTGAAGGGTGCACTGTGCCTGATGTGGGGAATGGGGTGTGTGGTGCTGGGATGTAGCTATGAGTGATGCACGGTGCAGGGGATGCAACCTGTGAATGTTGCAGTGCTGGGATGCAGTTGGTGAGTGTTGCAGTGCTGGAATGCAGCTGGAGAGCATTGCACATTGCTGGGATGCACTGTGCCTGATGCAGGGGATTCAGCCTATGAGTGATGCAGGGTACTGGGATGCAGCTGGTGATGGTGCACTGTGCCTGATGCAGGGATTGCGGGATTGCAGCCTGCGAGTGATGTACGGTACTGGCATGCAGCCTGTGCGAGCAAGGGATGCAGGTAGTGAATGTTGCACAGCGCCTGGTGCGCAGGGGCGGGGGTGCAGCTATTAGGTAGTGATCGATGCTGGGATGCAGCTGGTGCGTGTTGCACATTGCTGGGATGCACAGTGCCTGGTGCAGGGGATGCAGCCTGTGAGTGCTGCACAGTGCAAGCAAGGGATGCAGGCAGTGAATGTTGCACAGCGCCTGGTGCAGGGTCTGCAGGCGGTGAATGTTGCACATCGCCTGGTGCAGGGTCTGCAGGCGGTGAATGTTGCACAGCGCCTGGGTGCAGGGGATGCAGGCGGTGAATGTTGCACAGCGCCTGGGTGCAGGGTCTGCAGGCGGTGAATGTTGCACAGCGCCTGGGTGCAGGGGATGCAGGCAGTGAATGTTGCACAGCGCCTGGGTGCAGGGGATGCAGGCAATGAATGTTGCACAGCGCCTGGGTGCAGGGGATGCAGGCAGTGAATGTTGCACAGCGCCTGGGTGCAGGGGATGCAGGCAGTGAATGTTGCACAGCGCCTGGGTGCAGGGTCTGCAGGCGGTGAATGTTGCACAGCGCCTGGGTGCAGGGGATGCAGGCAGTGAATGTTGCACAGCGCCTGGGTGCAGGGGATGCAGGCAGTGAATGTTGCACAGCGCCTGGGTGCAGGGGATGCAGGCAGTGAAAGTTGCACAGCGCCTGGGTGCAGGGTCTGCAGGCGGTGAATGTTGCACAGCACCTGGGTGCAGGGTCTGCAGGCGGTGAATGTTGCACAGCGCCTGGGTGCAGGGTCTGCAGGCGGTGAATGTTGCACAGCGCCTTGGGTGCAGGGTCTGCAGGCAGCGAATGTTGCACAGCGCCTGGGTGCAGGGTCTGCAGGCGGTGAATGTTGCACAGCGCCTGGGTGCAGGGTCTGCAGGCGGTGAATGTTGCACAGCGCCTGGGGGTGCAGGGGATGCAGGCAGTGAATGTTGCACAGCGCCTTGGGTGCAGGGTCTGCAGGCGGTGAATGTTGCACAGCGCCTTGGGTGCAGGGTCTGCAGGCGGTGAATGTTGCACAGCGCCTGGGTGCAGGGTCTGCAGGCGGCGAATGTTGCACAGCGCCTTGGGTGCAGGGTCTGCAGGCGGTGAATGTTGCACAGCGCCTGGGTGCAGGGTCTGCAGGCGGTGAATGTTGCACAGCGCCTGGGTGCAGGGTCTGCAGGCGGTGAATGTTGCACAGCGCCTGGGTGCAGGGTCTGCAGGCGGTGAATGTTGCACAGCGCCTTGGGTGCAGGGTCTGCAGGCGGCGAATGTTGCACAGCGCCTTGGGTGCAGGGTCTGCAGGCGGCGAATGTTGCACAGCGCCTTGGGTGCAGGGTCTGCAGGCGGCGAATGTTGCACAGCGCCTTGGGTGCAGGGTCTGCAGGCGGTGAATGTTGCACAGCGCCTTGGGTGCAGGGTCTGCAGGCGGCGAATGTTGCACAGCGCCTGGGTGCAGGGTCTGCAGGCGGCGAATGTTGCACAGCGCCTGGGGGTGCAGGGTCTGCAGGCGGCGAATGTTGCACAGCGCCTGGGGGTGCAGGGTCTGCAGGCGGCGAATGTTGCACAGCGCCTGGGGGTGCAGGGTCTGCAGGCGGCGAATGTTGCACAGCGCCTGGGTGCAGGGGATGCAGGCAGTGAATGTTGCACAGCGCCTGGGTGCAGGGGATGCAGGCAATGAATGTTGCACAGCGCCTGGGTGCAGGGGATGCAGGCAGTGAATGTTGCACAGCGCCTGGGTGCAGGGGATGCAGGCAGTGAATGTTGCACAGCGCCTGGGTGCAGGGTCTGCAGGCGGTGAATGTTGCACAGCGCCTGGGTGCAGGGGATGCAGGCAGTGAATGTTGCACAGCGCCTGGGTGCAGGGGATGCAGGCAGTGAATGTTGCACAGCGCCTGGGTGCAGGGGATGCAGGCAGTGAAAGTTGCACAGCGCCTGGGTGCAGGGTCTGCAGGCGGTGAATGTTGCACAGCACCTGGGTGCAGGGTCTGCAGGCGGTGAATGTTGCACAGCGCCTGGGTGCAGGGTCTGCAGGCGGTGAATGTTGCACAGCGCCTTGGGTGCAGGGTCTGCAGGCAGCGAATGTTGCACAGCGCCTGGGTGCAGGGTCTGCAGGCGGTGAATGTTGCACAGCGCCTGGGTGCAGGGTCTGCAGGCGGTGAATGTTGCACAGCGCCTGGGGGTGCAGGGGATGCAGGCAGTGAATGTTGCACAGCGCCTTGGGTGCAGGGTCTGCAGGCGGTGAATGTTGCACAGCGCCTTGGGTGCAGGGTCTGCAGGCGGTGAATGTTGCACAGCGCCTGGGTGCAGGGTCTGCAGGCGGCGAATGTTGCACAGCGCCTTGGGTGCAGGGTCTGCAGGCGGTGAATGTTGCACAGCGCCTGGGTGCAGGGTCTGCAGGCGGTGAATGTTGCACAGCGCCTGGGTGCAGGGTCTGCAGGCGGTGAATGTTGCACAGCGCCTGGGTGCAGGGTCTGCAGGCGGTGAATGTTGCACAGCGCCTTGGGTGCAGGGTCTGCAGGCGGCGAATGTTGCACAGCGCCTTGGGTGCAGGGTCTGCAGGCGGCGAATGTTGCACAGCGCCTTGGGTGCAGGGTCTGCAGGCGGCGAATGTTGCACAGCGCCTTGGGTGCAGGGTCTGCAGGCGGTGAATGTTGCACAGCGCCTTGGGTGCAGGGTCTGCAGGCGGCGAATGTTGCACAGCGCCTGGGTGCAGGGTCTGCAGGCGGCGAATGTTGCACAGCGCCTGGGGGTGCAGGGTCTGCAGGCGGCGAATGTTGCACAGCGCCTGGGGGTGCAGGGTCTGCAGGCGGTGAATGTTGCACAGCGCCTGGGGGTGCAGGGTCTGCAGGCGGCGAATGTTGCACAGCGCCTGGGGGTGCAGGGTCTGCAGGCGGCGAATGTTGCACAGCGCCTGGGGGTGCAGGGTCTGCAGGCGGTGAATGTTGCACAGCGCCTGGGGGTGCAGGGTCTGCAGGCGGCGAATGTTGCACAGCGCCTGGGGGTGCAGGGTCTGCAGGCGGCGAATGTTGCACAGCGCCTGGGGGTGCAGGGTCTGCAGGCGGCGAATGTTGCACAGCGCCTGGGGGTGCAGGGTCTGCAGGCGGCGAATGTTGCACAGCGCCTGGGGGTGCAGGGTCTGCAGGCGGCGAATGTTGCACAGCGCCTGGGGGTGCAGGGTCTGCAGGCGGCGAATGTTGCACAGCGCCTGGGGGTGCAGGGTCTGCAGGCGGCGAATGTTGCACAGCGCCTGGGGGTGCAGGGTCTGCAGGCGGCGAATGTTGCACAGCGCCTGGGGGTGCAGGGTCTGCAGGCGGTGAATGTTGCACAGCGCCTGGGGGTGCAGGGTCTGCAGGCGGCGAATGTTGCACAGCGCCTGGGGGTGCAGGGTCTGCAGGCGGCGAATGTTGCACAGCGCCTGGGGGTGCAGGGTCTGCAGGCGGCGAATGTTGCACAGCGCCTGGGGGTGCAGGGTCTGCAGGCGGCGAATGTTGCACAGCGCCTGGGGGTGCAGGGTCTGCAGGCGGCGAATGTTGCACAGCGCCTGGGGGTGCAGGGTCTGCAGGCGGTGAATGTTGCACAGCGCCTGGGGGTGCAGGGTCTGCAGGCGGCGAATGTTGCACAGCGCCTGGGGGTGCAGGGGATGCAGCTGCTGAACAATCCGGATGGCGCCTGCCCAGCTGGCCGTGACGCGTATCCGGTTGTGGCAAGCGCGCGCTGTTTGCTTCGGCTCCGAGAGGCGGGAGAATGAGGCAGCGCGAGAGCCGGGAGCGGCTGTTGGGGGTGAGTGAGGGGCGGTTACCGTGAGCCCCCGGCCCCGGGGGTCTGAGTATCCCGGGCCTGCCGCTCAGTGCCCTCTCCTCCCCGGCTATGGGGGTCTCCCTCTCTGACAAAACATAGAGCCGGCTCGGGGCCCATTAAGCGGAGCTGTGGCCTGTGCCGCCCTGACCCAGTCGCAGGGCTGCCTGGAAGTACATGGTGGTGAGTGACAGCCCTTCAGCTGTCGGGGTGCGGGAGCAGCGGCCTGAATCCCAGCACAGACCCGGGGTCTGAGGTGGATGGTGCAGTTACCCACTGGGCTGTGGGTGAAGCTGTGCTTTTAGGGTCTTCGATGCTGCCTGCTGCTCTCCGCAGACCTTTGACCTGCAACTGTGCCTGTGCAACTCTGCATCAGTGGCTGGCTAGTTACTCTGCTGCCCCGTATCCTAAGCCGCACCAAGTCCCATTCACCCATCACCCCTGTGCTCGCTGTCCTACGTTGGCTCCCGGTCCTGCAACGCATCGATTTTAAAATTCTCATCCTTGTGTTCATATCACTTCATGGCCTCACCCCTTCCCTATCTCTATAACCTCCTCCTGCCCTACAACCCTCCGAGATCTCTGCTCCTCCAATTCAGGCCTTTTGTGCATCCCCGATTTCCTTCACTGAACCATTGGCGGCCGTGCCTTCAACTGTGGAGGCCCTAAACTCTGGAATTCCCTCCTTAAACCTTTCCGCCTCTCCATCTCTCCTCCTTTAAAATCTACCTCTTTGACCAAGCTTTTGGTCACCTGTCCTAATATCTCCTTATGTAGCTCGATGTCAGATTTTGTCTGATAATGCTCCGGTGAAGCGCTTTGAGACCCTTTATGACGTTAAAGCTGTTTGCTGGGAAACTTTTTAAGGTTGGTTTTGGACCTAATTGGAGTTATACTACACAAAATGTGAAGGCCAAGCTGTGTGACACTACATCTTGGGGCTGGTCTCACACCTGCTTGCTTTTGTGTACTTGGGAGTAAGACTGCTGACAGCCGTGTTGTACCACCGCCTTTGCATAAATGAGCATTTGAAACTAGTTCGCATTGATATGAAAGTGCTAGGCAATGGCATGGTTAATTTAAATTAATTCATCAATGTAGATGACCAAATACCAGTTCTAAAAAGTTTCACATTCATCATGATGAGCACAAAGTGAATTGCCAAACTCTGAAATGGTTTCTAAACCTTCTAAACCATCTATCTAAATGTATCTATGTATGTATAGCTCTATAATGTTAAAACTTGCACATCCTGTACACAAAGCTGACTACTACTTATGATTTTTGGTCATGCTTTTGTTTTTATGTAGAAATTACAACACAACAGGCCATTTGGCCCAACCAGTCCGTGTGGGTGTTTATCCTCCACTGGAGCAGTGCCCCTGATCCCATGTGCTCGTCCTGTTCCCATATCTCTTTATCCACCTTTCCCTCAACCATCTACCTAATCTATTCTAGATAGGAACTACTTTTTCATTAGTAATGGAATGCCTTTTGAGTAGGCAAGGTTTAGTTCAAAAGTTTTCAAAAAGTTTCCTGCATGGGGAACCGTCAGCAAATATTGACATTCCTGAGGAGCCCCAGCAAAAACTGAAATATTCCCAGTGGACTCCTGAAAACACTGACACTCTTGGGGCCCCATGTTTTAACTTAAAAAAAACTGATAATTATCCAAAGAAAACAGTGCCATCACTGCAGGGAGGTGCTTTTTTTCCCAAAAAATATACTCTAGTCATAAAATTTGCAACAATACATACAATACAGTTATCATCACATTTCATATGTAAACAATACAGATTGTACAATTTGCAAGATACATAAAGTACAGTTCAAATATGATTCTGACAATACAGTTACACATCGTACACAAATACAGTTCATGACACTCTCAGGTGCCTCATTGCATTACAATCAATATAGCTTATTGATTACAGATTCATTACAGGTACATTACATTTCATTACATCAATTTGTATTTTACATTCTGCCCGAGGGGGTTTTTCCCTGATTGCAGCCCCTTGGTAGACATTGGCGGGAAGGCTCTAAACAGTTGCCTTTCCCCACAGAGCCTTTGCGGCGGCCGCGCCCAGCTTCAGTGCGTCCCAGAGCACGTAGTCCTGGACCTTGGAATGTGCCAGTCTGCAACACTCGGTCAAGGACAGCTGCTTGTACTTTTTGCATGCGAGAGAGAAAAACAGACAGATGCGTGCACAAGAGACACTTGCGCCCAAGAGACAGACAGACACACACACACACACAGATACGCGTGCGCGCACACACGAGAGAGAGAAATGAAAGAGACAGATGAAAGAGAGAGACACGTGAGAGAGAAAAACAGAAAAGTGCACATGAGAGAGAGAGAGAGACAGGTGTGCAGATTAGAGAGACACATATATTAACATGTACCATTGCAAATTGTGATGCCAACATTTCTCATTAATTTTTGTTATGTCACCTGTCAAATTGTGGGTGCAGGCCTCTAGGTGGCTACATAGGTGCTTAGGCCAGTTTGTAGCTCGGTATGTGCTCTGGCCACTAGATGGCTTCGTGGCATGAATTTCTGAAGTCTCCCAACTGGATATAAAAAAACATTTGTATTCATCAATTGATTGTGGGCAGCGACAAGGACACTTTACAAGTATCGATACAATAAAACTCTTGCATAGAGCGTTCATACTTTCCCCGTCATATTGTGTTGATAATGTTATTGTAATAAAATGTTGTATCCTGTGACTCACTGTGAGCAATGCCACAAGAAGGTCAGTAGTTCTAAACTAAATGCCATTATAGCTTTAAGCTTAAAAAAAATTATTTTCATAAGTCAATACGGATATAGAAAAAAAAAGAGTAAAAACTGCACAAATAAGATTACATTCTGTACTTTTCCAGTACTAAGGGAATACAGCATTTCATCGGAATTGCCGTCTTTCGGATGAGAGGTTAAACCTGCCCTCTCGGAAGGTAAAAGATCCCACGGCACTATTTGAAGAAGAGCAGGGGAGTTCTCCCCAGCGTACTGGTCAATATTTATCCCTCAACCCACATCACTAAAACAGATTATCTGGTCAATATTGCATTGCTGTTTGAGGGACCTTGCTGTGCGCAAATTGGCTGCCGTGTTTTCCTACATTGCAACAGTGACTACACGTCAAAAAAAAGTACTTCATTGGCTGTAAAGCGCTTTGGCATGTCCTGAGGTAGTGAAAGGCGATATATGAATACAAGTTCTTGTCATTGAGTTAAGGCCAGTCCCATGAGTGGGATATACATCTTATCCCACAGCACCTGTATTCTGTTCTTGGTAAGTTAAGTGAAATAGTAAATCGGTGCAAATACTGTAATTTTATATCTAAACTCCATAGGTCCACAATTGTGGAGTGGTTTTGGTAATGTTCCCGTGAAATATCTTTCCTCAGGGTACCATATTCTCAGTCAAGATGTCACCTACGTGAAATATGGAAAGTGATCCATGGAGGTGCACTCACTATGTGTATAATACACTTTCAATTTAGATTATTTTTTTTAATGTGTTTTGTTTCTGTTCCAGCCCATCGAAGATCTCCTGCGCTGTGGCATCTGTTTTGAATACTTCAATGTTGCGATGATGATCCCTCACTGTTCACATAATTGTAAGTACTCCGGTTGCAGCATTCCTAACGCATGCATCCAAAACGCTTTAACCAATATGGTGGTGTCACTAGGATTTTAGTAAAGTGTAACCTGGGTGTGCGAAATTTTCACGCGTCTGCTCATTTGAAATGTGAAGTACACCCAGGGGTACAATTGTAGATTTCATTACTCCATACATAGATCATGTTTGTTGATATTGTTTGACATATGGGATACGCATGGAAAGGACATTCAAAGCTCTATAATGATAAGTGTTAAGTACTGGTGGTTACAGGTCTGCCACTGGCAGTGGTAACAACTTGAAGTGGTGAGATGTGAGTGCACACAACATTGAAGTGAATTGGATTAAATGCAATTTTTCCTGTAACGTATAGGCACTAATATGTAGTAATATGTAAGCCTAGTGATGGTGCTGTTATATTATGAAAAATGGGTCCAAGGGAAATTCACATTAGTGACAGGGTAGATGCTGAGAGGCTGTTTCCCCTGGCTGGAGAGTCTATAACTAGAGGTCATAGTCTCAGGATATGGGGTCGGTCATTTCTGACCGAGGTGAGGAAAAGTTTCTTCCCTCGGGGTTGTGAATCTTTGGAATTCTCTACCCGAGAGGGCTGTGGATGCTCAGTCGTTGAGTACATTCAAGACTGAGATCGATGGATATTTGCACACTAAGGGAATCAAGGGATATGGGGATAGGGCGGGAAAGTGGAATTGAGGTCGAAGATCAGCCATGATCTTATTAAATAGCGGAGCAGGCTCGAGGGGCCATATGGCCTACTCCTGCTCTTATTTCTTATGTTCTTACGTGACTATAGCTCATTATTACCGTACAGTCGAAGGGGAATTATATTCTGTTGAATTGTCTCAACAACAACTTGTATTTATATAGCACCTTAAATGTAGAAAAACGTCCCATAGTGTTTCACAGTTCCATAATTGTTCCAAGTATTTCTCAGGTCATTGTTGGACGTAGATGTTTTGTGCAGCACTTCTCTCGTCTGGCAATTGTGAATGGAGAGTTCAATGTTTGTAATGTCACAGGAGGGTAATGGAATGTGGTGAACAGTACCAGCAGATAATATCAGCCCATTGCTGGGCTGGCAGGTTCCCTGCTGTATATACATGGGGAAGTAAAGAGGCTGTACATGATTTGCAGGAGTACCTGAACAGAACAGGACGATTTGGTATTTCCTTCTGTATGCAGAGGATACTGATGCATGTGTAAAAATAAAAAGCTGGAAATATGAACATACAAAATTGACAAGCAGGAAAAGGCCAGGTGGTCCAACAAGCCTGACCCCCACACCATGATGGCCAGAGCAGCATGACTAAACACTTCCTCCCTCCCCCCTGCTGCCATAATGATAAGTGTTAAGTACTGGTGGTTACAGGTCTGCCACTGGAAGTGGTAACAACTTGAAGTGGTGAGATGTGAGTGCACACACCTTTGAAGTGAATTGGATTAAATGCAATTTTTCCTGTAACGTATTGGCACTAATAGGGAGAGGCAAAAAATACACAGAAGGCCTGTTGGGATCAGAAAAGGGAAAAGGCAGGTTGACGTTTGAGGTTACGGTTTGAATTAAGGAGCCTCGGAATTAGGGGTTCTCAGAAATAATCGGTCTTTGCTCGTTTCAGATCTCGATGGACCTGCTGTATATTTCCAGCATTTTCTGTTTTTATTTGAGTTCCCAATGTTTGCAGCTTTTCTCTTGTCCTCTTCCACAGTTGTATGTTTTGGGCGTTGTACCCCACTTTCTTCCCCTCCTCTCCTGACAGGCGCTAGCTTCTTTCTGGTACCTGGTCCATGTGGCCATTCTGGACAGTCAGGTTACTCCGCTGTGTGAGTTGATTTCATTGATGACCTCACTTCATGTTGCAGATGTGATCAGAAGCTGGTAAGGCCACAGCTGGAGTATTGTACGCAGTTCTGGTCACCACATTACAGGATGGACGTAATTGCTCTGGATAGAGTGCAGAGAAGATTTACAAGAATGTTGCCAGGGCTTGAAAATTGCAGCTGCGAGGAGAGATTGGATAGGCTGGGGTTGTTTTCCTTGGAGCAGAGGAGGCTGAGGGGAGACTTGATTGAGGTGTACAAAATTATGAGGGGCCCAGATAGAGTAGACAGGAAGTACCTGTTTCCCCTAGCGGAGAGTTCAAGAATTAGAGGACGTAGATTTAAGCTGATCAGCGGAAGGATTAGAGGGGACATGAGGAAAAACTTTTTTACCCAGAAGGTGGTGGGTGTATGGAATTCGTTGCCCGAATTGGTGGTAGAGGCAGGGACCCTCAACTCTTTAAAAAGTACCTGGACCTGCACCTAAAGTGCTGTAAGCTGCAGGGCTACAGACCGGGTGCTGGAAGGTGGGATTAGAACGGGCACCTGGTCGTTCTTCGAGCCGGCGCGGACATGATGGGCTGAATGGCCCCCTTCTGTGCTGTATCTTTTCTATGGTTTCTAAGCAGGGATTCTTGATGACTTTTTTCTCCTTCCTTAACCCAGAGACCGATTTTAATACCGAAATGCCACCTTGGCGGAGATCAGCTAACTCAGCACATACCTGGGATTGAACCTGGGGCCCTGTGATCTGTATGGACTATACTCTACAGTGTCCACTGAGACTGAATTCTGGAATTGTTAACCTGATGGCTGGCTCTTTGCAATGGGATGTACATTGGCTGATTTATTTCCGTTGCCCTGTGACTTACTGCCCAGGATGGTAGCTTTTGACAATCTGAGAGAAGGAGGGACCTCACTCTCTGTCCACTCATTTCACAACCAGTGAATCTTTTGCCTGTCTAGCAAATGATGAGTTAAGTTTGCATGGACTCCAGTGCAGCATTGAACATGGAGGTGTGATTTGATTCTGTTTTTAAGCTGCATGAAGGTGGAGGAACTGATATGGGGGTGGGTGGAATCTTGTCACTGGTTCCTTGAGGATAGCTCTGGAGCAGCATTAGCAGGCAGCTTCTCTCTGGGTGGGGGAGATAGTGAGGTGGCTGAGAACTATCACAAGCTTAAAAAAATTGGCGTTTTATTATAAATGGATTACCTAGTGAAGCAGAGAATGTGTACACAGCTGTTTGAAGGTACTGCAAAGTCAGTGCTCCTGTTCTGCGAAATACAATGGACTGTTTACTTTGTGTCACATTCCTTGTACGGGTTTGCTGTTTTTATTGTATCATGCAGAGATTTTAAAATGTTGATTTCTATGCAGGTTTTCCTCACCCTGCTCCTTTGAATGGCTTACATTTCTCTGTATAGAAATCAGACTGATAGGCCTGCAGTTGCCTGGATTGGTCTTGTCTTACTTCTTAAATATAGGTATCAGAATTTTCTGCTTTAATCCAGTGGTAACTCGCCAGTGGTTTTCAGTGCCCACAAAACTTTTCTTTGCTAACCCTCAGACCTCCCTCCCCCCTCAATTTCCCCACTGAAAATATGCTTTAAGGCTGATATTATTACAATTTTAAAATAAAGAAAATAAATTTTAATGTATTTTTCCAACTCTTAAAAAGAAATCCATAATGGCAAATGGGAAATTTGGCTCCTTGCATTGTCCCAGCCCCTATTTTCCATTGAGGGTTTTTTTTTCCTAAATATAATGTATTGCTGGTTATGGTACATATGGTATAGTATCGGGGATTCCTAATGAATCTATAAATTAAGTAAACTTCTGCCTCTGAGCATTGATTGACAAATAATTTTCCACCATTAAAATATTCTGCTTGTTCTTTAGACTCGTCAGAATGTGTTCAGCCAGGTAACCAGACACCCAGATGCTGACCTGCATGTGTTGAGTGGCACGTTATTAGAAAGAAAGGACCTCCTACCACTGGCACTGTGTTCCATGGTATTCTCTAGAGTATTCCTTTATTTGTAGAGCAAAATTCTGACTCTGGGCGGCCTGGGAGTTTTAGCAGTTAATTCTCTGTATGGGAATCAAGTGTATTTTTATAATAAATTAAAACCAAAGTATTTTCCTTATAGAAAATAGGAGCAGGAGTAGGCCATTCGGCCCTTTGAGCCTGCTCCGCCATACAGTATGATCATGGCTGATCCCCTATCTCAATACTATATTCCCGCTCTCTCCCCATAACCCTTGATCCTTTTGTGTCTGGAAATCTACCTAGCTCCTTCTTAAATATATTCAGTGACTTGGCCTCCACAGCCTTCTGTGGTAGAGAATTCCACAGGTTCACCACCCTCTGAGTGAAGAAATTTCTCCTCATCTCAGTCCTAAATGTCCTACCCCGTATCCTGAGACTGTGACCCCTTGTTCTAGACCCCCACTCCCTCCCCCCCCCCCCCCCCCACCCCCAAGCCAGGGAAAACATCTGCCTGCATCCAGTCTGTCTAGCCCTGTCAAAATTTTATATGTTTCAATGAGATCCCCTCTCATTCTTCTAAATTTGAGTGAATACAGGCCGAGTCGACCCAATCTCTCTTCATACGACAGTCCTGCCATATCTCTCATCCTGCATTTCACCTTTTGATGTAAGGCAAGAGCGAGCTGCCTGTTCAATTTAAAGTACTCGACGAGTTGAAAGTCCCTTCAGCTAAATGTTAGAAAAGCTGACCGCTGTTGTTTTTGACTACCCCCAGCACCTCTTGCCTCTGGCCTCAGTTCCATCAGTCTCTCTGTTTCTTACCTCAGGCTAAACCCGGTGGCGTGGAAGATTTGCCGTGAGCAAAACTTCCTTACTCACATCGGATCCATTGTCATTGTTGTGCCTCTGAAGCAATGCCTGCTTTTCCCCCCTCGCTGTAGCTGAAACCATACTCCATATCTTCGTCATCTTGACTTCTTCAGCAGTCTTATTGCTGGCCTCCCAGTTTTCACCCTCCATTAACTCTCATTTAAATGAGAATTCTATAGCCTGGGTCCCCTCCCAGACTTCCATCACCTCTATTCCTGTCAACCTCCCTGTGCCCAGGCGATTCATTTTAAGATTACCGCCCTCAATTTCATAGCCTTGTCCCACCCTATCTCAGAACTTTCCTCCAGTCATGCATCCTGACGTGCACTCGCTGCTTTTCCGACACCAGTTTGCTCTTGTTCTCTGGTCCCCCTGCTCCATCCTCAATGACTGCTCTATCACCTGCTACATCTCTGCCCTATGGACTGCATCCTCCAAATCTTTCCACCCTGCCACCTCCTTCCCTGCCTTCTAAAAATGCTTCTCTTTGAGTTTTCAGCCAACACCCTAATTCTGATTATTCTGCTGCTCAATGTCCACCAAAGGTCCTTCCTGTAAATTGATTTGAGACATTTTTAATTTGGGAAGTGCTACAGAAAGGTAAGGTAAGATAGTCACAATCATATATTGTAACTTAGCAAGAGAAAGGGCTCATTCTTGGATAAAAATAAGCTCCTAACAACTTCAAAATAATAGCTGCCACCGGGAATCACGGTCAAGTTGGAGGCTGCCAGCAAGAGTTGGTTCATGTCTGGTTGGGAATGCTAATGGGAGTCTGGTCTGATTGGGGAAGCCAGTGGGAGTCTGGTCTGATTGGGGAAGCCAGTGGGAGTCTGGTCTGATTGGGGAAGCCAGTGGGAGTCTGGTCTGATTGGGGAAGCCAGTGGGAGTCTGGTCTGATTGGGGAAGCCAGTGGGAGTCTGGTCTGATTGGGGAAGCCAGTGGGAGTCTGGTCTGATTGGGGAAGCCAGTGGGAGTCTGGTCTGATTGGGGAAGCCAGTGGGAGTCTGGATGTGGTTGGGGAAGCCAGTGGGAGTCTGGATGTGGTTGGGGAAGCCAGTGGGAGTCTGGATGTGGTTGGGGAAGCCAGTGGGAGTCTGGTCTGATTGGGGAAGCCAGTGGGAGTCTGGATGTGGTTGGGTGAGGGTTGTCAGTGGGAATCACAAGACTGAGTTTATATCACAAAGTTGCGAGTGGCCTATTTGAAAAAAGGCAAAATCCCAATTCTTGCAGGTTGTCAGATTATGTTGATATCCTGGATTGGGACTTGAACCCAATTTGAGATCATCACTAAAGGCCATTGTCAAATGGTTTTGAACTGCTCCACTTCATAATGATATGAAGAGTGGGTAGGACAGAGGATCTGGTGAAAGCTGTATGCACTGGGTGGAACCAGTAACACCCAATATAGTACAGTGGATTTCAGAAAAGGTGGTGTTGGTACAAATTTCAATTTTATTATCAAAATAGATCAAATTACAAAATTAGAAGTATGGATTTTGCCGTTCCAAACTTACAATATCTGAAGGGTGCATTTTGAGTTATGAAGTACTAGCAGTGGGAGCAATTTAATGTTTTGAATTAATATAACACAAGAAGCCTATTAGCACACCATTAAAGTGTATTGGCTTATGTGTGATTTTTCTTTCCTGCAGTGTATTAGTAACAATATGCTAAAGATGCTTAGTGATGGCGTGCAGAAAGACCAAATGAGTGATTATTTTAAATGTGTAATACAAAGGAAAAATTTGCAGAGCTATGGGGTAAGAGCAGGGGAGTGGGATTAATTGGTAGCTTTCAGAGATGGGCTGAATGGCATCCTTCTGTGTTGTATGATTTGATGAGTCAAGAGATGCACCGTTAAATCGCTGCTGTCTGAGTGTTGTAACAGAAAGCCTTGGCCTGAGGCTTGTGAATCATGCTGGTGACTGGAAGCAAATAGACAAGCAAGTAGATGGGGAGTCACAGTGGGTCAAGACTTATAGGTGACACATTTCTCTCCAATAATGCTACATTGAAGGTGGCTCTATCTACATCGTAGCTACAGAGCTTGGTCAAGTGTTTAATGTAATAGTCTACTCTTTCCATCCTTGCACTATGTTTCTTGAATGAGGAAGTGGACAAGACACTTGCTCCTCGGCCCCTGCACTGCAGCTGCGTAACTCGAGCCTGGGAATGATCTAAGAATGCCACAGGGCAACTTTTGAACTGATTTATTTTTGTTTCCTCCTGTCTCACACTCCCACTTTCCTTGGCAAATTGCCTAACCCCTACTCTCACTGGATCAGTTTAAAACAATTTTTCAGTTAGGTGTTAGATCGTTATCTTTCCTACTTCCTTACCAAATTGTTCCCTTTATTGATATTTTGTCCTGCAATTTTTTCCTTCAGGTTTTTCTTCCTTTAGTCCCATCCTCTCCTCAAGGTGCTCAGCCAGGCTGACTAGCTAGCAGCTGTGTTTTATCTCACCCAAATGACCATTCTTCAAGTGAACCAGGACAGTGGGCGACATAACCTGGGGAAGGGTGGGGGGTCATCATAGTGGAGTTTGATCCTACTGCCTGTTGCCAATAGTGCACAGGTGCCCTCTCTAACCTGGGAACACTGAAGTCAGTTGTATACTCTCCTCACCTCCCTGACTGAGATTAGCTAATTCAACACAGACCAGAGAACCAGTCAGGGACCTTCATGATCTGTATGGGTCACTAGCAGACCATAGGTACATTTACCCAGTGCTGTAACCAAAGGGAAATGGGAGTTGAAAATATCTCTGGCAAATATTTAAAATAACTTGATTCAGATAATGCAAAGTAATTTTACAATCAAGGAGTGTAGTGCTCTTGAAGGCAGTAGCACTGGATTCCACATCAGTGACATAGGTTTTTTGGGGTTTTGTGAGCTGCTGTCTCAGACGCAGAGTGGGATTTCTCTTGGAACAACCAAATTATTTGACTGGGGAGTTGAAGAGGGCACAGAATGACAGCTTCACTCACATTGACCCTGCCACACTTTGTCCTGTTTGCAGGTAATCAACCGGTCGGCCACATGAAAACAGACTTGCAAAGCGAGGGGATTATTTTTATCTTTGTTTGGAAAGCTGGATTTTCTTTGTTGTTTCTTTAAAAGCAAATGCGGCTGTTCAATTATACAATGTTGTCACTAGGATTCCAGTAAACCATCCATCAATACAATCATAGATTTTGCCCTTCCAAATGCGTGTTGTATGTGCAAAGATCATTTTGACTTGTACAACACTCAGGTGAAGAATTGGTGGTACAGGTGCGTTATTCTGGTGGGAAGTGATGAGTTAACAACACTTCAGTAGAGAACAAGTGGAGCTCCTTTAAAGGCATGCAGGATAAATACATATCTCAGAGCGGCAAATGTAGACTAAACAAACGTGACCCTAAACGGATTATGAAATTAATCAGAAATATAATGAGGAGGGAATATATAGACTGTGCAAATCCTCAAAGAGGGGGAAGTTCTAGCCAGACCAACCTCTGATGTTTTGAGGAAGTAACATCCTAAGTGGACTATGGAAAGCCCTTTGACTTGGTGTACCTACATAGCAAAAGGCTTTTGCCAAAGTTCCACACAAAAGGTTACTGTTACTGTTTAAAGTAAAGCAATGGAGGTTCAGAGTAGTCCCTCGGAATGAATAGGAAATTGGCTAAAGGATATAAAGCACTGGGTACATGTTAGAGGAACAATGTTGGGGTGAGGGCAGTTGCTGAGTTGGGTGCTCCGAGGATCATTGGTGGGACCCATGTTGTTTTGAATTTACGTAAAGGACCTAGTTTGGTAATTGGTCAGATTTACAGTCGGTACCAAACTAGGAGGGGCAGTTAATTTGGAGAAGACAGTTTGGGAACAACAAAGTGAGTTGGGAAAATTAAGTAAGTGGGCGGCACAATGCAGATGAAATTTAATATGGAAAAGTTGAAGTTCCCAGTGTACAGGCATGTGCAAGGAACCATAGATGAAGACCATAAGAAATAGGAGCAGGAGTAGGCCACATGGCCCCTCGAGCCTGCTCCGCCATTCAATCAGATCATGGCTGATCTTCGACCTCAACTCCACTTTCCTGCCCGATCTCCATATCCCTTGATTCCCCTAGAGTCCAGGAATCTGTCTCTCTCGGCCTTGAATATACTCAACGACTCAGCATCCACAGCCCTCTGGGGTAGAGAATTCCTCCTCATCTCGGTCTTAAATGGCCGACCCCTTATCCTACGACTATGCCCCCTAATTCTGGACTCTCCAGCCATGGGAAACAACCTCTCAGCATCTACCCTGTCAAGCCCCCTCATAATCTCATATGTTTCAATTAGATCACCTCTCATTCCTCTGAACTCCAGAGTGTATAGGGCTATTCTACTCAAGCTGTCCTCATAGGACAATCCTTTTATCCCAGGAATTAATCTAGTAACCTTTGCTGCACCGCCTCTAAGACAAGTATATCCTTCCTTGGATAAGGAGACCAAAACTGTACACTGTGCTCCAGGTGAGGTCTCACCAAAGCCCTGTTCAACTGTAGTAAGACTTCCTTACTTTTGTACTCCAACCCCCTTGCAATAAAGGCCAACATTCCATTTGCTTTCCTAATTGCTTGCTGTACCTGCATGCTAACTTTTTGTGTTTCTTGTACGAGGACACCCAAGTCTCTCTGAACACCAACATTTAATAGTTTGTCACCATTTAAAAAATATTCTGTTTTTCTATTCTTCCTACCAAAGTGAATAAACTCACTTTTCCCCACATTATACTCCATCTGCCTGTATCCCTTTGCAGACTCTTCGTATCCTCCTCATAGCTTACTTTCCCACCTAGCTTTGTGTCGTCAGCAAACTTGGATACACTACACATGGTCTCTTCATCTAAGTCGTTAATGTGGATTGTAAATAGCTGAAGCCCAAGCACCAATTCTTGTGGCACCCATCTAGTTACAGCCTGCCAGCCTAAAAATGACCCATTTATCTCTACTCTCTGTTTTCTGTCCATTAACCAATCCTCTATCCATGTTAATATGTTACCCCCAACCCCATGAGCCCATATCTTGTGTAACAACTTTTTATGTGGCACCTTATCGAATGCCTTTTGAAAATGCAAATATACTACATCCACTGGTTCCCCTTTATTTACCCTGCTAGTAACATCCTCAAAAAACTCTAATAAATTTGTCAAGCACTATTTTCCTTTTCATAAAACCATTTTGACTCTGCCTAATCATATTATGATTTTCTAAGTGCCCTATTATCACTTCCTTAATAATGGATTCCAGCATTTTCCCGACGACTGATGTCAGGCTAACTGGCATGTAGTTCCCTGTTTTTTCTCTCCCTCCTTTCTTGAATAGCGGGGTCACATTTGCTACCTTCCAATCCGCAAGGACTGTTCTAGAATCTAGGGAATTTTGGAAGATCAAAATGAATGCATCCACTATCTCTGCAGCCACCTCTTTTAGAACCCTAGGATGTAGACCATCAGGTCCAGGGGATTTATCAGCTTTTAGTCCCGTTAGTTTCTCAAGTACTTTTCCCCTACTAACATTAATTACTTTAAGTTCCCCACTCTCATTAGACCCTTGGTTCTCCACTATTTCTGGTATGTTTTTGTGTCGTCTTCTGTGAAGACAGATACAAAACATTTGTTTAACGCATCTGCCATTTCCTGATTCCCCATTATAATTTCTTCTGTCTCAGCCTCTAAGGGACCAACATTTACTTTTGCTACTCTCTTCCTTTTTGTACACATGTAGAGGTTCTTAGAATCCATTTTTATATTTCTTGCTAGTTTACTTTCATATTCTATTTTCTCTCTTTTTATCAATTTTTTGGTTGTCCTTTGCTGGTTTCTAGAACTCTTAATCCTCAGGCTTGCTTCTCTTCTTGGAAACATTTTAGGCCTCTTCTTTTAATCTAATACTATCATTAACTTCTTTAGTACACAAGGGTGGATCACTTTTCCCGTGGAGTTTTATTTCTCAATGGAATGTATATTTGTTGAGAATATTGAAATATTTCTTTAAATGCTATTGCTTTTCAACCATCATACCCTTTAATTTGGTTTCCTAATCTACCTTAGCCAACTCGCCCCTCATACCTATGTAATTGGCTTTATTTAAGTTTAGGACTCTAGTTTCGGACTTAAGTACGTCACTCTCAAACTCAGTATGAAATTCTATCGTACCGTGATCATTCTTCCCCAGAGGATCTCTTATTGTGAGACTACTAATTAACCCTGTCTCATTACATAATACAAGATCTAAAATAGCCTGTTCCCTGATTGGTTCTATGACGTATGGCTCTAGGAAACCACCTCGAATGCAGTCCATGAACTCGTCCTCCAAACTACCTTTGCCAACTTGGTTTGCTTAGTTTGTATGAAGATTAAAGTCCCTCACGATTACTGCATTACCTTTGTTACAAGCTCCTATTATTTCATGATTAATACTCTGTCCAACGGCATTGCTACTATTAGGGGGCCTATAAACTACTCCCACCAGTGTTTTCTGCCCCTTGTTATCTCTTATTCCCACCCATACTGATTCTGCTTCCTGATCTTCTGAGCCAAGATCCTTTCTAATCACTGTCTTTATGTCATCCTTTATTATTAGGGCTACACCCCCTCCTTTTCTATTCTGCTGGTCTTTTCTAAACGTCATGTATCCTGGAATATTTAGTGCCCAACCGTGGTCACTTTGCAAACATGCCTCTGTATTGGATATTAGCTCAAACCCGTTTATCTCTATTTGTACAATTAATTTATCTGTCTTGTTATGAATGCTCCGTGTGTTCCGATAAAGAGCCTTTAATTTTGACTTTTTACCATTTTTTCCTGCTTTGACATTATTTGCTGATGCACTATTGTTGGTAAACTCTCTGTCCCTTCCTGCCACACTCTGCTTATTTTTACCGAAATCACTACACTGCTCTGATGCCTTGACTTTCCTGATTAGATTTCTAAATTTCCCCTTGCCTGATCCCTCCCCTCCCCTTTTAGTTTAAAACCTTATCTACAGCTCTAGTTATTCGATTCGCCAGGACGCTGGTCCCAGCCTGGTTTAAGTGGAGCACGTCCCAACGGAACAGCTCTTTTTTTTCCCCAGTATTGGTGCCAGTGCCCCATGAATTGAAACTCCTGTCACCCACACCACTTTTTGAGCTATGCATTTAGCTCTCTGATCTGTTTGACCCTGTGCCAATCTGCACGTGGTTCAGGGAGTAATCCAGAGATTATTACCTTTGAGGCTCTGCTTATTAATTTAGACCCCAGCTCCTCAAACTGTCTCAGCAGAACCTCATTCCTAGTTCTACCTATGTCATTGGTTCCTACGTGGACCACAATAACTGGATCCTCCCCCTCATGCTTCGAGTTCTTTTCCAGCCATGAAGAGATGTCCTTAACCCTTGCACCAGGCAGGCAACGCAGCCTTCGGGACTCTCGGTCGCAGCTGTAGAAAACGTTTTCTATCCCCGACCACTACCACATTCCTTTTTACTCCCCCCACTTGTATGGCCTCCTGTACCACAGTGCCGTAGTCATTTTGCCCATCCTTCCTGCAGCCCTTGTTCTCATCCACACAGGTAGCTAGTATCTGTTGGACAAGGTCAAGGGCTGAGGCTCCTCCAATACTACAACCTGGGTCCCCATACCTGCCTGACTCGCAGTCACTCCCTCCTGTCCCTGATCATTGAATGAATCTAAACGACTACCTAATCTAAGGGGTGTGACTGCCTCCTGGATCAAAGTGTCCAGATAACTCTTCTCCCTCCCTGATGCATCGTAATGTCTGCAGCCCGTACTCCACTTCAACAACTCTGAGCCGAAGTTCCTCGAGCTGCAGACACTTATTGCAGATGTGATTGCCGGGGATCATGCTGCTCTCCACAAACTCCCACATGCTGCAGTTACGACACACCACCTGCCCTGCCATCGCTTGTTGAAGCAGAATTTATTTATTTACTTTATTAAAGTTTTTAATCACTCACTATTTTTGGTTTTATTAATTAAGTCATTTATCTCGTTTAAGTTACTGATTTAAGCTCTTAGTTAAACCGCTACCCTGACTTAGAGAAAAAAACAGTGACACTCACCAACCAATCACCTACCAGCTGTCCTGTGACGTCACTCTTTCAATTTCTGCCTGCGTGAGTTGACATCAACTGTGTAAAAACCACTTGCGGTCCTCCCCTCCGCTCCCCTCCCCTCCGCTCCCCTCCCCTCCGCTCCCCTCCCCTCCCCTCCGCTCCCCTCCGCTCCCCTCCGCTCCCCTCCGCTCCCCTCCCCTCCGCTCCGCTCCTCTCCCCTCCCCTCCCCTCCCTTCCGCTCCCCTCCACTCGCCTCCCCTCTGCTCCCCTCCCCTCCACTCTCCTCCCCTCCCCTCCATTCCCCTCCCCTTCCCTCCCCTCCGCTCCCCTCCCCTCCACTCCCCTCCGCTCCCCTCCGCTCCCCTCCGCTCCCCTCCGCTCCCCTCCGCTCCCTCCGCTCCGCTCCGCTCCCCTCCCCTCCCCTCCGCTCCCCTCCCCTCCCCTCCCCTCCCCCCGCTCCCCTCCCCTCCCCTCCGCTCCCCTCCCTTCCCCTCCCCTCCCCTCCGCTCCCCTCCCCTCCGCTCCCCTCCCCTCCGCTCCCCTCCGCTCCCCTCCCCTCCGCTCCCCTCCCCTCCGCTCCCCTCCCCTCCGCTCCCCTCCCCTCCCCTCCGCTCCCCTCCCCTCCCCTCCGCTCCCCTCCCCTCCCCTCCGCTCCCCTCCGCTCCCCTCCCCTCCCCTCCGCTCCCCTCCCCTCCCCTCCCCTCCCCTCCGCTCCCCTCCCCTCCGCTCCCCTCCCCTCCGCTCCCCTCCCCTCCGCTCCCCTCCCCTCCGCTCCCCTCCCCTCCCCTCCGCTCCCCTCCCCTCCGCTCCCCTCCCCTCCGCTCCCCTCCCCTCCGCTCCCCTCCCCTCCCCTCCGCTCCCCTCCCCTCCCCTCCCCTCCCCTCCCCTCCGCTCCTCTCCCCTCCCCTCCCCTCCCTTCCGCTCCCCTCCACTCGCCTCCCCTCTGCTCCCCTCCCCTCCCCTCCACTCTCCTCCCCTCCCCTCCATTCCCCTCCCCTTCCCTCCCCTCCGCTCTTCTCCCCTCCCCTCCCCTCCCCTCCCCTCCCCTCCCCTCCCCTCCGCTCCCCTCCGCTCCCCTCCGCTCCCCTCCCCTCCCCTCCCCTCCCCTCCCTTCCCCTCCCCTCCCCTCCCCTCCCCTCCGCTCCCCTCCCCTCCGCTCCCCTCCCCTCCCCTCCGCTCCCCTCCCCTCCCCTCCGCTCCCCTCCCCTCCGCTCCCCTCCCCTCCGCTCCCCTCCCCTCCGCTCCCCTCCCCTCCCCTCCGCTCCCCTCCCCTCCGCTCCCCTCCCCTCCGCTCCCCTCCCCTCCGCTCCCCTCCCCTCCGCTCCCCTCCCCTCCGCTCCCCTCCCCTCCCCTCCGCTCCCCTCCCCTCCCCTCCCCTCCCCTCCGCTCTGCTCCTCTCCCCTCCCCTCCCCTCCCTTCCGCTCCCCTCCACTCGCCTCCCCTCTGCTCCCCTCCCCTCCCCTCCACTCTCCTCCCCTCCCCTCCATTCCCCTCCCCTTCCCTCCCCTCCGCTCTTCTCCCCTCCCCTCCCCTCCCCTCCCCTCCCCTCCGCTCCCTCCCCTCCCCTCCGCTCCGCTCCGCTCCCCTCCCCTCCCCTCCCTCCCCTCCCTTCCCCTCCGCTCCCCTCCGCTCCCCTCCCCTCCCCTCCCCTCCGCTCCCCTCCCCTCCCCTCCGCTCCCCTCCCCTCCGCTCCCCTCCCCTCCCCTCCCCTCCGCTCCCCTCCCCTCCCCTCCGCTCCCCTCCCCTCCCCTCCGCTCCCCTCCCCTCCGCTCCCCTCCCCTCCGCTCCCCTCCCCTCCGCTCCCCTCCCCTCCGCTCCCCTCCCCTCCGCTCCCCTCCCCTCCGCTCCCCTCCCCTCCGCTCCCCTCCCCTCCGCACCCCTCCCCTCCCCTCCCCTCCCCTCCCCTCCCCTCCGCTCCCCTCCCCTCCGCTCCCCTCCCCTCCGCTCCCCTCCCCTCCCCTCCGCTCCCCTCCCCTCCGCTCCCCTCCCCTCCCCTCCGCTCCCCTCCCCTCCGCTCCCCTCCCCTCCGCTCCCCTCCCCTCCGCTCCCCTCCCCTCCGCTCCCCTCCCCTCCCCTCCGCTCCCCTCCCCTCCGCTCCCCTCCCCTCCGCTCCCCTCCCCTCCGCTCCCCTCCCCTCCGCTCCCCTCCCCTCCCCTCCGCTCCCCTCCCCTCCGCTCCCCTCCCCTCCGCTCCCCTCCCCTCCGCTCCCCTCCCCTCCGCTCCCCTCCCCTCCGCTCCCCTCCCCTCCGCTCCCCTCCCCTCCGCTCCCCTCCCCTCCGCTCCCCTCCCCTCCGCTCCCCTCCCCTCCGCTCCCCTCCCCTCCGCTCCCCTCCCCTCCGCTCCCCTCCCCTCCGCTCCCCTCCCCTCCGCTCCCCTCCCCTCCGCTCCCCTCCCCTCCGCTCCCCTCCCCTCCGCTCCCCTCCCCTCCTGTCTGCTCCTCTCCTCTCCCCTCTGCTCCGCTCCCCTCCGCTTTTCTCCTCTCCTCCGCTCCTCTCCGCTTCTCTCCTCTCCCCTTTTCCCCTTTCCTCCCCCCTCCTCCTCTGTCTGTTCCGCTCCTTTCCACTCCTCTCGGCTCTCGGACCTTTTTATCCTCTCCGCTCCTCTCGGCTCTTGGGCCTTCTGCTGACCGCGCTTTTTATCCTCTCCGCTCCTCTCAGCTGCATGGAGACCAGTTTCTGCAGCCATCCAAAGAACCTGGCTGCTCCAAAAGTGGTACCACTGCTCTAAGCACTCTGTATATCCTAATCTAGCCATCGCGACAGGGGAGATCGTAGGTTCGATGCCCGCTGTGCTCTTAGTTAGCTGTTATCAACTGAGGTTGTGCGAAGGATGCTAAACTTGGCTCCAATGCCTGGGCTAGGGAGGTGAAAAACAGCCAGGACCTCCACTTCTAATTGATATCCAGTTACCCCTGATGGAAGATAAAATCTGGAGAACATCCTGCATGTTGGGGGTCGAAATGGAGCTGGTACAGGTGAGCCGCAGTCCTCCTGGATGATTTATGAGGTACATGTACCCACCTTCACAGGCAGTGACCTCAGAAGGAGGGGAGAAAGTTCAAGCTTGCAATTTAAAGCAAAAAAAACTATCGGCTGCTGCTCCGTTAATTCTTTTTCTTGAATGCTGGAGTAAGCAGAGCTTGTAGATGGCAGCATTTCATCTGGAGCACACTCTTTTTGATGAAGCATCTTTACCATCATGCTGAGAACCAAAAAATGATCTCCTCACGCTCTCAGAAACTGATTGAAGTTCTACTAAATGTCAGGAGAGAAAATTGCCCATGAACTTCAAAGTTGCAATTTCAGGAACCGATGAAGGGCATAGATAGATCATAGGATCATAGAAGTTTACAACATGGAAACAGGCCCTTCGGCCCAACATGTCCATGTCGCCCAGTTTATACCACTAAGCTAGTCCCAATTGCCTGCACTTGGCCCATATCCCTCTATACCCATCTTACCCATGTAACTGTCCAAATGCTTTTTAAAAGACAAAATTGTACCCGCCTCTACTACTGCCTCTGGCAGCTCGTTCCAGACATTCACCACCCTTCCTCTGGACCCTTTTGTATCTCTCCCCTCACCCCTTAAATCTATGCTCCCTCGTTATAGACTCCCCTACCTTTGGGAAAAGATTTTGACTATCTACCTTATCTATGCCCCTCATTATTTTATAGACTTCTATAAGATCACCCCTAAACCTTCTACTCTCCAGGGAAAAAAGTCTCAGTCTATCCAACCTCTCCCTATAAGTCAAACCATCAAGTCCGGTAGCATCCTAGTAAATCTTTTCTGCACTCTTTCTAGTTTAATAATATCCTTTCTATAATAGGGTGACCAGAACTGTACACAGTATTCCAAGTGTGGCCTTACTAATGTCTTGTACAACTTCAACAAGACATCCCAACTCCTGTATTCAATGTTCTGACCAATGAAACCAAGCATGCTGAATGCCTTCTTCACCACCCTATCCACCTGTGACTCCACTTTCAAGGAGCTATGAACCTGTACTCCTAGATCTCTTTGTTCTATAACTCTCCCCAACGCCCTACCATTAACGGAGTAGGTCCTGGCCCGATTCGATCTACCAAAATGCATCATCTCACATTTATCTAAATTAAACTCCATCTGCCATTCATCGGCCCACTGGCCCAATTTATCAAGATCCCGTTGCAATCCTAGATAACCTTCTTCACTGTCCACAATGCCACCAATCTTGGTGTCATCTGCAAACTTACTAACCATGCCTCCTAAATTCTCATCCAAATCATTAATATAAATAACAAATAACAGCGGACCCAGCACCGATCCCTGAGGCACACCGCAGGTCACAGGCCTCCAGTTTGAAAAACAACCCTCTACAACCACCCTCTGTCTTCTGTCGTCAATCCAATTTTGTATCCAATTGGCCACCTCACCTTGGATCCCGTGAGATTTAACCTTATGTAACAACCTACCATGCGGTACCTTGTCAAAGGCTTTGCTGAAGTCCGTGTAGACCACGTCAACTGCACAGCCCTCATCTATCTTCTTGGTTACCCCTTCAAAAAACTCAATCAAATTCGTGAGACATGATTTTCCACTCACAAAACCATGCTGACTGTTCCTAATCAGTCCCTGCCTCTCCAAATGCCTGTAGATCCTGTCTCTCAGAATACCCTCTAACAACTTACCCACTACAGATGTCAGGCTCACCGGTCTTTGGATGTTGTTTATATGGACCTCTGGAAGACATTCGATAAAGTCCCTCATAACAGACTGTTAGCTAAAGTTGAAGCTCATGGAATTGAGGGCAAACTATTGACCTGGTTAGGAAATTGGCCGAGTGGCAGGAGACAGAGAGTAGGGTTAATGGGCAGGTACTCAAATTGGCAGGATGTGACTCGTGGTGTCCCACAGGGATCTGTATTGGGGCCTCAACTATTTCACTGTATTAATTAACGACTTGGATGATGGGATAGAGAGTTTGCCGATGACACAAAGATAGGCAGCGTTGTAAGCAGTGTAGATGGAAGCATAAAATTACAGAGAGATATTAATAGATCAAGTGAATGGGCAAAACTGTGGCAAATGGATTTCAGTATAGGCAAGTGTGACCTAAAAAGGATAGATCAGAGTACTTTCTAAATGGTGAAAAGCTTGAAAGACTGGAGGTCCAAAGAGACTTAGGGGTCCATGTACATAGATCATTAAAATGTCATGGACAGGTACAGAAAATAATCAAAAAGGCTAATGGAATGCTGACCTTTATATCTACAGGACTAGAATACAAGGGGGTAGAAGTTATGCTATAGCTATACAAAGCCCTGGCTAGACCACACCTGGAGTACTGTGTTCAGTTCTGGGCATCACGCCCTAGGAAGGATACATTGACTTTGGAGGGAGTGCAGTGTAGATTTGCTAGAATGATACCTGGACTCCAAGGGTTACATTCTGAGGAGAGATTACATAATGTATTCCCTGCAATTTAGAAGATTGAGGGGTGATTTGATCAAAGTTAGAGTCATAGAGAGTTATACAGCACGGATAGAGGCCCTTCGGCCCATCGTGTCCGCGCCGGCCATCAAGCCCAGTCTAATCTACTCCCATATTCCAGCATTTGGTCCGTAGCCTTGTATGCTATGGCATTTCAAGTGCTCATCCAAATGCTTCTTGAATGTTGTGAGGGTTCCTGCCTCCACAACCCTCTCAGGCAGTGAGTTCCAGACTCCAACCACCCTCTGGGTGAAAAAGTTCTTTCTCAAATCCCCTCTAAACCTCCCGCCTTTTACCTTGAATCTATGACCCCTTGTTATAGAACCCTCAACGAAGGGAAAAAGCTCCTTAGTATCCATCCTATCTATGCCCCTCATAATTTTGTACACCTCAATCATGTCCCCCCTCAGCCTCCTCTGCTCCAAGGAAAACAAACCCAATCTTCCCAGTCTCTCTTCATAGCTGAAGCGCTCCAGCCCTGGTAACATCCTGGTGAATCTCCTCTGCACCCTCTCCAAAGTGATCACATCCTTCCTGTAGTGCGGCGACCAGAACTGCACACAGTACTCCAGCTGTGGCCTAACCAGTGTTTTATACAGCTCCATCATAATCTCCTTGCTCTTATATTCTATGCCTCGGCTAATAAAGGCAAGTATCCCATATGCCTTCTTTACCACCTTATCTACCTGTTCCGCCGCCTTCAGGGATCTGTGAACTTGCACACCAAGATCCCTCTGACCCTTTGTCTTGCCTAGGGTCTTCCCATTCATTGTGTATTCCCTTGCCTTGTTAGTCCCTCCAAAGTGCATCACCTCGCACTTTTCCGGGTTAAATTCCATTTGCCACTGTTCCACCCATCTGACCAACCCATCTATATCGTCCTGCAGACTGAGGCTATCCTCCTCGCTATTTACCACCCTACCAATTTTTGTATCATCAGCGAACTTACTGATCATACCTTTTACATTCATATCCAAGTCGTTAATGTAGACCACAAACAGCAAGGGCCCCAGCACAGATCCCTGTGGTACCCCACTGGCCACAGGCTTCCAGTCACAAAAACAACCTTCGACCATCACCCTCTGCCTTCTGCCACTAAGCCAGTTTTGTATCCAAAGTGCCAAGGCACCCTGGACTCCATGGGCTCGTACCTTCTTGACCAGTCTCCTGTGCGGGACTTTATCGAAGGCCTTACTGAAATCCATGTATACCACATCCACTGCGTTACCCTCATCCACATGCCTAGTCACCCCCTCAAAAAATTCTATCAAATTAGTCAGACATGATCTTCCCTTGACAAAGCCATGTTGACTATCCCTGATTAATCCTTGCTTCTCCAAGTGGAGACTAATTTTGTCCTTCAGAATTTTTTCCAATAATTTTCCTACCACTGATGTTAGGCTCACTGGCCTGTAGTTCCCCAGTTTTTCCCTACTCCCCTTCTTGAATAATGGTACTACATTAGCGGTTCTCCAGTCCTCTGGCACATCCCCTGTGGCCAGAGAGGTTCTGAATATATGTGTTAGAGCCTCCGCAATCTCCTCCTTTGCCTCACACAGTAGCCTGGGATACATTTCGTCCGGGCCTGGGGATTTATCCATTTTTAGGCCTGCTAAAACCGCCAATACCTCCTCCCGCTCGATGTTAATATGTTCGAGTATATCACAGTCCCCCTGTCGTATTTCTATGTCTACGTCGTCCTTCTCCATAGTGAAAACAAAGTTATCTCCATATCTTGATATCTCCATATCTTGATATCTCCATAGTTATCAAGATATTAAGGGGAACTGATAGGGTAGAAAGAGAGAAACTATTTCCGCTGGTTGGGGAGTCTAGGACAAGGGGACATAGCCTAAAAATTAGAGTCAGGACTTTCAGGAGTGAAGTTAGGAAACACTTCTACACGCAAAGAGTGGTAGAAGTTTGAAACACTCTTCCGCAAACAGCAGTTGATGCTAGCTCAATTGTTAATTTTAAATCTGAGATTGATAGATTTTTGTTAACCAAAGGTATTAAGGGATATCGGCCTAAGGCGGGTACATGGAGTTAGGTCACAGATCAGCCATGATCTGATTGAATGGCGGAACAGGTGTGAGGGGCTAAATGGCCTACTCCTGTTCCTATGTTCCTAAGAGCAAAATAAGTGCATGAATTTAGAATTGCTAAGGGAATTAAAACAAGTGACTTTTAAGTACATCAGAGATAAAAAGTAATGAACACAAGAGTGTAGGGCCACTGGCTATAGAAACAGGAGTCAAAATTAGTAAAGATTTGGACATAGCCAGAAAATTAAAGGCATTCATTATATACAAATGAAGAAGATAATATGGGGACAGAACCATATGGACATTTCAAGACAGGCAGATTGAAGAATGTAACTGAATTAACATTACTGCTGAGCTGGGAACTGGATACTCGAAGAAGATCCAAGTAAATAAAATACAAGGGCCAGATGGGATTCACTCAGCGGTTCTTAAAGAACTGTTGGATGAGCTAGGAAGCACCATTAGCAGAAATCTTTCGGGATTGGCTGGAAAAGGGGGTAGTTCCGGAGGACTGTAGAACATCATAGGAACAGGTGTAGGTCATTCAGAAATCGATGCCTGTTCTGTCATTCAATTAAATCATGGCTGATCTGTATCTTAACTCCATTTACCTGCCTTGGTTCCGTAACCCTTAATACCCTTTCCTATCAAAAATCTATCAATCTCAGTTTTAAAATTTTCAATTGACTTAGTCATAACAGCTTTTTGGGGGAGATTTTCACTACCCTGTGTGTGAAGAAGTGCTTCCTGACATCACCTCTGAACCACTGAGCTTTAATTTTAAGGATATGCCCCCTTGTTCTGGACTGCCCCACCAGAGGAAATAGATCCTCTCCATCTATCCTATCAACTCCTTGATCATCTTAAGACTCCTCAATTAGACCAAATGTAGTGGCCTTATTTAAGAAGGAAACTGGGAAGATCCGGGTAATGATAGACCAGTTAGTGTGACATCAGTATCCGGTAAAATTCTGGAATCAATTTTTAAGGATCGACTGCTGGAGCACTTGGAGAGATGTAAACTAAATAGAAAAAGTCAGCATGGATTTACAAAAAGGAACTTTTTATGTAGAACATAAAATGGCAGACAATTTAGTTAGGATAAATATAAAGTATTGTAGGAACTTGTAGAGGCATTACAGGATTACTGGGAAAATACTGATCAAAGATGGTTCAGGAAAACAATCTTGGGGTAATACTAGATCCCTAAAGACATCATGTCAATGTTTAGCAGCTATCAATAAAAAACAATGGGATTGAATGTAAAGGATTTTGTTAGGTAAGGGTATCAAGGGACATGGAGCTAAGGCAGGTAAATAGAGTTGAGGTACAGATCAGCCATGATCTAACTGAATAGCTCAAGGGGCTGAATGGCCTACTCCTGTTCCTATGTTCCTAAAAAGAGGAATGGAGAGTAGTTCTACCATTATGTGGAACTTTGGTCAGGGCCCACTGTGTGCAATTTTGAAACCCACTCTACAGAAAGGATGTAGCTGAATTGGAAATGGCACAAAAAATGCTATTAAAATAAGAAGAGGTTGGAGAATAAAACATACAGGGATTGATTTAAGGACCTGGGGCTATTCATGTTGGAAAGAAGACTGAGGATGATATGAATGAGGTGTTCAGCGTAGTAAGATTAGTAAGGGCAGCATTTGTGTTGTATTGAGTGTTTAATACTAGAAGACATACCCTGTGGTATATGTTGTTCATTGACCTAAGCAGACCTTGGAAGGTAACAAGATAAATACAGATAAAGGAGCCTGTTCAGCCCATTTTAGTTCATCAATCCAAAAACAAATACAGCCCCTTCCCCATCGCATCATTTAATTGCATCTTGAATAAATATATGGTTTTCACCTCCACTAATTGAAGACCGTTCCTTCCTTGAAGACCACCCTAAGTGTTGATTCTGGTGCAAACCTTGACTCAGTGTAGCACTGGTGCCTCTGAGTGAGAAGGTCGTGGGTTCAAGCCCTGCTTGAGCAAATAATATAGGCTGACACTTAAGGCAGTACTGAGAGAGTGCTGAACTGTTGGAGGTGCTGTCTTTCAGATGAGATGGTTATTTGTATTACATCTATTCTTGAATGTTTCCCTTAAGTCTAATATGTTTAGCATTTGCAGGTATACTCATTTCCAGTTTCTGTTTTGACCTTCCAATCACCCTCCTGACATGTTTCTTGTATTTGTCCCAGTTGACCCCCTCACCCTTCTCATACCTTTTGTAGGTTGCTGGCTGCCTCCTTTGGCTCACCTCTTCCCCACCAATTTAATATCATCTGTAAATTTGACTAGTTTCCACTGGGCTCCTTCGTGAAGCTAATTTTTTTATGTTTCCCTTCGGGTTGACTTGTTAATCCATTCAGGTGTTTAACCCCGGCAGACAGACTGAATGGCATATCTGACATTTAACTGTTTTCATTGCTTTTGAGCAGGCATTGGTCTCAAACTGATTTGTTTGTCTTGCTATATTACAGTAATTTGAGAGATTATGATGATGTCCCTAAACTCTGCAATGTGATATATTGGAGTGTTTGATCCAACAAGACAGGCTCTGTAATATAGCAAGTGATCAACCCCAGCAGAGTAATTTTGGTAGATGAGAGGTCTAATCCCCTCACTGAATCTGTGGGTATATTGAGTTTAATGTCATTGCTGCTGAACAGGCACTGATTTATTGCTGCTACCGTTGCTGTCTTACAGTAACCCCAATGATAATGGTGTCATATTCTGACTCCAATGCCATATACCAGTAGACACATTCAGTTGTATACAAGATGTTTGATTCCAGCAGGTGGGTTTGGTGATTATATATAGGGGGTTTAATAAGGATGTCAAGGTCTTAGAGAGGGTGCAGAGGAGATTTACTAAAATAGTACCAGGGATGTGGGACTTCACTTATGTGGAGAGACCAGAGAAGCAGGAATTGTTCTTCTTAGAGTAGAGAAGGTTAAGAGGAGATTTATTAGAGGTGTTCAAAATTATGAAAGGGTTTGATAGAGTAGATAAGGAGAAGTTGTTTCTACTGGCAGGAGGTCGGTAACCAGAGAACAAAGATTTAAGATAATTGGCAAAAGAACCAGAGGGGAGAAGAGGAGAATTTTTTTTACGCAGTGAGTTGTTATGATCTGGAATGCACTGCCTGAAAGGGCGGTGGAAGCAGATTCAATGGTAATTTTCAAAAGGGAATTGGATACATACTTGTAAAGGAAAAATCTGTAGGGCTATGGGGAAACAGCAGGGGAGTGGGACTAATTGGATAAATCTTTCAAATGGGCTGAATGGCCACCTTCTGTGATGTATGATTCTATAACCCCAGCAGACAAACTCAATAACAGTGATACTTGACTAACTGGACTGGAGCAATGTGAGTAAGCCTCTGGTCTGGAATCAAAGTGGGCTCCTGTCAGTCTAGCTCAGTTAGTATCATTCCCATATCTTGACTCTGAAAGTCGAGAGTTTGAGCATCGCTATAGAGCTTGAGTACATAATCTTGGTTAACACTCCAGTGCAAAACTTATTGACTGCTGCATGTCTTTCAGATAAGATGTTAAACCCATTTGCTTGTGCCAGTGGTCTTACAAATCCCATGTTAAAATTCAAAGAACAGAGAGTTCTTTTGGCATCTTGGTTAACACTCCTTCCTCCCTTCCTGAACCAACAGAACCGAAAGAAACCGTTTAACTGGTTCTTCGTCTCATATGTGGGACCTTGCCATACACAAACATCAACAGTAATTGAACTTCAAAACATTTTGTCGTGTTTGAAGCCCTTTGAGCCATTGCTGTGAGGAGTGCTATGTAAATGTACGTTTTAGTGAATGAAATAGCACTTCCTGTAGCAAACTAGGCACCGGATGTTAGGGGACTGATGTTTTTTTCGCTATCAACAACAACGACTTGCATTTATATAGTGCCTTTAACGTAGTGAAATGTACCGAGGTATTTCACAGGAGTGTTATCAAACAAAATTTGACACTGAGCCACATAAGGAGATTTAGGAATATAGCAACAGGAGTAGGCCATTCAGCAGCCTCGAGCCTGTTCCGTCATTCAATCAAGATCATGGCTGATCTGTATTGTAACTCCATCTATCTACCTGGGTTCCATAACCCTTAATATCCTTGCCTAACAAAAATCTATCAATCTCAGTTTTGAAATTTTCAATTGACCCCTAACCTCAACAGCTTTTTGGGGGAGAGAGTTGCAGATTTCCACTACCCATTGTGTGAAGAAGTGCATTTTAACCTCACCCGTGACACGCCTAACTCTAATTTTAAAGTTATGCCCACTTGTTCCGGACTTTCTTACCAGAGGAAATAGTTTCTCTCTATCTACCCTATCAAATCCTTTAATCATCTGAAACACCTCAATTAGATCACCCTGTAATTTTCTATATTCAAGGGAATACAAGCCTAGTTTATGTAACCTGTCCTCATAATTTAACCCTTTTAGCCCTGGTATCATTCTGGGGAATCTGTGTTGCACTTCCTCATAGGCCAATATATTCTTCCTGAGGTGCGGTGTCCAGAACTGAATACATTACTCCGGATGGGGTCTAACCAGAGCTCTGTACAGCTGTAACATAACTTCCACCCCTTCGTATTCCTGTCCTCAAGATAAAGGCCAACATTCCATTAACCTTTTAAATTATTTGTTGTACCTGTCCACTAGCTTTTAGTGATTTCTATACTTGGACCCCTAAATCTCTCTGCTCATCCACAGTTCCTAGCATCTCGCTACTTAGAAAATACTCTGAACAATCTTTCTTAGGTCCAAAGTGACCTCATGTTTTCTCACATTAAACTCCATCTGCCACAGTTTTGTCCATTCACTTAATCTATCAATGTCCCTTTGCAACTTTCTGCTCCCATCGTCACTATTTACTGTGCTACCTAACTTAGTGTCGTCAGCAAATTTAGATATTCGGGGCTCTATTCCTTCATCCAAGTCATTTATAAATGTAGTGAAAAGCTGAGGCCCCAGTACAGATCCCTGGGGGACACCACTAGTCATGTCCTGCCAATTTGAGTACACACCCATTATCCTTACTCTCTCTCTCCTACCTCCTAACCAATTCTCTATCCAAGTCAATAGGTTGCCTCCAATTCCAGGCACCCTCATTTTTGTTAACAGTCTCTTAAGTGGAACGCCTCCTGGAAGTCCATTTAAATAACATCCATAGATACTCCCTTATCTACCGCAGTAGTTACCTCTTCAAAAAATCCAACTAGGTTCGTTAGACATGACTTACCCTTTACAGATCCATGCTGGCTCTCTCTGATCAGCTCATATTTGTCCAAATGCTCAGTCACTCTGACCCTAATAACAGAGGGTAAGCGGCTCTTGCCACTTTCTATGAATCTCTTTGCTGTTTGTTATATCTCAACCTGTCCATGGGATCTCTACTGTTATTTGTCTTCATATAAGCCCTTTCTTTTAGTTTTATACTGTCTCTCACCTCTCTTGTTGACCAAGGTTGTTTAATTACACAAGTAGAGCTCTGGCTCTTTGGGGGTATGTACAGGTCTTGTATTCTACCAAATACTTTTTGAACACCTCCTACTGTTCATCTGTAGTTTTATCATTTAGTAGTTCTGCCCAGGCTTTTGTGGTCAATTCTTGCCTCATCGCTCCAAAGTCAGTCTTACCTAAATTTAAAACCTTGACTTGTGACTCACCTTTCTTCCTCTCAAACCGCATATCGAATTCTGTCATATTATGGTCACTGTTAGCTAGGTGTTCCCTTACTGTTAGATTATTGGCTAATTCAAGCTCACTACTTATTATTAAATCTAAGATGGTCTATTCTCCTGTTGGTTCAAGAACATATTGTTCCAGAAAACTGTCCCAAATACACTTAAAGAATTCGCTGCCTTTGGGACTCGAGCTGTTCTGCTTCTCCAAGTCTATGTGAAAATTGAAGTTTCCCATTATAAACGCTCTGTTTTTGCAACAAACTTCTCTGATCTCCACGTTTATATATCCCAGTTACTTTGTCACTGCTATCTGGAGATCTATAAACAACTCCAGGACAGGTGACCAAAAGCTTAGTCAGAGAAGTAGGTTTTAAGGAGTGTCTTAAAGGAGGAGAACGAGGTAGACAGCCGGAGAGGTTTAGGGAGGGAATTCCAGAGCTTAGGGCCTAGGCAGTTGAAGGCACGGCCAACAATGGTGGAGCGATGAAATATTAGCACCCTCCAGAATTTTTCAATCTCTGTTTGTTTTTCTGTTTCGAAACATGATTGACTTGCAAGTGAACACGCTCCATGTTGAAGTCTTTTCAAACGTAAAGTATTTGCCTCATGATTTGAGTTGCTGTTGGGCTGCAGTGCAATTTCACTGATGTGAGAGAAAATCCTCAAAGCATAACTGGAACTTTTTTTGCACAGGTTGTGTAAACAGTCAGGTGAAAAAACAAGAGAAGTTTCTCTATTGCCAACACCCACTCTGCCAACCTTGGAATTTGAAGCCACTTTAAAACAATGGCAGTGTACTTCTGAAAGATTGTATATTGAAATTTTAGGCAGGATTTTCTGCCTTCTCTCTGGAGGTCCCTTTGATCTCATTGAGGTGTTCAAGGATTCAACATTGCTTCATCTTCCTTGAAGGAATCTGCACTGCATTTCTTGCTCTCTGGTCTCAGACTGATTTGTTGCTGTTGCTGTTGTCATGATATAGTCATATTGTACCAACAATTATGATGCCAACCTCATATCCTGTGATATTATCTCACTGTTTAATCCTAGGAGATGTACTGTGGTATATGTTGAGAGATTTAACTCAGCAGATGGTCTCTGATATATTGAGTGTTATAGTAGACAGACTAAGTAGTTTATTAGGTGTTTAATCCCATCACGTGTATTGTGCAGTATATCAACAACAACAACGTACATATATATAGCACCTTTAACTTAGAAAAACATCCGAAGGTGCTTCGCAGAGGTGAAAGAGAAAAATGGACATGAGTCTTGGATTTAAGCAAGAGATATTTGGAGGGGTGATCAAAGAGCTGGGTTTTAAGCAAGGTCAAAGGGAGAGAGAAGGTGTAGAGGTGACAGGGTTTGGAACTCCCTTCCTAAACCCCTCCACCTCTCCACCGAAGCATAGGGCATAGGCAGCTGAAGGCACAGCTGCTAATGGTAGGGTGAAAGAAAGGAGGGGGTGATGCACAAGAGGATGGAGTCCGCAATGGAGAGTTTGCGGAGGAGGTTACAGAGATTAGAGATTGGGAGGGCCACGGCCAAGGAATGTATTTAAATATAAGAATGAGAATTTTAAATGTGAAGTTTTGGGGTCTGGGAGCAGTGAGTTGATGGGCGAGTGGGAGTGGGTCTTGGTGAGGGATAGGATATTTATCTGAAGTTTACGGGAGATATAGAACTGGGTGTCTTTAGCATACGTGTGGGGGAAGCCGACCCCATGTCACTGGGTGACGCCACCGAGGGGCAGCATGTAGATGAGATAGAGTAGGGCACCAAGAATGGATCCCTGGAGGACTCCGGAGGTAAAGTTGCCGAGGTGGGAAGAGAATCCATTGGTAAAGTGCTTTCGCTACGACGGGATAGATAAGAGTGGAATCAAGTGAGGGCAGTCCCACCGAACTAGACAAAAGAGGAGAGGTGATGGAGTGGTCGACCATGTCAAAGGCTGCCGAGGGGTTGAGGAGGTCTAGTGTACCACAGTCACAGTCACAAAGGGATCTGCGCAGACAGTTGTGGGTAATTCATTTGAGACAGTATACCTAATCATACATTGGAGTGTTTCATTGTTACAGGCAGACTGTGATTAATTGAGGCTTTAATCCGATCGGACTGTATAGTGTATCCCACGTTTAGTCCTTATTGGTCTTGCGTAGGAGCTAGGCTCCAACTGACTGCTGCTGCCGTTGCCCTGATACACTAGTGCCAGTGATTGTAATGTTGCCTCTGAATTCTGTGAAATCATTTTGTAGTGCTTAATCCCAGCAGATAGGCTCTCTGGCATTTTTTAAAATCTCATTTGTCAGCCCTTGTAGTTATATTGAACATTTAATCCCAGGAAACAGATCAGTTGTTTAATCTCTTCAGGCAGATCCTGTGGTATATTGTGTGTTTAATCTCATCAGATTCTGTGGTATGTTGAACCCCTTTTCTTCCCTCACCTCCCCCTCCCCCCCCCCCCCCCCCCCCAAAAAAAAAATTAAAACGACAGTCCTACAACTGACACATCAGAAAGTCACCTGGTTGCTCTGTCTGCTCTTCAGGACCACCTTTCCTTACCCCAGGAGATTGCTGTGGATGGCTTTCCTTGTTGCTGTTCCCTAGTGCAGTGCAGTTTTTGCATTGCTCCAGACTGATGGCAGAGTAACAGACAGATGGGCAGAACGTGGGAGAAACTGAGGAGAAAACTCCTGAGGTGTGAAAAGTAACCTGTGATAATAACAGCTTATGGAAATAAATAAGAGGAGATCAGCATCATCAGATCCTGCAGTTTTAGGGTATCAATCTAATTTATAGGATCCTGCAGTCTTAGGGAATCAGCCTAATTTATGTGCTTCACCAACATCAGGGAAAAAAGCTTAGATGGACTTCTTTTTTCCTTCATTGCAAAAAGATTTCTTGTACACACTTTGAAATGTTGATGTCACATAGATTGCGAGATGGCTGGTTTTTAAAAAAAAAAGCAATTCAGGACTGTTTGCATCAAATATCTGATGGACCCTCATACACATTTTCCAACAGAGACGGGTGGATAGCTGGAGCCTGTCTCGTTTCCTTCTTTTCCTTCCAAGGACACTAAGGCCAGTGGTAGCAGCTCAAGTGCAGCCCCAGTGTCAGACTCTTTGTCAGCGCTGTCCCAGTGTCAGACTCTTTGTCAGCGCTGTCCCAGTGTCAGACTCTTTGTCAGCGCTGTCCCAGTGTCAGACTCTTTGTCAGAACTGTCCCAGTGTCAGACTCTTTGTCAGCGCTGTCCCAGTGTCAGACTCTTTGTCAGCACTGTCCCAGTGTCAGACTCTTTGTCAGCGCTGTCCCAGTGTCAGACTCTTTGTCAGCGCTGTCCCAGTGTCAGACTCTTTGTGAGCGCTGTCCCAGTGTCAGACTCTTTGTGAGCGCTGTCCCAGTGTCAGACTCTTTGTCAGCGCTGTCCCAGTGTCAGACTCTTTGTCAGCACTGTCCCAGTGTCAGACTCTTTGTCAGCGCTGTCCCAGTGTCAGACTCTTTGTCAGCGCTGTCCCAGTGTCAGACTCTTTGTGAGCGCTGTCCCAGTGTCAGACTCTTTGTGAGCGCTGTCCCAGTGTCAGACTCTTTGTCAGCGCTGTCCCAGAGTGTCAGACTCTTTGTCAGCGCTGTCCCAGAGTGTCAGAGTCTTTGTCAGCGCTGTCCCAGAGTGTCAGAGTCTTTGTCAGCGCTGTCCCAGAGTGTCAGACTCTTTGTCAGCGCTGTCCCAGAGTGTCAGACTCTTTGTCAGCGCTGTCCCAGAGTGTCAGACTCTTTGTCAGCGCTGTCCCAGAGTGTCAGACTCTTTGTCAGCGCTGTCCCAGAGTGTCAGACTCTTTGTCAGCGCTGTCCCAGAGTGTCAGACTCTTTGTCAGCGCTGTCCCAGAGTGTCAGACTCTTTGTCAGCGCTGTCCCAGAGTGTCAGACTCTTTGTCAGCGCTGTCCCAGAGTGTCAGACTCTTTGTCAGCGCTGTCCCAGAGTGTCAGACTCTTTGTCAGCGCTGTCCCAGAGTGTCAGACTCTTTGTCAGCGCTGTCCCAGAGTGTCAGACTCTTTGTCAGCGCTGTCCCAGAGTGTCAGACTCTTTGTCAGCGCTGTCCCAGAGTGTCAGACTCTTTGTCAGCGCTGTCCCAGAGTGTCAGACTCTTTGTCAGCGCTGTCCCAGAGTGTCAGACTCTTTGTCAGCGCTGTCCCAGAGTGTCAGACTCTTTGTCAGCGCTGTCCCAGAGTGTCAGACTCTTTGTCAGCGCTGTCCCAGAGTGTCAGACTCTTTGTCAGCGCTGTCCCAGAGTGTCAGACTCTTTGTCAGCGCTGTCCCAGAGTGTCAGACTCTTTGTCAGCGCTGTCCCAGAGTGTCAGACTCTTTGTCAGCGCTGTCCCAGAGTGTCAGACTCTTTGTCAGCGCTGTCCCAGAGTGTCAGACTCTTTGTCAGCGCTGTCCCAGAGTGTCAGACTCTTTGTCAGCGCTGTCCCAGAGTGTCAGACTCTTTGTCAGCGCTGTCCCAGAGTGTCAGACTCTTTGTCAGCGCTGTCCCAGAGTGTCAGACTCTTTGTCAGCGCTGTCCCAGAGTGTCAGACTCTTTGTCAGCGCTGTCCCAGAGTGTCAGACTCTTTGTCAGCGCTGTCCCAGAGTGTCAGACTCTTTGTCAGCGCTGTCCCAGAGTGTCAGACTCTTTGTCAGCGCTGTCCCAGAGTGTCAGACTCTTTGTCAGCGCTGTCCCAGAGTGTCAGACTCTTTGTCAGCGCTGTCCCAGAGTGTCAGACTCTTTGTCAGCGCTGTCCCAGAGTGTCAGACTCTTTGTCAGCGCTGTCCCAGAGTGTCAGACTCTTTGTCAGCGCTGTCCCAGAGTGTCAGACTCTTTGTCAGCGCTGTCCCAGAGTGTCAGACTCTTTGTCAGCGCTGTCCCAGAGTGTCAGACTCTTTGTCAGCGCTGTCCCAGAGTGTCAGACTCTTTGTCAGCGCTGTCCCAGAGTGTCAGACTCTTTGTCAGCACTGTCCCAGTGTCAGACTCTTTGTCAGCACTGTCCCAGTGTCAGACTCTTTGTCAGCGCTGTCCCAGAGTGTCAGACTCTTTGTCAGCGCAGTCCGAGAGTCAGACTCTTTGTCAGCACTGTCCCAGAGTCAGACTCTTTGTCAGCACTGTCCCAGAGTCAGACTCTTTGTCAGCACTGTCCCAGAGTCAGACTCTTTGTCAGCGCTGTCCCAGTGTCAGACTCTTTGTCAGCGCTGTCCCAGTGTCAGACTCTTTGTCAGCGCTGTCCCAGAGTGTCAGACTCTTTGTCAGCGCAGTCCGAGAGTCAGACTCTTTGTCAGCACTGTCCCAGTGTCAGACTCTTTGTCAGCGCTGTCCCAGTGTCAGACTCTTTGTCAGCGCTGTCCCAGTGTCAGACTCTTTGTCAGCGCTGTCCCAGAGTGTCAGACTCTTTGTCAGCGCAGTCCGAGAGTCAGACTCTTTGTCAGCTCAGTCCGAGAGTCAGACTCTTTGTCAGCACTGTCTCAGAGTCAGACTCTTTGTCAGCACTGTCTCAGAGTCAGACTCTTTGTCAGCACTGTCCCAGAGTCAGACTCTTTGTCAGCACTGTCCCAGAGTCAGACTCTTTGTCAGCGCAGTCCCAGTGTCAGACTCTTTGTCAGCGCTGTCCCAGTGTCAGACTCTTTGTCAGCGCTGTCCCAGTGTCAGACTCTTTGTCAGCGCTGTCCCAGAGTGTCAGACTCTTTGTCAGCGCAGTCCGAGAGTCAGACTCTTTGTCAGCGCAGTCCGAGAGTCAGACTCTTTGTCAGCGCAGTCCGAGAGTCAGACTCTTTGTCAGCGCTGTCCCAGAGTCAGACTCTTTGTCAGCACTGTCCCAGTGTCAGACTCTTTGTCAGCGCTGTCCCAGAGTGTCAGACTCTTTGTCAGCGCAGTCCGAGAGTCAGACTCTTTGTCAGCGCAGTCCGAGAGTCAGACTCTTTGTCAGCACTGTCCCAGAGTCAGACTCTTTGTCAGCACTGTCCCAGAGTCAGACTCTTTGTCAGCACTGTCCCAGAGTCAGACTCTTTGTCAGCGCTGTCCCAGTGTCAGACTCTTTGTCAGCGCAGTCCCAGTGTCAGACTCTTTGTCAGCGCTGTCCCAGTGTCAGACTCTTTGTCAGCGCTGTCCCAGTGTCAGACTCTTTGTCAGCGCTGTCCCAGAGTGTCAGACTCTTTGTCAGCGCAGTCCGAGAGTCAGACTCTTTGTCAGCACTGTCCCAGTGTCAGACTCTTTGTCAGCGCTGTCCCAGTGTCAGACTCTTTGTCAGCACTGTCCCAGAGTCAGACTCTTTGTCAGCACTGTCCCAGTGTCAGACTCTTTGTCAGCGCTGTCCCAGAGTGTCAGACTCTTTGTCAGCGCAGTCCGAGAGTCAGACTCTTTGTCAGCGCAGTCCGAGAGTCAGACTCTTTGTCAGCACTGTCTCAGAGTCAGACTCTTTGTCAGCACTGTCCCAGAGTCAGACTCTTTGTCAGCACTGTCCCAGAGTCAGACTCTTTGTCAGCACTGTCCCAGAGTCAGACTCTTTGTCAGCACTGTCCCAGAGTCAGACTCTTTGACAGCACTGTCCCAGTGTCAGACTCTTTGTCAGCACTGTCCCAGAGTCAGACTCTTTGTCAGCACTGTCCCAGAGTCAGACTCTTTGTCAGCACTGTCCCAGAGTCAGACTCTTTGTCAGCACTGTCCCAGAGTCAGACTCTTTGTCAGCACTGTCCCAGAGTCAGACTCTTTGTCAGCGCTGTCCCAGAGTCAGACTCTTTGTCAGCGCTGTCCCAGAGTCAGACTCTTTGTCAGCGCTGTCCCAGAGTCAGACTCTTTGTCAGCGCTGTCCCAGAGTCAGACTCTTTGTCAGCGCTGTCCCAGAGTCAGACTCTTTGTCAGCGCTGTCCCAGAGTCAGACTCTTTGTCAGCGCTGTCCCAGAGTCAGACTCTTTGTCAGCGCTGTCCCAGAGTCAGACTCTTTGTCAGCGCTGTCCCAGAGTCAGACTCTTTGTCAGCGCTGTCCCAGAGTCAGACTCTTTGTCAGCGCTGTCCCAGAGTCAGACTCTTTGTCAGCGCTGTCCCAGAGTCAGACTCTTTGTCAGCGCTGTCCCAGAGTCAGACTCTTTGTCAGCGCTGTCCCAGAGTCAGACTCTTTGTCAGCGCTGTCCCAGAGTCAGACTCTTTGTCAGCGCTGTCCCAGTGTCAGACTCTTTGTCAGCGCTGTCCCAGTGTCAGACTCTTTGTCAGCGCTGTCCCAGTGTCAGACTCTTTGTCAGCGCTGTCCCAGTGTCAGACTCTTTGTCAGCGCTGTCCCAGTGTCAGACTCTTTGTCAGCGCTGTCCCAGTGTCAGACTCTTTGTCAGCGCTGTCCCAGTGTCAGACTCTTTGTCAGCGCTGTCCCAGAGTGTCAGACTCTTTGTCAGCGCAGTCCGAGAGTCAGACTCTTTGTCAGCGCTGTCCCAGTGTCAGACTCTTTGTCAGCGCTGTCCCAGTGTCAGACTCTTTGTCAGCGCTGTCCCAGTGTCAGACTCTTTGTCAGCACTGTCCCAGTGTCAGACTCTTTGTCAGCGCTGTCCCAGAGTGTCAGACTCTTTGTCAGCGCAGTCCGAGAGTCAGACTCTTTGTCAGCGCAGTCCGAGAGTCAGACTCTTTGTCAGCACTGTCTCAGAGTCAGACTCTTTGTCAGCACTGTCTCAGAGTCAGACTCTTTGTCAGCACTGTCCCAGAGTCAGACTCTTTGTCAGCACTGTCCCAGAGTCAGACTCTTTGTCAGCACTGTCCCAGAGTCAGACTCTTTGTCAGCACTGTCCCAGAGTCAGACTCTTTGTCAGCACTGTCCCAGAGTCAGACTCTTTGTCAGCACTGTCCCAGAGTCAGACTCTTTGTCAGCACTGTCTCAGAGTCAGACTCTTTGTCAGCACTATCCCAGTGTCAGACTCTTTGTCAGCACTGTCCCAGAGTCAGACTCTTTGTCAGCACTGTCCCAGAGTCAGACTCTTTGTCAGCACTGTCCCAGAGTCAGACTCTTTGTCAGCACTGTCCCAGTGTCAGACTCTTTGTCAGCACTGTCCCAGAGTCAGACTCTTTGTCAGCACTGTCCCAGAGTGTCAGACTCTTTGTCAGCACTGTCCCAGTGTCAGACTCTTTGTCAGCACTGTCCCAGAGTCAGACTCTTTGTCAGCACTGTCCCAGTGTCAGACTCTTTGTCAGCGCTGTCCCAGTGTCAGACTCTTTGTCAGCGCTGTCCCAGTGTCAGACTCTTTGTCAGCGCTGTCCCAGTGTCAGACTCTTTGTCAGCGCTGTCCCAGTGTCAGACTCTTTGTTGGCGCAGCACTCTCCGAAGATGCTGAGTCATTAATGTTTTTAAAACAACAACATTAAATACAAGTTGATATTTCTGTTATTTATGTGGGAGAAGTCGTCACTGAGACAAAAGCAAAATACTGTAGATTTTGGAAATCTAAAACAACAGCAGAAACTGCTGGAAACATTCTGATGGTCGGGCGGCATCTGTGAAGAGAGAATCAAAGCTAACGTTTCATGTTGATGACCTCTCATCAGAACTGGAAGACGCTAGTGGTTAACTTATTTTAAACAAGTACAGGGCCAGGGGGAAGGGAAGGGAAGGGAGACACTTTCTTATCACTGAGATTTGATTGTGAAATATTCATGCTCCAGCAGTATGATTTTTGTCATTCCAGACATGGGTTGTGTAAGACATTAGGCTGAAGTATATTGGTGGTTATAAGTCTGTCATTGATAGTGGTAGTAGTGGGCACAATTTAATCTATTGGATTAAGTGTATTTTTTCTTATAACATTGGTATCAGCATGTTTATTAATCCTCATGGCAACACTAGGAAGCAGTCTGCTCTGGTGAATAATCAGTTATGAATTAGTCCTAATGAATCTTTAATAGATTTCTTTCTCTTGCTGTATCAGGGATGAGGGACTTCAGTTATGTGAGAGACTAGAGAAGCTGGGATTGTTTTCCTTATAGCAGAAAAGGTTAAGGGGAGATTTGATAGAGGCGTTCAAAATCATGAACGGTTTTGATAGAGTAAATAAGGAGAAACTGTTTCCATTGGCGGGTGCGTCGGTAACCACAGAATACAGATTTAAGATAATTGACAAAAGAACCAGAAGGGAGATGAGGAGAAATTGTTTTATGCAGTGAGTTGTTATGGTCTGGAATGCACTGCCTGAAAGAGTGGTGGAAGCAGATTCAATGGTAACTTTCAAAAGGGAATTGGATAAATACTTGAAAAGGAGAAATTTGCAAGGCTATGAGGAAAGAGCAGGGGAGTGGGACTAATTAGATAGCTCTTTCAAAGAGCTGACACAGGCACGATGGGCCAAATGGCCTTCTGTGCTGTAAGATTCTATGATTCTAGGTGAGAAATAGAATTATTGTGATTGTTTATACGTAACATTGTTGAAAAACTGGAAAATTCTGCTCCATTTTTCCTGCCAATTTTCTCCTCCTGAAAGACCTGCATTCATATAGCATCTTATCACATCTAACACCTCAATGCCTTTCACCCAAATTACTTTTACATTGTTTTGTAGGTGATTGCAGCAACCAAGTTGCATACAGCAAGATCCCACAAGCAAAAATGAGAAGAATGAGCAGTTAATCTGTTTTAGCTATGTTGGCCAAGGCACCAGGAGAACTCTCTTAGCTTCTTCAAAAAATGTCATGGCATTTTATTTTTATTAGGAAAAGAGAATACATACATATGTTTTGTAAAGACACTGCAATTTTCTCACAAAAAGTACATACAGGAAATATGTTGCCGTGGCATCTTTTACATCTACTTGAACAAGCAGCTGGCGCTTTGGTTTGAAGGTTTCTTCACCTGAGGAAAGCACCTTTGTCAGTGCAGAATTCCCTCAGTAAGCACTAAAGTGTCATCTTAGGTTATGTGCTCAAAACCTGCTGCCTCAAAAGCAAGAGTGCTATCTGCTGAGCTAAACTGATACTTAGTAAAAGGCGCCAACTTGTGTCAGGGTTTGGTCCCATTGGGACACTTAGCCTTCTTAAAATCGCTCTCAAGTGACCTTTCTTTACAAGCCTGGAAGCTGATGTCTGCAGGTCAGTGGAGCCAGATGCCCCACAGCTCTGTCTGTTCATGCCATAACCTGACATCTATAACTATGCATTGAGTAGCGGTCACTGGATAGCAATCAGTAGCAGGAGCCCTGGCTGATATTTTCTTCCTTTCCCCCCACCCCCCCACCCCCCACACGCCTTAATTTTACAAGATGCACTGCATGGAAAATTTAATGTGGAAAGAGTATGGTAGGTGCACCTGATAGTGTTACCATTTTTCCTGCTGACCCACTGAGTCTGTAGGTAAATAACAGATAAAGTTAGATGCAAATCCCAAATGATGTCCACTCAGTATGTAACATTAGTGAATTCACAATCTCAATATATAATCACCATTAGGTGAAGAATTTCAGATGTCAATTTCCCTCTTCCCATTTGAGCAATGTGTAGGAAAAAAGGATTGGGATATATATGATGCCTAAATTAGCTTGATTTGAATGATCCTATAGCCAATCCGATTAATATTAGCTGGTCTATTTCTATGGTTTTGCACACAGCGAGTCAAGACCTGTACAGTGTTGAAAAATTTCATCTGGATCTTCCTAAAGGACGTAATGACCACACATCCTAAATCAGTGGACTATAGAAACTGCTACTATAATAACAATAGTAATTGTAAACAATTTTACAACACCAAGTTATAGTCCAGCAATTTTATTTTAAATTCACAAGCTTTCGGAGGCTACCTCCTTCCTCAGGATAAAATAAAATAAAATTGCTGGACTATAACTTGGTGTTGTAAAATTGTTTACAATTGTCAACCCCAGTCCATCACCGGCATCTCCACATCATGACTAACAATAGTAATGGTTTAGTACAAAATGTGTTGCTGCTTTTTTGACACAATATAATTGCATCAGGAAAACTGAAGCTACCGAAACCATGAACCACAAGCATCACAACCTACTACCAATGAAAGGATACTGATAAACATTACACCGTAGCTAAGTAGGCACCAATGAATTCATAAATTAATGTAGCAGCCAGCACCACTTCATAGAGCAAACTAATACATTAATGCAGCAGTGGGCACCAGTGAATTAAATGGAGAAGTGGGCGGAAGTGAATTAATACATTTATAGAACAACTGAAACAGCAATAAATTAATGAATGAATGTTAATGACCTTCCCTCCCCCTTCACTGATCCCTTTTACCTCTTCTGATCTCTCCCTCCCTGAATGCCCCCTCCACTGCCCTTGTTGTCTTACTTCAATTTTTCTGTCTTAAAGCTAGTTCCCTTGTTATAACTACATAGAGTTACATAGAATCTACAGCACAGAAACAGGCCATTCAGCCCATCTAGTCTTTGCTGGTGTTTATACTCCACATGAGCCTCCTCCCACTTTAATTACCTCTTGCCCCCCCCCCCCCAATATCCTTCTATTCCCCTCTCCCTCATGCATGAATCAAGCCTTCCCTTAAATGCATCAATGCTATCTGCTTCAACCACTCCATGTGACAGCGAGTTCCACATTCTCATCACTCTGTGCAAAGAAATTCCTCCTAAACTCTTTTTCTATTCATTCATGGGATGCGGGCGTGGCTGGCAAGGCCAGCATTTATTGCCCATCCCTAATTTCACTTGAGCTGCCTTGTTGAACCACTACTGTATGTGTGGTGAAGGTTCTCCCACAGTGCTGTTAGGTAGGGAGTTCCAGGATTTTGACCCAGCGACGATGAAGGAATGGCGATATGTGGGTTTGGGAGGTGCTGTCGAAGAAACCTTGGCGAGTTGTTGCAGTGCATCTTGTAGATGGTACACACTGCAGCCACGGTGCGCCAGTAGTGAAGGGAGTGAATGTTTAGTGTGGTGGATGGAGTGCCAATCAAGTGGGCCGCTTTGTCCTGAATGGTGTTGAGCTTCTTGAATGTTGTTGTAGCTGCACTCATCCAGGCAAGTGGAGAGTATTCCATTACACTCCTGACTTGTGCCTTGTAGATAGTGGAAAGGCTTTGGGGAGTCAGGAGGTGAGTCACTCGCCGCAGAATACCCAGCCTCTCAGCTGCTCTTGTAGCCACAGTATTTATGTGGCTGGTCCAGTTTAGTTTCTGGTCAATGGTGACCCCCAGGATGTTGATGGTGGGGGATTTGGTGATGGTAATGCCATTGAATGTCAAGGGGAGGTGGTTAGACTCTCTTGTTGGAGATGATCATTGCCTGGTACTTGTCTGGCACGAATGTTACTTGCCACTTATGAACCCAAGCTCGGATGTTGTCCATGTCTTGCTGCATGTGGGCACAGACTGCTTCATTATCTGAGTGGTTGCAAATGGAACTGAACACTGTGCAATCAACAGCGAACATCCCCACTTCTGACCTTATGATGGAGGGAAGGCTATTGATGAAGCAGCTGAAGATGGTTGGGCCGAGGACACTGCCCTGAGGAACTCCTGCAGCAATGACTTGGGACTGAGATGATTGGCCTCCAACAACCACTACCATCTTCCTTTGTGTAGGTATGACTCCAGCCACTGGAGAATTTTTCCCCCAATTCCCATTGACTTCAATTTTACTAAGGCTCCTTGATGCCATACTCGGTCAAATGCTGCCTTGATGTCAAGGGCAGTCACTCTCATCTTACCTCTGGAATTCAGCTCTTTTGTCCATGTTTGGACCAAGGCTATAGTGAAGTCTGGAGCCGAGTGGTCCTGGCGGAACCTAAACTGAGCATCGGTGAGCAGGTTACTGGTGAGTAAGTGCCGCTTGATAGTACTGTCGACGACACCTTCCATCACTTTGCTGATGATTGAGAGTAGATTGATGGGGCAGTAATTGGCCGGATTGAATTTGTCCTGCTTTTTGTGGACAGGACATACCTGGGCAATTTTCCATTTTGTTGGGTAGATGGCAGTGTTGTAGCTGTACTGGAACAGCTTGGCTCGAGGCGGGGCTAGTTCTGGAGCACAAGCCTTCAACACTACAGCTGAGATGTTGTTGGGGCCCATTGCCGGTGCACTCTGCCATTTCTTGATATCACGTGGAGTGAATCAAATTGGATGAAGACTGGCTTCTGTGATGATGGGGACCTCGGGAGGAGGCCGAGATGGATTACCTACTTGGCACTTCTGGCTGAAGATGGTTGCTAACGCTTCAGCCTTGTTTGTCTTTTGCACTCACGTTCTGGACTATGCCATCATTGAGGATGGGGATGTTCACGGTGCCTCCTCCTCCGGTTAGTTGTTTGTTTGTCCATCGCCATTCATGGCTGGATGTGGCAGGACTGCAGAGCTTTGAACTAATCCATTGGTTGTGGGATCTCTTAGCTTTATCTATAGCATGTTGCTTCTGCTGTTTAGTATGCATGTAGTCCTGTGTTGTAGCTTCACCAGGTTGGCACCTCATTTTTAGGTACGCCTGGTGCTGCTCCTGGCATGCTCTTCAACACTCTTCATTGAACCGGGGTTGATCATTTGGATTGTTGATCATGGTAGAGTGAGGAATATGCCGGGCCATGAGGTTACAGATTGTGCTGGAATACAATTCTGCTGCTGATGGCCTACAGCGCCTCATGGATGCCCAGTTTTGAGCTGCTAGATCTGTTCTGAATCTATCTAATTTAGCACAGTTGTAGTGCCACACAACACATTGGACGGTGTCCTCAGTATGAAGACGGGACTTCGTCTCCACAAGGATTGTGCGGTGGTCACTCCGACCAATACTGTCATGGATAGATGCATCTGTGACAGGTAGATTGGTGAGAACGAGGTCAAGTGAGAACGTGTTGGTTCTCTCACCACCTGCCGCAGGCCCAGTTTGTCAGCTATGTCCTTCAGGACTCTGCCAGCTCAGTCAGTAGTGGTGCTACCGAGCCACTCTTGGTGATGGACGTTGAAGTCCCCTACGCAGAGTGCATTCTGCGCCCTTGCTACCCTCAGTGCTTCCTCCAAGTGGTGCTCATCGTGGAGGAGTACAGATTCTTCAGCTGAGGGAGGGCAGTAGGTGGTAATCAGCAGGAGGTTTCCTTGCCCGTGTTTGACCTGTTGCCATGAGACTTCATGGCATACAGAGTCAATGTTGAGGACTCCCAGGGCCACTCCCTCCTGACTGTATATCACGGTGCCGCCACCTCTGGTGGGTCTGCCCTGTCGGTGGGACAAGACATACCTAGGGATGGTGATGGAAGATTCTGGGACGTTGGCTGAAAGTTTTGATTCTGTGAGTATGGCTATGTCTGGCTGTTGCTTGACTAGTCTGTGGGACAGCTCTCCCAATTTTGGCACAAGTTCTCAGATGTTAGTGAGGAGGACTTTGTCGGGCCCACTGGGCTTGGTTTGCCTTTGCTCTTGTTGTTTCCGGTGCCTCGTAGTCCGTCCGGTTTTATTCTTCTTATGACTTTTTGCAGTGGGATTATACAAATGTGGCTATACAACTTGCTAGGCCATTTCAGAGGGCAGTTATGAATCAACCACATTGCTGTAGGTCAGGAGTCACATATGGGCCAGACCGGGTAAGGACAGCAGGTTTCTTTCCCTAAAGGGCATTAGTGAACCAGATAGTTTTTACAACAATAGGGTCAATAGTGGTCATCGTTATTGATAATAGGTTTTTTATTATTCCAGATTTTATTTCATAGAATCATAGAAAGGTTACAGCTTAATTAACTGAATTTAAATTCCCCAGCTGGCTTGGTGGGATTTGAGCTCATGACTCTGGATTATTAGTCCAAGCCTCTGGATTATTAGTCCAGTAACATAACCACTATGCCACCGTACCAGATATTTGATTTGCCAGTGGCTATCTTATATTTACGCCCCTCTGTTCTGCACTCACCCACAAGTGGAAACAGTTTCTCTACATCGACCCTATTGAACCACTGTCATTACTCTCAGATCCCTGGACCACACTCTCAACAGTACCAAACCACATGACCTCTGACCCCTCCTCCCCATTACATCAATGTATCTGTGTATCTACCTGCTACCATGAACATCTTCTCTACCAACTGTGTGTGGATCCTGGACTGAAAAAATAGAGAAGTAGGACGACACAAATTTAGGGTATGGGTAAACGGATATGTAATAATAATAACAGAGGTCAATATTTTACAATTTGCTCAAAAATGTGCACATAATCACGGGATTTAAACCTGAAAATGCGCTAATGTCACTTATCGAATTCCAATAAATGAGTGGACCTAAAACTACATTGTTTGTTACAACACATAAAATTGTATCCTCTGACTCACTATGAGCAACACTATGGGAGATCAGCTAGTGTAGTATACATTGTAACAGCCACGTTTAAATGTTCCTATATAAAGTCCAGCAGATGCACATGAGAATGATAGTGGCATAGATTAAAAAGATAAGGTCCCACCAACTATTACACTGTCCTATTGGTCCCAAGACCTGGGGACATAATTGCTTGTATAGAACCTTGGTTAGACCACACGGAGTACTGTGCACAGTTCTGGTCTCCATATTATGAAAAGGATATAGAGGAATGGGAGAAGGTCCAAAAAAGATTTACAAGGATGGTACCAGAACTGAGAGGTTATACCTATCAGGAAAGATTGAACAAGCTGAGGGGTAACCTGATAGAGGTCTTTAAGATTATGAAAGGGTTTGATGGGGTAGATGTAGGTAGCATAGTGGTTATATTACTGGACTAGTAATCCAGAGATCTGGACTAAAATCCAGAGTCATGAGTTCAAATCCCGCCACGGCAGCTAGCGAATTTAAATAAAAATCTGGAATTAAAATACTAGTATCAGTAATGATGGCCATGAAACTACCGGATTGTCGTAAAAACCCATCTGGTTCACTAATGTCCTTTAGGGAAGGAAACCTGCCGTCCTTACCTGGTCTGGCCTATATGTGACTCCAGACCCACAGCAATGTGGTTGATTCTTAATTGCCCTCTGAAATGGCCTAGCAAGCCACTCAGTTGTAAAAATCTCGCTACGAAAAGTCATAATAAGAACTCCCTTCCTAACAGCACTGTGGGAGAACCGTCACCACATGGACTGCAGCGGTTCAAGAAGGCGGCTCACCACCACCTTCTCAAGGGCAATTAGGGATGGGCAATAAATGCCGGCCTCGCCAGCGACGCCCACATCCCGTGAACGAATAAAGAAAAAGATGTTTCCACTTGTGGGGGAGGCCATAAGTACAAGATAGTCACTAATAAATCCAATAAGGAATTCGGAAGAAACTTCTCTGCTCAGAATGTAGAACTTGCTACCACATAGGATATAATTACTGTCAGCGCTATTCAAGTTTGTTTAATCCAGAGGGCTTGTGTAGAATTGGTTTACTGTTTGCAAACTCTGTGAAGCTTGTTTGATTTGATTACTGAGGTCATGTAAGAAAGTAACCTCATGGTCATTTCAGCTCCTCTGCAGGACCCTGTCGCCGAGATCCCATTTCCAGTGGTGTACTATGAATTTCCAAAGTATAGCAGGTTAATGTTACCTGAACAAATTGTCTGCACTCAGTATGTGCCTTCACAGTTCAGTTATAAATTGTTGTTTTCCTGACCAAAACATTTCATGGGTTGTTTACCCATCTGTGCAAGCACCCGCAGAGTACAAAAATACTCCTTCATATTTCCCTCACTAGATTAATTTCTACTGTAACGCCTGATACTATATGAAAAGGCATGTCAGGTTCAATAGTTTTTTTTCATTTTCTAGATTGTTCCCTTTGTGTGCGGAAATTCTTATCATACAAGACCCAGTGCCCGATCTGTTGTGTGGTAAGTAAGACTTTTGCTGGCCTGAAAAAAAAGGTAATGGCTGATCTGGAACATTCTATAAGAAAGTAAAATGACATTATGAGGACATTTAATTACATATTGAACTTAATATTTTTCCATATTAAAGACCATGGTCATCCCAGACCCAAACTATGAAAATCCTGGGATTTTGAGATTGAGAAGCTAATATAATTGGGACAAACATGACTGCCAAGGACAGAGTTTACTTTAAATCCTTTATCGGTCAAATGAACCTGTGATGGGAATCAAATGTTGAGAATTCAGGTCCGATCCTGTTCTTCTTCAAAGTGAAAGAAGCTTCTCCTTGTAGAGGATGAGTAAAGCCGAAGGAATCCGTCAGAGAGGCATGAAAATGTTGGGACCAGAGAGCAGTGCCGCTGACTGTAAATGGCATCTTTTCCAATCAATATTGTTTATGGTCACCTGTCCCAAGAGCATCTCAACCGTGGACAAAGCCAAGGAGAAGAAAGAAGCAAGACACAATGTGAATGGAAGATACAGAGAAAATATAAAGAGCAAGAATGAAAGGGACGGGGAAAGAAACAAGAGATAGACATAGGAGAATATCAGTGTGAGGGACAGACAAAAACATGGAAGCAAGTAAAGTAGAGTGAGAGAAACGAGAGACATTGTGAGAGGACGAGAGAGAAAAGTCAAAATCTGAGAGAGAGAAAAAAAGAGAAGAAATTTGACAGAAAGAGAGCCCAATGTTCCGTGAGAGGTTGGATTTTTGGTGCTGGTCACGTCGCACTCAGTCAACACAACGTCTTGGGGATTTTGTATTCCATTTATTCTGAATATTCATTAGCACATCGTTTTATTGCTAATGTTTTCAGGCATGATAACAGTTTACCCATGGGTAGTTAACACTATCTTTCAGAAGATGGGGCTGAAGGTTTTCGGGAATGTGTCAATATTTGCGGGGTGTCTTCCACGTAGAATAATTTGTGTGGTGCTGAGGGAGTGCTGCATTGTGGCAGGTTTTGTCCTTTGGAAGAGACTTTAAACGGAGTCCCCGTTTACCTGTTCAAGTGAATGTTAAAGACCCCACGACACTATTCAAAGAATAGCTGGGAGTTCTCTGTGTCCCGGTCAACATTGTTCCCTCAACCAACAGCAACAAAACCAGATTAACTGGTCATTAATCTCACCGCTGTTCTTGAGATCTTCCTGTGCTTTCACATTTGTTTGTGAGGTTGGAGAGACATGATACGATGCTGCGTAAATGCAGTTCTTTCTTTCTTGAAATGGATTTGACCTTAGACCAGCCAGTGGCTGAATACAGCTTGTTGTGCAGCATCCACTCTCAAGCCAAGCATTTCCTGTGTCTGAGGGTCAGGCCTGTTCCCAGGCCAGTGGAGACACTCCTTCCAATTTTTTGCCTTCATTCCATGCCTCCTTCCAGGGAGATAGCTGACCCCTGCTCTGTCTATCCCAGGGAGATAGCTGACCCCTGCTCTGTCTATCCCAGGGAGATAGCTGACCCCTGCTCTGTCTATCCCAGGGAGATAGCTGACCCCTGCTCTGTCTATCCCAGGGAGATAGCTGACCCCTGCTCTGTCTATCCCAGGGAGATAGCTGACCCCTGCTCTGTCTATCCCAGGGAGATAGCTGACCCCTGCTCTGTCTATCCCAGGGAGATAGCTGACCCCTGCTCTGTCTATCCCAGGGAGATAGCTGACCCCTGCTCTGTCTATCCCAGGGAGATAGCTGACCCCTGCTCTGTCTATCCCAGGGAGATAGCTGACCCCTGCTCTGTCTATCCCAGGGAGACAGCTGACCCCTGCTCTGTCTATCCCAGGGAGATAGCTGACCCCTGCTCTGTCTATCCCAGGGAGATAGCTGACCCCTGCTCTGTCTATCCCAGGGAGATAGCTGACCCCTGCTCTGTCTATCCCAGGGAGATAGCTGACCCCTGCTCTGTCTATCCCAGGGAGATAGCTGACCCCTGCTCTGTCTATCCCAGGGAGATAGCTGACCCCTGCTCTGTCTATCCCAGGGAGATAGCTGACCCCTGCTCTGTCTATCCCAGGGAGATAGCTGACCCCTGCTCTGTCTATCCCAGGGAGATAGCTGACCCCTGCTCTGTCTATCCCAGGGAGATAGCTGACCCCTGCTCTGTCTATCCCAGGGAGATAGCTGACCCCTGCTCTGTCTATCCCAGGGAGATAGCTGACCCCTGCTCTGTCTATCCCAGGGAGATAGCTGACCCCTGCTCTGTCTATCCCAGGGAGATAGCTGACCCCTGCTCTGTCTAGCCCAGGGAGATAGCTGACCCCTGCTCTGTCTATCCCAGGGAGATAGCTGACCCCTGCTCTGTCTATCCCAGGGAGATAGCTGACCCCTGCTCTGTCTATCCCAGGGAGATAGCTGACCCCTGCTCTGTCTATCCCAGGGAGATAGCTGACCCCTGCTCTGTCTATCCCAGGGAGATAGCTGACCCCTGCTCTGTCTATCCCAAGGAGATGGCTGACCCCTGGTCTGTATATCCCAGGGAGATGGCTGACGCCTCCTCTCTCTATCCCAGGGAGATAGCTGACCCCTGCTCTGTCTATCCCAGGGAGATAGCTGACCCCTGCTCTGTCTATCCCAGGGAGATAGCTGACCCCTGCTCTGTCTAGCCCAGGGAGATAGCTGACCCCTGCTCTGTCTATCCCAGGGAGATAGCTGACCCCTGCTCTGTCTATCCCAGGGAGATAGCTGACCCCTGCTCTGTCTATCCCAGGGAGATAGCTGACCCCTGCTCTGTCTATCCCAGGGAGATAGCTGACCCCTGCTCTGTCTATCCCAGGGAGATAGCTGACCCCTGCTCTGTCTATCCCAAGGAGATGGCTGACCCCTGGTCTGTATATCCCAGGGAGATGGCTGACGCCTCCTCTCTCTATCCCAGGGAGATAGCTGACCCCTGCTCTGTATATCCCAGGGAGATAGCTGACCCCTGCTCTGTATATCCCAGGGAGATAGCTGACCCCTGCTCTGTATATCCCAGGGAGATAGCTGACCCCTGCTCTGTATATCCCAGGGAGATAGCTGACCGCTGCTCTGTATATCCCAGGGAGATAGCTGACCCCTGCTCTGTATATCCCAGGGAGATAGCTGACCCCTGCTCTCTATCCCAGGGAGCTAGCTGACGCCTCCTCTCTCTGTCCCAGGGAGCTGGCTGACGCCTCCTCTCTCTGTCCCAGGGAGATGGCTGACCCCTGGTCTCTCTGTCCCAGGGAGATGGCTGACCCCTGGTCTCTCTGTCCCAGGGAGATGGCTGACCCCTGGTCTCTCTGTCCCAGGGAGATGGCTGACCCCTGGTCTCTCTGTCCCAGGGAGATGGCTGACCCCTGGTCTCTCTGTCCCAGGGAGATGGCTGACCCCCTGGTCTCTCTGTCCCAGGGAGATGGCTGACCCCCTGGTCTCTCTGTCCCAGGGAGATGGCTGACCCCTGGTCTCTCTGTCCCAGGGAGATGGCTGACCCCTGGTCTCTCTGTCCCAGGGAGATGGCTGACCCCTGGTCTCTCTGTCCCAGGGAGATGGCTGACCCCTGGTCTCTCTGTCCCAGGGAGATGGCTGACCCCTGGTCTCTCTGTCCCAGGGAGATGGCTGACCCCTGGTCTCTGTATCCCTACACAGCAACATTACTGAGCAAATAATTCAACATGGGGGAGTCCGCATCTCTCGTCCCCATAGCATCATGTCTTAGTGATACAATGTACAGTGCTATTGCTGATCCAGGAAGGAACCCATGAGATGCTCAGAACCCATCCCCTCCCCAAATAATGGGTATTTGTTCGCAATGGATGGGATGCTGGACTGTCACCATTTGCCCATTACAATTAAAGACGAGTGTACGGGGCCTTTGAGTGACCTATTTTCCTAGACCGTTCTTTTAACACGGGTATGGAAAATCATGCCTCGGGGGGTGGGGGGGGGGGGGGTAATTTAAACCTAACTCGCCGAGGCGGGAAATCCGCAGTATCGGGTGGAATACAGGTTCTGCAGCCCGCCCAATATCACTCTCTGCTGACTTCAGTGGAGAGTAAAATCGGGCAGGGTGTAAAACCAGAGTTACACCCGATCCCGGCAGTTTCTCGACGAGCTGATTAGGTTAAAATTGCCGCCCTAGTGTCTGGTTTTCAATGTCAAAAATCACCCCAAAATCAGACTGGCACGGATGGCCCAATTGATGGGAGTTTTGTCGTCCCAATGAAAAGTCTATGTTCGAATCAAAAGTCTGCCTTGTGTTGCTTGTTTTGAATAATTGTTTTCACACTGTAATGGCACCAACTCTGAGCCCCATTTGTAATTGTGTTTTTTCCCCAACACCACCCCACAGACTGTGACAGAACCAGAACTGCGAAATAACAGAATATTGGATGAACTAGTGAATTGCTTTCGTTCTGCAAGGTACGGCAATATTTTTTGTTGAATAAGTGTAGTGGAATGTCTTCTGTTCTTATTTCTTCGGAATGGCCTCTTGTTTTCCAAAGTGTTTGAATAATTTTAGAAGTGTCTTTTGCTTTCCTACGATAGATGGAGTTTACATGTAAATGATGGCACAGTATCTGTGTCTCAAAGACTGTATGAGTCTAGGTGCTTTGTTTTAACTCTCACTATGCTGACTTTTGTGTGGCATTCAATTTGTTGCATTTTTAAATTCTGTGCCAGTTGTGTCACTTCCCTGTTGCTGGAGTATAGTTCCACAGTAAGGGGTGTTCTTGCTGTATGAGCCCAAACGTTGGTTGCACACTATTCAGCTGTAGAGGCATCGTGGCTCAGCCTCATCCTGCTATCTGCCTGCATTTTCCAGCAGGAGTCATTGGATAGCGGTCAAGAACAGGAAATCTAAATTGCCCACCTGTAACCCAGGGCCACTGAGACCAATTGTAACTAACCCTATCAGCAGCTTGGCTGAGATTGGCTAGCTCGGCATAGACTGAGAATTGAACCCGAGATCTTCTGGTCTGTCTGGGTCCATTGCACGCTGTCATTAGCAACTGAGCCATTAACATATTACATATTTTTAAAAGAAAGAACTTGCATTTATACAGTGCCATTCACAACCTCAGGATGTCCTAGAGCACTTTACAGCCAATTAAATACTTTTGAAGTGTAGTCATTGTTGTAATGTAGGAAATATAGCAGCCAATTTGCACAGTGCAAAGATTCCACAAACAGCAATGTGATAATGACCAGATAATCTGTTACAGTGATGTTGATTGGGGGATAACTATTGGCCAGAACACCGGGGAGAACTCCCCTGCTCTTCTTCAAATAGAGCCATGGGTTCTTTTATGTGCAAATGAGAGGGCAAACAGGATCTCAGTCTCATCCCAAAGACAGCGCCTCCGACAGTGCAGCACTCCCTCAGTACTGCACTGAAGTGTCTGCCTAGATCATCTGCTCACGTCTCTGGAGCTGGACTCAAATCCACAACCTTCTGAATCGGTGTACGGAGTCGTACAACACCAGGTTATAGTCCAACAGCTTTATTTGAAATCACAAGCTTTCGGAGCTTAGCTCCTTCGTCAGGTGAGTGAAGGGTTCCATAAAGGCATCGCATATATAGTCAGAGAACAATGCCTGGTGATTACAGATAATCTTTCCAACTGCCCGTTATCACACCTCGGCAGAGAGATAATCACAGCAATCAAAGGAGTGGATGGTGTTCAGACAGGTTAGTCAGGGACACATTACATCCAAGAATACTGAATACACAAGGGGTCAGATAACAAAGACAGAGAGAGAGAGAGAGAGAGAGAGATCCGAAAGGCAGAGAGAGAGAAAATGACCAGTTGTATTAAAAACAGATAACTTTTTTTCGCTGGTGGGGTTACATGTAGCGTGACATGAACCCAAGATCCCGGTTGAGGCCGTCCTCATGGGTGCGGAGGAGAGAGTGCTACCACTGAGCCAGGTTTTTTGTTAAAACTCTTTCTGATGGTCAGATTGCCACTAATAGGGTAGCAGGCAGCTTAGCGACAAGCCTTTGCCAATGCAACTCCATTGCTGTCAGCTAGGCGCCGCAGTAGAGTGGCCTTCACGGTTTATCCTAAAGATTGCACAAAACATCCATTCACCCTTTGCTACCACTTCAGCGAGATGGGAAAATTTGGAGCTTGGAATGCGAAGTACTGTGGGAAGTGTTTGTCGTCTCGTTACGTAACAGCTGTAAACTTGAAAATAAGAGTGGTTCTGAAGTTGGGATTGTACAAAAGCATCGGCAAATTTGTCAATGATAGAATATAATTCTATAACATTAGTATCACCTCTTTGAAAAAAAATTGGTTGGTGGGGGTGGGTTAGTGTGAACCTGTCATGATTTTCTGAGGTAATTAACGGCAGTTCCCTGATGAGCTTGATTTTAGTTGGGAGAGGGGGCAAGCATAGATGGAAGAATAAGCGCACATATGTTGTATTCCCACATTCATGTGAAACTGTGCTTACAATACGCCACAGGAAAGGCGCTGACTCTTGCTGGTGTACGGTTCCATGGATGTCAGTAGTTTGCTAGTACCTAACTATTCTTTATGTACCCACTTAGACTTTGATTGTCAGCAGGCTATTTGATCTCAGAGGGCATCACACCCAAGCTTGATCCTATCTTTAACTGTCGTCCATACAAGTGCACTGTTCAGCAGCAATCACCGGAGAGCAATAAGGAATTGAGCCCTGGCTGGGTTTTATATTCCTCTCCCAAGCCCAGCATGTTGAAGTTAGTTGTACCACTCATAGTGACACCTTGGCTGAGATCAGCTAATTCAGCACTGGGCTGGGAATTGAACACGGACCTTCTGGCCTGTATGGTGTAATACAACCACAGGCAATCCATTTACTCGCTGGTCCATTGGCGAGCTGTATAAGTGCTGTTTTACACAATAAATTAGCTGTGAATTATAAATGACTAATAGCATAGGAATTTGTCTTAGAAAAAAACGGTCAAGATCTAAGATGCCTGGATCTACAAGCAGACTATTACAACAGTGGTTGACCTATACTTGAACCTAAACGATGGGGTGGGCTAGATGGATAGAATGGCCTGTTCTGCTTCCTGCCTCGTGTTGACGTGGAAGTCATGAGTGACATGCTACTGAAATTGGGCCGTTGTGCCAACGCAGTAGATTAGGACACAGTCCTTTCATACCTATATTCAAATCCAGCCTAGGTTGATGGGATGAAAATTTCCTCTGTACTGGTTGTAAGGATCCCAAATGAAATGTGTTTTGACCCAGTTCATGGAGAGCATGGATCCACGCTATATCATTAAGTCATCTTAAATGCACCACGGGATGGCTGGTGAGAGAAGTGGAAAAATTCCCATCATATATGGCCAGTCTATTGCTTATTTTCCATAAACCATCGCAGTGTATCCATCTATAGACGACAGCGGTGTTTAATTTCTTCTGATAACGCACCTGTGAGACGCTTTGGGACGTTTTACTTCACTAAAGGCGCTATATAAATGCAAGTTGTTGTTGTTCAAAGAAAAGTAACATCCTGAAACTATCAAAATGTTTTAGTGCTGGCGTTTTCCCGAATGCAAAACAATGCTTTGTGAAACTTTGCTAGTATGATCTTCAAAAAGTACCGCTATTCCACAAGGGTAAGGACATTTTCCAAACTGGTGTATCCCCTAGAGTCATAGTTCTTTAAAGGAATGGAGCATTTGGGAGTTTGAATAACACCACAGAGTCACAGCTGGATGCAAAGGCCTTTTGTCACAACTGCAGATGTTCTCAATCAGATAGAAGAACTGGTTTGTCTGCTAACGGAATGTTACGTTTGGACGTGGTTCTATTTTATATAAATCCCACTCCTTGCTGGAGAATGTCGCCCTCCAGTCAGTCTTGAGATGAGAATAAATAATAAGTGAGAATTCCTGGCTTGATCGGAAAAATTAACAGCGGCGACAACTTATAGGATTGGGTTGAAAGTAGCTACAGAATGAGTTTGCTCCTGTTCACTTAGAAAACTCTAATGTTTTAATTTTTTTTTTGCATTTTCCATTTAGACCCAGCTAGTTTTACTGGTGCTTCTTCAGCTGTGAGACCTGGCTTGAAAGTAGAGGGGGAAGGAGACAGTGTGGAGGTGTGAGGGGGGTGGGGAATGTGTGTGCACCGCCTGCGTGTGGGCGCATGCTTGGGACAGCAGGGGGTTGAATAAAATGGCTGCATGGCACTCGGGGTGCATTTTGTTACTCCTATCATGTTTTCAGTATCATGGCCAGGGACCACAAGGCTACACGCAGGGATTAGCTCTGATGTGCTTGCGCATTCAAATAGCACTCCAAGTCTTCTTGTCAGAGTCCATGATCGAACAGTGGCCACTTGGGCAAGGTATTGAAAGACGATCACTGGCTATGTAAGTGAGTCAACACTTTAAGTAGCAACAAAGAGGGGAAGAAAATTGGAGATCAATATTCTACATGATGCTCTTACCTGCCCAGGCAGTGTTTGATGGCACGACGCAAGGGGAGCTTCACTCTTAAACCTGTGCTGTGTTGGACCTGGTAAAGCTTGATGGAATGGTGTAACAGGATCTTTACTATACCGTACTATACATGACATGGCAGTGCTTGATGGGGACAATGTAGTGAGATTGCTACTGTGCACCTAATTTACTATAACTCAGCTAGGAGTGCTTGATGGGGACAATGTGGAGGCAGTGCTATTGTGCACTTATCTCTTGTTATACCTGACTTGAGAGTACTTGGTGCTGACACTAGGTGCAGAAGTGGAAAGGTGTCCTTTTCCACTACTAACATTCCTCATTTTGATTAGCACAAAATTTCACAATTTTTTTTTTGTTAGTTTTACAACATGAACCAAAGGCTGCTCCCCAACTCAGGGCTTGCTTTGCTTAGCTGGTTTACACAGGGTGCACAAGTTGAAAACTTTTTTATACTGATTTTTCAGAAGCGGGAATTTGAAATGTCTCCTACATTGCAACTATGTTTAATTAACAATATGGTATTTCTAGGTATTAAAGTTATGCTGTGTTGGGGGTTTTGTAATGTGAAGTGAGTGAGGTGACTCAGAGCAGAGTGCATTTTGCTTTTGAGACTATTGTGTATTGCCTTCTGATACCTCTGTTTGACAGACAAACATTTTTTTCATCAACAGCTCATGGGTTCATTGCCAACCTCAGCAGAAAAAAGTAAGAGTGATCATAGGGATTGTAAAGTTGCTGGCATAGGTTCTAAATTCATGGTGGCTTTTTGCAAATGTCTGTTACCAGATACACTCCCTGAGATAAAACAGAGTATGTGAACTTCTGGGGAATCCACGCTAAGTTACAGAACCTCATTCGAAGTTCCAATGAAGTAATGACTCACTCAATCATTGCAAGGTAGCCCCAATCTCACCCGGTGTGGAGATATTGCTGCAATGTGTGGATTTTGAGTGTTTGTGAATACAGGTGACATAGTTGTGAGAAGAATAACACTGAGCTCCTACAGGCCTTTACCCCTCCCCAAGCATCGATGAATCCCCCTTCACTTTCTTGCTCTTTGTAAATCTCTTTTTTTCTCTGCCAGTTGTCCCTGCTCATCACTGACTCTTGCTGGGGTATAGTTTTACAGGTGCCAGTCGCCCTTCTGTACCTCGGTCACGTAGCCGCTGTTCATGTGTAAACCTGGACAGCTAATGATGGCAGGACATTCAATCGTGAGAGCCTGACAGCTGAGACTGTCCTCGGCTGTCATGAGGTAGGGTGGGGATGGGGATATCACGGCATCACGATCAGGGTGGGTTGGAACTCTGGTTAATTTCCCTCTCCTTAACCTGGGGACTCTTGAGGGCAATTACAGTGCCCTGGCTGAGAAACAGCTAACAGCACAGACCAGGAATCGAATCTGGGACCTTCAGTATGGCTCATCGCTGCATAGTGCAATGTGGGGAAGCTAATTTTGTTCTTCACTAAAATTGACTGCAGGTCGCGCAGCCCTGCCACTCTCTTCTGTCCTTTGATCACAGAACAGCTGCTGTCACTATTAAACATTAACTTGTCCAGCAATCCCATCCATCTGCTTTGGTGCCTTCAGTACTTTCTGTGTGTTGTGATTAATATCAGTGTTCCATTGCTGGCTAAGCTGCAATTTTATTTTTTGAACTCAATGTTTTTTTTCCTACAGCGGAAAATATTCTCTGAAATTTGATGTCACTTATGAAAAATCTTTTGCAAGTTAACCATTTCTGCAAACGATGCACTGTCAACTATGAAAGTTCTGTATTTCACTTAAACATTGTATGATTTTGGATTAATAAGTTTTGAAAAGGTAGCAGCATTAAATGAGTCAGTAGGCTGCTATTACTTTATGGTATGGTTTAGCGTAAGCCTGTTACCTTCTGGTGTCGCCGTTGAATGGCTGTTCTTCACGTGTGATTCCAGAAAGGCTATTTGATTATAGAGGACATCACAGTTGAACCTGATCGCAGCTGATGTCCTCACTCCACATGTGCATGCGCGTGTACGCACACGCACATTACATATATATATGTGTGTATATGTATATATGTTCTGACCGGAGTCACTGAACAGCCAGTAAGATAGAGAAGCCAGCTGATTTTTCCCTAGGACAGGGAAACTGAGACCAATTATAGCGCTCCCAGGCTCAACTGAGGTCAGCTAACTCAACACAGGCTGGGATCAAAACTGGGACTTCTAATTTGTATCACTCAGCAATTATGCTGCTACCTTGTTCAACTCATGTATTCCGTGGTGAGGAGTTTACTGTGGGAATATTATGAACACCTGCGGAGTGGAAGTTGAGTCCACCAGCCAGCTGTTGAGACAAATTGATCCAGTTGTTGTCTATTGATCCTACAAATAGTGCCTGCCCACATTCTGTAGCAGATATCAGAGATACTTTGGCTGATTAATCTTTCCATGTTAAGACACAGAGCTCTCCATGCACACAGGTCTATAGTACCCAGCACCTGTGATTTTCTCTTATTTTTGTTGTTTAGATATGTAGAATGTAATTTGATGGTTCTTGTTTTCTCTCCTCTCTGTGTGGCAGACCCTTTTGAAGGTCTGATGAAATCAATATGCCATGACCCTATGATTTGGAGGGTGCCTTTACTACCAAATATCTAGTCGAATAATAGCGCGATCTAGAAACCATAACGTTAAGATCTCTTGTGTATACTGCACACTGAACTTGCACATGCCGCCATTTCTATTTCTATCTTTCAAAAGGCAGACTGAAAAGCATTCTAATGAGACGAGGCTAATTGTAAACCAGCATCTGGTTTGTTTTACATGTAATATACGAGTGAACAGAATACGGTTTGCACGGCAAGATTCAATCAAATCTCCTATTGCTCTTTATATCATAGTCACTTTACAAGTCTGAATTGCCTGGCACTAATCTTTATAAAGCAAGACCGTCTTATCTCACTCTGACTGTCTGTGTATGTGTGTAAATATATATATTACACACACGCACACACACACTCAAACATTTCTAGGTCAGAAATAGAAGATGCAGGGTCACCTTTTGCAATCTGCAACTGGATAATAATGCAAAAATCAAAAATACCAGCAGGCCAGCTTGAGCCTATTGGTGATTTGCCTGTTTCCTATAATCAGCAGCAATATCACATTAGTATTATGCCTAGAGACTGAGAAAAATAAAACTGAGTGTTAGAAACAACCAATCTTAGAACTAAAAATCTTGCCTATTGGTGATTTGCCTGTTTCCTATAATCAGCAGCAATATCACATTAGTATTATGCCTAGAGACTGAGAAAAATAAAACTGAGTGTTAGAAGCAACCAATCTTAGAACTAAAAATCTTGCAATTTTAACAAGTGCAATCACCTGATACTTATTTCCTGCCTCAATATTATGACCTGTGTACTGTAATGTTATGTTGGTACAGTTTCTTGGTTTCCAAATGGTTTGTAAATCCTTGTGTGAAGCTATGCATTGTAGACAAACTATCTTTGTACAGTATGCTGCAACAAAATGCCTCAACACTTTTCAGCTTTTTATTGAAATGTCAGTGTTTAGTTTTTCTGTAATTTTCAATTTGATTTACGTCGTAATGTAAGAGTCCTTAAATATGGGATGGTGATCTATTTTTAAGTTACCATCCTTTTTGGCTTAACTTAATTAGTAAAAAGCTTGGATTTCATGCTTGTTTGAGATCTATTTATAAAAGTGAGAGGGCACGGTTATTGTTCTGCCACTGGTTTGAGAGCTGTTGATGCTCGGAGTCCTGCTTCCCACTGACCCACTAATTGTGGGAGGGAAATGGAAGAGGAAATCTCTGGACAGATTAGGGAGATGGATAGGAATAACAAAATTATTGTTTTAGGGAGATCAATTATCAATTTCATTGATTGGGACAAGGAAGGAATAAATGGAGAAAAAGGAATGGAATTCCTAAGATATGTGCAGGACTCCTTCCTCATGCAGTGTGTTTGTATGCCTGTAAGCAGAAAGGCATTGCTAGATTTATTTATCAGGTAATTGAGTTAAATGTAGTAACAATAATATGATGAGGTTTAGAATTGAAATAGAAAGGGAAAAAGTTAGTACAAAAACAAGAGCATCAGATTGGAATAGAGGTCAGCATTTAGACAGATGAGCGAGCGAGCTGAGATCAGGTGGAAAGAGAAATTGGCACACAGGACTGTAGGTCAACAATCGGATTTTTTGAAGAGGAGATTGCAAAGTTTCAGAATATGTATATGCCCTTTAAAAAAAAAATGGGGACTACTTCATGTTTCACAATGCTGTGGATAAATAGTGGTTAGAAACAAAGTAGAATTGAAGAAGAGGGCATACTTATAGGTATGATTAAAAACTAAGAGAATGTGAGAAAATAAGGAAAGAGGTTAAGGAAGGGATAAGGAAAGCTATGAGGGTGTGAGTATGAGGAGAGAACCTTTAAAATATATTTAAAAAGACAAATATATCAGTAAAGAGAGAATTGTTAAATGTGAGGTGGGATCCCAAGAGGTGAGTTAGTAAAGGATAAGCAGAAATTGGTGAGGGTTCTTAACAAGCACTTTGCTTTAGTGTTTACAAAAGAGAAGGATGTTGGGGAGGAGGTAAATCCTGAATTGATCAAAAGCGAGATGAAAGATAATATAATAAATAAAAGTATTAAGCGATGTTAGATAAGCGAAAGGAGGACGGAATGCCAGGATCTGATGGGATACACCCAAGGATCCCGAGGGAAATAGGGGACGAAATAGTGGAGGTCCTCAAAATTATATTTCAGGATTCCTTTGAGAGTGGATGTGTGCTGGAGGATTGAAGACTGGCCAATGTAATACCCATTTTCAAAACGGAATATAGTGCTAACCGACATTATTACAGGCCAGTTAGTTTAACATAGTGTAGGGAAAATTTTGGAATCTTTAAAGATGAAATTACTAAATATCTAGATGGAGAGAACATAATTAGAAACAGCCAACATGCATTTCAGAAAGGAAGATGGTGCTTGATAAACCTGATAGAGTTCTTTGAGGAGGTGACAGAAATGGTGAAATGCAGAGGATGTGAACATGGTGAATAAGGGGATATAGATATCTGATAAAGTAAGAGATTTAGGACAGAGAGCAGGGAAAACCATTTTACACAAAGGGCACTATCGGAGCTAATGATTGAACCAGAGACCATGTCAACATTTAAGAATGGGTTAGATAGGGGGCTAAAGGAAAGGATGAATAAAGGGAAATGGGAACAAGATAGGCACATGGAATTAGGACAACTGCTCATATGGAGGATAAACACCAACACAAAATGGCCGTGAGGGTATACTGGTCCATAAGTGTGTCAAGATCTGACCTTGTAGTAAAGGTGTGGTGGAGAGGAGAGTTAGCGGCTGAAATACCTTTTACGGATGCAGCTGTCATAGTCAAGGATCTATTTTTTTAAACTCTTAAATATAACGGGCATTGTTCCTCGACACATAACATAGTACAGATAGTATTTATGATGCCTGTCCTAGTGTTATTAAGCAAGCAACAGACAGTTTAATACTGGTATCAGATGGATCGGACCAAATCCTTTGCATGTTTGTGGTTTGGTTTGATGGAATTGGATCTGCAAAGATTACTTCATAATCCCTGGCACATGGCTCTTGTATGGCACCATCTTCTAATTTGTGACTTTTATAATGTGTTATTTTCAAGATTTGTTTTCCTGCTGCACAGACTTGGCTGAGAGGACCAACAGGAAATGTTTGGATCAGGCAGTTCTTTATCCTGCATAAAGACAGTGAACAATCACAAAGAACTAATATGTCGTTGCACCTGGCTATAATTTCCTCCAACTAAATATTGGGAAGACCGAAGCCATTGTCTTCGGTCCCTGCCACAAACTCTGTTCCCTAACCATCGACTCCATCCCTGTCCCTGGCCACTGTCTCAGGCTGAACCCGACAGTTCGCAAGCTTGACATCCTATTTGACCATGAGATGAGCTTCCGACCACTTATCTGTTCCATCACCAAGACTGGCTACTTCCGTCTCTGTAACATCGCCCGTCTCCACCCTTGCCTGAGCTCATCTGCTGCTGAAACCCTCATCCATGCCTTTGTTATCTCTAGACTTGACTATTCCAATGCTTTCCTGGCTGGCCTCCATAAACTTGAGCTCATCCAAAACTCTGCTGCCGCATCCTAACTCGCACCAAGTCCTGTTCACCCATCACTTCTGTGCTTGAGTCCCAGCCTGGGAATGCCTCGATTTTAAAGTTCTCATCCTTGTTTTCAAATCCCTCCATGGCCTCGCCCCTCCCTGACTCTGTGATCTCCTCCAGCACTACAAGCCTCCGAGATCTCTGTGCTCCTTCAATTCTAGCCTCTTATGCATCCCTGATTTTCATCACTCCACCATTGGCAGCTGTGCCTTCAGCTGCTGAGGCCCTAAGCTCTGGAATTCTCTTCCTAAACCTCTCCGCCCTCTACCTCTCTCCTTTAAGATGCTCCTTAAAACCTACCTCTTTGACCAAGCTTTTGGTCACCTGTGCTAATATGTGGCTTGGTGTGAAATTTTGTTTGATAATCACTCCTGTGAAGCGCCTTGGGACGTTTTGCTATGTTAAAGACGCTTTATAAATGCAAGTTGTTGTTGTATATATTCAATTCCCTTTTGAAAATTACTATTGAATCTGTGGCTCTGTGTCAAATTTTGTTTGACAACTGTCCTGTGAAGCACCTTGGGACGTTTTACTACGTTAAAGGCACTCTATAAGTGCAAGTTGCTGTTGTTATAATAAACTGGTTTCACTAACTTGGTCAGTTGAATGGCCAAAGAGAAGCAAAGCAGAGTTTGTCAATAGTTTGGAGTGTTTTGGGGATAAAGAGCTGTTATAAGAGAGCACCAAAAGCTATTTTTATATTGTGCTAGTGATGCTGGCTACCAGTGTTGAGTCTTGCACAGGTGGTGGGAAAAAAACGGTAAACTTGCCAGATTCGCTGAGGCTGGCAGCCAGGAGACCCAGTAAATCACAAGTCTTCCTGGCTGCTGGTCCTCATGAATCTGACACGTTTATCTTTGGTGTTGTCATCCGCTGCCCAAGATCCGCGTATTGGAGCTGGTGGCTCTCGTACAATATAAAAGTGGCTTAAGTAGGGCGGGAGCCAGGTGACTTGCAAAGAATGTAGCAATTGCTATTGGGCACCAATTAAATTAACTGGAGGCAGGATTGGATAAGGACTGTCCATAAGAAAAGATGGGATGATGGAAATGATCAGGACAAAGGCAAAGAATACAGCATCCCAGAAGTAAAAGGTTGCATAGATAGTAAGACCAGACAACCAGATAGGGAGGGTAAGGAAACAAAGACTAAAATTAGAATTATGCACACAAAATCATTGCATTGAAAATGAAATGTTGAACTGGAGGCATTCATGGTGACCCAGTAATTATGATATTGTAGGAATTGCACAAGACATGGCAGGCCCAGAATTGGAAGTGAATATATGTTATAAGGCCACAAAACATTGGGACAGGGAAGCTGCGGAAGTTATCTTTATCTTTGTAAATGACACCTGGAAGGTTAAGTTCATCGAATCTGGGATGAACTGGAGTATGAATTCCTCTGGCTAAATGTATATAACAAGAAAAAAGGCCAGGACAACCATTGGGATTTACCACATAAGGAGAATTACATCACTATGACAAGATATGAGTGAGAAAAGGAAGGCGGTACTGATGGGGGACTTCAATCAGTGCATAAGTTGGGAATACCCAAATAGGAGAGGCTCTGAGTTTGCAAGTGTAGTGTAGAAATGCTTTCTGACTCACAGGAACTCCAAGAGAGGAAGTTGCTGTTGTTCTTGTGAGTGTCCCAGAGGCTGTTCAGAGATTGAAAATAGTTGAACTGCCGGATAGTAGTGTTAATGTTCAACTTGACTTGGAGAAACAGTGCAGTCACATAACCAAGCCACAGTGTAGAACTTTAGACAAGCATACCAGAGTTATAAGGACCGAGCTTGGTAATGTACATCAAAGGGGTGGGTGTACTACTCAAGGATACATCTGTCCAGGATTCTGCAAAGTATTGTGAAGAATATGCAAATAAAAATACAAAGAAACGAGGAATGAAATCCACTTAATGCTGCTAGTTTTGCTGGATTCATTGAACACAGGGGAGGTCCTGCTGCATTGGGGGAAAAAAGCTGACTTGGTATCTATTTTCAAAAACTGATTAAAAATTTGCGTGCTTTCAGCCCCATTAGTCTCACATCACTAGAAGGAAAAATAATGGAATTGGTGGTAAGGAACAAACTTGAGGAGTACTTGTGTGAAAATAATTTGGTGGCAGGCAACATGGGATTTCAGAAGAGACAGATGCTGCCATGTATGGTTTTCTAGCCAGACTCTACCTTGTGTACTGCACTCAGTTCTGGTTACCAAAAGCCCACGGAAAACATTCAAGCTGTGGAAGAGGTGTGCAGCGAAGGTCTATAACGCTGATCCTTGTTGTCTGAGGACTGAGATATGAGGAAATGTCAAAGAGTTGGATTCTGCAGTCTTGAAAGGAGACGAATGAGAGGGGACCTGCTGGAGCTATAGAAGACAATAGGTGGAGTAGAAAAGGTTAACCTGAAGCATTATTTCAAGTTAAACTGTGACTGCAGGACAAGACACAAGCTACTAAAAGGCAAGCTCAGAATGTCACAAGGAGTGACTAATACCTGGAACGGTTTCCCGGGTAACGTATTGGAAGCAAAACTCTGGAATCATTCAAAAAGCTGTGATGAGGGGACCGCGGTTTCTACAGAAGGATGAGCTGGTTCGACCAAAATAGTCACCCTTATCTGTAATTATCTTCGTGATATTTATGACATGGATCAACAGGGAAATTAAAATGGAGATTAAGAAAAAAGAATCATAAAGCTTGCAGGGAGAAATGAGAGGGACCGAGTGCGTCACTGTACAGAAGCAGATGTAAAAAGAGAGAGATTAGGGCTGCCTAGAGAGAACTAGAAAGCAATATAACAGGTGATGCAAAACATGAATTTTTTTCTTCCAGATTTATAGTAGCAAAAGGAGAGTTGGGAAGAAAGTCAAAATTCTAAGAAATCCATATTGAGAATGAGGATGGCCAGCTTAACAGTAAACATGCTGAATGACAACTAGGGGCATTTTACCATGGAGGACACTAACAACATAACATCAGACATCACACCTCTGTGCTCTTCAGGACCTTGACATCAGTGAAGAGTAGGGTTGCCAACTCTGGCTGAAGGTATTCCTGGAGGTTTGATCACGTGACATCTGACTATGTGACATCAGATCACATGACCTCTGCAAATTTATTGAATTTACTGTATAAAAGTTGGGTCCTTTGTCGTTGAGTATCTTTGCTTGTGGTTTTGTGCCAGCAGCTGTTGTGCAAAAAGTTCCAAGAACCAGGAGGCCACCCGTGGACCAATGGGGTGGAGAGGGATGCGCGAGGGAAACCAGTAACTAATAATAACTCGCTGGAATTGCACCAGTAACTAATAGTAACGCTGGTAACACTCAGATTCCCCTCAGAACCAACAACACTGATAGTCTATATCAGATGTGTCAAACTTACGGCCTGCGGAACAGTCCCGTGCAGTAAGAAGCAATGACTTCAAATTTCGCCCCCCAAGCTCAGGAATGACCTGAAATTGATTATCTTGTGTAGGGGAGAGGTGCGGGGCTGGACTGGAAGAGGGTCAACAGGGACCGGGGGCGGGAGATTGGGACCCAGGGAGGGGGGAGGGGTCAGGAGATTGGGACGGGGAGGTTAGGAGATTGGGGACGGGGTGGGGGACAGTGGGAGATTGGGACTTGAGGGGGGGGGGGAGGAGAGAAGGGGTTGGTGAGATTGGGACTTGGGTGGGGGAGGGAGGAAGATTGGGGAATGGAGTGGGATTTTGAGGGCCTGGCGCCCAAAATTTCCTGCAGAGCTGGGAACAGCAGCATCAACAACAGTAACGTGGGAGTGGAACCTGGGGACCTTACTCTGGGTAAATAGTGAACGATTGTTCCCACTGTTGGGCGAATGGGGAACAGGGGGACGGAGACTGAGGATTCTGACTGCGCTTGAGGAGTTGCACGCCCTAATTTACATGGCAAGCCCTAGCCGCCGCTGTTCACGCTGGGCTGGGAGAGGAGGGGAGCAGCGCATGGCCCAGCCTCAAGCTGCAGCCCCACTCCCTAAGCTGCTCTCTCAAGGCAACAAGCCCCAGAAACAATCCTAGGCCTGACACCCTGGTCTTACCTGTGGGCTCCTCGTTTGGTATCTCGCAGAGTTTGCAGCCCAATCTTAAGTCCGAAACTAGAGTCCTAAACTTAAACAAAGCTAATTACATAGGTATGAGGGGCGGGTCGGCCAAGGTAGATTGGGAAACCAAATTAAAGGGTTTGACGGTTGAAAAGCAATGGCAAACATTTAAAGAAATATTTCAATATTCTCAACAAATATACATTCCATTGAGAAATAAAAACTCCACGGGAAAAGTGATCTACCCTTATACTTTACGGATAGTATTAGGTTAAAAGAAGAGGCCTATAATGCTACCAAGAAGAGTAGTAAGCCTGAGGATTGGGAGAGTTTTAGAAACCAGCAAAGGACAACCAAAAAGTTGATAAAAAGGGAGAAAATAGAATATGAAAGTAAACTAGCAAGAAATATAAAAACTGATTCTAAGAACTTCTACAAGTGTGTAAAAAGGAAGAGATTAGCAAAAGTAAACGTTGGTACCCTGGAGGCTGAGACAGGAGAAATTATAATGGGGAATCAGGAAATGGCAGATGTGTTAAACAAATATTTTTTATCTGTCTTCACAGTAGAAGACACAAAAAGCATACCAGAAATAGAGGGGAACCAAAGGGCTAATGAGATTGAGGAACTTAAAGTAATTATCAGTAGAGAAAAAATACTTGAGAAACTAATGGGACTAAAAGCCAATAAATCCCCTGGACCTGATGGCCTACATCTGAGGGTTCTAAAAGAGGTGGCTACAGAGATAGTGGATGCGTTGGTTGTGATCTTCCAAAATTCCCTAGATTCTAGAACAGTCCCAGCAGATTGGAAGGTAGCAAATGTGACCCCGCTATTCAAGAAAGGAGGGAGAGAGAAAATAGAGGACTACAGGCCAGTTAGCCTGACATTAGTCATCTGGAAAATGCTGGAATCCATTATTAAGGAAGTAGTAGCAGGGCACTTAGAAAATCATAATATGATTAGGCAGAGTCAGCATGGTTTTATGAGAAGGAAGTCGTGTTTGACAAATCTATTAAGAGTTTTTTGAGAATGTAACAAGTAGGGTAGATAAAGGGGAACCAGTGGATGTAGTATATTTGGATTTTCAAAAGGCATTCAGTAAGGTGCCACATAAAAGGTTGTGATTCAAGATAAGGGCTCATGAGGTTGGGGGGTAACATTAGCATGGATGGAGGATTGGTTAACGGACAGAAAACAGAGAGTAGGGATAAACAGGTCATTTTCAGGTTGGCAGGCTGCAACTAGTGGGGTACTGCAAGGATCGGTGCTTGGGCCTCAGCTATTTACAATCTATATCAATGACTTAGACAAAGGGACTGAGTGTAATGTATCCAAGTTTGCTGATGATACAAAGCTAGGTTGGGAAAGTAAGGAAGATACAAAGAGTCTGCAAAGGGATATAGACAGGTTAAGTGAGTGGGCAAGAAGGTGGCAGATGGAGTATAATGTGGGGAAATGTGTGGTTATTTATTCACTTTGGTAGGAAGAACAGAAAAACACAATATTTTTTAAATGGTGAGAAACTATTAAATGTTGGTGTCCAGAGAGATTTGGTTGTGCTAGTACAAGAAACACAGAACGTTTAGCATGCATGTACAGCAGGCAATTAGGAAAACAAATGTCATGTTGGCCTTTATTGCAAGGGGGTTGGAGTACAGGAGTAAGGAAGTCTTACTACAGTTGTACAGGGCTTTGGTGAGATCTCACCCTGGAGTACTGCATACAGTTTTGGCCTCCTTATTTAAGGAACGATATACTTGCCTTAGAGGCGGTGCAACGGAGGTTCACTAGATTAATTCCTGGGATGAGAGGGTTGTCCTATGAAGAGAGGTTGGGTAGAATGGGCCTATACTCTCTGGAGTTTAGAAGAATGAGAGGGGATCTCATTGAAACATATAAGATTATGAGGGGGCTTGATACGGTAAATGCTGAGGTTGTTTCCCCTGGCTGTTGAGTCTACAACTAGAGGGCATAGCCAAAGGATAAGGAGTCAGCTATTTACGACTGAGATAAGGAGGAATTTCTTCGCTTAGAGGATTGTGAATCTTTGGAATTCTCTACCCCAGAGGGCTGCGGATGTTGAGTCGCTGAGATAGATAGATAGATTTTTGGACTCTAGGGGAATCAAGGGACATGGGGATCGGGCAGGAAAGTGGAGTTGAGGTTGAAGATCAGCCATGACCTTATTGAATGGTGGAGCAGGCTCGAGGGGCCGTATGGCCTACTCCTCCTATTTCTTATGTTCTTCTGTCTCTGGAATGGGATTCTGTCTCAGAGGTGCGAGTGCTACCAATGAGTCAAGGCTGACACGTTGGCATAAAACATATTTGTAATCATTTTTTGAAGAACATCTCATTCCTCCATGTATTCTTTTGTTCTTAAATGTTTGGAACGATAGCGAGATGGATTGAATATCTTTTTCAAGAATGTAACATGATGAATGGATTTTGTTTTTATCTCTTGTGTACGTCAATCCTGCATAGCCTGCATACGAAGACAAATTAGCCGCGGTTCTGGGTTGTTGTCTTGTTGGGTCCAGATATAAATTGTTCTTGGAGTAGGTGATAAAAATCTGAATCCCACAGTACAGTAAAGTAACAAGGTATTATAAAGTATGTCAGAGTAGCGGCGCACTACACTCTCAGGCACTTCCCATTATTGTTTGATTTGGAGGAGTAATAAAAGAAAAAGGTGAGTTTGTAGAGTAAGACCATCCGGAATGGGCTGAGGTGAAGTAACTTGGGCCCAGTAGCCCAATCAGCCCACTATTTGAAACAAAACCCAGAGAGAGAGTTGGAAGCAGAAACCTTAACAAATAATTAATATACGGAATGCTGGAGTTACACTCTAGTTTGAAGAAAAATGCTCATTTTGTTATAACATCACAATTATCAGGCAAGATTTTGCTGTAAGAATAACGTTGAGGCTAACAGCACTCACCATTATTTCTGTGTAAATCGCACAGCAACTTCTGGCGAGCGCACATGCACAGTTAAACGCGGAAATCCGGAAGTTGCTGTATGAGATGCGAATATCCTCCGTAAGCACCACAAAAATGGCATCTCGCCCTCTGGCTTCCCATTCAAATGAATGGAACAGCGTGAAGTTCCATGAAGTCCATGACCTGATCGACATGAACTGATTTCGTCAGAAAAAGTTCGGGCTTATCCATTCCGATGTAAGTACCCTTTTAATGGCGTGGTAAGTCTTATTGACTGCCAGTCAACCTCTCTGGCACTGAAAATTAACTTGTGGAGTCTCATTCCTTCAGATTTTAATTGTTGTTGGACATTTAAAAAAAATGAAATAAATTTTATCTTTTTACTTTTACTCTCTGTCTCTTCTATCTCTGTCTCTTAATTCAATCTTTCTTACCCTCTCTTAATTTAACTTTCTGTACCTGATTTGATATTGAATTCACTATTCTAACTTGCACTTTCTGGTTCAGACTCTGCGTTGCTTATTAACAATGGTTCAATCTGATTGGTTAAGGAGATACACAGTTGCTTGCCCTGTTCACACAGGCCCCAGATGCCCTGAAGAGGGCGCAAGCTTTTTGGATTTCTAATTTAGAGGAAGTTGCAATGCAAAAGCTCATAGAAAATTCATGGCCAAGTGCAAGTCTAACCCGCCGTTCGTTCACCGCTCACAGCAATATCTGGCCCAATATGACTTCATGACAGTGGTGTCGGATACAAATCCATAAATCTTGGAGAGGCAGATGTGTTCATGCCTAAATCCACTGATATGCTTTTATTTCCACCATTTACTTTACTGAAAGTGATGATTAATCTAACAATTCAATGGTTTAATTTAAAAATAAAGTAGTTATTTTGCCTCAGCCAAACCCATGCAACCAATTCACTTGAGAAAAACAATTATTATCAGCGTCTGTGTCCTTGTTACAAAATAAAAAGCAATTATTTTTTCAAAAGCAAAAAATAATTGTTTTTTAAGCTCTCACAATAGTCTTCACTGTAACTTTTGTACTCCCCTCTTAAACTGTGCAGTTTGTATTCCAGAACACATTTGGCACCAATTAGGTAAATTAGAAGAACTTTCACATGAATTATTAAATTTTGTATTTCTCTGTGGGCGTGAATGGAAAGCACATGTGTTTGATTTTTAAGCAACAGATAGCTGTAGTGAAAGAATACAACGTTGGAAGACACTATGAAGCAAACATGGTGAGAAATATGATAAGTTACGTAAAGATAAATTTTCTGAATTAGCACTGTTGCTTAAAAAGCTGCAGTCAATATTTGCTAATTCTTGCCACCTAAGTGATGCTGTTAAGATTGTCTGTGATTGCCCTTGAAGTAGCTGTGTCGTCGAAACCCTTTTCTGAGGGAGAATTTTTGAAGTGCATGCTAAAACCTACAGAAATAGTGGGGTGGAAATTCAAGTGTGTGCCAGAAGCCGGGGCCAGAGGCTCATTCGAAATTGGACCTCAGGCCTCATTTTAATAATAGAAGTAAGCTGTGCTGCCCGTAGTGCCTCCAGAGCCAGCTTGCCCACCGTCTGGGATCAAATTTGGGCCTGCTGCATTGCCGGTAAGTCCTGGGAGTTGGGTGGTGGAAAATGCAGGAGGGCCATATGCAGATAGGCAATGACCCACAGTAGTACTATGAACCAGAGAGAGACGTGATGTTGGGTGGGGGTAGAGAGAAGAGTGTTGAAATAATAGTCTTTCAGGCCCCATATGTTCTAACCCACCACCAGTCTCGACAAGCGGAGCATGGCAAAGTGGACCTGTTTGAGGGAGCCTTGCATTGGTGAGTAGCTGGCAGTACGCCACTGAGGGAGACAACTTTTGTAACTACTTCAGCCAGAGAGTAAACAGAACAAATGTTGTTTCCATGACAAGTCTGAAGGTGCTTTTGCAGATCCCAGCCCCCATGTACAGCAGAAATCAATTTCATGGAACTGCATAATGGGAGCTGATGATAGATACTGGCTTTCTTTATGATAAGGTTTATATTCCTCAAAGGGGTAGTAAAAAGGGCGACTTTAAACTACAGAGCAGGAACTGTCAAAGTAAATAAAATCATTATGGCATTTATTGGAGTTCCAAGCTATTAAGTTGCATTTAACTAGTGACCGGAGAGCTGCAGAAGCAAAATGATAGTCTAATAGAAGAAACCTCTCACACTGGGTTTTGGGTTTTCTTGTATAACTGTCACGCCAAACATCCAGTTTAAAAAGCAGTCCAGTGGCATGGCGCAGAATGGTTGAGCTTGTGGCAGCGATTTACAACACGGTGAGCTTACAATTTAAGGCTTTTGGAGGGGAGGGGGCAGAAGCTACGCTGAACCATGGGGTAGCTCCCCCAGGAAAGAGAAAAAAATGTCTGAAGGCAAGTCAAAGCATCTGGCTCTTACATGCCTGCTGTCAACATAGGTGGAGGCCCAGGAGTAGGCTGTCTTGGCTAGGGAATGAAGCTAGGTACCTAAAAGAGGCGATACTCACCCATGAAAGAAAAACTTATATTTATGTAGCGCCTTTCAAGACCTCAAGACGTCCTAAAGTGCTTTACAGCCAATGAAGTACTTTTTTGAAGTGTAGTCACTGTTGTAATGTAGGAAACACGGCAGCCAATTTGCACACAGCAATGTCTCACAAACAGCAATGTGATAATGACTAGATAATCTGTTTTAATGATGTTGGTTGAGGAATAAATATTGGCCAGAACACCGGGGAGAACTCCCCTGCTCTTCTTTGAAATAGTTTCCATGGGATATTTTATGTCCACCTGAGAGGACAGACTGGGCCTCGGTTTAACGTCTCATCTGAAAGACTGCACTTCTGACAGTGAGCACTCCCTTAGTACTGCACTGGAGTGTCAGCCTAGATTTTGTGTTCAAGTCTCTGGAGTGGGAGTTGAATCCACAACCTTCTGACTCAGAGGCAAGAGTCTTCCCACTGAGCAACAGCTGACACCTAATACATTACCTCCATACTTTAGTCACTATATATGCACCAACATCTGCCAGAGGCTTTAAACGTTGAAAAATGTAATCCTCAATTCACGATCGCTGACGCTTAACGATCGTCGCACTAATTGCCTATTACCAAAACATGACACCGCAAATTGCCACAAGTTCACAATTTGCCACCTTTAATGAATGGATACACAGTGCTTCCTGTATTATTCAAAACAATAAAGACAAGCCCACTAAGTCTGAGAAATCCAGCCGTGCCCAGTCAGACATTTCTGTACATACACGGCCGCTGCTAAGGAGGCTCCAGCACAGCATGATGCCAAGGAGCTGACAACATCAGTCAGTGGCATCAGATGATACCAAAATGACACTGGTGCGAATGCTCATTTATGTATTTTGGGTTAATTGCAAGAATTTAGAAGCAATGAACAATACCCAAGAACACCAACACTAAGAATTCTGCATTGACTGACAAAAAGATATTGTCAGCACCTACCAGTACTAGATATTTTATAGGCCAAATTATACCTGTTTACTCCAAAGAGGTCTTTATCGGCCTCTCAGATAGGGACTCCTCAGTGTAATACTCCCTGCTGTGAAATAGGAAGATATTTATATCTATCTTAAAAAAAAAAACCTCACAGAACAAGCTCAAATTTGTATTCCTATTCCACTGCCCCAAAGAGGAGATGGCCAACCCATTCTGTCCACACCATTTTCATTGGGGGCGCCTCCTCTAGACCGCCACGGATTCCCTCTGGGGAAGGTATTTAAGGAACAAAATGTGAATCTGGTAACCTTCCCCAGATGATATGCCTGGGAATCAGAGAGCACACCACTTGCCCATTTCAACTCCCTGACTAATACCATCGGTGACTTGGCAGAATCAAGTATAGCGTGCTTTAAGACCTTTCTCTTTATGGGAAATTCATTCATAGGAGGCAAGCTCTCCTGACTGAGAGTCCAAGTGGATGTATACACTTGGCCAATGAATTTACCAGGTTCTAATCAAGTGTGAATAGCATGCCACCAGATCCATTGGGCAGGTTTGTTTACCAAATGGTCACACAACTCCAGGTTGGGGCATTTGCTGTAGTCAGTAACTACCATCTATGAAGGACCATATGCAGATTGCCATGATGCAACATGAATGCCATGAGTCAGCAGTCCACACTCTGCCCTCAGGAGCGAAATCCATGGTTTTAAGTATATTGCATGATCGCAAGGGTGTATAATAGTGTTGCTCCCATGAGACCAATTTGTTTTAGTGCTTTCTTCATTAGTACAACCTCTCATTCCTGATATTCAATTGAATCTTTGTTGTACCTGTTCCATGGATCCTTCCTATAATGGGGTGCCCTTAACTTCTCTCGGTGTTCCAGTTGTGGCCTAACCAATGTCTTGAAAATTTCAACAAAACTTCCTTGCTTTTATATTCAATGCCACTCTGCATAAAACCAAGAATCCCATTTTTAGCGACTTTTCTGGTTGCACTGCCACTCTTAAAAGATCAGTGTGTCTGTACCCCATGATCTCGCTATAAGATTCTTACCATTTAGGGTGTTCATGCTTTCATTGTTCCTTTTCCCAAAATGTGATAGTGCAGAGAAAAATGAAGTAAGCTGCATCTGCCACCTATTTGCCCACTCAACTTGCCTGTCTATATCTTCCTGCGGTTTCCTACATTTTTCCTCACAGTACCCCTAATTTGCTATCAACCAACTTCAATATTATTCCTTTTTCGGATAAGAGGTTAAACCGAGGCTCCATCTTGGATGTAAAAGATCTCATGGCACTATTTCAAAGAAGAGTAGGGGAGTTTTCCCTGGTGCTCTGGCCAGTATTTATCCCTCAACCAACATCACTGAAAACAGATTATCTGGTCATTATCACATTGCTGTTTGTGGGACCTTGCTGTGCACAAATTGGCTGCCGCATTGCCTACATTACAACAGTGACTACGCTTCAAAAGTACTTCATTGGCCGGAAAGCGCTTTGAGACGTCCTGATATTGTGAAAGACGCTATAGAAATGCAAGTTCGTTCGTTCTTTCTTTCTTTGTGCTTACATGGGTAAATTGACAATTCCATGGAAGATTTGGTCAGGTTAGAGGCCACCATGGTTGCAGCATTGCCAGTCTGAATAGACAAAGTACTAGCATCTGAAACAAGAGCAAGACTTCATCCTGGGCAGGAAAGAACAGATTTCTATTCCAGTTATGTTGTTGTCCCCAAAAAGATGGAGGGTAGGATCTCTGTCTGGACCTCAAGGTCCCAAGCTTCAGGAGAGGAGGGGAACAAATGGCTCTTTAAAAATGTTTACCCCATTGCAACCCCTCCTCCCTGTTCAGAATTGAAGAGCCAAATACTTTTTTTGCGCATCCTTAATTTCTTTGCTCCACCATTGGCGGCTGTGCCTTCAGCTGCCTAAGCTCTAAGGTCTGGCATCCCTCCCTAAACCTCTCTGCTTCTCTACCTCTCTTTTCTCCTTTAAGTCGCTGCTTAAAACCTACCTCTCACCAAGCTTTTGGTCATCTGTCCTAATGTCTCTTTACGTGGCTCGGTGACAAATTTTGTCTGATAATGCTCCTGTGAAACGCCTTGGGACGTTTTAATATGTTAAAGGTGCTATATAAATACAAGTTGTTGTTGTGGTGTCCACTGTTTTATGGAAAATTGTACGCTGTTGCTATAAAAAAATTTGTTGCATTAAAATGAGTTTTCCAGACTTTGAAAGAACCATCACTTCGATTTATATTTGTCATTTTAACTGGAAAGAATGAGTCAGATATTGTGATGGTAATATTTGTTATTCCTGTGCTGACGGCTGTGTTACATTTGACACTGTCTTATTCAATTAGTATCTGGCAAACTTTCATTCATTCACACACATGTTACGGTTATGTAAATCACATTGAAGTACATCTTCGGGCCTCCCTTCTGTGACATTGTCATGACAAATGTTGGACTGTTTTTCTGGCTTCTCTCTCTCCAAAAATGAAAGGGTTTGCCGCCACTCTTGGCTCTTTTAAATATAAAAACAACAAAGCTGTAAAATTGAGCAAATGTTGAGCTACTTGCCTAATAGTGTGATGTTATGGGACCGATAAATATGCAATGATTTGCCTTCAGCTAAATTCATAACTCTGCATTGTCCAGTAGGGAGTTGGATTAACAAACAAATGAGACACTCCATGCTCCACAGGATGTTTTGCTTTGTAATCCAAACAAACTGGTGGAGAAGGTGGGGGGCTCAAAATGAAGTGGAACACATGAGCATCTTTGCTTCCAGTTAGGTTAGTCCTTAAAAACTTGTCCGACATCCAGTCTTGGATGAGACGAAATTTCCTCCAATTAAGCAGTGGGAATACCGAAGCCATTATCTTTGGCCCCTGCCACAAACTCCCTGACCTAGTCAGAGATTCCATCTTCCTCCCTGGTCACTGTCTCAGACTGAACCAGAGTGTTCGCAACCTCGGCATTTTGTTCGACCTGGAGCTGAGCTTCCGACCCCATATCCTCTCCATTTCAAAGACCACCTACTCCCACCTCTGCAATATCGCCCGTCTTCACCCCTGCCTCAACCCACCTGCTGCTGAAACCCTCATCTATGCTTTTATTATCTCCAGACTCTATTATTCCGATGCTCTCCTGGCTGGCTTCACATCTTCCTCCCTCCATAAACGAGCTCGTCCGAAACTCTGCTGCCTGTATCCTTATTTGCAGCAAGACCCATTGATCCATCGCCCTTGTACTCGCTGAACTACATTGGCTCTCGGTCCACCAATGCCTCAAATTTAAAATTCTCATCCTCGTGTTCAAATCCCTCTATAGCCTCGCCCCTCCCTATCTCTGTAACCTCCTGTAACCCTCCAAGAACTCTGCATTCCTCCAACTCTGGCCTCTTGTGCATCCCCGATTTCATTCGCCCCTCCATTGACGGTCGTGCCTTCAATTGTCTAGGCCTTAAGCTCTGGAATTCCCTCACTGCCTCTCTACCCTCTCTCCTTCTTTAAGACGCCCCTTAGATTCTACCTCTTTGACTAAGCTTTTGATCACCTGCCTTAATATCTCAGTGTCAATATTTTTCTGGTTATGCTCCTGTGAGGCACTTTGGGATGTTTTACTGCGTTAAAGGTGCTATATAAATGCAAGCTGTTAAGTTTATTCAAATCCAAAAGCTTGCACTCAGATCTAAAGACAATTTTATCTTTATTGGAGTTGATGACGTGTGTAGTTATCCCACCATCAAAGGTTCTCGCAAATATAAAGATGGTGGCCTCTGGATTTCTGATGGCGTTGCAGACACAGATTTACTTGGGTCTTGTGATTTATCAGATTAGGGAACACCCCTCCCCCGCCCCCCCCCCCCCCCACCCCGTTCTGGCTGCTAAACATGGGAAGCTGCTCCATATGTCAATTCCAAACCTGCCCAGCTTGCATGTGCCAGGACATCCGATCGTTGCCCCCCAGATTGGCTCCTAATAGACCCACATGGAGACAGATCAACTAAATTGGGGACAGCAAGGCACGGAGCTTGTTTGAGTGTTGCTCCAAGGGGGCCCGATCAATAAGATGAAAGGCCTTCCAGAATCCATTAAATGTGCATTTCTACCCTACAGAGTTACTTCTTCCCAGTCCCTAGCTCCTGGCTGAGAACTCCATGGGAACTGGTTTCTTGTCAAATGTTGAAAATACAGCAAGGAAGGAAAAGGATAGATTATTTGCCTTCATCTTTATTTTCAAGTGGATGTATTCGCACACTGCAGGATTTGTCAATTGGTCCTGGGGATCATGTGTTCGACACAATGTCATAAGTTTATTTGTTGGGATGTGAGTGGCTGTTTATAAAAGGCTGAAATGGTAGCAACATTGCAACCAATAGAACTAGGTTTTAATCCAAGTTCAAATAAAATTTGAAGATAACAGAATATAAAACTTTTTTGAACTGTGATCGTCTGATTGAGTGGAACATAGTGCTCAAAGTTGATCCATTTAGCATTGTATACTGTTATAATGGAATCTGTGCCAGAACTGAGTTAGATATCCACCATTTGAGGTGAAAGATCTTGATGGGACAAGTGACGCTTTCAGTGCCAAACTATCAAATGGAGCATGGCTGGATTGGGGTAGAGTATTCATGAAATTGGGAGAAGATCTCTTTTGTTGGGAAGAAGGGAATCCTATGTAAGGAAAAGTTTGTTGGAAAAATCTTGTTTGACCATAAAGGGGTCATTAGAATCAGGATTGCTCTGTTAAGTTTTCTGAATTACGTGTGGAATTAAAGGAAGGGGTGGAAAAATGTAAAGGAACTCCTATGTCCATTAGAGATAGAGTGTTGATCATCCAAGCTGATGTTGATCTTATCTTGGGACAGAATTTGTTTACTGGAGAATGAAGAGATTTATCTCTGGAGATTCCCAGTGCTGCCATTTGTTTCAAACACATCTGGATTGAGCTCCCACTTGTGAGGTTAGATGGTGAAGCCTCACAACTATCTGTGTGAAAAAGTTTCTCCTGCTCTCTGTCCTAAATCTCTTACATTTAGTCTTCTATCTACGTCCCCTTGTTCTAGACCCCTCAATCACTGGAAGCAGTCTATTTCTATCTACTCTGTCCCATCCCTGCATAATGCTTAACACCTCGCCCCTGTAATATCTCTTGTTCTCATGAAAACAGCCTCAGTTTTTCAAGTCTGTCTTTGTATTTTCTCAAACTAGGCAGCATCTTATTGAATCTGCGCTGTAGCTGCTCTATTGCCTCAACATCTTTCCTATAGTGTGGGTCCAAAACTGCACACAGTACTCCAACTGTGGGCTTACTAAGGTTTTATATAGATTCACCATTACATTTTGACTTTTATATTCTATATTTCTTGCAATAAAACCTAGCATTGCATTCGCTTTTTTTCATCCATTTGTGTTGCTTTTATTGCCTTGTGAACCTGAATCCCAAAATCCCTCTGCTGTTCCACAGCACCCAGCTTTTCCCCATTCAAAGTATAATTTTTTTTTCACCAAGATGTACTGCCTCACATTTATTGACATTGAATTCCATCTGCCACTGATTTTGTCATTTCCACCAGTTTATTAATATCCCCATGCAGATTCCTTTGATCCTCAGAATTGTTTACTATATCCTGTATTTTAGTATCGTCTGCAAATTTGGGCATCACTCCCTGTTGTAGGAATTACACACAGATGTTAAAAGTGTAAACTTTTAAAGATGCACACTTTCCCATATTCGTATTTGAGCCATATTCGTACTTGTGAGGTCTATTCTAATGTATGGGTTAAAAAACTTCATTCAAAGATATTATCCTGAAAAAGAATTTTCAAAATGATAGCTGGGGATTAGGCTTATTGCACAATGGCTCCTCAAATTTCTTAATGAGTTTACATACAGATGAGACCGACTCCCCCAGGGGTTTTGAGAATTAATATATCACCAGGTGTGGTACAAAATCGTACAGGCCTAAAACAATTCCCGTTTCAGTAGGACCACTAGAAATTAGTGAAAAGTAAATTTACACAGATAAAAAGAAAATCTCTTTGTTCAGAGTGAGGAATGCTTGGAATAATCCAAGATAAAGCAGCCCGCTTGATTGGCACCCCATTCACCACCCTAAACATTCACTCCCTTCACCACTGGCGCACTGTGGCTGTAGTGTGTACCATCCACTGGATGCACTGCAGCAACTCGCCAAGGCTTCTTCGACAGCACCTCCCAAACCCGCGACCTTTACCACCGAGAAGGACAAGAGCAGCAGGCACATGGGAACAACACCATCTGCACGTTCCCCTCCAAGTCACACACCATCCCGACTTGGAAATATATCGCCGTTCCTTCATCGTCCCTGGGTCAAAATCCTGGAACTCCCTTCCTAACAGCACTGTGGGAGAACCGTCACCACACAGACTGCAGCGGTTCAAGAAGGCGGCTCACCACCACCTTCTCAAGGGCAATTAGGGATGGGCAATAAATGCCGGCCTCGCCAGCGACGCCCACATCCCATGAACGAATAAAAAAAAAATCTACCATATGCAAAGTAACAGAGAACTAAATATTGTGATTATTCAAAATACAACTAGACGCCACGATGAGAGAGTTAAGGTAATAGAGAGATGAGCTTTGATAAAGCAAAGTGGCGTTTCTCATTCCTGATTTTTCTTTTGGTGTTTTAATCCTGCTCTGCTTGGCTGGATTAGACTCGAGGCCTGAGATATGGAAGGTTGAATCTAACCAACTGTACTAGCCACATTAATCAATTTTTTTTTGGATTTCCACAGAGAGCTGCTGTCGCAGTGTGATTTGGAGTCTCCTCCAACCTCGCCTCGGGCAGCACGAGCAACAGATGTATCCGACAAGAAGCAATTGGCCGGTTCCAAAGTTTGTGCCAAGACGAAGCAGGAGATGAAACCTATGGACAGATTTCTGACTCTGAGCCCTTCTTCCACAACCACGAGGCCATCAGGGGCACAATCGATAGAGAAAAGGTGCCAGGAGGAACAGAGTGGCATTTACACACAATCGATTAGCACTACACCTAATCGCATGGCACACCTGGGGCAGAGGGATACTGATGTCACGGAACAACCTTCAACTTCTGGATTAAAGGAAACAGTGAACGGTTGAGTTCTGAATTTTTAAAATCTGTTGCTGCAGATCAGAGTTATTTAAAACAGTGCAAGTCTTCAATTAACATCACCTAATTGGCAGTAAATGCACTTCATTGTCACATTTCTATAACTACTTCAAGTAGTGGATGAGGGACTTCAGTTATGTGGAGAGAAGCTGGGATTGTTCTCCTCAGAGTAGAGAAGGTTAAGGGGAGATTTAATAGAAGTGTTTAAAATTATGAGGGGTTTTGATAGAGTAACTAAGGAGAAACTGTTTCCTCTGTCAGGAGAGTCAGTAATCAGAGGACACAGCTTCAAGATAATTGGCAAAAGAACTATGGGGGTGATGAGAATTGTTTTTTACGCAGTGATTTGTTATGATCTGGAATGCACTGCCTGATTCATTAGTAACTTTAAAAAGGGAATTGGATATCATAGTCGGTACAGTACATGAGGAGGCCATTCGACCCATGATGTCTGTGCCGGCTCTTTGAAAAAGCTATCCATTTAGACTCATTCCCCTGCTCTTTCCCCATAGACCTGTAAATTTTTTCCCTTCAAGTATTTAACCAATTCCCTTTTGAAAGTTACTATTGAATCTGCTTCCATCACCCTTTCAGGCAGTGCATTCCAGATCATTACAACTCGCTGTGTAAAAAAATGTTTCCTCATGTCGCCTAGAACATAAGAACATAAGAAATAGGAGCAGGAGTAGGCCAATCGGCCCTTCGAGCCTGCTCCGCCATATAATAAGATCATGGCTGATCTGATCCTAACCTCAAAGCCTATGGCTCTTTTTCCGATCACTTTAAATCTGTGCCCTCTGGTTACCGACCCTCAGTACTGCACTGAAGTGTCAGCCTAGATTTTGTGTTCTAGCCTCTGGAGTGGGACTTGAACCCACAACCTTCTGACTCAGATGCCAGTGTGCTATTACTGAGCCAAGGCTGGCAGGTGAGCATGGCAGAGCCTTGATGATTTTGGGGAGCATCCTTGAGGTTGTAAAGGTGTAGTTCGAATCCAGTCATCATGGACATGGTCTGGGAAGCCATTCCCCTGCCTTGCCCCCACAATATACGTTCTAACACTGTGCTGCTAGCACTGAGAAGTTGCGTACCCTTGGTATGACGAAAGTTCTGTCCCCAGTAGAAAATTCAGCATGTCCTATAGGATATATGCCACTGGGAAAGATTGATGCCCAACTTCTGTCTATGGGTGAAGAAGCACCAAACAGCCTGGGACCATTTCTTGGAGAATTACACAATGAGATTATTCTCTCATAAGGACCATAGCACACACCTGGGCAGAGGGAAGGACAGGCTAACACAAAAGGGAAGATCCACTGAAAGGATAGCAACCCAACTCCAGTCCAACTGCTCTCCCCATCTACCACACATGACAACATTATCGTGTAATCAAAATGTACAATAACTGTACCAGATAAAAACCAGTGTAGCTCTGTGAGGACAGGCGAATGTACTGTACTGTGCTGTATAATCTTTTTTCTTTCTTTTCCTTTGTCGTGCAGTGGATTGTCCGGTCTGTGCGGTTGCTATCCCTGAAAGTAATATTAACAAGCACCTCGACAGCTGTTTAACACGAGAAGACAAGCAAGAAAGTCTCCGAAGGTACAGTGCGCAGACTGCCCCATGAATTATTGTTGTGCAACAGGTCACCTCATGCCACGTTTTAGGTGTTGGTCCTGTTACCTAACCCTTTATCCTCACCAAAAGAGAAAGTCTTCCTTTTAAGTGATTAGCATATTGTTGATATTGTCTTGCACCGAGGAGGATGAAGGGTTAAGGTGTAACAAACTGGCACAAACAATGTGGTGTAGCTCATACTACTGCTATACTTTTTTGAATTAGCTTTTGGTAAATCTTTCTTTTTTGTGCTTATCAAAGTAAGGGGTTATTAACATTGGGAATTGGATTACTTTCTATTTCAGGCACTTATTGTTAGCATCAAGCACACCCGGGGTCAGGTGTAGCATGGGTTAGCTGTAGAGTAAAGCTCTTTCTCTGCTGCAATATCAGAAAAGCACCCCATTGTACCTATGTGATGTTTTCCATCTCTCATACCAGCGAACCTGTGACCTGGGTTGGATTGCCAATTAATGCCAGATAGGGGACAATTTTGCTTTGTGGGCTCAGGAACTACATCGAGCCTACCCAAATTAATTCTACACAGGACTCATACTTAAGATGGAGGGAGCTTTCCTCCCATCACTCTGGACTAGATTCAAGCTCAGCTCCCAAGGGTGAAAGGTCAGTGTCTAACACACTTGATCTCCCAGTTCCCATTCAGATGTAAACTTGAAAACATTGACAGGCTTGCTACACTAGGTTTGATTCACTGCTGTTGTTTTGTGGAAATATGCAACAGGTCTATGTTCTTATGCCATGACCTTACTGAGTGGCGGAGGTTATGCAGTCTCAAAAATGCAGTGTCAAATATTCCTGATGCACCCAAAACTCGCAAGATAGGTTACAAACAAGGCCACTTTCATGACATGATAGTACAGTGTTAACTATGAGCCAGCTAGTGTCTCCACACTGTAATGAATTAACAGTGATTGTATCCTTTAGTAACGTACCCTGCTCTTAAAGGTTATTCACCCAAAAAGGGGTATGGTATTGTAGTGGTTGTTTCTGGACCAGTAATCTAGAGAACATGAGTTCAAATCCCACTGTGACAGTTTGAGGAATTAAGTTTAAAAAAAAATTGGGTGAAGCTTTTGGATTGTTGTAAAAAACCCAACCGGTTCATTAATGTCCTTTAGTGAAGGAAACCTGCCGTCCTTACCTGGTCTGGCCTATATGTGACTCCAGTCCCACACCAACGTGGCTGAATCTTAATTGCCTTTTGAAGTAGCCTAACAAGCCACTCAGTTGTATCAGGGCAACTAGGGATGGGTAATAAATGCCGGCCTTGCCAGCGACGCCCACATCCCAAGAATAAATAATATAATTAAAAACTAATATGGTGTAGCGTTGAGTTAATGAGAATTGAAATTCATTTTGTTTTGCTGCCTCATTCCAAGACATTTCGACACTTGCGATAACATTTACTTGACACAAGTAGAAGGTCTCTTCTCTCCTGCGGCCTGAAGGCAGTGACTTATGCTGGTGTACAGGGAATAGCAACCCTCCAATACCATCCCCCGTGTGAGCCTCGATTGAGTGTGTTGATAAGTTGTTGGACTGTGAGGGCCATCACAATTGATCCTGATCCGATCCTCACCCGATACCCACACAAATTCCAGCATGGATCACTGGACTGGGAACGGGAGGCTTGATTGATTGTAATTTTTCTTTCTGTAGCCCCATTCTGAAGCCAACTCTAGTATTCCTACGACTGCTCAGCACAGACATGGGACTCTCCTGATAATGTGTGGCACAAGACCACACTGGTTGGTGCGATTACCCATTTAGATATTGAGGGAACTTTGCAATTTTCCATGAAATAAGAGCATAGGGTTGGTACAAAGTTGGCACAGTGTGGTATAAATTGGGCACAGTACTAAATTAGACGGAAGGGAGAAAATTCTGCTTGCCCAGCCGTTACCTTTGGCTAGATCTTTGCCACTGTCTGTATTGATGCTTACGCAAGCAATGACATTATTTATTGGAGCTTTGTACTGCATGCAAGGTCCCAGGTTCGGTTCTTCATCTGTGTTGAGTTAACTAGTCTCAACACTGCTAGCACTGTGAGCGCTTCAACTCAAACATAGGAACTGGAGTAGGCCATTTAGCCCCATGAGCCTGTTCTGCCATTCAGTGAGATCATGGCTGATCTGTGACCTAACTCCATATATGTGCCTTAGCCCTATATCCCTTAATACCTTTGGTTAAAAAAATCTATCAATTTCAGATTTAAAATTAGCAATTGAGCTAGCATCAACTGCTGTTTGTGGAAGAGAGTTCCAAACTTCTACCACCCTTTGTGTGTAGAAGTGTTTCCTAACTTCACTCCTGAAAGTCCTGGCTCTAATTTTTAGGCAATGTCCCTTAGTCCTAGACTCCCCAACTAGCAGAAATAGTTTCTCTCTATCTACCCTATCAATTCCCTTTAATATCTTGAAAACTTTGATCAAATCACCCCTTAATCTTCTAAATTCCAGGGAATACAACCCTAGTTTGTGTAATCTCTCCTCGTAATTTAACCCTTGGAGTCCAGGTATCATTCTAGTAAATCTACGCTGGACTCCCTCCAAGGCCAATATATCCTTCCTAAGGTGCAGTGCCCAGAACTGAACACAGTACTCCAGGTGTGGTCTAACCAGGGCTTTGTATAGCTGTAGCATAACTTCTACCCCCTTGTATTCTAGTCCTCTAGATATAAAGGCCAGCATTCCATTAGCCTCTTTGATTATTTTCTGTACATGTCCATGATATTTTAATGATCTATGTACATGGACCCCTAAATCTCTTTGGACCTCCATTGTTTCGAGCTTTTCACCACTTAGAAAGTATTCTGATCTATTCAAGTGACTTCACACTTGCCTACATTGAAATCCATTTGCCACAGTTTTGCCCATTCACTTAATCTATTAATATCTGTCTGTAATTTTATGTTTCCATCTACACTGCTTACAATGCTGCCTATCTTTGTGTCTGGCTTCAGCATTCCTGGGTTAGGAAGGGAAAAATTGGGAAGAAGTCCAACTCGATCACTAAATAGTGACTACAGTTGGAAATGTATTTGTGCGGATATTCGGTGAAAACAGGATTGGATTCGACTGTGATGCCCCTCAAACCCCCCCTCATCCCCAATGAATTAGAGACCACCCCCTATCCTAGACCCTGAAGAATAGCTGCTTATCAATTGTGGAATGACACCCTCTGTATAAGTTGCTGCCTTCAGGAAAGTAGGGAGTGGGGACGATCAGATCAGAAGATGAAATCTGAATGACTCGAGCCCTTGTGGTGTGTGGATGTTATTTTACAATCTGATCATGTGAGAATGCTCTGTGAATTTTAACTCTCCCAAGGACTGGCTAACAGCCGAGATTGTGTACAATTCTGCTGTTAAAATTACCAAGAATGCGTGGTTTTTGATTGCAGTGATGATACTTTGGATTGCCTAATCTCCTACACAAACTTTAGAATGTCTTGGCTTTAACACAGCCCATAAAAGCCTCAGAGTTACATTGAAAACTGTTTTTTATATTTCATTATGCACTGCTGAGCATGAGTTAATGTTGGTTTTTTCTTCTTTGATGAAGTTGTGTGTTGGTGAAAGTCAGGGAAGAAAACAGGTCAGATTTGGTAATTTTAAGGTAATTTAAGGTTTAAGGTAATTGGCAAATGAGCCCAGAGGTGAGATGAGGAGACATTTTTTTAAGCAGCGAGTTGTTATGATCGGGAATGCACTGCCTGAAAAGCTGGTGGGAGCAGATTCAATAGTAACTTTCAAAATGGAATTAGATAAATACTTGAAAAGGAAAAATTTGAGGGCTATGGGGAAAGAGCCAGGGAGGGGGACTATTTGGATGGCTTTTTCAAAGAACCGGCTGAGCAGGATGGACCGAATGGCCTCCTTTTGTGCTGTAAGATTCTATGATTACACTTAGTCATCAGAGCACAGAGGTTGGATCATTGTCTTGTTTCACTATCTGGTGTCTGATATTAGCGATGCTATTTCATGTTATAGGTTTTGCATTTCAGTGCCAGTCCTTCAGATGGGAGTTAATTGTTTTTTAACATGAGAAATGTTAGGAGCATGGAACAGGCGTTAGTCCCAACGAGCTTGTTCCTTTTTAATTGATCTTAACCCCACCTGCCTGCTTTCTCGTCATATCCCTCAATACTTTCTCTCTCTGCAGAAGTGCACATTATGCCTCTTGAGTCCATGTGTATTGTTCACGTCATTGACTTCCCTGGTAACTTACTCCACAAGTCTATTGCCCTTTGGATCAAAAAGTTCTGCCTAGGTTGCCTTCATACTCCTCTAACTTTTCTGTGGCTTTTAAACTGCAGACAGTGTTTAGCAAATGACCTTACAGACCCTTATTATTCTGTTGCTCCAGGTTGCTTTGGCCATTGATTTTCAAGAGAACTCCCTGTCTGGTCCGCATGCTGTGCCAGTTCACGTGTAACTAAGTAATTTCTTTCACATGGTCTCTTGGAGACATATGCCAGACCTTTAAGGTTTCTAAGCGGAAGCACGTGGAATGAGCTTCAGTAAACCCAATGAAGACAGTCCTCGCTTTTAACAGGCTGTCTGCACTTGTTGTAATCTCCAGTGTTCCAGACATCAAATTGTTTACTGAACCTGTAATTGTTTTCCTTTCCTCAGAGCAACAGAGTAATCTTGTGAGCTGCGTCCTGCGCCTTTCTGACTCTGCTGTTCTGTTCCCAGCTGATCGTGTGATTGTTGATCTCTGTTTCCTTTTTGTAAGTGTTAATTAAATTGAGAGTGGCTTGATGGTGACAACTGCAGTGGCCAGAAGGAACAGGAAGCCCAGCAGATTAAAGAACCTCAAGTGTAAATTTGCCACTTGTTGCCTAAATCCAGTTTTAACAGGGACCTGATACTTCAGAATAAAGCGAGTGGGCTGCAGGTCTGTTATAGGTTTGGCAAATACACTCAGATTTTCCAATTTGTACATAAAGATTAGAGCAAAGCCATATTTTTCACCAGGTTTTCCTTTTTTTAAAACCCCTCTTCCAAAGGGACCGGCTCGTGCTGGGATCTAGTAGCTCAACCGAATGCCCATAATTACATCTGAGTTTATACAGTTTGACTACAGATATCACAGCCACGCCCAATCATGTCCTCACCTGACACCCACATGCGCACTTTTGTTTCAGGGATCACTGGATAGTTATGAACAGAAAATGAACTTGCATTTATATAGCACCTTTCACGACCTCAGGACGCCCCAAAGCGCTTTGAAGCCAATGAAGTACTTTTGAACTGTAGTGACTGTGGTAATGTAGGAAACGTGGCAGCCAATTTGTGCACAGCAAGCTCCCACAAAAAGCAATGTGATAATGACCGGATAATCTGTTTCAGTGAGGTTGGTTGAGGGATAAATATTGGCCAGGACACCGGGGAGAACTCCCCTGCTCTTCTTTGAAATACTGTCATGGGATCTTTTACGTCCACCTGAGAGGGCAGACGGAGCCTCGGTTTAACGTCTCATCTGAAAGACGGCACCTCTGACAGTGCAGCACTCCCTCAGTGGAGCACAGAGACTTATTGTATCATCTCGTCCTTGCTCTGGCTGAGATTAGATAACACGGAACAAGCTAGGGATTAAACCTGGGGCTCAGTACTACACCACGTGCTGCATTTACTTGCTGAGCCATCAGAGGAGTGAGCATTGCTAATGTTTTTTGGAGGGATAGTAATTCTCATAATTTCTCATCACCACCCCCCTCCCCCTTCGCAATTTAGTTATTCTCCTTGTGGAGGACAGCAGGAGGCATTGTTCAGATGCGTGGAATGTTATATCATCCCATTGCCCCTTACACCATCTTCAGCAAGAAGTGCCGAGTGGATGATCCATCTCGGCCTCCTTCCGATATCCCCACCATCACAGAAACCAGTCTTCATCCAATTCGATTCACTCCACGTGATGTCAAGAAACGGCTGAGTGCACTGGATACAGCAAAGGCTATGGGCCCCGACAACATCCCAGCTGTAGTGCTGAAGATTTGTGCTCCAGAACTAGCTGCACCTCGAGCCAAGCTGTTCCAGTACAGCTACAACACTGGCATCTACCCGACAATGTGGAAAATTGCCCAGGTATGTCCTGTCCACAAAAAGCAGGAGAAATCCAATCCGGCCAATTACCGCCCCATCAGTATACTCTCGATCATCAGCAAATTGATGGAAGGTGTCGTCGACAGTGCTATCAAGCGGCACTTACTCACCAATAACCTGCTCACCGATGCTCAGTTTGGGTTCCGCCAGGACCACTCGGCTCCAGACTTCATTACAGCCTTGGTCCAAACATGGACAAAAGAGCTGAATTCCAGAGGTGAGATGAGAGTGACTGCCCTTGACATCAAGGCAGCATTTGACCGAGTGTGGCACCAAGGAGCCCTAGTAAAATTGAAGTCAATGGGAATTGGGGGAAAACTCTCCAGTGGCTGGAGTCATACCTAGCACAAAGGAAGATGGTAGTGGTTTTTGGAAGCCAATCATCTCAGCCCCAGGACATTGCTGCAGGAGTTCCTCAGGGCAGTGTCCTAGGCCTAACCATCTTCAGCTGCTTCACCAATGACCCTTCCCTCCATCTTAAAGTCAGAAATGGGGATGTTCGCTGATGATTGCATAGTGTTCAGTTCCATTCGCAACCCCTCAAATAATGAAGCAGTCCGAGCCCGCATGCAGCAAGACCTGGACAACATCCAGGCTTGGGCTCATAAGTGGCAAGTAACATTCGCGCCAGATAAGTGCCAGGCAATGACCATCTCCAACAAGAGAGAGTCTAACCACCTCCCCATGACATTCGACAGCATTACCATCACCGAATCCCCCACCATCAACATCGTGGGGGTCACCATTGACCAGAAACTTAACTGGACCAGCCACATAAATACTGTGGCTACGAGAGCAGGTCAGAGGCTGGGTATTCTGCGGCGAGTGACTCACCTCCTGACTCCCCAAAGCCTTTCCACCATCTACAAGGCACAAGTCAGGAGTGTGATGGAATACTCTCCACTTGCTTGGATGAGTGCAGCTCCAACAACACTCAAGAAGCTCGACACCATCCAAGATAAAGCAGCCTGCTTGATTGGCACCCCATCCACCACCCTAAACATTCACTCCCTTCACCACCGGCGCACAGTGGCTGCAGTGTGTACCATCCACAGGATGCACTGCAGCAACTTGCCAAGGCTTCTTCGACAGCACCTCCCAAACCCACAACCTCTACCACCTAGAAGGACAAGAGCAGCAGGCACATGGGAACAACACCACCTGAACGTTCCCCTCAAAGTCACGCACCATCCCGACTTGGAAATATATCGCCGTTCCTTCATTGTCGCTGGGTCAAAGTCCTGGAACTCCCTTCCTAACAGCACTGTGGGAGAACCGTCACCACACGTACTGCAGCAGTTCAAGAAGGCGGCTCATCACCACCTTCTCAAGGGCAATTAGGGATGGGCAATAAATGCCGGCCTCGCCAGCGACGCCCACATCCCATGAATGAATAAAAAAAAACACCCAAGTTTTCCCTCGTTCACTAAACGTTTGGGCTCTAACTGAAAATTTACCATCTTGGGAAAACCTGGAGCAAATGTCCATCACAAGCCAAACTTTGAGCTTTGAATCAAGGGTGCAACATTCCAGGGTTAAAGCTACCACAACATCAGCCTTATTGTAACCACATGGGATTGATTGAAATTATACAGGATAGAACCTCTTGTTAGTGCGCTTCTAATATTGACAGCCAACAAAAGCACATGGCTTTTAAAACCATTCATAGGAACAGGAGTAGGCCATTCAGCCCCTCGTGCCTGCTCTGCCATTTGATAAGATCATGGCTGATCTGTGATCTAACTCCATATACCTGCCTTTGGCCCATATCCCTTAATACCTTTGGTTGCCAAAAAGCTATCTATCTCAGATTTAAATTTAGCAATTGAGCTAGTATCAATTGCCGTTTGCGGAAGAGAGTTCCAAACTTCTACCACCCTTTGTGTGTAGAAATGTTTTCTAATCTGGCTCTAATTTTTAGACTGTGCCCCCTACTCCTAAAATCCCCAACCAGCGGAAATAGTTTCTCTCTATCCACCCTATCTGTTCCCCTTAATATCTTATAAAATTCGATCAGATCACCCCATCACCTTCAAAACTCCAGAGAATACGACCCCAATTTGTGTAATCTCTCCTCGTAACTTAACCCTTGAAGTCCGGGTATCATTCTAGTAAACCTATGCTGCACTCCCTCCAAGGCCAATATGTCCTTCCGAAGGTGTGGTGCCCAGAACTGCTCACAGTACTCCAGGTGCGGTCTAACCAGGGTCGTAAGTGCTGTCGTCACCCAGAAGTATGTATTGTTATGACCTGATATTAAAAATCACGAAATCTGCTCTCAGCTTCCAGATTCATCAGAATTCACAAGACACAAGTGATGGTGATTTTTTTTTTCTATTCTTGTCTGCGCTCCTGAAGTTGGTAACTTATGCTGAGGTACAGTTTCACAGGGTGTGAGGCATTCTTCATGTGTAAATCAAGATCGTGTCAGCCAGCTGTTCTATCATGGGGGCATCACAGCTGAACCCAGTGTTACGTCACCTGATATCCACACACATTCATTTCCATTAGCTAAAAACAGGGTTGGGAACCCTGGCTGATTTGTTGTTTTGCCTCCTCCTTAGCCCATGCATGCTGAGGCCAGTTGTAACGCCCCTATCGCTGTCCAGGCTAAAATCAACTAATTTAATACAAACTAGGAATTGGACCTGGGACCTCACTAGTTTGTATGACTCAGTACCATAACATGAGTTACCCACAGCTATCACAGAGCCTCAGCTGCAATCTATTAAAATTCATTTCTGTCTTTTACATTCCTGGATGTACTGTCCAACCTGTTGACTGCCTGAGAATGGAAGTTTAAGTCTGAATGTTTGGTTAATATCTGTTTTATTATATGTGTGCTAAACTCAGTAAGAGCTGAGGGGTGTAAAATTGGATGGTGGTCTGTGAGGAGAAAGCCCCTGGTATTGGCTGCAGGCAAAGCTAAACAGAATATAAGTCCAGAGGAAGTTGTGATTAAACTGTATGGAGTGCTGGTCAGATCCCTGCTTGAGTACTGTGTCTGGTTCTGATTGCCAAGAAACGAGGGAAACATTCAAGCACTGGAGCCAAAGCAGAGGAGAGCCATGATGCTGAGCCCAGAGGCTTTTGAGCTATGAGGAAAGATGGGAAAAACTTGGGCTTTCGAGACTAGAAAGGGAGGTACCTGAGAGGTGATCTCAGTTAAGGGAATGAAAAAGGTAAATCTGGAATATTGAATGTAAATTGAGAATGGGACAAGGGGTTGCAGGTGCAAACTAAGAAAAGGTGAATTTTACATATCAGGAAATTCTTTACCCAATGATTAACACATGTAATAGACTTTCAGATGAGTAGCGGAGATGAAATCCGAGGGATCATTGATGCTTCAGTGGGAGGAAATGTACAGTCTTTTTGGATAGATGAACCAAGATGGGCTGAATGAGCTTCCTCATCCATAGTTATCTGTGGTGGTATTGTGGGCCAGGTGATCTCATTGACAGAATGCAGTTGCAGGCTATCGACAGAGATGATAGGGAACACTTCGTGTAATGTGAAAACAAAAACAGAAAAAGCTGAAATACTTAGCAACTCAAAGGGAAAAAAGGGAGGTCAGACAGCATCTGTGAAGAAACAGAAGTCAGTCAGTTGACAGTTGAGGTCCTAAGACCCCTTCCTCAGGACTGGAAGATATTACAGATGAACAGCATTTAAAAAGGAACAGGACAAGGGGAAAGGAAAAGATTTTAAAAAACACACAGGAAAAGAAATAGATTGACCTGTGGAGAACAGGAGATGGTTAAATGGCATAAGTGATAGGAGTAGGAGACAAAAGGAGAGAAATCAAAGAAATAAAATACATCTATGAGACACAGAATGTGTGAATAGATAAAGGGGGATAGGTATAAAAAGAAGCACAAGCAAGGCAGCAGGCTCCAGTGGTCTGGAAGAATGGTGAAAAAAAAAGCAGGTCAACACCAAGGGTGCTGATCACCTCAGCAGTAGTGTTCTGATTTGGTGGGGGGGGGGGGGGGGTCTCCACCCCAAATATTAACCCTCCTCCCATCCTGGAAACGCCAGCCTTTTCTGTGTTTGTTTTCAGATTTCCAGCATCTATAATATTTTGCTTTTTGTTACTTGTGTAATGTGGTTCCTTTTCAGCCGGGTTGCATTGTGTTACTTTAACGGGTCTAATTTCTTGAGTCATACCAGTGGATAATTGCACAGTCGAATTGACTGTGGATCCTCCTTTCACATAGTTGACAGGTTTGCACTCTGCTCCTAATTCCATTCAGGAAACAAACCTATTTGATCTTGTGTTCAGAGTACATAGGCTAATGTTTAAGTGACTGAAACCGTCACATTTCAAACTTTGTTACATTAATGAATCTGCTTACATGTCAGGAGCTTTTTTTACTGCAATATCAACCTACAATGCTTGGAACAGTTTCAAATATTAACTCTTTGCTGCTGCTCAACCTTTCTATATTCTTGTCCCCTATTCTCTTTCCTGTTTTTGTTTTAACTTTAATTTCGCTCTCTCTCTCAAAAAATAAATCTTGTGTCTAATGCATCCATCACATTTGAACAACAATAGTTAGCCTCTAACTGACCTGGGAAAATGCCTGCTTAGAACACTTAGCCACAGGGAGTAGTTGCCTTAAAGTGAACAGGCTACATTAAACACAGCTCCACCTAAGTAGCTAAACATCCCAAATGTCCTAGACACCAATCTGCCCACAAGTAACACCACAAAAGGGTTAGCATGTGTGTAAAAAAAAGACTTTCATATGCCAAGCATTACAGCAGCATGTATTTATGTAACACTTACACTTAGAAAAACACCCCAAGGCGTTTCACAGACGTGCAACTAGGCAAAAATGGATGCCAAGGGAAGTGGAGAGGTGAAGGGGTTTAAGGAGGAAATTCCGGAGCATGGGGCCTAAACGGCCGAAAGTTTGGCCACCAGTGGTGGATGTGTAAGAGGCCAGATTCAAAGGGACGGAGAGTTCTGGGAAGATTGTAGGAATGGAGAAGGTTACAGAGATAGGGAGGGTTAAGTCCACAAACGCAACAACAACTTGCGCTTAATAGCGCCTTTAATGTAAAAAATATCCCAAGGAGCTTCACAGAGGCACAGTCAGAAAAAAAATGGACGCTGAACCAAGGAAGGAGATATTAATTGGGGTCACAAAAAGCATGGTAAAAGAGGTTGGTTTTAAGGCTTGTCTTAAGAGGAGAGGGAGGTGGACATCCAGAGGGTGGAAGGGAGGAGATTCCAGTGCGTGGGGCCTACACAGCTGAAGGCGCAGCCACTAATTGTGGGGTTGAAGGGAAGGGGGATACACCAAAGGCCAGAGTCAGAAAAACTGAGAGCTCTGGGAGGGCTGTAGGGCCGGAGAAGGTTATATAGATAGGGAGTGATAAAGTCATAAACAACAAGAGTAACAACATGTAGAAAACTTGTATAACATACATCAAACTTGCACTTTATACTGCAACTTGCTGTGAGCAATGCCAAGGAAGATCCACCGTATAATCTGATGATCTATTTTGTCCTCTTCTCTCAAGATAAATTAAAAATCCCTTTCTTAGCTGATTCCCTCCTCCGGCTTCCCACCACCAATTTTGAAGGTAGAAGCGGCATGCAAACAATGTGATTTTTGGATGTAATGATTTTCTTTTCAGCCAATCAAAAGGCCAGAATGTAAAGATCGATAAGGTCATACCACAGATGTCAATCTGCAATGCCTTAAAGACAAAACCATTCCTAGAACATAGCCACAGTGTGGTAAGGGTTAAAGAAAACCCTCAAAGACTCAGCTCCCTGAAATTAAAGCCGTTTGTGTTGCCTATTTTTTCAGACGTTATTCAGGATTCTTTTTGAGCATGAAATTTCATTTCCAGCTCCGCATGATTTGTGTCAACTGCAAAAACAGCAAACCCCACTCATATTAAAAAGAACTGAACATGAAAGAAAGATATTAATAAGGAAGTGCAGACTATGGAGCCCACAAGTATGTGCACAAACCCAAATCCCTCAAAGGAGCTGACGCAGCTGGAATCCATTACCTTGCTGTCATAATATACGTAGGAGGCTTTTTTTTTAGCATAGGTATTTATTGAAGCTGGTAAATTTGCACACCTTGTTGGGGTTATGGCATGCGACAGGTTAAATACCATGGCATTTACAGGCACATAGGGAGGCTGTTAGAGATCTGTACATTTTTCCAGGACTAGGACAGGTTCAGAATCTTTCCTTGATGTGGGGCTATCAGCAAAGCTGAAAAAGGTGGGTCAGGGCTTGTTGAGCACTAAGTGCATTGTTTGTACCGTGTTTATTCTCTTGGTATGCTGACGTGTGAAGTTGGAATCTCCTTGGTTACCTGATGGCCTCAGGGCTTGGACAGAGGTGGCTTAATAATGCCAAATGTAAAGAATAATAATGCCAGTTCTCATCTCCCTCTGCAATTTGCTTTCCTGAATGATAGCTGCCATTATTTCCCTTCACTGTGTAAGTGAAGATTGTAAGGAATAAAGGGTATGCGATATAAATGAGGAAACAACACCATTATACCTTCAAGAGACAGATTACGGGAAAATCTCCCATGTTCTGGCGCACTCAGTGTTTGCAAGGGCTTTTCAGACAACACGGAGAAATAGTACCTTGTGTGTATATTACACTTTACAGGGAATTTCCCTGAAATCAGTTTGAAATTATTTTCTGTCAAACTCACTGTGTCCTCATGAAATAACTCTTCTGTAAATATTCAAATGTGTTACACTTCACTACCTGAAGGCACCATTACATGCCGAGGAAATGCTTGAAAAAGTAAAACTTTTGGGCATCCAATCCCACTCCCTCCTTCCTCAGTTTATAAGGAGGGGGGGGGGGTGCCCTAGATCTACCTATCTCTATCACCTCCATCACCATTCATTATCTTAAATACCTGGATCAGATTCCTGCTAAGTCTCATCTCTCCAACAAATACAAACCCAAGGTATCAAGCCTGTCTTCAAAGCTCAGTGCTCTCATCCATGTTGGCCTGCTCTGCACCAAGTCCAGATGTCCTTGATCAGGAGTCAGGGATTGCCCTCACTCCAGAATGATTTCCTGGAGGAGAGAATTTTGCTCCAGTGTCAAGCCAGGCCCTGGCTCTGCATTTACACTGCAACTTATCAGCACAGGTAGGAAGTAAAACTGCTTTGCACCAATGCTAGGTTGTAGTGTAAATACATTTTTAAGGGTATTTAGTTCTGAATCAATCAGTCTATTTATCATTAAAGAGGAATTACCCCTTCATCCTGAATGTTTTAAAGCGAGATATTTGTACACCTCATTCTTGAGTTTATTTCTTTCTCATTCCAAGCTTTCTATGTTACCCACTGATGTTTCTCCATTGCTCTTTGGTTACCACTTTTTTGCTTTATAAATGCCAGTTAGAAGCAGCTTTGAAGAGAATTTGTGTGTTCAATGCCCCTTAAGCGACATTGTCAAGTTTTGTTGCAGTGTCATTACGAACACTACTATCCACAACCCATTGCCTCATTTCATGTCACAGGAGGGGACATTTCCCTACTTAATGTGCAGTTGCAGGCTGCCTGTATAGTTGGTGAAACAGGAATGGCACAAATAAGTTCTAAATAGCACAAATGGCAAAAATAAAGTTCTAACGTTGAGGGTTATGAGGCAATTCAGTTTAATACAGTTCCTTTCTTAAATTGTTCATGCATTCGCTCAAGCATTTTGACACCGAGCCACATAAGGAGATATTAGGATAAGTGACCAAAAGCTTGGTCAAAGAGGTAGGTTTTAAGGAGCATCTTAAAGGAGGAGAGAGAGGTGGAGAGGTTTAGGGAGGGAATTCCAGAGCTTGGGGCCTAGGCAGCTGAAGGCACGACCACCAATGGTGGAGTGATTAAAATTGGAGATGCACAAGAGGCCAGAATTGGAGGAGTGCAGAGATCTTGGACAGTTGTAGGGCTGGAGGAGGTTACAGAGATAGGGAGGGGCGAGGCCATGAAGGGATTTAAAAATAAGGATGAGAATTTTAAAATTGAGGCGTTGCCGGACTGGGGGCCTCTGTTATTACAAGATTTTTGATCGGTTCGAGTTTTATCTTGCTGGTTTTACCTACTTGTCACCTCTCCAGAGATTAAATAAATTGGTGAAAGTAGTAGCATTAATTGTTCTTTCTCCTATGATTTTTTGAGGGGCAAGGTATCTACTGCTTTTAATTAATTATTTCTCTCTCACTCTCCCACCCCCTCCACAGCACCACCATTGACTGTGAATTGGGGTAGCAAGTAGTTCCCTTGCCTCTAAGCCATTTGCTAAAATAGTGTAGGAGAGGCTTGGTGATGAATCTCACATCAGGAAATGACTGGTTTCTGTTTGGTATCTCCTTACAATGACACAGTTGGAATTAGATATTTAGTCACGTGTAGAAACCCACATCCCATCACTTGGGATGTTGATGCAAGGTCTGCTGACATCTTTAAAAGGGACTGGACTAGTAGGTGTTGAAAGGAGGGATTAAGGGTTACGGAGACATTAATAGTGTGCTTTTTTTCAGGGGAGGTCGAGGAAGGAATTTAATGTTACTTAAAGTAGGGGATCAATAGGAGAGACATCCACGATGGAATAATCATACATGGACTCTGGATGAAGCTGGCTTAAAGGGGGGAATGGCCTTTTCTGGATTTTTATATTCACTGCATGATGCCATATGTAGCTACCGCAGCATACTGTGCCATGATGTAACTACCCTAGTGTGCAATGGCATGATGCCACGTGTAGCCACTCTAGTGTACTGTGCCATTATGCCGTGTGTAGCCACTACAGTGTATTGTGCCATGTTGCCATGTGTAGCTGCTCCAGAGAACTGTGCCATAATGCCATGTGTAGTCACTCTAGCATACTGTGCCATGAAGCCATGTGTAGCCACTCTAGCGTACTGTGCCACGATGCCATGTGTAGCTACTCTAGCATACTGTGCCATGAAGCCATGTGTAGCCACTCTAGCGTACTGTGCCACGATGCCATGTGTAGCTACTCTAGCGTACTGTGCCATGATGCCATGTGTAGCTACTCTTGTGTACTGTGCCATGATGCCATGTGTAGCCACTCTAGCGTACTGTGCCATGATGCCATGTGTTGCTACTCTTGTGTACTGTGCCATGATGCCATGTATAGCCACTCTAGTGTACTGTGCCATGATGCTAAATCTCTTATACAATACTTTGTCTTCATTTTACGGTCTTAAGGAACATGATTGAGCATGAAGCCATACAATCCTGGGATTGTTGAAATTTGGTGAGTCGGTGAAAATGGAAAATCGATCATTGAAAGTTCCAGAAAATAGAGAAATGCAGAGAATAAAGTTTTAATACTGCTGCTTAATATCTCAAGTTACAGCTTTACTTGTTGTGTAGCCTGGGGTACATGCATCTTACAGATGGATCCTTGATGCTTGGTCTCATACTGTATGAAAATTTAAGAATCAACTGGATCCACCTACCAGTTACACAGTACTTGTAACAAAGGTAGACTGTAGTGTTGCTGTACATTGATGTACCATTTCACTATAGGGACCCACTCCACTAGTTTGTGCTCTTAGTCATGTGGAGGATAAGCATCTGACCTAGGAAAGGCAAGTTAAACTCAGGGGCTAATACAGGGCCCAATTTTGTGGATCCCAAGCAGCTGGCTCAGAGCTTCATTGACACAGTCACAAGTCACCCAGTCCAGATGGAATGCATCCTAGATGGCTAAGGGAAGCAAGGGTGGAGATAGCAGAAGCTCTGACCACAATCTTTCAATCCTCCTGGATATGGGAGTGGTGCCAGAGGACTGGAGGATTGCAGATGTTACACCCCTGTCCAAAAAAGGGGAGAAGGATAAACCTGGTAACTACAGGCCTGTCAGTCTAACATCAGTGGTGGGAAAACTACCAGTGACCGTTGTCAAAGACAAAATTCTCACTTGAAGAAGCATGGGATAATAAGGGACAGCCAGCACGGATTTGTTAAAGGCAAATCGTTTCTGACTAACCTGATTGAGTTCTTTGATGAAGTATTAGAGAGGGTTGATGAAGGTAGTGCAGTAGATGTTATATATATGGACTTTCAAAAGGCATTTGATAAAGTACCACATAACAGATTTATTCAGAAAATAGAAGCACCTGATATTAAAGGGACGATGGTAATTTGGGTACATAATTAGCTAATAGATAGGAGGCAGAGAGTAGTGGTGAACGGATGTTTTTCTGACTGGAGAGAAGTATGCAGTGGGGTCCCCCCGGGGGTCAGTATTGACCATTGCTTTTCTTGTTATATATAAATGAGTACAGTTTCGAAGTTTGCGGATGATACAAAAGTTGGCAACGTAGTAAATAGTGAAGGAGGATAGTAGCAGACTTCAGGAGGACATAGACGAACTGGTGAAATGAGCAGACACAGGGCCGATGCAATTTAATGCTGATAAGTGTGAAGTGATGTGCTTTGGGAGGAACAACATGGAGAAGCAGTGTAATCTAAATGGTACTGTTTTGAGGGGGGTGAACTTTCAAAAGGCAATTGGACATGTACTTGAGGAGGACTAATTTGCAGGGTCATGGGGAAAAAGCTGGGGTGTGGAACTAAATTGGACAGCTCTTTCAAAGAGCCAGCACAGGCAGACGGCCTTCTTCTGTGCTGTAAGATTCTATGATTCTACAGGCATCAGGGAGATGCGAGCAGACCAAATTGGGCGGGAAAAAGTAGAAGAATGCTACTCTGACTTTAAAAAAAAAACTAAAAGTAAGGTTGTGCCCTAAGTCAGGCCATTGCAACGTATTCCTCTTAATTCAAAGTCATTTCATTCAGATTATCTGATAATTCAGGTTGTTTTAGCACTAAACTCCCACTTAGTTATTCATTCAAGTTATTGGGTAAAAATGACTTTGAATTATCAGGAGTAGACAGAATAACTTTCTGTGATTTTATAAATAATGGCAGAACCTATTTTAGCTCAGCCTTTTCCCATTGAATGTAGAGAATCATTGTATGGATGGTTACACTTCTACCTCTGGGAATTTATACATTGTTAAACTGCTCTCTTTGCAGACTTGATCAGATAATGGAACTATATTCAGTTTAATGAAAAAACATGGACTTAGAATGAGCCCTGACCTTCACCATCCTCCTCTGTGCATTTTCTTGAAGTATGACCAGTTCAGTGAAGCAACTAAGTGCTATTTATGTCAGTTCCGATGAAGTGTAACATTTCTCCTGTTGCATCCAGCATGTACAGGCCTTATTTTCTAGTTTGTCCTTCATTTTTTCTGCGTCTTTGAAAGGATGGAGCTAGTTTAATATATAATGCAGCTGCATTCAGACTTGTGATGTTGTCAGCATCCATCATTTGTATTTTTTGCTGCCCTTTTCTCTTTTTTTTCCTCTCCAGCAATACGCACATTTTCTTTTTACAGTGGAATTCCCATTATCTGTCATAATGGAGGTGCCCTCCTCACCTGGTGGACAATAAAATTGAGCAATCATCGCGAGCTCCCATATTTTAATCTTGGACATAGTACACAAAAATATAGGTATGGAAATAGAACCACACAGGTTTACAGCGCAGAAGGAGATTATTTGGCCTACTGTGTCTGTGCCGGCTCTTTGCTACAACAATCAAAAACTAATTCCACTGCACAGCTCTCTCCCCATAGCCATATATCTTCCTCCAATTAAAATGTGGGCTAGTATAATACAGTACAAATAGCCCAAATTTAATCTTTCTTGGGCTGTGCAGTCAGTTTATGTTGTGCATGCTGTGCAGTGTGGTGACATCTAACACAAGGCTTTGTCCAGCGAAAATTGTGATGAAATAATTGGGAGGGCAAGTAATGCGGATTCCAGTGAACCCATTGTTCAGTACCCTCCGTGACTGCTGGAAGAGGGCGATGGGCAGCTCAGATTGCTTTCTTCCCTCAATTCTCTGAGTTACTTTCGAAAGACAGCTGAAGTGTTACTTTTCCTGGGTTTTAATTTGAACTAATGGTGACGCAAAGCGACAGCTATTAACTGGTGAGGTTATGGAGTTTATCTTAATTGCAGCAGTGACATTGTGGAGTGAGCACCTCAATTGACAGGAAAGGGCTGTTCCACTTCCCTTTGTTCACTGCACTTGGATAGATCCTGAAACACATTGCATTTAATTTAGTTTCTGAGGTGATCTAAGTGCTCTGTTGGTTTGATTATACTTTCAAAATAATACTTGTAGAATTTAGTTAGTGGAAATTCATAACTAAAAAATATTTCAGGGAACCTTTTTTTTAAAGAAAGCAAGTTCATGATTAGGTTTTTAAACTTTATTTATTTTTATTGAGCTAGATGTAATGTTGGTTGGAGGAGCCGTGGTGCAGGTAAATGTGCCGTTGGTGTCTGTGCCTTCAGCTGTCTAGGTCCTAAGCGTTAGACTTCCCTCCCTAAACCTCTCAGCCTCTCTCTCCTCCTTTAAGTCGCTCCTTAAAACCTACCTCTTTCACCAAGCTTTTGGTCACCTGTCCTTAAGTAGCTTGGTGTCAAATTTTGTCTGATAACGCTCCTGTGAAGCGCCTTGGGACATTTCACTATGTTAAAGGTGCTATATAATTGTAAGTTGTTGTTGTACCAAAAACACTCTCGTTGTGGGATACTTAGGCTGGCAATTGGCTTGTTTTCAGCTGCCCCTTTAAGCTGCTATTCCCTCCTGATGGTGAAGCTGCCCTGCACCATAGATGGAATAAAAACACAAGATGTTAGAAATGCAAAGAAGGTCCATCGGCATCTGAACTAAAAAAAAAGACAGATTAACAATTCAGATGGAGCCCCCTTTTGGGAATATGGAGTCTGTGACACAGGGTCTTCACTGAAACGTTAACCTACCCTGTCTTTTCTCTTTCAGCTGCCTGTTGGACAAACTTTGAATTTTCAGCATTTTCTGTTTTTATTTCAGATTTCCAGAATGCAAAGTTTTTATTTTTGTTCTCTGCATGAATGAATGTGGAAACAAGTCACCTTTTCAAAGCGGCTCTGCACTGTAACTGAGCTATACCTTTCACGTAGAAGCTAACTGCTAGTTTGGATCCATTGAATATGATGGCACGGGTTTGTCAGGACAGGTGGATTTTATTGCTCTTTTGCCTTTCTTTTCTCATCGTATTTTTGCCAATATTTGCCACATTTTGCGTGCACGTGTGTCATAGAATCATACAGCACAGAAGGAGGCCATTCGGCCCATTGTGCATGTGCCGGCTTTCTGAAGGTGCTATCCAATTAGTCCCACTCCCTTGATCTTTCCCCATAGCCCGGCAAATTATTCCATTTTAAGTATATATCCAATTCCCTTTTGAAAGTTTCCATTGAATCTGCTTCCACTGCCCTTTCAGGCTGTGCATTTCAGATCATAGCAACTCACTGCATAAAAAAAATTCACCTCATCTCCCCGCTGGCTTTTTTGTCAATTATCTTAAATCTGTGTCCTCTGGTTGTCAACCCCCCTGCCAGTGGAAACAGTTTGTCTCTACTGTATCCAAACCCCTCATAATTTTGAACACATCTATTAAATCTCCCCTTAACCTTCCTTGCTCTAAGGAAAACAAACCCAGCTTCTCTAGTCTCTCCACATAACTGAATTCCCTCATCCCTTTGCAATACAATTTTTTTGTTGTTTTTATACATGCAAATTATCACATTGATTTAAAAAGCAATAAGTATATTTGTCAGATATTGCTGTGATCAAACTGTAACCTTATCCTGGGGAGCGATGATTAACAAAATGTGTCCTCTTGTTTATTTTTCCATTTAAGCACTGTGAACAAAAGGAAACTGCTGCCTAAACTAGTTTATAATCTGCTTTCTGACCGGGATTTGAGGAAGAAGTTGAAGGAGTATGGACTGTCACCTCAGGGCAGCAAAGCACAGCTAGTTAAAAGACATCAGGGCTTCGTACAAATGTACAACTCACAGTGTGACTCCTTAAACCCCAGATCAGGTGAGCAAGATCTTCTAAGTAAAACATATTGTACGTGCAAGTTCTTTCTTTCTGAAAATTTGTTCATAATGTTTATATGTATTTAAAGTGAGGAAAGCATGTACAACCCCTCTCCCCGCACCCCCCCCCCAAAAAAGTTGATCTAATGGAAAAGAATATTAGAATTAAAATAATTGAAAGTTTACAGTGTAACTTTTTTAAACTCATGTGAACTGCAAAAGACCTCTGAACTGTGAGGATAGTGTGGAAAAGGTCAGTTAGCCCTTTTTCAGAAAGCAGTGCCACCAACCCACCTTCTCACCAAATCCCTCAACCTGTATTGTCTCCAATCATCTCTTGATCCTATCTATACCTGCCTCTTCACAATGTATTTCACAAGTCTGTTTTCCTTTGGGTAAAACAGTGCTGCTTAACTGACCCTAGCTTCCTAAATTGTGACTTGTGACCGCCTGATACTTCAGCCATATGATTAACGATCCATTTGAAAGTGGTAGCTCTACAGCACTTCCAGTCAGACATTCAGAACAACAGGTAACAGATGCATTAACTAGGATTTTGTACTAATGCACTCATCTCCCCATGATTTTCCTGTCCATTAAACTGAATGGGGGGGAAATCGTGGGCTGGTGAGCATGTAAGTGGAAAATCTAAGCCAATGCCGTAGAAGTTGAATTACATCATTATGTTGCATAGAAACACTTAAGTAATTTTCGCGTGGGTGGCAGGGTGAACCAGGCTGTGCACAGAAGTTGCCCTGGTTTTGTGTGAAACTTTAAGCACTGCTGCATATGCCTAGAGTGTCCAGACTGTGGCCCCTGGGCCACATGCAGCCCACTTAATCCATGGCAATCCACCCTTTGAAGCCCTATTTTGCACCCATATTTCTTACTGGCTGGTTTGCCCTGGAGACTTGGAAAGGGCTGCTGCGACATAAATCCTAAATGAGAACACTACGATCTGCTAGTATCAGCAATTTAAGGTTAATGCAGATCAATGGGAACATGGATTTAAACTTTCTGTGTGGCCCTTGAGCTTTGACTTGTATTTAAATTAAATACAAACTGATAAGTGAATCCCAACCTTCAAGGAAACAAATCTCTGGGCACACCGGGAATTCTGCTGTCTCTGAATTGTAGCATCACAAATACAACGAGGCATGTTATTGGCTCCAGCTGCTTCTGTTCTTGTTCTTATTTTGAGTTAGACATTTAGTTATTACCACCCTTTTATGTCTGAATATTTTCCTGAGGAACAATAAGAAAATGCATTCATTGGACTCTTGGGATATCAGTCTCCAGCCAATTTAAATAGCAGAAGAGAAACACTTTTACCTGTGAATTTTGTTTTTTGCAGACGGTTTACTTCATTCATACTCTTTGGGCTCAATTTTGAAATGGTGGTGGGTTGGCAACGGCGGGGTGAAGGTGCGCGTGGCAAACCCGAATTAAAAAAAAACTTACCTTTTCCAACATGATCGCGATGTAATTGATGGTGATTAAAGTTGTTTCCGGCTTTCGCGCCCGGCAGCCAGCCTGATTGAGGCAGGGGGAGAGAAAGAGAGAGAGCAAGATGTCATCCAGTGCTGGAACAGAGAGTGGAAGGCGCTGAAGATCGGGTGGGGGGGGGGGGAGATCAGGGGTGGGGGGGGAGAGGGGAAGATTAGAGAGGGAGACATTGGACATCGGAGCAGCGTGGAAAGGTAGGTTTATTTTGTTTTTTAACTTTGTGCAATGGTTTTTTATTTAATTCCTTTTGTTTATTTTTCTCTGATCCGGCCCTTCACGCCTGGTTTGACCAGGCGTGAATCGAAAGCTGTGGGAAAGCCGCCCAAGTAAGTTTATCATTTCAACTATCTGCTACGTCAGAAATAAAGTACCTTAAGTACCTCAATGAGGTACATTTGGTTCTTTAACTATCGTCCCGCCGGCTTTAATTGGGGAACTCGGAAGTCGGCGGGTTGGAACCAGCTTCCGAACCCACTCGGGATTTTCGATGCCACCCTGCCCCCAAAGCACCCGCAATTTGATTTTAAAATTGAGCCCTTTGTCTCTCAATGCTTACTCACAAGTGGCTGGAAGTTGAACATATCTCCATTAGAAACAGTTTAAAATATTGACTATTAATCTTGTCGGCGTTCAAGTGGGAAGGCGAGTTTTAATATTTTACAAGCCTTATGGCATGAGATATTTCAGAAGATCCTGCACTTCATGTCTTGTTTTGGCTCATGGAAATGTGAGTAAATTGGGTCTCAGGAGGAATGAATCATTGAAACAACAAAACATTAAAGCACTGACTGAAGCCTCTGCAGTCATTGTCTCTGGGTCAACAATCACTTCATGTCATTTTTTTTCAACATCTTTCAATCACATAGAAGTCCAACTTCTGCAGGCTTGAAGGGCCTTATGGCCTACTCCTGCTCCTATTTCTTATGTTCACCTTGTATAATTAAACAATTTGAGCTTTTGCAAAATACAGTGGATTAAATGTTTCCTTCTCTGAGTTGCTGCGGTGACTCCTCTTGGTATTTTTTTTTCACCCAATTAAAGCGGAACTGCGAGTATTTATGCCCAAGAGCCTAGTGACATACTTTACAATAGTCAGCAGGGTGGTCCCCATATCACCTATGTTGACTTATGCTTCTCAGCGTGGAAGATAAAACTCCTAATCTTCTGTTTTGCTCTGGATTCCTGAAATTGGGCAGTACAGTTGTGAGCTCTGCCTGTTACATTGGAAACAATTTTACAACACCAAGTTATAGTCCAACAATTTTATTTGAAAATCACAAGCTTTCAGAGTTTGTTACATTGGAGTTTGAGAGTGGCATAGATGATCCAGGATCTTCCTTGATAAATCGGAAGAACTTAGTAAGAGCAATGCACTGATAAAATAACTTAATGTAACATAACATCCCAAGGCACTTCATTTGGTGGGGAGGCAGACTGGAATTAAGCAGGGGTTAGAAAAAGATTTAACAACAACTTGCATTTATATAGAACTGTCAACGTATGAAAACATCCCAAGGCACTTCACAGCAGCATAATGAGTCAAAAATTGATGGCAAGCCAAAGATGGAGATAGTAAGGGGGTTGGGGGGTGATTAAAAGCTTTCTGAAAAAGGTAAGTTTTACAGAGGATCTTAAAGGAAGAGAGGGAGGTGGAGTGGGGGAGAGGTTTAGGGAGGGAATTCAGAAGCAAAGGATCTTAGAATCAGTGGTGAAGAGGAGAGTATGGAATTTGTGATCAAAGAGAGGCTTTGAGGAGGTGTTTGAAGATGGGGAGAGATGTAGCAAGGGAGAGGGGGTTATGGAGCGAATTTGTGTGCTGGGCTGTGATAGCTGAAGGCTGTGCCATCAACAATAGGGCAGGGGAGAGGGAAGCACAGTAGTTCTGTGTCAGAAGAGTGGAAGGTGCAAGCTGAGATGTAAGGAGGTTTCAACAGCAGGGATGGGGCAAGGCAATGGAGGGATTTGTTAGCGAGGATGAGGATTCTTTCAATTAATGCATTCAAGGGTAGGAAGCCTGTGGAGGCCGGTGAAAGTGGGGGTGATAATTCAGCAGTATGTGGTACGGGATGGGATGCAGGTGGTGGACTTGTAAGATATACTTTAATGCTCAGAATTTTTAGTCAAGAAGCAAATTGGGGACGGTGTTGTAAAGTTAATTGATAGTTAATTGTCATAAATCCACCCCCGTGCACTGAACTACAAGGTGATCGATTGATTACAGTGTGGCGCAGTAGGTAGCAATTGACACAATTTTTGCACAGTGTCTTGCCTCAGATAATGAATATGTTGTTGCATTAATACCAGCAAAAGGTCATTGTAACCAATTGGATTGTGCCTGTGTTGACTGAGCTGGATTTTATTTTTATGTAGAATATTACTGCAGTGTTAAAATCAGTATTTTTTTCTCAACAATATGCAAGCAGCTTGAAAGTTCATTTAAATGCTCACTCCTGCTCCTCCTGGCCCCATAAAAAATAATTTTAAACATTGTCTTTTTGGTCCTCTTCGGCTGTACCGCCACAGGGACAGAGATTTGCATATTGAAAGGGCCTATTGCCTGAAATGGGCGGGCGTTTTGGGCGCCAAGTGGTTCGCTCCTTTCAGGATGACATCAGCTGGATCGGGAGCGGGAACGAGGCAGTAAATTGTCCAGGCCATTACTGCCCCATTTCTGCCCGGTGGGGCCACTGAAAGTCTCCTCTGTGTCTCATCTCAGTAAAATACCATTGTAGTCCGCTTTCCGCAAAGAGAGGAGAATTCACGAGACAGCATGTGGGGTAAAGGTTCTCTATTACAGTTCCTGAGTCAAGCTAGATATTAGATGAGACGAGGCCCCTCTGCCCTCTCGGATGGACGTAATAGATCCCACGGCACTATTTGAAATAAGAGCCGGGGAGTTTTACCCGGTGTCCTGGCCAAATTTATCCCTCAACCAACATCACTTAAAAAAAAAAACAGATTATCTGGTAATTATCTCAGTGCCGTTTGTGAGCTGTGCGCAAATTGGCTGCCAAGTTTCCTACATTACAATAGTGAATACACTTTAAAAGTGCTTCATTGGCTGTAAAGCAGTTTGGGACGTCCTGAAGTCATGAAAGATGCTATGTAAATGTAAGTTTTTTCTTTCTTTTTTATTGGGTAGAAAAAGATGCACTCTGGATTGTGGGGGACATGTAGTCTGATTAAGGGGTGACCAATGAAGCTGACTGCGAGAGATTATTGCCAAAGCCTGAAAATTGTGACAGTCATCATCAAGGCCACTGGTGTGTGGTTTTCACTGAAAAACAGACAGAGTTGTGGAATGCAATCCCATAATCTTGTAATAAAAATGGAATTTGTCTCAGTCATCAGAAACCAGTGGCTCTAATTATAAGCAGATTGAGTTGTAAAATGTGTTCCCTAAATACTAGCAAAAATCCCATGTAGTAAAAATGGAAGTTAGCTTATTGAGTCTCTGTAAACCAGTGATCCTGATCATCACTTCTATACTGTGTGTGAGGGAGTGAGCGAACACATTTGGTACTTCTGTCTTCACAGCATATAAGGTTTTCAGTTTGTTACCTGGGTGCGAACAATAGTTTTACTGCTCCATACCTGGAGATTCAGTGTGCAGCAAATGGAAAGGGAGAACTCACTGCAGTTAATCACCTGTTAACTTTACAACTCCCTCTTCTTCCACACTTGTGCCTGCTAACTACCTCAGCAAACACAGAGGGTAATTAAAAATGCACAATACCATCTTATTTTAGGGTGAGAAAAAGTACCAATATAAGCCACCACTGCAACTTACATGGGAGAAACATCACTGCCCTTGGACTTGCTTGTGAGTGATATTTTCTCCCTCTGTTCCTCTAACTACATAATCGATTCTAGCGTTCATTCAGATGAATTGAAGCTAAACTACTGTTTCTTGCTGCTGTTTACTGGATCATCTTGCTGACTATACTGTGAGCTGAAAGTAATGTCACTGGGTCTACAGAAATCCCAACTTCCCAGCAGTGCTTACTTTTCTTTCCTTGCCAACTTTCTTCTTCCTGCTCCCGAAGACGCTGACTTATGTCAGGGTACATTTCCATAGACACCGGACACACTCCAGTACTTGGTCTAAGAGACCATTCTTCTTGTGTAATCCTGAACAGTAAGTGTAGACAGGCCAATCAACCATGGTGAGCATCACATCTGAGCTGGTATTTGCGAAGGTCCACCTCCAGCCAGATATTGTTTGGAAGTGGAAAACATGACCAATTTTCCACTCCTTAATACAGGGGCTAATGGTTTCACCCTGACTGCTGCCTTGGGTGAGATTAGTTAACAATATAGAATAGTGGTTGAACCTGGTCGACATGACTCAGCTGTTCAGACTCGGGTTTTGGCAGTGAACAGCTGGATGTGGTAATCCATGCAATGCATTAATTGAAGTGAGGCACTGATTGCAATCTCGTTATTTTACAAGCAGGTTGATTCTGGGTTGTGCACCAACAGTCAAGCAAAGCCTTCATCCAATGACGAAACCACAGACTGTAACAAAACAAGCATTACTGATAAGTCCCCATTCCCAAAAAGCAAAGGATATTTTTGTGTCCTTTGCATGTCAATCTCTTCAAAGGCAGACTGAGAAAACACTTGGTGAGGTGAGACCAGATACATATTAGTATGCTGCTTTATTTCACAGCAAGTGAAAATATATTGCTGGCGTAATAGTCAGATTCACTTAGTTCAATCAGTGCAACTTATCTTCACATAATAACACAAAATAATGCATTCGCTATGCTTCCCCGCATCAGTAGATTGTCTTACTTGACTTAAGTAAAATAATTCCTAACTACTCTCCTGATCTCATCAAAGCCTGTCATTACAGCTTTCAGTTTAAAACATGACTGACTTTGCAGGCTTTGCCGGACCTGACTGACTTTTTTAATCTGTCACTGTGTTTAATCACCCTCGGTTCACAGCCAGGATGGTCCAGAGACTTCCCAACACAATAGATGTGAAGTGTTTATTGATTGCTGAGAAAGGCTAATGAATTGCTTATTATTTACAGTCTATGGGGGGGGGGGCAGACATCAAATCTTAGCTTATTAATATTTTAGCCATCTATCATTTGAGTTCTTTTTTAAAACTTTGCTTTAAAAACCCAACATTAAAGTAAGAGAAGAAAGGGTATTCTGTGGCGAGTGACTCTCCTCCTGACTCCCCAAAGCCTTTCCACCATCTACAAGGTACAAATCAGGAATGTGATGGAATACTCTCCACTTGCCTGGATGAGTGCAGCACCAACAATGCTCAAGAAGCTTGACACCATTCGGGACAAAGCAGCCCGCTTGATTGGCACCCCATCCACCACCCGAAGAACAAAAGAAATAGGAGCAGGAGTAGGCCAATCGGCCCCTCAAGCCTGCTCCGCCATTCAATAAGATCATGGCTGATCTGATCCTAACCTCAAATCTAAATTCATGTCCAATTTCCTGCCCGCTCCCCGTAACCCCTAATTCCCTTTACTTCTAGGAAACTGTCTATTTCTGTTTTAAATTTATTTAATGATGTAGCTTCCACAGCTTCCTGGGGCAGCAAATTCCACAGACCTACTACCCTCTGAGTGAAGAAGTTTCTCCTCATCTCAGTTTTGAAAGAGCAGCCCCTTATTCTAAGATTATGCCCCCTAGTTCTAGTTTCACCCATCCTTGGGAACATCCTTACCGCATCCACCCGATCAAGCCCCTTCACAATCTTATATGTTTCAATAAGATCGCCTCTCATTCTTCTGAACTCCAATGAGTAGAGTCCCAATCTACTCAACCTCTCCTCATATGTCTGCCCCCTCATCCCCGGGATTAACCGAGTGAACCTTCTTTGTACTGCCTCGAGAGCAAGTATGTCTTTTCTTAAGTATGGAGACCAAAACTGTATGCAGTATTCCAGGTGCGGTCTTACCAATACCTTATATAACTGCAGCAACACCTCCCTGTTTTTATATTCTATCCCCCCAGCAATAAACGCCAACATTCCGTTGGCCTTCTTGATCACCTGCTGCACCTGCATGCTAACTTTTTGATTTTCTTGCACCAGGACCCCCAGATCCCTTTGTACTGCAGTACTTCCCAGTTTCTCGCCATTAAGATAATAACTTGCTCTCCGATTTTTCCTGTCAAAGTGCATAACCTCACATTTTCCAATATTGTATTGCATCTGCCAAATCTCCGCCCACTCACCCAGCCTGTCTATATCCCCTTGTAGGTTTTTTATGTCCTCTTCACTCTCTACTTTCCCTCCCATCTTTGTATCATCTGCAAAGTTTGATATGTTACACTCGGTCCCCTCCTCCAAATCGTTAATATAGATTGTAAAGAGTTGGGGACCCAGCACCGACCCCTGCGGAACACCACCGGCTACTGGTTGCCAGTCCGAGAATGTACCATTTATCCCAACTCTCTGCTTCCTGTCAGATAACCAATCCTCCACCCATGCCAGAATATTACCCCCAATCCAGTGATTGTTTATCTTGAGCAATAATCTTTTATGTGGCACCTTGTCGAATGCCTTCTGGAAGTCCAAATACACTACGTCCACTGGTTCCCCTTTATCCACCCTGTACGTTATGTCCTCAAAGAACTCAAGCAAATTTGTCAGACATGACTTCCCCTTCATAAAGCCATGCTGACTTTGTCCTATTAAATTATGTTTATCCAAATGTTCTGCTATTGTCTCCTTAATAATAGACTCTAAAATTTTACCCACCACAGATGTTAAGCTAACTGGTCTATAATTTCCAGCCTTCTGCCTACTACCCTTTTTAAATAAGGGTGTTACATTAGCAGTTTTCCAATCTGCCGGGACCTTTGCCGAGTCCAGAGAATTTTGGAAAATTATTACCAAAGCCTCCACAATCCCGACTGCCACTTCCCTCAAGACCCTAGGATGTGAGCCATCAGGTCCAGGGGATTTATCCGCCTTGATTCCCATTAATTTACTGAGTACCAATTCCTTAGTGATTTTAATCGTATTTAGCTCCTCCCCCCCTAGAGCCCCCTGTTTGTCCAGTGTTGGGATATTCTTAATGTCCTCGACCGTAAAGACTGAAACAAAATATTTGTTCAGCATTTTTGCCATCTCCATGTTTCCCACCATTAATTTCCCGGTCTCATCCTCTAAAGGACCTACTTTTGCCTTAGCCACCCTTTTTCTTTTTATATAACTGTAGAAACTCTTGCTATCTGTTTTTATATTTTTTGCTAATTTATTTTCATAATCTATCTTCCCTTTCTTAATCAATCCTTTAGTTACTTTTTGCTGTCTTTTGAAGACTTCCCAATCTTCTATCCTCCCACTAAGTTTGGCTACCTTATATGTCCTTGTTTTTAGTCGGATACTATCCTTGATTTCTTTTCTTAGCCACGGATGGCTGTCATTTCTTTTACACCCTTTTTTCCTCAGTGGAATATATATTTTTTGAAAGTTGTAAAATAACTCCTTGAATGAACACCACTGCTCATGTACCGTCTTACCCTTTAATCTATTTTCCGAGTCCACTTTAATCAATTCCGCTCTCATACCATCATAGTCTCCTTTATTCAAGCTCAGTGCGCTTGTTTGAGAACCAGCCTTCTCACCCTCTAATTGGATATGGAATGTAACCATGTTATGGTCACTCATTCCAAGGGGATCCTTAACTAGGACATTATTAATTAATCCTGGCTCATTACACAGGACCAGGTCCAAGGTTGCTTGCCCCCTTGTAGGTTCAGTTACATACTGCTCAAGAAATCCATCCCTAATACACTCAATAAACTCTTCCTCAAGGCTACCCTGCCCAATTTGATTTGTCCAGTTAATATGATAGTTAAAATCCCCCATAATTATAGCTGTTCCCTTATTACATGCCCCGACGATTTCCTGATTAATACTTCTTCCAGCAGAGTTGCAACTATTAGGAGGCCTATATACTATGCCCACGAGTGTTTTTTGCCCCTTATTATTCCTTATCTCTACCCAAACTGTTTCATTATCCTGATCCTTTGTCCCAATATCTTTTGTCTGTATTACAGTGATTCCTTCCCTTATTAACATAGCCACCCCACCTCCCCTTCCTTCCTGCCTGTCCTTCCTGATTGTTAAATACCCTGGCATATTTAATTCCCAGTCGTTGTCACCCTGCAGCCATGTTTCTGTAATGGCCACAAGATCATACCCATACGTCATTATTTGTGCCATTAACTCGTCCATTTTGTTACGAATGCTACGTGCATTCAGATAAAGAACTTTCAAATATGTTTTGTGACACTTAGTTCCTGCTTTTTCCTTTTTTAACACTTTACCTTTTACTCCATACCTTCTGTCCCTTCCTGATACGCTTTCCTCTGTCTCCCTGCTCAGGTTCCCAACCCCCTGCCACAGCTTTGATGCTGGGTTAATCACCTTACGCCTTCTAGTTTTTATTTTATCTGTCGTGCCTAAAGTACACTTTCTTTCCGCTGCTCTATGCTTTTCCCTTTCACTTGTTCTTCAACAACTGTTTGTACTATTTGTATTGTAGATTTCCCCTGGGTCTTCCCCTCTCTTGCTGCTCTCAACTTTATTCCCTTCTGGCTCCCCGCTCAGGTTCCCATCCCCCTGTCACTCTAGTTTAAACCTTCCCCAACAGCACGAGCAAATACCCCCGCGAGGACATTTGTCCCGGTCCTGCTCGGGTTTAACCCGTCACGCTTGTACAGGTCCCACCTTCCCCAGAACCAGTCCCAATGTCCCAGGAATCTAAATCCCTCCCTCCTACACCATCCCTGCAGCCACGCATTCATCCTGTCTATTCTCCTGTTCCTATACTCACTAGCACGTGGCACCGGTAGTAATCCTGAGATCACTACCTTTGAAGTCCTGCTTTTTAATTTATCTCCTGACTCCTTAAATTCACCTTGCAGGACCTCATCCCTTTTTTTACCTATGTCGTTGGTACCAATATGGACCACGACTACTGGCTGTTCACCCTCCCTCTCCAGAATGCCCTGCAGCCGCTCCGTGACATCCTTGACCCTAGCACCAGGGAGGCAACATACCATCCTGTAGTCACGTTTGCAGCCGCAGAAACGCCTATCTGTTCCCCTTACAATGGAATCCCCTATCACTATAACCCTGCCACTCTTCTTCCTCCCCTCCTGTGCAGCAGAGCCACCCGTGGTGCCCCGAACCTGGCTCTTGCTGCTCTCCCCTGATAAGCCATCTCCCCCAACAGTATCCAAAGCAGAATATCTGTTTGAGAGGGAGATGGCCCCAGGGGACTCCTGCTCTACCTGCCTAGTCCTTTTACTCTGCCTGGCGGTCACCCATTTCCTTTCTGCCTGCGTATTCTTTACCTGCGGTGTGACCACCTCACTGAACGTGCTATCCACGATAGTCTCAGCATCGCGGATGCTCCACAGTGAGTCCACCCGCAGCTCCAGCTCCGAAAGACGTTTAGCCAGTAGCTGCAGCTGGACATACTTCCTGCACACGTGGTCGCCAGGGACACTGGTAGTGTCCATGACTTCCCACATAGTGCAGGAGGAGCATATCACGGGTGCGAGCTGTGCTGCCATGACTTGCCTTGGACTCTTAGACTCTCTTCCCGCTCTAGGCCTCCCCTTTTATACTCTGCTCACCTCTCGGACTCTTCTGCCTCACCTGTGACGTCGCACAGTAGTTGTCTCTTGTTGCAGGTCTGCTGCTGCTTTTATTCCACAATCTCAGTCTTCTACTCTCAGGTCCACTGCCGCTCTGCGGGAAAAGTTAGGAAAAGCAAGGCAAAGCAGCACCTCCTTCCCCACTTCACCGAACGCCCACACTTACCAAACTCTCAGCACACTGTGTAGTCCTCACACCGTGCAGTTCGCACTGACAGGCCCCTGTATTTCTACAGTTGAGACTCAGATGAGTCAGGCCTGCCCCACCTTCAAGTAGCAGTTGAATCTGGCTAACCAATTAACTTGCTACAGCAGCTCTCTGCTGAAGCCTGACAGAAACTTAAAAATTTAAACTTTTAAACTGACCTTAAACAGTTGAAGCAATATGCACTAGATTTAAAGAGATTAACCCTTAAACTCCCACACTTACCAAACTCTCAGCACACTGTGTATCCAAACATTCACTCCCTTCACCACTGGCGCACCGTGGCTGCAGTGTGTACCATCCACGGGATGCACTGCAGCAACTCGCCAAGGCTTCTTCAACAGCACCTCCCAATCCCGTGACCTCTACCACCTAGATGGACAAGGGCAGCAGGCATATGGGAACAACACCTCCTGCACGTTCCCCTCCAAGTCACACACCATCCCGACTTGGAAATATATCGCCGTTCCTTCATCGTCGCTGGGTCAAAATCCTGGAACTCCCTTCCTAACAGCACTGTGGGAGAACCTTCACCACACAGACTGCAGCGGTTCAAGAAGGCAGCTCACCACCACCTTCTCAAGGGCAATTAGGGATGGGCTATAAATGCTGGCCTCGCCAGCGATGCCCACATCCCATGAACGAATATAAAAAAAAATTGCTGTAACCTATTTCTGCAAATTAAGTTCAAGAGCTCACTGATATGTGCTCCATTTAATGTGTTCAGCACTGATCCAAGGTTCATTTTTTAATAAATGGCCTGTTATTTCTGAGCCGTGCGGGACTACTTGTTCAATTCACTAATTAAGCTAACATGCTTTCCCCTTTAAGCGAACTAATGCTGCTTTTTTGAAGTTGCTGTATCGGTATGTTCCCACCGCCCGCTGTGCCAATCTTTCCCACTCACGTTCCGATAGTTTTCCTGTCACACAAGTTCAGTACCAGCATTGGTACAAACTGTAGACATTTTTACCAATGCTTTTGCGTCAGTTGAAGCACCACGACCATATCTGGTCCCTGAGCATTCTCTAGCAGTACTGCTAACCAATGTGTTAACCAATATGTGCTCCATTTAATATGGAACTGAAGGAAACCAGTATTAGTAAAAAAAAAAGTGCTAGGGAAATTAATGGGGCTAAAGGCTGACAAATCTCCAGGGCCTGATAATCTACATCCCAGAGTACTAAAGGAAGTGGCCCTGGAAATAGTGGATGCATTGGTAATCATCTTCCAAAATTCTATAGATTCTGGAAGAGTTCCTACAGATTGGAGGGTGGCAAATGTAACCCCACTATTTAAAAAAGGAGGGAGAGAGAAAACAGGGAATTACAGACCAGTTAGCCTAACATCAGTAGTGGGGAAAATGCTAGGGTCTATTATAAAGGATTTGATAATAGAACACTTGGAAGGCATTAACGGGATTGGACAAAGTCAGCATGGGTTTATGAAAGGGAAATCATGCTTAACAAATCTACTGGAGTTTTTTGAGGCTGTAACTAGTAGAATAGATGGGGGAGAACCAGTGGATGTGGTGTATTTGGATTTTCAGAAGGCTTTTGATAAGGTCCCACACAAGAGGTTAGTGTGCAAAATTTAAAGCACATGGGATTGGGGGGAATATACTGGCATGGATTGAGAATTGGTTGACAGACAGGAAACAGAGAGTAGGAATAAAGGGGTCTTTTTCCAGGTGGCAGGCAGTGACTAGTGGGGTACCGCAGGGATCAGTGCTTGGGCCCCAGCTATTCACAATATGTATCAATGATTTGGATGAGGGAACTAAATGTAACATTTTCAAGTTTGCAGACGACACAAAGCTGGGGTGGAATGTGAGCTGTGAGGAGGATGCAAAGAGGCTCCAATGTGATTTAGACAAGTTGGGTGAGTGGGCAAGAACATGGCAGATGCAGTATAACGTGGATAAATGTGAGGTTATCCACTTTGGTTGTAAAAACAGAAAGGCAGAATATTATCTGAATGGTGATAGATTGGGAAAAGTAGAGGTGCAACGAGACCTGGGTGTCTTTGTACACCAGTCACTGAAAGCGAGCATTCAGGTGCAGCAAGCAGTTAGGAAGGCGAATGGTATGTTGGCCTTCATTGCAAGAGGATTTGAGTACAGGAGCAGGGATGTCTTACTGCAGTTGTCCAGGGCCTTGGTGATACCACATCTGGAGTATTGTGTGCAGTTTTGGTCTCCTTATCTGAGGAAGGATGTCCTTGCCATGGAGGGAGTGCAATGAAGGTTTACCAGACTGATTCCTGGGATGGCAGGACTGACTTATGAGGAGAGATTGGGTCAACTAGGCCTATATTCACTAGAGTTTAGAAGAATGAGAGGTGATCTCATCGAAACATATAGAATTCTAACAGGACCAGACAGACTAGATGCAGGGAGGATGTTCCCGATGTCTGGGGAGTCCAGAACCAGAGGTCACAGTCTCAGGATATGGGGTATGCCATTTAGAACTGAGATGAGGAGAAATTTCTTCACTCCGAGGGTGGTGAACCTGTGGAATTCTCTACCACAGAAGGCAGTGGAGGCCAAGTCATTAGATGTATTCAAGAAGGAGATGGATATATTTCTTAATGCTAAAGGGATCAAGGGATATGGGGAAAAAGCAGGAACAGGGTACTGAGTTAGACGATCAGCCATGATCATATTGAATGGCGGAGCAGGCCTGAAGGGCCGAATGGCCTATTCTTGCTCCTACTTTCTATGTTTCTATGTTAACCTTCCAGGTAATCTTTTCACATACCAGAGAGAAACAAAAATAAACAGTGCAGGATGGTACTATTTGATGTAATTGCCAGCCAGTGACAATAGCAATGGATGGAGGTTCTGAGCTCTATCGGTAGGCAAATGGATCTGGGTTGACAATTGCCTGTTCACCTTGTAGAAATTGTGACCGCTAACCATGTGGCAGTCTTGCATCATAATTGGCAACAACAGAGTTGTTCAGTCTTTAAAACATAAATCTGATTCATGAAGTCCAGTGTAGTAGCGACAACAAGTTTCTTGTTGCCAGGAATATCTTTGGCAGTCAACAACTTGAACTTCGATGTAACTGCAATACATATATATATATATTTTCAGCACAGAGCCTTTATTACCTTGGAGCTTCTTAGTAAGTCAAAATTATTGCTTATATGTTGTGATTCTAGCTTATCCCCAGCCTGTGCTCTATAACTATATTTGCCATTATCTGTGATTTGTAATAAGGAAAAGTGCAACCAAATTGAACAAGCTTTCAGCTTCTTATGCCAGGGGAAATCAGCCAGATACATAGATATTTATTATATTGTGACTAGTTTGCAACTTTAAATTAATAATGAAGTTATGGAGCACCAACTCAATATAATTAATGCATACTGAAGCTGAGGCTGTACAAATTTTGCCTGCCAGTTTTTCTTTTGTACTTTTCCCAAGAATTTCAGTGTGCTTTAATTTTGCTCTGAATCCATATGAAGCTGCTGCACTTGGATCCACTGGCACTTCCATGTCAGCGAGGCTGGTCTCCGGCCAGAATATCTGTTATGTTCCAGTCATGGCCCATCGTTATAACATTGTTTAGCTGTCCCTTGGCTGTGATTTATCTGTGCTCTGTTCTATTAAACTATCGAGTTTCTTTTTATCTTTTCTGCGAAACATTAAGCTGATGCATCTAATCATAAGTCAGCATGGTGCATGTCAGTCGCGGAGAGTCTTGCCTGTGATAACACTCTAATGATAAAGATGGAACAGAGTGGTGGGAGGCTGCGGAATAATACTGCCATGGAGTAGGGGGAGTCCTTAGTTCAGGCAGTGAGTTCCAGACTCCAACCACCCTCTGGGTGAAAAAGTTCTTTCTCAAATCCCCTCTAAACCTCCCGCCTTTTACCTTGAATCTATGTCCCCTTGTTATAGAACCCTCAACGAAGGGAAAAAGCTCCTTAGTATCCATCCTATCTGTGCCCCTCATAATTTTGTACACCTCAATCATGTCCCCCCTCAGCCTCCTCTGCTCCAAGGAAAACAAACCCAATCTTCCCAGTCTCTCTTCATAGCTGAAGCGCTCCAGCCCTGGTAACATCCTGGTGAATCTCCTCCGCACCCTCTCCAAAGCGATCACATCCTTCCTGTAGTGTGGCGACCAGAACTGCATACAGTACTCCAGCTGTGGCCTGACCAGTGTTTTATACAGCTCCATCATAACCTCCTTGCTCTTATATTCTATGCCTCGGCTAATAAAGGCAAGTATCCCATATGCCTTCTTTACCACCTTATCTACCTGTTCCGCCGCCTTCAGGGATCTGTGAACTTGCACACCAAGATCCCTCTGACCCTCTGTCTTGCCTAGGGTCCTCCCATTCATTGTGTATTCCCTTGCCTTGTTAGTCCCTCCAAAGTGCATCACCTCGCACTTTTCCGGGTTAAATTCCATTTGCCACTGTTCCACCCATCTGACCAACCCATCTATATTGTCCTGCAGACTGAGGCTATCCTCCTCGCTATTTACCACCCTACCAATTTTTGTATCATCAGCGAACTTACTGATCATACCTTTTACATTCATATCCAAGTCATTAATGTAGACCACAAACAGCAAGGGACCCAGCACCGATCCCGTCAGAAGCAGCTAATGTGTTAATTAATTCCTTTAAAAAGGAGCTTGGTAAATATCTGGTTAGGAACAGGGTTGAAAATTGTATGGCAAAGTACGATAGAGATGATCTACGGAACACAGTGGCTTAGGAATTCTTGGGATAAAAGGAGTGTAATCTCATGAAAAGCAGCTGGTCCAAGATGAGTACTGTAGATTGTAAAGTTAGACATATTCTGGAGTTTTTCTTGACATTTCTTTAGAGGGAATAGGGATAAAGTTTGCAGAAATTTCACCCAGAGTGAGGCATAAGCAGATCAAGAGATCTTTACAGCCACAAGGGAGTTGTATCTGAGGGGACGGATTTTTCTCTTTGGGGCAGGGTATTGATGGGGAGGTACTTCCGCCCATCCCTTCACGTCCATTTTCCTGGTTCAGAGGTCAATATATATGTACGATGGGATTCCTGCCATCAAGAGGAAGCCCACCAATGCCAGCCAGAAACTCTGACAGTGTGGCAGCGAGGACGAGGGACTTAATGGGCCAGAAACATCTCTATTGAAGAGCTCGGCTGAGACTGACGCTGTCAGCAGGTAGGTGAATGAGACTGTCTAGAGTGAGAAAAGCCCGCTACAAGTATATCTCCCTCCATTTAGGTATTTACCACTGCTTAGTGGGGCCTATTGTCACCTTCCATTTGACTGCCCCTGGAAGCAGCGGTAAGTGTGGTGGAGAGCAGGAAAATCTGCCAGGACCCCAGGCCCCGTCTCCCCTTTGCAATTTCAGGAGGGATCAGGGAGGAGAATTCCCACCTGAGAGTTTGACTTTATATTCTTGTAGTGTGTGAAGTGGTTTATTATGTGAATTGATTGTGTCATTATAAAAACTTATTTTATTTAATTATTTCTTAGTGTCCATTGTGCTGAGTTAAGGAAAGTAAAGGGGAAGGGGATCAGCTTACAGCTTTTGAAGGGTCAAAGGCCATGGGGTAAGGTTTTGGGAAGCAGACCCAAATAACTGGTTGTTGATACAGCCCCAAGTCAGGCAGTTGTGGCCCAAGTTAACACGGTGTTGTGTTGTATTGCCCAGACTGTTCAGTATTTGAGGCTTTGATGAGACCTCATCTAGAATATTGTGTAACCCCACCTCAAGCAGGGCATTTTGGTCTAGAGAAGATACAGAGAAGGGCAACAAGATTGATCCCTGGCCTAAGTGCATTGTGATATGGAGATAGATTTTGTGCCTTGGATTTGGATTAGTTGGAGGCGCATAGACTTAGAGGGTATCTGACTCAGGTCTTTAAAATTATTAATGGCATTAGTAACAAACAAATGGATAGATTGTTTGGGATGATGGGGCCAGTGTAGACCTAGTGGCCATTTAAATGGAGGAAGCAGGATGAGGTTGGATGTGCAGAAGTTTATTTTCCTCAGGGGATGATTGGCCTTTGGAACAGCAATCTGGAGCTGGTAGTGAGGAACTGATTCCTTTCAGTCCTTCAAGAAGGCGTTAGACACATGTTTGGCGAACTATGAGATCATGGCAGAAGGAAGGTAAGATTTTGGGTAACAAGTTGGACCTTGTGGGGTTTGCCTGATCACCTTTGATGGGTCGAAGAGGATTTTTTAACAGGTTTCCTGAATCGTCTACAAGTGTTTTTTTGTCTGCCTCTCCCAGGAGATGGGGTAGGAGGAAGGGAGGGGATTGCGGGGATGAGTCCAGTAGCTGCAGTGTATCAAAAAGTAAGTTTTACATTTGTCACAGTAACTGCACCTTATTTCAGTTCTGATTAATAGTGTGTTAAAGCCATGTTTACAATTTTTTCAGGTGGCTGGACTCGATACATCAAGAAAAGAATCACAAAAAATATTTAGTAACCTTTTAGCATTTAAAATTGCTCTTTTGATAATTGCCCTTTTGATAATTGCCACGACCACTATCCATCTTTGCATAATTTATTCAAAAACATTCCCCATCATCTATAGTAACAATTCTCATGTCAGTTCCATTCTAAATTAAAGACATTTCATGGACTGTTAAATATACTTGATCGTATTCCAGATTCACTAAATCTCGTACTGAATTACGAAGTTCTTGCCGTTACTTGCAAACGCGAGAGCGTAGGTACATGCCACTTTTTGTGAGGTGCTCTTTGCCTTTCTAGCTTGTGCTAGCTTTCATTGTTGTGCCGAGTTCTCAGGCAACCGATCAAAAACAATTTCGAAGGCCAAAGAGCTGCTCCAAATGAGTCTGGAGGTATCAGAATTCAGGTTGATCAGAATACTTCCCCTTTGCAACAAAACAGTCTTAACAGTAGCAACAGAGCAGCAGAGATATGCTCCCAAGGTGAAAGAAATGTTTTGACATTAGATTCACCTGCTTTTTTATTTTAAAAAAAGCTACCGTACCCTCTTCCTCTTCCCCCGCAATATGTACCTGGCTGAAGATAACCTTCTGCCAGGTTGTTTTGAAATGAGGCACTTGGTCCATGACAGAGACACAGGGTGAAGTCAGGAATAAACCTATGACCTTCAACTTTCAGTGTGGCGTGTTGAGTGTGCACCATACTGATGTGAAGGAAGTTGTAGAAGCAAAGGCTTCGCAGGGTATGCAGCTCACATTGTAAGCCTTTCCCCCACGCAAATTCTTATCTTTAATCATCTGAGCTTGCTTTGAGTAAATTTTATCAAAAAACCGTGCTTGGTTTTTGGAAATTGTTAAGATTTTATGGAGGCGAAGGGAAGAGAGATGTCCCATGATTGCCTTCTTTGAGTGGAGTGTAAAGTATATAAACCTTTACCTCCTCTCGAGCATGCTCCTGTTTAAATTAAATATTTAGTCCCCTAAATTGATTCGGTATTTCATGCTCCACAGTGCTGCCAGACTACGTCAGTCAAGTGTAGCGGCTTTAATATATTTAGATGTTGGACTTCCTCATGAGGTAATGTGTAAAGCAGCTGAATATATTTCAGTACATTTTAAGCACATCACCTGAAAAGTATAAATAGCCAAAAATGTAATTTATGTCACATTTGGTTTGGTGTTTGGCTTTTGTTTAAAATTTTAAGAGCAGTCCTTATTTTGCTGATGAATTGGGAAATACTGAAATGGTTTTATCCCTTGCGAGGTGTTCTGCTTAACTCAGTGCTGGTTGTGGTAGTATTTATGCACAGTTCCAGGTTATTTTAATACTTAATATTGTTATATAATTTCAATAAAATTGTTTTTTTACATGTGTGCGTTTGTTAGTTAATATATTAAACACGTTACTTGGCATGCATGCACAAATTTCACAGTAGTTACAGGAGCAACCTTAAAATGCTTTGTGCTCCTGAGCTGGAGCCTGAAACTGACCAGCACATTCTAATTTGCAAAGTTCCCTTACCAAACAGTATGTAAACTCTGAATGACTGAAGCTCTGTTTACTCAACAGTTAGACTTTGTGGTCTTAAAAGGACAGGCTAACGTAAATACGGTTTCACTTTAGCTGCAGCAATAGACACGTGCATTACAGGTATCATTGCTCTGTTATAGAACAGTGTCAGCTGCTGTACTGTGAGTAATGCCACAGGAGATTTGCTAACAATATTACAGACTTCCTGTTGTTTTATCAGGTTTATGGGCATAACAGGGAGGCTGGGCGAACCTATGTTGGCTTTTTGGGGCTGGAACCACAGTCGAGGCTGGTTGGAATCTCCCTAGTCCTGGGTAGTCTCTGTTATACTCAACAGAGGAGCTGAAACCTGCATAAACTAGAATTTATGATCAACAGTACCTTTGTTACTCTTTTGTGAGTTTATAACAACAAGGTTCGACTGTGAAGATCAGATGCAGAAATGCTGTATGTCCTGTACTGACTGCACAACCCGTACAATACTTTTTGTGTCTCTTGTGACTATCACATCTTCTGATAGTTTTTACTGACACATTGGATTCATTATTTTATGCCTCCTTCTCCAAAACCGCCTATTTCAACCTCTGTACCATTGCCTGTCTCTGCCCCTGCTTCAGCTCACCTGCTACTGAAACCCTCATTCATGCCTTTGTTACCTCTAGACTTGACTATTCCAATGCTCTCCAGGCCGGCCTCCCATCCTCCACCTTCCGTAAACTTGAGCTCATCCAAAACTCTGCTGCCCGTAGCCTAGCTCACACCAAGTCCCGTTCACCCATCACCCCTGTGCTCACTGACCTACATTGGCATCTGGTCTGGGAACACCTCAATTTTAAAAATTCTCATCCTTGTTTTCAAATCCCCCCATGGCTTTGCCCCTCCCGATCTCTGTAACCTCCTCCAGCCCTACAACCCTCTGTGATCTCTGCGCTCTTCCAATTATTGCCTCTTGCCATCCCCAATTTTAATTGCTCCACTATTGGCGGCCGTGCCTTCAGCTGCCTAGGCCCTAAGCTCTGGAATTCCCTCCCTAAATCTCTCTGCCTCTCTACCTCTCTCTCCTCCTTTAAGATGCTCCTTTAAATCTGCCTCTTTGACCAAGCTTTTGGTCACTTGTCCTAGTATCTCCTTAGGTGGCTCGGTGCCAAATTTTGTTTGAAAATCGGTCCTGTGAGGCACCTCGGGTTGTTTTCCTATGTTAAAGGCGCTATATAAATGCAAGTTGTTGTTGTAATTGGTTGCTTTCTATTTTTATTACGTACCAATCATATTGCGCGCAATCCTTCTCCCCATTTCAATTTCCCTCGTTACATTCCACTAAAAAATTATCTGCCATCACATTAGCAGTACAGAAGATTTTGACGAATCAGGTTACAGCAAAAAAATGTTTCTCCATGACACAGATACTGCAGGAGACATTCACCAGTAACCTGGTAGAAGTTATCTCAGCCTCTCCCTGCTTCCTTTTTATGCCCAAAAACACAACAGTAAGCTTGGGTATATAACAGGATTCTTCACTCTTCCAATATATATGCGTACAGACAATACTTTATAACATAAGGACATAATCAATTAAGCAATAGGGAAAAAAATCACAAACTTATTCGATCCATCTGCAATCACACCAACAATTTGCCCCTGCCAGCCTGATCCTCCCCACTGTACCTCATTAATATCCCTGACCCTGGGTATACCTTGCTCCATAATACTTCACTGTATGGTTTGGGTTACCCAGGTGTGTGCTAACTTTACCAACATGCACAAGAAATCACGTGCACAGAAAGACTTCATGGTTCCCTTTCATGCCTGGCTATGCAGATAAATAACTTGTGAACAACATGTACTGTCTGCTTCATGGCTGGTTCCACCATGCTCTCTGCTTAACCCGACATCCCCGCTCTCCACTCACTGCTCATTCTCCTGACTTGGACACGGGGGAATGATTGGGGAACGATGCATCCCGTTTCGTGCTGAATAGTCACCCCCCCCCCCCCGCCTTGTTGTCTGCTCACTTCCTGCAGTGCTCCCCTACCCTGTGCTTTCTGCTTGCTCAGCCCCTGGTTGGTGGTGTAGAGGCAATAACTGTAGTCTGTACAGTCAGCCCTACAGTTTAAAGATGCCGCTTGCCTTGCTGGATGAAGTGCTCCCCCAACAACCGTGCTGATGATTTTCTTTCTTCCCGAACTGTCCCGATGTTTTGGAGTAGGCCTCCATCTTTGCCTGGTCCTGTACCCTCGCAAAATCCTTTTGGAGGTGAAGATGTTTGCCCCAGCTCAACCTGTCTCTTTCCAACAATACACACACAGGCAGAGGGGTTGGGCCACATACTCACTCCACTCACTCACTTCATCCACACACACTCACTCACTCACTGCACCCACTCCATCCACTCACCCACTGACTCACTACATCCACCCGCTCACTCACTACATCCACCCACCCACTCACTCACTACATCCACCCACCCGCTCACTCACTACATCCACCCACCCGCTCACTCACTACATCCACCCACCCGCTCACTCACTACATCCACCCACCCGCTCACTCACTACATCCACCCACCCGCTCACTCACTACATCCACCCACCCGCTCACTCACTACATCCACCCACCCGCTCACTCACTACATCCACCCACCCGCTCACTCACTACATCCACCCACCCGCTCACTCACTACATCCACCCACCCGCTCACTCACTACATCCACCCACCCGCTCACTCACTACATCCACCCACCCACTGACTCGCTGCATCCACTGACTCACTGCATCCACCCGCCCGCTCACTCACTACATCCACCCGCCCGCTCACTCACTACATCCACCCACCCACTGACTCACTGCATCCACCCGCCCGCTCACTCACTACATCCACCCACCCGCTCACTCACTACATCCACCCGCCCACTGACTCACTACATCCACCCGCTGACTCACTGCATCCACCCACCCGCTCACTCATTCACTCCGCCCACCCACCCACTCCATCCACTCACCCACTGACTCACTACATCCACCCGCTCACTCACTACATCCACCCACCCGCTCACTCACTCACTCCGCCCACCCGCTCACTCACTACATCCACCCACCCGCTCACTCACTACATCCACCCACCCGCTCACTCACTACATCCACCCACCCGCTCACTCACTACATCCACCCACCCACTGACTCGCTGCATCCACTGACTCACTGCATCCACCCACCCGCTCACTCACTCACTCCGCCCACCCACTCACTCACTACATCCACCCACCCACTGACTCACTACATCCACCCGCTCACTCACTACATCCACCCACCCACTGACTCACTGCATCCACCCACCCACTCACTCACTACATCCACCCACCCGCTCACTCACTACATCCACCCACCCACTGACTCACTGCATCCACCCACCCACTCACTCACTACATCCACCCACCCGCTCACTCACTCACTCCGCCCACCCACTGACTCACTGCATCCACCCACCCACTCACTCACTACATCCACCCACCCGCTCACTCACTACATCCACCCACCCGCTCACTCACTCACTCCGCCCACCCACTGACTCACTGCATCCACCCACCCACTCACTCACTACATCCACCCACCCGCTCACTCACTGCATCCTCCCACCCACTCACTCACTGCATCCACCCGCCCACTGACTCACTACATCCACCCGCTCACTCACTGCATCCACCCACCCGCTCACTCACTGCATCCACCCACCCGCTCACTCACTCACTCCGCCCACCCACTCACTCACTGCATCCACCCGCCCACTGACTCACTACATCCACCCGCTCACTCACTACATCCACCCACCCACCCACTCACTACATCCACCCACCCACTGACTCACTACATCCACCCACTCACTCACTACATCCACCCACCCGCTCACTCACTCACTCCGCCCACCCACTCACTCACTGCATCCACCCACCCGCTCACTCACTACATCCACCCACCCGCTCACTCACTACATCCACCCACCCGCTGACTCGCTGCATCCACCCACCCGCTCACTCACTACATCCACCCACCCGCTCACTCACTACATCCACCCACCCACTCACTCACTCACTCCGCCCACCCACTCACTCACTACATCCACCCACCCACTCACTCACTACATCCACCCACTCACTCACTACATCCACCCACCCGCTCACTCACTCACTCCGCCCACCCACTCACTCACTGCATCCACCCACCCGCTCACTCACTACATCCACCCACCCGCTCACTCACTACATCCACCCACCCCCTCACTCACTACATCCACCCACCCACTGACTCACTACATCCACCCACTCACTCACTACATCCACCCACCCACTCACTCACTACATCCACCCACCCACTGACTCACTACATCCACCCACTCACTCACTACATCCACCCACCCACTGACTCACTACATCCACCCACTCACTCACTACATCCACCCACCCACTGACTCACTACATCCACCCGCTCACTCACGACATCCACCCACCCACTGACTCGCTGCATCCACTGACTCACTGCATCCACCCACCCACTCACTCACTGCATCCACCCGCCCACTGACTCACTACATCCACCCGCTCACTCACTGCATCCACCCACCCGCTCACTCACTCACTCCGCCCACCCACTCACTCACTGCATCCACCCACCCACTCACTCACTGCATCCACCCACCCACTGACTCACTACATCCACCCGCTCACTCACTACATCCACCCACCCGCTCACTCACTACATCCACCCACCCACTGACTCACTACATCCACCCACTCACTCACTACATCCACCCACCCGCTCACTCACTACATCCACCCACCCACTGACTCACTACATCCACCCACCGCTCACTCACTACATCCACCCACCCACTGACTCACTACATCCACCCACCCGCTCACTCACTACATCCACCCACCCGCTCACTCACTACATCCACCCACCCACTGACTCACTACATCCACCCACTCACTCACTACATCCACCCACCCGCTCACTCACTACATCCACCCACCCGCTCACTCACTACATCCACCCACCCACTGACTCACTACATCCACCCACTCACTCACTCCATCCACCCACCCACTGACTCGCTGCATCCACCCACTCACTCACTACATCCACCCACCCACTGACTCACTACATCCACCCACCCGCTCACTCACTACATCCACCCACCCGCTCACTCACTACATCCACCCACCCACTGACTCACTACATCCACCCACTCACTCACTCCATCCACCCACCCACTGACTCGCTGCATCCACCCACTCACTCACTACATCCACCCACCCACTGACTCACTACATCCACCCACCCGCTCACTCACTACATCCACCCACCCGCTCACTCACTACATCCACCCACCCGCTCACTCACTACATCCACCCACTCACTCACTCCATCCACCCACCCACTGACTCGCTGCATCCACCCACTCACTCACTACATCCACCCACCCACTGACTCACTACATCCACCCACCCGCTCACTCACTACATCCACCCACCCGCTCACTCACTCCATCCACCCACCCGCTCACTCACTACATCCACCCACCCACTCACTCACTACATCCACCCACCCACTCACTCACTACATCCACCCACCCACTCACTCACTACATTCACCCACCCACTCACTCACTACATCCACCCACCCACTGACTCACTACATCCACCCACCCGCTCACTCACTCCATCCACCCACCCACTCACTCACTACATCCACCCACCCACTGACTCACTACATCCACCCACTCACTCACTACATCCACCCACCCACTGACTCACTACATCCACCCACTCACTCACTACATCCACCCACCCGCTCACTCACTACATCCACCCACCCGCTCACTCACTACATCCACCCACCCGCTCACTCACTACATCCACCCACCCGCTCACTCACTACATCCACCCACCCGCTCACTCACTACATCCACCCACCCGCTCACTCACTACATCCACCCACCCGCTCACTCACTACATCCACCCACCCACTGACTCACTACATCCACCCACTCACTGACTCACTACATCCACCCACCCACTGACTCACTACATCCACCCACCCGCTCACTCACTCCATCCACCCACCCACTGACTCACTACATCCACCCACTCACTCACTACATCCACCCACCCGCTCACTCACTACATCCACCCACCCGCTCACTCACTACATCCACCCACCCGCTCACTCACTACATCCACCCACCCGCTCACTCACTACATCCACCCGCTCACTCACTACATCCACCCACCCACTGACTCGCTGCATCCACTGACTCACTGCATCCACCCACCCGCTCACTCACTCACTCCGCCCACCCACTGACTCGCTGCATCCACTGACTCACTGCATCCACCCACCCACTCACTCACTCACTCCGCCCACCCACTCACTCACTACATCCACCCACTCACTCACTACATCCACCCACCCGCTCACTCACTACATCCACCCACCCGCTCACTCACTACATCCACCCACCCGCTCACTCACTACATCCACCCACCCGCTCACTCACTACATCCACCCACCCGCTCACTCACTACATCCACCCACCCGCTCACTCACTACATCCACCCACCCGCTCACTCACTACATCCACCCACCCACTGACTCACTACATCCACCCACTCACTCACTACATCCACCCACCCACTCACTCACTACATCCACCCACCCACTCACTCACTACATCCACCCACCCGCTCACTCACTACATCCACCCACCCGCTCACTCACTACATCCACCCACCCACTCACTCACTACATCCACCCACCCACTGACTCACTACATCCACCCACCCACTGACTCACTACATCCACCCACTCACTCACTACATCCACCCACCCACTGACTCACTACATCCACCCACTCACTCACTCCATCCACCCACCCGCTCACTCACTCCATCCACCCACCCGCTCACTCACTACATCCACCCACCCGCTCACTCACTACATCCACCCACCCACTGACTCGCTGCATCCACTGACTCACTGCATCCACCCACCCGCTCACTCACTCACTCCGCCCACCCACTCACTCACTACATCCACCCACCCACTCACTCACTACATCCACCCACTCACTCACTACATCCACCCACCCACTGACTCACTACATCCACCCACTCACTCACTACATCCACCCACCCGCTCACTCACTACATCCACCCACCCGCTCACTCACTACATCCACCCACCCACTGACTCACTACATCCACCCACTCACTCACTACATCCACCCACCCGCTCACTCACTACATCCACCCACCCGCTCACTCACTACATCCACCCACCCGCTCACTCACTACATCCACCCACCCGCTCACTCACTACATCCACCCACCCACTGACTCACTACATCCACCCACCCACTCACTCACTACATCCACCCACCCGCTCACTCACTACATCCACCCACCCGCTCACTCACTACATCCACCCACCCGCTCACTCACTACATCCACCCACCCGCTCACTCACTACATCCACCCACCCGCTCACTCACTACATCCACCCACCCGCTCACTCACTACATCCATCCACCCACTGACTCACTACATTCACCCACCCGCTCACTCACTACATCCACCCACCCGCTCACTCCACTCACTCCCTCTGTTCACTCACCACATCTGTCAACTCTCAATCAAATGTTAATTAAAAAAGAAAGGTCAAATTTGTTTTTAAAATGAGGGACTCCCTCCTTCACGGGCCTTGGCTACCTGCTCTCTCCACACCTGATTTCCTCCCTTGTTCAGTTTCCCTTTTGCCCACCATGTTGAGACGGGTGAGGAAAGATGTTAACTGCTGCTTGCTTTTCATCTCATAGTGAAAACTTCCTTGCAGCGATTCAATGAACACCAGGATTTGGATGGATGCCAGCTCTCCCCGCATCCTGTTGCAAACCTGTCTCCCAACTTTCCAAGAAAAATATTTACCAACAAACCAGCCAGGTTGTGTTGAAGGTGAGATTGGGAGACGGCACTTGGTGTGATGATGGAAGCAATCTCCTCAACTATGTGTGTGTGGCTGAAGAGTTCTGTTGGATTCTTCCCACTGGACTTTCAGTGTGGCATTGTATCTCGAGATTATTTCCCAGAGGGCGGGCACTGAGGCTTATGAGAGCCTTACAAAAAGAGAGTGGGAGACCGTAAGAATGGAGGGAGGGAGTTGAAAAGATTTAGAGTAGGAAACAAGCAGAGATACAGTAATTGGAAGAGAGTGACAATATTATTTTTACTGTTCAGTCTCCTTTCGTGTTGCACATGGGGAAACGTGTCGTCTTCAGGTAAAGCTGGGCTAGAGGCTGAGTGGATAATTGGATCAGGGCACGCAGACATAATTCAGTCCCAATTCTAAGCTTTATATTCTCTCCTTATTTTTTATTAAATTTCTATCTCCACGTTAATAATGGAATCTGCTTATGTAAACTTGTAGCAATTTGCAGGACCTTCATTGGGGAGGGAGGGTTTAATTACAACATGACAAGTTTACATAAGCATTTTCCATTTTTTAAAAAATGAGGACTTAGAAATTTGTAAAGGAAAAAGTTGACTGGAAGTGCACCGTGACACAAGATTTATAGTATAGTTGCCTGCCTGCGGCATTGCACATGGGGAATCGAGATCATGTGCAGTCTGTAGGTGAAACAGGGTTAGACAGTGGGGAGATAATTGAATCAGGGCTGAGGGACAATGGAGGCCAGAGAGGGAAAGCAATGTAGGATGGATGGAAGGGAGAAGTTAGAACGAGCGGGGGAATGGGGAAAGACAGGGTAGAGTTAGAGGCCAGTAGGGAAGAGCAGGTGGAACAGATGGACTTTTCTCCGGGAGATCAACTAATAAAAAAAACTGGAACGCTGTAAGAAATTAAAAAAAAAAGACTGCATAGAATTTTGGGAATGTCTTCTGATAAGTGGTGATGCATCGACTTGCTGTTTTGTGCCAGAGGTTGGCTGGCCTGCTGTACAGTTTCAGAAATTTCTGTTTTTCTTCTTAAATGCCAATTTCTTCTTAAATGCCAAGGTAGAGTTGACTTTTTCATAGCGTGAATTCTTGCAGTTAAAAGAGGCAATCCATTTTGAATGATGCTTCCATGAGTGCTTAAAGTTTTGATGATTGTGGTGAAATAGCCTTACATAGTCATTTTTGTGATCACGTAGCATGTGAGATTTGCTGATGTGTTTTACATAGGAACAGGAGTAGGCCATTCAGCCGCTCGAGCCTGTTCCGCCTTTCAGTCAAATCGTGGCTGATCTGTACCTCAACTCCATTTACCCGTCTTTGATCCATATCCCTTGATACCCTTACCTAACAAAAAATCTATCAATCTTAATCTTGAAAATGTCAATTGACTCCCAGCATCCTCAGCCTTTTGGGGGCGTGAGTTCCATATTTCCTCTGCTTTGTGTGAAAAAGTGCTTCCTGATTTCACTCATGAATGGCTAAGCTCTAATATTAAGATTGTGTCACCATTTTCTGGACAGAGTTGAAAGGGTAGAGGTTGTTCCGTTTTTTTTCCTCCAATTTTCTCTGCTTGCCTTTCCACTCCTGAAGGCATTCACTCTTGCAACCTGAAGGCTCTAGGGATATTGGCAGGCTTCTGGTACCTCTCCCAGGCGGCAGTTCTTTATCTCTGAGCCAATGCCATGAGTATTGGCAGGCCGGTTGACTATAGAGGGCATCACAGCTGACCTTGATCCTGTTCGCATTTCACTTCTATACATACTGAGGCGATTTGTTGCTCTCTCAGCTGCCACCAGGGCTGAGGTCAGAAAACTCAGCACATAACAGGAAATTAAACCTGGCATCTTTTATGTGACCCTGTGATGTTGGACATGGCAACCTACGAAACTAATGACTCAAAAAACAACATACAACTGAAAAAACACCCTGATTAAAGGCCTATGACCAAGGCCAGTGCTTCAAGGCAACTAAGTTAACTTCCATTTTGTTATATTGGATTTTAGTATTTTGGGGTCACTTTCTGCAATTCAGGTTGCTTTACTGTGAAATGTTGCTTTTCATTTTCTCCCACCCCAAACTATCTCTCACTTTCCTGACCATTACTCTATATCACATGGTTTTAGACGGATAATGATTTAAAGCTGCATGTTGGAGGAGAGATAAGAGTAACCGCCCTTGACATCAAGGCAGAATTTGACCCAGTGTTGCACCAAGGAGCTCTAGCAAAAATGAGGTCATTGGGGTTCAAAGGGAAAACTCTTCAGTGGCTGGTGTGATACCTACTGCACAGGAGGATGGTCATGGTTGTTGGAGGCCAGTCGTCGTGGCACCAGGTCATCATTGTAGGAGGTCTTCAGAGCAACATCCTTGGCCCCAACCACCTTCAGCTGCTTTGTCGATCATCTTCCCTCCATCATAAGGTGAGGAGTGGGGTTATTTGCTGAAGATTCCACTCTATTCAGCTGGATTCACATCTCCGCTGTTAATAACATTGCCCATGCCGCCCTACAAAATAATTCTGACTATGACCAGGCTTGGGCTGATGTGGCAGGTAACGTTTATATCACATAAGTGCCAGGTATTGACCGTCGCCAACGAGAAAGCCCAACCACCTCCTCTGATCTTTAACTGGACCACCATTGCAGAGCTCCTCATAATCATCGTTGACTAAAAGCTTAATTGGACCAGACATAGCAACACTACAGCTACAAGAGAAAGGCAGAGGCCGGGTACTTTGCAATTAGTGGATCACCTGCTGACCACTCAGACCTTGTTCACATCTACAAGGCTCAAGTCAGAATTCGGATGGAATGCTCACCACTTACTTGGATGGTTGCAGCCTCAACAACTCTCAAGCTTGATGCCATTCAGGACAGAGCAGTTCGCTTGATCACCACCCCTGCTAATGGACTCAATCTCCACCCTTTTCAGCGCACTGTGGCTGCAGTATGTACAATCTATAAGACACAATTCAGCAACTCAACAAGCTTACTTTGACAGTACTTCCCAGCCCCACAACCTCTATCACCACGAAGGACAAGAGTTGCAATGTTGTGGGAAAACTATCGCCTCCAAGTGACACACCATCCTGACAATTCCTTCATTGTCGCTGGATGAAAATTCTGGAATTCCCTACCTAACACCATGTGGGAGCACCATTGCTACAAGGACTGTAGCAGTTCAAGAAGGCACCCCATCACTACCTTCTCAGGGGAACTAGGGATGGGCAATAAATGTGGCCTCGTTGGTATCACCCAAATAGAGAGAACAAATAAACCAAGTTATATGACATTGCAATTGGGTGATTTCACCTCAGAATTCAACAACTGCAAAATCAGCATACTTCCAGTGCATTGTCCTGATGGATCTGTACTTTATGTAAATTCAAATCGCATTACAACAACTTGTTTGCAACAATAGCTTGGACCCTGACATTGAAGCAAGGCTATTTGATGACAATTTGATGAAGGGAAAGTACGTTATACCACTCAATGCCGGACAATATTATTTTATATAATAACCGACAGATCTTTACACTGGATCAAATTTCCGCTGCTTGGGGCAAGCAAGTTTGCATGGTCCATTTTCTACTTCCCTGCAGTCAGTTTTTTGCTTAAGTTTTAATCCCAAGTTAGTCTTTACCACTGAGGATGGAACTGTCACTCTAAAGCACATCAGGAGGACCATATAGTTCAGTCTGGCTTCCTGAGGTAATTGCTGCAATCTGTGATACCGTTTGCTGTTTGCTCAGCCAGTACTGAGCTAGGAATTGATTGACAGCTAGGAACAAAAAAGGCTCGGACCCAAGTAGCCACTCGCTTCATTGATGGTCTGGTCATGAATCTGCATGGCGTATTTAAGGCTCCAAGTTGGTATCAGCCTTAAGTCCTTAATTCCTGTTGCACAATTGAGTACGTTTGCTGTAGCTTACTTCCCAATTTCCTTTAATCTACTATCATAACTTTCTGCACTGCGTTCATAGTCCGACCATTACGAACAAATTATTGAGCCTTTAATGCAGCCCTGCAAGGCTAAAGGAGGTAGGTCATGGGACAATCCAGGGACAATGTGGGAATTTTGAATCCTATGGTTTTTAGATGCAAAAGCAGACATGCGAACATGTGTCTGAAATGTAGACGGCTGGCATCTACAGGTAATGCCTCCACTCAGTAGGCCATCGGGGAGCTGCAGAGGGGTTTAAAATGAAATTGGTAAGCACCTACTTCACCCTTCACACATGTAAAGTGTGCATCAGTAGTGAAAGAACAGGGCTTCTACTTCCTTACTGTGTTGACTCAGCTGTGGTAGCATTCTTGCCTCTGAGTCAGAAGATTGTGGGTTCAAGTCCCACTCCAGAGACTTGAGCACATACTCTAGGCTGACACTCCATTGCTGGAGGTGCGTCTTTCGGATGAGACGTTAAACCGAGGCCCCGTCAGCCCCCTCAGGTGGACGTAAAATATCCCATGGCGTTATTTTGAAGAAGAGCAAGGGAGTTCTCCCCAGTGCCCTGGCCAATATTTATCCCTCAACTAACATCACGAAAACAGATTATCTGGTCATATTCACATTGCTGTTTGTGGAAGCTTGCTGTGCGCAAACTGGCTGCCGCGTTTTCTACGTTACATATGAACATACGAATTAAGAGCAGGAGTAGGCCATTCGGCCCCTCGAGCCTGCTCTGCCATTTGATAAGATCATGGCTGATCTGATTGAGACCTCAACCCTACTTTCCCATCTACCTACTATAACCTTTGACTCCCTTGTTAATCAGGAATCTATCTAACTCAGCCTTAAAAATATTCAATGACCCTTCTTCCACCGCTCTCTGGGGAAGGGAGTTTCACAGACTCACGACCCTCTGAGAGAAAAAAATTCTCCTCTTCTCTGTCTTAAATGGGAGACTCCTTTTTAAACTGCGGCCCCTAGTTGTAGTCTCTCCCACAAGGGGAAACATCCTCTCAGCATCTACCCCTTCAAGTCCCCTCAGGATCTTATATGTTTCAATAAGATCACCTCTCATTCTTCTAAACTCCAGTTTATACAGGCCCAACTTGTCCAATCTTTCCTTGTAAGATAACTCCCTCATCCCAGGAATCAGTCTAGTGAACCTTCTCTGAACCGCCTCTAAAGCAATTATGTCCTTTCTTAAATAAGGAGACCAAAACTGCACACAGTATTCTAGAAGTGGTCTCAACAATGCCCTGTACAACTGTAGCAAAACATCTCTACTTTTATATTCCATTTCCCTTGCAATAAATGACAACATTCCATTTGCCTTCGTAATCACTGTGCCTGCATACTAACTTCTTGTGATTCGTGTACTAGGACACCCAGATGCCTCTGTACCTCAGAGTTCTGAAATCTCTCTCCATTTAAATAATAATAACGCTTTTCTATTCCTTCTGCCCAAGTGGACAAGTTCACATTTTCCCACATTATACTCCATCTGCCAAATTTTTGCCCACTCACTTAACCTATCTATATCCCTTTGCAGACTCCTTATGTCCTCTTCACAACTTACTTTCCTACCTACCTTTGTGTCATCAGCAAATTTAGCAACCATACATTCGGTCCCATCATCCAAGTCATTGATATAGATTGTAAATAGTTGAGGCCCAAGCACTGATCCCTGTGGCACTCCACTCGTTACATCTTGCCAACCTGAAAATGACCCATTTATGCCTATTGTCTAATTCCTGTTAGCTAACCAATCCTTTATCCATGCTAATATGTTACCCCCTACACCATGAGCTCTTATTTTGTGTAGTAGCCTTTGATGTGGCACTTTGTCAAATGCCTTCTGGAAATCCAAATACACCACATCCACAGGATCCCCTTTAACCATGTTGCTTGTTACTTCCTCAAAGAACTCCAATAAATTAGTCAAACGCGATTTCCCTTTCACAAAGCCGAAACATTACAACAGTGACTATACTCCAGTACTTAGAATCATAGAGCACAATCAATCAGCACAGAAGGAGGCCATTCGGCTTGTCGTGCCTATGCCGGCACTTTGAAAGAGCTGTCCAATTTAGTCCCACTCCCCAGCTTTTTCCCCATAACCCTACAAATTAGTCCTCTTCAAGTACATGTCCAATTGCTTTTTGAAAGTGCCTATGGAATCTGATTCCACACCCTTATAGGTAGTGCGTTCCAGATGTTAACAATCTTCTTTGTGAAAATATTTCCTCATTTCCCCTCTAGTTCTTTGCCAATTATTTTAAATCTATGACGTCTGGTTACCAGCCCACTTGCCAGAGGAAATAGTTTCTCCCTATTTGCTCTATCTAATCCCCTCATAATTTTGAATACCTCTATTAGGTCTCCTCTTAACCTTATCTGCTATAAGGAGAACAACCCCAGCTTCTCCCATCTCTCCACATAACTGAAGTCCCTCATCCATAGAATCATCCTGGTAAACCCCCTCTGTACCCTTTCCAAGGCCTTGACATCCTTCCTAAAGTGTGGTGCCCAGAATTGTACACAGTACTCCAGCTGAGGCCTAACCAGTGATTTGTAAAGGTTTGGCATGACTTCCTTGTTTTTGTATTCAATGCCCCATTTACAAAGCCAAGTATCCCATACGCTTTCTTAACTGCCTTATTAACTTGCCCTGCCACCTTCAAAGATTTGTGAATTATGCACCCCCAAGCCCCTCTGCTCTTGCACCCCCCTCAAAATAGTACTCTTTAGATAATACTGTCTCTCCATGTTGTTCCTCCCAAAGTGCATCACTTCATACTTATCTACATTAAATTGCATCTGCCATGTGTCTGCCCATTTCACCAGTCTGCCTATGTCCTCCTGAAGTCTGCTACTATTCTGCTCACTATTTACCGCATTGTCAAGTTTTGTATCATCCGCGATCTTCAAAATTGTACTCCCTATACCCCAGTCCAGGAGATTTATATATAACGAGAAAAGCAATGGGTCTAAAACCAACCCCGGGGGACCCCACTGCATACTTCTCTCCAGTCAGAAAAACATCCGTTCACGATTGCTCTCTGACTCCTATCCCGTAGCCAATTACGTACCTAATTTACCACCGTCCTTTAATACCATGTGATTCTATTTTCTGAATAAATCTGTTATGTGGTACTTCATCAAATGCCTTTTTAAAAGTCCATATATATGCAACATCTACTGCATTACCTTCATCAACCCTCTCTGTTACTTCATCAAAGAGCTCAAACAGCTTAGTCAGAAATAATTTGCCTTTAACAAATCCGTGCTGGCTGTCCCTTATTAACCCATGCTTCTCCAAGTGAGAATTAATTTTGTCCTTGACAATGGTCTCTCGTAGTTTCCCCACCATTGATGTTAGACTGATTGGTCTGTAATTACCAGTTTTATTCCCCTCCCCTTTTTTGAACAGGGGTGTAACATTTGCAATCCTCCATTGGTTGTAAAGCACTTTGGGATGTCCTGAGGTCGTGAAAGCCACTATATAAATGCAAGTCTTTTTTCTTTAGGGAAAAATAACCTGTGTGTTAATGTTAGTTTTTTCAAAGTCAGTGCCAATTAAAAATTGAAATAGACGTTTATAGGATAAAATTAAGTCTGTAAGCAGTAAGTCCGTCTTCTGGTGTCCCTGGTTGAGTGCCAGAGCTGTCTTGAACTTATGGTACCCAAGTAGTGAGCTGCGGATCTCTGATGTGAAGTGAGGTGCCTTTTTGAGGGAGGTTTTCAGCTGATTGGCATGGCTGTCACCTAGGGTGCTGCATGGTGCTGCTGGGGAGAAATCAAGTTATTTGTCAAAGATCCCAAGGAGAAAAAAAGAGATCTCTAGCTTGCGCACTGCACTCTCAAGGTTGCCGCTTGCAATATTATTAAAAATAAAAAGTGTTTTCACAGTTCTTGACTGGGGCCACTGATTCATGCTTTTGTGGGAAAAAGGACATAAGAACATAAGAAATTGGAGCAGGAGTAGGCCAATCGGCCCCTCGAGCCTGCTCCGCCATTCAATAAGATCATGGCTGATCTGATCCCAACCACAAATCTAAAGAACACAAGAAGTAGGAGCAGGACCCGGCCACACAGCCCCTGGGCCCTCTCCGCCACCCACAGGGCATTGACCGATCCGAACTCAGCTTCATATCCAATTTCCTGCCCGCTCCCCATAACCCCTAATTCCCTTTACTTCTAGAAAACTGTCTATTTCTGTTTTAAATTTATCTAATGATGTAGCTTCCACAGCTTCCTGGGGCAGCAAATTCCACAGACCTACTACCCTCTGAGTGAAGAAGTTTCTCCTCATCTCAGTTTTGAAAGAGCAGCCCCTTATTCTAAGATTATGCCCCCTAGTTCTAGTTTCACCCATCTTTGGGAATATCCTTACTGCATCCACCCGATCAAGCCCCTTCACAATCTTATAGGTTTCAATAAGATCGCCTCTCATTCTTCTGAACTCCAATGAGTAGAGTCCCAATCTACTCAACCTCTCCTCATATGTCCGCCCCCTCATCCCCGGGATTAACCGAGTGAACCTTCTTTGTACTGCCTCGAGAGCAAGTATGTCTTTTCTTAAGTATGGACACCAAAACTGTATGCAGTATTCCAGGTGCGGTCTCACCAATACCTTATATAACTGCAGCAATACCTCCCTGTTTTTATATTCTATCCCCCTAGTAATAAAAGCCAACATTCCGTTGGCTTTCTTGATCACCTGCTGCACCTGCATACCAACTTTTTGATTTTCTTGCACTAGGACCCCCAGATCCCTTTGTACTGCAGTACTTTCCAGTCTCTCGCCATTAAGAAAATAACTTGCTCTCTGCTTTTTCCTGTCAAAGTGCATAACCTCACATTTTCCAATATTATATTGCATCTGCCAAATCTCCGCCCACTCACCCAGCTTGTCTATATCCCCCTGTAGGTTTTTTATGTCCTCCTCACTCTCTACTTTCCCTCCCATCTTTGTATCATCTGCAAATTTTGATATGTTGCACTCGGTCCCCTCCTCCAAATCGTTAATATAGATTGTAAAGAGTTGGGGACCCAGCACCGACCCCTGTGGAACACCACTGGTTACTGGTTGCCAGTCCGAAAATGAACCATTTATCCCAACTCTCTGCTTCCTGTTCGATAACCAATCCTCCACCCATGCCAGAATGTTACCCCCAATCCCGTGATTTTTTATCTTAAGTAATAATCTTTTATGTGGCACCTTGTCGAATGCCTTCTGGAAGTCTAAATACACTATGTCCACTGGTTCCCCTTTATCCACCCTGTACGTTATATCCTCAAAGAACTCAAGCAAATTTGTCAGACATGACTTCCCCTTCATAAAGCCATGCTGACTTTGTCCTATTAAATTATGCTTATCTAAATGTTCCGTTACTGTCTCCTTAATAATAGACTCCAAAATTTTACCCACCACAGATGTTAAGCTAACTGGCCTATAATTTCCAGCCTTCTGCCTACTACCCTTTTTAAATAACGGTGTTACATTAGCAGTTTTCCAATCTGCCGGGACCTCTCCTGAGTCCAGGGAATTTTGGAAAACTATCACCAAAGGACAGAATTGGGAACATGATCCCCAAAACACCAATGAAAATCCTGTGTCATACAAGTGGAATTTGGCTTATTCTGCCTCCATAAACTGATAGGTTAAATTTCAAGTGGACAGAATTCAAGAATTCAATCCTCAAAACACCAATAAAAATCCCAGAATCCCATGTAATATAAACAAAATTTGATTCACCCATTCACCATAATACTGTCCCCATAACCATAAACAGCTTTGGAGAGTATTTGAAAAGTTAGCTGAGCTTCAACTGTGCTGCGTCATTCTGATTGTGTTACAGAATTAGTGTTACTTGCACCAAATACATTGGTGCTAAATTTCAGTTAAAATGACAGAAATTTTGAAAACCATCAAATCAGAAAGAGAAAGAATAAATTAACTTTGTAGTCTTCCAGGAAAGAGGTTATAGAGCTTATTGGAGGTATCGGGGCCTTTGATTTAGAGTTTGCTGGATTATGAATTCTCGGGAGGATGTTGACTTGGACTTCCTTCGTGCCCTTTCACCTTAATACCAATTAAATCAGTGGGAGAGCTGATGTACACAGGACATGACAGTGCCTTTGTAAACCAGTTAGGATCGGCTGTTAAAATATATTTGCTCAACTTAGGATAAGTAATACCAGCAAAGGTCACCTTGTTGTGACTGCACTTGTTTAAAAGCAAAAAGCCTCTCCCTCCCTCAGAAAATAAACTGTTGTGGTACTGAAGCGTGCACAGACCAACCTGGAAAGTCGTAGGTTCGGTCTGTGGTCTGTGGTCTGTGCTGTATGTGGGAGGCAGTCTCAACTTGGGCAGTAGTGGGGTATTATGTTTAGCTTCAGTGCTCCTGGGTTATGGAAGAGAAAAATCAAAAGAGCTTTTTCTCCTGATTGCTAACTAGCGACCCGTGCTGAAATTGCATCCGTTTTCCTAAGCTTTCTTCATTTGAATAGAAGCAAGGATTTGGGGCTGAAGACTTCTTGGTGGATTGACTTATTTTATCATTGGCTCATTAATTCAATGTGCTGCTTGGACAATGGGGCATATGGCAAGTGTGGTTGAAGCACTGAAAGCACCAAGGTAAATTGGCCGAAGCCAATTAGTGGTAAAGCTCTGGCCACCACAGCCTCCCTATCCACCTTGTATCAACATATTCCAGCAGTGAAACTCTAAGATTGTCCGTGCCTGTTTCCTTTTGCAGTCAAAGCACAGCTTAGAAATGTTTATATTTTAAATCTCATCTTGATTTTTATCAGGCATGCTCCCTGTTGTCCAATCCATTAGCCACCAGCTACATGTGGCTAATTGGGAATCCAAATATGGCTAATTGTACTTCTGATTAGTAAATAATAAATGAGTAATAAACTCTGTCATTGGGCATGTGATCCCAATACTCATATACACACGGTGTATGCATGTATACTTCAACCTTTTTGTGCGTTTGTTGCCAAAATGGTCAGACGAAAAGCAGAGCATGCAAGTGTTTTTTTGATTGTTGCGAGTGCTTTACTTCCTTAGTTACTGAATGATGGGAGATGTCTGTTAAGTAAATAAATACATGTGAAGTATATTTACCTGTATTGTGTGAGTGTATGTAAGGCATTTTATACAAAGATTAATGCATGTGGCTAAAACCGTGTCCCCATAACCACACATGTGGCTAGTGAGCAATTTGTTTTGGTCAACACTGGGTTAGGTATAAGTGAGAAAAGTAGAATGAGTCCCCTAGTCCGTTAAAATTTAGCAAAGATCTCTGAAATCAATGTTGAGTTATTTCACTGGTGTAATTCATTTTTACTATCTGTATAGAACTGAAACTAATTTTGAAGGGGAGGAAAAGCTCATCTCTAGGTAACCTTCCGGAAATTGTTGGTAGCAGTTTTAAACTTGCTCATGAGTAGTAAATTTGTTTTTGTCTGGACAGGCAGGACCAACTCCTGCATTCCCTTGGTATGGGAGAAGGGGCATTAATACGTCACAGTTCAATGAACAGACCCAGGAGTTTGGATGTAATTTCTTGGAAAGTATTTCCAATATTCAGGACTTGTCTTGTGGCTCTGTCATGTTAGTAATTAATAAATTCTTCTATGCTTTTTTCTTTGTTCGCTTTTTTTGAGTTTGAGTGATTGCTTGCTGTTGGGGACGGGTCCACCGTGATATCAGCCCTTGGAGGGAAGGTCACCTGGGTGCCTGTGGGTTAGCGGGCCGCTTCTGGAGGGAGATTAAAGTCTGGCATTTCAGTGCTGGCAGTAGCTCCTAATTTTCAGGTGAGCTAGGTCCACGAGGGCACTTATTGATTGCTGTGAATTTTTGGGCAGGAGTAGTGGTATTGGTTGCAATTGGTCAATGTGTGCTATTTGTGTGGACTTACTAATTGTTTTGCCCCAATTTTCTCACCTTTCCTCTTGTCCTGAAAGCATTGACTCCTTGCTAGAGTACAGTTTTATAGATGCCAAGCAATCTATGGTTCCTCACCTAACTGGCATTATTTGTGAGCTTAAGCAGTAAGTTTTAGGGCACCATGAGGAGCTAACTCAAACCTGGAACCTTTTTGGTCTTTACAGCTCAGCTACACACTGGGTAAACTTGTTGCGTTACTGGGGGAGCTGCCAGATCTTTTTGTTGATGAAAGCGGTTCCAGTTGCCTGCTGATGGATGGTTTGAGACATGCAGGGCAATGTATAGCTTCGCAATAGAGGTGAAGAGACACACCAGGTAGACCGGAGTTCTTTACTTGAATCCTCGATAAGACAAACCCTGCCCGCCACAAGCACCTCAACAGCAATTATCCTGGTAAGGGGAAGCAGGCTTGTGTGAGAGGAGAGATCAGTAAACAGTAATGCTTGCCCAAACCCTAGCGAAAGCTAATAACCAAATCAAAGGTTACCCTACACAATATAGGTAAGGCACTATACACCCTAGCCCACTCAGTGTGGCCACAGCCAAAGAAAGTGTCTTGGCTCTCTGTATGCAGTGCCTCCAACATATACATAAGTACAAATGTGTAATGACTGCAGGGAAGGAAGAAAGAAAGTGCTTGCACTTATTGCACTTTCCATGACATCAGGACAACCCAGTGTGCTTTACAGCCAATGAAGTACTTTTGAAGTGTCGTCACTGTTGTAATGTAGGAAACACGACAGCCAATTTGCGCACAGCAAGGTCCCACAGACAGCAGTGAGATAAATGACCAGATAATCTGTTTTTAGTTATGTTAGTTGAGGGATAAATATTGGCCAAGTCACCAGAGAGAACTCCACTGCTCTTCGAAATAATGCATACGTCTGTTAAGATATTCCTTTGCGTCAAGCTTCCTAACACAAGGGAGATTGGCTCCCAGGCCAGTCCAAAGTTGCATCTTTTGTTTCAAAAGAGTTAAGCCCTTCATTTTCCTTTAACCAATTATAAGGCCATAAGAAAGCAAGGGAAAAATAGCCATTTGATCCACTGAGGGATCTTCTTTCACAAACCAGGTACAAGTGGCTCAACGCATTTAATACCCTGAGCGAAACGTCTGCATAAATACTCCGATCCCCGAAGGTAATAAAGCAAAAGTTTGGACTATGGATCCATCCTCATATCTTCACTATCCAGCCCTGGCCTGCTGCCCTCCAGTGCAAGATCTGGCGTGTCCCATGGAATAATTGATCACCTCTGTCGATATCTCTCATTACCATCTCATTTGCTATTTGTGGGACCTTGCTGTATGTAAATTTGCTGCCATGTTTGCCTGCTTAGTAGCAGTGACTACACTTTAAAATGAATTCTTTGGCTGGGAAATGTTTCAGGATGCCCCAAGACTGTGAGAAGGTGCTATATAAATGCAAGTTTTTTTTCCTTTTTTAACAGTGTATTCAAACGGTAAGTTTAGTGTTGGCACAAAGTGGTTTTAGGTTCTCAACAGCACTAACCTTATGGAGTGTAAAAATCAGATATCAAAGCCCAAATTGACTCTGAAGCAAAGTGGATTGAGACTCTCCCTTCCAAGGAGTCGAACTCCACTTTTCTGCAGTGTCATGTTGGGCCTGGACCCTGGATTCAGGCTGCATTTACCCGTTAACTACAGTAACTGTGTTAAATTAAACTGCTTCACACCAACTCTACAGTTATAGGGCTCAATTTTAGGAGGGAGGCGGGTTGGCAGCGGGGGGGGGGGGGGGGCGACTGGGTGCGTGGGTAACACGCCGAGTGAATTCGGGGTGCTCCGCGCATGATCGCAGCCTAATTGAAGCCACTTGCTTGGCTTCCGGGTTTCCTGTCCTAGACCTGTGCAGCGGGCGCACTACGCACCCACATCACAGGCTGTCCGCAGGAGGAGCCCTATTTACAGGGGCAATCCTCCAATGCTCCTCCTGCAGCAAACAACCAATTTAGGAGCATGGAGCAGGCCAGAGGCAAGGCTGCTCCAAGGTTTTCTGACTCCTCACTCCAGGTGCTGCTCGATGTGGTCAGGAGAAGGAGGGAAACGTTTTTCCCAGCGGACGGGAGGAAGTGGCCTGCCTCTGCCACCAAGAAGGTCTGGCTCGAGGTGGCAGAGGAGGTCAGCAGCAGCAGTAACATCTCCCGAACCCGGGTCCAGTGCAGGAAGCGCTTTAATGACCTAACCAGGTCAGCCAAAATGAGTATACTTACGCATTCTCCCACACTCTGTCTTCCACATCACCTCCACCACCACACAACTCCTTCTGCACTGCCACCACAACACTCTCGCATCACACCTCACATCCACTCAACCATCATCCTCACCTTGCCTGCACTTACTCACCACCCCAGTTCCCATTCAAACACTACCACACACCCCAATCCTCATACAATCTCATGGCCATGTCTCACACGCACCCTCCCATGCATCTCCCTCACGGTCACCCCCACCCACACCAATGCATGCAGGGGGTCACTATTCAACCATCACTCAATCACGCCTCTCTGTGTTTTGCCTTGATAAGAGAAGAGATGCCGGAAGGCCCAGGAGATGGATGATGGTGAAAGGGGACATGGAAGTGGGGACGCCACTCAAAGCGCTTCCACGTCTCACCCATTACCCCCCTCTCAACCAGTGCCCGCAGTGCTGCCTCCTCTCCAGGTGCTCAAGTCTGCCCCTGCACAGGTGCAGGTGGAGCAGTCTTCGGAGGAGTCCTCACGGGCACCGAAACCCAGAGTGCGTCCGCGCATAGCATCTCATCGGTCAGGGCATGGACAAGAGCAACCTGCCACTACCTCTACTGAAGCCACAGGGGTAGCACCACGTAGGGGTTCCCGTAAACGTACGGCGAAGGATTTGTGAGCACAAAGGGGATGCACAAGGGTGTTTGACGATTTGTCATGTTTTTTATTTATATTTGTTTTCTTCCACATTCACAATAAATCTCCTTATTATCACCACTACTGCCACATCTTGCCCATTCTTGACTGGCTTGTGGAATAGGTCCCTTTCATGAGGTTCACCATGAACATGCACACTTGATGCCACCCATTGTGTCATTCTACAGTGGGTGTAGGTGTAGTTGCACCACTGTTTTGTGCAGCGGGCAGGGGAGGGGGCTGGTGTGGCCGCTCCTCTGTCCAGGTGATGAGGACTGGAGTTTGGAGAACTGGAGTTTTAAGTCTGATGTTTGGAGAACCGTTCATAACAGTGACTCCCTGCCCTCACAAGCAGCCAGGTGAGCCGCTGTTCTGCCCATGGGTTGTTCCTCCTCGTCCTCCTCCTCCTCCTCAATATGGGTGGCAGATGTGGATGGGGCCTCCTCCAGCGGCACCCCTCCCTCTTGTGCCATGTTGTGCAGGGCACAACAGACGACTATAATGCGTCCCACTGTGTGGCGCCAATTGAAGCGTTCCCCCAGAACAATCAAGGCACCTGAAGCGCATCTTGAGCAACCCTATAGCCTGCTCAATTGTGGACCTGGTAGCGATGTGGCTGTCGTTATATCGATGCTGTGGCTCGGTGATGGGGTTCCTCAGAGGTGTCATAAGCCAAGTGTGCAGGGGATATCCCATGTCCCCAAGGAGCCAGCCCTTGCGGGTGTTGGGTGAGTGGAAGAGGGGCGGGACGTTGGACTCCCTGAGGATGAAGGAATCGTGGCAGCTGCCAGGGTATCTGGCGCACACGTGAAGGAATCTCTTGCGGTGGTCACAGATGAGCTGACTGTTGATGGATTGATAGCCCTTCCTCTTGATGAACAGTCCTGGCTCGTGTGGAGGTGCTCATATTGCTATATGGGTGCAATCGATTACACCCTGTACCCGTGGGAATCCAGCTACAGCGTGGAATCCCACTGCCCTCTCTGTCTGGCTAAGGTCATCCATGGGGAAGTTGAAATAGTGTGAGGCTCTGCGAAACAAGCCGTCGGTGACCTGACTTATGCACTTGTGTGCAGACGACTGAGAGACCCCGATGATGTCCCCGGTGGCGCCCTGGAAGGATCTGGAGGCGAAGAAGTTGAGGGCAGCGACAGATAAGAAGATGCTGCTCGGTCCATCCGGGAGTAGCTCTTCATTAAGGAGGCTGCAGATGTCCGCAACTACCTGGCGACTGACTCTGAGCCTCCGTATGCACTGCTTCTCAGAGAGGTCCAGGAAGCTGAGCCTCGGTCTGTAGACCCTGTGGCGAGGGTAGTGTCTTCTGCGACGCATCTCTCTCTGCGGTTGCCCTCCCTCCTGTGCAGGTGGATGTGTCACAGCATTGTGTTGTGGAGCTCCAGGTGTCAGAGGTGGACGGCGAGGCTGGTGATGCTGTTCGTCCTCCGAGGAGGTCACGACTGCAGCTACGGCGGCCCCCATCCGGAAGATGTACGTTTGAGGGGGTCTGCAAGGTAGGTACATAAGAACATAAGAAATAGGAGCAGGAGTAGGACAATCGGCCCTTCGAGCCTGCTCCGCCATTTAATAAGATCATGGCTGATCTGATCCTAACCTCTAATCTAAATTCATGTCCAATTTCCTGCCCGCTCCCCGTAACCCCTAATTCCCTTTACTTCCAGGAAACTGTCTATTTCTGCTTTGAATTTATTCAATGATGTAGCTTCCACAGCTTCCTGGGGCAGCAAATTCCACAGACCCACCACCCTCTGAGTGAAGAAGTTTCCCCTCATCTCAGTTTTGAAGGAGCAGCCCCTTATTCTAAGATTATGCCCCCTAGTTCTAGTTTCACCCATCTTTGGGAACATCCTTACCGCATCCACCCGATCAAGCCGCTTCACGATCTTAATGTTTCAATAAGATCGCCTCTCATTCTTCTGAACTCCAATGAGTAGAGTCCCAATCTACTTAACCTCTCCTCATATGTCCGCCCCCTCATCCCCGGGATTAACCGAGTGAACCTTCTTTGTACTGCCTCGAGAGCAAGTATGTCTTTTCTTAAGTATGGACACCAAAACTGTATGCAGTATTCCAGGTGCGGTCTCACCAATACCTTATATAACTGCAGCAATACTTCCCTGTTTTTATATTCTATCCCCCTAGCAATAAAAGCCAACATTCCGTTGGCCTTCTTGATCGCCTGCTGCACCTGCATACTAACTTTTTGATTTTCTTGCACTAGGACCCCCAGATCCCTTTGTACTGCAGTACTTTCCAGTCTCTTGCCATCAAGATAATAACTTGCTCTCTGATTTTTCCTGCCAAAGTGCATAACCTTACATTTTCCAATATTGTATTGCATCTGCCAAATCTCCACCCACTCACCCAGCCTGTCTATATCCCCCTGCAGGTTTTTTTATGTCCTCCTCACTCTCTACTTTCCCTCCCATCTTTGTATCATCTGCAAATTTTGATATGTTACACTCGGTCCCCTCCTCCAAATCGTGTCTGCACACCGGGGTAAGTGTGCAAGTTGGTGAATTTTAGTATTAGGAGGAAGGTAGTGGAGGCCAAACTTTGTCCACAGTGACAGAGTGGCCTCCTGCAATGAGTGAGGGTCTCTTCCCCCCCCCCCCCCCACCACCTGTCAAATGGACCTTTGCAGCTCCCACAGGCTGGTGGCTGCAACATGTCCGTTTCAACTGGGAGTGTTTCCCCCAGTACGGGAAACAGTCTCAGTTGAGTTGAAAATCCCACCCCTCCTAAAGTATCATGTCAATCAGGTCTGCAAACGACCTGAAGTATCTACTTAATTAGTTTAAGTGGGATCCCACCGGCTTTAATTGCCGATGGGAGTCCCGCATGCGGGGGCTGAGTGCGCATCTAAGCGCGTCGCTGAGGAATCCGGAAGTGGGCGGGTTGGAGCCGGGCTCCAGACCCGCCCCGGGAATCCCCGATTTTCGGAGCCCCCCTGCCATGAACCCGCCGGCTCGGAGGTCTGAAAATCGAGCCCATAGTGTGAATGCACCCTAAGTGACTCAGTCTTGACTGCTTTTACTCCATAATTGCACTACTGTTTTAGGGGGATGACGACAAAGTTTTCTCCAATCTCCAGTTATAGTTGAGGTATATTTATTTTAGTCCTTTGAGTCTTAGAGGCCCTGCCTGCCATCTCAGGTGGATGTAAAAGATCCCATGGCACTATTTTGTAGATGAGCAAGGGCGTTCTCCCCGCTGTCCTGGCCAATATTTATCCCTCAACCAATATCACATTGCCGTTTGTGGGATCTTGCTGTGCCCAAATTGGCTGCTGCATTTCCTACATTACAATAGTGACTACACTTCAAAAGTACTTCATTGACTGTATAGGTGCTATATAAATGGAAGTCTTTTTTTTTCTTTTCTTTTCCTTTGCTCACAGGCTAAGCGAAATAGCTTGCTGCTATCTGTTATCAATGCCTCTGAACATTTTAAAGACACTTTTCATGCCTTCCCCTCGAACTTTATTCTATTATAAAAATAGCTTTTTTTATTTCCTCCCCCTTCTCCCCTGAAGGCACTGGCTGTTGCTGATTTATAGGTACACGGAAGCCAGTGGTCCTTTAGTAGTTACTCAGTCATCATGCTTCATTTCTGACCCTGAGTAGTAAGTGCTGCCAAGCTATTTATCCATGGAAGGCATACCAGCCAAGTCTGAAACTGTGCTCATCAACATTCATGTGAGCAGTTTGCAGCAAGGCTCACTGGATAGTGATCAGGAATCTGGCTGATTACTTTTCACTTCTGACAACCTAGGGTCACTAACACTGAATGCAGCATCCCAGCTGGCTGAGATTAGCTAATGTAGCACAGATCAGATGAACAAACTTTTGGCCTGTATATTTTAGCGCTACAACAGGTACACACTGTACCCATTAGGTCATCGATCAAACTCTTGAAAACAACTGTTGAAGACCAATTTAAATGAAGTCCATCAGTGCAAACCAGCAGAGCACAATATTTTCTGGGTAGTTCCAAGAAGAAATCAAATATCAAAAATCAAACACATAACACTGCTTGCATGTAAGCGAAGCAGAACACACACACATGCTGTGCATTGTTTGGGCTGAGCTATCTCCATGGTCTCAAGAGACCAGTTTAGAAATATTTTAGCTGTTCTTGCAGCTTTATACTGATCTGGCGCATTGGCATTCACACGTGAACATTAACTTAAACCAAAAGCAAAATACTGCGGATGCTGGAAATCTCAGATAAAAACAGAAAATGCTGGAAAAGCTCAGCAAGTGAGGCAGCATCTGTGGAGAAAGAAACAGAGTTAACATTTCAAGTCGAAGACCTTTCGTCAGAACATTAACTTGCTGCTTTCTGAGCTATGATCTGAACACTAACTGGCATCGAACAATAAAAAATGCCTCAGTGTGTTAATAACTCTTCAAAATGGTTGGAGTTGCATTTTATGTAAAGGTACAGGAAAAGTAGGGCATCAGAGAGGACAAGGGAGATCTGAATCTCTGGGTAGAACTAAATGAGGGAAACTACTGGTGGGAATTTTGCTACAGACTGCTGACCGGGTAGCTCACCTTGATGAGCTATTTCACAGGGAAGTAAGAAGAGCATCCAAGAAGGGTAATGCTTTAATAACGGAGGAGTTTAAGTTGGATATTGAATGATGTTTGGATAGTGCTAGGAGTAAAATAAGTTAAAAGAACCAGAGGAGAGATGAGAATTCTTCTTACGTAGCAAGTTGTTATGATCTGGAATGCACTGCCTGAAAGGGTGGTGGAAGCAAATTCAATAGTAACTTTCAAAAGGGAATTGGATATGTACTTGAAAAGGAAACACTTGCAGGGCTTTGGCGAAGGAGCGGGGTAGTGGGACTAATTGGATAGCTCCTTCAAAGAACCGGCACAGGGACGATGGGCCTCATGGCCTCCTTCTGTGCTGTAAGATTCTATGAATTTCTGGGATGTGGTAAAGAACTGCTATGTGGAACAAGATGCTATGGAACGGACCAGAAATGAGGCTGTACTTGACTAATGCTCACTAATAAAATGGACATTATGCAAGGAACTGAGGTGGGGGAGCGGCAGGGGAACAGGGTTATAAGGTGCAGGGTAAGGAAATGAAAGGAGTAACAATAATATTGGACTGTAACATTTTTGGGAAGGCAGATTTTAGGGGGCTACATATGCAGTTAAGAGGAGAATAGGGCAGGACTAAAAAGTAGGTGGGGTGGTAGCTAAATGGAACAGACTGAATCAAAAGCAAAATACTGCGGGTGCTGAAAATCTGAAATAAAAACAGAAAATGCTGGAAATACTCAACGGGTCAGGCTGATTTAGATTTAGTGTTTTAGATTTAGTGATTCATGTTTTTGATTTAGTGTTTAATTCACGGCCACTTCTCTCCCAGGAACGCCCCACCTTGAAGAAGTTCTGTTCTTCTCTCCGACTGGATTTCCGTTTGTCTCTTTTCTCTGTACTTGCTTAAAAACTGTTAAATCTTTTCTTCTTCCAGTTCTGACAATAGGTCATCGACCTGAAAGTTAACTCTGTTTCTTTCTCCGCAGATGCTGCCTGACCTGCTGAGTATTTCCAGCATTTTCTGTTTTTATTTCAGATTTCCAGCATCCGCAATATTTTGCTTTTGATTTAGTGTTTAATTCACAGCCACTTCTCCGCCAAGATTATAGAACTGTTGGTTTCTGGAAAGGTATTAAGGTTGTGCAGAAGTGAACAAAGTTGAAAAATTGAATACGTCTTTTTACTTTGCTATATACAAGGAAACCGGATAGTAAAGGGACTGTAGCAAAATGGGTGTTCTACGTTAGTCAGAATGAAGGTTGTTATACAATTAGCTTTACTACAGAGCTGGTGGTTGCACACTTGAATAAAACCCGAGTGCAAATAGTACCTCGGCCAGATGGGACTCATCCTAGAGTTCTTACGGAATTTAAGGAGGTCCTGGCAGAACTGCTAGTACGAATATTCAGGGAAAATAAGGAGTTGATACCAGAGGAGTGGAGAATGGAAAATGTTGTTTCCTTATTTAAAAAGGGATCTCAGGAACTGTAAATAAATTAGTCCCGTGTTAGTGCCTGGGAAAATTTCAAAATCGATGGTCAAGGACAAGCTGGTGAAACATTGGCGAGTTACAATAGGGAATTGCATAGAATTTTTCAAAAAAAATAATTAAAGAGATAGATGGGGTGAGCATGTCTGTGGTTCATTTGAATTTTAGTAAAGCTTTTGATGAGGTGGCTCATCAAAAACTAGTTCAGAAAATGACCAGGCTTAGTATTAATGGCAGTGTGCTGGGCTGGATTGAATCATGACTGGGTAGAAATAGAGTTTGTGTACATGGTTAGCAATCCGATGAAGGGGTGCAATGAGTGGGGCTGGTGTTGGTAGCTTTATCTCAAAGTTTATAAATGACACCAAAATAGCAGGGGTGGTTAATTCAGTGGATGATAGGGACAGGCTGCAGAGGGACTTGGACTATGTGGGGAGGAGGGACAATAATTGTCAGATGCAGATCAATGTCCTGGGCTTCGGGATATGAAATAAGCAGAAGGATTTTAGGATTAGTGGGAAACTACTGATGACAACAAATCAGGAAAAGAACCTGAGAGTCATAGCAGCTAAATTCCCTTAAGCCAAAGGCTGATTGCTGTCAATAAAACAAATGTAAAGAGGAACAGAGTGTAGATTGATGGAGCTACTCCAGCTGCTCTAAAATGTGTTGGTCAAGCCCCACCTGACATTTTGTGAGCCGCTCTGGAAACCTCACTAGAGGAAGGATGTAACTGAGCTGGAAAAGGTACAGCAAAAGCTACTAGAATGATGAGAGGAATAGAGAATGAATGATGGTCTCACAGACCTAGGATTTTACTTGGAGAGGAGAAGACTGAGGAGGGGTAGGAAGGAGTTATTCATAGAATCGTTACAGCACTGAAGGAGGCCATTTGGCCCATCGAGCCAGTGATGGCATCAAATTATTTTTTTTTGATTGGTTGTTTGGTGATGTAGAGGATCACTTTGGGATATTTGATTTGTTACGGGATAGCAGAACAAGAGGGCATAAGAATATCTTGATGAGGGTAGTTTTAGATGGGATATAAGAAAACATTACCTCACCGAGAGGATAAGTCGGTCTTTAGAACAGCTTATCTTGTGAGGTTGAGCAGGGGAGTTCACCCTGGTGTCCTGGCCAATATATATCCCATAACCAACATCACAAATACAGACTATCTGGTGATTGTCACGTTGCTGGGACCTTGCTATGCACAAATTTGCTGCTGCGTTTCCTACATTACAAGAGTGACTAAACTTCTTTCTGTCTTTCTTTCCCAACTCTGTGCCTTAACTCCAGTCTCAGAGAGCATCTCCTTACTGCACTAGTGTGATTTTTTTTTTCCCCCCTTCCACACCAGTTACCTTTCTGACCCCTCTGAACAAAATGGGTTTTGTGCCACTAAGACCAAATGATGGACAATTTTGTGCTGTGTGCGCACATGCCCACCAGGATCTGAGTTGTGGCTACCCAACTTGTTATACGCTAACAACAAGCAGAGAGAGAGGAGACTCCCATACCATCAAACCTCAACCAAATACGAACCCAGGCCTCAGAGGTGAAAGGCTAGACTCTAGCGCAGTACACCATCCAGCCTTTAGAATACTGAATGATAGTGAAGGAATAATTTGTTTTCATACAATCTTAATTTGGATTAATTCAAATTTTTTGTATTAAATTCCCAATTTGCCATGTTATTTACTTAATTGAAATAATTTAAATGGATAACTCAAATTTTTAGTGCCTGGATTATCAAGTGTGGACAATATTTTTTTAAAACATTGCTGATGAGACTGGAATGTGAATTCTAAGATTGCTTGCCGATTGCAGCCAGGTTCTCACTGGTGGAGGAGTGATGCTGCCATTTCTTACTCAGTGAACGGCAGCTGCTCACCTTGGTGCTTTAAAGCTTTAATCAAATTGTCACCAAACATGATCAGCCTCCCTTGCTTGACAGACTCTTCTTAAACTGTCTTTATGCTGGATTATGTGCCAAGCTAGCGCTGCCGGCGTCTGAAGCACGGGTGTCGTGCAGCCGACAGCAACCCAAAAGTAAACTTGACAGATTCGACGGCCCAGGAAGACCCCATTTCTCTTTAGTGCGAGAGACCTGTGCATTGGTAGCCAGTGGCACAGTCATTGGCCTCGTGCAATATTGAATCAGCTTTAGTATCTTTGTTCTACATACCGTGTCTGTGTGTCAGCAATTACCAACATCTGCCTCAGATAATAAACTGTTTTATTGGATTTTTACTAGACTTGTTCATTGACATGCTGTCTTCTTAGTCTTTTGGTTTCTCTGTTACTTAAAAAAAAGGACAGATTTTATACCGTGCTCTCTGTTCATCCAAAAATGTGTTTGTAAGTGACGTGTTAGTCAAAGTTGATCCATCTTGTTGTGGGTTTCTTCCTTTTAGCAAATCAACAGGTGTAGAGCTATCTGTGAATGTTTCCCCTAATACATCAATGTCAGGTCGCTGGTTAACTGAGTAACTTAGTTATTAATTAGAATTTTTTTCACTAAGCAACTTGAGTTCCAATCAAAATTAATCTGTATTGTTCCTCTTTATCTTCACGTACTATCCAAGAGAATCTAAAATATATCCAGGGTATTGGATAAATTATTTTAATCCTATGCGACTTACGAATCCGATCAGATTTGGAATATTGTGTACAGTTTCCCAAACAGATAGGGAGGGGCAAGGCCATGCAGGGCTTTGAAAACAAGGATGAGAATTTTAAGATCGAGGTATTGCTGGACCAGGGAGGCAATGTAGGTTTTTGATAGAGATGGACTAGGGTCCATCCAAAGGGTCTACACCCGGAATATTCTACCTGCTTTTTCTTTCTTCGGATATTGATGGACCGACCAGCGTTTTCTGCGTTTATTACAAACCAGTTTGTGCTTTATTTGGTTTTGTTGCTCAGCTTAATTTAAGTGTTTCCATCTGCCCCAAAAAAATGAAAATTGAGTCAAATCAAAAGCTGGACATTTTATTGGCTTTCCCTCTCTGATCTCCTACTGATCTCCTTCGCAATTTACTGCTTTTCATGTTGTTTAATGCTTAGGAGCATTGCATGTGAGTGGAATGTTAGCAATAAATCACATGCTGTATTTGATAAAACTAAGTGATATTTCACGACCTTTAGTCCCTATTCTACTTCTGGAAAATAAAACTTAGTCTTCCCTGGCAGTAAATCTTGTTAATTTATCCTGATCACCTTTTCTGTTCACCAAAGCATTTTTCATTTTTCAACAATGTTATTTATAAAATGTAAAATGAAAGTTCCTCCTTCCCCCGCCCCAATAGAACCCAGACGACCCAAGTCAGTTAGTTCATCTCAGCCAGGGCAGTGACCGTACAATTGGCCTGAGCCAGCCTGAGCTACAAAGGGGAAAATCAAACGGTTTCTAGCTGGTAGATTGCTGTCCAGCAAGCCCTGCTGGAACATGTGTGTGCACGAATATTGGGTGAGGACAGGATCAGGCTTGACTGCTATGCCCTCCGCTGTTGAATAACCTGCGGAGGCTGCTCATAGAGAGTCACTGTCAGAGCCACTCAGGTACGGGCTGCTCGCAGAGAGTCACTGTATAGGCCACTCGTATGTGGGCTGCTTGCAGAAAGTCACTGTCTAGGCCACTCAGGTACGGGCTGCTCGCAGAGAGTCACTATAGGCCACTCGTATGTGGGCTGCTTGCAGAAAGTCACTGTCTAGGCCACCCAGGTGCGGGCTGCTCGCAGATAATCACTGTCAGAGCCACTCAGGTATGGGCTGCTCGCAGAGAGTCACTGTCTAGGCCACTCAGTTACAGGCTGCTCGCAGAGAGTCACTGTCTAGGCCACTCAGTTACAGGCTGCTCGCAGAGAGTCACTGTCAGAGCCACCCCGGTGCGGGCTGCTCGCAGAGAGTCACTGTCAAGGCCACCCCGGTGCGGGCTGCTCGCAGAGAGTCACTGTCTAGGCCACCCCGGTGCGGGCTGCTCGCAGAGAGTCACTGTCTAGGCCACTCAGGTGCGGGCTGCTCGCAGAGAGTCACTGTCTAGGCCACTCAGGTGCGGGCTGCTCGCAGAGAGTCACTGTCTAGGCCACTCAGGTGCGGGCTGCTCGCAGAGAGTCACTGTCTAGGCCACTCAGGTGTGGGCTGCTCGCAGAGAGTCACTGTCTAGGCCACTCAGTTACAGGCTGCTCGCAGAGAGTCACTGTCAGAGCCACCCCGGTGCGGGCTGCTCGCAGAGAGTCACTGTCAAGGCCACCCCGGTGCGGGCTGCTCGCAGAGAGTCACTGTCTAGGCCACCCCGGTGCGGGCTGCTCGCAGAGAGTCACTGTCTAGGCCACTCAGGTGCGGGCTGCTCGCAGAGAGTCACTGTCTAGGCCACTCAGGTGCGGGCTGCTCGCAGAGAGTCACTGTCTAGGCCACTCAGTTACAGGCTGCTCGCAGAGAGTCACTGTCAGAGCCACTCAGGTACGGGCTCCTCGCAGAGAGTCACTGTCTAGGCCACTCGTATGTGGGCTGCTTGCAGAGAGTCACTGTCAGAGCCACTCAGGTGCGGGCTGCTCGCAGAGAGTCACTATCTAGGCCACTCAGGTGCAGGCTGCTTGCAGAGAGTCACTGTCAGAGCCACTCAGGTACAGGCTGCTCGCAGAGAGTCACTGTCTAGGCCACTCGTATGTGGGCTGCTCGCAGAGAGTCACTGTCTAGGCCACTCAGGTGCAGGCTGCTTGCAGAGAGTCACTGTCAGAGCCACTCAGGTACAGGCTGCTCGCAGAGAGTCACTGTCTAGGCCACTCGTATGTGGGCTGCTCGCAGAGAGTCACTATCTAGGCCACTCAGGTGCAGGCTGCTTGCAGAGAGTCACTGTCAGAGCCACTCAGGTACAGGCTGCTCGCAGAGAGTCACTGTCTAGGCCACTCGTATGTGGGCTGCTTGCAGAGAGTCACTGTCAGAGCCACTCAGGTGCAGGCTGCTTGCAGAGAGTCACTGTCAGAGCCACTCAGGTACAGGCTGCTCGCAGAGAGTCACTGTCTAGGCCACTCGTATGTGGGCTGCTTGCAGAGAGTCACTGTCAGAGCCACTCAGGTGCGGGCTGCTCGCAGAGAGTCACTGTCTAGGCCACTCAGGTGCAGGCTGCTCGCAGAGAGTCACTGTCTAGGCCACTCGTATGTGGGCTGCTTGCAGAGAGTCACTGTCAGAGCCACTCAGGTGCGGGCTGCTCGCAAAGAGTCACTATCTAGGCCATTCAGGTGTGGGCTACTCACGGAGAGGAGAGAGGGAGGCAGGGGGATATTTATCAACAAATGTAAACTTTCATATATTAGTATTAGAATTATTACTTGCGTAACAGATGTTTGATGTAGTGGAAAGGAGAGGGAATACTGCAGAGCGCATCAGACATGCTGTCCGTGTACAACTGAAAGCAGTGCATCTGTAGGGATTGATCATTTGCCCACTAAGGCAATTTGTATGTGACTACCTTTAAAAATTAGAAATAAAAAAAAATGTGCATGCAGAAAGACTACTTCAATTCAGGATGTTAAATTGTTAGCTTCACTCTCAAATAAAATGTGACTTTAGTTTTCAAAACCTGTGTAGCCTTCTAATTTATTCAATCCACACACTCTTTTGCCTGACCACCCCATCCCACCCTTAATTGATGTACACCGGTTACAGACCCTGAGAAGGAGCAAGCAGCCTCCTCCTGGACCACTGTCAGTGCCATTCTGTAGCTGCCCACCAGGAAGAGCCCAAGAGTTGCTTCTCCTTCCTTAGCCTCAGTGACCTGGCTGGAGTTGGACATTCATAATGAGGGGAAGATGAGCAAGTAGATAATGAGATAGTATGCCACTGAACTTACTCTCCCTCCCCTCAAGCAAAACAGTGTTGCCACTTGGGTTTCTGTAAATGATAATGGTGAGCGGGAAAAACACTCAGTGGTACAATTATAGACTTTATTCTGCAGCTGTACAGAGAGAGTACTTAGAGCTGCCTAATGCCTGAGTAAAGTGTTGATTGTAATGGGACCAATTTGAAGTGACAATGATGAATCAGACAAGAAGCGTATTGTACAACATTAAACTGATGCTGATGTAAGTGTGACTTTTTTTTCCTGCAGTGAATTGATTCCAGTACACTGAATAACCCTGGTGACAATGCTGAACAAGCATCTTTCAGATTTGGAAAGAGAAGTCTTTCTGGTTAGTTCATGCCTAAAAATCATGTCGATTTATGTTTTTCAAACAGCCGCAGAGATCGCTAAAGAAATTGAAAGGAATGAAAGGACTCGAGCTCAGCTTGAAAGCCGAACAAGTGAAAATGTGAGTCACGTTTAATGCTTTCTGTGTAATTTTATTTAATCTTTCTGGAGGAGAAAAAAAGACCAGTTCAATTGTTTTTATTAGGTGATGAAATTCACGAAGGACCAGTCAGAAGAAGAAATTGATAAAGTCCACAAAGAATATCGTGAGTACATGATTGTTTTACTGGCATGGTTTAAAAGTTTGGAGGCTCGTAAATACTTAAGTGTGTTGCATTTGAGTGCTTGAGCAGTGGCCATGCTCTCCCCCCTTCTGTGACCAACTCTAACATAAACCTTGAAAGACTTAAGGATGTGAAGACCTTGGAGCGGATGCAGAGGAGATTTACGAGAATGTCACCAGGGTTGAGGGACTACAGTTATGTGGAAAGACTGGAGAAGTTGGGATTGTTCTCCTTTAAAGCAGATAAGGTTGCGGGGAGATTTAATAGAGGTGTTCAAAAATATGAAGGGTTTTGACAGAGTAAATAAGGAGAACCTGTTTCCAATGGCGGGAGGGTTGGTAATCAGAGGACACAGATTTAAGGCTGCCACAGGCACGATGGGCCGAATGGCCACCTTCTGTGCTGTATGATTCTACTTGAATCCGGGAACGATCCATTAACAAGATAATGGATGGGTGGGGTGTTAAAGAACTCAGACGGCCTCTTTACCATACAGTTGGTGGTAGTGTTGTGGAACAAATAAATAACAATGACAGAGCAACTCTGGTTCCCACCTACCTGTGACCAGAAGTGGGTTTTACCAGAACTCAAGACGTTGATGTAAAGAGGATGAAGGAAGACTTGCATTTATATAGCGCCTTTCACAACCTCACGACGTCCCAAAACACGTCACAGTCAATGAAGTAGTTTTGAAGTGTAGTCATTTTTATAGTGTAGGGAAACGCGGCAGCTAATTTGCGCTCAGCAGATTCCCACAAACTGCAATGAAATAAGTGACCCGATCATCTGTTTTAGTGATGTTGGTTGAGGGATAAATGTTGGCCAGGACACCTGGAGGACTCCCCTGCTCTTCTTCTAATTGTGCCATGGGATCTTATGTACCCACCTGAGAGCGACCTCGGTTTAACGTCCCAGAGTGGGGATGGAACCCATAACCTACTGACTCTGGTGAGAGTGCTACCACAAGGACATCTCTCAGAAACTTCTCAAAGTACTGCACGTACAACGATTTAATTTGAAATGCAATTTTTGTTATGTGAGCAAGTGACTTCTGTGCAGATGTTATGCTATGGGCGCAAATTCAGCGCAAAAATCACAATATAGCGTGGGAACTCCATGCACTGCCAATGGTTCCTTCACTAACAGAGAAGCTTTCTGGAGTGTCTGCTCCCTCTAGGATGCCATTAGTCACTCTTCCATCACCCCAGATTCCAGCTCCCTTTTCCCCTTTCTCGTGGAACACCCGCCCATTTACCTCTTTCCACACCATCGTCCAGGGCCCCAACTATTCTTTCTGTATCAGACAGCAGTTTGAATGCACTTCCTCCAATTTAGTGTACTGCATTTGCTCTTCTATATGACCAAACACATGTTGGGTGACCATTTTGTGGAATGCTTCCGTTTACCCCGCAAGTTTGGCTGTGCTCCCTGTGGTTCATCACTTTAATTCCCCTCCTGTTCATCCCCACTCTGACCTAAACTCAATGGAAACTTCAAGAATATGATCTTTCTCCCAGGCTCTCTGTAGACCAGAGGGTTGAATTGATTGCAGAAACTTCAGATTTTAGCTACATCCCCCATTATCCAACATTTAAGTTTTCACTTTGGAGCAGTATTTGCAAGCTTTTTTTCAGTTTCCCTCATTTTCTTCTTTTTCCTTAGGCGAGCCTCTCAGCGTCTTTGGTATTTGCATGTTAGGAACACAGGAACAGGACGAGGGAATTCAGCCCCTCAAGCCAGTTCCGCCATTCTATTAGATCATGGCTGATCTGTATCTTAACTCCATTTACCTGTCTTGGTTCTGTAACTCTTAATATCATAGAATCATAGAAGTTTACAACATGGAAACAGGCCCTTCGGCCCAACATGTCCATGTCGCCCAGTTTATACCACTAAGCTAGTCCCAATTTCCTGCACTTGGCCCATATCCCTCTATACCCATCTTACCCATGTAACTGTCCAAATGCTTTTTAAAAGACAAAATTGTACCCGCCTCTATTACTGCCTCTGGCAGCTCGTTCCAGACACTCACCACCCTTTGAGTGAAAAAATTGCCCCTCTGGACCCTTTTGTATCTCTCCCCTCTCACCTTAAATCTATGCCCCCTCGTTATAGACTCCCCTACCTTTGGGAAAAGATTTTGACTATCGACCTTATCTATGCCCCTCATTATTTTATAGACTTCTATAAGATCACCCCGAAACCTCCTACTCTCCAGGGAAAAAAGTCTCAGTCTGTCTAACCTCTCCCTATAAGTCAAACCATCAAGTCCCGGTAGCATCCTAGTAAATCTTTTCTGCACTCTTTCTAGTTTAATAATATCCTTTCTATAATAGGCCTCCTCCTGAATATGGATTCTAACAGGTGCATAAATCTGTACAAAAGAAATCGTTGAACAGGTTAAAAAAATAGGTTAATTGTATTAGTTCTGCATAAATCAATTTACTTATAATCAGAGATGCGGATTTCCAACCGCCGTGCGGCTCGAGCCCGGCCCGAGCCACACCGGTCCCGCCGCTCGAGCCCGGCCCGAGCCGCACCGGTCCCGCCGCTCGAGCCCGGCCCGAGCCGCACCGGTCCCGCCGCTCGAGCCCGGCCCGAGCCGCACCGGTCCCGCCGCTCGAGCCCGGCCCGAGCCGCACCGGTCCCGCCGCTCGAGCCCGGCCCGAGCCGCACCGGTCCCGCCGCTCGAGCCCGGCCCGAGCCGCACCGGTCCCGCCGCTCGAGCCCGGCCCGAGCCGCACCGGTCCCGCCGCTCGAGCCCGGCCCGAGCCGCACCGGTCCCGCCGCTCGAGCCCGGCCCGAGCCGCACCGGTCCCGCCGCTCGAGCCCGGCCCGAGCCGCACCGGTCCCGCCGCTCGAGCCCGGCCCGAGCCGCACCGGTCCCGCCGCTCGAGCCCGGCCCGAGCCGCACCGGTCCCGCCGCTCCAGCCCGGCCTGACCCGCACCGGTCCCGCCGCTCCAGCCCGGCCTGACCCGCACCGGTCCCGCCGTTTGTTGTTCTTCACGCCAGTCTGAGTGGTTGCCTAACAAAAATCTTATCAATCTCAGTTTTGATATTTCCAATTGACCCCCAGCCTCAACAGCTTTTTGGGGGAGAGAGTTCCAGATTTCCACTCTCCTTTGTGTGAAGAGGGTGTTCTTTTTGTTTTTTTTAATGCTTTTCATTTCCTCACTGAGCTGATCTTTTGTATTCACCACCTGAGGGTATAGTAGTGTAGTGGTTATGGTACTTTACTAGTGATCCAGAAAACATTGCAGATTGAGGCTTTGAATTGAGATCAAAAATAAATCTGGTATCAGTAAATTACCATGAAACTGTCGGACTGTCGTAAAAATCCAACTGTTGTCTTTTAGGGAAGGAAACCTGCCATCCTTATCCGGTCTGGTCTATGTGTGCCTCCGATCCCACACCAACCTGGTTGACTCTTAACTGCCCTCTGAAGTGGCCTAGCAAGCCACTCAGTTGTGTCAAACTGCTACTGCAGCACTTGAAGAAGGCCCACCACCACCTTCTCAGGGCAACTAGGAATGGGCAATAAATGCCAGCCTTGCCAGCGACGCCTATAACCCGAGAATTAAGTTTTTAAGAAAATTAACAATTTCCTGCCTTTAAGCAGATTTCAGTTCATTTAACCCATTAAACTTCCTCTCTGTGATTGGAGTATGGCTCTTGTTTTGGTTTTTCTCCCACTCACCTTTTTTTCCGATTCTATTGATAGATGTCCATCTTTCAGTTTTCAGCTCCGAGAAAGAGCTCCAGTCAAAACGTTAACTTGGCTTTTCTCTCTACTGAAGCTGCTGTATATTTCTAACGTTTCCTGTTTTGGTAATAAAGTAGGTTAGCTGTCATTTTTGCTTCGAATGTGTTTATAACACAGCTTGTGATGGAGAAGAAATTAATGCCTTCAGTGAGATGTAGCCTCTCATTCCTTATAACTATATGCTTTCTCTCTACCTTTATCCAGTCAGTTTTGTTTTATTTTATAAGGTAGCAGAGCCTGTAAGGATTCTTCACCTATCAAGTTGACATACCCCGTGGAGTCAAAGCACTGCACGTAAATAGTCAGTCTCCCAAACCTTTTACAGCTGAGCAATATGTACAATTGAGACATGCTGTACTGAAACTCGGCCTGTACTGGACAAACAGAACAAAGTACAGTCCCGGTAAAAATACTCATGCAGCCATGGTGCAGCAGCATGTTTACTTCTGTGTGATGGAGAGCCATTGCGTTTGTCACATTTACTGTAAATGTTAATAGAACTTAGGGGCTAATGATCCTGTGGTCTGTGGAATGGGTCCTGGCAGGTTACAGTCCCATTGTATTCCACTTTGTCTATTCAAAAACATGGGGTTGTAATGTGACAGATTCATTCTGTAGGGATTTATAGGACATTATTTTGTTTTGTTGTATCACAGATTTAACGTGGGTTGGGGAAGAAGGCTGAGAAATCAATGATATGAAGCAGGGCATGGTGATCAGTCGCTTTATAATTGAAACACGTTAACTGACAGGAAATTAAATAATTGGTTCCTATACTACCTCATAGTAACGAGCTTTACAGAGTTCAGCTTTGTGCGGGGGCTGAATTTTCACAGTCGGCTCCTTTCATACTCCTACTGGGCCTGTTATCTGACTCTCTAGACTTCCCAATGCAGCCCAAGCTCTTTCACTTTATATTCAGTCCTGCCCGAGTCTCCTTACCCAAGCTTCTTGGGAGTTTGAGAGGAAAAATGTGTATTCTTTTAAATACACTAGCTAATCGCCAGTGACATTGTATCCTAACCCACACCAAGTCCAGCTCACCCATCACCCCTGTGCCTACAGACCCACATTGGCTCCTGGTGCCCTCAACTCCATCAAATTACAATTACAATTCTCATTCTCGTGTTCAAATCCCTTCTTGACCTCGCCCCTCCCTATCTCTGTTATCTCCTCCAGTCCTACATCCCTCCGAGGACTCTCTGTTCCTCTGACTGGCCTTAGACACAAAAGGCATCAAGGGGAATGGGGAGAGAGTGGGAATATGGTATTGAGATAGAGGATCAGCCATGATCATATTGAATGTCGGAGCAGGCTCGAACGGCCGAATGGCCGCCTCCTGCTCCTATTTTCTATATTTCTATGGCCTCTTGTGCATCCCTTAGCCCCTTCGCTCCACCATTGGCAGCCATGCCTTCAGCTGTTTAGGCCCTAAGCTCTGAAATTCCCTCCTTAAATCTTTCCATCTCTCCACAACTGTCTCTCCTCCTTTAAGACATTCCTTAAAACCTACCTCTTTGGCCAGCTTATAGTCGTCCCGCCTAATATCTCCACCTTTGGATCGGTATCACTTTTTGTCTGGTTAAGCTTCTGTGAAGTGCCTTGGGACGTTTTTCTACGTTAAAGGCTCTCTACAAATGCAAATTGTTGTTGCTGATATTGCCCATGGTGAGTCTCAGGAAACAGCCTGTCACTCAAGTGTAGCCAATGCCTTGTTACAGTTGTGATGTTGTTGCCCATTGCATGCGTCCCATCCAGTGCTAACGCGACACTATTTGCCTGTGATATTCCCATGATGCCTCGTAATCTCAAATTGCCAACCTACTCCTGATTAGCAACATATTCTCGAGCAACATCTCTAGAAAAGAGAAGGCTGAGGGGTGACCTAATGGAGGTCTTTAAAATTATGAAAGGGTAGATGTAGAGAAGATGTTTCCACTTGTAGGGGAGACCAGAACTAGAGGCCATAAATATACGATAGTCACTAATAAATCCAATAGGGAATTCAGGAGAAACTTCTTTACACAGAGAGTGGTGAGAATGTGGAATTCGCTATTGCAAGGAGTGGTTGAAGCAAATAGCATAGATGCATTTAAGGGAAAGCAAGATAAACACATGAGGGAGAACGGAATAGAAAGTTATGCTGATAGGGTTAGATGAAGAGGGGTTGGAGGAGGCTCAGGTGGAGCATAAATGCCAGCATAAACCAGTTCGGCCGAATGGCCTGTTTCTGTGCTGTAAATTCTATGAACTAAAATGGAAATAATAAACATTATGAGCAATAAATTAAAAATGTAAATGATGATTTAGTAACTCAGTAAAATATTAAAATTACAGTGTTGATTGAATAAAATATGGAAATGATCATTTGTGAAATATTGTACAGATACTGAAATGATCAACCATCTTTTTCTTATTTGTTCATGGGATGTGGGCATCGCTGGCGAGGCCAGCATTTATTGCCCAGTACTAATTGCCCTTGAGAAGGTGGGGTGAGCCGCCTTCTTGAACCGCTGCAGTCCGTGTGGTGACGGTTCTCCCACGGTGCTGTTAGGAAGGGAGTTCCAGGATTTTGACCCAGCGACGATGAAGGAACAGCGATATATTTCCAAGTCGGGATGATGTGTGACTTGGAGGGGAACGTGCAGGTGATGTTGTTCCCACGTGCCTGCTGCCCTTGTCCTTCTAGGTTTGGGATTTGCTGCCGAAGAAGCCTTGGTGAGTTGCTGCAGTGCATCCTGCAGATGGTACACACTGCAGCCACGGTGCGCCGGTGGTGAAGGGAGTGAATGTTTAGAGTGGTGGATGGGGTGTCGATCAAGCGAGCTGCCTTGTCCTGGGTGGTGTTGAGCTTCTTGAGTGTTGTTGGAACTGCACTCATTCAGGCAAGTGGAAAGTATTCCATCACACTCCTGACTTGTGCCTTGTAGATGATGGAAAGGCTTTGGGGAGTCAGGAGGTGAGTCACTCGCCACAGAATACCCAGCCTCTGACCCGCTCTTGTAGCCACAGTATTTATGTGGCTGGTCCAGTTAAGTTTCTGGTCAATGGTGACCCCCAGGATGTTGATGGGGCATTCGGCAATGGTAATGCCGTTGAGTGTCAAGGGGAGGTGGTTAGACTCCCTCTTGTTGGAGATGGTCATTGCCTGGCACTTGTCTGGCGCGAATGTTACTTGCCACTTATCAGCCCAAGCCTGGATGTTGTCCAGGTCTTGCTGCATGTGGGCACGGAGGGCATCTGAGGGATTGCGAATGGAACTGAACACTGTGCAATCATCAGCGAACATCCCCATTTCTGATCTTATGATGGAGGGAAGGTCATTGATGAAGCAGCTGAAGATGGTTGGGCCTAGGACACTGCCCTGGGGAACTCCTGCAGCAATGACCTGGGGCTGAGATGATTGGCCTCCAACAACCACTACCATCTTCCTTTGTGCTAGGTATGACTCCAGCCACTGGAGAGTTTTCCCCCTGATTCCCATTGACTTCAATTTTACTACGGCTCCTTGGTGCCATACTCGGTCAAATGCTGATTAGATGTAACTGCCCTTGACATCAACGTATTCCACAGAAATTACAAGATGGAAACAGACTGCTCGGTTCAAACAGCCTGTTTTAGTGTTTGTCTTCCACACGAGCAGTAGTCCTAATCCCATATGCCCGCTCTGTTCCTATTAAACTTTTGAAATTATTTGCAATGTAAATTAAGGTGAATATGAATTGAAACTGCAAAAGTTATATATTTAAATTTATTACATGTAAATATTAATAGGACCAACAATTGCATGAATAAAGCTTTGAATTGAAAAGTTAAAGATTGGATTTTGATTAGGTGAAGACATATTTGTTAACGGAAATATTTAAAATTCTGACTTAAGTGAAAAGTGTTGCCATGGGGAGAACTTGTAATATATTTTAAAAACTTGGGTAAATTCACAACAGCAGAGATTGCAAGTGTAGTTTAGGTTTCAGATGGGGCATTATCTGAAAGATAATTTGACATTCCAGCGATCGTTGATACTCCAACACCACTATTCATTTGAATCTGGGTGCGTGGCTTGAGCTAGTGAGTTTGATTGAAAGCCGAGGCTCTTTTTAAAAAAAAAAGTAAAAGAGACAGAGAGTCAGGTTTTTTGGGTGGCAGGTAGGCTCTGAGCCCAGTCAGGTCTCTGAGGGAAAGCAGCGAGGGCCTTTGCAACGCGGTTAGGAATGCTGGAAAATAGTTAAGAGATCTCTTGTTTAAGTCAAGTAAGACGACCCACTGAAGTAGGAAAGCGTGGCTTACTTTATTATGTATCATTGCATGGAGATAAGTCATATTGATTGAACTGAATGAATCTGAACATAGCTATTGCTCTGCACATTCACCTTACTGAGGAATAAAGCAGCTTAACCATTTGCACCAAGCCATGCCTCATCCAGTGTTGACTCAGCCAACCTTCGGGGAGGTTGAAGAAATACATATAAAAATGATATGAGAATCCAGTTCAGCTCATAAGGGGATGCTGTCATTACATCCCCGAGTTGTGCTATCGTTCAAGTAGATATAGGGCAATGTGAGTCAACTGCTGGAAAAGTGAGATGGCCAGACCTTAAGGGAGACACTGAACCCAAGATAGTATCAACGGTGGACCCAAATTGGTAACACCTGCCCGCCAACACTCGTTGAAAAAAAGAAAAGAAAGACTTGCATTTATACAGTGCTTTTCACAACCTCGAGACGCCCCAAAGCGCTTTACAACCAATTAAGTACTTTTTGAAGTGTAGTCACTGTTGTAATGTAGGAAACGTGGCAGGCAATTTGCACTCAGCCAGGTCCCACAAACAACAATGTGATAATGACCAGATAATCTGATTTTAATGATGTTGATTGAGAGATAAATATTGGCCAGGACACTGGGAAGAACTCCCCTGCTCCTCTTCGAAATAATGTCATGTGATCCTTTATGTCCACCTACGAGGGCAGACAGGACCTCAGTTTAACGTCTCATCCGCAAGACACCGTACTGCAATGAAGTGTCAGCCTAGATTACGTGCTCAAGTCTCTAGAGTGGGGAATTGACCCACGACCTTCTGACTCAGAAACAAGAGTGCTACCCACCGAGCCACGGCTGACACCAGTTGGGCTCACAGATGAATTACGGTGAGGTTCTGGAGGTTTGTCGACACCTGAAGGTTTGTACCTCAGCAAGAAGTCAGAGCTTTCAGAAGGAATAAAGGGAGTCTGAGGCAATAAAAATTGAAACTAACTTAAATCTGAAGAAACTGATGGCCTTACTGATATGTGCTCTTCAGGGTGAACAGTGTTTACATACATTACGTAATGTTAGAAGGTGGAAAAAAATCCAATGTGACTCCTCCAGAAGCCTGCATACCAGCTTCCTGCTTCACAGACTTGCTGTGGATAAATATGAATTATGTTTGTTCAGTCTATATTTAAGTTCAAATATCTATGATGAAAGAAATTATTTTCAAGCTGAATGCTTGGTATTAAAGAAACAAAGAAAGAAAGACTTGTATTTATATAGCGCCTTTCATGACCTGAGGGAAGTTTGAATTAGCTTTGTCGTGAGAAGTGTTGGTTTTGAGTGATGACTACTGGTTGCACTTTTCTTCCAAACTCTCCTCGTTTTTAGCCTTTTGAAATGCATGACTAGGTTCCATCATGTGGATTGCTTCACTGAATAAATGTATGAAATGGGGGACGGGGCACAATGGTATAGCACAGTAGAGCAATGGTGTATGTAATCCTCCGCATGGATTATCCAATCTCAGTCATAATGTTGTGCAGCGTTGCTGTGGGGACCAAGGGCTCCTTTTTATAAATCATTCTTCAGGATGTGAGCATTGCTGGCAGGGCCGGCATTTATTGGCCATCCCTAGTTGCCCTTGAGAAGTTGACGGTGAGCCGCCTTCTTGAACTGCTGCAGTCCGTGTGGTGAAAGTTCTCCCACAATACTGTTAGGTAGGGAGTTCCAGGATTTTGACCCAGTGATACCCTTGTTGTGGGGTGGGGCTCCTGTGCACCTACGAGTGGCTGGTCGTAGCCTGTTTTCGAGGCTCGGGATATTTCATGGTGCAGGAAGGTTTCACAGGGCAGAAAATAAAAAATAACATTGTTTTGAGACTTCCCCGACTGGCTCAGTGGGTGAAGACACCACAAAGTGATCTCTAGTCTTTGCTGCGTTTGTTGATAGTTCGTACATTCAAAACAGAGATCGATAGATTTCTAGATATTAAAAGCATCAAGGGATATGGGGATGGTGCAGGAAAATGGAGTTGAGATAGAAGATGAGCCATGATCTTGTTGAATGGCGGAGCAGGCTCGAGGGGCCGGATGGCCAACTCCTGCTTCTATTTCTTATGTTGTTATGCATGTGCATCCGTTACATCACCCCTTTCGAAGCCATCGCACCTGTAAGTGCGTTAGGGTGTCACATGTCTGTGGAACAAAAATTAGTAGTTAGCTGAAATGGAGGCCGATCTGATAAATATCCGTTGGACTGAGAATGAACTAATCAAAACCAATGCAATTAAGTGGGCAAATACCAGTGAGGGATGAGTAAGCAGCAGAAAACTGATCACTCAAGCCACTTAAATCGAACTGGCAAAGTAGCAGGAAATGAATTGTGTTGTGTACCTCTTCCCTACCATATATATGATGTGGAGATGCCGGTGATGGACTGGGGTTGACAATTGTAAACAATTTTACAACACCAAGTTATAGTCCAACAATTTTATTTTTAATCCCACAAGCTTTCGGAGGCTTCCTCCTTCCTCAGGTGAACGGTGTGGAAATAACATTTTCGAATCCTTCGCATTTGCGAAGGATTCGAAAATGTTATTTCCACACCGTTCACCTGAGGAAGGAGGAAGCCTCCGAAAGCTTGTGGGATTAAAAATAAAATTGTTGGACTATAACTTGGTGTTGTAAAATTGTCTACCATATATAGACATTTCTTTGCGTATATCAACTCACGTGGATGTGATTCATGCCACCCAGTCAAAGCCAAAAACAGTGACTGCATGCACACTAACTTTAGTACGACCATAATTTTAATCAAAACTCATACTGATGTTCTAAACTGAATAGCCCGGTGGTGAAGGATAGAATACTAGAGCCTGGTTTTCAGTTGCTTCCAAGTCTTTATTCACAAAGCTCCACATTACACACACCACACCCTAGATAAGATCTGTACAAGAGAGCTGCAATTGATACACACCACCTGAATACAATTAACACTAAGTGATATAAATCACATGGATACAATTAACAACTGAGTCTGTGCCCACTGTTACTTTCAACTGTGTGATATGTGACCTTTCAAACCCAGCCTCCTGATTCTCCTAGGTTCAATACAAGTGGCATGAGGTGGCCGGCTACTACATTCCTCTAGGAGACTCCCAAACTGAGATGACTCTTGTTTCAAAGCAGTTTAGTCCTGGGGTGGATCTGTCGCAGGCTGCATCTCTTGTGCTGCTGCCTGGTTAACCTGGCCCTGCCCCCTTTCTGCCACATGCGCAGGCAGCTGAAAGGTTCCAAGTGAAAGTAACATTTATAAGAAAGCCATAAAATTATTTGTACTCACAGGTATCATTCTTGATGCTCCCCCTCAAGTCTTCTGAATCTAAGAACTCTCGTGTTCCAGCCGCTCCTGGAGTACTGCCAGAACCCAGTGACCCCCAAGGTCTTCCCAGGCCCAAACTGCAATCCCACTGAGTGTTATCAAATTCCAGTGCTCCCATACCTCATGATTATTCCTTGGTCTCCTTTGCTTGCTTCCACCTTCCAATGGGCCTTCATGCCTCCACTTTCTCCTCAGCCTTACTTACAACTCGGATATGTTGCCTCCCATTTTTCTGCTTACTCTAGGACTCAAAAAAAAAAAGCTTTAAGATATTGAGTACATCGATTAAGGGATATACGTCAGAGTCACAGAGAGACATTGCAGGCATACGGAAAAAAGATGGAAAGGCTGACCTCCCAGAATTACAGTTGGCAAGTGCAGTGAAACAGATGTAGCTGAGGAGAAACTGGTGCATGGAGAAGGACTTGGGCAGGAAAGACTTACATAGAACTACATAGAATGTACAGCACAGAAACAGGCCATTCGGCCCAACAGGTCCATGCTAGTGCTTATGCTCTGCACGAATCTCCTTCCACCCTTCTTCATCTAACCCCATCAGCATATCCTTCTATTCCTTTCTCCCTCATTTGTTTATCAAGCTTCCCCTTTATTTATCTAGATTCCTCTTGGAGCAGGTCTTTATACTTTGTAATATATTCTAAATGGTGACATCCTTTTATCTATGTTTATTTAATCTCAGAACTCAAAAACTCTATGAGGGTTCTGCTGAAATGGCAGCAATTTCCAGAAAGGATGGCCCAGATTTTGCCGCAGTGGCGAGATTGGAGACGCACACCATAAATCTCGCTGTTTAGCACACCAATCTTGCCGTTGCTAACTTGCTCCAAATGTTGCTGGTTTCCCGATTAGGATAGGCTGCAGCGAGCACAGCGACAAATCAGGCACTCGGCACCGGTCAAAGAGCTGAAGTGATGGCACATTCACCATCCGGAGCCTCGGACCGGGGGTCAGTGAACAGACATGTAATCTCTTAAATGAACTTTAATTTACTATTATTCTATGCTTCGTGTTATTATTTTTGAGTTTTGAGATTTTTGTCAGTTTGACTGCTGTGTGTGATCCATGAATTCAGGAGACTTCAAGTTGCCACATTATAAATTATTAATAATTTAGGAATAAAATAATTACTGACTTTTATTTTCGTGGATTACAAGGGCATCAAATTAGCTATGCCAGCTTACCTTGAATTTTTCATTTACTGAAAAATTCTGAGTTTGAATGAGACTGAAGATTGCATTTTCATAATAGATTACATAATTACATGCTGATTTTCCTCTGAGTAGATCGGCTTGAAATGTTTTTGAGGTACATGTACATCAATTTACTCATAAATGATTGAAACAATAGTGATTAATAAGCAAATTAGAATTATCAGAAAATAATTTTTTGTTGTGTTAGTTGCTTTGTTGAGGTTGAGCACTGTGGTAAACAGAGAAGGGCAGTTTTAAATTCTGAAAACATGCTCCTAAATTGAATGGGCTGTGGACATATGGCGTGGCAATATTAAAACTGACAACCCCAGGTGCAGGAAGTGGATATTCAAAAGGTCCTAGTTGTTTAATCTTTACAACAGTAATACATGTTCAGCAACTGGGAGTTCAAACCTGATCTTGGAGCAATAAACCTCGCAGCTGCCAGCCCCCTTAGACCATTACTTATAAAATTAACTGGCAGCGGCACGAAAATTAGTTTAAATGCAAGAAAATGACGACCACTGTTGATTGGAATTGGGGCGGAGCTATGATTATCTTCTAACTGTTTTCAGAAAGGGTAGCGATGGAGCTCTGCTAAAGTCCCAGGAAAATCTGGAGTGGCATAATTAATGGCATAGGTCACTTACTCCATAATTTCCTCTTTCTTTGCACCGTCCATGGGTCCCTACAATGTTGCCATTGCTTTGGCTCAAGTCCCCAGGAAAATCTGGATGTTATCATTTTTTGGGTTTGGTTCTGAATAAAAGTTGTGATTTAATCATGTATAGTTAAGTGGAACCGTTTGGTAACACTAAGTAGTTATATCTGATAAAGAAGGAAAGATGCATTTTCTTGTTCTTGGCGTCACTGCAGACAGTGACAGTAAAGAGCTGCTCCCCCATGTTACATGGAGAAATTTATTTATTTCTGTAATGGTGGTATCAAGTCAGCATTTGACTGAGTGTGATGCCAAGGAGCCCTAGCAAAATGGAGATCAATAGGAGTCAAGGGGAAAACTCTTCAGTGGCTGGAGTTGCACCTGACCCAAAGGAAGATGATCGTCGTTGTCATAAGCCAGGCATCACTGCAGGAGTTCCTTGGGGAAATGTCTTCGGCCCAACTATCTTCAGCTGCTTTATCGATGACCTTCCCTCTGTTATAAGGTCAGGAGTGGGGCTGTTCACTGACGATCCAAGGGTGTTCAGCTCTATTCACAACTCCTCCAATAATGAAGCAGCCCATGCCAGCCTACAACAGAACTGGGACAACATCCAGGCCTGGGCTGACAAGTGGAAGGTAATATTTGTGCCACTTAAGTGCTAGATACTGGTTATTTCGAACAAGAAAGTCCATCCATCTCCACTTGACCATCAGTGGCACCACTATTGCCAAGCCCCATTATCAATAGCTTGGGGGAGTCATCATTGACCATAAATTTAACTGAATCAGTTATATCAACACCATGGCTACAAGAGGATGGCACAAGCTGGGTACTCTGTGATAATTGACTCACCTTCTACCCCCTTAAAGCTTCCCTCCATCTCCAAGGCTTAAGCCAGGAGTGTGATGGAGCACTCACCACTCACCTGGATGGGTGCAGTTGCAACAATGCTCATGAATTTTGGCACCACCCAATACAGGGCAGGTTGCCTGATTGGAATCCCTGCCATTGAACTCAATATCCACCACGTCCATCACTAGTTCACTGAGACTGCAGTATGTGCAATCTACAGGATGCAGTGTAGCAACATTCAAAGGTTACTTCAACAACACCTCTCCTGCAACCTCTACCACCATGGGCAAGAGCAGCACTGTGGTAGGAACACCATCACTTCCAAGTTCCCCTCCAAGTCAGAAATTGCAGCTCTTTTGTTGATGCTGGCTCAATATCCTAGAATTCCCTACCTAACACCATTGTGGGAGCACTGTCAGCTCAAGTACCTCAGCAGTTCAAGGAGTAGCCCCACCTCCCACCACCTTTTCAGGGCAAATAGGGATGGCCAATAAATGGGGTCTTGCCAGCGTTACCCACATCCAAAGAACAAATTTCTTATAAAGTCTGTGCCTCCTTAGCACCGAATGCTGTGTCTTTCTTGCTTTGCCTTTCTCCCCACTTTGATTCTGGGTGTGCAACAGTGTCTATCTGCCATTATTTCTGCCACTTTGTACCCTTGACTCTCTCTCCTTGATGCTTTTCAACATAGCGCTCTTTCTTCTCTCAAATGTGAACAGTGTATAACACACATGCAGATGAGTGGAGTGGGTACCAAGACGTGGGATGCAGGTTTGCATGTCTCTTCCCTGACACCAAGCTACCAGTCTCCGCCTCGCCTATGTGGGAATGCAGAGAGTAGTTGTTTCCTTGTGGGTGATGGGGAAAGTCATAGGGGGAGCCAATCTACGGTCTCCTTGAGGCTCTCCTATCAGCCAGTTTCAGAGCACTGGTTGGCAGAAGCCTTGAAGCAAGTCTGTTCTCTTGGCTGTAGATGGTAGTAGGAGACCATTGGAAAATATTTTTTCAAATCCCACTATGTGACCAATGTATGAAACTGCAAACCAGTAAACCTGTGCAAAATTAGACAACAGGAAGTAAATCAGTTTAGATTGTGGTGACTCATGGAATTTTTCCTGTAAATGTAAAATCCCATCAGGTATAAACCTTCACTATCGTCAAGTCGGAAGAATACAGTAAGTCACTCATGGTGTTGCTAATGCTGTTCAGTAGTTTATTTTCTGTAATTCACTGTCAGGCATCTTCTGTGTAATTAAATCACTATGTTAGCATGTATTATATTCACTAGATTAACTTGATGTTTCTTGGATTCCCTGTTGAGGAATTAGTATGACCTGTCTTGGCAATTATCCTACTAAATTTGTTAAATCCCAGCGTGTTGTACTAATGAACAGTCATGTAATGTGTTGTAGCTTTGACTATAAGGAATTGTATGAGAGTGAGCATTCTTCTCTGACATCTTAACGTCTTCAAACCTTACCTTTTAAGGTGTTAGCTGTGGCTCAGTGGTAGCACTCTTGCCTGTGAGCTAGAAGGCTGTGGGTTCAAGCCCCACTCCAGAGACTTGAGCACATAATCCCGACTGACACTCCAGTGCAGTACTGAGGGAGAGCTGCACTGTTGGAGGTGCTGTCTTTCGGGTGAGACGTTAAACCAAGGTCCTGTCTGCCCTCTCAGGTGGACGTGAAAGATCCCATGGTACTATTTCGAAGCAGGAGAGTTCTCCTGATGTCCTGGCCTACAATTATCCCTCAACCAACATCACTAAATCAGATTATCTGGTCATTATCACATTGTTGTTTGTGGGACCTTGCTGTGCGCAAATTGGCTGCCACATTTCCTACATTACAATAGTGACTACACTTCAAAAAGTACTTCATTGGTTGTAAAGCGCTTTGGTCGTGAAAGGTGCAATATAAATGCAAGTCTGTCTGTCTGTCTTTCTTTCTTCTTCACAGATATCACTTTCTGTGTGCCCCTATCAACTTTGACTCCTCCTTTGCTGTAGATGTTGACACATGCTTTGAGGTACAATTACATGGGCACCCCTTTTCCCTCCAGCATTTTGTTCAAGTGGCCAACTTCATGTCTGAGCTTAGACAGTGAGTTTTACAGAGAGCTTCAGAGGTGAGTCTGATCCCACCCTCACCCTGTGCCCAAAAGCAACACTTTTCAGTAAAAGCCTCCAGCTGTGATCAGGACCAAGGACTTCACTTCTGTACCTTTTTTAAAGTTTCATGTTGTATGGTAGACTCAATGACCTAATCCCACCAAGCTTCCCCCACAATCAGAGGAAGGGGGCAGAATTGGCCTTTGCCATGCCCACAGATTTTGTTGTGACTGATTACAGAATGGTAATGGCCAGGGTTAGTGTGTGGCATTTAATGGTTAATTGTATTTACTAGTCCATTGTGACTAACTTTTTTAACTAATGTATTTTTCTATATTACTGAAATGCACTAGGTAGAATTCTCTGCAGTGGCAACAGTACACAGAACAGAAAGAGATATGCCATAGCTATATCGTTTTCTCTATCCCATGCCTGCCCACTAAAGGCAATTTTGTGCAGTTTAGACACATTTTCCTGCTGTTTGTAAAACTGTTTCCTTTAGTGCCCCCTGCTTCTAAAAAAGGCACATGGAAATCTTCCCAGCACAAGTATCAGGAAAAATGATTCTTTAAGTTAAAACTTCTCCAGTGGAGGGATTGGGAAGCAATTGAGACCAACCTCAGTGCGTGACTAGGAGCTGCAGTTTGTCATAGCTGTCCTGTTGTGGCACAGTGCACTTTTAATGCACTTTACTTGTGATAAGTGGTCATTAACGCAGAAACTCTGCAGCTGTAACTCCTGTACATAGTATCCTGCGTCAGCCCTGAGCTGTCAGGCTGACCCACCTACACACTTACCTCACTTTAAATGATACCACTTCAAGGCAAGAATGCACACAATTGTAAGCCATCTCTCCTCACAAAATATAGAGCCGTTTTTGGCTACGTTAGTTGAATAAAGACAATATAATAGAGCCTTTCATTGTGAATAATTCTAAGGACAAACATCATTTTGAAAAATTACAATGTACAGTCTACTTCTGTTAATTCAAAATTGCTTAATTATAATGACTAATTAGAATTTTGTTTCAGTCTAAAAAAGTGACTCAATTAATAGGAGTAGACTGTATTTAAATTTTTTGCTTTGTAGATTTGGGGTAGCGTTACATTTTTGAGTCTTGTTAAAAACCTTAATCTACATTATTTTGGCCTTCCGATTTCAAATTACTCTTACGGGTGAGTCTCAACCCCCAAACCTGTGAGCGTGCCTGCCCTTGCCTGGAAATCTAAGGAACGTTTTGGTCACATGCCCAGGAAACGTGCAGCCAGCCCTGTTTGGTAATTGCTGTTAGCCACTAGACTATCTTAAGATTTTTCTTCCGTCTGTGAAAGCAGACAAAATGTCACAATGGACTTTGTTTAAAGTGAAAGATATGACGCCAATTTATCATAAACAATGAACAAGCAAATAATCTAACAGTGGTACAATAAGTTGTATTTTTATAGTAGAATGGCCTTTATGTTTCTCAAGTAGATAACAATAAAAGATTGTAACTCTTCAATAGCACTAAAGAGTGACAAATCCCCAGGACCAGATGGTTTCCATCCCAGGGTTTTAAAGGAAGTAGGTGAGCAGATTGCAGATGCCCCAACTATAGTCTTTCAAAGTTCACTAGATTCAGGAACTGTCCCTCTAGATTGGAAAATTGCACATGTCACTCTGCTTTTTAAGAAAGGAGAGAGAGAGAAACCGGGGAATTATAGACCAGTTAGCCTAACTTCTGTTGTGGGGAAAATGCTGGAGTCTATAATTAAGGATAGGGTGACTGAACACCTCGAGAATTTTCAGTTAATCAGAGAGAGCCAGCACGGATTTGTGAAAGGTAGGTCATGCCTGACAAACCTGATTGAATTTTTTGAGAAGGTGACTAAAGTAGTGGACAGGGGAATGTCAATGGATGTTATTTATATGGACTTCCAGAAGGCATTTGATAAGGTCCCACATAAGAGACTGTTAGCTAAGATAGAAGCCCATGGAATCGAGGGAAAAGTACGGACTTGGTTAGGAAATTGGCTGAGCGAAAGGCGACAGAGTTGGGATAATGGGTAAGTATTCACATTGGTAGGATGTGACTAGTGGAGTCCCGCAGGGATCTGTCTTGGGGCCTCAATTATTCACAATATTTATTAACGACTTAGATGAAGGCATAGAAAGTCTCATATCTAAGTTTGCCGATGACACAAAAATTGGTGGCATTGTAAGCAGTGCAGATGAAAACATAAAATTACAAAGGGATATTGATAGATTAGGTGAATGGGCAAAACTGTGGCAGATGGAATTCAATGTAGACAAATGTGAGGTCATCCACTTTGGATCAAAAAAGGATAGAACAGGGTACTTTCGAAATGGTAAAAAGTTAAAAACAGTGGATGTCCAAAGGGACTTAGGGGTTCAGGTACATAGATCATTGAAGTGTCATGAACAGGTGCAGAAAATAATCAATAAGGCTAATGGAATGCTGGCCTTTATATCTAGAGGACTGGAGTACAAGGGGGCAGAAGTTATGCTGCAGCTATACAAAACCCTGGTTAGGCCACACCTAGAGTACTGTGAGCAGTTCTGGGCACCGCACCTTCGGAAGGACATATTGGCCTTGGAGGGAGTGCAGCATAGGTTTACTAGAATGATACCCGGACTTCAAGGGTTAAGTTACGAGGAGAGATTACACAAATTGGGGTTGTATTCTCGAGAGTTTCGAAGGTTAAGGGGTGATCTGATCGAAGTTTATAAGATATTAAGGGGAATGGATAGGGTGGATAGAGAGAAACTATTTCCACTGGTTGGGGATTCTAGGAGTCGGGGGCACAGTCTAAAAATTAGAGCCAGACCTTTCAGGAGTGAGATTAGAAAACATTTCTACACACAAAGGGTTGTAGAAGTTTGGAACTCTCTTCCGCAAACGGCAATTGATACTAGCTCAATTGCTAAATTTAAATCTGAGATAGATAGCTTTTTGGCAACCAAAGGTATTAAGGGATATGGGCCAAAGGCAGGTATATGGAACTCGATCACAGATCAGCCATGATCTTATCAAATGGCGGAGCAGGCACGAAGGGCTGAATGGCCTCCTCCTGTTCCTATGTTCCTATGAATCTAATTGTTTACAACTGACTTTTAAATACCACAGTATTGCTCTACCTTTGAGGAGTATCAACTTTGTCAAATTGTTTGATTTGTCCATTGTCAAATTAGTCCTTGCTGCTTTCCTGAAATTTATTTTGAGATTCTCCAAATGTTAACTGATAGCATTTTTCAACAGCTTTGAGAGAATTTCCAACTAATCCTTTGATTCAAAGAGAACCTTTTTCTTTTATAGCATGGAAATTAGAAGCTGGAGACATCCTGTATTTTGGATAGTTCGCTTCACAGATTTAAACTGAGACTGACAGCCAAATATAATGAACAAATCCTGAAGTCTGCATATATTTGAAATTTGTGGGTCTGACTACCTCACGCCTGTTCGCAGGGAAACCATAACAATGCATCTTGAAACATTTCATCAAATAGACCACGACCAAGAAGTTCGATAACACTGCGTCCATTTTATAGGCGTAAATCGGGCGACAAAATGTTTAATATGGCGGGCGGTGCATGTGGCACACACTCTGAGCTGGATGTGCGTCATCTTGGTAAAGGCATCAAAAGAGGCATCCCAGGGCTCATGCTTGAAGCAGGCGTTAACCCCTTAGCATTTGCAAATAACTGGCTTAGCGCCTATTTGAGGCCCCCTTTATCAAATTGGTTTGTCCTGAATACAGCTGGCGCTGGGCCGGCCATGTTCAGGAAAACTAGGTCTGCAAGCGCCCTAACCAGTGGTGCTCATAGGGACAGCTGCAGTCCGCCACCAAATGGGTAAATTTAGAAAAAATACTTACGTGAATGTCGAGTCGGGAAAAGCAGGAATACTCCTCATGACGCCACATTAAAACCACGGGCCCCTGCCGGCAGCCACTTGACATCCCCCACTCGCCACCTCACCTCCTGATTGCCCCATACTCCCAGGTGCTCCTGGTCACCCCTCTCCCAGTCACTGCGCCAAGTTCTACCCGAGGGCCGCTGCCAGCGACGCAGTGGCCTAGGATTTAAATTGTCTTTGCCGGTGAGCTGCCGGGAGACGCCCAGTAGATCTGATGTAAATGAGGCCAGAGGCCCAATATCTGGTTTCAGTGCAGCAATCGATCCCAGCACCTAGTTTGAGCTAGCAGGCCTGCGCCAACCTATTTCCCAGCCTAATTGTTCTGACACTTAACATTCCTGTGTAGAATAACTGAGTTTTAAAGTGACAGCTACCACAATAACTGGACAAAAATCATTCATTTTGTCACAGGTGTGTTAGATGCATTGTAAAGCTCCCTCTACTCAACTCCAACAAAGTGCTTTAGGCTCAAAAGAGGGCCCTTCAACATCAGTACGATTGAGACTGACCAACTCATTTTACGTGAGGAGACTAATCCCATCTATCGTAACCGAGTGAAGTTTAATGCTAGAATTGTTAATACCATGTGCTAATCTATTGCACCAGCCAGTCCCTAATAGAATCATACAGCACAGAAGGAGGCCATTCGGCCCATCGTGTCGGCCAGCTCTTTTAAAGAACTATCCAATTTTTTTTATTCGTTCATGGGATGTGGGCGTCGCTGGCAAGGCCAGCATTTATTGCCCATCCCTAATTGGCCTTGAGAAGGTGGTGGTGAGCCGCCACTCCCCTGAGAGTCCCACTCCCCTGCTATTTCCCCATAGCCCTGCAAATTTCCCCTTTTCAAGTATTTATCCAATTCCCTTTTGAAAATTACTATTGAATCTGCTTCCACCGCCCTTTCAGGCAGTGCATTCCAGATCATAACAACTCATGCGTTAAAAAATGTTCCCTCTGGTTCTTTTGCCAATTATCTTAAATCTGGTTACTGACCCTCCTACCAGTGGAAACAGTATCTCCGTATCTACTCTCTCAAAACCCCTCATAATTTTGAACACCTCGATTAAACCTTCCCTTAACCTTTGCTCTAAGGAGAACAATCCCAGCTTCTCCAGTCTCTCCACATATTTTAAGTCCCTCAACCCTGGTACCATTCTGGTAAACCTCCTCTGCACTCTCCCCAAGGCCTTGACATCCTTTCTAAACTATGGTGCCCAGAATTGGACACAATAATCTAGTCGAGGCCAAACCAGTGGTTTATAAAGGTTTACCATAACTTTATCTGGGTAGGTATGGAGCTGGAATCATGAGGGAGATCACCCAGCGTACATTTCCTTGAGAGAGAGGATTATGGTTGTAATGTATACCTCCAGTGATCAATTTGAATGGAACTCCAAGCAGAGATCTTCATTGTGAGATATAATTGGATTTAGACATCAAGTCTGTCCAGAGCTTCCTCCACCCCCCTCCCACCGCCTCCCCTGAGCTAGCAAGACCTGTTCAATTCTGATGACTTTGAATATCTGAGGGAAGAATGGAGGAAGATCGGTGAGATCACAGTTTACCAGAGTTAACTATGTGGATTGGTCCTGCCATTCACTACCACTATCCGTAGACTCATTGCAACTTTCCCAAAATGGAATGTCAGGACTGCTCTCATAGATGCAGTGCAAATGTTCACAATTTTTTGACGTTACATTGCAGGTATAAAACACCAGAAGGAGTTCCAACAGCTGGTTGCCGAGGTGAAGAACAGATGGAAGACAAAAAGGAAGAAAGTGAAGAACGAAAAGGAAAAGGACCAGGAAACTGAAGAACAGTGTCTAACCATCACAGGTAAAAGGAACATGGAGTTTGTTTTTCAAGGCAGCATTTAACTTCACGTATCAAAGTTTCATCTAGTCTTGCAAACTTGGGTCCAATATCAGTCGGCCTTCATAGACCAAATCTAATCGACACAACTTGCTATTTCCCATGTCCTTGCTGGCATGAATACTCTTTAGTTCCCAGTAGAATGATGATATAGTGTAAATTGGTTTTGCTGTCTTTTTTAAGTTTTGGTGTTCTTTTTAATTTTGCTGTTCTTTTTAATTTTTCAGTTTCACCAGATACGGTTATGGTAGTTTTCATTTTTGTCAGAATCAGCGTAAAATCGAGCTAAAGATAGTTTGTCATTGACATAATATTGTTGCATTTATTTCATGTGTAAAGCTGTACATCAGTCAAAAGATTGTAGTGGGGGTGGGCGGGGTTCAAAACACAGACTGGATCCAGCCCGCTTCCCAACTGAGAAGCAGCTCCTGATGAAGAAAAAGACTACTCAGAAAAATCCGATGGCAGGTACAGCTGATCTGACAATGAGGGGTGAAACAGACAGACCATTGCTCCCAACAGCACTGCTCTCCCCCTCCAAGCAGGAGCTGGTAATGACTGAAGAGGAGGTCAGGGCTACTGAGAGTAAGGAGACAGGTGTCAAACTGCTGAGAGAGTCAGCGGCATTTTCTGTTTCGTTCTGCATTGGCCTGTGGATTTTTCTGGAAGTAAGAGCTTTTCATAGCGCCTCTCAGCGGGCTCTTGTGCTGGGATCGGGAGAGTACGTTGTAGTTGGGGTTTAGCCAGCTTGACCCAAAATTCTCCTAAAAACATCCAACAAACTGTATAGTTTCTTTTTGACCATTGCTTCACACTGGCAAACACCAGGCTGGTACTCTGCTTACTGAAGCCGCTTTTATGCGGGAATGAAGAATGTTCCCATTTCATCATGATCCAGTGTTGACACTAGGATTCTGGTAATGTGTAATGATGGGTGTTTGGAATTTTCAGACTATATCCAGTTGAGCCCATGAAAAACACCCAGTTATACAAGTATGGACTTTTTTTCCTTCCAAACTTGAGTTGTGTCTGGAGATTGTATTTTGAGGTTTAGGAAGAGAATTCCAGAGCTGAGGGCCTAGGCAGCTGAAGGCATGGCCGCCAGTGGTGGAGCGATGAAAATCGGGAATGCCCATTATACAAGTTCCTTAACCTAATAAAGCTATTGAATGATAGAGTAAGGGCTCTTTGCACATCCAACGTCTGGGCGCAGTAGTTTCACCTGCACCGAGAAGCATGAGTTAGAATTCCAACCCCCCCCCCCCCCCCCCCCAGTTCAGACTAATGCACCGGATGCCACTCCTATTTAGGACCTGGGTGATGGAAAATTTCTTGGTTTGGACAGTTTAGAGCAGATACACCAGCCACTACCACAAATGCAATCAGCTCAATGGCAGAGATATTGCGTGAGGTGAATTAAAGAAGTTGGCGCAAGACCAGATTTAGCAGGGTATACATTGTCACAAATGTAACAGCCAATGGAGCTCCTGTGACCCATTCCTACTCTTCAAGCATCTATTGTCTCAGCAGGAGGATATACATTTGCCACAATTGACTTTGCAGCAGTGAGGTGACCGGCACTAGACTTTGAGCTCAGAACTGACACCAGTGCCAGCCACTGCCAGGTCTCAACTGCTCAGTTACTATATAGCAAAATGGAAAGGTGTCATTTGTAAAGCAGTGGTCCTGCTCATATGGTCACATTTTAGAAGCTCAATCCATTTCTTGTAGGTCACCTGCACATGGTTGTCAGCACTGTCACTCAATCTCATGCATTACAGAAAATTGGAAAGGTTAACAGCAGGAAACCTCACCCGTGTCAAGGGGATTGATTGACTGTCAGCGGCCTTTGCAAAGCTCAAACTATCTCCTGGGTGCAGCGTTTCAGGAATAATTTTTTGAACAATACTTTTAATAAATCTGAGTGGAGGAGTGAATAAAAGATGTTGTCAGAATTGCTTGAGCGAGTGATTGTAATGCCACTGTTCAGCTCTTTTGGAAAAGTTTGAAAATCCTTTTCAACTTTCAAAGATGTGTGGCTTTCGTTCCTATATCTTTTGCCCAAGTTATTTTATATAGGCCCTACCATTGCTGATAAACTTGCAGTCAATTCTTCACTGTGAATGATCTTGCTCATCAAAGATACAGATGCAGTGACAGTTGCCACTGGCACAAAATGGAACCAGTCCCCATCAAAACTGCTAATACTGATCCTCAGTGTGCAGCAAACGTCAGGGTTCAAGAGACAGAAACTGCTTGAATAACAGCCTCAGAGTTATTATGTTAGATCCCAGCCTGTAACTCATTCCCGATATATATAGAAATAGATATATATGTATATGTATTATAGAGAGAGAGGGAGGTAAAGATATATACACTATCCAAACCTCAATTAGATTCCAGCCTGTAATTTACTCTCTGGTATCTGTTATTTTATATATAAATCAGCAGAACCCCTCAGTTAGATTTCAGCTTGTAACTCATTCCCGGATATACATTATTCCCCTCCCAAGTCACACCATCCTGACTTGGACATTTATCGCCGTTCCTTTATTGTCATTGGATCAAAATCCTGCAACTCCTTACCCAACAGCATTGTGGAAGCACCTTCACTACACGGACTGCAGCAGTTCAAGGCGAAGGCTCACCACCATCTTCTCAAGGGAAACTAGTGATGAGCAATAAATGCCGGCCTTGCCGATATGTCCAAGTCAGGATGGTGTGTGACTTGGAGGGGAACCTGGAGGTGGTGGCGTTTCCACGCACCTGCTGCCCTTGTCCTCCTAGATGGCGGAGGTCGTGGGTTTGGGAGGTGCTGCCGAAGAAGCCTTGGTGAGATTCTGCAGTGCATCCAGTAGATAGTACACACTGCAGCCATGGTACGCCGGTGGTGGAGGGAGTGGATGTTTAAGTCAGTGGATGGGGTGCCAATCAAGCGGACTAATTTGTCCAGATTGGTGTGGAGCTTCTTGAGTGTTGTTGCAGCTGCCCCTATCAGGCAAGTGGAGAGTATTCCATGACACTCCTGACTTGTGCCTTGTATGTGGTAGCGGGGCTTTGGGGTGAGGAGGTGAGCCACTCACCACAGAATACCCAGCCTCTGATCTGCTCCAGTAGCCACACCATTTAAGTGGCTTATCCCGTTGAGTTTATGGCCAGTGGTGACCCCCAGGATGATGATGTCATAATTTTATAACAATGAGGGATGTTTAGCAGTAGAAAAAGGAAACCTACAGCCAGAGGACTTTAAATGTTAGTGCAAAAAATAGTATTGTGGTCATCAAAGAGTGAGAAGTGTGCCCCCTGGCAGTGTGGTGTGTGGTTCACACGTGTATCAGCATGGCATTGAAAGGGAGCAGGTCGCCTGCCCAAGTCTCAGCTGGGGTCGGGTGCATGGTGAGAGAAATTATTGCTAAGCACTGACTCGCACAGATTGTAATGAGACTAATTAGCAAAATTTTACTTGCAGGAGAGGATATTAAGGAGTGCAAGGACACAGACTGCAGTACACAAGAGGCACATCAGGATGAGCCACAATTACCAGAGCGCACAGGCTCACTTGTGGCACCTGATGGTTTGAAACATGAGCCTTGTTTGTCCGATGTGGTTCCTTCTTCGCCCTTGTCAACAGCCAGGTAACTTTTTTTTCCCTTTCCTAGAGACATTGTCACTTGCTGGAGTACAGTCCAAGTGCTCCGGCTGCTCTCCTGTACATCACCTAAGAGGTTCATGTGTTTCCCTCACACACCACCCCCCCCCCCCACAATATAGTACACAGACTATTGGACTTCACGGGGTGTCGCAATTGCGCCTTATCCTGTTAAGCTCTTTTGGAAAAGTTTAAAATCCTTTTCAACTTTCAAAGATGTGTGGCTTTTGTTCCTATATCTTTTCCCAAGTTATTTTATATAAGCCCTACCATTGCTGATAAACTTGTACTTGTAACGTGTGGTCAATTCTTCACTGTGAATGACCTTGCTCAACAAAGATACAGATGCACTGACAATTGCCACTGGCACAAAACAGAGTCATTCCCGTACACCGCCTCCCCATCAAAACTGTTAATACTGTTGTTCAGTGCGCAGCAAAACTCGGGGTTCAAGAGACTGAAACTTGCGTGCATATCGGCCTTAGAGTTATTATGTTAGATCCCAGCCTGTGACTCCTTCCCAATATATATACATTATCCAAACCTCTCAATAATAACGGGCACTTGCCAGCAGGAATCACCGGATAGGATCAAGGGCAGGGTTGCTTATGTAAGTTTTCGTCTCCCTAGCCCAGGTGTGCCGAGGTTATTTGTAGCACCCCCAACTGCTGCTCCAGCCGACATCAGGAAACTCAACACAGAGCTGGTATCAAATCTGGTCTGTATGGTTCAGTTGCCCTATGCCTTTACCAGCTGAGTCACTGGGGAGCTGTTGCTCCTCTTGCATTAGCTTTCCAGAAGTTTTGCAGTGTTTCTGTGTGATTGGAGATTGTGAGGTGCATGAGAGCAGCCTGGCCTGCCCCGTCCCTGTTTTTCAAATCCTCCTGGATAGCACAGAATGAGATCAGGAAAGAGGCCTAGCATGAGGGGCTGTAACCTGTGCCCTATCAATCTCTGGTGCAGTGAATTTGAGTTCCAGTATATGTCCAACCAGGCCATGTGGTAGATTTATTTTGTATCTCAAACATAGATATGGGAGGTGTGTTTGTGGCAGTTCTGGGTGAATAGGACACAACGTCTGGCCTTACAGCTGGTCTTACATTACTGAGTTTAGTTCTTGTCTAGGGAAAGCCTCGCTCTCTTCTCCCACTCTGCTTTTGCTGTGTAGCCCAGAAACTCAGGGTACAGATGCACAGAACCTGTTCCCTACACCCGCTAACAGAACAGGCAGCATTAACATGACAGCTGATTCATAGACCCATGTTTTTGTGTGGCTGCTCGTATAAAGTAAAATGTATTACTTGCTTATGTTATTCCAGCTCCTTTGCACTATCGAACTCAGCATCTCGTCTCAGTCAGCACACTGTGGTACTGACAGCATCCCAGTTGATGTTAGTCCAGTTCCCTCACACTGTCCTTGGCTCGGTAACTCCTTCCTTTTTTTTAAACTGGTTCTTGCCGATTGCTGTCGTCTTCCTGAGGCCAGTAAATGCACTGTTCTAACAGAAACAGCACAATGCCAGTAAATGCGTCAGTGGTTCCCTGTAGGGGTGTCATGATATCAATCATTGCTGACAATATGACACAAGCACTTCATTCACACACACTGACCAAACTGTCACAGTTGGTCTGTGTATGTGCAGAATACCAACACCCACATTGCAACCAGATTACAGGGACACTGGCTGCATTATTAATCACTGACGAGCAAAAGGCATATCACAAGCAGTAGAGATCAGTCGTGACTCAGTGGTAGGACTCTCATCTCTTAAGTCAGAAAGTTGTGGGTTCATGAACCACTCCCGAGACTTGAGTACAAATTCTAGGCTGACACTCCCAGTGCAGTGCTGAGGGAGTGCTGCACTGTCGGAGGTGCCATCTTTCAGATGAGACATTAAACTGAGGCCCAGTCTGCACTCTCAGGTGGATGTAAAAAATCCCATGGCACTGTTTTTTGCATTTCCTACATTACAACAGTGACTATGCTTCAAAAGTACTTCATTGGCTGTAAAGCGATTTAGGACGTCCTGAGGTTGTAAATGGCGTTATATAAATGCAAGTCTTTTTTTTCTCAAGACAAAGAGCTTTAATTCCTTCTCTTGCCAATTTTCTCTCCTTTCCTAAAGGCATTGAATCTTGCCTAGGTACGGTTGTAGCATTAATGGATGTCCTCCAGTATCGAGCTGAGGAAGCCATTTTTTATGTGTGACCCTAGGCAAGCTATTTGACCATGAAGCTCATTATTGTTAACCCCGTCCCCTTTCCAGTCCTCACTTAGTGTCCACATGCAGAGTTTCCAGGAGTCATCGGTGAATATTGATTGGGATGCAAATGTGGAAGAACGGCTCACTAAAATTGTTCTCCTAAGACCCAGACTGCATATAAAAACAGCCTTTGATAAAATCAGCCTGCTTGGCTGAGAGCATTAATTAAACAATTGAAAGTTATTAAAATGAAACGCTTTACGGAATTTTTGCTCACAAATGCTAAGTCCTGTCTCTGTGATGCGGATGCAAATTGTCATTTATTGACAGCAGTTAAAGAACAGGCAGGTTTCTGTTGGCTAATTGGAGGAATGTTGTAATTCTTTGAACATTTTGGTCATTGTTAACCAGCTGCAAATGTGTGTCCAGTGACTGTGGGCTGATAAGTAATTCCTTCCAGCTCTGCCTATTTTAAGGAACAAAACCAGATTAAAATTCTATTCTCTCTTCAACGCTAACCTGTTCAAACATCAAGATCGATTGCAACGGTATTTGGACGGAATTTATTTAGATTTGTCTGTGAGCTTTTTCTTTAAAGTTTGGATATTCCCTTCTTCGCCCCCTTCCCACCTCCCAGATTAAAAGTTTGGATATTCCCCTCTTCTTCCCCCCTCCCAGTTTAAAAGGTTGAATATTCCCCCCTTCCCTCGTTCCCAGTTTAAAAGGTTGGATATTGCTCTCTCCCCCACTTGCACAGTTTTGTCCTCTCTGCTCCTGAAGGCACTGACTTATGCTGAGGCATGGTTCCATACTTAAGGATGTTGCATCTTATTTGCTTTCATTAGAACTTCATATTTCAGCAGTGCAGCAGTGAGTCATACAGACAGAGAAGAACCCAATTTTAATCCTTGATCTGTGCTGAGTTAGATCTAAATTGACTATCTGTAATCACCAGGTATTGTTCTGTGATTTATAAATGTGAAAGGTTCGAGGATTTCATTTCCACGTTCACCTGAGGAAGGAGGAAGCCTCCAAAAGCTTGTGATTTTCAAATAAAATAGTTGGACTATAACTTGGTGTTGTAAAATTGTTTACAATTGTCAACCCCAGTCCATCACCGGCATCTCCACATCATAAATTGAGGTAGTGATGGGAGCGATATAATTGCCCTTCATATAGGGAAAGGAGGGGATAAAATCAGCCAAGGTTTCCACTCCTGATTGCTACCTAATAACCCCTGCCAGGATGTGTATGTCTATAGTAGTCATGTGAGGTCAGGATGACAAATTTGGGCTCAACTATGATGCCCCCTTCTCTCAACCATATAGTCTTCTGTCACTAGCTGTCTAGACTCATACCTGAAGAATGGCTGGTGGGGTATGGTACTGGAGGGCTGTTGCATCTTCTGAGGCCTACTCTAACATCATCGCCATCTTCAGGTGAGCAGAGGTAAGGGAGAGGAAAAGAGAGCTTTGAAATTTAGTTGTGAAATTAATACAATTAAAACAACTCCCCCACCACCTGCCCCCACTCCCCATCCACAAAGGGGAGAGTCAGGGTTCCTGCTTCTGATCGATAGCCAATGACTCCTGCGAGAAACTCTTCATGTATGGACATCAACAACAATAACTTGCATTTATATAGTGCCTTTAATGTAGTAAAACGTCCCAAGGTACTTCACAGAAGTGATTTTCAAACAAAATTTGACACCGAGTCACATAAGGAAATACTAGGACAGGTGACCAAAAGCTTGGTCAAAGAGGTAGGTTTTAAGGAGCATCTTAAAGGGGTAGAGAGGTTTAGGGAGGGAATTCCAGAGCTTAGGACCATGGCAGCTGAAGACACAGCCACCAATAGTGGAGCGATTAAAATCAGGATGTCCAAGAGGCAAGAATGGAGAAGCACAGTGATCTCGGAGGGTTGTAGGGCTGGAGGAGGTAACAGAGATATGGAGGGATGAGGCCGTGGTTGGATTTGAAAACAAGGATGAGAATTTTAAAATCGAGGCGTTCCCAGACCGAGAGCCAATGTCGGTCAGCGAGCACCGGGGGTGATGGGTGAACAAGACTTGGTGCGAGTTAGGATACGGGCAGCAGAATTTTGGATGAGCTCAAGTTTATGGAGGGTGTAAGATGGGAGGCTAGCCAGGAGTGCATTGGAATAGTCAAATCTAGAGGTAGCAGAGACATGGATGAGGGTTTCAGCAGCAGATGAGCTGAGGCAGGGGCAGAAACGGGAGATGTTAAAGGAGGTTACATCAGGTTAGGACAGGAGGATGGTTGGCTGTGATGACTTCCATGATAAAATAGCTTTCCTAGGTTCACACATGACGAATGGCCTCCTAGGTGTGACACTGGAGGGCTTCCACACCTCTACAACAGTGACCCTGACACGATTCAATACCTCCAGGAAAGAAGAGAAATTTGACAAAAAGTGAGAGCTCTTTGGAGAAGGCAAGTCTCTTCTGCTTGTGATATACCTTTTGCTATTTAGTAATAAGGAACCACTTGCATTCTGTAGTTTGTGAGGTCCAGATTCTTTTTCATTTCGCTGCAGGTGGAGTGTCCAGCCATTAATCACGGCTGCGGTCATTACTTAATGATCTCACCACCAGTATGTGTGAACAGAACTTTGAAATGGTTATCGAAATGATCAATGAATGAACTCATGGTAAATTCTGGCAAACTGCAGCTGCTGCATTGCCCCAGCTAACAGGGCTTTGGTGTCTTTTGGGAACGTTTTATAGATTTTGACAAAAAAACCACATAAAAGTCCTCTGGGTCCTCTCTCTGCCGCCAATAAGCGAGTTTGGGCAGTCTCAATCTAGTTCCCAGTGGCCCACAGCAGAAAACTTACTGCAATTCGGCACTTAAGTGGCACTCTCCCTCCGAAAGGCCACAGACGATTTCCGGCTCCCATTAGTGTGAGAAATTGAAAATGGTCACATTAGCAGAGAAGAATGTGTTCTTCAGGGATTGGGGCTGAACCTCATTGTTGGGGCAGTGTTGAGGGAGCTTTAGTCTGCATCGAATCATGCTATATGTGATCTGGGAGCCTTCGATGCTAACACACTTTCCATTCCCCTGTTCTAATGTTCATCACCTTAATGAGCAGAAAATGACATTGAAGAAAATATAGTAAAACAACAATAAATAGAAAGAATAGCATTAACCCCCAGTGCTGATGGAGAATAATGCTCATATACATCAACCTAGAAAACTAGCTGAAATTGACCTAAAGCTCCAAAAAGATGAATATAGACCTGTGACATGCGAAGACAAGGAGTAAGACTGAGAGTGCAGTAAGACATGGGCTTAACATAACCTGCACTGCAGATATAACCAACATTTCATCACTTTTACTGCAGTGCACAAAAGCGCAGTTAGCGGCAGTGGTCATGTAGAAATTACTCAATGGGAATCTGGATACTGAAAGCATGAGGATTATTTTATATGAGGCATGCCTCCTCCAGAACATTTTGATTTTTGATACTTGATTTGGTGCGTGTATTGCTATTTTGGAGTCTAATGTAATACTGGGGGTGGATTTCTGTATAATTTTTTTAAATTCGGTAAAATGCACCATCTCCCCACTCCCTATTTTGTGTTCAAGACTTGGCAATTCCATAAGTACAGGAATTATAAAATGGAGCCTGTTAATGTATTTATACCAGGGCACAGCCACCTTATCTCACAAAAACAGTTTGAACCAATGTTGAAGAAAATAAATCTTCACAAGAACATTTCTTTTGAGGAAAATAAAGTTGTTAGAAACTTAATTTCAGCAGCTCATTTGCTATTTGTAACTTCTTTGGAGACAAACACTAAATAAGCACACCAATGACTGGAACTTTCAGAAACCAAAAGCCCATTTAAAATGTTTCTGCCTCATGTTTGTGCACAATGAAGAATGGGAAAAAGTCTCATTGGTTCCTGTCCTGCCCGCCAACATATTTGGTTCTGACAGTTTTCAGCCCCATCTTCCACATTACCCGATTTGTTGATACCAACAACCTCCGTGGCACGCTTTTTAAAATCGTTGAAACTCCTCCGCCTCTCCACCTCCCTCTCGTCCTTTAAGACCTCCTTAAAACCCACCTCTTTGACCAAGCTTTAATATCTCCTTCTTCCATTCGGCATTCATTTTGTCTGATTACACCTCTGTGAAGGATCTTTGGAAGTTTTTCTACATTAAAAGCTCTGTATAGATGCACGTTTTGTTTGCCTGGATCAAACTTATCAGTTCCCTTTATAGTGGTGAAAACATCTATTGGCTCACTCTGATCTTGATTCACGATGAAGCTAAATATTGATTTACAATTCTTTAGATGTAAACAGTGCACAACATTCCCTATATTTATTGTGTCAAACTGTACTATTGAGGTAAAAACAAAAATGCTGGAAATACACGGCAGGTCACAAGATCTGTAATGAGAAAAGACAGGTTATGATATTTCAGAATTAATGATCATGTCTTATTGTTCACCTTGTCAGGATTGAAATTGACAGAACTGGTCTGTGTTGAATTAGCTGATAGCCTCACTGCCAAAAACAAAACACAGCAGTACTCACTGCCCAGCCTCATTCATGAAGGATAGCAACATGATTGAGGAACTGGGAGGGCAGCTGGCAACTGTGAGCGACACCCCAGTGATAGTCAGTGCCTTCAGGAGAGCCAATCAGTGCCTTCATTTGAAGTTCAGAGTATTTGAATATATTTAGTCTTAAAGGCCTCGTGAAGGTACTTTTGTCCTCTCAATGTTTCATTGCTCACTGGTGGATGCAGTATGGTCATTTATTTAAGACTTAAAAAAAATTTGTTCTTGGGATATGGGCATTGCTAGCAAGGCCGGCATTTATTGCCCATCCCTAGTTGTCCTTCAGAAGGTGGTGGTGGGCCGCCTTCTTAACTACTGCAGTCCATGTGGTGAAGCTGTATTCCCCATAGTGCCGTTGGGTAGGGAGTTCCAGGATTTTAACCCAGCGATGATGAAGGAACAGCAATATATGTCCAAGTCTGGATGATATGTGACTTGGCGGGAACTTGGAGGTGATGGTGTTCCCATGCACCTGCTGCCCTTGTCCTAGGTGAGAGGTCACGGGTTTGGGAAGTGCTGTTGAAGAAACTTTGGCGAGTTGCAGCAGTGCATCCTTTGGATAGGGTTTTAAAAAGACAAACTGCTTTTGAGTGCATATTTCAATTTCAATAAATGCACTTTTTCTGATGTAATTTGAAGCTGTACGAATACTTGCTGTACAGAAAAATAATTCACAGGGGTACTGGATGGTGTAGTAGGTTAGCACACTCTTCTTTCACCTTTGGGACCTGGTATGATGGATAAAAGTCTCTCTTGAGCTATTGGCTCTAAGAGTCCTAAGTGAATGGGTTTGGTTCAACTTCAACCCAGCTTTTAACGGGGCTCTCTTGCTGTTTAGATCCAGCATTAAATTTGCAATCTCACTCCAAGAAGTCATGAGGATGGCTAGTGTAAGAAATGCAAATATTTCATTAGGGATGCTTCATGTACAGGCAGCTTCCATCCCTAGCCACACCTGATCTGGGAGTTTGTAATGGGGCAGTATAGAGGAAGCTTTCCTCTGCAATTAACAGCTGCTATACCTGACCCGGGAGTGCTGCACATGAACCTATTCATCTCTCTCTTCCTTTAAGACCTACCTCTTTGACCAAGCTTTTGGTCACCTGTCCTAATGTCTCTCTCTGGCTCGATGTCAACTTTTGTTTGATAACGCTCCTGTGAAGCCCCTTGTGACATTTTACTGCATTAAAGGCACTATATAAATGCAATTTGTTATTATTGGTACCAAAAGCATAAAAAAAGTCTCATTTCCCAGGACTGCCATCGCTCAACTTGATGAACTCAAAAAAAATCCATCATCTTCCTCCTCTTAAATAAAAATCCTGTCAGTTTGGAAAAATAAATGAAGAATAATGTGCTTAGAAACAATGAAATGTATGTACCGTTCATAAATTTTAGAAAACAATCCTGATGAGAGCTGATATCTGATTTACAATCTTTGTTACTGTTCTTCCCGATTTTCATCGCTCCTCCATTGGTGGCCGTGCCTTCAGCTGCCCCGGCCCTAAGCTCTGGAATTCCCTCCATAAACCTCTCTACCTCTCTCTCCTCCTTTAAGACGCTCCTTAAAACCTACCTCTTTAACCAAGCTTTTGGTCACCTGTCCTAATATCTCCTTAAGTGGCTCGATGTCAAATTTTGTTTGATAACACTCCTGTGAAGTGCCTTGGGGCATTTTACTACATTGAAGGCGCTATATAAATGCAAGTTGTTGTTAAACATCAGTGGTATTCAGATTTGTTTGTTATTTAGATGTGTTTTTTTTCTCAGGGCAGTTAGCATGAAATTGTTCCATCAAATTACAAATCTACTGGATGAATAGTAAATGGAGAGGGGGAAACTGTAGTTTGCAATGCATTTAAAAGATGGAAATTTAATCTCACCAGTTATGCCTCCAGAAAGCAGGAGCACTTTCAGCACAATGTAGGGGAATCATTTTACACACTGCAGTGATTTGATTTTTTTTTGTCGCATAGAATCAGTAATTTGCAGCTTACATCAAACCGGCACTTAACACATTATAACACAATTTATCTCATTACAATGCAAACACAGACACCTGGGCATACGACAGTGCATAGACTAATTGAGGTCAGACCCAAGTGGTTTTAACTGTGCATAAACACAGACAAGAGAAGCATGCACAGACAAATCTAACTGTGGCTGCTATTTGGAAGTTTTTCAATGTCACAGCGGCTTATGAAAGAATAACAAATAAATGGATAAGAAGCAATGCAGAGTAGCGACATGGTATTGAAGTAAAACGTGGATTTTTGATATCTACTTGCCCGTGGCTGAGTTGTAAAAACAAACCTTTAGAGATGGCGGAATTTAAATTTTGTTGTTTATCCATTGAAAAGCCTGTGTAAATTGTGACAGTGGATGGCAGCTAGGGTTAAACTATGAAGGTGTGAGGATAGCTAGATATCCTGCAGCTTTGCTTGGGATTGGCGAGAACTTGCAGAACTTTCCCTCGCGATGAACTGGGTTTGAGGGTAGACTGTACACGGTCTGTGGAAGGAGTGGAAGCCGAATGGCCGTTTGTTATCCTAGTAGTACAGTACCGTGGAGGCCATTCAGCCCATCGTGCCTGTGCCGGCTCTTTGACAGAGCTATCCAACTAGTCCCATTCCCCTGCTCTTCCCCCACAGCCCTGTAAATCTTTTCCTTTCAAGTATTTATCCAATTCTCTTTTGAAAGTTACGATTGAATCTGCTTCCACCACTCTTTCAGGCAGTGCATTCCCAGACCATTACAACTCGCTGCTTAAAAAAATGTTTCATGTCACCTCTGGCTCTTTTACCGATCACCTTAAATCTGTGTCCTCTGGTTACCGACCCGTCTGCCACTGGAAACAGTTTCTCCTTATTTACTCTGTCAAAACCGTTCATGATTTTGAACACATCTATCAAATCTACCCTTAACTGTCTCTGTTCTAAGGAGAACAACCCCAGCTTCTCCAGTCTCTCCACATAACTGAAGTCCCTCATCCCTGGCATAATTTTAGTAAATCTCTTTTGCGCCCTCTCTAAGACCTTGACATCCTTCCTAAAGTGTGATGCCCAGAATTGAACACAATACTGCAGCTGAGGCCTAACCCGATTTTTATAAAGGTTTAGCATAACTTCCTTGCTTTTGTACTCATTGCTTCGATTAATAAAGCCCAGGATCCCATATGCCTTTTTAACAGTCTTCTCAACTTGTCCTACCACTTTCAAAGATTTGTGTATGTGCACCCCCAGGTCTCTATGCTCTCCTAGGATTCTTGCATACTACACCCGAGAGTCCACCTCAGTTCATTGTGTATTAAAATCTGATTGCTTTTTCATGTGGATGTAAAAGGGAATTTGAAGGACAGTGAAGATACTGCACTGCTTCCATCAATTCTGCCTTCTGAAAGTTTCAACTTTAGAAATTGATCTAGAGTTACTGCCAACTCTCAAATCTCCCAGATATTGTGATCTGTTGCTCCAGTGTCTGCTTATGTAAGCTTCCAATTTTTTTTTTAGTGAACCTAGGTCCCTAGTATAGTTAACATTTTCTAATTTCAACGTAATTTAAAAGGGGTAACTAAGCTAAGGCAAGTCATGGCAGCAGACCTCGCACCCGTGATATGCCCCTCCTGCAAGATGTGGGAAGTCATGGACACTACCAGTGTCCCTGCCGACCATGTGTGCAGGAAGTGTGTCCACCTGCAGCTACTGACCAATCGTATCTCGGAGCTGGAGCTGCGGGTGGATTCACTGTGGAGCATCCGCGATGCAGAGAAACTCGTGGATAGCACGTTTAGCGAGTTGGTCACACTGCAGGTAAAGGGTATACAGGCAGGAAGTGAATGGGTGACCACCAGGCAGAGTAAGAGGTGCAGGCAGGTAGTGCAGGGGTCCCCTGTGGCCATCCCCCTCTCAAACAGGTATACCGTTTTGGATACTGTTGGGGGAGATGGCTCACCAGGGGAAGGTGGCAGCGGCCAGGTTCATGGCACCGTGGCTGGCTCTGCTGCACAGGAGGGCAGGAAAAAGAGTGAAAGAGCTATAGTGATAGGGGACTCGATTGTAAGTGGAATAGACAGGCGTTTCTGCGGACGCAACCGAGACTCCAGGATGGTATGTTGCCTACCTGGTGCAAGGGTCAGGTATGCCTCGGAGCGGCTGCAGGACATTCTGGAGGGAGAGGGTGAACAGCCAGTTGTCGTGGTGCATATAGGTACCAACGATATAGGTAAAAAAACAGGATGAGGTCCTACAAACTGAATTTAGGGAGTTAGGAGTTAAACTAAAAAGTAGGACCTCAAAGGTAGTAATCTCAGGATTGCTACCAGTGCCACGGGCTAGTCAGAGTAGGAATGACAGGATAGCTAGGATGAATACGTGGCTTGAGAGATGGTGCAAGAGGGAGGGATTCAAATTCCTGGGACGTTGGAACCGGTTCTGGGGGAGGTGGGACCAGTACAAATTGGACGGTCTGCATCTGGGCAGGACTGGAACCAATGTCCGAGGGGGAGTGTTTGCTAGTGCTGTTGGGGAGGGTTTAAACTAAAGTGGCAGGGGGATGGGAACCGATACAGGAAGTCAGTGGGAAGTAAAGTGGTGACAGAAACAAAAGGCAGTAAGGGAGAGTGTACAAAACATGACCGGACAGATGGTCTGAGAAAGCAGGGCAAAGACCAAGGGAAGTCTAGATTAAACTGCATTTATTTCAATGCAAGAAGTCTGATGGGCAAGGTAGATGAACTCAGGGCATGGATGGGCACATGGGACTGGGATGTTATAGCTATTACTGAAACATGGCTAAGGGAGGGGCAGGACTGGCAGCTCAATGTTCCAGGGTACAGATGCTATAGGAAAGATAGAGCAGGAGGTAAGAGAGGAGGGGGAGTTGCGTTCTTGATTAGGGAGAACATCACGGCAGTAGTGAGAGGGGATATATCCGAGGGTTCGCCCACGGAGTCTATATGGGTAGAACTGAAGAATAAGAAGGGAGAGATCACTTTGATAGGATTGTACTCAGACCCCCAAATAGTCAACGGGAAATTGAGGAGCAAATATGTACGGAGATTACAGACAGCTGCAAGAAAAATAGGGTGGTAATAGTAGGGGACTTTAACTTTCCCAACATTGACTGGGACAGCCATAGCATTTGGGGCATGGATGGAGAGAAATTTGTTGAGTGTATTCAGGAGGAATTTCTCATTCAGTATGTGGATGGCCCGACTAGAGAGGGGGCAAAACTTGACCTCCTCTTGGGAAATAAGGAAGGGCAGGTGACAGAAGTGTTAGTGAGGGATCACTTTGGGACCAGTGATCATAATTCCATTAGTTTTAAGATAGCTATGGAGAAGGATAGGTCTGGCCCAAAAGTTAAAATTCTAAATTGGGGAAAGGCCAATTTTGATGGTATTAGACAGGAACTTTCAGAAGTTGATTGGGAGAGTCTCTTGGCAGGCAAAGGGACGTCTGGTAAGTGGAAGGCCTTCAAAAGTGTGTTAACCAGGGTTCAGGGTAAGCACATTCCTTATAAAGTGAAGGGCAAGGCTGGTAGAAGTAGGGAACCTTGGATGACTCGGGAGATTGAGGCCCTAGTCAGAAAGAAGAAGGAGGCATATGACATGCATAGGCAGCTGGGATCAAGTGGATCCCTTGAAGAGTATAGAGATTGCCGGAGTAGAGTTAAGAGAGAAATCAGGAGGGCAAAAAGGGGACATGAGATTGCTTTGGCAGATAAGGCAAAGGAGAATCCAAAGAGCTTCTACAAATACATAAAGGGCAAAAGAGTAATTAGGGAGAGAGTAGGGCCTCTTTAGGATCAACAAGGTCATCTATGTGCGGAACCACAAGAGATGGGTGAGATCCTAAATGAATATTTCGCATCGGTATTTACGGTTGAGAAAGGCATGGATGATAGGGAACTTGGGGAAATAAATAGTGATGTCTTGAGGAGTGTACATATTACAGAGAGGGAGGTGCTGGAAGTCTTAATGCGCATCAAGGTAGATAAATCTCCGGGACCTGATGCAATGTATCCCAGGACGTTATGGGAGGTTAGGGAGGAAATTGCGGGTCCCCTAGCAGAGATATTTGAATCATCGACAGCTACAGGTGAGGTGCCTGAAGATTGGAGGGCAGCAAATGTTGTGCCTTTGTTTAAGAAGGGTGGCAGGGAAAAGCCTGGGAACTATAGACCGGTGAGCCTGACATCTGTAGTGGGTAAGTTGTTAGAGGGTATTCTGAGAGACAGGATCTACGGGCATTTGGAGAGGCAGGGACTGATTAGGAACAGTCAGCATGGTTTTGTGAGAGGAACAGTCAGCATGGTTTTGTGAGAAGATAGATGAGGGCTGTGCAGTAGACGTGGTCTACATGGACTTTAGCAAAGCCTTTGACAAGGTACCGCATGGTAGGTTGTTACATAAGGTTAAATCTCATGGGATCCAAGGTGAGGTAGCCAATTGGATACAAAATTGGATTGATGACAGAAGACAGAGGGTGGTTGTAGAGGGTTATTTTTCAAATTGGAGGCCTGTGACCAGCGGTGTGCCTCAGGGATCGGTGCTGGGTCCGCTGTTATTTGTTATTTATATTAATGATTTGGATGAGAATTTAGGAGGCATGGTTAGTCAGTTTGCAAATGACACCAAGATTGGTGGCATTGTGGACAGCGAAGAAGGTTATCTAGGATTGCAACGGGATCTTGATAAATTGGGCCAGTGGGCCGATGAATGGCAGATGGAGTTTAATTTAGATAAATGTGAGGTGATGCATTTTGGTAGATCGAATCGGGCCAGGACCTACTCCGTTAATGGTAGGGCGTTGGGGAGAGTTATAGAACAAAGAGATCTAAGAGTACAGGTTCATAGCTCCTTGAAAGTGGAGTCACAGGTGGATAGGGTGGTGAAGAAGGCATTCAGCATGCTTGGTTTCATTGGTCAGAACATTGAATACAGGAGTTGGGATGTCTTGTTGAAGTTGTACAAGACATTAGTAAGGCCACACTTGGAATACTGTGTACAGTTCTGGTCACCCTATTATAGAAAGGATATTATTAAACTAGAAAGAGTGCAGAAAATATTTACTAGGATGCTACCGGGACTTGATGGTTTGACTTATAGGGAGAGGTTGGATAGACTGAGACTTTTTTCCCTGGAGAGTAGGAGGTTAAGGGGTGATCTTATAGAAGTCTATAAAATAATGAGGGGCATAGATAAGGTAGATAGTCAAAATCTTTTCCCAAAGGTAGGGGAGTCTATAACGAGGGGGCATAGATTTAAGGTGAGAGGGGAGAGATACAAAAGGGTCCAGAGGGGCAATTTTTTCACTCAAAGGGTGGTGAGTGTCTGGAACGAGCTGCCAGAGGCAGTAGTAGAGGCGGGTACAATTTTGTCTTTTAAAAAGCATTTGGACAGTTACATGGGTAAGATGGGTATAGAGGGATATGGGCCAAGTGCAGGCAACTGGGACTAGCTTAGTGGTATAAACTGGGCGACATGGACATGTTGGGCCGAAGGGCCTGTTTCCATGTTGTAAACTTCTATGATTCTATGATTCTTGAATGATGTACATTCTTGTATGTCATGTGCACAACACCAGACAGGAGCAGTGAATATTACTAATGTGAGACTGACCAGTATATTTGATACTTCGAACTATTGTGATACTCCTAACCTCATTGATGAAAGCTAGCCGAAGTACTGTTTCCCAACTTTACCATGGACATGTTGCATATATAGTAAAATCAGTGTGGAACTTTCTGCTCTTATACACGACAATTGTTTTTCCCTCTGCTATCTGAAGGTGGTAGCACTCTCACCTCTGTCAGAAGGTCATGAGTTCATGCCCCACTCCAGAGATTCAAGCACATAATCTAGGCCTTAGTATAGTCTTTCAGATAAGATGTTAAACCGAGAACCTGTCTGTTCGCTCAGGTGGATATAAAAAATCTCATGGCACTAATCGAAAAAGAGTAGGGGAGGTCTCCTGGTATCCTGGACAATATTTAACCCTCAACCAACATCACTAAAACAGTGATCTTCACGGGAGTGTTATCAAACAAAATTTGACATCGAGCCACTTAAGGGGATATTGGGACAGGTGACCAAAAGTTTGGTCAAAGAGGTAGGCTTTAATGAGCATCTTAAAGGAGGAGCGAGAGGTAGAGAGGCGAAGAGGTTTAGGGAGGGATTTCCAGAGCTTAGGGCATAGGCAGCTGAAGGCACGGCTGCCAATGGTGGAGCAATTAAATTCAGGGAGGGTAAGAGGCAAGAATTGGAGGCACACAGAGATCTCAGAGGATTGTAAGGCCAGAGGAGCTTACAGAGATAACGAGGGGCGAGGCCACAGAGGCAATTGAAAACAAGGGTGAGAATTTTAAAATCGTGGCATTGCAGGACTGGGAGCCAATGTACGTCAGTGAGCACAGGGGTGTTGGGTGAACGGGACTTGGTGCGGGTCAGAATACAGGCAGCAAGTTTTGTAATAAGCTCATGTTTATGGAGGGTGGAAGATGGGCGGCCGGCCAGGAGAGCATTGGAATGGTCAAGTCTAGAGGTAATAAAGGTATGGATGAGGGTTTCAGTAGCAGATGAGCTGAGGCAGGGGCGGAGAAAGGCGATGTTACGGAGGTGGAAATAGGCAGTCTTGGTGTTGGAGCGGATATGGGGTCGGAAGCTCATCTCGGTCAAATAGGATGCCAAGGTTGCGAACGGTCTGGTTCAGCCTCAGGCATTGGTCAGGGAGATAGATGAAGTTGGTAGCCCTGCAGCTGGGTTAATGTCAGTAGATTTAATCGGTATTTGTTCCAAATTGTTCTGGTTGCAATGTCCTTTTCAGCTCTTGGGGTTACATGAGGTTTTGCAAAAACAGATTCCTGTATCTGTACTGACTCTAATACAAAGGCAGTCAAAACAACTCAGACAGCTGTACAGCATTCTTATAGGAATAAAGAAAGCAAGCTTGATAGATTTGTGGAATGAGTTGCCAGAATTGGATAACGTATATGGGTTCGAGACAATTGGATGCATTTCTGGAGAGATTGAAGGTAACGGTGTGAAGGTGGGGCTTATCTATCATAGAGATGAGCTTGTTGGATCCAATGGCCTTTTCTTGTTCCTAAGAATTCTCATGTTCTTACACAAGTGACAGGCAGACATTGAACAGAAGTCAGGCACTTCCCTACAGTGGGGAAGAGAGCTCAGCTTCCCACCCTATATCCCCTCCGATACAAAGACTGCCTACTTCCACCTCCGTAATATCACCCTTGCCTCACCCCATCTGCTGCTGAAAGCCTCATCCAAACCTTAGTTACCTCTAGACTTGACCATTCCCATACTCTCCTGGCCGGCCTCCCATCTTCTACCCTCCATGAACTTGAGCTCCTTCAATGCTTTGCTGCCTGTATCCTAACTCGCACCAAGTCCCGTTCACCCATCACCCCTGTGCTCACTGACCTACATTGGCTCCCGGTCCACCAACACCTCAAATTTAAAATTCTCATCCTTGTGTTCAGATCATTCCATAGCCTTGCCCCTCCCTATCTCTGTAACCTCCAATCCAATAACCCACCAAGATCTCTGCGTTACCAGGAAGGGGAGATAAAATGATAAATAATTATGGTTACTATAATGACCCTAATGACTACGCTGATAGTAAAATCGTGTGAGGGAACTGGCGTGATAGCGGTGGCACTACAGTCGTTAGCACAGGGTGCTGGGGGGAGTATGGCAATGTGGGGGAGCTGGACTAACATGAGTAGAGATACAGTCATCAATACTCGTTGCTAACTGGAAGGAATTGTGAACCTCTGCAGCTAGGTTAATGTCAGTAGACATAATCATTAACACAAAAGTGTTTTAGTCTATATATTAACTTATCTCCTCCAGTGTGCAAACAAGTAAAAAATGCTTTGTGCTGTTTCAGACATAAGTAAATCTATTTCTCCCTAAAGTGTGCTACTCTCTGCAGATGAAATGTGGCAGTGAATTAATTACATGACGTATTGAGCAATAAAATTCCAATAACTGGAGAACAACAGCAGAAGCCCTCAACTCATTTAAAAAGTACTTGGATGTGCACTTGAAGTGCCGTAACCTACAGGGCTACGGACCAAGTGCTGGAAAGTGGGATTAAGCTGGATAGCTCTTTTTCAGCCGGCACGGACACGATGGGCTGAATGGCCTCCTTCTGTGCCATAACTTTCTATGATTCTATGCTTGAACGAGGACTGTATTCTTGGATCAGAGCCTCTGTAGATGGGGTGGGGGGGGGGGGGGGGGGTGCAGTTTGACCTGTGCATTTTTGATCGTGTCTGTACATATTTTCAGAACCTGTATATTTAATGTGCGTGTGGATTCATTTAGCTGCAGGGTTAGATTTATGTTCCCTTTGCACTGTTCTAAACTGTCTACTGCTAAGGGTTTCCATTGTAAACAATTTTACAACACCAAGTTATAGTCCAGCAATTTTATTTTAAATTAAATTCCACAAGCTTTCGGAGGCTTCCTCCTTCGTCGGGCGGATGGTGGAAATGATATCATGGTGGGGGGGAAGCACTTCTTCTCCTCCTGGCCCACAAGCTGTGCCAGAAAGGCACCTACCTGTTAGTCTCTGGCCTTCTGACCTCCTTTCACGAGGCGTAACAGAGAAGGCCCGGGAATCCCGGCCCCCTGGGGTTAAAATCGGAAACTGTGGGAAAATAGAGGCCCGAAGCCTCCTTGAAAGGTTTTAAGGCCCGACCCGCCTACTGGGGGCGGGTCTGAAACGGTCGAAATTATGAATGCCCCCCCCCCCCTGCCCCAACCCACCTGTTTTTTACTTTTAAAATCATGCCCTTTATGTTCGATTAGGCAGGATGAAGACAATCTTAGGGACTAGTCTACCAGGTATGGAAACAGAAAAACTCCCAGAATAAATCAGACATTGGCTTAAGCAGGGGAAGCAAAGGATGATTGAAGCAAAGGAACGTTCAGGCCAACTTTAAGGGCCAGTTATTGTTTGTAATGTACATAGGTGATTTGAACGCGAGGGGAGAAACAAAGTTGAAAATACACAGCAGGTTATTCAACATCCATGGAGAGAAGAGAAAAGATAATACTTCAGATGCGACCCTTCAAAATATTTTTGAAGAAGAGCCCGCGTCAAAATGTGGCAAAATTTGATTTTTATTCATTTTTGTTTTGCTGAAAGTAGAAAATGAAGGAAAATCTACTTCTCCCCCAATTGTTGTATGTTCCCTGTTTAATATGTAGATATTTATGATGCTCCTTTTTCTCCCGCGATTCACACGGCATCTCAATGTCGTTGACTAAAATGCTGAAATGATCTTTTAATGAAGCACCTGTGATGGGGTCACCACTGTAGCAGTGTGAAATCCTTGATAACCCTCAACTCCCACAGCCATAAAGGGCTTCCAAGTGCTTGTGAGAGAAGGAACAGCACTGCTGATCTTTGTTTCTATTTTATAAAAATATGGATGTACACAGGTTGACATATCAGTATAGTTGTACATATTTTTACACTGCATTTACAGGAGCATACATCACCACCATGACTGTCAGCATATTCATAATGGATTCTTACATGCCACACGGCAACATAGACAATAATGGAGGCTGTTGTACTTTGGTTGTCTTCAGTTGTCATTGGGTTGGATACATGGAGCAGGTGATATTCTCATTTTCTTATTGTCAGCTCATCCCTTCCTCTGTTGTGGATCGGAGGAGGGTGGAAGATTGTTGGTGAGGGGGATCCTGTTGTATTGGTTTCCAGGAAAGCAGAGGGGTGCAGCTCTCCTGGGAAGGTCAGCAGATGAGATTAGCTCAGTAGATCTCCTGTGCTGGCCATGACCTTATTTATTCACCAGCACATGATAGAGTGCAGTACAAAAAGCACCAAGAAAACGCAGAGCAAGGAGTGAAGTGAAATTCGAAAAATTTGAAGCCCATTGGATATTGGGACTGTATGGGCTCGATATTGCCAGGGCTGCGGGTTTGTGGCGGGGGGGCACGCGCCCAGCGAAATCAGTCTGCCCCGCGCGCGATTGCAGCCTAATTGGATCCACTTACCTGGTCTTCCGGGTTCCCCACTGCTGAGCTGCGCGTCGGGCAGACTGCGCATGCGCAGTAAGGTCTGTCAGCTGAAGGAGCTCTATTTAAAGGGGCAGTCCTCCACTGACACATGCTGCAACAAATAGGAAAAAATACAGCATGGAGCAGCCCAGGGGGATAGCTGCTCCCAGGTTTAATGATGCCTCACTCCAGGTATCATTAGATGGGATGAGGGGGAGGACAGAGATCTTCCCCCCGGCAGGCGGGAGGAAGCGACCTGCCTCTGCCACCGGAAAGGCCTGGCTCGAGGTGGCAGAGGAGGTCACCTGCACCACCAACATATCACCCACCTGCATACAGTGCAGGAGGCGCTGCAATGACCTAAGAAGGTCAGCCAAAGTGAGTACATTTACTCATTCCCCTACACTCCGTCTGCCACATCACCGCCCCCACCCCACATCTCCTTCTGCACTGCCAATACTACTCTGTCACATCATCCCTCATACCCACTGAAACCTCATCCTCATCTTACCTGCACTTACTCACCTCGCCAGTACTCATCCCGCCACTACCACTCAACCCAATCCTCATACAATCTCATGGCTCTATCTCATACTCACCCTCTCGTGCATCTCTTTCACAGTCAGCCTCACTCAACCTGCCACTTCCTGTGCTGCAGCCACAGGGCATGCATCACATATGTGCAGTAGGAAGCGTAAGACAAACATGTTGTGAGCATGAAGGGATGCACAAGGGTGTTTGAGGGTTTGTCATGGTTTTTACTTATATTTAATTTCTGAGCAACTGACATCACATATTATATTGGCACCACTACTGCCACATCTTTGCGAATCTTGTCTGGTTTGTGCAATAATGCCCTTTCCTGAGGATCACAATGAAGACCCACACCTGATGCCACCCATTGTGTCACTGCAAAGTGGGTGTAGGTGTATTTGCAGGGCTCTTTTGTGCAGACGACTGAGAGACATCGACGGTGTCCCCGGTGGCACCCTGGAAGGATGCGGAGGAGAAGTTGTTGAGAGCAACAGGTAAGAAGATGGTGCTTGGGCCAGCCGGTAGCAGCTCGGCATGAAGGAGACTGCAGACGTCCACGACTACATGTCGAGTGACTCTGAGCCTCCGTGTGCACTGCTGCTCAGAGAGGTCCAGGAAGCTGAGCCTCGGTCTGTGGACCCTGTGGTGAGGATAGTGCCCCCTGCGACGCATCTCTCTCTGCGGTTGCCCTCCCTCCTGCTGTGCAGGTGGATGTGTCACAGCACTGTGTTGTGGAGCTCCACGTGTCAGAGGTGGACGGCTTGGCCGGCGAGGCTGGTAATGCTGTTCGCCCTCCGAGGAGGTCATGACTGCAGCTACGGTGGCCCCCATCCGGAAGATGTACATCTGAGGGGGTCCGCAAGGTAGGTACATGTGCCTGGACCCCGGGGTAAGTGTGCAAGTTGGTGAATTTGATTGTCAGGAGGAGGGTGGTGGAGACCAAACTTTGTCCCAAGTGACAGAGTGACCTCCTGCAATGAGTGAAGGTCCCCCCCTCCCCCCCCCCCCCCCCCCCCCACCTGTCAAATGGACCTTTGCAGCTGCCACAGGCTGATAGCTGCAACACGTCCATTTCAACTGGGAATGTTTCCCCCAGTATGGGAAACAGTCCCAGTTGTTTCTGAAATCCCACCCCTCCTGACATATTCCCTTAATCAGGTCTGTTAATGACCTGAAATACCAAGATAAATAGTCTCAAGTGGCACCCTGCTGGCTTTAATTGCCTGTGGGAGTCCCACATGCGGGGGCTGCGTGCGCTCGTCTGTGGGGAACCCGGAAGTGGGCGGGTTGGTGCCGGGCTCCCGACCCGCTCCGGGATTCCCCGATTTTCGGAGCCCCCCCTGCCAGGAACGCACCCGATAGCGGGTGCTAAAATAGAGCCCTATGTATCTACAGAAGCTTTACTTTACTCGCATGTTTAAAAGGGTTTGTCAAACAATTTTTTTTTCCATTTGCGAAGGGGGAAGAACCATGTGCCATTTTTTTCCAGGGACTAATGCATGTACACTCGGGCCCGGAGCGTGTTGGGCAGCGCATGCGTATTATAAGTCACCGACTGCGCATGTGCATTTTAGGTCAAAGTGTTAGCACTGTGCGTTCTCTGAACTTGGTAGTGTTAGCGCTGTCTGTTCCCTGAAATCGGTAGTGTTAGCACTGTGCCTTGTCTGAACTCAGTAGCCTACCTGACAATGACTGGATCATATTACATATTCCAGACAAAGGGTTGGGTGAGTATTGTCCTCCCACATCCTGTCGGTGGTAATACCGAATCTGCCACTGTGGTGGCAGTAGAACCAACCCATTTATTCCACAACCGAGGCACATGCAAGAGATACAATTATGCATTTCTGCACTATTGCATATTCACAAAGGAAGAAGAAAGGTTTACCACGGACTTTTTAATGAGGATTATACCCCTTTAATATAACATCTTCTAAGCTAAATGTGTTTTGCACGCGTGCACACACACACTTTTTGAGGTTTTTACGCTATCAATATGATTGATGCTGGAAAAGTTAAGCTTGATGCGTTGTGTGACTATCCATGCTGTACTAGATATAATCCTCCACCCCACAATAAAAAGAAAATGAAGGAGTTACTTTGTTCTTGTGGTGAGTGAGTCATACTTCCTCTGATATTTTCTGATATGAATTTTCTGTCTGTTTCCCATCTGTGTCTATTCCACAATCGTAAGGAATCTTACAACACCAGGTTATAGTCCAACAAATTTATTTTAAAATCACAAGCTTTCGGAGATTATCTCCTTCGTCAGATGATTGAATGAAAAGGTTCTCAAATCGCATATCTTATACGATGTTGGGACAGCATCACACCAATCAAAAGGTGTCGTTGTTATTCAAACAGGCCAGTCACGGAGAACAGCACGTCCCAGTACACTCGATATACATTGTGTCTTTTACACAGGCAGGCAGAAAGAAACTTAAAATGGCAGAGAGAGAGAGAGAGAGAGAATTTTAAAAAACATATAAATTTTTTCCCCCTTTTTGCTGGTGGGGTTACGTGTAGCGTGACATGAACCCAAGATCCCGGTTGAGGCTGTCCTCATGGGTGCGGAACTTGGCTATCAACTTCTGCTCGACGATTTTGCGTTGTCGTGTGTCTCGAAGGCCGCCTTGGAGAACGCTTACCCGAAGATCGGTGGCTGAATGTCCTTGACTGCTAAAGTGTTCCCCGACTGGGAGGGAACCCTCCTGTTTGGCGATTGTTGCGCGGTGTCCGTTCATCCGTTGTCGCAGCGTCTGCATGGTCTCGCCAATGTACCATGCTCCGGGGCATCCTTTCCTGCAACGTATGAGGTAAACAACGTTGGCCGAGTCACAGGAGTATGAACCATGTACCTGGTGGGTGGTGTCCTCTCGTGTGATGGTGGTATCCGTGTCGATGATCTGGCATGTCTTGCAGAGGTTGCCGTGGCAGGGTTGTGTGGTGTCGTGGACGCTGTTCTCCTGAAAACTGGGTAACTTGCTGCGAACGATGGTCTGTTTGAGGTTGGGTGGCTTTTTAAAGGCGAGCAGTGGAGGCGTGGGGATGGCCTTAGCGAGGTGTTCGTCATCATCGATGACATGTTGAAGGCTGCGGAGAACATGGTGTAGTTTCTCCGCTCCAGGGAAGTACTGGACGACGAAGGGTACTCTGTTGGTTGCGTCCCGTGTTTGTCTTCTGAGGAGGTCTATGCGATTCTTCGCTGTGGCCCGTCGGAACTGTCGATCGACAAGTCGAGCGTCATATCCCGTTCTTACGAGGGCGTCTTTCAGCGTCTGTAGGTGTCCATCGCGTTCCTCCTCGTCTGAGCATATTCCACAATCAACCTGGCATCACATCTTTTGTTCATTTTTACATTGTTATGTTGTAAGTGGAGCGATATGCTGTTACCCGCTATTGAAACCACAAATTACTTTCAACTTTGGTCACTTCTTGTATTTTAGATTGATTGTGAAACAGGTTGTGGACTTAAATGATGCTGTTCCCTCAGCCACAAAATGCGTGGCAATTGTATGAATTTGCCCTTTTGATATGCTCCTGGGACAAACACCAAAGAAAATTCTTATGTTTTTCCCACTCCATGTTTTGTCCATATAAAACCCATCTGGGTGAAAAAATTTACTTGGATTCTCTAAAGGTCTTTTAATAAATTTCTACATGTGCGTCTTTTAGAGAAGATTAAGGCTTCTAGAGGTGATGGTAAACTGGATTGCAAACTGGTTTAGTAATGAAAAGCAGGTGGTGATGAATGAAAAAAACTATATGTGAGGGAGGCAGTGATTAGTGGAGTTCCACAGCAATTTGATATGGGCCTCCTGCTGTGTAAAATGTTTGTAAATAATATTGTGCTATTTATTTATATAAACCACACGCAGAAGGCTGGTTTTATTAACACTTGGTCATGATCACTCACCCAGCTCTCACTAGTGGCTCCAAGTGCCATGCCCTGAGATCTTGCCTCAGTTGAATGCCAAACCTAGTGAGAGTAGCCAAGGAATAACGGTCGAACACTTGGCAAATTCTAGACCTCTGAAACCAAAATTTCGGCCCCATTGTCGCTGCTGAGCTGATGGATGGGGATTTAGTAGTATTGGTAGTAGTATTTATTTATATATTAATAACACTAAGCTCCGTCACCAAATGATGAGTTATAATGAGAAAAGTGTACCATTTAAAGGGCCAGTTAAGCGAATGAATTTTAATGGCAAATGAATTTTAACCGAGGTAAGCTTACGGTTATACACAATGGAACATGAAATATGAGTGCACGGTGAAGGGAATTTCATTAGCCAAGGAAGAAAACAAATGGATTTTGTAAGTGATTATTGATTATTCTTGATCAACAGAATTAAAGAACCACCAAAATGTGTATCAAGGGCATTTAATTATATTAATAGAAACAAGTTATTTTAACTTGGTACAAGTTGTTGATGGGCCACATTTGGAATTTTGTGCACTGTTTTGGGCCCCCTACATACATTGATGCATGGAGAAGGTTCGGAAAATAGCAACAAGGGTGATTTCAAGATTAACACACTATAAACTATAAGACTTCTGATGCGTCTTTTCTTTCGCCAACTTTCTCCCTTCCATTCCTGAAGATGGTGGGGTAGATTTTCAACCTGCTGCTAGAGCGTAAAACTGGCAGATCTACCCGTTAAAGAAACCGTCCGATTTTCATTTCCATTGATGAGGGTTTCAGCAGCAGATGGGCTGAGGCAGGGGTGGAGTTGGGTGATGTTACGGAGGTGGATGGAAAAGATATGGAGTTGGATGTTCAGCTCAGGGTCGAATAGGATGCCAAGGCTGCAACAGTCCGGACAGGAAGATGGAATCGGTGGCAAGGGTACAGAGTTCTAGCAGGGGCCGAAGACGATGACTTTGGTCTTCCCAGTGTATAACTGGAGGAAATTTTGGCTCATCCAATACTTGGATGCTGGACAAGCAGTCTGACAACACAAAGACAGGGGAGTGGTTGAGCAAGTTGGTGGCGATTTAGAGCTGGGTGCTGTCAGTGTACATGTGGAAGCTGACCCCGTGTCTGCATAATGATGTCGCTAAGGGGTGGCATATAGATGAGGTAGAGGAGGGAACCAAGGATAGATTCCTTGGGGAACTGCAGAGGTAATGATGCAGGAGCAGGACGAGTTGCCAATGCTGGAGATACTCTGGCTATGATTGGATAGGTAAGAGTGGAAGCAAGCAAGTGAAGTCCCACTGAGCTGGATACCAGACTGAGAGGCTCGGAGGAGGAAGGTGTGGTCGGCCATGTCAAAGGTTACAGAGGTCGAGGGGAGAGAGCGCACCACGATCAGTCACTGATCATGTCACTTGAGACTTTGATCTGATTGGGCCGATTTAGTGCTGGGCCGGAAACCTGATTGAAGAGATTTAACATGGAGTTGCAGGAAAGAAGAGCACGGATTTGAGAGGCAACAACACTTTCAAGGACTTTGGAAAGGAAAGGGAGGTTGGAGATGTGGCAGTAGTTAGCAAGGGTAGAGGGGTTGAGGGAGGGTTTTTTGAAGATGGTGGGGTGATGATGCCGGTTTTGAAAGGGAGGGGGGTCAGTGCCTGAGGAGAGGAACATTTACAAGGTCAGCTAGCATAGGTGTCAGGAAGGGAAGTTGAGTGGCCAGTAGTTTAGTAGAAATGGAGTCAATGGAGCAAGAAGTGGGTCTCATGGAAAGATGAGCTTGGAGAGGTCATGAGGGGAGATAGCAGAGAAACTAGAGAAAGATGCGTATTCAGGGTTAGGGCAGATGATGCCTTGTGGAGGTTTGTCTTGGTAATCAAGGGAAAGGAGGAAGCAGCAGAAGCAGTTGAATGGATGGTTTCAGTCTTAGTGACAAAGAAATCCATGACCTTCTCGCACTTGGATGGCATACCAGGGAGAACAACCAGAGTGGGAGAGAGTAAAGGTTTTACTGGGGACGTGGGCATTAAAAGTGGAGAAGAGGAAGTGGTTGAGTAGATCGACAGCTATAGAAGGATCGTAGTGAATGGAGGGCTAAAGTCTAGGCATTTGGTAGCTTGAAAGTGCAATTGACTATCAGAGGATTCCACCCAGTGATCTTGTTCTTGTGTTATTACGTGGCCTTGCACTATCCCTGTGCCACCCATTCGCAGCCTATCAGCTATTGTGTGACTATCATGCCCATTGAGCGTATCAATAAAAAACAGCTGCTATCATAGACTCGAGTGCTACATTACAACTGGGTAATGCGCGTTTCAGCACTGTCAGAGCACACATACGCAAGGATAAATGTACATCACCCTTCCATTTTAATGAGAGAGAGAACAATGTTGGAAATCTGAAATAAAAACAGAAATTAGAAATGCACAATAGGTCAAATAGCTTCTGAAAGAGAAAGACAGATGAAAGTTTCAAGTTAAACAAGCTTCTTAATCAACTTTTTCTGTAGACTCATTTTGTTATCATTTATATTGATAAGAAACAAAGACTTGCAAGCTCTGAGCTTTTCATAACTCCACTCAGCACTCTTTCCCACCCCCCCACCCCCCGCTTCTTCCCCCCACCCCAGGTCTGATGCTACACTGTATTTTCTTAATTTTTAAAATTCATTTATGGGATGTGGGCGTCGCTGGCAAGGCCGGCATTTATTGCCCATCCATAATTGCCCTTGAGAAGGTGATGGTGAGCCGCCGCCTTGAACCGCTGCAGTCCGTGTGGTGAAGGTTCTCCCACAATGCTGTTAGGTAGGGAGATCCAGGATTTTGACCCAGCGACGATGAATAAACCGATATATTTCCAAGTCGGGATGGTGTGTGACTTGGAGGGGAATGTGCAGGTTGTGTTGTTCCCATGTGCCTGCTGCCTTTGTCCTTCTAGGTGGTAAAAGTCGCAGGTTTGGGAGGTGCTGTTGAAGAAGCCTTGGCGGGTTGCTGCAGTGCATCCTATAGATGGTACACACTGCAGCCACGGTGCGCCGATGGTGAAGGGAGTGAATGTTTAGGGTGGTGGATGGGGTGCCAATCAAGCGGGCTGCCTTGTCCTGGATGGTCTTGACTTTCTTGGGTGTGTTGGAGCTGCACTCATCCAGGCAAGTGGAGAGTATTCCATCACACTCCTGACTTGTGCCTTGTAGAAGGTGGAAAGACTTTGGGGAGTCAGGAGGTGAGTCACTCGCCGCAGAATACCTGCTCTTGTAGCCACAGTATTTATGTGGCTGGTCCAGTTAAGTTTCTGGTCAATGGTGATCCCCAGGATGTTGATGGTGGGGGATTCGGCGATGGTAATGCCGTTGAATGTCAAAGGGAGGTGGTTAGACTCTCTTGTTGGAGATGGTCATTGCCTGGCACTTGTCTGGCGCAAATGTTACTTGCCACTTATGAGCCCAAGCCTGGATGTTGTCCATGTCTTGCTGCATGCGGGCACGGACTGCTTCATTATCTGAGGGGTTGCGAATGGAACTGAACACTCTGCAATCATCAGCGAGCATCCTCAGTTCTGACATTATGATGGAGGGAAGGTCATTGATGAAGCAGCTGAAGATGGTTGGGCCTAGGACACTGCCCTGAGGAACTCCTGCAGCAATGTCCTGGGGTTCAGATGATTGGTTCCAACAACCACTACCATCTTCCTTTTGTGCTAGGTATGATTCCAGCCACTGGAGAGCTTTCCCCCTGATTCCCATTGACTTCAATTTTACTAGGGCTCCTTGGTGCCACACTCGGTCAAATGCTGCCTTGATGTCAAGGGCAGTCACTCTCACTTCACCAAGTTCTTCTGAACCAACTTCTTATCCAGTCCAACATTTTACTCTGGATTCGCAAGGTTTTTGGTTTAATTAGAAGACTTGATGTGGAGCCTTCCCAGAGGCCTTCTAAAATAAACAAGATCATCGAGCATTCCACAGTCGGTTTTATCTTTAATGTCCTCAAAGGCATCGAGGAGGTTTTGTTGTGATGAATCTTTATCTTCTAAATTCATCTGGCCTTTTCTTATTGAGCTATTGCAACATAGGTATTCCTTCAGCCTACTGTTTAGCATGGTTTCCATTCATTTATATGCTACTCAAGGCTGACACTTGAGAGCAGTACTGAGGGAGTGCTGCACTGTCAGAAGTGTCGCCTTTTGGATGAGACGTTAAACCGAGGCTCGCCTGCGCTCTCAGGTGGGTGTAAAAGATCGCACAGCACTATTTCGAAGAAGAGCAGGAAAGATCTCCCTGAACAATATTTATACCTCAACTAACATCACCAAAACAGATTATCTGGTTATTTATTTCAATGTTTGTGAGACCTTGCTGTGCACAAATTGGCTGTCATATTTCCTACAGTACTCCATTGGCTGTGAAGAGCTTTGGGATGTCCCGAGGTCGTGAAAGGCACTATATTAATGCAAATTCTTTCTTTCTTTACTGATATAGGCTAATGGATCTGCAATTACCTGAGTCAGGTTCATCCTGCTTTTTAAATATAGGTACTACATTTTTCGCTTACAAACCTGTAGAGTCTTATCAATGCCCAATGATTCTTTCATGACTATAGCCAGTGCTCTACAAATTTTCTCCCCAGGCTCCATCAGCAGCTTTGAGTATATGTCATCGGCCTCAGTGGATTTGTTAGTCTTCATTCCCCTTAAACACCTCCTCCATACTAATTTCAAACTCATCTAGCTTATTCATCTTTCAATTATTTTCTCGAAATATTCACCAAAAAAAAACATGATTTTCCCTTCATCTGCAGTTCTAACCTTCTCCCAAACCACTCTTTTATTGTTATACTTAAAAACTAGTTATTGTGATCAAAAACCATTTCTGGATTCATTTCCAGAACCCTCTTTCTTTTTGTAGCATGTTTTAGCAGCCTTCTATCTCTCCCACAGCTCTCCTTTTACCCGTAGGCTCTGCATAAATTGTTGTTTTCTTATTTTCATTTTAATTGCTCTATTCATTCATTTTTGTGACTGCTTATCCAGCTTATACTTGTTTTTTCTTGGGTATAACATTGTCCTGAATATTTAGTGCTTTCGTTTTAAAAGTTTTCATTTTTTACTCAATCCAAACTATCTCTCAACGGTACAGCCATTTAGTTCATTGCTCAGAAGTTAGCCCTCTGAAATCATACTTATGTTCTGGTTCCAACAATCTCAACTTTTAACATATTCTGGGCCCTTGTCTCTTTCACCTTAATTGTAACAATCAGGTCTAGATGCAAATTCTTCGAGAATAAGACATTGTGCCAAGAAACAGTCTTGTTCCATATTTATTAGCTGTGATTCTGTTGTTGCATTTCAATTTGGACATTTCCAGTTTATACCGAGTTGGTTGAAGTCACCCATTAATACTGCATTATTAGCCATCCATACCCTTCTCATCTCATCAAGTAAGATGGTGCCATCTTCCTTTACCCACCTGGGGACCTGGAGCAGATCCCAGTTGTTAACCTTGACCACTGCCTGCTTGTGAGCTTAGGACAGACCTTTTCTATTTTTGCCTTTGAGATTTTTTCAGCCTATTTTTTCTTGAACATGTCCACATTGAAAAAGTTTAACCATGTGATTATCATGCAGCTCTGTTCTGTAATTGTGCTCAGCAACTCTTCAAACCTTTGGTTCCTGAACCATTAAAAACTGATAAGGTGGCTGGGAAAGTTGGTAGAATAGTTGGAACCCTCAGTAAATCAGTAATGGAATATTGTAGCCCTGTTTGACAGGCTACTGAGGAAATATATCTCTCGCTCCTGGACTCGGTACTGTTCACAGCTGTGGAACTGGATGAAGATGGCCTGCTCCATGCCAGAACCCATTGTCTGCATGCCTTTCACTCCTGAACTCAGTATGGTCTAAAGCCATGTGGACCAGTGAACTGGATGAGGATGGCCTGCTCCATGCTAGAATCCATTGTCTACAACAGGGAAGAAGTTTGGCCAGTCAATCCTCTGCAAGATCATGATTGCAAGAACCTCTGACACGTAAGCCTGACCCCTGTATACATTAGGAAGACAATAGCTATTGCAACTGCAGCTCAACATTCTGTATCAGTCCAAAAACAAGCAAAGATTTGCATGCTATTTTTTGGTTTTAGTGGAATTCTATCTCCAGCAGTATCATCACCTGGAACTTGAACCCATCACAGAATTTCAAGTGCAGAGTTATGTTACTTGTTGAAGCAGGGTTATTGAAGGACGATTAAGCTCTATGAAATTTCTGATTTTGTTGCTTGGTACAATTTCAGCAGGACTTTTTGTGCTCTCAGCAGATTTGTGAGAGTTCTGTCTTTGTTTCTAGTTACACGCTGTTTTATGACACAGCATATTTTTAAAAAAAGGTTTTCAGACGCGTTTAATAAGAAAAAGTGTGACTAAAAATCGAAATGTACTGTGATGAAGGGTTTGGAGAATGTGTGGAAATTGAGTCCAGCTGGTAGTCAGACATCTGAAGAGCAAGTACAGGCCAGTGAAAACATGCAACAACTCATTAAATGTTGATTATCCTATGTTTGTGGAGCCATTCTCATTGTTTTTTTTACAGTTTATTAAATTCAGAAATGTATGTCAACATTCCTACTGAATTATAACTGCAACTGGCAACTTGTTTGGATTGGCCACGAGCAATAATTTAAATTTAATACTTTAAATAATTATTAAAGATTAACAAATTTAATTGAAAGACCTCTTCACCTCACATGCTGATTCTTCTGGTTCCTTCTCTTCCCCGGTCAATATTCAGCATTAAAGATGTATTATTTTCCGGGAGCCCCTCAGAACCCAATCTCTGTGGAGGAGGAGAGGGGACAGGGGCAGTAGTATAGAAGTACCAAAGAGTTTACTGTGTAGCAACATCAGCAAGCTGCAGGAGAGGAGATTGGGAAACAACATTTTTCTGAGGACATCTTTGTTCGAGTGCTTTCAGGGAAACAAATATTGTGTAGGATTATAATACTGTCTCCTCACCTTTGAATATTTGATTCCAATGTAAACCAGATGTACGGGATTACAGTGTCTTCTGTGTCAGGCTTTTAAGAATCCTGGGTGTAATGTGTTCTGAGCAGATACAAATCTATGGCATAGACCGGATCACAGTTTTACATTCAAGGTGTAGTCAGACTCAGTAATCTGAGAATTTCATGTCTCAAGTTGTCAGGGATGTTGCTCTTGTGGAAATGTAAATCCTTTTTTCCTGGCTGCTTATGATTCATCCAGTCTGTGGATGTTCTGATTCCATTATTGCTCTGCATGCATTCAAATTGAATTTTTGCACTGAGAGCACGTTTTGATGAAATTTGAAAGGGAAATAAGGTTCTTAAAGTTAAAATATAATAAATGCAGTATAATTCATAAATCTGTCATACTCTGAACTTTCTCCGCTGATACATTGGCTAAATGAGATATTCAATGGTCATTAACTTACAGGAATCTTTAGTAATGGTAGGAGATCGTTAGGCTTAACAAGCTCGTCCCTTTTTAATATTGTGTCGGCACCTGTTTGGGATTTTAGTCAAAGAAAAAAGGTTGAGATCAGTTATTTCACCATTGAATTCTTGCATTTTCATATATACCTGTTATTTATTACACATTACTCTATATTCAGATGACACTGCAGTTGAATGGCTTTCAGCCCTGAAAACTCCTTGTTATGATAAAGTCAGCCTTTTAGATCGCTGACGCGTGTATAATGTGTTTTCATAATTGCCTCAACACCGTAGACCAACTAGTATCCGCCCCGCTACCATTTTTTCCCCGCTGTTTTCCTTTCTCTACAGAAGGCACCGATTCCTTGTTGGCATATAGTTCCAGGGCACCTGTCACCCTTCTCTACCTAGCCCAGGTGCCAATTCTTCACATGTGGACCTAGATGCTGAGAATCAGTAGGCCATTCAACAACAGGGGCAATCCCATCCTTACCCGATGTTCGACATGTGCTGTTCCAGAAGGGCGTTGCTAAATAACAATCAGCGACAGGAACTCATACAATCTTACAACACAGAAGGAGGCCATTCAGCCCAGCATGCCTGTGCCGGCTCTTTGAAAGAGCTATCCAGTTAGTCCCAGTCCCCTGCTCTTTCCGCATAGCCCTGTACATTTTTCCTTTTCAAGTATTTATCCAATTCCTTTTTGAAAGTTACTATTGAATCTGCTTCCACCACCCTTTCAGGCAGTGCATTCCAGATCATCATAACTTGCTGCGTAAAAAAAAATATTCTCATCTCCCGTCTAGTTCTTTTGTCAATTATCTTAAATCTGTGTCCCCGGTTACCGACCCTCCTGCCAGTGGAAACAGATTTTCCTTATTTACTCTATCAAAACCCCTCATAATTTTGAACATTTCTATTAAATCTCCGTTTAACCTGCACTGCTCTAAGGAAAAATCCCAGCTTCTCTAGTTGTGTATCATTTTACTTGTAAATAAATATGGGTACTAGTTTTTGCCGGTTAATGGTTTAATAATGTGGTATTTTGTTCCATGTGAATGTGGTGGGAATCCTACAAATTCTTTAGTGAGCAATTTACTGTGATTCAAGATCAAGTGTTAGGATGCCACAGAGAATGTAGACAGATTTCAATTCACAGGAGACTCGGTCTGCTTATGGAAACTGTTGGCTAGCCATTGTACGAGTAAAAGAGTTGAGAACAAAAGGATCAAATCTGGTCTGCATTGTCCAGCTTCTCATTGACTCAACCAGCTGCTCATTGACTCAACCAGCTGAATGACTGGAGCAGCCACCCTGTTTCCATTAAATTATTATAATAAATGTAGTCTTTGACCCAGAAAGAGTGACCCGGCTGAATTTGGATTCCCTTCCAAATAACTGTAATGGCAGCTGATTTATAAAAGAACGTTCTTTCAGTGCCATCAACGCAAAATGGAAACCTGCTTCATTTCCCAGCAATTACATCCAGTGGACACAAACAAAACGAGCGGAACATACTGAAGGCTGGAGTGGTGTTTGTTTTGTTACCTGTACCTGCAGATCTCACCTGACACTTCATTCATAATTTGGAAATATATCGCCGTTCGTTCGTTCATCATTGCTGGGTCAAATATTCCTCACTCTACCATTACCAACAAGCCATGGAATCAATCCTGGTTCAATGAGGAGTGTAGAAGAGCATGCCAGGAGCAGCACCACTCATACCTAAAAATGAGGTGCCAACCTGGTGAAGCTACAACACAGGACTACATTCATGCTAAACATCTGAAGCGATGTGCTATAGACAGAGCTAAGCAATTCCACAACCGACGGATCAGATCAAAACTCTACAGTCCTGTCACATCCAGTCGTGAATGATGGTGGACAATTAAACAACTAACGGGAGGAGGAGGCTCTGTAAATATCCCCATCCTCAATGATAGCAGAGTCCAGCACGTGAGTGCAAAAGACAAGGCTGAAGCGTTTGCAACCATCTTCAGCCCGAAGTGCCGAGTGGATAATCCATCTCCGCCTCCTCCCGATATCCCCACTATCACAGAAGCCAGTCAACAGCCAATTCGATTCACTCCAGGTGATATCAAGAAACGGCTGAGTGCACTGGGCTATGGGCCCCAACAACATCCGGCTGTAGTGCTAAAGACTTGTGCTCCAGAATTAGCTGCGCCTCTACCCAAGCTGTTCCAGTACAGCTACAACACTGGCATCCACCCGACAATGTGGAAAATTGCCCAGGTATGTCCTGTCCACAAAAAGCAGGACAAATCCAATCTGGCCAATTACCGCCCCATCAGTCTACTCTCAATCATCAGCAAAGTGATGGCGGCGTTGTCGACAGTGCTATCAAGCGGCACTTACTCACCAATAACCTGCTCACCGATGCTCAGTTTGGGTTCCGCTAGGACCACTCGGCTCCAGACGTCATTACAGCTTTGGTCCAAACATGGACAAAAGAGCTGAATTCCAGAGGCGAGGTGAGAGTGACTACCCTTGACATCAAGGCAGCATTTGACCAAGCGTGGCACCAAGGAGCCCTAGTAAAATTGAAGTCAATGGGAATCAGGGGGAAAACTCTCCAGTGGCTGGAGTTATACCTAGCACAAAGGAAGATGGTAGTGGTTGTTGGAGGCCAATCATCTCAAGACATTGCTGCAAGAGTTCCTCAGGGCAGTGTCCTAGGCCCAACCATCTTCAGCTGCTTCATCAATGACCTTCCCTCCATCTTAAAGTCAGAAGTGGGGATGGTCGCTGATGATTGCACAGTGTTCAGTGCCATTCGCAACCTCTCAGATAATGAAGCAGTCCGTGCCTGCATGCAGCAAGACCTGGACAACATCCAGGCTTGGGCTGATAAGTGGCAAGTAACATTTGCGCCAGGCAATGACCATCTCCAACAAGAGAGAGTCTAACCACCTCCCCTTGACATTCAATGGCATTACCATCGCCAAAACACCCACCATCAACATCCTGGGGTCACCATTGACCAGAAACTTAACTGGACCAGTCATATAAATACTGTGGCTACAACAGCAGGTCAGAGGCTGGGTATTCTGCGGCGAGTGACTCACCTCCTGACTCCCAAAACCTTTCCACCATCTACAAGGCACAAGTCAGGAGTGTGATGGAATACTCTCCACTTGTCTGGATGAGTGCAGCTCCAACAACACTCAAGAAGCTCAACACCATCCAGGACAAAGCAGCCCATTTGATTGGCACCCCATCCACCACCCTAAACATTCACTCCCTTCACCGGCGCACTGTGGCTGCAGTGTGTACCATCTACAGGATGCACTGCAGCAACTCGCCAAGGCTTCTTCGACAGCACCTCCCAAACCAGTGACCTCTACCACCTAGAAGGCCAAGAGCAGCAGGCACATGGGAACAACACCATCTGCACGTTCCCCTCCAAGTCATACACCATCCCGACTTGGAAATATATCGTCATTCCTTCATCGTCGCTGGGTCAAAATTCTGGAACTCCCTACCTAGCAGGACTGTGGGAGAACCTTCACCACACGGACCGCAGCAGTTCAAGAATGCGGCTCACCACCACTTTCGCAAGGGCAATTAGGGATGGGTATTAAATGCTGGCCTTGCCAGCGATGCCCACAACCTACAAATGAATTTTAAAAAACTAGGAACAGGCTATTTTAGATCTATAATAAAGGATCCTCTGGGGAAGAGTGATCATAGTATGATAGAATTTCATATTGAGTTTGAGAGTGATGTAGTTAAGTCCGAAACTAGGATCTTAAATTTTAACAAGGCCAACTATGTAGGTATGAGTCGCGAGTTGGCTAGGGTAGATTGGGAAATTAGATTAAAAGATATGACGGTAGATAAGCAATGGTGAACATTTAAAGAAACAATTCATAATGCCCAAAAAACTCCACAGGAAAAGTGATCCAACCGTGGCTAACTAGCGAAGTTAAGGTTAATATTTGATTAAAAGAAGAGACTTATAATGTTGCCATAAAGAGAAGTAAGCCTGAGGATTGGGAGGGTTTTAGAAATCAGCAAAAGATAACCAAGAATTTGATAAAGAGGGAGAAAATTGAATATGAGGTTAAACTAGCAAGAAATATGAAAACAGATTGTAAGAGCTTCTACAAAAAAAGGAAGAGATTAGCAAAAGTAAATATGACTCCCTTAGAGGCAGAGACAGGAGATATAATGGGAAATAAGGAAATGGCAGAGACGTTAAACAAATATTTTATATCTGTCTTCACAGTAGAAGATGCAAAAAACATACCAGGAATTGTGGGGAACCTAAGAAATTAATGAGAGGGAGGAATTTAAAGTAATTAAGATTAGTGAAGAAAAAGTTTTAGAAAAATTAATGAGACTAAAAGCTGAAAAATCCCCTGGACCTGATGTCCTGCATCCAAGGGTTCTAAAAGAGGTGGCTGCAGAGATAGTGGATGCATTGGTTGTGATCGTCCAAAATTCCCTAGATTCTAGAACGGTCCCTGTGGATTGGAAGGTAGCACATATAACCCTGCTAGTCAAGAAAGGAGGGAGAGAGAAAACAGGGAACTACAGACCATTAGCCCAACATCAGTCGTAAGGAAAATGCTAGAATCTATTATTAAGGACATAGTAACGGCACTCAGAAAATCATCATATGATTAGGCAGAGTCAGCATTGTTTTATGAAAGGGAAATCATGTTTGACAAATCTATTAGAGTTTTTTGAGGGTGTAATTGGCAAGGAAGATAAGGGAGATAGAATGGAAATAGTATATTTGGATAGTCAAAAGGCATTCGATAAGGTGCCACATAAGAGGTTTGTACTCAAGATTAGGGCTCAAGGGATTAGGGGTAATATATTAGCATGAATTGAGGATCGGTTAATGAACAGAAAACAGAGTAGGAATAAACGGGTCATTTTCGGGTTGGCAGGTTGTAGCTAGTGGAGTGGTGCAGGGATCGGTGCTTGGACCTCAGCTATTTACAATCTATCTTAATGATTTAGATGAAGGGATTGAGAGTAATGTATCCATGTTTGCTGATGATACTAAGTTAGGTGGGAAAGTAAGCTGTGAGGAGGACACAGAGTCTGCAAAGGGATATAGACAGGTTAAGTGAGTGGGCAAGAAGGTGGCAGATGGAGTATAATGTGGGGAAATGGGAGGTTATTCACTTTGGTTGGAAAAACAGAATATTTTTTAAATGGTGAGAAACTATTAAATGTTGGTGTTCAGAGGGATTTAGGTGTCCTTGTACACGAAACACAGAATGTTAATATGCAGGTACAGCAAGCAATTAGTAAGGCAAATGGTATGTTCGCCTATATTGCAAGGGGGTTGGAGTACAGGAGTAAGGAAGTCTTGCTGCAATTGTACAGGGCTTTGGTGAGACCACGCCTGGTGTACTGTGCAGTTTTGGTCGTCTTAACTCAGGAAGGATATACTTGCCTTGGAGGCGTTGCAACAAAGGTTCACTTGATTGATTCTTGGAATGAGAGGAAAGAGTGAGTAGATTGGCCCTATACTCTCTGCAGTTTAGAAGAATGAGAGGTGATCTCATTGAAACATATAAGATTCTGAGAGGGCTTGACAGGGTAGATGCTGAGAGGCTGTTTCCCCTGGCTGGAGAGTCTAGAATTAGGGAACATAGTCTCAGGATAAGGGGTCGGTCATTTAGGACTGAGATGAGGAGGAATTTCTTCACTCAGAGGGTTGTGAATCTTTGGAATTCTCTACACCTGAGGGCAGTGGATGCTCAGTTGTTGAGTATGTTTAAGACTGAGATTGATAGATTTTTGGACTCTAAGGGAATCAATGGATATGGGGATCGGGCGGGAAAGTGGAGTTAAGGGCGAAGCTCAGCCATGATGTTATTGAATGACGGAACAGGCTCGATGGGCCGTATGGACTACCCCTGCTCCTATTTCTTATGTTCCTATGTTACCTCAGTGCCTCGCCAAAGTGGACTTTCTTCATGTGAAAGCTTCAGCAGCAAAGTTTTACGACCATCGGTGTTTGTAACACAATTGAGCCTGATCCTGTCCTCACCTGATGCCCAAAGTACATACACTTCCAATAGGGGTTATTGGATAGCCAATCAGGAGTAGGCTGCTTTTCCCCTCCTTAACGCAATAGCACTGGGACCTATCATAATGCCTCAACTGCCACTCTGGCTCAGATCAGTGAATTCAGTGCAGATAGGGAATCGAACACGGGCCTTCTAGTCTGTATGTCTCAGCTTGAGCCATTGAGGGATTTACGAAGTTGCATTAATTGCTTTTTCTGCCGCAGCAACAACTGTGCTGATTTGATCATTAATTTTTTTTAAATTAGGAGGGAAAACTGGCGTGCAACACCACGTTCCCCTCCAAGTCACACACCATCCCGACTTGGAAACATATCGCCGTTCCTTCATCGTCGCTGGGTCAAAATCCTGGAACTCCCTTCCTAACAGCACTGTGGGAGAAACTTTACCACACGGACTGCAGCGGTTCAAGAAGGCGGCTCATCACCACCTTCTCAAGGGCAATTAGGGATGAGCAATAAATGCTGGCCTTGCCAGCGACGCCCACATCCCATGAACGAATAAAAAAAAAAATCTCATTTGCATCTTTCCTTTTAATGAAAATTAAGCCTTCATCTGATGAAGTACCTTTTGACTTCAGTTCGCAGCTTTCTGTCTAATTCATGGAGGTTTTTTTTTCAAGAATTTTTATTAAATTAGAAAAATGCAATACAAATAAAAGCTGTGAATTAACACAAAAGTCATGTCTTTTTATTATGATGCTGAATTGCTAGCGTAACCCTCAAGGTGTTTTAAAATCAGATTTCCACCATCCGCAGTATTTTGCTTCTAGTTTTAAAATCTTGTTTTTTTTCCCCTCCAATGATCTGTTTAATTATTTATCTGCAGTGTTGATTTACTTTGGCAGGATATCAGATGCAGATGCTCGAGCCACATGTGCAGTGTGATGCAGAATGGGCCTCTTCAGTTGCAAATACATTCTAGGAACTTGCATTAATTTTTCTTCATCTGTACTCAACAGCAGAACAGTGTTTGAATTTCACAAATTCGCTTAACTGCAACGTAGAAGAGTCAGCTGTACTCTCTTAAGCCGTCCGTTGTAACTTTGAGTACCTTTTCCACTGACTGTATAGTTATGTACTTTCATTCTTAGTTTTGGAGGAAACTGCCTTCATGTATAAGTGACAGATAAGCGATACATGAACAGGGTCATTGTCTTACAATGATTAAATAGGTCGAATTCCCTTTTTTTAATTACACGAGACTTATACCTGTGTTTTGGGGAATGTCTTCCTCAATTCCATCTTTTTGCGATTAAACCCACTAGTTTACGGTGACCGAGTAAGTCAAATTTAATTTTTATTACATGGGATTACAGGATTTTCTGGGATCTTTACTAGTGTTTTTTTGAGGGTAGGATTTAGTGGTTCCATCCATTTTTTCTGTGGAAAACTATAAATCAGTGGACTATTTCATTTGTTGTAGCACTGAGGGTAACCAGACCAGGAAGGTTGGTGGATGATTTCCTCTGTTACTCGTAGTGAAATCATAAAATACAGTCTTTAAAATTCACATTTACAGTCTTACTACAAAGCAATGTGTGGAACAAATCTCCCTCTACGGAAGATCCCAATTTCAATAACTTTATCCGGATTGTTAGCTGATCTCAGCTGGGGGTAGTGATCAGGGCAGTTTAATTGGCCTAGTGTCCCCAGGCTACGGAGAGGGAATAATTGGAACCCCTGATTACTTTTGTAACATTGCCCACCTCCACTCTTACCTCAGCCAATCCACCACTAAAATTTTCATTCATGCCGTTGTCATCTCCAGATTCAATTATTCCAATGCTTTCCTGGCCAGCCTCCCATAAATCTCAGCTCACCCAAAATTCTGCTGCCTGTATCCTATCCTGCACCAAGTCTTGCTGACCTACGTTGACTTCTAGTCCCCGGACGCCTTAAATTTAAAATCCTCATCTTGTGTTTAAATCCCTCCTTAACTTCACCCCTCCCTACCTCTATAACCTTCTCCAGCCCCAAAACTCTTCCCCCCCCCCCCCCATACACTATTTCTGTGATTCTGTGACTCCGGCCTTTTGTGCATCCCACCCTCCCTCCACCCACCCTAGATAAAAGTAATTCATATGCTAAATGGAAGTTGTTTTCCCCTAATGAATAGGCAATTCATTAGCTTGCCTTGGTAATTGGAAAACATCTCACACTATTGTGTTGCAAAGTGCTTTGATTGCTGTTTATGAACAGAGGGAGATCAAAAGTGACAGTGACACGGGGAGTTAGAAAGGCTGTCAGGTACAGAATACAGTAGAAAACCAGGCAGAATACAGAGTGCAGGGGGAAATTGCAAAAGGATATAAGAAGGGCAAAGAAGTCGTGCTGTATAACTCTATGACGTGCTGTATAACTCTGACTCTCTATTGCTGGAATATGGGATTAGAGTAGACAGGGCTGATGGCCGGCGCGGACACGATGGGCCGAAGGGCCTCTATCCGTGCTGTATAACTCTATGACTCTAAGATTAGCGGGTAACATAAAAGGGAAAAATCTTTTATAAACATAAAAGGATCGTTAAAGCAACGGTGGAGCCGATTAGAGACAAAAAAGTAAATCTTCATGTGGAGGCCTAGGGCATGACTGAGGTACTGTCTTCACAAAAGAAGAGGATGAAGATAAAGTCGCAGTAGAGGAGGAAGGAGTTGAGATATTGGATAGGATAGAAAAGAGGTGCTATATAGGTTGGCATCACTCAAAGTTAACAAGTCACCTGGTCCAGATGGGGTGCATCCTAGGTTGCTGAGGGAAGCAAGGGTGGAGAGCATAAATTCTGACCACAATCTTTCAATCCTCCTTGGATATGGGAATGGTACCAGAGGACTGGAGGATCGCAAATGTTACACCCCTGTTCAAAAAGGGGGAGAGGGCTGAACCTGATAACTACAGGCCAATCAGTCTAATATCAGTGGTGAGAAAACTATTAGAGACCATTGTCAAGGACAAAATTAATTCACACTTGGGTTAATAAGGGACTGCCAGCACGGATTTGTTAATGGCAAATCATTTCTGACTAACTTGATTGAGTTCTTTGATAAAGTATCATAGGCGGTTGACGAAGGTAGTGCAGTAGATGTTATATATATATATATATATATATGACTTTCAAAAGGCATTTGATAAAGTACCACATAACAGACTTATTCGGAAAGTAGAAGCACATGGGATTAAAGGGATGATGGTAACTTGAGTATGTAATTGATAGGAGGCAGAGAGTAGTGGTGAACGGATGTTTTTCTGATTGGAGTGAAGTATGCAGTGGGGTCCCCCAGGGGTCGGTATTGGGACCATTGCTTTTCTTATATATAAATGACCTGGGCTTGGGTATAGGGAGTAGAATTTTGAAGTTTGTGGATGGTGCAAAACTTGGCAATGTAGTAAATAGTGAGGATAGTAGCAGACTTCAGGAGGACATAGATGGACTGGTGAAATGGGCAGACTCATAGCAGATGCAATTTAATGCGAATAAGTATGAAGTGATGCATTTTGGAAGAAACAACATGGAGAGGCAGTATAATCTGAATAGTACTGTTTTGAGGGAGGTGCAAGGGCAGAGGTACTTGGGGTGCATATTCACAAATCTTTGAAGGTGGCAGGGCAAGTTGATACGGCAGTTAAGGAAGCGATTGGGATACTTGGCTTTGTAAATAGGGGCATTGAATACAAAACAAGGAAGTCATGCTAAACCTTTGCAAATCACTGGTTAGATCTCAGCTGAAGTATTGCATACAATTCTGAAAACCACGCTTCAGGAAGGATGTCAAGGCCTTGGAGAGGGCACAGAGGAGGTTTGCCAGGATGATACCAGGGATGATGGACTTCAGTTATGTGGAGAGTCTAGAGAAGCTGGGATTGATCTCATTACAGCAGAGAATGTTAAGGGGAGACCTAATGGAGGTGTTCAAAATTATGAGGAGTTTTGATAGAGCAAGTAGGGAAAAACTTTTTCCTCTGGTAAGTGGGTCGGTAACCAGAGGTCATAGATTTAAAATAATTGGCAAAAGAACTAAAGCAGAAAAGAGGAGAATTTTTTTTTCACACAGAGAGATGTTAAGATCTGGAATGCACTACCTGAAAGAGTAGTGGAAGCAGATTTTATAGGAACTTTCAAAAGACAATTGAACATGTACTTGAAGAGGACTAATTTGCAGGGTTATGGGGAAAACGCTGGGGAGTGGGACTAAATTGGACAGCTCTTTCAAAGAGTCGGCACAGGCACGACGGGCCGAATGACCACCTCCTGTGCTGTAAGATTTTATGATTCTATGTAAGGGTAGTCAGGTTTGAAAAAGAGCTACTTTTAATGTTGGGTTTTTAAGCATCTTCAAAAGGTGATTAACATGCTGAATGAAAGCTGTTTTCCCCAGAAACCTTACAATGGTCAATTCATTAGCTTGTCCAGGTAATTGGAAAACATCTCACACCTATAAAGTGCTTTGATCTTCTGTCTGTCTTTGTGTCTAAACAAAGGGAGATAAAAAGAGGGAGAGACAGGGACACAGGGCGAGTCAGGAAGGCTGAGGGCAGTCCATTTTGTAAAAGGAAAAGTAGTGAGAGCTTTTGCTCAGGCAAGGAGGTTAGAAATGCTGGAGGATATTTACAAGCCATCTTGTTTAAGTCAAGGAAGATGTTCCACAGATGTAGGCTCTTGTGACATGTTCTTCATTTTGTATTATTATGCAAAGGTAAAATGTGCAGAGTGAATTAAGTACGTCCAGTCACAATGGCTGTTCTGTATGTCCACCTTACTGTGAAATAAATCAGATTAACATTTATCTCTGGCCTCCTCTCACCAGGTGTTAGCTTGGTCTGCCTTCTGAGACATTGAAGAAGTACACATGTGGAAGATATGAATATCCAGTTCAGGTCACGAATAGGGTATTGTTGCTACATCCCTGGGTATCATACAAGCAGATATGGGGCAGTGTGAGTCAACTCCCACAAAAGTAAGATAATCAGAACGCTTACAAAAGCGACTGACACCGTGGCACTTGAGAACACAGCAGACCTAAATTTTTAATGCCTGTGTTGTGAAAATGAAGATGAGAGAAAGGCTTTGGCTTTACCAATTTGAATATGAAATCAGCACCCCTGATGGACTAGAGCTAAAGACACTGCTGTGCAGACCAGATGTTCCAGGTTCAATTCCCAGTCTGTGCTTTATTTGTTGATCTCAGCCTACATGTCATTAAGGGTGCTACAATTAGCCACAGCACTTCGGGGCTACAGAGGGTAAAATCAGCCAGGGTTCTTGCCCTGCTAAGTAGGTCCCAGTATAGTATTTAACATGTTTAGACTTGACTGTGATGTCTCCCAAAGTGAATTAGCCCACTGACACTCACTGTCTAGGCTCACGCATGAAGAGTGGCCACTTGCCTTTGGAGGATGCCATAGCGAGCTGCACTCCAGCAAGAGTTGTTGCCTTCATGAAAAGAGGGAAGAAATTTAGTCAAAAAATAAGGTCAACAGTGGCAGTTGAGTCAGCCAAACAGATTAACTCATCAGCTCAGCAGTGTGGCAATCTGAAGCTTCATTTCACACTGTTATAAAAACAAATTTTCCTTTTTCTGTCCGCCAGGGTTCCATGTAAGGAGCTCATCACTTAGGGCAACAGAAATACCCACTGGCTTGTGTGACTGGTCAAGCCACTGGCATCTCGTCTTTCTAAACGGCACAAAGATCTCACTGATCAGAGCTTGCTGACTCTATACATTGCTTCAGGCTTGTTTTGGACTAAAACTTACAGATTGATCTTTACAGTATGATTTATTAAGATTTTTTTCGTAAAGGGAACATGCTGAAGAGCTGTGATTTAATAGGAGCTGAATCTCCAAGGAGAATGGGACTTGGGTAGTACCCATCCAATTTTGAAATGGGGAGTTGTCAATGCCAATTGAAGAGGCTCAATATGTGCGTGAGTGGGCCCGGTTTAGGTCTAAACTGTGCCCACTGTTCAAAGCCATTTGTGGACAGCAAAGTGTGGCAGCTGTAACTGGGCCCAAGAATTCCAAAGTACCACAGGTTACTATTGTAAACCTGACTCATGAGACAACTCATCCTAGAAAATGACCACTTCCTGTCATCTATTTTTATTCTATCTATAGTGTAGGAAAAGTCTTGAGTACAGAGTGCACTTCCTATAAGTCTCATATATCTTGTAATGCTTACCCATCACACTTTGTTAATAACACCCCTATTGTGGGCAACAGCACAGGAGATCTGCTGGTGCTTATGTTCAAACTGAATAAGATGATTATCTGAAATGGTTTTGGTTGCATATGTATTAAATAAATGGCAAAAGTTAACTTGTAATTGGTGCTGCTTGCTATTTGAAGCAGGCCATGTGCATACTCCCCTCTCCTACATGAGCAACAAAATTTAGGCCCATCCATCAATCAAGCTGTTGTTTGCCCTCCAAGCACCTTACCTCTGACATATATTCCTTCTAGGGTCCTCCACTCTTTGACTAGATAGTTCCAACCACAGAAGCACTAAATTCTAGTTCCAGTAAAGTTATCCCCAGTTATTGCTTTTTCTTGTTAATTGCTAGTTGGTTTGTTTTAGAAAAATAAAACTTCTGCTAACACTTGCATTGGATTCTCTCCATTTCTATCAGAAATTGGCACAGTTATGGTTGTTTAATCAAAGAAGATGTGTGTCAATACAGTCTGTTCAAATTTTAATCTAGGTTCGTACTAATCAATGGGCTGAAACCAGCTAATGTGTCTTTGGAAAAAGTGTTGCACTCTTGGTTTTAATCAGTTCTGCAAGATGCTGTATACTTTAATTAAGGTGTGTTTTTCATTTGGGGATTGAGAGATTTACATTCTTTAATTGGTACTTTTACAATTCCTGAGATCAAATTGAAAGCACTTTATTCACTGACAGAATAGGATATAAAGATAATATAATACACATATACTGCTTGCAGCCTTGGATGTTCTCCAAAAGTGGCTGTATGTCTTTCACAAGAGATCTGTCTCGTATTGTTAGGGACATTGCATGCCCATCTATCATATTCGAGCAGACGTATTTAGCACAGATGCTTATAGGGCAATAAAATGCTTCAGCTGAAAAGTAGATTCTGCTATTTATGTGTCGATTAATCCGTAATGGGGTAATGACCAGGTTCCAGTTCTGTCATAACTCAGGTATGGCTATCAGTTTTGTTTTATTGTTTTATTTGGCAGCCTGTTAGACTATTTGTTCGAGTCCTTATCCCAAGTGCTAGTTCAAAATGAAGCACAGTTGAGCACAATATTGGAAAATAACAGCTCTATGGTACAACCGTGGCAATAAATTTAGTTGCTTCTACTCTGAGTATGTGCGATATATACATTTTAACATTTATAGGTAGATAAATAATAATCTGTTCAGTCATTCCAAGTAGGTGCCTATGGCTCAGTCAGTAAAAGCATCACTCTGTGGAACTGAGCTATACGGAGCAGGAAGGCCCCAGCTCCAATCTTCAGTCTGTGCTGAGTTAGCTGATCTCAAGCGGTAGGGACACTGCAGTTGGCCTTAACACCCCTGCATTAGAATAGGGAAAAATTAAGCAACATTTGTACTCCGAATTGTGATCCAGTGCCTCTGGTTGGGAAGTGTGCATACGTTGACATTGGGTGATGAGAGGATCGGACCCGGCTGTGATGCCACTCTGTAGTCGGTCAGCCTGCCGATGCTCCCTGTGTAACTGCACATGAAGAGCAGCATTTACGCCTGATACTGGAGGGCAACGGGCAGTAGTGGAACCGTAAGATGTTATGGATTCAGTTATGACGACAGATTGTATAAACTTGGCTTGCTTTCCCATGAGTTTAGACGGTTGAGGAGTGATGTAATCGAGGTGTTTAAAATGATAAAGGGGTTTGATAGGCATTGTGACAATTTTCCTGCTTTATTTACACTCAGTTGTATCAAACCGCTACAAAGAATTACTGCAGCAGTTCAAGAAGAAAGCCCACCACCGCCTTCTACGGGCAACTAGGGATGGGCAGTAAATGCCAGCCTCACCAATGATGCCCACGTGCCGAGAATTAATTTTTAAAAAATGTTGCCCCTTCATAGCTGGCTACGCTGATTGATTGTACACCCACGTGCAATTTTTTAATTGATAATGAAAACTTATAATACCATTCTTTATTTAATGGAACCCTGGGGGTGCAGCACAGTGATGTTCCAGACTGCATTAAATTGAAACAAATAGCTCTGTGCTTACATATCATGCGAGAAATCGCAATCATCACGCGTTGCAGTTGGTTTTTAGTATTGCATTGTGTCGTTCATTTGCTAAATAGTTTTTTTAAAACAAATGAATCTACCTATGTCTGGTAAGTAGATTTTATATTTACAGTGCTTATATTTATTGATATATATATAAAAAAATACTTTTGTCATCAGTGCCTGTATGTAATGTCTAACAGTAGTTTGTACAGCAAATGAGGTATTGGTTGTAATAATATTGTGTGACTTTAAAGCTTAATTTCTTGCAAGAGGAGAATATTGGAGACAGGAGCGATTTGTGGCCACAGACAGATAAAATGCCTTTGGTGCCAGAACCATTTGCACTAAATACATCATTCATTGGACCTTAGATTTCTTATCGCATTTTCTTTTCAAATAATTTTCTTAGTATATTGATTTGCAGAAGAATTCACATGCTTTCTTGGGTCATTGTAGGGTACAAAGTACGTGCTGCTTTGCAGGTTACATGTGTTGGGGATTCTATGGAGCTACACTGTTCTTCACAACTGGATGGGGTTGGCAGTGTATGGTCATTCCTTGTCCATAGGCTCCAGTCACTCATGGAGCAAAGTGAGGGATCTAGAGCAAGTGATTCATAGTCGGCACCTGGATGTGGAAAACAAGGATGTATGAGCCGCCTCCTTGCAACACCCACTCCCCCCATCTGCACTAAGCCTCCACAACCGAAGTGATGCATAGACCATTCCCTTTCCCCTCCCCCCACCTTCCATTGACCACTCACCTTTCCTTGCTGTTGCAATCCAGTGACTCTTGATTTCAAGACCAGAATTAATCAGCTTGACTTGAATCCAAAATATACTACCTACGTCATTGCCCTGGTTTTATTGATTAGCCGACCACCAGTTCAACATTGAATTCTCTCCGATAGGAAAGCTGTGCTTCAAAGATTATAATGAAAAACTATGGGAGATTGTCAACATTAGTACCGTTTTCAATGGGGGAGGTCTCACCTGTTAAAAATGTAACCATTACCAAGATCAACTTAAAATTGAAGACCCTGCAGAATTTATTTATTTATTTGTTAATTCAGTGCTCATCAAGATTAGGGAAGACAGTGCTCTTTCCATTTTGAGTGTTGGAATCAAGTACAACACAGGCTAAGTGCAGAGTTAACACACGCTGTCCATCAGGCACTTCCTGGTCAGGTTTAGAATGGACTAGGTGCTGAGTGAAAATGCTTAACCCCCATCTTAATTTTAATTTCCTTTAAACTAGTCTCTCCATTGGTATCAATAGTGCTCACGACTTAAATGGACATTTTTAAAGTCAACAGAAACAAAGGGAATGAAACCAAAGGAGACTTTCATCCCATCAGTGTGCACTGGATTCAGACCTGGGAGCCAAAGATGAAAAGTTACTGAGCTAACACACTGTGCCAATCAGTACCCAAAACAGGAACAATTTTAATTCCCACCAGTTTATATATACCATCTTGCTATTGATGGGTTGAAAGTCCCCTCTCTGCTGGCCATAAGGCTCTTCTATGAAATGAGTGTGGATCCACATCATTAAACTGTCCACAATTCAGCACAAAGTAATAGCAAGAGCTAAATAGAGCACAAGCAGTAAAGAGGCAGCAATAAAATAAAGAATGGCAGTAGGATGGACACCAGTCATTTAGAAAGTGGGGCGTTGCCTTATTTTCACTTGACCATCACTATACCTTGCCTCGGGCTGGTTGGCAAAATGGATGACATTTTCTCTTCCACCAACCCTCCCCCACCATAAAAAAAAGAAACAGAAACTGATCTCTGAGGTGGCCTGTCTGGAGCTTGTTACAGACTGTTAAGCCTCCACACATTATTGTTGCTGTATGGTCCATTGTTAGAGAGATAATTCTGCAGAATGGCAGGCTTATTGTCTATAAACTAGTATCAGTAATAGTGGCCATGAAACTACCAGATTGTCGTAAAAATCCATCTGGTTCACTAATATCTTTTAGGGAAGGAAACCTGCCGTCCTTACCCGGTCTGGCCTATATGTGACTCCAGACCTATAGCAATGTGGTTGATTCTTAATCGCTCTCTGAAATGGCCTAGTGGCTCATCACCACCTTCTCAAGGGCAATTAGGGATGGGCAATAAATGCTGGCCTTGCCAGCGATGCCCACATCCCATGAACGAATAAAAAAAAATTCCCACAAGTTTTTCTTCTCTCCTCTCCTGGTGGAGTACAGTTCCACCAGTGCCAGCCACCTTCTGGTTCCTTGCCTGAACGGCCATTCTTCTGGGCAGTGAGTGACATTTATAGAATTACATTGCATGGAATTTACAGCACGGGAACAGGCCATTCGGCCCAACTGGTCTATGCTGGTGTTTATGCTCCACACGAGCCTCCTCCCACCCCTCTTCATCCAATCCTGTTAGCATATCCTTCTATTCCTTTCTCCCTCATGTGCTTATCTAGCTTCCCCTTAAATGCATCTGTGCTATTCGCCTCAACTACTACATGTGGTAGTGAGTTCCACATTCTAACCACTCTCTGGGTAAAGAAGTTTCTCCTGAATTCCTTATTGGATTTATTAGTGACTATCTTATATTTATAACGCCTAGTTTTAGACTCTCCACAAGTGGAAACATCTTCGTCTATCCTGTCAAACCCCTTCATAATATTAAAGTCCTTTATTAGGTCACCCCTCAGCCTTCACTTTTCTAGAGAAAAAAGACCCAGCCTGTTCAGCCTTTCCTGATATTTGTAATCTTTTTTGCACTATGATACCAGAACTGAGAGATTATAACTATCTCCAGTGCCTCTATATCCTTTTTGTAATATGGAGACCAGAACTGTGCACAGTACAAGTGTGGTCTAACCAAAGTTCTATACAAGTTTAACATAACCGTTCTGCTTTTCAATTCTATTCCTCTAGAAATGAACCCCGGTGCTTTGTTTGCATTTTTATGGCCTTGTTAACCCACACAGCAAGTTACAGTAATTTGACAGACGTGCTCAAAAGACAGATCAGTCAATTTCTTTAAAGTTGACCAGTTCCTGGCTAGAGCACATTAGTGTAAAGTGCTGCACTGTACTTGGGAGACCGAGGCACATGTTCTTAGTAGGAATAACATGTTAAACCCCAAATGCTGGAAATTTGAAATAAAAATGCTGGAAATACACAGCACTTCCCTCAGTTTCTGAAGGGAGAAAATATGTGGGAAGAAATCCTGTCCTCTGCTATTCGCACAGGTAAACTTTCCTGGTTACTATCCAGTGGCCACTGCAGGAAAGTTTGCAGATGAGGTCGGGATTTGGCTGCACTTCAGTGTCTTCTTCTCTCCACCACCTGGCACTCCCAGAGGCATTGAAACCAATTGTAGCTTCCCTATTGCCACTTGAAGTTGAGATCAGCTTACTTAACACAAACCTAGGGTTGCCAAAACTCCAGGATCATCCTGGAGTCTCCCAGAATTAAAGATCAATCCCCGGTACACTCCTGCAAGCGACCTAGGAGAAAGGTTATGGGGCATTTTCTTCTCCCGCTTCACTCCAGCAGACTTGCAACAAACAGCACGGCCGCAACGCACCCAGGATGCGATGCAACCCAGGCGCATGCTTGCTCCAATAAGACTACACGATGGATAGAGCAGTTTCTGGAGTGCAGAGGGTTGTGGGTATTGTAGACGCCATTATTGACCAATTGGCAGGAGAACTGAAGTGTTGGGTGGCCAATGGCAGGAGCATGGGGCCAGGTGGCCATGTGATGAAACCTCCCAGAATACAGTCCAACCAGACATGGCAACCCTACGCAGAGTTCAAATCTGGGTCCTTCTGGCCTATATGAGTCAGTATCACAAAACTTTTTCCCAACTGGCTATCTCAGTGGCTGGGGAAATATTCACTTGCAGATTTGATATTATTATTGTTCCTTAAGAGGTTTTTAATTTGAATAAATACATAGCAATAGATTTTAGCAAAATGTGCAGGAACAATAGTATGCGGCAATGTTTCCAAGGCCTCCTAATTTTATATGAACTTCTTGATTGCCAGTTTATTTTGTAAATGTTCAAGTTGTTAAACTGATTCTTAATGAGGAATTCTAATCAAAACTTACCCTGCATACGGTTTTAACAATGCAGTGATTTGTCTTTCCTGTTAGGTATGTGCCAGAATAATCCAGTTGATTTAATGCCCATCAGTATCAGTCTTCCCCAGAAGTGAAATGCAGAGTTCCCCTCATGGTCTCGTGGATAAACGCACTGCTCAGTGCAGTTCTAAACTGTATACATATATATATATATATATTAGAACTGCACTGTGCTATATATATATATATATCATTGTGTTTAAAATTGCTCCATGGACTTGCCCCTCCCTTTCTCCATCACTTGTCCACAAAAAGCAGGACAAATCCAATCCGGCCAATTACCGCCCCATCAGTCTACTCTCAATCATCAGCAAAGTGATGGAAGTTGTCGCCAACAGTGCTATCAAGCGGCACTTACTCACCAATAACCTGCTCACCGATGCTCAGTTTGGGTTCCGCCAGGACCACTCAGCTCCAGACCTCATTACAGCCTTGGTCCAAACATGGACAGAAGAGTTGAATTCCAGAAGTGAGGTGAGAGTGACTGCCCTTGACATCAAAGCAGCATTTGACTGAGTGTGGCACCAAGGAGTCAAGTAAAATTGAAGTCAATGGGAATCAGGGGGAAAACTCTCCAGTGGCTGGAGTCATACCTAGCACAAAGGAAGATGGTCGTGGTTGTTGGAGGCCAATCATCTCAGCCCCAGGGCATTGCTGCAGGAGTTCCTCAGGACAGCGTCCTAGGCCCAACCACCTTCAGCCTCTTCATCAATGACCTTCCCTCCATCATAAATTGGGATGCTCGCTGATTGCACAGTGTTCAGTTCCATTCACAACCCCTCAGATAATGAAGCAGTCCGTGCCTGCATGCAGCAAGACCTGGACAACATCCGGGCTTGGGCTGATAAGTGGCAAGTAACATTCACGCCAGACATGTGCCAGGCAATGACCATCTCCAACAAGAGAGAGTCGAACCACCTCCCCTTGACATTCAACGGCATTACCATCGCCGAATCCTCCACCATCAACATCCTGGGGGTCACCATTGATCAGAAACTTAACTGGATCAGCTGCATAAATACTGTGGCTACAAGAGCAGGTCAGAGGCTGGGTATTCTGTGGCGAGTGACTCACCTCCTGACTCCCCAAAGCCTTTCCACCATACACAAGGCACAAGTCAGGAGTGTGATGGAATACTCTCCACTTGCCTGGATGTGTGCAGCTCCAACAACACTCAAGAAGCTCAACACCATCCAAGTCAAAGCAGCCCGCTTGATTGGCACCCCATCCACCACCCTGAACGTTCATTCCCTTCACCACCGGCGCACAGTGGCTGCAGCGTGTACCATCTACAGGATGCACTGCAGCAACTCGTCAAGGCTTCTTCGACAGCACCTCCCAAACCCGCGACCTCTACTACCTAGAAGGACAAGGGCAGCAGGCACATGGGAACAACACCACCTGCACGTTCCCCTCCAAGTCACACACCATCCCGACTTGGAAATATATCGTCGTTCCTTCATCGTCGCTGGGTCAAAATCCTGGAGCTCCCTCCTAACAGCACAGTGGGAGAACCGTCACCACACGGACTGCAGCGGTTCAAGAAGGCGGCTCACCACCACCTTCTCAAGGGCAATTAGGATGGGCAATAAATGCTGGCCTTGCCAGCGAAGCGCACATCCCATAAACGAATTTAAAAATAACCTCCTCCAGGCTATAATCCCACCCACGAACTATCCATTCCTCTGACTCTGGCCTCTTGTGTATTCACCCTCCCTGCTCCCCACCACTGGTGGCTGTGTCTTCAGTTGCACAGGTCCCACTCCCTGAAATTTCATCCTTAAACCTCTCCACCTCCCTCTACTCTATTAAGACTCTCTTTGAGACCCACCTCTCTGACCAAGCTTTTGTTCTCCCCTCCTAATCTCTCCCTCTCTGGATTGGCATCCATTTCCTCGTGCTTATGCCTGTGGATGTTTTTCTGTGTGAAAGATGCTATATAAATGAAAATTGTTGTTACAATTGGCTGCAGTTCCCCTGCGCTAGGGATGGGAGAGTTCAGCCAGACAGCTCACTCCTAATTGCTGGTAAGCGACATACACATCACTCAAACCCCTCCTAAAGCAGATGAAGCCAGTGCCTGCCTTGCTATGCCTGGAATAATCAGTTCTGGTGGTAACAAATATATGTATGAGGGTTTCAGTGGCAGATGGATTGAAGCAGACAGTGTTGTGGAGGTGGAAGTAGGTGATCGATATGATGGAGAGCATATGGGATTGGAAGCTCAGTTCGGGGTCAAACAAGGGGCTGAGGTTGCACACGTGTGGTTCAGCCTGAGGCATTGGCAGGGGAAGGGGATGGAGGGCACTGATGAGGGTACGAAGTTTGTAGTGGGGTCCAAAGACAACGAGGGTAATTGTAACCTAACCCACCGGCGGTAAAGGGGCAGGTTCGAGTTTGCCACCTGTTTTGATTTTAATGGAGCGTAAAATTGAGCGGAGTATAAAATGAGCAGCTGACGGAACCCGTCCTGTTCCCAGCATGCCGGTTACGTTAAATTGCCCTGAATGGCTTTGATCTTCCCAATGTTTAACTGGAGCAAGTTACAGCTCTTCCGAGACTGGATATTGGACGAGCAGTCTGACGACAGAGACAGTGATGAGGTAAAGCTGGGTATCTCTGCGTATATGCGGAAGCTGACCTCGTGTCTGCAGATGATGTTGCCAGTGGGCTACATATAAATGAGAAAAAGAAAGGAGCCAAGTATGAATATCTACTTTATAAACCAGATGGGATAGATATTGGAGGTGACAGTACGGGGTGTTAAGAGAAGTCATTACAAGGGATGCTCGTCTTATAGGTAAAAGTGGAATCAAGTAAGTACAGTCCCATGTAGATGGATAGCAGAGAAGAGGTGTTGGAGGAGGATGATGTGGTCGACTATGTTGAAGACTGCACACAGCTTGATGGATAATGCACCATAGTCGTAGAGAATCACATTTGTGACTTTAGTCAAAGCTTGAATATTGACTGTAAGGCAGCTTCCTCTGGAATAGGGATACAAGTTTTTCTTTTTTCATAAGTGAGGGATTTATAAAAATAGTTTTTTGTTCTGATGTTTCCATTGAAGGCTGCAGACTAGTAATTAAATTACTAGGATTTACCAGCGAAGTCAACTGGCGAGTCTGGAAAATTCCTGAGAGATTTACCTGTAAATTCACCGATCCCGCGAAAGTGTTGATTGTTTCTGTAAAGGGTACCACACTGAGAATCATCTGTCTGAAAGTATTGCGTTGAAAATGCTTGTTAAGCACTGATACTTTTATCGAAGCCTGGGTCTGTGAAGATTAGGGCAGGTAATGAAGTGCTGCCTGTGCCCATGGAGCCATACTCCGACATCACTCAATGTCTTTACAAGATGGAAGAATAAGGAGAGAAGATTGATGGGGTTAAAAAGAAAAACACTACACTTCTTTGCTCATCTCCATTCTACTTTATAACCTGTGGAAAGTTTGGTGCATGTTAAACAATGTTTGGTGTACAGCCACTAAAAGCTGCAACAGCAAGTCAACCCACACAAGGTTAACTCTATCTACTTGGAGCAGATTCAAGCCAAGGTTTCCGAGTTGAGGACAAGACCAGGCTTACTACTGAGTTATTGATCAAAGCATTAACAGCCTGTCTAAAGCATGTTATCATTAGAATGTGGTGCTATCATATAGACTGGACAAATCAAATTGGCAAAGGCAGTCTGGAGGAGGAGTTTATGGAATGCATTTGAGATAGTTTCCTACAACAATACATCATGGAACCAACCAGGGAACAGGCTATTTTGGATCTTGTATTGTGTGATGAGACAGGGTTAATTAGTAATCTCACAGTAAAGGATCCTCTGGTGAAGAGTGATCATAATATGATAGAATTTCAGATTGAGTTTGAGAGTGACGTACTTAAGTCCGAAACGAGAGTCTTAAACTTAAATAAAGCCAATTACATAGGTATGAGGGGAGAATTGGCTAAGGTAGATTGGGAAATTAGATTAAAAGGTATTACGGTAGGTAAGCAATGGCAAATATTTAAAGAAATATTTCAATATTCTCAACAAATATACATTCCATTGAGAAATAAAAATTCCACAGGAAAAGTGATTCATCCGTGGCTAACTAAAGAAGTTAAGGATAGTATTGGATTAAAAGAAGAGGCCTATAATGTTGCAAAGAAGAGTAGTAAGCCTGAGGATTGGGAGAGTTTTAGAAACCAGCAAAGGACGACCAAAAAATTGATAAAAAGAGAGAAAATAGAATATGAAAGTAAACTAGCAAGAAATATAAAAACAGATTGTAAGAGCTTCTACAAGTATGTAAAAAGGAAGAGAGTAGCAAAAGTAAATGTTGATCCCTTAGAGGCTGAGACAGGAGAAATTATAATGGGGAATAGGAAATGGCAGAGACGTTAAACAAATATTTTGTATCTGTCTTCATAGTAGAAGGCACAGAAAAGCATACCAGAAATAGTGGGGGACCAAGGGGCTAATGAGAGTGAGGAACTTAAAGTAATTAATATCAGGAGAGAAAAAGCACTGAAGAAACTAATGGGACTAAAAGCTGATTAAATCCCTTGGACCTGATGGCCTACATCTGAGGGTTCCAAAAGAGGTGGCTGCAGAGATAGTGGATGAATCAGTTATGATCATCCAACAAACCCTAGATTCTAGAACAGTCCCAGCAGATTGGAAAGTAGGAAATATAACCCCGCTATTCAAGAAAGGAGGGAAAGAGAAAACAGGGAACTATAGGCCCGTTAGCCTGACTTCAGTCATTGGGAAAATGCTGGAATCCATTATTAAGGAAGTGGTAACAGGGCACTTAGATAATCATAATATGATTAGGCAGAGTCAACATGGTTTTATGAAAGGGAAATCATGTTTGACAAATTTATTAGAGTTTTTTGAGAATGTGACTAGCAGGGTAGATAAAGGGGAACCAGTGGATGTAGTATATTTGGATTTTTAAACGGCATTCGATAAGGTGCCACATGAAAGGTTGTTACGCAAGATAAGGGCTCATGGGATTGGGGGTAATATATTAGCATGGACAGCGGGTGGTTAACAAACAGACAGTAGGGATAAATGGGTAATTTTCAGGTTGGCAGACTGTAACTGGTGGAGTGCCGCAAGGGTCTGTGCTTGGGCCTCAGCTATTTACAATCTATATAGGAACAGGAGTAGGCCATTCAACCCCTCGTGCCTGCTCCGCCATTTGATAAGATCATGGCTGATCTGTGATCTAACTCCATGTACCCGCCTTTGGCCCATATCCCTGAATACCTTTGATTGCCAAAAAGCTATCTATCTCAGATTTAAATTTAGCAATTGAGCTAGTATCAATTGCTGTTTGCGGAAGAGAGTTCCAAACTTTACCACTCTGTGTAGAAATGTTTTCTAATCTCACTCCTGAAAGGTCTGGCTCTAATTTTTAGACTGTGCCCCCTACTCCCAGAATCCCCAACCAGCGGAAATAGTTTCTCTCTAACCACCCTATCCGTTCCCCTTAATATCGTATAAACTTCAATCAGATCACCCCTTAACCTTCGAAACTCCAGAGAATACAACCCCAGTTTGTGTAATCTCTCCTCGTAACTTAACCCTTGAAGTCCGGGTATCATTCTAGTAAACCTACGCTGCACTCCCTCCAAGGCCAATATGTCCTTCCGAAGGTGCGGTGCCCAGAACTGCTCACAGCACCCCAGGTGCGGTCTAACCAGGGTTTTGTATAGCTGCAGCATAACTTCTGCCCCCTTGTACTCTAGTCCTCTAGATTAGTATTAATGACTTAGATGAAGGTATCGAGTGTAATGTATCCAAGTTTGCTGACGATACAAAGCTAGGTGGGAAGGTAAGCTTTGAGGAGGACACAAAGAGTCTGCAAAGGGATATAGACAGGTTAGGTGAGTGGGCAAGAAAGTAGCAGATAGTGTATAATGTGGGGAAATGTGAAGTTATTTACTCGCTTTGGTGGGAAGAATAGAAAAACAGAATATTTTTTAAATAGTGAGAACCTATTAAACATTGGTGTTCAGAGGGATTTTGTTGTCCTCGTACAGGAAACATAAAAAGTTAGCATGCAGGTCCAGCAAGCAATTAGGAAGGCAAATGACATGTTGGCCTTTATTGCAAGGGGGTTGGAGTACAGGAAGTCTTACTACAATTGTACAGGCTTTGGTGAGACCTCACCTGGAATACTGTGTACAGTTTTGGTCTTCTTATCTAAGGAAGGGTATACTTGCCTTAGAGGCGGTGCAACGAAGGTTCACTAGATTGATTCCTGGGATGAGAGGGTTGTCCTATGAAGAGAGATTGAGTAGTATTGGCCTATACTCTCTGGAGTTTAGAAACACATAAGATTCTGAGGGGGCTTGACAAGGTAGATGCTGAAAGGTTGTTTCCCCTGACTGGAGAGTCTAGAATTAGGGGGCATAGTCGCAGGATAAGGGGTTGGCCATTTAAGACTGAGTTGAGGAGGAATTTCTTCACTCAAATCTTGTGAATCTTTGAAATTATCTACCCCAGAGGGCTGTGGATGCTGAGTCATTGAATATATTCAAGGCTGAGATAAATAGATTTTTGAACTTTAGGGGAATCGAGGCATATGGGGATCGGGCAGGAAAGTGGAGTTGAGGTCGAAGATCAGCCATGATCTTATTGAATGGTGGAGCAGGCTCAAGTGGCTATATGGCCTACTCCTGCTCCTGTTTCTTATGTTCTTATGCTTCTGATGAATTTATTCTGAACATTTACAAAGTATCAGCTATTTCTTCACCCAGATCATTGACAAAGTACCAGAGATCAAAAAAGAAGTTTTGAGGGTTACATCAAAATGAATTTTTTTCAAATTATTTATGTGACGCTCTACTGCTCAAGTGCTTACAAGGTAAAAGCTTTTTAATTGGGAAACCAAAATGAAGGATTTGTGTAAGATACTGCTGAAGCTTAAAAGCGTAAAAGATGAGATAAATTATAAAGTGACAACGAGATTGGGTCTTAAAAGTCTGAAGACTGCAGGAGAGAGGGAAGACTGATGAAGGTAAGGAGTTCCGGCAAGGCCTCAATTTTAAAATTCTTATCCTTGTCTTCAAATCCCTCCATGGCCTCGCCCTTCCCTATCTCTGCAACCTCCTCGAGTCCTACAACCCTCCAAGATCTCTGCACTCCTCCAATTCTGGCCTCTTGCGCATCCCTGATTTTCATCACTCCACCTTTGGCGACCATGCCTTCAGCTGCCTAGGCCCTAAGCGCAGAAATTCCCTCCCTAAACTTCTCCACCTCTAACTTTCTCTCTTCCTTTAAGATGCTCCTTAAAACCTACCTCTTTAACCAACCTTTAGTCACCTGTCCTAATATTTCTTTATGTGGCTCGGTGTCAGATTTTGTCTGATAACACTCCTGTGAAGCGTCTTGGGATGTTTTACTACATTGAAGACGCAATATTAATACAAGTTATTGTTGTTGTTGAGGTCCTGGTGAAAAAATTAGTTAAATGTGAAGTGAGGATTTCAACTCAGTGAGGACATATAGAGGAGGAGAAACAGAAGGATGGTATTATTTGCAGTTTAGAAGGTACAACAAAGGAACGCTGACCATAGTAGTATTAATAAAGTAGAGAAAAACAGGAAAGGTTGCCAAGGAGATAAAGAGGTTGGAGGCTGGACATGAGAGAAGGATCACCTGTCAGATGACTAGATTTTTCTTGTATCTTGTCTGGAAGTGTGAGAGAGATGCTATGGGAGCCTGGATTTGAGACCTTTCACGTGTTTTTGGACTTGGGCTTAATAATAGAGAATAAGAGGAAAACAAGTGCTTGTTGCGCAGAAGGAAACAAAACTGTTGGAGACTGTTATTAATGGAGGAGATGTGGGAATTCCATTTGAGGTCATTGGAGACAGTGAAGCTGAGAACGTTGATGGATGGCGGACTAAAGAAGGAGCCAAATCTAAGATGGTAGCTGTTGGTTAGACTTGCAAGAGAAATGAAGAAACTGTCTTTGAAGAACTGGAAGAAACAACATTTTCACTCCCCAACAAAGATGTAGTGATTCAGTTATTAGAGGTTGTGACCAATGAGGGCATGTGATCGGAAACAAGTTGATGAATAAAGTGTGCATAGAGTTGAATGATGAATGGAGGAGGTCGTTGATATGAAAAAGGAACAAAGCAGGGGAGAAGTTAGAGCCTTGAGCAACACTTAGTTGATGGGGAAAACAAGAACCTGAGGATGAGCCATCAACTAACTACAATAGATAGATGCAAAATCACCTCCAACATTGCTTTGATGGGACAGCATCTAATGGTAATATGTTTGGAGCTGCATGGTACCAGACTCTGTCAAAGACATTGGAGATGTCTTTGTCAGTCACAAATCATTCATTAAGGTGTTCAGAAGCAAAGATCCAGAGATGTGTAACCTAGGCAACAAAGGAGCAGCCATGCTGAAAATCACAATCATCGGGTCCATGGAGTAAGCCAGAAGTTTCTAAGTGGTGAATATTTAAGAGTTAACAGCAGCTTCCCAAAGTTGCATGATAAGGACTCTCATCTATTGATGGCTGGCAGTGAATCAATGCCGGGATCATCTTCTCCTGATTGGGATTCTTCCTATATTGCTACCAGTGAATGCAAGCTCCTAGATGCTGACACTTGTGCTTAATACTACATTGGTTTGTGGGTCAGATAGCCTGCATTACCTGGTTGGCTTCACTATGCTTCAGATAAAGTCATATCACCTCACATTTACACTGCATTTCGTTGCCCTATCTCACAAAACACAAATGATGGTGCACGTTCTCAGTAAAATCATGTTGTGACATATATCTACGCGTGACATTTATTTTGTCCAATTATTTTTATACACAGCATAAGTCGAACAGTGTGGTTCATAGAAACTAGGGGATCTTACTCTGCAACAACCCATTGAAACTAATATTTTACTCTGCATTAACCCATTGAAACTAGGGGACTTTACTCTGCGTCGACCCATTGAAACTAAGACTTTACTCCGCATTAACCCATAGAAACTAGGGGAATTTACTCTGCATCAACCCCATGAAACTAGGGGATTTTACTCTACATCAACAATTGAAACTAGGGGACTTTAGTCTGCATTGACCCATGCTATCTGTAGCAGACCTGGTACAGTACCTAATGTATATGAAAAATGTTTCTTTCTCCTTCCCTAACATTCCTCATCTTTATGACACAAAAATGCAAAAAATGGAATGAAGTGAAAGAAGCATCACATCAGACCCAATTCTTTCCCACCTGGCATCCGTACCTGCACACTTCGTTCGATCGGGCATTACCAACCAGAAACCAAAAGCCGGAATACCAGTTGATGTAAACCCTCCTATAATCAAAGGAGTGCTCAGACCAATTGTAGTACGTCTACACTTCCCAAGCAAACTCAGCACAGTTCGAGGATCAAACTTGGGATCTTCCTTCTCTACGTGGCTCATTCTGTTTTATGTATTTGATCATTTCAAGGTGAATAAGAGTAATGTGTTTCAATTTTAGTAGATGTATAAAGGAAATCAAAGCATAGAATAAAACCTTCAATCATCTTTTCAAATATAGTTAACATCTTTTGAGTTGCGGTTCTGTAGGATTCTTTTACGATTTTCATCAGCACTCAACAAAAATCCAGTGTTCTGCAGAAACGCTATTCAAACCATGAAAGTAAAAAGTTACAGTAATTTCTTTGACAACTACAATGGGTATAATTGTGAAGAATAAGTGACTGCAAAGTGTTCTGACTCGCTTCCTCACCACAAGGGGTGGAAGAATTACCTAGCTATTCATGGCAGGTGTGTGTCATACATTAATTAATGTTAATGGCTTACCTTAGTGGATTCCTTCAGGTCAGCCACCTTTTCACAGACATCCTTTCAGGTTCACCGGGTTAACAAGGCAGAATTCACTTGCTCACAATTTCTTCACCTCTCTGGCAAAGGAGGCACTTACGAGGAGATAGCCCTCCATCCTATGGATTGTGCCCCCTCTGTTTCCTCACTTCTCAGAGGAGTATCTCTTATTTTCTTTCCTCCTGAAACAAAATTGCTCAACAAACAGGTGTACTGTTTTGACATGCACTAATTCAAAGCCGTAGTGCTTTAACAGGTGTTGGGCAGGATTATTGCAGATGATGTTTCATTGGCTCCCCATGAAGAATCGTTATAGCATACACCACCTCTTCCCAAACAGAGTAAAGTTGTCTGTTGAGGAGTGTGCATTATAATCCTGATGTGGAGATGCCGGTGATGGACTGGGTGGACAGATGTAAGGAGTCGTACAACACCAGGTTATAGTCCAACAGCTTTATTTGAAATCACAAGCTCCGAAAGCTTGTGATTTCAAATAAATCTGTTGGACTATAACCTAGTGTTGTACGACTCCTTACATTAGAATCCTGACACACTGAGCAGTGCTCAGATGACCATTCTTTACTACAAATAACTCTGGTGAGAACGTGCTTATTTAGGGTTATCTATTTTTTTTTTAAAAAGGACAGATCTGGAGCAGTTGAAGCTAAGTTGAAGGTATTTTTAATTTTTCTTGAAGGAATTTGTGCCTTTCCTTGCTGGTTCCAGTAAGTTGATATTCATTAGTGTTGAGACATTCTTGCAGTCTTGTTTCTGTCAGTTTGCTTTGATGTACCGTGACAGAATTTGTGTGGCTTTATTTTCTTCTAGTAGAACATGTCTAGAGCACTGACAATGCTTCTATCTTATTTTCATTTCTCCCTCCTCTTCTCCTGAAGGTACTGACTCATCCTGTCACATAGTTTGATAGATGCCAGCAGCCCTCGACTAGCTCAGATTACATAGTGCATCACAGCTCACAATATCTCTCTGTCACCCGACATTCATGCATCCACTTTCTAAAACTGGACTGGGCATTTAAAAAATATGTATGTGTTCGCGCTCGCACTAACAGACAGCCCTACTTTGTGAGCGCACTGTTTTGCACGTCCGATCGGCTTCTATTTTGTGCATACACCAGCGGACAATTTCTCACATGCATACACATCCTATTTTAAATCTAGCCTTGAAGCACCAGATCTTTTCAAATATCACCATTCAAAATCGGACAGGTTATCTTCCGAACTGCCCAGCAAGGACTACTGAATGTGCTCAGCAGCAGGAGCACTGGCTGATTTTCTCTTCTCCCTAGCTCAAGGATACTAATTGTAGCACTGAACTGCCATCCCAGCTAAGATCTGTTAAATCAATACAAAACCATAGATCAAATGTGGGATCTTCCTGGTTTACATGGCTCACTACCACTGTTTTATTTATACCATGATCTGCACTAACAATAGAAAATGCTTGTGAGCTCTGGCTAAGCTGACACTGTAAAGGCTTTCTGCTTTCTACATTGGTCTTGATACAGTAATCAAGATATGAGTACAAGTAAATGATAAGAACATAAGAAATAGGAGCAGGAGTAGGCCATATGGCCCCTCGAGCCTGCTCCGCCATTCAGTAAGATCATGGTTGATCTTTGGCCTCAACTCCACTTTCCCGCCCTATCCCCATATCCCTTGATTCCCCTAGAGTCCAAAAATCTATCGAGCTCAACCTTGAACATATTCAATGACTGAGCATCCACAGCCCTCTGGGGTAGAGAATTCCAAAGATTCACAACCCTCTGAGTGAAGAAACTCTTCCTTCTCTGAGCCTTAAATGGCCAACCCCTTATCCTGAGACTATGCCCCCTAGTTCTAGACTCTCCAGCCAGGGGAAACAAATCTCTCATTTGATCTCTCAGCATCTACCCTGTCAAGCCTCCTCAGAATCTTATATGTTTCAATGAGATCACCTCTCCTTCTTCTAAACTCCACAGAGTATAGGCCCATTCTACTCAATCTCTCCTCATAGGACAATCCTCTTATCTCAGAAATCAATCCAGTGAACCTTCGTAATCTTTTTGTTATATTTCAAAATGTACTTTATTTCATAAAATTTAAAGATACACACGGTTTACACACAGTTCAAATAGAGGGCACAAAATGCAGCACAGCAGTTCAAAGCAATACAGTACAGATTGTATGCACTATGATCTCATTGTTACAATTTTAAAACACAGTACATATTTTCCAATACATTCTGTACAGTACAAGGTGGAATGGCTTTATACAGTGGCCTTTCCCCGTAGGGCCTTTGTGTAGGTTGCACCTCGCTTCAGTGTGTCCCGTAGCATGTACTCCTGGACCTTGGAGTGTGCCAGTCGGCAACACTCGGCTGTGGACAACTCCTTCAGTCGCCTCTTAGGCAAGTATATCCTTCCTTAGATAAGGAGACCAAAACTGTACTCAGTACTCCACGTGTGGTCTCACCAAAGCCCTGTACGATTGTAGCGAGACTTCCTTGCTCTTGTACTCCAATCCCGTTGCAATAAAGGCCAACAGGCCGTTGCTTTCCTAATTGCTTGCTGTACCTACATGCTAACTTTTTGTGTTGTTTTTATGGGGACACCCAGGTATCTCTGGACACCAACATTTAATAGTTTCTCACCATTTAAAAAATATTCCGTTCTTCTATTCTTCCTACCAAAGTGAATAACCTCACATTTCCCCACATTATACTTCATTTGCCACCTTCTTGCCCACTCACTTAACCTGTCTATATCCCTTTGCAGACTCTTTGTGTCCTCCTCACAGCTTACTTTCCCACCTAGCTTTGATTCGTCAGCAAACTTGGATACATTACACTTGATCCCTTCATCTGAGTCATTAATATAAATTGTAAATTGCTGAGGCCCAAGCTCTGATCCTTGCAGCACCCCACTAGTTACAGCCTACCAACCTGACAATGACCCGTTTATCCCTACTCTCTGTTTTCTGTTCGTTAACCAATCCTCTATCCATGCTAATATATCACTCCAACACTATGAGCCCTTATCTTGTGTAACAACCTTTTATGTGGCATCTTATTGAATGCCTTTTGAAAATCCAAATATACTACATCCACTGGTTCCCCTTTATCTACCCTGCTAGTTATATCCTCAAAAAACTCTAATAAATTTGTCAAACATGATTTCCCTTTCATAAAACTATGTTGACTCTGCCTAATCATATTATGATTTTCTAAGTGCCCTGTTACCACTTCCTTAATAATGGATGAGTAAATTATTATTCTTATCGGTATACATGTAGAGTATTATATATGATAGAACCAGGCTTCGCCCTAATTCATGTCCTCACTGTTGTGTGGAAATTCTTTCAGAATATTTTGACTCGTTGTTTCGAGTCTTACTCAGCTTCTTACTGTATTCAGATCATTGCTTAAAAGTTTTTCATACTCATTAGTGTCCTTGAGTGATAAAGGGCCCGATATTAGGAGGGAGGCGGGTTGGCAGCGGGGGGTCGATTGGGCGCGTGGGTAATGCGCCCAGTGAAATCGGTGGGTTTGGCATGCGATCATAAGTAAATTGAAGCCACTTGGCTTTCAGGTTTCGCGCTGGAAAGCTGCGCAGCAGGCAGACTGCGCACCCGCATCATAGGCTGTCAGCTGGAGGAGCCCTATTTAAAGGGGCAGTCCTCCACTGACTGATGCTGCAGAAAATAGGCAAAATTACAGCATGGAGCAGACAGAAGGCTGCTCCCAGGTTTAATGATGCCTCACTCCAGATCTTACTGGATGGGGTGAGGAGAAGGAGAGAGATCTTCCACCCTGTGGATGGGAGGACGTGGCCTGCCTCTGCCACCACGAAGGCCTGGCTCGAGGTGGCAGAGGAGGTCACCAGCACCACCAACATATCACGCACCTGCATACAGTGCAGGAGGCGCTTCAATGACCTAACCAGGTCAGCCGAAGTGAGTACTCTTACTCATTCCCCTATACTCCGTCTACCACATCACCGCCCCCACCGCACATCTCCTTCTGCATTGCCAACACTACTCACACCTACTGAACCCTCATCCTCATCTTACCTGCACTTCCTCACCTCCCCAGTACTCATCCCACCACTACCACTCAACCCAATCCTCATACAATCTCATAGCTCTGTATCATACTCACCCTCTCATGCATCTCTTTCACGGTGAGCCTCACCCAACCTGCCACTACCTATGCTGCAGCCACAGGGCATGCATCACGTATGTGTGTAGGAAGCGTAAGGCAAGCGTGTCGTGAGCATGAAGGGGATGCACAAGGGTGTTTGAGGGTTTGTCATGGTTTTTACTTATATTTGATTTCTGATCAACTCACATTACATATTATATTGTCACCGCTACTGCCACGTCTTGGCCATTCTTGACTAGCTTGTGCAATAAGGCCCTTTCATGAGGTTCTCCTTGAACACCCTTGATGCCACCCATTGGGTCACCCTACAGTGGTAGTTGCACGACTACTTTGTGCAGGTGTCTGTTGCGCAGCACTGTGTTGTGTAGTTCCACTTGGCGGAGGTGGACGGCGTGCCTGGGGCGGTTGTTGATGTTGCTCGTCCTCCAATGGAGTGATGAATGCAGCTATGGAACCCCCACCATCCTGACGGTGTGAGTGTGAGGGGGTCCGCAAAGTAGCTAAATGTGTTTGGACAGTAGAGTTTAGGGTATAATTTAATAATTTGGAGTGTGGAGACAACGGTGTGGCAGGCAAAACTTTGTCTGAGGTGATAGAGTGCCCTGCTGCAATGAATGAGGTATTCCCTTCAACTGTTAAGGAATCCTCTGCATCTCCCAATGGCTGCTGACTGAAACACGTCTGCAACAACAGATAGTGTTTCCCACAGCATGGGAAACACGCTGAGGAGAGTCCAAAATCACATCCCTGCTAAAATCTCTTCCCAATGAGGTCTGTCAACGACCTCAAGTACCTCCCTAACTATCTAAACTGTCATCCCGCCGGCTTTAATTGCCTGTGGGAGTCCCGCACGCGGGGGCTGCGCGCGCACCAATTCGTGTCATTGGGGAACCCGGAAGTAGGCGGGTTGGAGCTGGGCTCCGAACCCGCTCCGGGATTCCCCAATTTTAGGAACCCCCCCGCTACGAACGCACCCGCTCGGCCATCCTAAAATTGACCCCAAAGTGTTTGTTTCTCCTTCAGTTGCAAGTGTGTTGGAGATTACTGGTGCTTGATTAAGCAGTAATGATGGTTTTACCTTGGTTTTGACTCTGGCCTATTGTGCACCCTCCCTCCATTCACCCCACCTTTGCCAGCCGTGACTTCAGCCTTCTTGACCACACTCTGGATTTCCCTCCCTCAACCCCTTCGTGTTTTTACCTCCAAGGCCCTCCTTAAACCCACTTCCTTGTCCAAGCTTTTGGTCACCCCTCCTAATATCTTCTTTTGTTTGAAGCCTTGGGATTTTTTTTCTACATTAAAGGCACTATATATTTGCAAGTTGTTATAGTTTTGATACTTGTGCAAGATTTTGTTCTGCACAATTCTTTGTCAGGCAAAAATTCTGGTACATAATCAGCAAATAGTGAAGGTTCTGCTATTTTTGGATTTTCTTTTATGGGCAACCTGGCTTCAGGGGAGTGAGACATTCTTCCTGTTTGAGTATTATGTATGGACATGCTTTCATTCTGGTTTAGACGATCGTTGGCATGTGCTCTAGGAGGGCCTGGGTGCTTGCTCCCAGGTATCCCTACACAAATCTCCACGGTTTACTACTCTCAGTATGCATCAGTATATATGTGTGTTTAAAAGAAATGTCTTTCCTCTTTTCAGAAACTGAGGGAACTGCTGTGAATTTCCAGCATTCTCTGTTTTTACTTCAGATCCCCAGCATTTGGGGTTTAACATGTTATTCCTAAGAAGAACAAGTGCCTCACTCTCCCAAGTGCAGTGCAACACTTTACACCACTGTGCTCTGACCAGGAACTAGCCAACTTTAAGGAAGTTGACCAATCTGTCCTTTGGGCACCTTAACCTGTCAAATTACTGCAACATGCTGTGCAGGTTAACAAGGCCATAAAAATGCAAACAAAGCACTGGGGTCCATTTTTAAAGGAATAGAATTGAAAAGCAGAGAAGTTATGTTAATCTTGTATAGAACTTTGGTTAGACCATACTTGTACTATGCACAGTTCTGGTCTCCATATTACAAAAAGGATATAGAGGCATCTCCCCAGTACAGTGTATAATATCAACAGGCTTGGGCTCATTTGTGGTACACACTATATATGGTAAAGGCAAGGAACCAGGATATATTTGAGTTGAGTTGGCAGCATGGATATGAAATTGGCTAAGTGACAGGAAACAGAGAGTAGTGGTGAACAGTTGTTTTTCGGACTGGAGCGAGGTATACAGTGGTGTTCCCCAGGGGTCGGTACTAGGACCACTGCTTTTCTTGATATATATTAATGACTTGGACTTGGGTGTACAGGGCACAATTTCAAAATTTGCAGAGACACAAAACTTGGAAGTGTAGTGAACAATGAGGAGGATATTGATAGACTTCAAGAGGATATAGACAGGCCAGTGGAATGGGCAGACACGTGGCAGATGAAACTTAACGCAAAGAAGTGCGAAATTTGGGTAGGAAGAATGAAGAGAGGCAATATAAACTAAAGGGTACAATTCTAAAGGGCGTGCAGGAACAGAGAGTCCTGGGGGTATATGTGAACAGGTTGTTGAAGGTGGCAGGGCAGGCTGAGAAAGCAGTTAAAAAAGCACACAGGATCCTGGGCTTTATAAATAAATGCATAGAGTACAAAAGCAAGGAGGTTATGATGAACCTTTATAAAACACTGGTTCGGCCACAACTGGAGTATTGTGTCCAATTCTGGGCACCGCACTTTAGGAAGGACGTGAAGGCCTTAGAGAGGGTGCAGAAAAGATTTACTAGAATGGTTCCAGGGATGAGGGACTTCAGTTACGTGGATAGACTGGAGAAGCTGGGGTTGTTCTCTTTAGAGCAGAGAAGTTTAAGAGGAGATTTGATAGAGGTGTTCAAAATCATGATTGAGTCCAGACAGAGTAGATAGAGAGAAACTGTTGCCATTGGCGGAAGGGTCGAGAACCAGAGGGCACAGATTTAGGTGATTGGCAAAAGAACCAAAGGCGACATGAGGAAAAACTTTTTACGCAGCGAGTGGTTATGATCTGGAATGCACTCCCTGAAAGGGTGGTGGAGGCAGATTCAATCGTAGCTTTCAAAAGGGAATTGGATAAGTACTTGAAAAAAGGAAAAAATTTGCAGGGCTACAGGGAAAGGGCGGGGGAGTGGGACTAGCTGGATTGCTTTTGCCAAGAGCCGGCAAAAGCAATTCAGGCCGAATGGCCTCCTTCTGTGCTGTAACCATTCTATGATTCTAGTTCCATTATGTCTGTCTCAGTTCCCAATGTTTTGGAATTTGTTCTGATTATGTCTCATGGTGAATTCCAATGGACCAGTAGCAACATCAAAACAACTGAGCATGCACAAGTTTGAATATGTGCGGCTGTTTAAAAGTTGCAATCGCATCTTCAGTGTTGTGGCCATGGACTTTCCCCAGTGTTGAGTGAAGATTCATACAACAACAACTAGCATTTATATACCACTCTTAAGGTAGAAAAACATCCCAAGGCATGTCACAGAATCAAAGAAGGATTGATATATTGGGAGGGGCGAACAAAAGCTTGGTCAAAGAGATGGGTTTTTAAGGGGGGTCTTGAAGGAGGAGAGGTAGGTCAAGAGGCGGAGGGAATTCAACAATGTGGGGCATAAATGGCTGAAGTCACGGCTGCCAATGGTGGGGCGAAGAGAGGGGTGATGCACCAGAGATACACATACAGGCCAGTATGTGAAAAATGCATTGCTGCCCTCTCTGCATGGGCTCAGCTCACTGCCAGCAATGATAAATGATTCTGATAAAATTATGATAAATATCTGATTCATAATACAGTAGAAAACCAAGCAGAATAGAAGAAGTGCAGACGAAAACTGAAAAAGAAGAGGATGCTGCCAATGTCACAGTAAAGGGTGGTGGAAGCAGAATCAGTAGTAACTTTCAAAAGGGAATTTGATAAATACTTGAAAAGGAAAAATTTGCAGAGTTATGAGGAAAGAGCAGGGGAAAGTGACTAATTGGGTAGCGCTTTCAAAGAGCCGGCACAGACACGATGGGCCGAATGGCCTCCTTCTGTGCTGTATGAGTCTATGATTGCGTTCTGTGCCATTGGTGGATTTCTGTGCCCATAACACCAGTCCGTTAAACTAAGTTGACAAATCTGTATATTAAGTAGTTGTGGTACTCGAGGATTGGTATCAGTCGGCCTTCGGGCCGTGTAATTCCAAGGTAACGCACGTACTTATTGGCATAACACTCTAGTATGTGGATCCATACCATCTGTTACACTGGACCTTTAAGTCAGGTGTCAAATTAATTTGATAGGCTGAATTAATTTGCACTCTGCTCTAAATGTATGTGGGGAATGAAACTTACATGTGGACCAGCTACAGTGTGATATAATGGGCCGGAAATTGCTCGTAAAATAACGGTGAGCCTAACGCCGCTCACCGTTATTAATGGGCAAATCAAAGAGCACGTTCCAGCGATCACACGTGCAATCAAATGCAGAAATCTGGAACTTGCTCTTCCTGATTCACTGGTGATGTGAAAGCTTCGCGTTAAAGGGACCTCGCCGACTGCAATCAATGGACCAGCGCCCACTTACTCTCCTGCCCAGTTAGAAACTAACTAATCTCACCACAAAAAAGGTACACTGAGTTTTTTAGGTCCAAACTAACTTTTAACGGCGTGGTATTAATGACTGCCAAGCAACATCTCTGGCACTGAAAATTAACTTTTAAAAATGTGGAGTCCCATTACTCCTGATTTTAATAGTTTTTGGACATTTAAAAAAAATTAAGTACTTTTGAAGTGTAGTCACTGTTGGAATGTAGGAAATGTGGCAGCCAATGTGCACAAAGCAAGGTCCCGCAAACAATGAGATAATGACCAGATAATCTGTTTTAGTGATTTTAAGGGATAAATATTGGTCAGGACTCCGGAGAGAGCTCCCCTGCTCTTCTTCGAAATAGTGCCGTGGGTTCTTTTAGGTTCATCTGAGAGGGTAAATAGGAGCCTCGGTTTAACGTCTCATCTGAAGGATGCACCTCCGACAGTGCAACATTCCCTCAATGCACCGCATTGTTACCATAGATTTTGTGCTGAAGACTCTGGAGTGAGACTTGAACCCTAACCTTCTGACTCAGAGGCGAGAGTGCTATCCACTGAGCCACGGCTGTCATTGGCCTTCGCGTTCCTGGGTAGGGAAGAGGAAATCAGCTGGGGTTCATGCACCTGGTCGCTATCCAGTGATCGGTACTGGAAAATACTGATGTGTGGGTATTGGATGAGGACAGGATCAGGTTTGGCAGTGATTTCCCCCCCACCATATGTGCCAGTGTGCTCTGTTCTGGTTAATGTGAAGATTAACCATGTGGGCGAAAGTGGTGAACCAGAGACGATGGATCCTCATTGGCTTATTGCCATTCCAGTGGTTAGCGTTGCTCTATTACAAGAGATGTTTTCATTTGGCACTGGGAAGCAAAACACTGCCAACTCCTATTGCTATTTGGCAATAGGTGCAACCACTGTTCAGCTTGTTTTGTATTTTGGTCAAGTTCCTCCAGAATATAAAAGTGTTTAATTTGTTTCTGAATTTTCATTCAAACTCTTCATTCTGTTTGTGCAGCTCTGACTCTGATATTTGTAGAGATCCTCAGTATTCCCAGGAACCTGCAGAATCAACAACCACGTGAGTATAATATTTCGGCATTTCACAGATGGAGTTACTTTTCATTTTTAAGTTGCATTCCCTGATCTTTCTGTATTCATTAGGACTAACTTTGTAGCCAAATGTTGTGTGAAATAAATTCCCAGTGTAATAGCACGTGTTTAAACCCTGACAACTAACAATTCCTTCCTAAAACTAATTTTGTTCTTAAATTATTCTGCTTCTTGCACTGCATGATGTCATACTAAACCCTATAACAACTTAACTTTCTATAGCGTTTTTAACAGAAGGTTGCAGGTGAGGTGAGGCTGAGAAGTCAGTGCAAAGGTTCAAGATGGAGATCGTGAAGAAGAGATTATCTTGAGAATAATCACGGTAATGTCCTCGCGGGGGTGTTTGCCAGTGCTGTTGGGGAAGGTTTAAACGAGAGTGGCAGGGGGATGGGAACCTGAGCGGGGAGTCAGAAGAGAATAAAGTTGAGAGCAGCAAGAGAGGGGAAGACCCTGGGGAAATCTACAATACAAATAGTACAAACAGTTGTTCAAGAAAAAGTGAAAGGGAAAAGCGTAGAGCAGCGGAAAGAAAGTGTACTTTAGGCACGACAGATAAAATAAAAACTAGAAGGCGTAAGGCGATTAACCCAGCATCAAAGCTGTGGCAGGGGGTTGGGAACCTGAGCAGGGAGACAGAGGAAAGCGTGTCAGGAAGGGACAGAAGGTATGGAGTAAAAGGTAAAGTGTTAAAAAAGGAAAAAGCAGGAACTAAGTGTCACAAAACATATTTGAAAGTTCTTTATCTGAATGCACGTAGCATTCGTAACAAAATGGACGAGTTAACGGCACAAATAACTACGTATGGGTATGATCTTGTGGCCATTACAGAAACATGGCTGCAGGGTGACAACGACTGGGAATTAAATATGCCAGGATATTTAACAATCAGGAAGGACAGGCAGGAAGGAAGGGGAGGTGGGGTGGCTATGTTAATAAAGGAAGGAATCACTGTAATACAGAGGAATGATATTGGGACAAAGGATCAGGACAATGAAACAGTTTGGGTAGAGATAAGGAATAATAAGGGGAAAAAAACACTCGTGGGCATAGTATATAGGCCTCCTAATAGTTGCAACTCTGCTGGAAGAAGTATTAATCAGGAAATCGTCGGGGCATGTAATAAGGGAACAGCTATAATTATGGGGGATTTTAACTATCATATTAACTGGACAAATCAAATTGGGCAGGGCAGCCTTGAGGAAGAGTTTATTGAGTGTATTAGGGATGGATTTCTTGAGCAGTATGTAACTGATCCTACAAGGGGGCAGGCAACCTTGGACCTGGTCCTGTGTAATGAGCCAGGATTAATTAATAATGTCCTAGTTAAGGATCCCCTTGGAATGAGTGACCATAACATGGTTACATTCCATATCCAATTAGAGGGTGAGAAGGTTGGTTCTCAAACAAGCGTACTGAGCTTGAATAAAGGAATGGTATGAGAGCGGAATTGATTAAAGTGGACTCGGAAAATAGATTAAAGGGTAAGACGGTACATGAGCAGTGGTGTTCATTCAAGGAGTTATTTGACAACTTTCAAAAAAATATATTCCACTGAGGAAAAAAGGGTGTAAAAGAAATGACAGCCATCCGTGGCTAAGAAAAGAAATCAAGGATAGTATCCGACTAAAAACAAGGACATATAAGGTAGCCAAACTTAGTGGGAGGATAGAAAATTGGGAAGTCTTCAAAAGACAGCAAAAAGTAACTAAAGGATTGATTAAGAAAGGGAAGATAGATTATGAAAATAAATTAGCAAAAAATATAAAAACAGATAGCAAGAGTTTCTACAGTTATATAAAAAGAAAAAGGGTGGCTAAGGCAAACGTAGGTCCCTTAGAGGATGAGACCGGGAAATTAATGGTGGGAAACATGGAGATGGCAAAAATGCTGAACAAATATTTTGTTTTAGTCTTTACGGTCGAGGACATTAAGAACATCCCAACACTGGACAAACAGGGGGCTCTAGTGGGGGAGGAGCTAAATACGATTAAAATCACTAAGGAATTGGTACTCAGTAAATTAATGGGACTCAAGATGGATAAATCCCCTGGACCTGATGGCTTACATCCTAGGGTCTTGAGGGAAGTGGCAGTCGGGATTGTGGATGCTTTGGTAATAATTTTCCAAAATTCTCTGGACTCAGCAAAGGTCCCGGCAGATTGGAAAACTGCTAATGTAACACCCTTATTTAAAAAGGGCAGTAGGCAGAAGGCTGGAAATTATAGACCAGTTAGCCTAAATTTGTGGTGGGTAAAATTTTGGAGTCTATTATTAAGGAGACAGTAACGGAACATTTGGATAAACATAATTTAATAGGACAAAGTCAGCATGGCTTTATGAAGGGGAAGTCATGTCTGACAAACTTGCTTGAGTTCTTTGAGGACATAACGTACAGGGTGGATAAAGGGGAACCAGTGGACGTAGTGTATTTAGACTTCCAGAAGGCATTCGACAAGGTGCCACATAAAAGATTATTGCTCAAGATAAAGAATCATTGGATTGGGGGTAATATTCTGGCATGGGTGGAGGATTGGTTATCTAACAGGAAGCAGAGAGTTGGGATAAATGGTTCATTCTCGGACTGACAACCAGTAGCCAGTGGTGTTCCGCAGGGGTCAGTGCTGGGTCCCCAACTCTTTACAATCTATATTAACGATTTGGAGGAGGAGACCGAGTGTAACATATCAAAGTTTGCAGATGATACAAAGATGGGAGGGAAATTGGAGAGTGAGGAGGACATAAAAAACCTACAAGGGGATATAGACAGGCTGGATGAGTGGGCGGAGATTTGGCAGGTGCAATACAATATTGGAAAATGTGAGGTTATGCACTTTGGCAGGAAAAATCAGAGAGCAAGTTATTATCTTAATGGCAAGAAACTGGAAAGTACTGCAGTACAAAGGGATCTGGGGGTCCTAGTGCAAGAAAATCAAAAAGTTAGTATGCAGGTGCAGCAGGTGATCAAGAAGGCCAACGGAATGTTGGCGTTTATTGCTAGGGGGATAGAATATAAAAACAGGGAAGTATTGCTGCAGTTATATAAGGTATTGGTGAGACCGCACCTGGAATACTGCATACAGTTTTGGTGTCCATACTTAAGAAAAGACATACTTGCTCTCGAGGCAGTACAAAGAAGGTTCACTCGGTTAATCCCGGGGATGAGGGGGCAGACATGTGAGGAGAGGTTGAGTGGATTGGGACTCTACTCATTGGAGTTCAGAAGAATGAGAGGCTATCTTATTGAAACATATAAGATTGTGAAGGGGCTTGATCGGGTGGATGCGGTAAGGATGTTCCCAAGGATGGGTGAAACTAGAACTAGGGGGCATAATCTTAGAATAAGGGGCTGCTCTTTCAAAACTGAGATGAGGAGAAACTTCTTCACTCAGAGGGTAGTCGGTCTGTGGAATTTGCTGCCCCAGGAAGCTGTGGAAGCTACATCATTAAATAAATTTAAAACAGAAATAGACAGTTTCCTAGAAGTAAAGGGAATTAGGGGTTATGGGGAGCGGGCAGGAAATTGGACATGAATTTAGATTTGAGGTTAGGATCAGATCAGCCATGATCTTATTGAATGGCAGAGCAGGCTCGAGGGGCCGATTGGCCTCCTCCTGCTCCTATTTCTTATGTTCTTATGAGAAGTAGACAACCATGGCTTTGAAGAAGAGATGGGAAGGGTGGAATAAGTTGAGGTGCTCGAACAGGGAAAATGTGTCAGAAGAGGTCAAGGTGGGACCTGGTAATGAAAGTCATGTCACTGCTGCAACGGTTGGGAAAGGGACAGTGGAATGCAGAGTCAGGTGGAGAGCCTTCGGTGAGGGGGCACAACTCACCATCCATGATCCAGGCTTCAGTCAGGCCCCGAATGTTAATTCACTCATCCAAGATGTGGTCATGAATGGGGAGTGTATTCATTACAAGGAGTGAACATTCTGGAGGGTGACACAGAGAGAGGGTCTGTGGCTGAAAAGGGAGAGGGGAGGGATTAATCCTAGGCCAATGAACTGGCCAGGATATTTATTTGGAGGGGGGACGAGCTAGTTGAGATTGCTACTGTGGGTGAGCCAGCAACTGGAGCCATGGTGGGCATGTTGAAGAATGCCTCGGATGGAGCAGAGAGAAACTTGCGGCATGTCCAGGAGGGATTCGAGCTTGGGGTAGTGGCAGCAGATTACAGTCGAGTGGGGTGGGAAACCAAGAGAGATACGATACAGAGGACAAGGAAGGAGGGAATGGGGAGTGTGAGTATGGCTGGCAGAAACGGGAGGGGATCAGAAGGTTACAGGTTTGATCCCCAGTCTCTGCTGTTTGCTGGTTTCAGCCAGACAGCAACGTGCCTATTAAAGTTAATTCCAGTACTTCTGTGCTAAGGTGGGGGCAAGAGGAAATCACCCAGCATTCCTGCCCCCATTGGGATCCTGCTAAAAATTCATGCCATACAAGTCACGAATGCTCTTCTGTGATGTCCTCCATAATTGAATAGTCCACCAACACTCACTGCCTGGGCTCACACTTGAGGGAGTTACTAGAGGATTGGCATTGCCTGTGGAGCCGTTGGATGGCAAGAGGCATTGCGCCCAGTAGACAGGGCAGAAAAATGGAAGGAAAGAAATGTTGTTACTCCCTTTTAATATGAAGTGGATGATATCCAACATTGAACAGGTGTCAGGAACAGCTCGGCTGTAATCCAACCCATGACATCAATGAAACATGAAACAATGCACTAAGGGTTTAATGCAGTCACAAGAAATTCCTTAGTCCACTATTTTAACACAATCATTAGGGTTATGGAATTTTGTACAAATGCATATTTGGTAATACAATTTTCCGTACCCTCCACTATTTTGGTCCCTCTGTTTGAGTGTTTAGTGGTGTATTGTGGGTAGCTTCGTGTAATGGCCGCATGCCTAATAGGAACTGGAAAGCAGCTAGATGAGTGATTAGAAGAATTCTATTTCCTCCACAGCGCAGTAGTTATGTGAAATTTCATTCACTTGGAGGTTTACTTGTGGTAGATGCCTCTCTCCGAAGATTGAGTGGGCTGGATGGAGTACCTGACAGGGCAGATTGCACATGGTTTGTGGAGGGAATGACTCAGTTGGGCCAAACAGTCTTTTCTCATTCCAAACATGTCGTTCACAGCCTAATATAAGTATGGAAACTTTGCAACTGTGGTGCTGTTTTCCTTGGAAATAAAAAACCCTGTCTGCTTCATGACATATTGTAATTCAAAGTCAATGATTTATACTGAAACACCGCTGTACATCTGTCAAAGGAGGTCCGAGCTGAAGTGAGGTTGCAGGATTGTCCTTGTGTTGGGCCAATATTGAGCAGTTTTCCTGCGCACATGGGGATTACCTGTGGTATCTGGGAGTCCTGCCACCAGTTGCACGCACCACCTGGAAATCATAAACCTGGAATACAGTTTGGAATTAGCGAAGTGACTTGTTTAGATTTCTGTTTATTCTTCGGATTATTAAAAGTATACCTGAGAGATTTAATTTAATTTCGGGTCTCAGCCGTGGCTCAGTGAGGTAGCACTCTCACCTCTGAGTCAGAAGGTTGTGGGTTCAAGCCCCACTCTAGAGTCTTGAGCACTTAATCCAGGCTGATACTTCACTGCAGTACTGAGGGAGTGCTGCACTGTCGGAGGTGCGCTTTCTCAGATAAGACATTAAACTGAGGCCCCATCTGCCCTCTCAGGTTAAAGATCCCACGGCACTATTTTGAAGAAGAGCAGGGGAGTTCTTCCTAGTGTCTTGGCCAATATTTATCCCTCAACCAACATCACTAAAAAACAGATTATCTGGTTATTTAGTAGTACTGTTTGTGGGACCTTGTGCACAAATTGGCTGTCGCATTTCTTACGTTACAACGGTGACTACCCTTCAAAAGTACGAAATTGGCTGTGAAGTGCTTTTGTGACGTCCTGAGGTTGTGAAAGGTGCTATATAAACGCGAGTACTTTTAAAGGACAAAAATTGTGGGAAGCTGATGGCTTGAAGAAAGCATTGTGGGTTTCTTTGCTGAAACATAGACGATACTCTCAGACATACAGCACTGTGACTGGTCACATTCAAAAATTCATTCCCGCTTTTATAGGAGGGTAAAACTTACAAGGTATTTGTTTGAGCTGAGCCTAGCTTTCCGACTCTGTAGCACCTCTCCTGGTCATTTTCCAGTTCGATGTATAAATCACCACCTTTGTACTAAACTTAAAATTGTATACAGTGTACTTAAAAATGAATGATCCCACTCAATAACTGAGATGTTTCCAGAACATTAAATTGGCTTTTTATAAAAAAGCTTGACAGTTATTAATAACAAATTTCATTTCATAGACCACCAGGCTCTTCAGTGTCCTAATGATGATAACACTCCCCCATCCATTAATGGGTGATACTGCAGTATTTAATTTAATGTTTTAATGAGCAACAAGCCAAATTCAAGATAAACCCACAGCCTCAAAATTAACGTCAGGAGGGAAAACAAAGGGGAGGGGGAGAGGGAGAGGGAGCTGCTGCATGGTTTATATTTTGCTGCCTCCTTTTATTATTTTTTTTTCTCCAGTTGGTTTTATAGACAGGAAATGCAGCAGATATCAGATTTTTATATATTAATAGATATTGCTCTCTCACTTTTTTTCCTACTTCTTTTCTGAAGGCATTGAATCCCCACTGAGTTATGATTCTGCAGGTGCCCCCTATTACACATAGGTTCTTTTCTGAAGAGTCATTGGAAAATAATTAGGAGGAGATACTCCTGGCTGATATTTTCCTCTTGCTATCCAGGAGGGCAGAGGCCAATTGTATCACTCCTACTGCTACCCAGGTTCGATCAGACTGATCGACAGTGCATAGAATGACATAGAAAGTAGAGCACAGGAACAGGCCATTCGGCCCAACTGGTCCATGCAGGTGTTTGTGCTCCACACGAACCTCCTCCCACCCATCTTCATCTAACCCTATCAGCATATCCTTCTGGTCCTTTCTCCCTCATGTGTTTATCTAGCTTCCCCTTAAATGCATCTATGCTAGTCGCCTCAATTACTCCTTATGTTAGTGAGTTCCACATTCTAACCACTGGGACCTGGGACCTTCCCGGTGTCTAGAGCTTAGTTACACACTGCCTTTACCAGTTAAATGATTAAGAGAACCTATGCTTAGTTTAATCATTTGGGTGTCTCCAGTGGATTCCTTGAAGTTGTCACAGACTAAACAGAACATTCGGTTTATTTCAGTTTGTTTTTCCAATCGTCGTATTCGTTATCAATGGCTGTTTTGAATCGACTTGATATGATTTATGCCTAGTGTCTGTGGAAGGACCGAGTGCAGGAAAGAGAATTAAGTATATGTGTTACTGACCATATTAAATGTCTCACTTCATTGCTTCTGTGCTGTTTATTATCGTCAGTGTTTCAAAATGAATTATTGCCTGTATTGTCAAGACACTAAGAAAATGTGCGTTGTAGTTTGTTCTCCTATACAACTTGAATTTCATTCCTTGCTCTATGTAACTTTTATTCCTATCCGATATAATATTCTGAAATGGATATTATTCCTGGCAGTAACTGGGAGCAGAGTTAGTGGTAGCAGTTGGAGAAATGTGACCAAGGTAAAACAAACCACTTTTTAAAATGTTTTTAAAATTTTCCAGCTCAGTGGGGGGTGAGGAATGGAGGCTGATCATAGCTGCATCCTAGCATTACAAATAGTCTGTTAGATGAGATCATCAGGGGAAAATATGTGAAAAAGAATGGGTGTAGATTGAATTTTCCAACCACTGACAGTGTCAGCCTGTGGCTCAGTTCATAGCACTCTTGCCTCTGAGTCAGAAGGTGGTGTGTTCATAACCCCACTCCAGAACTTGAGCACAAAATCTAGGCTGACACTCCAGTGTAGTACTGAGGGAGGTGCTGTCTTTCAGATGAGACGTTAAACCGAAGCCCTGTCTGCCCTCTCAGGTGGATGTTAAAGATCCCACAGCACTATTTTGAAGAAGAGCAGGGGAGTTCTCCCCGGTGTCCTGTCAATATTTATCCTTCAACCAACATCACTAAAACAAATTATCTGGTCATTATCACATTGCTGTTTATGGGACCTTGCTGTGCACACATTGGCTGCTGCGTTGCCTATATTGCAACAGCGACTACACTTCAAAAGTACTTAATTGGCTGTAAAGTACTTTGGGACATCCTGTGGTTATGCAAGGCACTATATAAATACAAGTTCTTTTTTTTTCTATAAATACCAAGCCCATCAGCAAAAATCCCAGCTCACTGACTTTAGAGCTCGAGCCCACAAACTAACAGAAACATTGGAATGGATTGCTGCAAGTAATTCTTTTTTGTGTATTTACAAATACTATTCGAACTTTTAGAATAGCCATAACAAAAGGAAATGTTATATGTAGTAATTTCCTAATGAAACATTTCACTAAATCATTGATTAACTCACACATAACCTGGAAGAGAACTTTGGCGACTCACAATGATTCAAAAAGACTTGAGACAAATGTCAGTATCTATGAGGAGAAGCGGGTGGGATCAATAAGTGTGTTCAGCCTGTCAGTGTCCAGTGGAGTTTCACTTGAAGGGGTCAACTTGTTCTCTGACCTCAAGACTTTGTCCCTTAAAGGCTGATCCGCAGAGGCTCGGAGGCCAATGCTAATGATCTCATCTCACTGATTTTTATTTCTTCATCTGTCTCTCTATGTGTGGCAAGCGCTCATTCTCTGTTTGGCAACAACCCTCCAGTCCATGGCGCCATAGGCATTCACCATATGAGGAATGATAGGTGAAAACCAGCATCCTGTGAGTCAGTGCACTCCCACCATTACATAATTGTCATCATATTTAGAACTGAGGATGTTCTAGGAGACCACAATGCTGTCCATACTTTACTTTTGTATTCGACAGGTGCAGGAGCATTTGATACTTGCCAACTCCTGCTGATATTGTTGTAAGTGTTGCCCTAACAATGTAATTATATTGAAAGACTTTTGACCTAATTCAAAATTAAGTTAGGCCAGAGAAAATGGAAACTGCAGATGGATTCTTTTTTCTGCTTGTTGAAATCTAATTATAGCCACGATGTGCTAGAAAAATACTCTGTCCAAATTAATAACATGTTTTTCTTCACCATTGTTATGACTTTGTTAACTGCAGTCAATCTTCAGCGCCTATGGTGCACAGATCACATTTGTATTGTTGCAAAAGTTCCTTTGAAGTTTTTATGTAAAATTATCAACTTGAGTGCATCCTCATTCTGCATCGCCCACATACCACAGGAGTGAAGCCAGTATGTTGATGAGGAAAATAACTGTACAGGAGGGAGTCTCTTCTTTCTCACCATGTTTCCCTCCTCCTTTGGTATTCTCTGAGGTTCAGCTTCACCAGTCAATCCTTTAAGCAGACCTCAGATCCCCTGTGATTTGGAGAGCACCTTTATTACCCAATATCTAGTTAAATGATTGTATCATTTGAGAATCATAACAATAGACCCCTCGTTGTCTGTACTGGATATTATGGGGGGTTAAATTCGATAACCCCCAAATCCGGGCGTGGGGGACGCGGTGCGCGATTAACCTGCGCCCGGTCGTTGCGATGCAGGCAGCGCGAGAGATTTCTGCTGCCTGGTCATTTACCTGATTCCGTCGAGCAGCCAGGCCTAGCTGCGATGTTGAATGACTTCTCACCAGCAGGGGGGCCTGATATCGCATGAGTGGTTAGCACCTCTTAAAGGCAGCCTGCTCCTCGTATTTGCAAAATATAAGATATGGGTCCACACGGAGTCTGAACGGAGATCAGACATTGCACACGTAAAACACAGATGCAAGTCCCATCCCTATGTTTACAAACTGTTGAGTTATGTTAAAACATTGAATAAAGGTTGCGCACTACTAAATCCCACATCCTCCAATCTGCACGCCAAACCTCACCAATCTGAGTTTGTACCAGGCCTGCAAGAGAGCGTGCATCAAAGTTCTCTACTGATGCACTAGAGGTCTTGGTGCAAGAAGTGGACAGAAGGACTGGCATCCTATATCTGCGAGGGGGGGCAAGAGGCCCTCCAGACATATGCTCAAGGGGCAGTGGGAGGCAGTTGGGGACAAAGTCAATGCCTGGTGCGTAGCACCATGAACATGGATGCAGTGCAGGAAGAAGTTCAGTGCTTTGACACGAGTGGTCAAGGTGAGTGAGGTCAACTGTCAAGTGGCGTCTCCTACCAACTGCACCACTAGCCGCATCCACTGCTCCACACACTACACCCCCCATCACCCACATACCAACAAACTCTTTCCATCAGTACTCAGCTCTTCGAATCAGATGCTTCCTCACCCTCACACATTATCACTGTTGCAAGCTGCACACCCACAACTCAGGTCACACACAATGGCAGCTATTCAACCATGACAGGCACATCACCCAAACATCCTGCAGGACACTCACTGACAAACATCCCGCTTTCTTGCAGGGAAAGGTGACGCAAATGACAGTTGATGCTAACTCAACTCTTAATTTTAAATCTGAGATTGATAGATTTTTGTTAACCAAAGGTATTAATCATATCCCTTTAAATCAGCATTGCACACTGATCTAACGCATGTTTTCCTTATTTTACATGGTACCGACATCCTTTATGTGCACGTGCACAAACGCCTTTACCAAGATGGTGTCCAGTGCACGTCACGCTAGAAGTCTGCGCGCACATTCTGGATGCCATTTTGGGATCTTAGGAGGCCTAAAAAAATGGGCTCTACACTGCCGAATTTATAGCCCAATGATCTTATGTGCTGCTATGTGTGTTCTTCTGTCTTTTCAGAAGCTGGATTAAAAAGCACTCTAGTGAATGGAGGCCGATTGTAAACCCAATAAATTGGTTTATTTTCTATTGACTACATGAACGAATGAAATACAGTTTTCCAGTGAGATATGTCTATTTCCTAATGCAGCTCGTACCATAAAACAAGAAGTCACACATCCTTGCCGCTGTTCTGGGTGGGAACTCACAAGTTAGGGATCTCTGAACTAACTGGCCCTCATCTTTCCTGTTACGGGCCATATGTGTTCATACCTCAGCCTGGAGTATCTCAGCTTCCCTGACAAACAAGGGAGCAAGATCTCTCTTGTGTGTGCCTGTTCCAATCTGTCCGTTCCAGAGGGAGAAAAAGACAAAGGCTGTCCTCTGATCCCATCCTCTACTCAGTGTGACAAGGATTGGTCTGCCAAGATGCCAATCAGAGTTACCACCTTGAGTATAAAAAGCACCCCTTGATATATGGAGGATTATCGCACCGCTGATGTACATTCAGCTAAGCCTCCTGCCAGTTGCAATGAATGGAAACTTACTCTAGTGTCAGGGTTCGAACTGCTCTTGGATGCACTCAGTTGTGTCATGTTGATGCAATATGCAGAAGTAAAACAGTTAATGGTTCTCCCCTTCCCTTTCAGGGTAGTCCATTAATTTTCCAAACCGTCAATTGTCCAATGACAACATGCTTTTTAATGTTAAGTCAAAACGGAATGCTGCAACACTAGAAATTTAGCAGCTGAACTTGTCGTTATATCAACAACATAATATAAATTAAATCAAAAAATGCCTTCCAGGCCAAATAGAGACAAGTTTTAAAATGTTACACTATCCTTTAAATCCCTTTCAGGATTGCACAGAAGAAAAATACAAAGCCAAATTCTCTCCTTCCCCTCACATGCACACACAGCATTACTAGCCAAGAGAACAGGTAACAAGGCAGCAGGGACTAAACTACAAGTTGAATAACAGGCCCAATTGATCCTCCTCCATCCCTTACAACAGTGAATCCTACGAGCATTATTCCCCACCTTCCAACCATAAATTAATGTAAAAAAACGTATTTTGATTTAAATAATTTGTGGTGAATCACTGAGAATTTGTGCAGCCCACTGCCTGTTCCCTTGAAGTACTATTCCTATAAAGAGTCCAGTGTCTAGCAACGGTAGTAATCCTGCAGGAGCACACTGCTGCTAAATGTTGCATCATTCAGGATTAATGACTAGAATTTCCAGATAACAAATCTAATAATTAATGATGTATTTTGCAAACCATGCCCATTTCTGCTAAGTGTTTTTGCTACTTTCTGCATCTATCAAGAATTAATCATGGACTTGATGTCAAACCTAAAAAGAAAAAAAATGCTTCTTGCAGTCTACTGTAGCTTTAATCAAAGTATTCCCATTCAGTTTGAGTGCTTAATGGCAGCAGTCTGATAAAACGTTCATTAGCAATGATAGATTCATTCAGCTGTGAATACGCTGATTTTAATGTTCACAAAGGCAATCTTTCAAATTGGTAAATGAGTGTTGTGAAATGAAAGAATCAGCCCTCTAGACTGCGAAAAGGTGAATTATTTTACTTAATTGACGCACAGAATTGTTCCTTGTACAAGCGAGGCACTTAATGATTTTAGACTTGGGCTACTTTAAAACTGCAAACTGCAGAACTGAGATTCTTGGTTGTCCATTTGGAGATCTACCAATTTAGTCTAGTTGTGAATCCAAAGCTGGACAATGTGTCTATGGATGGGCAACACTTTTGTAGTGCGCAGTATTTGATCCTTGTTTCCTCTGTCAATGCTTTTCACATCTGTCATTAATGATGCCAATGCCTTCTGAACATAGGAACAGGAGTAGGCCATTCAGCCCCTCAAGCCTGTTCTACCATTCTCTTAGATTACAACTGATCTGTACGTCAACTTCATTTACCCACCTTTGCTCCCTATCTCTTGATACCCTTACCTACCAAAAATATACTGAACTCACTCTTGAAAATTTCAATTGACCCAGCATCGACAGCCTTTTGGGGAAGAGAGTTTCAGATTTCCACTTTCCTTTGTGTGGAAACATTGGTTCCTGATTTCACTCCTAGGTCTAATTTTAGGATTATGTCCCTTGTTCTGGATTCCCCCACCAGAGGAAATAGTCTCTCTGTATCTATCCTATCGAATCTCTTTATCATTTTAAACACCATCTACCAAGCCTGCAGAACATGACCGTGGAAGCCCTCAATATCGTCACACAGCAGGCTGTTCACAATGATGCCAAAGGGTTAATGTTCCATGCATGGTTACCCAGAAAATGAACTCTTTGGTCACATATCAAAATTGTTTCAGGACTTGGGATTTCCAAGCCTTAGTTTGTGTCTCATTCTCCTGGAAGGAAATGTTTCTTTGCTAATTTCCATTCCTTGAGATCCCTACAAAAAATTCAGGCAGAGTAATTCTGATCACTTCTTATTGAGATCGTAAAAATGTAATAAAAAGAAAAGGACATTCATGCCATCCACCTGCTCAGTCATCGAGGCCCTGCCTAGGGCACCTCTTCTTTTTTCTAAGTCAATGATTGACTGACAATGATATACCTCCTGGCTCTTGCCCGAGTGAAGTGTCTAGTTCTTTCTCGTAGGTTGGGGCTGGTATCTCAAATAAATGCCAAGATCTGGCACCTTACATCTCAGATCTGTTTGCAGCATATCTTCTGATAGCAACATGCTCCAAAGTGAGGGATTTGTACCTTCAGTGGTAAGTATTCACCTGGTATCCAGAAATTCTTCTGCCCCAAAAACATATCAAGCTAAACTGAAGTGATTTGTTGAGCAGTGTCAGAATAATCAATTTTGAGCCTAATCTGTGACTTTATAAATTTTGCAGTATCTTCAACCATTGCTGAACCAGCGCCTCAAACCCAGTTCATTGGAAGGCCATGTGGTGGCCGTGTTCACTGTCATCTACTTGCACCATTTTTGAGGTACTTCTCTGTTGGTGAACACTTAAATATTGGGCACCTAGTGTTTCAAGTCAGGCATAGCCTGGGTCACATGCAAAGTAAAGCTTCCTTTATTCTTCTCGACAATGGGCTTTAATCTTAAACTCAGAAGATTACCCCCTAGTGGAACAGTGCAACATTAATATTTTCCACACCATCCATTCTTATGGGCCTAAATTCTAACTCCACGAATTGGTGGGTTGTGGGCGGGTGGGAAGGTAAAACTTGTAAAAAAAAAACTAAAACCCGACCCCAACCCGCCCACTTCCGGTTTTAACGGAGGTTGGTCGAGGGGTGGGCGACCAACCCGCTCTCAGGAGGTCAGTGAAAGTTTTTAAGGAGCCTGCGGGCCTCCATTTTGACAGATTTTTATTTTTAACTCCTGGGGGCCAGGATTCCCAGGCCTTCTGCTTCACGCCACGTGAGAGGAGGCAAGAAGGCCCGGATCAACAGTCTTTATTGCACTGCTTGTGGGCCAGGAGGAACAGAAGTGTTTCCCCCAGGCCCAACAAGCTTCCACATCTGCGATCGACCGACCCGCCCCACCACCACCACGATCTCCCCTCCCCACCCCACCCAACAAGTTCCGACCGCTCTCCCCCCGATCCCTCGATGACTCCCAGCCCCCCCAACCCTTCCATGACTCCTCCCAATGACCGACCCCCCCCCACCGATGACTCCCCACCCTCCCGATGACCCATGACCAACTCCCCTGATGACCCCCAATGACTCCCCCGATGACCCCTGACCTCCCCACCCCCCCGCCCAATCTAAGACTTAACTGCTGGCATCCGCATCTTAGCTCTTTTCCCGTCCGACTGATGGCCAGCCTGTCAATATGCTGGCTTGTCGGGTGGGAAACCGACAAAAAAAAATTAAAATACGTCCTTACGCCAAAATTGTACGGATGTCCGGAAACCCGTACATCCGGGTTTCCCGTCATTGTGTGAGTCACATGGCACCAATGAAGCTACCACTAAAGGCAAAACAATTGAAGAGCAGCCAGATCACTATCGTTTCCACTGTCCACCTCCACCAGCTCCATTGATGATGAGCTAATTTGTTGATAAGTGGAGGGCAAAATTACATTCAAAGAGCAAGGAAGACCATACTGAAGGTAGGGAATCTACTGCTGCACTGAGTTTTATTTTTGGAGCTGACCTTGTACGACATGGGGGTGTGTTTCCTTCCCAGTAAAGCAGTAAAAGTTCTTGTGGACTTTATAGCATTGCATGAGAAATAAATACAGTACTGAATTGGTAACTTAGAATGATCTAGCTTGAGCTACTTTTTCCTGCCAATTTTCTTCCCTCTTTCTTCTCTCCTAAGGACAATTAACTCCTTGGGCATTGGGTACCCTCCATCCAGTATCTTGCCTAAGTGGCATCTGTTCACATTTACTGTTAGTTGGCTATTCACCAGGTGCTGACTTTTAGATGAAATGAGACATCATATCTGAACTGATTCTGAACTGAAATTAATTCATTGAGAATCAATCTTATCGAAAAGATTTTAGTATCTTGACAGAGGCTTCCTTCAGGATTACTTGAGTTCACTATGAGCTCTGAGATTTTTCTGTCCCCTCTCTGTAAATATTCTAAATTAATACAGTGTATAATTTTGTAAATTGCATGTGTGGAATCCATTCCATCTGCCGTCATATTAGTTTAAAATGTATTCCAAATGTTTTCTGGATACCCCCCGCCCCCCAAAAAAAGAAATCTCAGCAGCAAAACAAAAAAAAAGCCAGTGGCGATGTGGCATTTGGAAAATGTTTATAGATAATCAGCACCCTGACTGCCATCTTTTACCATTTAATTTAAATAATAATCTTGGATTATTACAAAGCATGGAACACTCTGTTGCAGTTTGTTTGGACATGCTATAGAATAGAAAGAACCTTAGCATTGTGGATTCGGTACTGTGTATATCTAAATAAGTATTTTTAAATTTCTTTAGTACTTTGTGTTAACAGAGAATTTTGTGACAATCAGATGTTTTCCCATAAATAGCAAATGTAATTCTGAAGATAGTTATTACTAATTATTACTAATGTCTTATTTTAAGAACCCCCTCCCTCCCACCCCAAAGCCGCCAGGAGCTGAATTTCCATTCAAGAGAAGGTGAAACTTTAATATGATCTGTTTCATCAGGCTACCACCCCACCGCCCCCCCCCCCCCTTACATTGTAAATATTTAACTGTTTCCTGCTTTGCACCGCATTCAGGAGCGACAGGAGTGAAATTCAGCTAAGATAAATTATGCTTATATTATCCTGAGAAGCTATTGACAGAGGCCATTAGTTTCACAATTAAGCTGAGAAATATGCAAATTAAACATCCTGACATTATTTTGAGACCTCAGCCATAAATGAGATTGATGAAGTACAACGGTGATGATGATGTTGCCATGCACGGTTCTTTCCATTTATAATATGCAAAGTAATGTATCTTTTTGTAATAATTACTTTAAGTAAATCACTGTAAACCCAGTAGGGATTGATTTGATAAAAACACCTGCACCAAGCTAAATACATGTGGAATGGTAATGAACCACACTTGCCAGGAAGACTGCAGGTTCCAATCTTGGTCTGTGCCAGGTCAATTGGATCAGTGGTAAGAAAGAAAGACAATGTTGTAATGCAGGAAACGCTGCAGCCAATTTGCACGCAGCAACGTCCCACAAACAGCAATGTGATAATGACCAGATAATCTGTTTTAGGTGTTGGTTGAGGGATAAATATTGGCCAGGACAGCGGGGAGAACTCACCTGCTGTTCTTCGAATAGTGCCATGGGATCTTGTACGTCCACCTGAGAGGACAGACGGGGCCTCAGGTTAACATCTCATCCGAAAGACAGCACCTCTGACAGTGCAGCACTCTCTCAGGTGATAGTAAGCACCTTTTGGCCCATTAGCGTTCATCCCTTGAGGATCACATTGTAATTGATGGTGACTAACGTGCTCTCCGGGTTTCGGGCCCGGCAGGAGCTGCAACGCGAGGTGGGGGGAGAGAAAGAGAGAGAGCGAGACGTCATCCAGCACTGGAATGGAAGATCAGTAGGGGGAGGAGAGTGGAAGATTGGGGGGGAGAGGGGAAGATCGGGGGGGGGGGTTGAAGAAGGGGAGATCGGGGGAGTTGAAGAAGGGGAGATCGGGGGGGTTGAAGAAGGGGAGATCGGGGGGGTGAAGAAGGGGAGATGGGGGCTGAAGAAGGGGAGATCGGGGGGGTGAAGAAGGGGAGATCGGGGGGGGTGAAGAAGGGGAGATCGGGGGGGTGAAGAAGGGGAGATCGGGGGGGGTGAAGAAGGGGAGATCGGGGGGGGTGAAGAAGGGGTGATCGGGGGGGTGAAGAAGGGGTGATCGGGGGGGTGAAGAAGGGGAGATCGGGGGGGTGAAGAAGGGGAGATCGGGGGGGTGAAGAAGGGGAGATCGGGGGGGTGAAGAAGGGGAGATCGGGGGGGGGTGAAGAAGGGGAGATCGGGGGGGGTGAAGAAGGGGAGATCGGGGGGGGTGAAGAAGGGGAGATCGGGAGGACATCGGGGGGCAAAGAAGGGGAGATCGGGGGGCGAATAAGGGGAGATCGGTGGGTGAAGAAGAGATCGGGAGGACATCGGGGGGGTGAAGAAGGGGAGATCAGGAGGACATCGGGGGGTGAAGAAGGGGAGATCGGGGGGAGTGAAGAAGGGGAGATCGGGGGGAGTGAAGAAGGGGAGATCGGGGGCTGAAGAAGGGGAGATCGGGGGGAGGTGAAGAAGGGGAGATCGGGGGGGGTGAAGAAGGGGAGATCGGGGGGGGGTGAAGAAGGGGAGATGGGGGGGGTGAAGAAGGGGAGATCGGGGGGGTGAAGAAGGGGAGATCGGGGGGGTGAAGAAGGGGAGATCGGGGGGGTGAAGAAGGGGAGATCGGGGGCTGAAGAAGGGGAGATCGGGGGCTGAAGAAGGGGAGATCGGGGGGGAAGAAGGGGAGATCAGGGGCTGAAGAAGGGGAGATCGGGAGGACATCGGGGGTGGTGAAGAAGGGGAGATCGGAGAGGGAGACATCGGACATCAGAGCAAGGTGGAAAGTTAGGTTGATTTTGTGTTTTAACTTTGTGCAATGGTTTTTTATTTAATTTATTTTGTTTCTTTTTGCCTGATCCGGCCCTTCACATCTGGTTTCATCAGGCATGAATCAGAAGCCTTGGGAAAGCCGCCCGGATAAGTTAAAAATCGTTCCAACCACGTAACCTGTCACAAGTGAAGTGCCTTAAGTACCTCAATGAGATACATTTGGCTCTTTAACTATTATCCCGCCGGCGTTAATTGCTGGCAGGACTTCCGGATTCGGGACGCCCGGGCGCACACAGGTGTGTCCGTGGGGAATTCAGGCTTCGGAGGGTTGGAGCCGGGCTCCGAACCCGAACGGGATTTCCCCAATTTTTGGAGCCCTCCCAGCCCCCAACGCACGCGCAATTTCCCGGGAAAACCAAGCCCATGGAATTTACAAAGCAAATACTTCTACCTGAAGCTTTAGAGTTCCTTTTTAGACCTGAAAATTTTCAGAGGGAAAATAAAATACTTTTCGGGCACTTAGGGGGTCCACCTGAGTCCTGATGTTCTGTCCCTCCCCACCTGTCTGCTTTATCAAGTCCTGATCTGCTTCTCCCTTCCCATTAGCCTATGTCTGAATTCCCCACTGCAGTCTGTAGTTGTGGTTGACCGATGCCGACAGAAGATTATAGTTATACACTGATATCGAAGTACATTGGATCAAAGGAGTTTGGGTGGGCCGTTTGAATCCATGCACCACAGATCTGGTGATTATTCCGTTATAGTGATCAAGTGCTGACCTGCCCGTACCAATAATGGTGACTGGAAAAACTCTGTAATCGTATTTTGAGAAGCCTCAGTGTTATGCCTCTGCAACTCTGCGTAGCAAATATTTATTGCTCTTTGAGTGAGGAAGCTTTTCCTGATATATCTGTTTAAATGTACTTTTTACTAATTCCCCTTTGTGTGCTGTGGTCTTGCTTCCTGCCTTACTTTGATTTACCTTCTCTGTAATTAAAAGTTTTACACTTGGCGCTCGTTTGATGCTCCTGTAGGTTGTGGGAAAGTGTTGGGCACATACAACATGGACATGTGAACACAGAGTATCCTGATTGGTTTTCATTTCACATTCACTGGAAAAAAAAGTCAAAGAATACTTAAACACACAAAGTGCACTCACTATATCTTACAAATTCCCATTCACAAAAAAAACAACAAAATCCCTTAATTCCTATCTGCCCCTCCTCCTTTTGCCTCAATCTGAACCCCAACTTTGCCCATCGGTACCATCTTCCCTTCACCCCCACACCTGCAGTTTCTCCAAACCCTTGCACTTCCATGTTCAGCTGTACAAGAGAGACTCATACACAGGTCGCTGGTATGTTAGACCTCTACTCTAGCTTAGAACTGGCTCCCCAGCCTGCTCCAACCTCTTTCCACTTGTTTGTCCATACTGAGTAAGTGCTGCACTGACGGAGGTGCCGTCTTTCGGATGAGATGTTAAATCGAGGCCCCGTCTGCCCTCTCAAGTGGCCATAAAAGATCCCAAAACACTACTTCGAAGAAGAGCGGGGGAGTTCTCCGAGGTGTCCTGGCCAATATTTATCCCTCAACCAACATCATTATCATATTTGTTGTTTGTGGGACCTTGCTGTGCGCAAATAGGCTGCTGCGTTTCCTACATTACAACAGTGACTACACTTCAAAAAGTGTTTCATTGGCTGTAAAGTGCTTTGGAAAATCCCGAGGTCGTGAAAGACACTATATAAATACAAGTCTTTCTTTCTCTTGTCAGAGGTGTCATCTTTCATTAAAACAAGGCTCCATCTGTTTGGATGGATCCCATGGCACACTTCAAAGAAGAGCAGGGAGTTCTCCTCGTGTCTACCATATTTGTTTACCAAAGCGCAACAGTACCTACACTTAAAAAATGTAATTAATTGGTTTTGAAGTGCCGTAGAACGCTCTGGGATGTGAAAAGCATTATATAAATGCAAGTATTTTTTCTTTTGCTGCAGGCTCACAACAACGAAAATGCACCGAAGTGGGGAAATGCTGTGTAAATCACAATAATATTGCTAACCAAAGCTTCTGAGACGGGTGTCTTGTGGACCCATAAATACCACTTGTATAAATGGGCCCGTTTCGATTTTCAGGCTGCACCAGATATTCCTCTCGTGCTTAGCATAATTCTTCTGTAGCACAAAAGTTTTATGTGAGGCTGAGCCCACCTCACGGAGCCTTCATGTGTTCACAGTGATGGAACAGGAATGGCCACAGACTGCAGAATATATTTCTTTCTTTGGGCATGGGGTTTTCAGAGAGACCATGGCACACCTCCTGCCGTGAAAATCAGGCTATTTAAGTTCAGGTTTTGTAAACGTTCAAGATTGTCACTCGTCAGTCAAAAGATTTAGGGGCACCTGGCGGCCTTTTTTTGCAGAACTAAACAGCCCTGGCACCCAACTACTAGGAATGATGATATGTGTCTGTAGCATCCAGACCTGAAATGTCTTACATAGTTCTGTCGTGATTTAAATAAGCAATAAAACAGTTGAGGTGATTGATTTCAGGCACCATCTCCAGCAAAAGGCACATGGAGCGGCCTGTGAGCTACATGCATGTTACTAACTCCAGCCCATGAGGTATGTGACATGGTGTGGCCTGTGAGCTACATGCATGTTACTTAGTCTAGCCCATGAGGTATGTGCATATGACATGGTGTGGCCTGTGAGCTACATGCATGTTACTCCAGCCCATGAGGTATGTGCATGTGACATGGTGTGGCCTGTGAGCTACATGCATGTTACTTGTTCCACCCCATGAGGTATGTGCATGTGACATGGTGTGGCCTGTGAGCTACATGCATGTTACTTACTGCAGCCCATGAGGTATGGCCTGTGAGCTACGTGCATGTTACTTGCAGCCCATGTGATACGTGCATGTGACATGGTGTGGCCTGAGAGCAATGCGCACGTGATACGCTCCAGTCCTCAATCTACGTGCAACTTACATGTTCCTCTTTGTAAGCGGCTTGCACCATTTATTTTTAACTATGGTGCATTTATGGGGCAGCCCTATGGAATCCTGAGCACGTCACGATGGCATGGGGAGGCGTTGGAATGTGTCCCATGCAGCATATCAGTTTTGCTGCATTCGTGGCACTATCTTGGACGTTGAGGCCAATCTTGGGCCATTTTTTTTAAAAGAGAAAAATAATTTTTTAGTCCCTGAATATAAGTTAATGTTTTGCTAAAACCATAGCAAATATTTAGTGGGGAAAGATAAAAGCCAAACAGGCTCTGGGCAGCCCTGTACACACTAAATAAAAGGCAGTAGAGATGACAAATGCACTGACTGTTGCCAGATTAATTATCCACATCAATCTTGTACTTGCTCCTCCAGTAAAGTGTTCCTCTAAATTTCTTTATCAAGTCCTGAAGTTGCTGCAGTAATTCAAATCATATATTACATTCCCACTCCTCCATTCAGTTTCCTGAGTCTGATGATGTATAATCCATTTCCACTTCCAGTACTGCAGCTTGGTAGAACATGTCTATATTAATTAATAAGAGATGCTTGTTGCTAATCATTTCTCTTTAATAATATTATTCATGAGAAACATGTTCGAAGTTGAATTTAATTTTTTTTATTTCATATTGTGAGATAACAATTTTAGGGAGGGGAGGGATTGCAAAGTGAAATAAGAAGCCTTGATGCAGCGAGTAATTTATGTAAGGGCCTAATTATCTGAAAGGTTTGGGTTTGAAAGTCATGTTTAAATATTTTATTCTCCTTGTCCTCAGCTCTCTAATTATGTTTGCTCATTTCTCCTGCTCTGACCACATGCTTCCTGAAGGCAGGTAAGCGAGCAAGTCCTGTACCAATGACATTCTTTCTCCTGCTTCCTCCTCTCCCCCCACCCCCACCTCCATTCTTAAAGGCGTTGACCTCTTGTTGAGGTTCCACAGGCTCTGGGTGCTCTTCAGTACTCTGGGTACTCCGAGGTGACCTTTATTCACGTGTGAGCCTCGACTGCAGGTGGTAACCGGCTATTTGACCATGGAGTGCACCAAAGCCATAGCCGACCCTGTTGTCACCTGACATGCACAATATTTCAGCAGGTGTAATTGGATAGAGATCGGGATTGGTGATCTTGACCAATTCTTTCTCCTCCTTATCCCTGAAGCTATCACTGAGCACAGACCAGATATCAAACCTGAGACCTTCCTAGGTCTGGGTGCCTCAGCTACTGAATGGCTAAACTCACTAAGTGTCAGGAGAGCCCTATCTGTGTCATTCTCTTGAGTTGCCCTTAGGGGGCATATAGGAGCACTCCTGGTGTTAACTTTCCATCCCACTTAGTGAGAGCATCTGGCTTTCATTCGCCATCCCAGCGTTGGACCATCTTCCTATTGAAGTGAAGGAATTCTATGAGATCTTTCAGAGCTTGTGGTTCAGCAGCTGAGTAGTTTGTTTGCAATTTAGCCAAATACAGTGCCTGTTTTCAATTTTATTTCCTCTACATTTTGCTTTTCTTTCAGGGAATTGTCAGATATGAGCACACGGAAAAGGAAAATGAGAGGACCAGTCAGGAAAAGGAGTTCTGAAAAAAAACGGGCAAGGAAGTGAGCATTCCAACACGAAACATATCACAAGCTTCCAATAAGAACTAGGACTGCAGTAATTTACAAAGAAAATGTACTTTTAACCAGAACATGTTCAGTATTCCTCAATAAGGAGTCAGCACGTGTGACTGAACATTCATATAAATAATCTCCAAAGTTTATCTTTAATGATTGTGAAAGGAGTGAGGAATGCACTTAATGGAGTGTATTATGCCTGACTATTTCGCTGAAGGCTGTGCCATTATAATTTGCCAGCAATTTTAAGAGCAAGTTCCTGTAAACGTGCAAATAGCTGGAACTGTCCAACAATGGCACACAACTTGCGTGACATCAGGACTGGAATATACCCTCCTCAGTATACATGTCATTCCACTGAGGTCATGACCAAGAATAATGTATATTACTTAGTGACCATTTTTTGCTTCTTGCTGCCTTCTGCTTACTACCTATTGATCTATATGAGGCACATGGACAAATTGTGGGTATGAACCTGTGTCTTACCACCCACTTTTGCACAGCCTTTTTAGAGCTTTGGTGCACTGTCGCTGCCTCTGTCATCTTTCTCTCTGTTTTTTCTCTCTTCCACCTTCCACTGTAGCAAGGTCATTCCTGGAATTAATGCAAGGAATAATGTCCTCACAGTGGAATTGCGGGTCCACTCTATGCAAGAAGGGTATAGAAGCACATTGATCCCCTGAAACTAAGAAAAACAAAGGCTGCCTTTGGAAAAAGCATCCAGGGAGAGCCAAATGAATTAGTCATGTCAGTGTAATGAGCTCCTTTAAGGGGGAGTCTGAAATGCCTGTAATGAATTTGACCCACTGCTGTGCTAATACATGGTATGTCTCAACAGGTGACTATTAAGAAATATACATATTTGAAAGGATCTGATAATTATTAACTGTGTGTATGTATATAGTAGTCCAGTAGGATTGTAGTGTAGATGGATGAGTGTAATTCAGCCACTTAGTGATTTGTACACATATTCTACTTAATATGGGGTGGTCATAGAAGTGGTGCAATTGCTGTCCTCGCTCCTTGATTAGGGAGTGGAAAAGTCAGTTGGGTTTCCCTCCCCTGATCGCTGTCCAGTGACCAGTGCTGGAAAGTGCACTTGTGTGGATGATGGGTGAGGACAGGATCTGATTTGGCCTCCCTTCCCCCCTCCCATCCCCACCCCTGATCAGAAAGGCTGTTAATATACGTACTGGATCAATCGGACGAAGTATAGAAGAGAAGCCAATGCTATTAAATCATAACCCGGCACAAGTCAGTGCCTTCAGGAGACGATCAGAGGGGGGAGAAGGGAAAAAAATCAAATGTAAAGGATTGTTTTGAGGAGGAAGTGTAGCATCTGTCACAGATTATTATTTTTGTGAAATCCCATTGTTTTCATAAGAGAAACAACAGCACAGATCTCAGTGTAACCACTTGTTTGGTTGCCAGTGTGCCAGTTTATTACTGGCAGGTTGTGTTTTGGGTTGTGACCAGATAATTTTAGCCGGCAGCCGGCATTCAAATGATTGAAGCTTGGAGACCTGTGGCAAATTAAGCCAAAATAATTGAGCAACCAAGAGTTTGATAGATTGTATTACAAAGCATTTTTATTTAACATTGTTTATCTCTCAAAAATATACATATAGCAAATTTAATCTATATTTGTGGTTAAACCTAGGGTCACTTGGCATTGTAGTCATTGTTAGAACTTGATCACATTAGTCACCAACTCTTTGAGAAATTCATCTTTTATTTTTTTACCAAAGACTAAATCTTGAGGCCTGTTTTTTACTGCCTCCTCCTGGACCTTTCATTGCTCAAAGGTTACAAGAGTAGTTAGAAGAGATCTAGTCCTTTTAAATGGATTCCAATTGAGGGATATTTCCTAATGCAAGAGATTCCTGAAAGACTGGGTTACCTCCCAAACAATCCTAGTTTCACCATGTGGTATTGACAAGCTGAGGTCCTATCTCTTTGAATATATGAAGTTCTCAGTGCACAAAGCCTCAAACTGGATTGCCTGAATATTGCACTTATGAGAATGAGTGAGTGGCATGTACTACTCGTTACGAATCTGATCCAAACCATCTGGCACAGAGATGGAGGAATGGTTGGACCCTCAGCAAGGCATTTTACTGACAGTGTTGCCTGAATTCCACCTAGCTCATGAGATTATTCCTTCCTTCTTCCATCCCTATCAGTGTTTAATTTGAAGCTGGGGTTGCATTACATAAATACGAGAAGAGTTTGCTAATATTATGCCACCATCAGAAAACATGTGTGTTCTACCCAACTATAATTTGGGACATTGATATATTGGTCAGTACATTGTATTCCAGAGTTGTCAATAGGCTTATTGTTGCCAATACATTATGAGAAAAATCTCACTAAACTCCAAGTGCTTTATTGTGTGACACTCCTAATTCATCACCATTCATCACCTCCAATTGTTCCCACTAATACTACCACCACCACCCATGACAGGCCTGTAATCGCCAGTGCTTCACCTTAATGTTATGCAGCTCAGATGCTCTCTCCAAACATAACTCAAGTCTGAAAGGACAGATCTTATTCTGATATTGCTGGGTGGATCCACACTTCAAGTAGACATGGGATGAAAATTTCACACAGTACTAGCTAGCAGAGAGAGCTGTCTCCTCTTCCTTGTTGTTCATAAAGTTACGGGCCATTGTCAGAGCATTAGGAACAAGGTAAGTTAGTTTGAAACATGGTACATTTGGGATTTTTTTTTAGTAGACTGTAAGGAGCAATCTTGGTACTTTCACAATCATCATTTGTTTAAATTGGACCCTAATGAAACCTGCACATATTGGCATGGTCTTGTTTGGCCACTACCTCAGACCATGAACGGATTATTCTTGCCTCATAGTCAAAGTGTTACTCAGGCAAAATTATTCATCAGTAGAGCATAAGGGAAGGGAAGGAAAGAAAATGTATTATAAGACGCAAGGGGTTCCCTTTATATATAATGTTTCTCATTTTTTTGATTAAATGTCCAATTGCTCTACAGACATTGCCCATCATGCCACAGCACTGTAGTAATAATTCTTAAAATGATGTAGCATTTGGGTTTGAGTTTGTTAATCAGTTTATCAAGTTCTTTGCTCCTAGGATTTTTAAGAGGGGATGACAGTCAGGACTTGTTTGAATTCCTTTGCTATCATCTTAAGGTGCCAGGTTTCCCTAGCCTAAAAGAACTGAATGCGCCTTACATAGTGCTTTATAAAGGGTAAAAGTGCCTTTATTGATCGATGATTGTGGTGATTTCACCCATTGCACTGCCTATTGTTACTTAGATAATACAAAAGTACTATATCCGGAGGTGAGTAATTAGCATTACCAGGCTTTTCATCTGTTGTCGTCATCAGTATTGTGCAGATAGTTCTTGCATTGATATACTACATATAAACCACTGCACAAACATCTGCCCTTATTATAATTATCTGCTTTTGCATATTAATTACTTCTAAACTCAAGCATACTCATGTTGGCCATTGACGAACTGTTCGCATGCTGGATTGTAATAATTACAGTGACTAAATACAGTACGAGTTGGAGAACATGCAGTTTTCTGTAATTAGTGTTACAGGATTGCGGTTATGTTGACTTTAGTTCCTATTTCCATGCGGTTTTATTTCACTTTATTCTGCTTCAGTTTGTGATGAGTCCAGATGAAGACCGGCGAGATGGCCTGATTTTGTAAACTCTGTCCTCTAATGATAATCATTCAATTAATCCTCACTCTGTTCCTACTAATGATTACCCTCACTGGAGAATTGTGATGGTTAAAACCTGGAGGGCTGCCACATCATCTGTGCAGTAAAATGAAAAGCATGTGTTGATTATGAGAATACAAGTTGTGCACATTCTTGTTGTTCAGCCTATGTCATAACTATTAGAAATGAAATGAAAGAAAAAATAATCATTGTTTCAGATCTGAGAGAAAACGTGTAGTTTGAAAAATAAAATGGTCAATGTCTCTTTCCATTTCCAGAGTAGTTTGATATAACTGCATTCTTTTATGGCTTAAATAACTGGCAACTAATTTTTAGACAGTAGCTTGTGCCTTTTAAATAAAGTGGATGGTTTTGCTACAAGTGTCTTCATCTCATATTTAATAAAAACGGAAAATGCTGGAAACACTCAACAGTTCAGGCAGCGTCTGTGGAGAGAGAAACCGAGTTAACGTATCAGGTCACTGACCTTTCATTAGAACTGGGAAGATGTTAGAGATTTAACAGCTTTTAAGCAAATACAGAGCCTGGGAAAAGGGGAGGATGGGAGCAGGAATAGAACAAAGGGGAAAGGTCTGTGATAGGGTGGACCGATTAAATGACAAAAGAGATGATGGTGAAGGCAAAAAGGGAGTGGTATTGGGACAAACAAAAAAGCAAGCAATGGGTCCAGAGGAGGTGTAAATAGTTACAGCAGAATATCATCTTTATTCCTTTTGATTCCTGTTTTAGGTTGGAAAATTGTAGACATTTTGGTACAGCAATGACTGAATTGTAGAAACATTATAGTGTTAGTGGCATTGAAACAAGAGTTGGCAACACTCCATTGGAACTTCTTTATGAATGGAAGATTTATGGTTGCTTGGACATCATTGTCACAGCGGTAGATTCAAGTGTGCATGTTTTCAGCTTTCCAGTTAGACAGCTGAAGACAAACTTGCCAATAATTTCCACAGTTAATGGCTGTTTCTCTTAGACGTTAATGAATTCTTTAACTCATTAATGACAGAATTCCTTTACTGTCTTGCAGCTTGATCCCATTTTCTCCCCTCAGACACTGACTCATGTCCAAATCCAATATTTGAGCACAATCTAGGTTGTCACTTCAGTGCAGTACTGAGGGAGTGCTGCACTGTCGGAGATGCCGCCTTTCGGATGAGACATGAAATCAAAGTCCTGTCTGCCTGTTCAGGTGGACATACAAAATCCCATGGCACTATTTGAAGTGCAGGATGTTCTCCCGGTGTCCTAAGAACATAAGAAATAGGAGCAGGAGTAGGCCATATGATCCCTCAAGCCTGTTCCGCCATTCATGTAGATCATGGCTGATCTACTTCAACTCCACTTTGCTGCCCGATCCCCGTATCCCTTGATTCCCTTAGAGTCCATAAGTGTCCTGGCCAACATTCATCCCTTAACCAACACCACTAAAAACAGATTACTGGTCATTCATCACGTTACTATTTGTGGGATCTTGCTTTGTGAAATTGGCTGCAATATTTGCCTACAAAACAACGGTGACTACACTTCACAAGTAATTCATTGGATGTGAAGAACTTTGGGATATTGTGAGGACGTGAAAGGTGCTATATAAATGCAAAATCTTTCTTTCTGCTTTGAGTTCCTTCCTTTGGAATCTTTAAATTGTGTCTGCGCCAGGTCTTGATAGAACAATCCAAAACTAATTCCATTGCCCTCCCAATAGCCCAATATCCTCCTTTGCTTTAAATGTTTATCCACTTTTCCTTGAAAAGATGCAACCATCTCTGCCTCAACAACTCCCTGCAGCAAAGTATTATATGCTGTAATAACTCTACATAAAGAAATTTCTCTTAAGCTCTCTTATCAGTCTCTTGGCGATGTCTTTAAATTGATGACCCCTCCACAAACCAGGGGAAATAGTCTTTCTCTTTTCACCCTATCAAAGTCCTTCATAATTTTAAAAATTTCTACTAAATCTTCTCTTAGCCTTCTCTGCTGTAGTGGAAACAGATCCAGTATCTCAAGTCTCTCCTCATAACTATAGTTTCTCAGCCTTAATATTTTCCTGTAAATCTATGCTAATCGCTCTCTGTAACTAGCATCCTTTCCATAATGGGGTGCCCAAAACTGCACCCAGAACTCTAACTGTGGCCTACTCATTGCCTGATATAAATTTAACATTACTTCTTTATTCTTGTACTCTGAGCCCCTATTTATAAAACCCCAAATGCGATTTGCCTTTTTCATGCCTTTACCTACACTTTCAAAAAACTATGTATCTGAACTCTGTTCATCCAAACTCTTCAACATCTTTCCATTGAGTGTATATTCCCAGTGCTTATTTTTGATCCCAAAATGTATTACCTTACACTTCTCTGCATCGAACTGCACACGCTGCCTGTCTGCCCATTCTAGTAACGTGTGTTCACATGCTTCTGATTGTAGCAGATGCCAGATATTTAAAGTTTGTTATATCCACACAAACATTGCAGATGCTTGTGGAGTGCAATGGAGTCTGTTTTGTCATTGGGTATGGAAATTGCGATCTGCTGTTCTGGTTACTTTTCCACGAGGAGCAGCTGTGCCTTATCAATGCTCATGAACGCAGCTAATCCACGTTGAGGTATCACAAGATGTTATTTGATACTTTTCTACGGTATGACAAAGTACAGCAGTGAAATCTCGTGGCAGAAAATGAGTACTGTAACTTTCCCACTGTCTGTCTTTGACCAAGCTTTTGGCCACCTTATATCTTCTTATGTGGCTCAGTGTCAAATTTTGTTTGATAACGCTCCTGTGAAGCGCCTTGGGACATTTTACAATGTTAAACATAGAAACAGAAAATAGGAGCAGGAGTCCGCCATTCAATATGATCATGGCTGATCCTCTATCTCAAACCATATTCCCGTGCTCTCCCCATACCCCTTGATGCCTGCTGTGTCTAGAAATCTATCTGTCTTCTTCTTAAATATATTCAGTGACTTCGCCTCCACAGCCTTCTGTGGTAGAGAATTCCACAGGTTCACCACCCTCTGAGTGAAGAAATTTCTCCTCATCTCAGTCCTAAATGTCCTACCCTGTATCTTGAAACTGTGACCCCTTGTTCTAGCCCCACCAAGCCAGGGGAAACATCCTCCCTGCATCCAGTCTGTCCAGCCCTGTCAGAACTTTATATGTTTCAGTGGTGCTATATAAATGCATGTTGTTGTTATCTCACCCATCTGCTTTCAAACATTTCCTTAAAACTTTCTTTTTGATCATGCTTTTACACACCACCCCAGTTATGTTTCCATCTCTCTTTTCTCTTCTGCCCTCAGTGGCAAGCTTTTTTGCTGTAAAATCTTCAGGGATGTTGTTCAGTAAATGAGAAATGCTATAGAAATGTAAGTTGTTGGGTAGGGAAGGATTTAACAAGATAACCTGAGATTGGGTTAACGTGCTTTATTTTAAGACCAATATGAAATTGCAGCACAACATGAATTATAAACCTGACAGTAATGGAATGGGTGGTAGTGGAATCCAATCTGCTGCATTATGCATCTAAATTCCACCCCCCCCCAGTTAATATGAACAGCCGTAGGCCATTCAGCCTCTTGAGCCTGTTCTACCATTCAGTTAGATCTGTATCTTAACTCCATCTACCTGCCTTGGTTCCATAACAGTTAATACCCTTGCCTAACAAAAATCTATCAATCTCAGTTTTAAAATTTTCAGCTGACCTAGCCTGAACAGCTTTTTCTACACTAAATTCTTTTCTAATCTGAAGTGAAGAATGCTTACCTGTTTTGTATCTTTTTGTTCGTCATCATCTGGAAAAGCATAGTGGGTCAGTCAGCGTCTGAAGGGAAAGACATCAACATTTTGCCTGTGGCCATCCAGCAGATCCTTTGAGAGTTCTGCTGAAGGTTAACGTTTCTTTCTCATTAAGCTGCTCATCTTCTTAACTCTTACATGGAATGTACAGCGCAGAAACAGGCTGTTTGGCACAACTGGTCTATGCCGGTGTTAATGCTCTACACAAGCCTCCTCCCACCCTACTTCATCTCAAGGTTATCAGTATAACCTTCTATTCCTTTCTCCCTCATGTGTTTATCTAGCTTCCCCTCAAATGCGTCAATGCTATTTGCCTCAACTACTCCTTGTGGTAGCACGTTCCACATTCTAACCACTCTCTGGGAAAAGAAATTTCTCCTGAATTCCTTACTGAATTTATTCGTGACTGTCTTATATTTCTGACCCCCAGTTTTAGATTCTCCCACAAGCAGAAACATTTTCTCTGCGTTTGCCCTATCAAACCCTTTCATAATCCTAAAGACCTCTATTACTCTTGTGCATTATAAAGCTACGGCAGGGCTCTTTTGATGGGTTAAGCCGTTACTTGATGTTGCACCAAGCCATGCAGACGAGAAGTTCCTAGGTTTGATTCCCTGTCTACGCTGATCTGAACTGGGATGGAGTTAAGATCAGTCAGGTTCCCATATCCTGATTGCATTTTGCAGCAGGAGTCGCTGGATAGCAATGTATGGACATTGGGTGAGGACACGATCGGGTTCGGTTCTGATGTCCTCTCTCTATGCTCACAAGAATATCCACTCTGGCAAGGTGTTGCCGATGCTCATTCCCCTGTAACCTTCTATAGTACCCCCTCCTCTCCGACCCTCTAACTCTTGCCTTTTGTGCATCCACTCTCCCTTTGCCCCATCTTTGGTACGTAAGTCCCATGCCCTGAAATTCGCTGCCTTAGCCTCTTGACCTCCAACTCCTTTAAGACCTTCCTTAAACCACATCTCTTTAATCAAACGTTTGGTCACCCCATCTAATATCACCTTTGGCTGGACATCCACTTATTTCTGATTACGACACAGTGAAGCTCCTCAGGATGTTTTCCCACGTTAAAGGCGCTTTATAAATGTGAGTTGTAACACAGCAAGAGTCAGCATCTTGGGAGAATGGGAGAAAATTGGGGAGAGGAATACACTTCATGAAGCTATTGCAAAGTTGGAGCAGAGGTCGTACTTCAACAGCCGAAGCATTCAAGCTTCTGGCTCTGCATTCGGCAGGGAACCCAGGGAGAAAGAGTACAAGTTTACAGAACGCTCATCCTTGGAGACGGGGCTGTGCTGTGAAAATCTTCAGACTGGACAGCACTAAAAAAGGTATTTTTAATAAAAGAAAATCAACGTCCTCTGTTTCTGTCTTCACGTAGGATTATTTTTGCAGCAACTGTAAATATAAAATGCAATTTAAAAATTTGGACCGTGGCTTTTCACTGAGATGAAAAGTCAAGGATGGTTTCTCGGGGGTTTTTTGTGAAGGTTTTATCTGCTAGGTGAATGGAGCTATTAAAAGCACATCTTCCAACTTGGTACTCAGGTTTAAGCAAATCCGTGTGCATCACCTCAGAGGATTTAAGCACGAGGGTTATTATAATTTTCATTTAAATGAGGTATAACTTGGTGTGGTGAAAAAGCAACCCACGCTCGAAATCTGTAATTCGGCTTCCAAATAGATGATTGAAGATTCAAGGAGTGGGAGATGTTCTAGACACAATTCTGAAAAATGAGTAATTAAATAGAGTGAAAAGGGCTCCAAAAACAAAGGTTTGTGTCAAGACCATTAAATTCTGAATTGAAACTGCCTGTGAAAAGATGAGCATAACTGTGGCAGAATGAATAAAACTGGATAAGGTTTCATTTTCACATTGATGTTATTTACACAGTGAAACAGCAATGTAGGAAAGGCGGCAGCGAATTTTCACACATCGACGTCCCACAAATAGCAATAAGATAAATGACCAGATCATTTTCTTTTAGTGATGTTGGTTGAGGGGTAATGAGAGGGCAGACGGTGCCTCGGTTTAACGTCTCACCCAAAAGAAGGCACCTCTGACAGTGCAGCATCCCTCAGCACTGCAGCCTAGATTTTGTTCTGAAGTCCCTGGAGTTTGGGCTTGAACCCACAACCTTCTGAATCCGAGAGGGGAGGAGCACGGGGTCAAAAGTGCGACCACCAAAACTTCTTCACCATTGTGTTCTACCGTTCAAAGTGCTCTCTATAGACACAAACCAAGTTTGAAAGACAGAATATATAATCTAGCTGTACTGTTGGGTGGTTTTCATAATTTAGGTACAAATGTTTCACTTGCTCAACATGACTGAAATCCTGGTTTTGAAAACACCCTCTACTGACTGTCAATATTTCACATGCATCATTACCATGACAACATTGGTAGTTTGTGAAACACAACTCCACTTGTACAATTCAAAACTTAGGAACAGCAGACGAAATGCAGTATTTTCAGGCTGCAGCATAAACTATAGCTCGAAAAAAATACGGCCAATTAAAGGTTGGGTGGGATACCACTTTTAGCCCCCCAATAGGCCATGAGTTCAACTTATGACCAGTGTCAAGGCTGGGATATTAATGACCTCTTGGGGAGAGATGAGAGGTTATATTGTATTCCAAAAATAATGCAAGTTGAGTCACTGCAAGGTCTAATTATCCCACTGAATATTTTCTTGAAACATTTTCAAGGAGGGAGGTAGATGGGCAGATTATCAGTGAAGATTGAGTTACTGCAGGCGATGTTTATTAGATATACTGCACACAGGTACCTCGCATGACATGCTTCAAAACATTGTACAAAATTGCGGTCTGAGTGTTGGCATTCTGATGATATAGACTGTTGTAGGTATACTTCCTTGTTGAAAATGGTTTACCCAAGTGCTCTGGTTACACTAACCTGGGAGCTGTACACGCTGAACCCCACATAACTACATGGCATTTTCAAGCATATTGGTGCTCTTTCCAGACACGCATAACTTTGGGATCATCAAACTTTATTCTTACGTTATCAGATCTAAAATTTCCCTCCATTCTTAAATTTTGATTACATTTGACAATGTTTAATCAAACTTTATGTTTTAGACAACCGTTTCAAATGTCTAGCCAGGTAGTGCTGCACTGTTGGAGGTGCTGTCTTTCGGGTGAGACGTTAAACCAAGGCCCCATCTGCCCTGGATGTAAAAGATCCCATGGCACTATTCAAAGCAGAGCAGGGGTGTTCTGGCCAATATTTATCCCCCGACCAACACCTAAAACGGATTATCTGGTCTTCTATTTCATTGCTGTTTGTGGGATCTTGCTGTACGCAAATTGGCTGCCCCACTTGCTACATTACAACAGTGACAATACTTCAAAAGTACTTCATTGGCTGTAAAGCACTTTGGGACATCTGAGGTTGTGAAAGGTACTATATAAGTGCAAGTCTTTTTTGGAGCAATATGGGCTCCTCTAATAACTTGGTGAGTTTATTGAGTGAGTAGCGGAGCCATACAGACCAAGGAGGTCCTGCGCCCAATCCCCAGTTAACCGAGTTGATTTCAGCTGGGATGAGATTAGGAGACTACAATTGTCTTCCCTGCCTCCAGGCTAGAGAATGGAAAATCAGCCAGGGTTTCGGCTCCTGATCATTATCCGGCGACCTCTGCTGTAAGTGCATGTGCGGATGTCAGGTAAGCATAGGACGGTGGAATAGTCTGCTGGGGCTCTCTCATGAACAATAAACTAATAATAAATGCCTGTGGAACTGTTCCCCAGTGAGGAGACAATGCCTTCAGGAAAGGGAAATAGCACCTTTTGTATGGAGGATTAGTTGAAAACCTTCGCACTACATTTTGAAACGATGGCTGTTCTACTATGCTTACTTCAATCCTTATTAGTGCATCTCAGGTGGCATTATTACAACCTGGGAGTCTATCATTGGGCTGCCTATAAATCTAATTCCAGCATTCCAAAAAAGGGCAGGATTGGGTACTAAATATTCTTGGATACAAGGTGTTCAGGAAAGATAGGAAAGGAAAAAAAGGAGGGGGTGAGGTGGCAGTATTGATTAAGGAGAATGTTGCAGTGCTGGAGAGAGAGGATGTCCTGGAGGGGTCAAGGACAATCTAGTTAGTTAGAGTTAAGAAACAATAGAGGTGCCAGTACACTACTGGGGTAGTCTATTGGCTACCAACTAGTGGGAAGGATATGGAGGAGCAAATTTGGAGGGAAATTACACAGAGTGCAAGAAGCTTAGAGTGATAATGGGGGACTTCAATTATCCTAATATAGACTGGGATAGTAATAGTGTAAAGGGCAGAGAGGGGGAAGAATTTCTGAAGTGTATTCAGGAGAAATTCCTTGATCAGTATGTTTCCGGCCAAACGAGGAAAGAGGCATTGCTGGATCTGGTTTTAGGGATTGAGGTGGGTCAAGTGGAGCAAGTGTCAGTAGGGGAACATTTAGGGAACAGTGATCATAGTATCACAAGGTTTAGATTAGCTATGGAAAAGGACAAGGAGCAATCCAGAGTAAAAATACTTAATTGGAGGAGAGCCAATTTCAGTTAGTTGAGAACGGATGTGGCCCGGGTAGATTGGAATCAAAGATTGGCAGGTAAAACTGTAATCAAACAATGGGCAGCCTTTAAAGAGGAGATGGTTTGGGTACAGTCTGGGTACATTCCACTAGGGGGAAAGGTAGGGCAAGCAAAGCCAGAGCTCCCTGGATGACGAAAGAGATAGAGAGTAAGATGAAGCAGAAAAAGGGGGCGTATGATAGATGTCAGGTTGATAATACAAGTGAGAACTAGGCTAAATATAGAAAATTCAGAGGGAAGCGAAAAATGAAATAAGAGGGGCAAAGAGAGATTATGAGAATAGACCGGCAACTAACATAAAAGGGAATCCAAATGTCTTCTATAGGCATATAGACAGTTAAACGGGTAGTAAGAGGAGGGGTGGGGCCGATCAGGGACCAAAAAGGAGACCTACTTATGGAGGCAGAGGTACTAAATGAGTACTTTGCATCTGTCTTTACCAAGGAAGAAGATGCTGCCAAAGTCACAGTAAAAGAGGAGGTAGTTGAGATACTGGATGGGCTAAAAATTGATAAAGAGGTGGTACTAGAAGTAGCTGGCTGTACTTAAAGTAGATAGGTCACCATGTATCCTAGGCTGCTGAGGGAAGTAAGGTGGAAATTGCAGAGGTACTGGCCATAACTTTCCAATCCTCCGTAGATACGGGGGTGGTGCCAGAGGACTGGAGAATTGCAAATGTTACACTCTTGTTCAAAAAAAGGTGTAAGGATAAATCCAGCAACTGCAGGCCAGTCCAGGCCAGATGGAGTATAAAAGCAGGGAAGTCATGCTACAACTGTACAAGGTGCTGGTGAGACCACACCTGGAGTACTGCGTACAGTTCTGGTGCCCTTATTTAAGGAAGAACATACTTGCATTGGAGGCAGTTCAGAGAAGGTTCACTAGGTTGATTCCAGGAATGGAAGGGTTTTCTTATGAGGAAAGATTGAACAGGTTGGGTCTATACTCATTGGAGTTTAGAAGAATGAGAGGAGATCTTATTGAAACATACAAGATTCTGAGGGGACTCGATAGGGTAGATGCTGAGAGGATGTTACCCCTCATGGGGGAATCTAAAACTAGGGGGCATAGTCTCAGACTAAGGGGTCACCCGTTTAAGACAGAAAGGAGGTGGAATTTCTTCTAAAGGGTCGTAAATCTTTGGAATTCTTTACCCCAAAAAGCTGTGGAGGCTGAGTCATTGAATACATTCAAGGCTGAGTTCGACAAATTTTTGATCAGCAAGAGAGTCAAAGGATATGGGGAAAGGGCGGGAAAGTGGAGTTGAGGTAAAAAATCAGATCAGCCATGATCTCATTAAATGGCAGAGCAGGCTCGAGGGGCTGAATGGCCTACTTCTGCTCCTATCTCTTATGGTCTTACGGTCAGTCAGTTTAACCTCAGTAGTGGGTAGCTTTTAGAAATGATAATCCAGGATTAAATTAACAGTCACTTGGACAGGCGTGGATTAATTAAGGAAAGCCAGCACGGATTTTTAAAGGTAAATCATGTTTAACTAACTTGAATGAGTTTTTTGATGAGGGCAATGTGGTTGACGTGGTGTATATGGAGTTCCAAAAGTTTGATAAAGTGCCGCATAATAGACTTGTCAACAAAGTTGAAGCCCATGGAATAAAAGGGGCAGTGGCAGCATGGATATGAAATTGACTAAGTGACAGGAAACAGAGAGTAGTGGTGAACGGTTGTTTTTTGGACTGGAGGAAGGTATACAGTGGTGTTCCCCAGGGTCGGTACTAGAACTGCTGCTTTTCTTGATATATATTGATGACTTGGGCTTAGGTGTAAAGGGCACAATTTCAAAATTTGCAGGTGACACAAAACTTGGAAGTATAGTGAACAGTGAGGAGGATTGTAATAGACTTCAAGAGGCTATGGGCAGGTTGGTAGAATGGGCGGACACATGGCAGATGAAATTTAACGCAGAGAAGTGCGAAGTGATATATTTTGGTAGGAAGGATGAGGAGAGGCAATATAAAATAAATGGTACAATTCCAAAAGGGGTGCAGCAACAGAGAGATCTGGGGGTATATGTACACAGGTCGTTGAAGGTGGCAGGGCAGGTTGAGAAAGCGGTTAAAAAAGCATATGGGATCCTGGGCTTTATAAATAAAGGCATAGAGTACAAAAGCAAGGAGGTTATGATGAACCTTTACAAAACACTGGTTTGGCCACAACTGGAGCATTGTGTCCAGTTCTGGGCACCACACTTTAAGCAGGATGTGAAGGCCTTAGAGAGGGTGCAGAAAAGATTTACTAGAATGATTCCAGGGATGAGGAACTTCATTTACGTGGCTAGACTGGAGAAGCTGGGGTTGTTCTCCTTGGAATAGAGAAGGTTAAGAGGAGATTTGATAGAGGTGTTCAAAATCATGAAGGGTCCAGTCAGAGTAGATAGAGAGAAACTGTTCCCATTGGCGGAAGGGTTGAGAACCAGAGGACACAGATTTAAGGTGATTGGCAAAAGAGCCAAAGGTGAGTGGTTAGGATCTGGAATGCACTGCCTGAGGGGGTGGTGGAGGCAGATTCAATCATGGCTTTCAAAAGGGAACTGGATAAGTACTTGAAAGGAAAAAAATTGCAGGGCTATGGGGAAAGGGCTGGGGAGTGGGGACTAGCTGGATTGCTCTTGCAGAGAGCCAGCCCAAGCCCGACGGGCCGAATGGCCTCCTGTGCTATAACCACTCTATGATTCTATGATTTCCTAGGGATAGACCTCTCAGACAAGATCTCATACTTCCAACACTACTCTTATTTTACAATCTTACTGTCCTCATTTGGATCTATAGCTCGCTCTTCAAGTTTAATATTTTGTCAAAAATCTGTTTGTACCTTGGATTCTATCTGTAATGATGATGAGATATATCTTTCTCCATTCCTGAAAGAAAAAACTTGCATTTATACAGCAGCTTTCACATCCTCAGGATATCCCAAAGTGCTTCACAGCCAATGAAATATTTTTGAAGCAGTCGATTTATGCACAGCAAGATCCCACAAACAGCAACAAGATAATTGACCAGATAATCTGTTGTAGTGATATTGGCTGAGGGCTAAATGTTGATCAGGACACCTTCCCTGTTCTTCAAAAAGTACCAATGTAATCTTTTACATCCATCCGAGGGCAGGCAGGGCCTCGGTTTAATGACTCATCTGAAAGATGGCACCTCCGACAGTGCAGCACTGAAGTGTCCGCCTAGATTACGTCCTCAAGTCTCTGCAGTGGGGCTCGAACCAATGACCTGCTGACTCAGAGGCGAGAGTGCTGACACTGAGTCAAGGCTAACTCCAAAGTATGATTCCTGCTGTAGTATGTCTCTACAGCTGTTGGTAGTTATCCAGGCTCTCGTCCAAATGAACCTTTTTATGTGTGATGCCAGATGAGGGCATCAGTATGATGTACAGTTCTATTCTGCAGGAGTTAGACTTGCCGGGTGTCCAAATAGCAACCCCCGACAGCAGCCAAATGAAGTCGGAGCTTCCATTTTGTTAATATTTTGCAGATGAGCTTTTAACTAGTGCAAATTAGTGTGTTAAGTTAAAACAAACTTAAATTTTGCATTATCTTGAACATTTATGTATTAAAAATTTTGCATTCGGCACGCACTTTCAGTTGTCACAATTTTTGGTCACACTTTTGTGTTCACATTTACTGCTGTATATTGTTATGCCAACATTGCCCATTCAATTTTGCTATTCCAACTGTCACAATGTAGTTTCAGGTCCAGGGCACTAGGCGGTCTGTTGGATGAATTTCAGAAATCTCTGCCCCCAGTGAAGTACTTTTGAAGTGTAGTCACTGTTGTAATGTAGGAAACACAGGAGCCAAAATTGCACACAGCAAGGTCCCACAAACAGCAATGAAATAAATAATCAGATCATCTGTTTTAGGTGTTGATTGAGGAATAAATATTGGCCAGGACATCAGACAAAACTCCTTTGTTCTTCTTCGAAATTGTGCCATGGGATCTTTTATGTCCACCTGAGAGGGCAGACGGGGCCTCAGTTTAACGTCTCATCCGAAAGACGGCACCTCCGACAGTGCAGCACTCCCTCAGTACTGCACTAGAGTGTTTGACTCGAGGCGAGAGTGCTACCCACTGAGCCACTGCTATCCCCATCAAATAACATCAAGCTTGATTTAAGCATCGTCCCAACAGGAGAAACAAAATTAGCCAAAGTGTTTTTTATTCCCTGGTTAGAACACTAAAGTGGATTTGTACTGGTTGAGTACGTGAAGAATATGGCTTGAACTGAATAAATACTGGAAAGTTGGAGCTGATTGGACTTGTCAGCAGCGACGTCAAAAATTAGACACTGCTTGGACAAGAAAGTCGACAGACGTGGATACTTAATGCAATTTCAGATAGATCGAAAATGACAACACTGAATTTTAATCTCAGTCATATACGGTCATGCATGCAACAGACCTAACCTCAGAGGGGAAAATCAACAAATTACCAGTAAATATGTCTAAGTAATTTCCTAACAGCTCTAAGGATGTGCTAACTGTGGGGGCAGAATGCAAATGCAAATTCTGATTGTTGGGGCGAAGTGGAAGAAGCAAGTGGCTGTTAAGGATTTTGCAGGCATCCGGGGTGGGGAGAGATCCGGATTGTTTATCAGAATGGGTGTCCTTTGGACTCCAAAAGGTGCAGTGGGGATTGAGCTAAATGCAGCGTGGAAGAGAGCAATTCACTTGCAGCCTGGGCCCGGAGCCCTTTGTGCAATGATAGAAGAACTTTTCTCTTGAGAAGCATGAAGAATCCTGTTGTGGTGCTAAATCACGGCAAGAGCTGCCAAGGTGAATGCCAAAGACCGTCAGCACTCACCTCCGGCCTTCCAGCTGATGGATGAGCTAGGCTGCAGCGGATGATCGATGAGAAATTTTTTCCGGCAAGCTCACAGATTCCCCAGATACCAGCCCGTGACCTCAGCGATCTTGCTGGCTTTGAGTTAAGCTTTTTGTTGTTGAAGTGTGTTGAAATTGGTAACAAGAGAATCGTCCAAGGACCTGTGACCATCAACGTGCAATTAAACAAGTGCAGTAAAACAACTCGCACAAATGGAGCATCCTCACCAGACTGGGGAAGTATTTAGTGCTTTAGAGTGAGGAGTAGGCACCTCTTCCACATGGTTACTATGTAATAGTAGAGCACGCAGCCCAGTAGAAGTAATCATTCAATAAGGGGACAGAGCAATGGGGGGGGGGTGCAATTGGAAGAGGAACAACAACAACAACTTGTATTTATATAGCACGTTAACGTAGTAAAACGTCCCAAGGCGGTTCACAGGAGTGTAATCAGACAAAATTTGACACCGAGCCACTTAAGGAGATATTAGGACAGGTGACTAAAAGTTGGTCAAAGAGGTAGGTTTTAAGGAGCATCTTAAAGGGGGAGAGAAAGGTAGAAAGGCAACTGATGTACAAAATGTAGTTTTCTAACTGCATCCCTATTCCCAGACAGTGTTAGAAGCTATTCAATCGTGAGGGCATCACAGCAAGCATAACCCTGTCCTCACCTGACATCCACTCACTTTCCATTCACAGTCACATTATAGGAATCAGGAGCAGAAAATTATTCCCCTCCCTGGACCAGAGTGTGGAGATTAACTAACTCAGTACAGAATGAGAATCAACCTCCTGGTCTGTATGGATTTAGCAATATATGCTAGCAGTACTTTTATCACAGCAGGATTGTGTGTGTATGAAAACATTTCTTAAAGTGTAACAACAAATTGAATTTTTAAAAAGCAGTGAATCGCCATGTCAATCTTTAACATAACTGATACTTTCTAATATAAGACGTGCTTAATTGCCGATACACAAGAATTTTTAGAAACAGGAAAAGGCCATTGGGTCCAACAAGCCCATTCCATTTTTGATAGATCAACTACACCTACCCAGGTACTCACAGATCCCTAAACCCTCAGCGGTCCAGGAGCTCATTTCATTGACTGGCCCCATTCCTACTTTCCATTTCAGTGGACTCCTCTTGTAACTTATTACATAAGCCTGTTACTCTTTGTATAAAAAAGTTCTGTCTGACTTTGCTTCCTGTTGGTAGCTTCCTGATATTTTAATTTGTTTTTCCTAGTTTGAGACCTTTGCCTCAGTAAACAATTTTCTTAGATCAACCACGTCAGTTCCCTTCATTAGCTTGGAAACTTCAATTAGGTTACTTCAAAGTCTCCTTTTTTCTCAAACTAAGGAAACCCAACCTCCTTTACCATTTCCACATAACTTACATTCTGTATTGAATAATACTATGGGATATTTAACATCCATCTGAACTTCCGTAACAGACAGACAGTTTGTCTTCACCGAAATGATGGCGCCTCTGACAATGCAGCACTCCCTTATTGAAGTCTCGGCCTAGATTTTTCCAGAGTAGTGAGCCTCTGGAATGCGTTGCCAGCTTATGCAATGGGTGCCGACTCTCTGCACCTCTTCAAGAGGGAGCTGAACCGGTTCTTGGCTGGGGCAGAGATTGTATCATATAGAAGGTAAGTGGATGAACAGTTAGCATAAGCATGGTCAAAAGCGGGAGGGTTGGGAACCCTAGGTCGGAGAGGAATTTTCCAATTTTTTTTCCTTATTGGCCCTGGGTTTTTTTTTCCTGTTTTTTTGCATGGCCACAGTGGGGTAGGAAGTGTCCAGTCCAAGCATCATGAGTGTGGAGCAGGCTTGATGGACCAGCTGGTCTTTTCCTGCCCGTCATTTCCCTAAATTTGTATTATGTGCTCAAGTCCTGGGGTGGGGCTTGACCGATTAAATATGCTTTTAAATTGGGTAGGGTGGTGAGCTGTGCTGGGAATAGAACCATTTTTCTCTATGCACTCATACCCAGCACCAATATAATTAATCAGAAGAATTTCATTGAATGCAGGGATTCTCAAATTGACTCCCAACATATTATATATATATTATATTATTCCTCATGCGTGCAATGAGGCATAATAATGTTTAATATTCCATAACTCAGGAGATTTAGAGAGAAAGTACTCTGTGAGCTGGTCCATATCTTCTATAAATAACATGTTCCCAACACGTTGTAGCACCTTCAAGACAAGGCTGAGATTCCCCGTGAAGTACAATGACAGTCTATCATATTTTCTAATAAAAAATTGTGTTCATTGCAGGATCTTTCTGGACACCTGTGTACCGTCCTGATAATATCAACTGCAAGCTCCCCGTCCACCTTGTCAGTGATGTCTTTGAAAAACTCCAGCAGGATCTCAACTTCCTGAACCCTCCTGAACGTTCTTTAATAAGTTATGTTTTTCCAAATTTTCACCCACTAGATCATTCAGAATCATTCCAGGTGTTTCTTTAAATAGAAAGACTTGAAAGACTTACATTTCTATAGAACCTTTCACAACCTCAGGATTTCCCAAAGCACTTTATAGCCAATGAAGTACTTTTGAAGTGCAGTCACTGTTGTAATGTAGGAAACGCTGCAGCCAATTTGTGCACAGCAAGATCCCACAAACAGTAATGAGATAAATAACCAGATAATCTGTTTTTTAGTGGTGTTGGTTGAGAGATAAATATTGGCCAAGAACTCCCCTGCTCTTGTTCAGATCTTTTACCTGAGAGGGCAGACAAGCCACGATTTAACGTCTTATCCGAAAGACGGCACCTCCGACAGTGCAGCACTCCCTCAGTACTGCACTGAAGTGTCAGCCTGGATTATGTGCTCAAGTCCCTGGGGTGGGACTTGAACCCACAAACTTCTGACTCAGAGGCGGGACTATCACCACTGAGCGAAAACTGACACAAAGGGGTCTTTCTAATGTTCAGGAATATCTCCTGAATTTAGCCTCAACTTTGATGACAGATTTGGTTTTGGTCAATGAGACACTAAACTCTTACCTCTGGTTGTAGGGTCAGTTCCCTTAATGCACTCCCAAAGCTCAGGCTGACTTTAACACCCGTTATAGTCACCCGGTCCATTTTATTTGCTGAGAATTTGGTACAAAGTGTAGGAACCAAAGGATGTTCCAAGGAGTATCGTCAGGAAACTCTTCTCTAATTCTTTCCGACCTTGGATCATCAGCCTTTCCCTATTCGACTTAGAATCGCTTCTTTTAAAATTGAGAAACTGAGTGAATCAGAGGTGATGTTTGGAGAAACGATCACTAAATTTGATTTGGGTGAAGCTGTTTGCAAACGCAAAGAAAAAAGATCTCAATCTCAGGGCCTGGTTTTAGCAGGTTCCTTTAAAAGCCTCAGGAGCAGAGTTTTAAAATTATTTCATTGACAGTCCCACTCAGCAATTCAATCTTTGAGTCATCCTAAGGATCCCATTACAGTTAACCAGTTAAGGGCAATTGGCCACATGAAAGGTTGTGCACATTAAAAGATATTATAATTCAACACTGGGGAACTGTCGCTAAAACAATCACTACAACTGACCTGCACTGAACACCATTAATACTTGCTGCAACAGTATCAGATGGGTTGTGTGTTTGGAATGCAGATTTTGTTGGCGGTGAGTGATTTGTCACTACAAGCAGGGATCAGTCACCATCGAGCTGCTCTTTTCCGCACACCAACATTCTGTGCCTTCTCCAAACACCCTACGTCAATCTAAAATCCCTTTTTACGCCTCTGAATTGAAACTCTCCAACCTTTCCTCCCGCCCTTAATATCTCCAAAAGTATTCTTTACACTTCTAAAATCAAAAGCAGCAGCAGTCTCCTGAAACACCATCATTGATCAGAATTAAAGCATTACTTAAGGCAATCTGACCAATCAATGATTCTCCAGTAAAGTTAGGATTCCAATTAAAACTGCACATGCATATCAGTACTTAATTAACAGTCAATCATCATCCCAAAGACTGGGGAATTTCTGCTCATTAATGAGAATGAGCAAAGAATTGTTCTCTTATGACCAAAGTTTTTGCTTAACCAGAGCTTGAAGGTCAACAGATCAGCCTTTGAGGTTCCAACTCAAATGGCACAAACCATCAGCCCAACTAACTTTATCTCCACAGATTCTTCACATCTGTACATAATTACAAGTTAATGAGGCACTTTATTGTTGATATTACTATCTGAAGTTGTAATGTTGCCAATTATGAGAGGAGGAGATGACTTTTATCTGATTTTATTATCTCTGTGTAAGTTCAAACACACTTCAAGTACCAGGTTGCCTTGTGTACAGGAGTAAATCTGACATTGTTTGACTTGCCACTGTTTCTCCTACAGCTAGGTACTGCCAATGACCTGGCCAGTGATGGGTTTATAGCGAGTGAGAGTGTACATTTTTTTTCTCAGGGCATCTGGAGAGAATTTACCCTGCAATATAGGCAGGGCAGTCCGTAGTACAGCACTAATGGGAGCTGGCACCGGCTAACCACTTCAGGAAACGGTTCTCCAAAATAAACAGCCATCAGCGAGAAGGGAACAGGCACTGATGTTTGGCCTTTAAACTCCTGTTGCTAACCTCGTCCAGCCCTACTACCCCCTGAGATCTCTGCGCTCCTCCATTTCTGGCCTCTTGCGCAGCCCCGATTTTCTTGGCTCCACCATTGGCGGCTGTGCTTCCAGCTGCCTAGGTCCTAAGCTCTGGAATTCCCTCCCTAAACCTCTCCACTATCTCTCCTCCTTAATTTGTACACCAAAACAGAAAGGGATCAGATGCACTCAAGCTGAATGAAGCAGAGAAGCAGACAAAGTCAGTGGTGGGCAGAGTGCCTGGCGGTTTGTTGAATAAACACCCGGTCATCAACTTTCACCTCAGGAATGCACTTGGCGCAATTTGAAAACGCCCAGAGCTGCGGCAATAGTGAAACAAGACGATATATTGTGGTTCAGGATGTCGGCCACATAATGTCTGGCTTACAGGAAAATCCTCAGGATGATGTCGGGATTCGAAAACATCTTCGTCTTCTGAGCAAGATCCACACCCACAGATTTTTGACAGCTCTGCTGATGGGCTGGGTTAAAAGATAACTTAAGCCCAATATGGCTCAGTCTGTAGCACTCCTGCCGCTGAGTCAGAAGGTCGTGGGTTCAAGACCCACTCTAGAGATTTGAGCACATAATCCAGGCTGACACTCCAGTGCAGTACTTTCGGATGAGATATTAAACTGAGGCCCCATTTGCCTTCTCGGGTGGAGGTAAAAGATCCCATGACACTATTTCGAAGAAGAACAGGGGAGCTCTCCCAGGTCTCCTGGCCAATCTTTATCCCTCAACCAACATCAGTGAACAGATTATCTGGTCATTATTTCATTGCTGTTTGTGGGATCTTGCTGTGTGCAAAATTGGCTGCCACGTTTCCTACATTACAACAGTGACTACTTCAAAAGTACTTCATTGGCTGTAAAGCAATTTGGGACGTCCAGAGATCATGAAAGACTCTATATAAAAGCAAGTTCTTTCATCATTCTTTTACATTAAATATTCACTGATGGTGGTCCTGCAATGCCAACCAGTTTAGAGAAAGAAATCCAGATTTTTCTGGTTCTATGTTCTCTTGTTCCTTCTGCATTCCATTGATCACCTCTCACAGCACTGCATTCTAGGAAAGAAGCCAGCTAGAAACTGAACTGATGTTGAGCTCACATTCAAACACCACTCTGTCCTTTGGATAGTGCACCAGGTACAGGCAGACTCAACTCTGTCCATTGGATAGTGCACCAGGTACAGGCAGACTCAACTCTGTCCATTGGATAGTGCTCCAGGTACAGGCAGACTCAACTCTGTCCATTGGATAGTGCTCCAGGTACAGGCAGACACCAATCTGTCCACTGGGTGGTGCTCCAGGTACAGGCAGACACCAATCTGTCCACTGGATGGTGCTCCAGTTACAGACAGACACCAATCTGTCCATTGGATAGTGCTCCAGGTACAGACAAACACCAATCTGTCCATTGGATAGTACTCCAGGTACAGACAAACACCAATCTGTCCATTGGATAGTACTCCAGGTACAGACAAACACCAATCTGTCCATTGGATAGTGCTCCAGGTACAGACAAACACCAATCTGTCCATTGGATAGTGCTCCAGGAACAGGCAGACACCAATCTGTCCATTGGATAGTACTCCAGGTACAGACAAACACCAATCTGTCCATTGGATAGTGCTCCAGGTACAGACAAACACCAATCTGTCCATTGGATAGTGCTCCAGGAACAGGCAGACACCAATCTGTCCATTGGATAGTGCTTCAGGTACAGGCAGACACCAATCTGTCCATTGGATAGTGCTCTAGGTACAGGCAGACACCAATCTGTCCATTGGCTAGTACTCCAGGTACAGGCAGATAGCAACATCCATTGACCAAAAAGCAGAGTTTAAAAAAAAGAAAATATTTTCTGGACTGTAAACCAAACCCTTCCAGATGCAGCAGAAGAGTTTGTCCCAACAGCAGGGCCCTTTCTTTAATGAGTGTCTGTACGGCAGGGTCATTGATATATTTTATCATGCTATGTGGAACTGATTATCTGACCAACAGGTCCCAACTTCAACCCAAACCATCTTTTTCTATATAATTAAGCAATTCAACAAACACCCAATATTTTTGAAAGAAAGTCATTTGTGAATTGCTGTGTGAACTGTGTCTGCACAAAACTCCCAACAAAAGCTGCCCTTATCCCAAATCCTTCATTCATGGAGCCTGTGTCTGAAACCTCAATTGTTTTGAGGTTTTGAGGGACTGAAATGGTCTTGGATCCCATCGCCAGTGTGTGCTGGGCTGGCACCAGTGGTGCTAAATGGGCCTCAGCCTGTGTGCGCTGAGCTGGCACCAGTGGTGCGAAATGGGCCTCAGCTTGTGTGTGCTGGACTAGCACCAGTGGTGCTAAATGGGCTTCAGCCTGTGTTGATAGAGGAGAAAAATGCCAGTGGTGTCTCCTCTTGAGTGCCAACCAATGAGGCAATGACCACTGCTGGAAGTGTGCTAATGGGATGAGGTCCACCTTGGTTAAATAGCCTATTGACACTCACTGTCGAGGCCGCCACATGGCCAGAGTCGGGGTGGGGGGGGTTACTGGAGGGTAACTGGTACATATGGAACCACACCTAAACCACACAAGAGGCAAAGCCTCAGGAGAGATGGGGAGGGGAGAAAATTGGTGGGTTAAAAGTGTTTGCACGGTACGGTTCACTATTGCTGTGGTATTACAACGTGAGTTACATTGTGTGAAATGTTCAGTGACCTGCGGCTTTAGATAAATTGTTCACTGAGAAAGGGCCCAGACCCATGGTGCAGGCCTCAACCAAGGTCGAAATGTTTAGCAGAGAGGAGAAGATAAATCAGTAGGTAGGAAATAAATATCATCAAGCAAGGGTTTCGAAGCCTGAAAACATGCCCGAGGAGGTGAGGGTTTCCACATGTTTGAGGACCTGGGAAAGACTTGACACAGAGTGGGAGATGGTGTGATGAGTCTTGGCTTCAGAATAGCAAGGATGTGGCGTACGTGTGTACGATCATGAACTTAAAGCTTATGGAGAAGAAGAACAATGACCACAATGGTATTGATAAATAGAGAAAGACAAATAAAGAGAAGGATCACCTATCAAATGGCAGGCTTTTTCTTGTATCCTATCCGGAAGATGGAGAAGTGTTAGGAGATCCTCCCCAGATATGGGAGCAGTATTCACGCCTTGGATGGACTTTAACTCTATAGAGAGTTAAGAGATGTCGAAGGGCAAAGAAGTGGTGTGATATGAGCAGGTGACTAAGTCGCGATCTGTCAAACTATTTCTCACTTGTAGGTTTGCAGAACTAGGTTAACCAAATGCATCATGGGTGATGTGGATACTTAGTGTGGCCACAAGTTTTCCAGTCACTCAAAAGTTGCTCCATTGTTTGACATCTTATGAGCTCGGACTGTGAGTGGGAAACTAAAGGACATGAACACAAAAGTGATGAACCTCAAGTGAGGCTAGGGATGAGAAGTAGCATCCCCTCCCCCTCCCAATCAAGCAATGGTGCACAGAACTCCCATCAAAAACAGTTAATGCTGGTTCAATCAGATCTTCTAAAAAGGAAGTGACGAGATCATTCTCTCTGCTGGCTGAAGGATCCTCCATGAAAAAAAGTCTGACAAATCTCAATTCAGTTGAGGGCCAACTGTACAAAACTGTTCACAGCTGAGCACTAAATTGATAATCTTGACTTTGTCAGGGTTGCTACTGTGAGAAATGCTGAAAAAAAATACCCAGTTTTCGTTTTGGTATAAGGTGTATGTGTGGTAAAGTTTTGTTAGTATTGATTGTTGACAGGTTTGCTGTTGGTTGCTATGGTTATTGTGAGGGGGGGGGAAGGCTATTGTGTCGCACAGACAGGAAGAAGTAGCAACAGCTCAGGAGGGACTGACTTTCCCATTGGAGTTTGAAACAGGTGGTCCTTGACTCACACAAGCAGTGGGTAATTGGTAAGTGAGTAAATGCTTCGAAAATATCAATCAGATTTATGACTGACTCTCGACAGTTCTACAATTCCCACTAAGCTTAAAAACACATTAATTTTTTCTTTAGTACACAGACTGACTCATTTGCAGTGGCAGTCACTCATTTTGGTTGAAAAATGTGACCTATTTTGCCATGTCTCTGAAAAATAAATGCAGCTCCCTCTATTTCACCATTGGGTTTTCACTCTCTGTTACCCTTAATGATTATAAATATCCCTCCTAACATCGGCCAGTGTTGACAGCTCTGACTTAACTTGTAATACGTTAAAAATGAGGTCCTCTTGCTGCTTCTCTGCTGCTGTCGAGCTTGGTCCATGGACCAGAGGAGTGGGATGGTCTGCCCCCGAACCTCTCCTTGGCCACTTTCTGATCAGCTGCACTCTACAGTAGCATCAATGGCTCAAAACAGTTTGCTGAGAGTGCCACCAGGCCTGGTTCGCTAGTCTGGATTGTCTGAGGCCAAGGGGGGGATTTTAAACCCCCATGGCAGGCGGGACAGTGTTCAGGAGGGGGAGGGTTAAATTGCTAAAAATCTGAAACCCGACTCCAACCCGCCTCGAACGCACCTACTTCCGATTTTACTGTGGCGGGTTTGGCAGCTTCCGAGTAACCCGCTCTGGAGAGGCGGGTGGGGTAATTATAATATTTAAATGAGGCTGCGTGGCTGATATTTTGGCAGTTGTTTAAATTTAACGAGTGCGGGCAGGGTTTCCCAAACCCAGCAGCTGAAGGGAGCCGTGAGTTGCCGGATCCGGCTGGAAAGTACTTTTGCAGCACTGCTTGTGGGCCAGGAGGAGCAGGAGTGCTTCCCCCCCTGGTCCCCCCCCACAAGCAAATCTACCGTGATCGACTGACCACCCCCCCCCCCCCAACGATTTCTCCCCCCGCAATCTCTCCCCCGCCATCACTGTGATAAATTGGATAGGTGAAGGATAGAATACTGGAGCCTGGTCTTCAGTTGCTTCCAAGCCTTTATTCACAGAGATCAACAGAACCCACACCCTGGGTCAGCTCTTATATAAATGGATACAAGAGAGTTCCCAATTGATATGCACCACCTGAATACAATTAACACTAATTGATATAAATCACATGGACACAATTAACAATCTCTCCCTGCGATCTCTCCCCCCGCGATCTCTCCCCCCGCGATCTCTATCCCCGTGATCTCTATGTTCCCCCCCCCCCCGCGGTCTCTCCCCCCACCCCCCCCGCGACCTCTATCTCTCCCCCTGCAATCTCTATGTCCCCCTCCCCCCCGCCGCAGTCTCTCCCCTACAATTTCTATCTCTTCCCCCGCGATCTCTATCTCTCCCCCGCGATCTCTATCTCTCCCCCGCGATCTCTATCTCTTCCCCCGCGATCTCTATCTCTTCCCCCGCGATCTCTATCTCTCCCCCGCGATCTCTATCTCTCCCCCGCGATCTCTATCTCTCCCCTGCGATCTCTCCCTCGATTGCCAGGGACCGTCCCCTAAGGGTCCCCGGCTGCTGCCTTCTACAGCTCTCTTTCCCGCCCAGCAACGACCAGCCTCTCAGTCTGACTGGCTGCCGGGCGGGAAGCGGAGTAAAAAGATTCTAACGAGGCCCTGTCGTTAAATTCGGCAGGACCTCCATCTTCCCGGTATCTCCCGGCCACTGACACCTGCACCCTCCCCGCCTCCCCGTAAATATCGGGGCCCTTGTCTCTGTTGCACGAAGTGTACCGGCAAGAACGGCACATGTTTGCTGTGTAACCAGGTTGCTGCTTTGCGTGCCTGGTTGTGCCGGGGGTAGGGTCATGTGGCCATAGGCCTTGCAGTCACTTACCCCATTCTAATAAAGTATGTACATGGGGCTGGCCAAGTAAGAAGCAGCATGCTGTCCCTGGGTATTCAGCATTCATCAGATGGATCACAAGTCACCCGCCTGTTGAGGAATTTGCTCTTTGTGCACTGGTCATGTGTTAAATGAGACTTAATTTTTTTGCCCTCCTTTTGTTGGCATAACACTTGGACTCTGCTGCTTAACCAGCATCAATGAGCAACAGCCTCTTAACACCCGGTCAGTCCGTTAGTGTGCAATGCACTCGGTTGTATCCAGAAGCAATTTTATGCAGCGTTGAGCAAAGGTTAGAGTGTGAATGCTAACTGACGAAATGATCAAATCTTAACACCTCAGTGATATATATGCTAATTAATCCACACAGGTGTCAGCTGTGGCTCAGTGGATATCATTCTCGCCTGTGAGTCAGAAGGTCATGGGTTCAAGCCCCACTCCAGATACTCGAGCCTATAATCTAGGCCAACACTTCAGTGCAGTACTGAGGGAGTGCTGCATTGTTGGAGGTGCCGTCCTTCGGATCAGATGTTAAACCGAGCAGATGGACTTAAAAGATCTTATTGCAGTATTTTGAAGTAAAGCAGAGGAGTTCTCCTCAGTGTCCTGGCCAGTATTTATCCCTCAACCGACATCACTAAAACAGATAATCTGGTCATTATCACATTGCTGTTTGTGGGATCTTGCTGTGCACAAATTGGCTGCAGTATTTCCTACATTACGGTTCAAAAATACTTCATTGGCTGTAAACGTCTTTGGGGATGACCTGAGGCCGTGAAAGGCGCTAAATAAATGCAAGTCTTTCTTTTTAATCCATAGAACCCATATCTAGCAGTGACATTTAGTCTTTGCTCTGTGGGCAACTGTTTGTCTATAAACAGAGAATTGAATTAACCTGCCAAGTCTCTAGAGCAGGACATCAATCATCCGTAGATAGACGTGCTTTCTCGCTCAAATATAATAGCTGAGAAATGAATGATTGCTGTTACTTCATCACACAGTCAGGCAGAGCATTTTGAGTCACTTAAGAATCTGTCTAAATCTGGATCAACGGTTTCACATATCTCTGTCAATACCTCCCAGCTGAGCCTAAACCTCACTACACACTGCTCCTCCGTTTAAATGGCATGATTCAAGCCGGGACATTGGGAAGTAGCCTGCAGGGCCTTTCTCGTGGACGATGCCCAGCCTCGCTGCTCTCCTCCTGTCACTCCTCCTGCCACTCCTGATCCTCTTGCACCTCCTCCACCTGCACAGTGGTTTTTGTGACAGTAGGAAGTGTCATGACCCATTTACAGTTTGGGATACACAGAGTTGCTTATTGTGATTACATTTGTTAACACATTTCTCTGGTCAGATTGCTGTTTTTGATTGATAAGCTGTAAGCAGATAATCATTACCGTCGAACCCCATATCGGAACACAGGGGGGTGGGAGGGATTGGTCCACGGCAATAGCAGTGAGACAGGCTCATAGCAAATTAGCAGCTTGTTTAAATTGGGCGCAGTGTAAAACGGGCTGCTGATTCACCATGAGCCCATTTCACACAACTAGCGAAGACCAATATCACCCCCAGGGAGGGCCATTAACTCAATACACTCAGAATGCCTTGACTGCAATATTCCACAATATAACACACTGCTCTTTATGTGCTATCTTCCAGTTAACTTGTGTACTATCTTTAAGTAATGTTTGTAAAGTCCAGATCTGCATACATTTAGTCATTCCATCACTTTTTTCTCTTGTTGACTTCAAAATGTATTCAACAGCTGGCAAGAATAAAATTGGGGTGAGAACAGTAAGAATCTGGATCAACGGTTTCACATATCTCTGTCCATACCTCCGTCTTTTAATGATTTCATGACTTTCATTCCTTCTACTAAAATTGACGCTCCCATTTCCTAAAGGTGCTGTTCTAGTAATCGTTTGCGATCATTGTCAGAAGCACAGTGCTCTTCCTGCCACCGACACAGGGCCTCCGAATGTGGGCGGGACCTGACTTTCCTGGATCCCGGCAGAAAATGGCCGCTTTCAAGGCAGATGAGCAATGGTCACTTGGGTGAGGAACCGGCAACTATGTCCGTAGCAAGAAGTCAACGCCTTCAGGAGAGAGTTGGGGGGTAGCAGAGAAAATTAGCAACAAGTAAAATGGAAGCCAGCAATCGCTGCAGTCTCCTCGTGCAGAATTGTTTTCTTGAATCAACGAACCCTGAATGTGACCAGCAAGGGAACGACGGTAACCGTGCCGACATAAAGGGTGCGGCGAGGGGAAGCTTCATGCGGGTTGGGTGAGGGAGTTGACGTCAGGGAAAAATAAAAATTCCAAAACTCTAATAAACAACTTCTTGAGATTGAACCTGTATCCTCCCACTCTGTGGCAGCGCATCAATGCACAGTCCCACCCCCACTGCCTCCATATTCTGCTCCGTTCCTTGTGTTTCCACAATCTAAGATGGCGTCATGAGCTGTGCACAGCAGTGAAATTATGTCATTGACAATGAAATATTTCTTTATGATTTGGCTAAATAATGGAGCAATTACATTAATTCTGCAATTGTTGTTTTCACGTGTGGAAATATGCAGGAATATGTGAAACTATGTAGCTGGAACAATCTGCACTGTAAAAGGAACAACCCTCCCAAAATCTGGGAGCACTCCCAGTGCTCCACCCTAAATACAGAATCATACAAACTTCTAAACATCTTTTTTTATAAGAATCTAAAATTTTGCACTTCAATTCTTAACTGTCCCAGTGGATTGGGGTGACCAACTCTGGTCAGACGTGTTCCTGCTTCCAACCGCCCCACCCAGTCAAATAGCCGTTTCCCATCTCCAATATTTTTATAACTAATAAAGGAAAGTGTTCAAAGAAAGTGATAAAAACACTATTTTTTCAATGCCCTTATGATTTTTCACCTAATTTACTTGCAGCAGTGTCCATGAGATTAATCATTAATTCCAGGGGATTCCAGGACAATCCTGGAGGGTTGGCAACCCTACAGTGGATAGGATGAAAGTTTTCTCTCTCTGTTGATTGTATGTGATTGTATTAAGTATCCCCAGCTCCTGGTTAGTGTGCATTAAACAACCCACAATTGGGCCCGGAATTGTCAATCTCACCACAAGAACATTGGCCCCAAAATAATAAATAAAGACTTGCATTTCTATCACGCTTTCTCGACCTCAGAATATCCCAAAGAACTTTACAGCCAATGAAGTACTTTTTGAAGTGTAGTCACTGTTGTAATGTAGGAAATGCGGCAGCCAATTTGCGCACAGCAAGGTCCCACAAACAGCAATATGATAATGACCAGGTCATCTGTTTCAGTGATGTTGGTTGTGGGATAAATATTGGCCAGGGCACCGGGGAGAACTCCCCTGCTTTTCTTCGAATAGTGCTGTGGGATCTTTTATGTCTATCTGAGAGGGCAGAGGTTTCCTCAGTTTAACGTCTCTTCCGAAAGACAGTGGGGGTTAAATTGGACACGGCCAATAATCGGGTGCAGGTATCGCGATCCACGACTAACCCGCGCCTGGTGCTTCCTGCGCAGGCAGGAAGAGACATTTGTCTGGTCTCTGTACGTACCCGACAGCAGCGTTAAAAACCAGGCCCGACACGCGGATTCAAGGAAATGCACACTTTCCACCAGCAGGGGGAGCCCCAATCCCTTAAAGGGAGGATGTCCCTTAAATTCTCTTAAAGGTAGCCGGTACCTGTTTTTTGCTGAAAATAACAGTCTGCTGTCTGCACAGAGTCTGAACGGAGATCAGACATCGCACACGTAAAACACAGATGCAGGTCCTGTCCCTATGTTCACAAACTCATGAGTTATGTTAAAACATCGAATAAAGGTTGCGCACTACTAAATCCCACATCCTCCAATCTGCTCGCCAGACCTCACCAATCTGGCGATCTGAGTTTGTACCAGGCCTGCGAGAGTGCGTACACCAAGGTTCTCTGCTGATGCACTAGAGACCTTGGTGCAAGAGGTGGACAGAAGGAGGGACATCCTGTATCCTCAGGGGGGCAAGAGGCCCTCTAGACATATGCTCAAAAGGCAATGGGAAGCAGCGGGGGACAAAGTCAATGCCTGGCATATAGCATCATGAACATGGATGCAGTGCAGGAAGAAGTTCAATGCTTTGACACGAGTGGTCAAGGTGAGTGAGGTCAACTGTCAAGTGGTGTCTCCTACTAACTGCACCACTAGCCTCATCCACTGCTCCACACACTACACACCCCCCATCACCCACATACCAACAAACTCTTTCCGCCAGTACTCAACTCTGCCAATCAGATGCTTCCTATAACCCTTACACATTACCACTGTTGCAAGCCGCCCACCCACAACTCACAGGCCACGCACACTGGCAGCTATTCAACCATGACAGGCACATCACCCAGACACACGTCCCGCTTTCTTGCAGGTGAAGGTGGAGCATAACAGGAGGCAGCGAGTGGCAGTGGCATTTAGCCCCTCGAGCCTGTTCCAACATTCATTGAGATCATGGTGGACCTGTGACCTAACTCCATATACCCGCCTTAGCCCCATATCCCTTAATACCATTGGTTCACAGAAATCCATCAATCTCAGGTTTAGAATTCACAATTGAGTTAGCATCAACTGCCATTTGCAGAAGAGCGTTCCAAACTTCTCCCACCCTTTGCGTATAGAAGCGTTTCCTAACTTCATTCCTGCACATCCTGGCTCTAAATGTTAGTCTATGTCCCCTAGTCCTAGTATTCAAGTATAGGAGACCTCCAAAAACAGTTTCAAATGCATCAGCAGCCAGAAGCAATAATCCAGCAACTAATCTGTAAATCCTGCATGGTCCCTTTAAATAGCGCTGGTGGGGGGCCTCCAGGCACTCTGAGACATGTTCAGATGGTCGGGGTTAAGACAGTGCGTTGAGTTGAGCGTTAAGTCCCAAAATGGTGTCTATCACTTTAAATCAGTGTTGCACACTGATTGTATCCATTTTCTCCTTACTTTACATGCTGCTGGCGTTTGCTGTCTCCGCCTGCACTAATACCTATACTAAGATGGCGTCCGGCAGACGTCACGCTTAAATGTGCGTGCGCAGCCAAGACGCCATCTTGGCATTTCGAGAGGCCACGTCGTGCCGAAACAATGGGCGCTTGATGGCCCAATTTGTAGCCCAGTACCTCTACATTGCCCATTCCTCATTTAAAAACCTGGGTCTCATCCCCTCTCTATCTTCCTTCGTCCAATGAAAACAAATTCAACTCCATCAGTCTCTTCTCATATCTTGGAACCCATGTCCTAGAATCACCTTTAATGTTCTTTTCTGAATGTTCTTTAAATGTACGAGTCCCAAAACAGCATGTAATATTCTAAAAGTAATCTCACCAATGATCTATATAAGGTCACAACATTTATTATTATAGACAAATGGACTTGAATTCCATCTCAGTTGATAATAGCTTCACATTTACTGGATACTTCTGTTCTTTCTGAATGGCCAATTTAGTGCTAAATTATGGACAGTTTTGTGCTATAGGTCAGTGCCCATTCAGAAGATCCCTCTAATTGTACTTCACGAGATTCACCATTGATCTACCAACCACCTACTCCTCACTTATATAAAAAGATCATGTGACGGTCGATTCAAGTTCACACTTGGCTCAACATCTGTAACTTTTGGGATTCCGTAGATATTAAAACATGAAGTGGCTTTTAACGTAACTTTGCTTTCATTTTGTAGGCAAGACATAATGAGTAGAACTCAAAAGGAAAAGGTGGGGGATGGGGTGTGTTTACCAGAGTCAGGGATGACAACTTTAAGGAGCTGAAAATTCTCCACTTTTTCCACCTCATGCCAGCATCATACCCTCACGGGCCAGTAGAAACATGAGTTAAACAGACAGTAGAGTTCCCTCTAAAGTGCCCCAGTGACGTGCCTTACACAAAGCTATATATAGGTTTGAACAAACTGGACTTGATTTGCACTTCTGCCTCCATTAGAGGAGCAGGTGTATGAAGGAATGGACAGTCAGGCAAGTGCTGGGCATGCAACATGAGCTGGACAGATTTCTTCTTTCTTTTGGTGAATTTTGCGCTTGTCACGGTGAAGGATATCAGGAGAGCAGAACAGTTTCCCTCACTCTTGTTCCCATCAGGTACAGTATGGTTTAGATGCAGCGTAAAGCTCTCTCCCTCTGTTCTGCCCCAATAATTCACCTTCATCCCCACAGTGGTGTAGGCAGGATTTGTTTTCGGGGAGAAGAGAGGGAGGTGTTTGGTTAAGAGCCAGACGGAACAAAACTACTTGAAAATGTCTGTTTTTCAAATAGGAATTTCACAGTAAGGTTCAAATAGAAACATTATTACTTCCATTAATCTAACAATTCAAACAAAGCAAATGAAAGGAAAAAAGTCTTGTCGTACAAAAACTCTAAAGCACAAAGTCCACACGCTGGTTATGTATTGCTGGTCTATCAGTAAGTTCACTACTATTCACCACAATATCCTCGTGAACGTTTAAAAGTGCAAGCCCAACCGGTTGAATTGCAGTACTGACCAGCTCTGGCAGAACCTCTGCTATTTCTGTGTTTCTATCAGGTGATCTGAGGCACGTTCTTTTGAAAGACGGAGTGGTCCAATTAAGAACAAAATCTGAGATTTCGGGGGATGTTCGAACATCCTGCCACTGCTTCCACAGAAAAGTGTCCCCTATTTTTCTGCCTCCCACGACAGCCATCGTCACGGCTTCTTCGAGTGAGATTGCTACGTTTGTGATGAGTGATCTAGTGCCATGCCCATTAGGGACTGGGTCCAGAGCAGGAACATAAAAAGGAACACAGGAACAGGAGTAGGCCATTCAGCCCCTCGAGCCTGTTTCGCCATTTAATTAGATCATGGCTGATCTGTGACTTATCTCCGTCCACCCGTCTTGGTTCCATATCCCTTAATACCCTTGCCCAAAAAAAATCTATTCATCTTAGTTTTGAAATTTTCAATTGACCCTCAGCATCCACAGGTTTTTGGGGGGAGAGAGTTCCAGATTTCCACTACACTTTGTGTGAAGAAGTGCTTCCTGACATCACCCCTGAACGGGCTAGCTCTATCATGACAGACAGGACTCTTGCAGCTACCAGAGGGGGGACTTTGATCAGGTAAATGTGGGCTGAACCTGACCCCAAAGGTGAAAGGTCAGTGTGTTGACCTGCTGCACCATCCACTTCACCAACACACAGAGACTCTTACCTTAAACCTGATCCATGTCGGAAAATAAGAAGGAACTAAAAGCATTTGGTGTTCAAAATCATGTAGGGTTTTGATAGAGTAAATAAGGAGAAACTGTTTCCAGTGGCAGAAGGGTCGGTAACCAGAGGACACAGATTTAAGGCGAAATGAGGAAACATTTTTTTACGCAGTGAGTTGTAATGATCTGGAATGCGCTGCCTGAAAGGATGGTGGAAGCAGATTCAGTAGTAACTTTCAAAAGGGAATTGGTTAAATACTTGAAGGGAAAAAATTTACAGGGCTATGGGGAAAGAGCAGGGGAATGGGACTAATTGGATAGCTCTTTCAAAGAGCCGGCACAGGCATGATGGGCTGAATGGCCTCCTTTTGTGCTGTACCTTCTATGATACTACGATATTTCTGCCCACTGCAATCTAAGCTATCTATTTACCAATTCTTGTGCAAATCATTGTTTATAACCTTCCATTCTTCCTGGTGATGCAACAGCTTTAATTAATAGCATCCCAAAACATTGAGAGTGGAGTTAGATATTTTGAGGTCGCTCGAGTACTGTGAAAAATCATTAATACCATAATCTGGCATGAGGGCCTCCCCTGAATAGAGAGGGATTGGTAATTGGGGGGGGGGGGTTGCTGCTCGAGTAGGGGGGAAGAGAGGGGGACTGGGAAATGGAGGATCTAGGGGGAGGAGGAAATTGGGGAATGGGGTAGGGGTGGGTGTGGGGCCCAACATTTCCCGCAAGTCCCTTAGGTGTCCCAGGTTTCACTGTAATTGCTGGATTTGTGCTGTTAAAATGAATTAATCTCGCTGCAGATATTTAGGGCTGGTAATTCCTGTTGTGAGCACCCAGTTAATGACGTGATTTATGTTGCTGACATGCCATTGAACCCCGGAGTCCCAGGAAGGGAACAATTGAAATTGTGGAATCTCACTCCTGCAGGTGGTAAATTGTTCCTAGAGGCATTTTAAATTTTAAATTTTTAACATTTTTTCTTTTCCTTCCTGTCTCTTTCTATTTATTTCTCTTTCTGCATCTAACTTGACTCCAATTCACCTGATTTCCTTCTTCGTTGTTTGCTCGGTTTCTTTATCCTTAAATTTCTTTGGTTAAGGAGATAGTCTATTGGACCAATTGTTCAGGAGGTCCCAGGTATCCCGTTGCCCACACCCGTCATTATCAGCTCGCACTTCCAGCAATTTGCGGCACAAAAAATAATACGATCTGAAGGGTGAGGGGAAAAAGTCCAATTGACAGCGCTCCTCGCGAGGTGACGAGCTCCAGCAATTATTGGGCCATAATATTTGTTATAATATTCATTATAATTTTCATTTGTGTAACTTGCAGGTTTTGTTGGCGTAGCAACGCAGAAATGAGAAGAAAACGCCAGTGATCAGGCCAGACGCCATCTCTACTTGTAGCTGAGAGAGGTGCAGAGAGCCAAACTTCACCAAGCTCACGCCAATGGTGACACTATGGGATATTTTCCAGTTGCCATGGCACTCAATATTTTGTGTGAAAACCAGTAGAACTGATAGAAGTGATTCGGCGAATGATGTGACAGAAAATCAGTGGATTTTCCCACAGATCTAAGAGGCCTGCTCCCCCCGCCCCCCCCAACACCAAGGCCTGCTCCCCTGCCCAAGGCCCGCTCCCCCCCAAAACCTGCTCCCCCCTCAAGACCTGTTCCCCCCAAAGCCTACTCCCCACCCCCCCAAAGACTGCTTCCCTCCCAAGGCCCACTCCCCCGCCCAAAGCCTGTTCCCCCCCTCCCTCAAGGCCTGCTCCCCCTCCCAAAGCCTGCCAACCCCTCCACAAGGCCTGATCCCCCCCACAAGGCCTGCTCCCCCAAGACCCCATCTCCAATATTACCCAGTCGCTAATGAAAACGCAATAATGCAAGATCTTTCCTCTCACCCAGTTCCACACCTTTCTACAGGATGAAAGAAAAATGGACTCCAAGCAGGAGAGACGATGGAGAAAGAATTGGGGGTAGTTGGGGAAGGGCTGTGTCTAAACCTTCTTTTAAATTTGGTATAACATTAGATGTAATGGCTTTATTCTACAGAGTTAGGACTGAATCAACTGCACTCTTACTTATAGGATTCGTTGTCAATAGGCCTAGATCAGCCTGGTCAAGTACACCTCCTGAAGTTTGCAATGTTCTTTATTCTCCTGGAGTTTGTAATAATCTTCCCTCCCCGAGCCTGCTTTGGGCCTTTGCGGCCTCTAGTTTAAACACTTCGAACAGTCCCATCTATACTTTTCCTCAACGGCCAGCCTTGCTAATTCCAGCTCAAAATCCGTGTCATCCAGATCTCCATGTACTCATTTCTAAGTTTGCTTATAACAGCTTGGTTTTGGTCTGGAGGGGGAAATTTAGTGCCAGCGAAACAGTCAAGGTCCACATTGTTTTGTTTTTCTATTCCTCCTACCAAAGTGAATAACCTCACATTTCCCCACATTATACTCCATCTGTCACCTGCTTGCCCACTCACTTAACCTGCCTATATCCCTTTGCAGACTCTTTGTGTCCTCCTCACAGCTTACTTTCCCACCTAGCTTTGTATTGTCAGTAAACTTGGATACATTACACTTGATCCCTTCATCTAAGTCATTGATTTAGATTGTAAATAGCTGAGGCCCAAGCACTGATCCTTGCGGCACTCCAGTGTCAGCCTGCCAACCTGAAAATGACCCATTTATTCCCACTCTGTTTTCTGTCCGTTAACCAATCATCTATCCATGCTAATATGTTACCCCCAACCCCCGATCCCTTATCTTGCATAAACAACCTTTTATGTGGCACCTTATCGAATGCCTTTTGAAAATCCAAATATACTACATCCACTGGTTCCCCTTTATCTACCCTGCTAGTTACATCCTCAAAAAACTCTAATAAATTTGTCAAACATGATTTCCCTTTCATAAAACCATGTTGACTCTGCCTAATCATATTATGATTTTCGAAGTGCCCTGTTACCACTTCCTTAATAATGGATTCCAGCATTTTCCCAATGACTAATGTCAGGCTAACTGGCCTGTAGATCTCTGTTTTCTCTCTCCCTCCTTTCTGGAATAGCAGGGTTACATTTGCTACCTTCCAATCCACTGGGACCATTCTAGAATCGAGAGAATTTTGGAAGATCACAATCAATGCATCCAGTATCTCTGCAGCCACCTCTTTTAGAACCCTAGGATGTCGGACATCAGGTCCAGGGGATTTGTCGGCTTTTAGTCCCATTAATTTTTCTTTACTGATATTAATTACTTTAAGTTCCTCACTCTCATTAGCCCCTTGGTTCCCCACTATTTCTGGTATTTTTTTGTGTCTTCTACTGTAAAGACAGATGCAAAATATCGCCCTTTAAAAGAGCAGCATAGTAAAAGTGCACTAATCATATCTCTTCCATGTCTTTTAATATTTTGAACAGCTTTAGTTCTTCTCTTCCCCAGCTACATTAAAGACTTCTGTTTCAGTCTTTAAACAGCTGTTTCTTTTTGTTTGTGTGTAGAATATCAAGGGATGTGGGTGTTGGGAATAAAAAGGAATGGAATGCTTTGTCCACTTGGCTCGTACAAGAATATCAAGCACATAAATCAATTAATTCAAGGCCCCGGTATTCTATTTCAAACTAAAAATAGCCTATCTCTGTGCCCGCTAGATGCTGGGGCCAAGGTCGTCAAGATGGAGTCGTCAAACCCCACTGCTGAGTGCGGAAGAGAGAGAGTTAAAGCCCCATACAGTGGCCTTTCCATTGAGCTAACTTAGGTCCAAAGTGCTCTCCTGGACTAGTTTTGATCGCCTAAGGGATGATAACCAGAGAGGAATTTTCCAGATTTTTTCCCCCAATCTGGTTTTTGACCTCTCCCACAAGATCACATAGTTTCGGGTGGGGTGGGCTGTGTATGTATTGTGATGCACAACGGATCGCAGTTGTGTAAGACAGGCTGGATGGACCAGAGTTTTCCTGTCTTTCATTGTTCGTATGAATTGAGGAGTAGAACAGCAGTGGAGAAGGTGGAGAAACGAGCCCTCTCTGATATCAAAATGGGCAACAGATTAAGGGAGCGCTGCAGGAGCCTTACAGAGAGTGTCCTATCTAGGCACCATTTGTCATCCATTCTGGTCAAGGACAAGAAAAGGCCATTCAGTCCATCAAAGTTTACACCTCTAGTATTTCAACACACCCAGCCTGGTATCCATCTGCATTTTGAACTCACCCAAGGTCTTTGATTTCATTCCCTTACCTGTTAACTCAATCTAAATATCACCCTTTATTCAGAGCTCACCTTATCTATAGTATCTAATATTTTATGATGAGTTTAGCCACCCTCTCTCTGGTCTGTAGTCCATCAGCTCTGTAATATTTCCTCACGGCTCACCCCCTTTACACTTGGGCTCACACGTTGCCTTTCTCTGCATTCTCTCCAGTGTGTGTATGTCCATTTTGAAGCGTGGCAACCAAAACAGCACACAGTACTCAAGTGAGGTCTGACTGGTGCATCATAAAACCTCATAATACCCTCTGTGGACCTCTGCTCTGCTGTTCTGTCTGTTCATCCCAAAGATTCTAGTTGCTTCTTTATTGCTTTTCCATATTATCCCAGAAATTATGGGACTCTGCTCCGAGACTAAATTCTCGCTTGATGGGAACGTCAATTGAATAACTGCTTTGTTTTCTTATTCATTCACGGGATGTAGGCAAGAGCCGAATTTATTGCCCATCCCTACTTGCTTTGAACTGCTAGACCACTTCAGAACATAGTTAAGAGTCAACCACATTGGCGTGGGACTGGAGTCACATATAGGCCAGACTGGGTAAGGACGGCAGGTCTCCTTCCCTGAAGGACATTAGTGAACCAGTTGGGTTTTTACCACAATCCGATAGCTTCGTGGTCACTCAAACTGTCATGGTGGGATTTGAACTCATGTTCTCTCTCCTGCTCATGCTGATATCTGTTCACTATTCCTGGCCTGAATCTGGAGCTAGTTCTTCATGCCTTCTCTCCCCTCCCCATTCCTCCCCCTTGCTGCCTCTCCCTTCCCTACCCTTCCTATTTCCCTCAGACACTCTGCCTTCACTGTTCTCACCCTCTCCCTTTCTCTCACCCCTCCCCACCCAGTTTTGGTTCAGTTATGTCCTATGAGGAGAGATTGAGTAGAATGGGCTTCTATTCTCTGGAGTTTAGAAGAATGAGAGGTGATCTCGTTGAAACATATAAAATTCTTAGAGGGCTTGACAGGGTAGATGCTGAGAGGATGTTTCCCCTGGCTGGAGAGTCTAAAACAAGAGGGCATAGTCTCAGGATAAGGGGTCGGCCATTTAGGACTGAGATGAGGAGGAATTTCTTCACTCAGAGGGCTGTGAATCTTTGGAATTCTCTACCCCAGAGGGCGGTGGATGCTGAGTCATTGAATATATTCAAGGCTGAGATCGATGGATATTTGGACTCTAAGGGAATCAAGGGATATGGGGATCAGGCGGGAAAGTGGAGCTGATGTCAAAGATCAGCCATGATCTTACTGAATGGCAGAGCAGGCTTGAGGGGCCGTATGGCCTACTCCTGCTCCTATTTCTTACGTTCTTAGCTCCCTTGGTTGACCTGAAGAGTTGTTTCGGTTTTGACTCCCAATGTGCAATGCCAGGGGAGATCAAATAGAAAAAACTGCAACCAATGAAAAGAAATCTCTCCCCCGCAGCACCCCCATTGCATCACTTCCTACATCACCCAGTACAATAATAATCGTGGCCCCCACTCTACTGAGCAAAAAACAAATCAAACCCCACCCACTGAGCAAAGATTGGGAACCAAATCAATGAGTATATATCCGAGAACAAGCCCCCAAAAAATGGCCATGAGCCTAAATGCATCCCCACAGCATAGGACCACAAACACAAAGCAGAAATTCCAGGATAGGACAATAAACCTTCTCCTCCCCACCACTGAGCAGAAACTCTGGCAAAGGATCAGAAACTCTCTTTCACCCCCAACCACCCTAACTCAGAAACTGCTGGTTAGGATTTAAAACAACATTCACCTCGAGAACCCTCCCTTCACCGATGGTCGAGACCCCCCCACCCCTGCCATGGCCGAGACCCCCCCTCCGATGGCCGTGAACTCACAATGGCCAAGACCTGCCCACGGTGGTCGAGACCCCCACTTGGCCGAGCCCCCCCCCAAGATGGCCGAGAACCCCCCTCAATGGCCGAGACATCCCTGATGTCCGACCCCCTCCCTCCAATGTCTCAGACACCAGCCCCCCCCTCCCACCACCACCACCACCACCGATCTCCTACTTGGCATCTGATTCCCGCTGCTTTCCCTCCCGATGGGCAGCAGCCTGTCAATCTGGCTGGCTGTCACATGGGAAACCCAGAAGCAAAAATAATTGCCTTCAATTGAGTTGCGTTCGCAGATTCCAAAGTACTCACTTGACTTCCGGGTTTCCCACGCAATTATCTACCCACCTGCTGAGTTCCTGGCTCCAAGTAAAAATCAGGCTCATGAGCTGATAGTCCAGTGCAGTATTAAGGGAGTGCTGCACTACCGGAGGTGCCATCTTTTGGTTGAGACGTTAAACCCAGGCCTCATCTGCCCTCTCTGGTGGACATAAGAAATCCTACGGCACTATTTCAAAGAAGAGCAGGGGAGTTCTCTCCAGTGTCCTGGCCAATATTTATCCCTCAACCAACATCTCGGAAACAGATTTTCTGGTCATTATCACATTGCTGTCTGTGGGACCTTGCTGTGCGCAAATTAGCCGTCGCATTCCCTACATTACAACAGTGACTATACTTCAAAAGTACTTCATTGGCTGTGAAGCGCTTTGGGACATCCTGAGGTCGTGAAAGGTGGCTATATAAATGCAAGTCCTTTCTTTTTTCTTTTTTTAATGGGTTTCTGATGTTGCTCGCGGTAAGTCAGATAAAAGCTGTTTTATAATGACAGGAGTGTAACACAGAGGGCTAGAAATTCGGCTGTAAACTAAGGAGAAAATGGATATGGTCAGTGTGCAATGATGCTTAAAGTGATAGTAACCATTTTGGGACTCAACACTCCAGTCAACGCATAGTCCTAACCACGACTATCTGAACATGTCTTAGAGTGCCTGGAGGACCCCCACCAGCGCTATTTAAAGGGACCATGCAGGATTTACAGGTTAGTTGCTGGATTATTGCTTCTGGCTTCTGATGCAGTTGTAACTGTTTTTGGAGGTCTCCTATACTTGAATACTAGGACGCAGGGACATAGACTAACATTTAGAGCCAGAACGTGCAGGAGTGAAGTTAGAAAACACTTCTACACGCAAAGGGTGGGAGAAGGTTGGAACGCTCTTTTGCAAACGGCAGTTGATGCTAGCTCAATTGTGAATGTTAAATCTGAGATTGATAGATTTCTGTGAACCAACGGTATTAGGGGATGTGGGGCTAAGACGGGTATATGGAGTTAGGTCACAGGTCCACCATGATCTCATTGAATGGTGGAACAGGCTCGAGGGGCTAAATGCCACTGCCACTTGCTGCCTCCTGACATGCGCCACCTTCTCCTGCAAGAAAGCGGGACATGTGTCTGGGTGATGTGCCTGTCATGGTTGAATAGCTGCCAGTGCGTGTGGCCTGTGAGTTGTGGGTGGGCGGCTTGAAAAGTGGTAATGTGTAAGGCGAGAGAAAGCATCTGATTGGAAGAGTTGAGTACTGATGGAAAGAGTTTATTGGTATGTGGGTGATGGGGGGTGTGTAGTGTGTGGTGCAGTGGATGAGGCTAGTGGTGCAGTTGGTAGGAGATGCCACTTGACAGTTGACCTCACTCACCTTGACCACTCATGTCAAAGCATTGAACTTCTTCTTGCACTGCATCCATGTTCATGATGCTGTGTGCCTGGCATTGACTTCGTCCCCCGCTGCCTCCCTTTTGAGTATATGTCTGGAGGGCCTCTTGCCCCCAACCCCCCAACCCCCCCACCCCCCCTGCGGGTATAGGATATCCCTCCTTCTGTCCACCTCTTGCACCAAGATCTCTAGTGTATCAGCGGAGAACCTTGGTGCATACCCTCTCGCAGGCCTGGTACCAACTCAGATCGGTAGATTGGTGAGGTCTGGCAGATTGGAGGATGTGGGATTTAGTAGTGCGCAAACCTTATTCAATGTTTTAACATAACTCATCAGTGTGTAAACATAGGGACGGGACCTGCATCTGTGTTTTACTTGTGCGATGTCTGATCTCTGTGCAGACTTCATGCAGACAGCAAACTGTTATTTTTTAGCGACTAACAGGGTACCGGCTACCTTTAAGAGATGCAGGCTACCTGTCAAAGAGGCAACCTCCCTTTAAGAGATTGAGGCTCCCCCTACTGGTGAAAAGTGTGAATGTTCTTGAATCCTCGTGGCAATGCTGATTTGCAACGCTGCTGTCAGGTATGTACAGAGGCCGGACGAACGTCTCATCCTGCCTGCGCAGGAAGCACTGGGCATGGGTTAGTTGCGGATCATGCTCTACGCGCCCGATTATTGGCCTAATCCAACTTAACCCCCACAATGTATAATACTGCTAATATCTGCTCCTGTGAAGCGCCTTGGGACGTTTTACAATGTGAAAGGTACTATATAAATGCAAGTTATTGTTGTTGTACTAAGGTTAGAACTGTACTTAATCTGGCCTGTGACTTTAAGGTTACAAAGTCTAACTACTGTAAGTGAGTACAGCCTGAGGTCAGTCAGAGTTTAATTGCTTTCTGGTGGGGGAAGTTTGCAGACTGGGAGGTAGTTGTACATTTTCTCCAGGTTCAGGTTGGGAAAAAAAACAGGATGAAATGACTTCTTTCTTCATTTAAAAAAAATATATGCTTTTGACTTTGAGATGTGACGGGCACTCTTACATCTTTTACTGATGATGGATAATGGTGCTATCCCTCAACTGATCTAAACCATACTGCAGTACAGCCAACTAAACATAGAACTGGGGGATGACTCACAGTTCCCAAGCATCAGAGGAACAGTGAACAGTGAAGAGAAATTCAATGATATTTCCTTCTGTTTCTCCTGTAGAATCATCATTTGGTTTGGGTCAGAGTTTAAAAAATTCAGAGTTGTAAGTATATGCAATGTTTTCACTTAAGTGAATAATTCTGTTCAGATTGCCAATGTTTGTGCACAAATACGTCACTCTACAATATGGTTAAACAGATCACTCACTGCTCCTGAAGATTCTGCAAGATCCTTCACTTTGGTCTGGCTGTTCCTATTTAGTGGTTACTGTTTACAGCTGATGTTTGCATTGATTGTTTGTGGAGTGATTTTCTGGCAATTGATTCCAAATGTGTAGATTGCCCTTAGGCTTCTCTCTCCTGGGAACTGTACCAACCCTGCAGTGCAAAAGCATATTTCACTTAAGTATCCCAATAGGACTGACTTGTTTTTAGTAAAAAAAAAGAGAGATAGGGAGGGGACATGATCCAAGTTTTTAAAATGCTGGAAGGAATGAGTAATTTAAATGTAAGCAACAACAACAACTTGCATTCGTAGTACAAACGCCCCAAGGCACTTCAGGTTAGTTGTAGGGTGACGAGCACACAACTAGAAGACAAGAATATAAAATAAACAAACCTCAAGCAAGACAGGATTAGAAGGTTTTATTCCTTCCATTAAGGTTAATGTAGAATGGACTCTCAAGCATTAATTTGTACTTGTAAAAAATGATCCCAGTTAGCAATGGGAATGGTTGTTAGAAGGATAGGTATAAATAAAGATGCACCATGGGGGACAAGATGGTTCCTGAGCCTCCGGGATCATGGAAATCTCTTAACAGTGATGAGAACTAAGTTGTTCTCAGGACATGGGTGACACTGGCAAGACCCAGTTACCATTGCTAGTGGCTTTAAGAGTCAACCACTGGTTGTCAGATTTATCTTTGGAGGCCAAGGAAAATCCAGCAGAACTTTTCTTGGGGTAGTGTTCATGCCGGGGCAGTTTATACATGACATCTCAACCTAGAGATTGGAGCGCACCCATTTTTGGGCACATGGAGGGATCAGTCCAGGGATCACTTCACTTCAGTGCAGTACTGAGGGAGTGCTGCACTGTCAGAGGTGCTTTCCTTTTGACATAAAAGATCCCATGGCACTTTTGAAGAAGAGCAGGTGATTTCTCCAGTGCCCTCAACCAACACAACTGAAACAAATGATCTGGTCATTTATCTAATTGCTGTTTGTGAGACATTTCTACGTGCAAATTGGCTACTGTGTATTCCTTTTTTACAATTGACTACACTTCAAAAGTACTTAGTTGTCTGTGAAGCACTCTGGGACATCCTGAGGTTGTGAATGGTGTTGTGTAAATGAATGTTCTTTCTTTTAGAGTGAGTGCATGTAATAATCTCCAAGTGACAAAAGAAAAATGGTGCAAGAAGCAAGTTATGGGCTCACAGACACTTTGAAGTAAATTTTGATTTGTGCCCTTTCTCTATAACCCATTTTACACTATAGCACAAAGTCAAAATTAACCCCAATTAATGGAAGTGTACCCTAAATGGTAAGTCTCTTAACAGTATGGAGGAACAAAAAGAACTAGAGATGAAGGTATATTAATTTTTAAAGGTAGAGTGCATGTAGAAAGGCTAGAAAAGAGCAAAATGAATTCTGATTTTATACATGGGGCATTGAATATAAACATTAGCAAGTGATGCTGAATTTGTACAAGGCACTGGTTAATAGTACTGCATACAATTTTTGACACCCATGATAGGAAGAATATTAGAGCCGGTGAAAAGTTACAGCAAAGATTTGTTAGAATGATACTAGGAATGTCAACTTATAATTAACAGAAATGAGCTGGGGACTGGGTCTAATTGGATAGCTCTTTCAAAGAGCCAGCACAGGCACAATGGACCAAATGGCCTCCTTCTGCCCTGTATGATTCTATGATTCCACCTTCCATAAACTTGAGCTCATTCAAAACTCTGCTGCCCGTATCCTAACTCGCACCAAGTCCCGTTCACCCATCACCCCTGTGCTCACTGACCTACACTGGCTCCCGGTCCAGCAACGCCTCAATTTTAAAATTCTCATCCTTGTTTTCAAATCCCTCCATGGCCTCACCCCTCCCGATCTCTGTAACCTCCTCCAGCCCTACAACCCTCCGAGATCTCTGAGCTCCTTCAATTCTGGCCTCTTGCGCATCCCCGATTTTCTTCGCTTCACCATTGGCAGCCGTGCCTTCAGCTGCCTGGACCCTAAGCTCTGGAATTCCCTCCCTAAATCTCTTCACCTCTCTACCACTCTCTCCTCCTTTAAGACGCTCCTTAAAACCTACCTCTTTGATCAAGCTTTTGGTTACCTGTCCTAATATCTCTTAATGTGGCTCGGGTGTCAAATTTTGTTTGAAACTCGCTCCTGTGAAGCTCCTTGGGATGTTTTACTACGTTGAAGGTGCTATATAAATGTGAGTTGTTGTTGTTGTTGATGATGAGATGCTTTCTCAATGACTTGCTCTCACCACATTTACAAAATTGTAAAGGAATATAACTTCAGTAACCTTTATTTTTCTGCTTTTGCTGATGATATATTGTTCATTTAAACAATGAATGCTGATGTTATCAATGGGGAACATGACTGGGAAGTGTTACTGAGCCTGGTAATGTCAGGGAGTTGAATCAGTGGCCACCAGTGGCTCACAGCAAAGGGTGTGGTACTGAGCGATTGTCTGGGAACATCCCAGGTTTCGTGCTGATATGTACCAAATTAGCTGTTAAGAGAAGCAAGGGAGGCTCTGACCATCATTTTCCAATCCTCTCTGGCTACAGGTGTGGTGCTGGAGGATTGGAGGACTGCTAACGTTGTACCATTGTTTAAAAAGGGAGAAAGGTATAGACCAAATAATTACAGGCAAGTCAGTCTGACCTCAGTGGTGGGCAAATTATTGGAATCAATTCTGATGGACGGTGTTAATCGTCATTTAGAAAGGCATGGATTAATCAAGGGCAGTCAGCATGAATTTGTTGAGGGAAAGTCATGTCTGACTAACCTGATTGAATTTTTTGAGGAGGAAACGAGGAAGTCGATGAGGGTAACGCGTTTGATGTAGCCTGGCATCAGACTGGTCAAAAAAGTAAAAGCCCATGGGATCCAAGGGAAAGTGGCAAGTTGGTTCCAAAATTGGCTCAGTGGCAGGAAGCAAAGGGTAATGGTCAACGGGTGCTTTTATGACTGGAAGGCTGTTTCCAGTGGGATTCCGCAGGGCTCAATACTAAGTCCCTTGCTTTTTGTGGTATATATCAATGATTTAGACTTAAATTAGGGGGCATGATTAAAAAGTGAAGCACCAGCCTTCTGGCCATTTTTATGAATCATATTTTAAATCCAGTACCCCCAAGAAAGAACTGTACTTTTGGCAAGCTTGTGGGAGTGGCTTAGGGAATAGGATTGACTGGCAGGAGTTTCGAGCCAGGCTAACCTGACTAAAGTGCATTCATATCCAAACGGACATTTCACACTGACAGGCTGGGTGGAAGTGAACCCAGGCCGATTGACGTCATCACCATTTAATATGATTACTGGAAACAATACTCCAAGGGGGAACTCAGAGACACTCAGTCCCAACCGAAACTGGTGGAAGGCAGGAGATGGCCGGGCCATTGTCCTCCAGGAGAGAAGCCAGTTAAGCAAGATCGGTTTGAGATCGAAACCCATTACCTGCTAATGGGGGCCATCAACTCAGGAAACGACAGACACCCAGTAATCAGCACCCATTGTCTCTCCAGGTGCAAGGCCTGGGAGCAGGATAACAAAATAGCATTTTTCACTAAGCTTTCAAAGGTTATGAGTCACTCCAGGCCACGGGGGGGGGGGGGGGTCCAGACAGATCACCTGAGTCAATACATCGATCAGTATTGGCGGGAGAAAAGGTGTTGGGTTTTGGGGATATAAGGAGCCGTTTGGCAACGGTTCCTGGCTCGGCTCTGCTCTCTGCTCTGCTCCTGGCTCGGCTCTGCGCTCGGCTCTCCTGGCTCTGCTCTGCTCTCTGCTCTGCTCTCTGCTCTCTTTTCTCTTCCCCTCGGCATCAATCTACAGCGAGTCTCCCGAGTGGGGCTCTGCTCGATTCAATGGAACGTCGCCAGAAGCTGAGCGCTGCTCTTCATCCCTCATCAACAGACCTCGACTCAAACTGGAACTTGGATACTGTGTCGGCGGTCCGGAACCAGGAGCGAGACGTGCAGGAAGAAACTGCAAGCAACAACGGGGCAATCGGGGTGAGCATCTTGCCTGAACCTACACATCCACAAGACCACTTAGCTGTGTGAGGGGGTGATTGTAAATCCCAACCAAACCTTAGAGGGTTTTAGTGCTGGGGGGGGAGGTGGGTCCTGTGTTAGTTTATTTCACGGGGAAGGGTTCTCTTATTAGGCTGTGGTAATTTAGCACGGTCGGGCTTATTGGACAAACCAGGGTTGTACAGTTTGTACTGTTTATTAGTGTTATTGTTAATCTTATGAAACACAATACGGTTGAGCCCGAAAACCTGTGTCCGAGTCTGATCTGTCCTTATAATCCCTATCGTTCCAGAACTTATAGTAAGAGGAATGTTTTCGGTACGCCCGAGAAAACCACTTACAGAAGTTTGCAGACGATACAAAAATTGGCCATGTGGTTGATAGTGAGGAGGAAAGCTGTAGACTGCAGGAAGAAACAATAGACTGGTCAGGTGGGCAGAAAAATGGCAAATGGAATTCAATCCGGAGATGTGTGAGGCAATGCATTTGGGGAGGGCAAACAAGGCCAGGGAATACACAATAAATGGGAGGATACTGAGAGGTGTAGAGGAGCAGAGGGACCTTGGAGTGCATGTCCATGGATCCCTGAAGGTAGCAGGAGAGGTAGATAAGGTGGTTAAGAAGGCATACGGGATACTTGCCTTTATTAGCCAAGGTATAGAATATAAGAGCAGAGAGATTATGCTCGAACTGTATAAAACACTAGTTAGGCCACAGCTTGAGCACTGCGTACAGTTCTGGTTACCACATTACAGGAAAGATGTGATTGCACTAGAGAGGGTACAGAGGAGATTTACAAGGATGTTGCCAGGACTGGAGAATTTTAGCTATGAGGAAGGATTGGATAGGCTGGGGTTGTTTTGTTTGGAACAGAGGAGGCTGAGGGGAGATTTAATTGAGGTGTATAAAATTATGAGGGGCCCAGATAGAGTGGATAGGAAGGACCTATTTCCCTTAGCAGAGAGGACAATAGCCAGGGGGCCTAGATTTAAAGTAATTGGTAGAAGGATTAGAGGGGAGCTGAGGAAAACCTTTTTCACCCAGAGGGTGGTGGGGGTCTGGAACTCACTGCCTGAAAGAATGGTAGAGGCAGAAACCCTCATCGCATTTAAAAGTTGCTTGGATGTGAACTTGAAGTGCCGTAACCTACAAGTCTACGGACCAAGAGCTGGAAAGTGGGATTAGTCTGGATAGCCCTTATTTGGCCGGCACAGACAAGATGGGCTGAATGGTCTCCTTTTGTGCCGTAAATTTCTATGATTCTATGATTTAACTGATGGCTTTATTGTCCCTGAGCTAGGCAAGGGAGAAATCAGCCAGGGCTCCCATTATTGATCGCTGTCCAGTTAGAAAGGGCAGGTGCATGGGCTTTGGGTGGGGATCAGACTGGACTTAGCCACGATGCCTTTTTGCTTGAACAACAATCGTCATCTGGCCTCACGTACAAAAAAATGGCCACTCGAGCAAAATAACAGAATGTCATTGGTATCTGTGGAACAGAACCCCAGCACAAATCACCTGCTTTGTTGGTGGAAGTTTGGGGAATAAAAGAAATGTGAATGCAGGTTCCTGTGCGAAACTACTTACAATGAACATAGAAGCAAAAGGCTATTACCACAGTGTTAGTGGTTGTGTTACTGGGCTAGTAATCCAGAGACCTGGACTAATAATCTAGCGAGTTCAAATCCCACCACGGCAGTTTAAAAATTTGAATGTGGTTTTAAAAATCTGGAAACAAAAAGCTGGTATCAGTAAAAGTGACCACGCAGCTGTCGGACTGTCGGAAAAACCCAACTGGTTCACTAACGTCCTTCAGGGAAGGAAACCTGCCGTCCTTGCCCAGTCTGGTCTATATGTGACTCCAGTCCCACACCAACATTGACACTTAACTGCCCTCTGAAGTTGTATCAAACTGGGCAACTAGGAATGGGCAATAAATGTCAGCCTTGCAAACGATGCCCACATCCTGAGAATGAATTTTAAAAATGTGTTGACTCCCTCAAGGAGCCCATTTCATGTATAACGAAGGAGTGGGTGCTTGGTGGGATAACAGATTCCCTTGCTTTGTTCACATTTTATCAGTCGTCTCATTTACGGTTTTTGGAATCCAGCCACGAGGGGCCAACATATCATTACATATTTGCACATGATCAGAAAATAATTTGATAGAAATGTTCTTATCCGGCTTCTGTCTGTGTCTCCCGCTGTGCCTTCATTTCCAGTGATGTAGCGATGGGATTTAATGTCCAATCATGAGCCCAGTGACTGGAATAGGTTAGTGGGTTTAGCAGATATTGGTGGGTGGTTTGATGGCATCCGATACAATCAATGAAAAACAGGCACTCCCTTTATGATGTGATACCTGCAACATTCACTCTGTTGCACTGAATTAGCATAGACCAGCCCTAACAATTGGTTCTGATCAATGCTAAATTACTTACTAGAATTTACAGAGTCCCATTACATCTCCCATCAAATCAAAAGGCAAAAAATAACAAACGAGAGATCCACTCTGTACAGGCTAAGCTACTGATGAAATTTATTGAAATTTACTTACAATTACATAGATAATTTACAGACGGAACAATAATTTGCATTTATATAGCGCTTTTAATGTAGTAAAACGTCCTAAGGCACTTCACAGAAGCGTTATCAGACAAAAATCAGATTCATTAACACATCTCCAAGCTTGACTTTGATAAGCAAGAAGCTAATTGAGGTGAACTAAAAACAAACGGCCCCAGAGTGGTGGTGATGTTATATTACAAACTCAGTGGCAAATTTAAATTGGCATGGGTGTAACTTCAGCAAATTTTCAAGCCTAGAAATTACTGTTTGCGATATTGGAGTTTAAGTATTTGATACGAGCAGCTTATTTCTGCAGTTTCTACCGATTTCAAATAAATAGATTAATGCCTCAGCCAGAACTGCAGATAGAGGAATGTCGTGAACACATTAAGCAGCTGTGCACTAATATTGCAATAGAAAAAAGGTAGATGCCACTCAGTACAAGTGGCTACTCAGATACTACTCAGTACAAGTGGCTACTCAGATGCTACTCAGTACAAGTGGTCATTCACAATACACACAAGTAGAACGACTTTCTCAAGAAATCCATTGTTCACCTGGCTCCTTCTTCCGAAATATTAAAATAATTTCACCAGAGTGATACCGGGGCTAAATTGTGAGGACAGGTTGCATAGACTAGGCTTGTGCTCTCTTGAGTACAGAAGATTAAGGGGTGATGTAATTGAGGAATTTAAGATGATTAAAAGGTTTGTTGGGGTAGATAGAGCGAAACTATTTCCTCTGGTGGGGGAATCCAGAACAATGGGGCATAACCTTAGAATTAGCGCTAGGCCGTTCAGGGGTGATGACAGGAAGCACTTCTTCACACACCGTGCTAAATGGGATAGATTCAGGCGGCTCACCACCACCTTCTCAACGGCAATTAGGGATGGGTAATAAATGCTGGCCTTGCCAGCGACGCCCACATCCCATGAACGAATAAAAAAAGAACAGATCCAGCAGCTCAAAACTGGGCATCCATGAGGCGCTGTGGGCCATCAGCAGCAGCAGAATTGTATTCCAGCACAATCTGTAACCTCATGGCCCGGCATATTCCTCACTCAACCCTGGTTCAATGAGGAGTGTAGAAGAGCATGCCAGGAGCAGCACCAGGCGTAGCTAAAAATGAGGTGCCAATCTGGTGAAGCTACAACACAGGACTACATGTATGCTAAACAGCGGAAGCAACATGCTATAGACAGAGCTAAGAGATTCCACAACCAACGGATCAAATCAAAGCTCTGCAGTCCTGCCACATCCAGTCGTGAATGGAGGTGAACAATTAAACAACTAGCGGGAGGAGGAGGCTCTGTAAACATCTCCATCCTCAATGATGGCAGAGTGCAGCAAGTGAGTGCAAAAGACAAGGCTGAAGCCTTTACAACCATCTTCAGCCAGAAGTGCCGAGTGGGTGATTCATCTCGGTCTCCTCCCAATACCTCCATCATCACAGAAGCCAGTCTTCAGCCAATTCGATTCACTCCATGTCATATCAAGAAATAGCTGAGAGCACTGGATACAGCAAAGGCTATGGGCCCCGACAACATCATGGGTGTAGTGCTGAAGACTTGTGCTCCAGAACTAGCTGCGCCTCTAGCCAAACTGTACAGCTACAACACTGGTATCTACCCGACAATGTGGAAAATTGCCCAGGTATGTCCTGTCCACAAAAAGTAGGACAAATCCAATCCGGCCAATTACCGCCCCATCAGTCTACTCTCAATCATCAGCGAAGTGATGGAAGGTGTCGTTGACAGTGCTATCAAGCGGCACTTACTCACCAATAACCTGCTCACCGATGCTCAGTTTGGGATCCGCCAGGACCACTCAGCTCCAGACCTCATTTCAGCCTTGGTCCAAATATGTACAAAAGGGCTGAATTCCAGAGGTGAGGTGAGAGTGACTGCCCTTGACATCAAGGTAGCATTTGACCGAGTGTGGCACCAAGGAGCCTTAGTAAAATTGAAGTCATAGAGTCATAGAGTCATACAGCACGGATAGAGGCCCTTCGGCCCATCGTGTCCGCGCCGGCCATCAGCCCTGTCTACTCTAATCCCATATTCCAGCATTTGGTCCGTAGCCTTGTATGCTATGGCATTTCAAGTGCTCATCCAAATGCTTCTTGAATGTTGTGAGGGTTCCTGCCTCCACAACCCTTTCAGGCAGTGAGTTCCAGACTCCAACCACCCTCTGGGTGAAAAAGTTCTTTCTCAAATCCCCTCTAAACCTCCCGCCTTTTACCTTGAATCTATGTCCCCTTGTTATAGTACCCTCAACGAAGGGAAAAAGCTCCTTAGTATCCATCCTATCTGTGCCCCTCATAATTTTGTACACCTCAATCATGTCCCCCCTCAGCCTCCTCTGCTCCAAGGAAAACAAACCCAATCTTCCCAGTCTCTCTTCATAGCTGAAGCGCTCCAGCCTGGTAACATCCTGGTGAATCTCCTCTGCACCCTCTCCAAAGCGATCACATCCTTCCTGTAGTGTGGCGACCAGAACTGCACACAGTACTCCAGCTGTGGCCTAACCAGTGTTTTATACAGCTCCATCATAACCTCCTTGCTCTTATATTCTATGCCTCGGCTAATAAAGGCAAGTATCCCATATGCCTTCTTTACCACCTTATCTACCTGTTCCGCCGCCTTCAGGGATCTGTGAACTTGCACACCAAGATCCCTCTGACCCTCTGTCTTGCCTAGGGTCCTCCCATTCATTGTGTATTCCCTTGCCTTGTTAGTCCCTCCAAAGTGCATCACCTCGCACTTTTCCGGGTTAAATTCCATTTGCCACTGTTCCGTCCATCTGACCAACCCATCTATATCGTCCTGCAGACTGAGGCTATCCTCCTCACTATTTACCACCCTACCAATCTTTGTATCATCAGCGAACTTACTGATCATACCTTTTACATTCATATCCAAGTCATTAATGTAGACCACAAACAGCAAGGGACCCAGCACCGATCCCTGTGGTACCCCACTGGCCACAGGCTTCCAGTCACAAAAACAACCTTCGACCATCACCCTCTGCCTTCTGCCACTAAGCCAGTTTTGTATCCAAAGTGCCAAGGCACCCTGGATTCCATGGGCTCGTACTTTCTTGACCAGTCTCCTGTGGGGGACTTTATCGAAGGCCTTACTGAAATCCATGTATACCACATCCACTGCGTTACCCTCATCCACACGCCTAGTCACCCCCTCAAAAAATTCAATCAAATTAGTCAGACATGATCTTCCCTTGACAAAGCCATGTTGACTATCCCTGATTAATCCTTGCTTCTCCAAGTGGAGACTAATTTTGTCCTTCAGAATTTTTTCCAATAATTTTCCTACCACTGATGTTAGGCTCACTGGCCTGTAGTTCCCCGGTTTTTCCCTACTCCCCTTCTTGAATAATGGTATTACATTAGCGGTTCTCCAGTCCTCTGGCACATCCACTGTGGCCAGAGAGGTTCTGAATATATGTGTCAGAGCCCCCGCAATCTCCTCCTTTGCCTCACACAGTAGCCTGGGATACATTTCGTCCGGGCCTGGGGATTTATCCATTTTTAGGCCTGCTAAAACCGCCAATACCTCCTCCCGCTCGATGTTAATATGTTCGAGTATATCACAGTCCCCCTGCCGTATTTCTATGTCTACATTGTCCTTCTCCATAGTGAAAACAGATGCAAAAAATTCATTTAGAACCCCTCCTACATCTGCCGGCTCCACGCACAGATTGCCATTTTTGTCCCTAATGGGCCCTATTTTTTCCCTAGTCATCCTCTTACCCTTAATATACTTATAAAAGATCTTAGGATTTTCCTTTATTTTGCTCGCCAGTGTTATTTCATGGCCCCTCCTTGATCTCCTAATTTCTTTTTTAAGTATCCCCCTGCACTTTTTGTACTCCTCTAGGGCTTCCTCCGTCTTTAGCCTTTTGTATCTGCCAAAAGCCCTCCTTTTTTTCCTAATCCATTCTCGTATATCCCCTGACATCCAAGGTTCCCTGGAGTTCTTGGAACCACCCTTGACCTTTACGGGAACATGTTGCCATTGTATGGTCTCAATCTCCCTTCTGAAAGACTCCCATTGCTCCAATGCGAATTTTCCTACAAGCAGCTGATCCCAGTCCATTTTGGCCAGATCCTGCCATATCCTATTAAAATCGGCCTTCCCCCAATTTAGAACCTTTATTTCCGGCCCCTCCCTGTCCTTTTCCATGACCACCTTAAATCTCACCGAATTATGGTCACTGTCACCAAAGTGCTCACCTACGAGCACTTCTTCCACTTGGCCGGCCACATTCCCTAGAATTAGGTCCAGTACCACCCCCTCTCTTGTAGGACTTTCTACATGCTGGCTCAAAAAGCTCTCCTGGATGCACGTTAAGAATTTTGTACCCTCTAAGCCTTTTACACTCTGAGTATCCCAGTTAATATTGGGGAAGTTGAAATCCCCCACGATTATTACCCTATTATTTGCACAATTTTCTGAGATTTGCCTACATATCTGTTCCTCGATCTCCCCCTGATTGTTTGGGGGCCTATAGTACACTCCCATCAAAGTGCTTGCCCCCTTTTTGTTTTTAAGCTCCACCCATATGGCCTCATTAGAGGAACCTGCTAATATATCATCCCTCCTTATGGCAGTAATTGATTCTTTAATTAATATTGCGACCCCCCCTCCTCTTATACCTCCCCCTCTGTCTCGCCTGAAGATTCTGTACCCCGGAATATTGAGCTGCCAGTCTTGCCCCTCCCTCAACCATGTCTCTGTGACAGCAACAATATCATACTCCCATGTGTTTATCAACACCTTCAGTTCATCCACCTTATTCGCAAGACTCCTTGCATTAAAATAGATACCATCCAGCCTTGCCCTTACATATTTGCCCTGTCTTCCAAGCTGACTTGTTTTTTTCTCTATATTTGGCTGCACATCACCCCCTATTGTAGCTCCACTCTGTATCCCATCCCCCTGCCAAGTTAGTTTAAACCCCCCCGCAACAGTGCTAGCAAACCTCCCCGCAAGGATATTTGTCCCGCTCTGGTTCAGGTGCAACCCGTCCGACTTGTACAAGTCCCACCTTCCCCAGAAGCAGGCCCAGTGATCCAGGAAACTGAAACCCTCCCTCCTGCACCAACTCTTTAGCCACGCATTCATCTGTTCTATCCTCCTATTTCTATACTCACTAGCCCGTGGCACTGGGAGTAATCCAGAGATTACAACCTTTGAGATCCTGCTCTTTAATCTGCTACCTAGCTCCCTAAATTCTTGATGCAGGACCTCATCTCCCTTCCTACCTATGTCGTTGGTCCCAATGTGGACCACGACCTCTGCCTGCTCACCCTCCCCCTTGAGAATGCCCTGAATCCGCTCAGTGACGTCCATGACCAGGGAGGCAACAAACCAACCTGGAGTCACGTTTACGGCCACAGAAACGCCTGTCTGTTCCCCTTACTATAGAATCCCCTACCACTATAGCTCTTCCACTCTTTTTCCTCCCAGCCTGTACAGCAGAGCTACCCCTGGTGCCAGGAAGTTGGCTGCTGCTGCCTTCCCCTGATAAGTCATCCCCCTCAACAATATCCAAAGCGGTATATTTGTTTGAGAGGGGGACAGCCACAGAGGACCCCTGCACTGCCTGCCTGCTCCTCTTACTCTGCCTGGAGGTCACCCACTTACTTCCTGCCTGTACAACCTTTACCTGCGGTGTGACCATCTCACTAAACGTGCTCTCCACGACGTTCTCAGCATCGCGAATGCTCCTTAATGAATCCATCCGCAGCTCCAGTGCCGCAATGCGGTTTGTCAGTAGCTGCAGCTGGATACATTTCCCGCACACATGGTCGTCAGGGACACCGGAAGGGTCCCTGATTTCCCACATAGAGCAGGAAGAGCATAACACGGGGCTGGGCTGTCCTGACATGACTTACTCTTTAACTAATTAATTCAAATTAAATGAATCCCACCAATTTCACTTCAATTAAAAGGTATACTCAAGGGCCCTTGCTGAACAGCAGTCCCCCACTACACAACAGAGACCCGAGAATCCACAAACTCGAACCTTAGACAAATTCAGCAGGAAAATACTCACCAACCAATCACTTACCTCTTCCTTGGTGACGTCCCATTTTGGATTACTTTTTGCTTATTTATCTTAGGTCCAGGAGTTAAGTCCCTGAAAACAAAATATAAAAACGAACCTACCCTTTAAATTCCCTCTACCCCCCAAAAGGTTAGAGGAGGTGGGAGGGTGGGAGTCACCACTAGTGTAGTGTCTCGGGTTTAGCAACCGCTCCACCTATATACGGGTACCAATGAATTGGCCCCGCCCCCTGCCTTTGAAAAAGCCGCGAAGCTCCTTCCCCGCTGGGGAAAAAGACTCACGTAGGTGAGTTTAATTACTCACCTCAGGCCTCCGCTGCTCCCTTTATCGACTCGCCAATTACCTACCCGCTGTCCTGTGACCTCAATCCTTGTTTTTTTCACCGATTGCCTCTCTGCGGGTAGGCCCTCGAGCCTGGGCCTTTAGTAGTCTCCGAGTCCCGCGCTCTCTCCTAGGTCCGCTCCGAGTGCGGGTAGGCCCTCGAGCCTGGGCCTTTAGTAGTCTCCGAGTCCCGCGCTCTCTCCTAGGTCCGCTCCGAGTGCGGGTAGGCCCTCGAGCCTGGGCCTTTAGTAGTCTCCGATTCCCGCGCTCTCTCCTAGGTCCGCTCCGAGTGCGGGTAGGCCCTCGAGCCTGGGCCTTTAGTAGTCTCCGAGTCCCGCGCTCTCTCCTAGGTCCGCTCCGAGTGCGGGTAGGCCCTCGAGCCTGGGCCTTTAGTAGTCTCCGAGTCCCGCGCTCTCTCCTAGTTTCGCACCGAGTGCGGGTAGGCCCTCGAGCCTGGGCCTTTAGTAGACCTCGTGGCGAAAATAATCTCTCTCTACCTCACCGAAGTCAAAAAGACCCACGCTGCAGTCGAACATCACGCAAGAAGAAGAGGAACTCACATGCTGAAGAACTGATCACCCTTCAGGTCTCGATGAGCAAAATCCTTGGTTTAAAAGTTCTACATATTACGCGATTTCCCTGATGTGTATATGAATTGTTAAGTCATTAAATAAAAACGTTGCGAATTATTAAGTGCATAACGGGTAGAGAAAAGGTTATAAGTATGGTTTGATTTTGGTTTATGAACGCTTGTATGAATTATAACATCATTAAATAATTACTTTTTGATTAATAAAACTACCGTGAGTGGGGACTTTCTTTGCTTAGCTATTCATCCAGGTTCAAGAATCACAGGAAATCAGGTTTCAATATAGATGGCACCGCTGACAGTGCAGCACTCCCTCAGTACTTAACTGGAGTGTCAGCCTAGATTATGTTCTTAAGTCTCGGGAGTGGGACTTGAACCCACGACCTTCTGACTCAGGAAGGAAGAGTGCTATCACGGAACCACGGCTGACACATAAGTGTCATAAAGTGTTGGCCAATTCTCTGTATGGTCTTCTGTTCTATTTCATTTTCATTCATAAGGAAGGCTTATGTGCCTTCCCTGTCTGCAGTGCTAGTTACCACTGGGTTTTCACTCTTCATAAGGTATAAAAGTCGCAGGGCAAACAATGATTTGTGTCAGTGTATTTTTTTTTTATTCGTTCATGGGATGTGGGCGTCACTGGCGAGGCCAACATTTATTGCCCATCCGTAATTGCCCTTGAGAAGGTGGTGGTGAGCCGTCTTCTTGAACTGCTGCAGTCCGTGTGATGAAGGTTCTCCTGTAGTGCTGTTAGGAAGGGAGTTCTAGGATTTTGACCCAGCGGCGATGAAGGAACGGTGATATATTTCCAAGACAGGATGTTTAAAATAAATGGGTTAGTGCCTCTGTTAAAATGGTGGCAGGAGGAATTTCAGTCCAAGTATTTGTACTTGTTTGCCCCTTGGCTCCATTGGTTGTCCTCTCTCCTCAAGCAAAAAGGAGGCTTTGCCAACCACTTCTTGAAACGTTGCTTGCCCTGTTAAGGTGTCCAGAAATGGGAGCTTTTCACTCACTTCCATTTCATACGGAAATTGAACCCTGCTGAAGCCTTTCATTGACTTGCCTAAATTCCGTTTTGTTGATTACAGGGTGGAAGTGACTGTCAGCGAAGTCACTGGACAAATAGTTGGACTGAAATTCCTCCTGCCATTTTAACAGAGGCACTAACCCATTTATTTTAAATGGGTTGATGTCTCCAGGAGTATAGTAACAAGAAGAGTTTGGTCTGAGTGTGTTAATTTGTCACGATAATGTCGCCAACAGTGATTTGAACCCTCGTGTGCGTGTCTTCAACACCAAATGCTTGAGTGGTGCAGCTCTTCCTGTGCTCTGTTCAATACATTCGGGGCCATACATGAGGCCATCTTTGTCCTTGTCAATTGAATATGGCCCCAAGACATTCAGCTTTACCAGGTGGAACATGATGGAGGAGGAAGATTTCTTGAACGTGACACATATAGCGAAACCATAAATGTGTTTTGTATAAATGCCCCAAAAGGGTAAGTGAACAAAATTTCAGAGCTGTGCTATTTTTGTTCTCTGCCTACGGCGTACATCAGTGTGAAGAGAAACATCAAATACAAACACAATTTAAAGGTCAAGTGTAAGACACTGAGTTGTCCCATAATCCACATTATTACTGGTACCTTTCAGTGTTGTGCTGTTGTCTAGAATCAGTCAGGAATCACAGAATCATAGAATCTTACAGCACAGAAGGAGGCCATTTGGCCCATTGTGCCTGTGCCAGCTCTTTGAAAGAGCTATCCAATTAGTCCCACTCCTCTGCTCTTTCCCCATAACCCTGGAATTTTTCACCTTCAAGTATTTATCCAATTCCCTTTTGAAAGTTATTATTGTATCTGCTTCCTCCATCGTTTCAGGCACTGCATTCTAGATCATTACAACTCGCTGCGTAAAAAAATTTCACCTCATCTTGCCTCTGGTTCTTTTGCCAATTATCTTAAATCTGTATCCTCTGGTTACTGACCCTTCTGCCACTGGAAACAGTTTCTCCTTATTTACTCTATCAAAACCCTTCATGATTTTGAACACCTCTGTCAAATCTCCCCTTAACTTTCTCTGCTCTAAGGAGAACAACCCCAGCTTCTCCAGTCTCTCCACATAACTGAAGCCCCTCATCCCTGGTACCATTCTAGTAAATCTCCTCTGCACCCTTTCCGAGGCTATGACATCCTTCCTAAAGTGTGGTGCCCAGAATTGAACACAATACTCCAGCTGGAGCCTAACCAGTGTTTTATAAAGGTTTAGCAGAGCTTGCTTGTTTTTGTGCTCTGTGGCCCCGATATTTGTGAGGCGACGGGGAGGGAGTGGGGGGGACTTGTAGTGGCCAGGAAACCGTGAACCAATTTCTAAGCTTAAAACAGATCACGCTGGTTATGCTGTCAGCAATTATTGACGGCTGGCTATCAGATAAGAGCCTTACATAAAACACTGACGATATCTGATTTGTTATTTTTTGGGAGGAGGAGAAATCTTTTTTCATTTTTCTCCATCTTCCCTGAGCACAAGCTGATTGCCTCAGAGTGGCTCAGTTGAGAACTTAAGAACATGTGAATATACGGAACGAGAAAAAAGATATTCAGCCAATCAAGCCTGTTCCCTCCACAACTGTGCAATTTGCTCTACATGCTAAACCAACTCGATATGCAGGCAACCAATTGTAGATGAGAGAGAGAGAGAGACAGAAGCGAGATAAGGAGAGAGATATATAGAGAGAGAGAGAAAGAGAATGAGGGAGCGAGAGAGAGAAGAATACTAAAGCCAGGTGGACCAGTTTGTAGAATGTTGATATTTGCCTACCACTTCGAACTGAAACAATGATGGTCGTTCAGTGTCCCCTGTGCCCTGTCTAGACTCAGCACTGACAATGCCCGCCCATGGTGACCCATGTGGTGCATGTGGCTTTGCCTTTTAACCGTGTTTGGTTTTGGTTTGTGGTGATACATCAGGCATCGGGCTGACTCACAATTGGAATGAGGAGTCGCACTCCAGTAGGCTAGAGATAGGATTACATCATTATGACACTGATTCTGTGACCCATACTCCCTCTTTCTGCAGCTCACCACTGGGTCACTAATCTACCCTTATATCCCCACATTAACAAAACTGAGAGCAAGCCAACCTCATCCATGCAACAGATTAAGATAGTTTAATGGTCATACTGTTTACTTCTTGTATAAAATTTTATTGGCTGCTTGGAAGATAAGGTTGTCACAGGATACGTTTTTAATCTCTGTGCCTGTGTCTATGTCCCCATGATCTTATGCATTCAATTGAAACTCCTTGCCTGCTCTCTTAATGGAGGTATTAAGCCTTCTATTAAAATATCCCACCATCTTGCAGCAACACTCAAGGGCCATTTTCACATTTCACAATGTAAGATGGCCACTAACCAATCAAACAAGGGTCCCGATATTAGGAGGGAGGCGGGTTGGCAGTGGGGGGTCGACTGGGCACGTGGGTAACACGCCGAGTGAATTCGAGGTGCTCCACACGCGATCGCAGCCTAATTGAATGTACTTACCTGTGCTTCCGGGTTTCCTGTTCCAGACCTGTGCAGCAGGCGGACTGTGCACCCGCATCACAGGCTGTCAGCAGGAGGAGCCCCATTTAAAGGGGCAGTCCTTTAATGTTCCTCCTGCAACAAAGAACCAAATTGGCAGCATGGAGCAGGCCAGAGGCAAGGCTGCTCCAAGGTTCTCTGACTCCTCACTCCAGGTGCTGCTCGATGTGGTCAGGAGAAGGAGGGAAACGTTTTTCCCAGGGGACGGGAGGAAGTGGCCTGCCTCTGCCACCAAGAAGGTCTGGCTCGAGGTGGCAGAGGAGGTCAGCAGCAGCAGTAACATCTCCCGAACCCGGGTCCAGTGCAGGAAGCGCTTTAATGACCTAACCAGGTCAGCCAAAATGAGTATACTTAGGCATTCTCCCACACTCTGTCTTCCACATCACCTCCACCACCACACAACTCCTTCTGCACTGCCACCACAACACTCTCGCATCACACCTCACATCCACTCAACCATCATCCTCACCTTGCCTGCACTTACTCACCACCCCAGTTCCCATTCAAACACTACCACACACCCCAATCCTCATACAATCTCATGGCCATGTCTCACACGCACCCTCCCATGCATCTCCCTCACGGTCACCCCCACCCACACCAATGCATGCAGGGGGTCACTATTCAACCATCACTCAATCACGCCTCTCTGTGTTTTGCCTTGATAAGAGAAGAGATGCCAGAAGGCCCAGGAGAGGGATGATGGCGAAAGGGGACATGGAAGTGGGGACGCCACTCAAAGCGCTCCCACGTCCCACCCGTTGCCCCCCTCTCAACCAGTACCCGCAATGCTGCCTCCTCTCTAGGTGGCCGAGTCTGCTCCTGCACAGGTGCAGGTGGAGCAGTCTTTGGAGGGGTTCTCACGGGCACCGAAACCCAGAGGGCGTCTGCACAAAGCATCTCATCGGTCAGAGCATGGACAAGAGCAACCTGCCACAGGGGTAGCACCATGTAGGAGTTCCCATAAATGTAAGGCTAAGGTTTGGTGAGCACAAAGGGAATGCACAAGGGTGTATGACAGAATGTCATGTTTTTCATTTAGTTTTGTTGTTTTGCCAAGCACATTAAAATTTGTTATCACCACTGCTGCCACGTCTTTGCAAATCTTGTCTGGTTTGTGCAATAATTCCCTTTCCTGAGGATCACCATGAAGACCCACACCTGATGCCACCCATTGTGTCACTGAAGAGTGGGTGTAGGTGTATTTGCAGGTGTCTTTTGTGCAGACGACTGAGAGACACCAGCGATGCCCCCGGTGGCACCCTGGAAGGATGCGGAGGAGAAGATGTTGAGGGCAGTGGTGACTTTGACAGCGACAGGTAAGAAGATGGTGCTCGGGCCAGCCGGGAGCAGCTCGGCATCAAGGAGGCTGCAGATGTCCACAACTACATGTCGAGTGACTCTGAGCCTCCGTGTGCACTGCTCCTCAGAGAGGTCCAGGAAGCTGAGCCTCGGTCTGTAAACCCTATGGCGAGGGTATTGCCTTCTGCGACGCATCTCTCTCTGCGGTTGCTCTCCCTCCTGCTGTGCAGGTGGATGTGTCACAGCACTGTGTTGTGGAGCTCCACGTGTCAGAGGTGGACGGTGTGGCCGGCAAGGCTGGTGATGCTGTTCGTCCTCCGATGAGGTCATGACTGCAGCTATGGCGGCCCCCATCCACAAGATGTACGTTTGAGGGGGTCCGCAAGGTAGGTAAATGTGTCTGCACACTGGAGTTGAGGTTGCAAGATGGTGAATTTTAGTGTTAGGAGGAGGGTGGTGCAGGCCAAACTTTGTCCAAAGTGACAGAGTGGCCTCTTGCAATGAGTGAGGGTCTCTTGTCAAATGGACCTTTGCAGCTCCCACAGGCTGGTGGTTGCAACACGTCTGTTTCGACTGGGAGCGATTCCCCCAGTACGGGAAACACGCTCAGTTTAGATGAAAATCCCACCCCTCCTAAAATATCCTCCCAATCAGGTCTGCAAACGACCTGAACTATCAAATTAATTGGTTTAAGTGGGATCCCGCCAGCTTTAATTGCCAGCGGGAGTCCCGCATGCGGGGGCTGCGTGCGTATCTAAGCGCATCACTGGGGAACCCGGAAGTGGGCGGGTTGGAGCCGGGTTCCGGATCCGCCCTGGGAATACCGAATTCTAGCAGCCCCCCTGCCACAAACGCATGGCTCGGACATCCAAAAATCAACCCCAAAGAATCTAAGAGGAATTTCTTTACACAGAGAGTGGTGAGAATGTGGAACTTGCTGCCACATGGAATGGTTGAAGCAGATAGTGTCAATGCATTTGATACCTGAGTGAGATGGGGTTAGAAGGATACGGGAGCCGGTGTGGGGGAGGAGGTCAATAGAGTGGGAAGAAGCTCATGTGGAGTATAAGCACGGCATAGGCCAGTTGGGCTGAATGGCCTGGTTTCTGTGGTGCAGATTCTATGTAATTCATGCATTGATATTAGCTGCATATAATACTGAAATATTTTGCTTATTGGTGGTATGATTTTACAGTTAAGAGATTCCCCTCCCTGATCTATTCTGCTGTGTTCCAGTGGCATTTTGCACCCGCCTGACTGACCAATGCTGGTCCCAGTGAAGTTTCCGGGCTCAGCGACATTTAAATGTTTCAGTTGGGCTCGAGTCACCATCGCTGCTTGCGTTTTAAAAAATTAATTCTTGGGATGTGGCCGTCACTGGTAAGGACGGCATTTATTACATAGAATTACGTAGAATTTTACAGCACAGAAACAGGCCATTCGGCCCAACTGGTCTATGCCGGTGTTTATGCTCCACATGAACCTCCCCCCTCCCTATTTCATCTCACCCTATCAGTATTGCCTTCTATTCCTTTCCCCCTCATGAACTTATCCAGCTTCCCCTTAAATGCTTCTGTGCTATTCGCCTCAACTATTCACAATTGCCCATTCCTAGATACCCTCAGAAGATGGTGGTGGACTTTCTGTTTGAGACGCTGCAGTCTGTGTGGTTTTTAGTGGTTTGTAGTAACTGAGTGGCTTGCTAGGCCACTTCAGAGAGCAGTTAACAGTCAACCATGTTGGCGTGGGCCTGGAGTCACATGCAGGCCAGACTGGGTAAGGACAGCAAGTTTCCTTCCCCTAAAGGACATTAGTGAACCAGTTGGGTTTTTATGAAAATCCAACAGCTTGGGAGCCAGCAGGTCTGGGTAATGGCTGCTGTAGCAGGAGTTGGGTGGCTGCGGCATCTTAGAGTCATAGAGTCATAGAGTTATACAGCACGGATAGAGGCCCTTCGGCCCATCGTGTCCACGCCGGCCATCAAGCCCAGTCTAATCTAATCCCATATTCCAGCATTTGGTCCGTAGCCTTGTATGCTATGGCATTTCAAGTGCTCATCTAAATGCTTCTTGAATGTTGTGAGGGTTCCTGCCTCCACAACCCTCTCAGGCAGTGAGTTCCAGACTCCAACCACCCTCTGGGTGAAAAAGTTCTTTCTCAAATCCCCTCTAAACCTCCCGCCTTTTACCTTGAATCTATGCCCCCTTGTTATAGAACCCTCAACGAAGGGAAAAAGCTCCTTAGTATCCATCCTATCTATGCCCCTCATAATTTTGTACACCTCAATCATGTCCCCCCTCAGCCTCCTCTGCTCCAAGGAAAACAAACCCAATCTTCCCAGTCTCTCTTCATAGCTGAAGCGCTCCAGCCCTGGTAACATCCTGGTGACTCTCCTCTGCACCCTCTCCAAAGCGATCACATCCTTCCTGTAGTGCGGCGACTAGAACTGCACACAGTACTCCAGCTGTGGCCTAACCAGTGTTTTATACAGCTCCATCATAACCTCCTTGCTCTTATATTCTATGCCTCGGCTAATAAAGGCAAGTATCCCATATGCCTTCTTTACCACCTTATCTACCTGTTCCGACGCCTTCAGGGATCTGTGAACTTGCACACCAAGATCCCTCTGACCCTCTGTCTTGCCTAGGGTCCTCCCATTCATTGTGTATTCCCTTGCCTTGTTAGTCCCTCCAAAGTGCATCACCTCGCACTTTTCCGGGTTAAATTCCATTTGCCACTGTTCCGCACATCTGACCAACCCATCTATATTGTCCTGCAGACTGAGGCTATCCTCCTCGCTATTTACCACCCTACCAATTTTTGTATCATCAGCGAACTTACTGATCATACCTTTTACATTCATATCCAAGTCATTAATGTAGACCACAAACAGCAAGGGCCCCAGCACAGATCCCTGTGGTACCCCACTGGCCACAGGCTTCCAGTCACAAAAACAACCTTCGACCATCACCCTCTGCCTTCTGCCACTAAGCCAGTTTTGTATCCAAAGTGCCAAGGCACCCTGGACTCCATGGGCTCGTACCTTCTTCACCAGTCTCCTGTGGGGGACTTTATCGAAGGCCTTACTGAAATCCATGTATACCACATCCACTGCGTTACCCTCATCCACACGCCTAGTCACCCCCTCAAAAAATTCAATCAAATTAGTCAGACATGATCTTCCCTTGACAAAGCCATGTTGACTATCCCTGATTAATCCTTGCTTCTCCAAGTGGAGACTAATTTTGTCCTTCAGAATTTTTTCCAATAATTTTCCTACCACTGATGTTAGGCTCACTGGCCTGTAGTTCTCCGGTTTTTCCCTACTCCCCTTCTTGAATAATGGTACTACATTAGCGGTTCTCCAGTCCTCTGGCACATCCCCTGTGGCCAGAGAGGTTCTGAATATATGTGTTAGAGCCCCTGCAATCTCCTCCTTTGCCTCACACAGTAGCCTGGGATACATTTCGTCCGGGCCTGGGGATTTATCCATTTTTAGGCCTGCTAAAACCGCCAATACCTCCTCCCGCTCGATGTTAATATGTTCGAGTATATCACAGTCCCCCTGTCGTATTTCTCTGTCTACGTCGTCCTTCTCCATAGTGAAAACAGATGCAAAAAATTCATTTAGAACCCCTCCTACATCTGCCGGCTCCACACACAGATTGCCATTTTTGTCCCTAATGGGCCCTATTTTTTCCCTAGTTATCCTCTTACCCTTAATAGACATATAAAACACCTTAGGATTTTCCTTTATTTTGCTCGCCAGTGTTTTTTCATGGCCCCTCCTTGATCTCCTAATTTCCTTTTTAAGTATCCCCCTGCACTTTTTGTACTCCTCTAGGGTTTCCTCCGTCTTTAGCCTTTTGTATCTGCCAAAAGCCCTCCTTTTTTTCCGAATCCATTCTCGTATATCCCCTGACATCCAAGGTTCCCTGGAGTTCTTGGAACCACCCTTGACCTTTACGGGAACATGTTGCCATTGTATGGTCTCAATCTCCCTTCTGAAAGACTCCCATTGCTCCGATGCGGATTTTCCTACAAGCAGCTGATCCCAGTCCATTTTGGCCAGATCCTGCCTTATCCTATTAAAATCGGCCTTCCCCCAATTTAGAACCTTTATTTCCGGCCCCTCCCTGTCCTTTTCCATGACCACCTTAAATCTCACCGAATTATGGTCACTGTCACCAAAGTGCTCACCTATTAGCACTTCTTCCACTTGGCCGGCCACATTCCCTAGAATTAGGTCCAGTACCGCCCCCTCTCTTGTAGGACTTTCTACATGCTGGCTCAAAAAGCTCTCCTGGATGCACGTTAAGAATTTTGTACCCTCTAAGCCTTTTACACTCTGAGTATCCCAGTTAATATTGGGGAAGTTGAAATCCCCCACTATTCTTACCCTATTATTTGCACAATTTTCTGAGATTTGTCTGCATATCTGTTCCTCTATCTCCCCCTGACTGTTTGGGGGTCTATAGTACACTCCCATCAAAGTGCTTGCCCCCTTTTTGTTTTTAAGCTCCACCCATATGGCCTCATTTGAGGAACCTGCTAATATATCATCCCTCCTTATGGCAGTAATTGATTCTTTAATTAATATTGCGACCCCCCCCTCCTCTTATACCTCCCCCTCTGTCTCGCCTGAAGATTCTGTACCCCAGAATATTGAGCTGCCAGTCTTGCCCCTCCCTCAACCATGTCTCTGTGACAGCAACAATATCATACTCCCATGTGTTTATCAACACCTTCAGTTCATCCACCTTATTTGCAAGACTCCTTGCATTAAAATAGATGCCATCCAGCCTTGCCCTCACATATTTGCCCTGTCTTCCAAGCTGACTTGTTTTTTTCTCAATATTTGGCTGCACATCACCCCCTATTGTAGCTCCACTCTGTATCCCACCCCCTTGCCAAGTTAGTTTAAACCCCCCCCAACAGTGCTAGCAAACCTCCCCGCAAGGATATTTGTCCCGCTCTGGTTCAGGTGCAACCCGTCCGACTTGTACAAGTCCCACCTTCCCCAGAAGCAGGCCCAGTGATTCAGGAAACTGAAACCCTCCCTCCTGCACCAACTCTTTAGCCACGCATTCATCTGTTCTATCCTCCTATTTCTATACTCACTAGCCCGTGGCACTGGGAGTAATCCAGAGATTACAACCTTTGAGGTCCTGCTCTTTAATCTGCTACCTAGCTCCCTAAATTCTTGATGCAGGACCTCATCTCCCTTCCTACCTATGTCGTTGGTCCCAATGTGGACCACGACCTCTGCCTGCTCACCCTCCCCCTTGAGAATGCCCTGTAGCCGCTCAGTGACATCCATGACCCTGGCACCAGGGAGGCAACAAACCATCCTGGAGTCACGTTTACGGCCACAGAAACGCCTGTCTGTTCCCCTTACGATAGAATCCCCTACCACTATAGCTCTTCCACTCTTTTTCCTCCCAGCCTGTGCAGCAGAGCTACCCCTGGTGCCAGGAAGTTGGCTGCTGCTGCCTTCCCCTGATAAGTCATCCCCCTCAACAATATCCAAAGCGGTATATTTGTTTGAGAGGGGGACGGCCACAGGGGACCCCTGCACTGCCTGCCTGCTCCTCTTACTCTGCCTGGTGGTCACCGAATTACTTCCTGCCTGTACAACCTTTACCTGCGGTGTGACCATCTCACTAAACGTGCTATCCACGACGTTCTCAGCATCGCGAATGCTCCATAATGAATCCATCCGCAGCTCCAGTGCCGCAATGCGGTTTGTCAGTAGCTGCAGCTGGATACATTTCCCGCACACATGGTCGTCAGGGACACCGGAAGGGTCCCTGGTTTCCCACATAGAGCAGGAAGAGCATAACACGGGGCTGGGCTGTCCTGACATGACTTACCCTTTAACTAATTAATTCAAATTAAATGAATCCCACCAATTTCACTTCAATTAAAAGGTATACTCAAGGGCCCTTGCTGAACAGCAGTCCCCCACTACACAACAGAGACCCGAGAATCCACAAACTCTAACCTTAGACAAATTCAGCAGGAAAATACTCACCAGCCAATCACTTACCTCTTCCTTGGTGACAACCCACTTGGATTACTTTTTGCTTCTTATTTATCTTAGGTCCAGGAGTTAAGTCCCTGTGATGTCGCACAGTCGTGGTCTCTTGGTGCAGGTCTGCTGCTGCTTTTATTCCACAATCTCAGTCTTCTACTCTCAGGTCCACTACCGCTCTGCAGGAAAAGCAAGGCAAAGCAGCACCTCCTTCCCCCACTTCACCAAACTCCCACACATACCGAACTCTCAGCACACTGTGTTGTCCTCACACCGTGCTGTCCGCACTGACAGGCCCCTGTATTTCTACAGTTGAGACTCAGATGAGTCAGGCCTGCCCCACCTTCAGGTACCAAATTGAATCTAGCTAACCAATTAACTTGCTACAGCAGCTCTCTGCTGAAGCCTGACAGAAACTTAGAAATTTAAACTTTTAAATTGACCTTAAACAGTTGAAACAATATGCACTAGATTTAAAGAGATTAATCAGGGGGAAAACTCTCCAGTGGTTGGAGTTATACCTAGCACAAAGGAAGATGGTAGTGGTTGTTGGAGGCCAATCATCTCAGCCCCAGGACATTGCTGCAGGAATTCCTCAGGGCAGTGTCCTCGGTCCCACCATCTTCAGCTGCTTCATCAATGACCTTCCCTCCATCATAAGGTCAGAAATGAAGATGATTGCACAGTGTTTAGTTCCATTCGCAACCCCTCAGATAATGAAGCAGTCCTTGCCCGCATGCAGAAAGACCTGGACAACGTCCAGGCTTGGGCTGATAAGTGGCAAGTAACATTCACACCAGACAAGTGCCAGGCAATGACCATCTCCAACAAGAGAGAGTCTAACCATCTCCCCATTGACATTCAACGGCATTACCATCGCCGAATCCCCCACCATCAACATTCTGGGGGGTCACCATTGACCAGAAACTTAACTGGACTAGCCACTTAAATGCTGTGGCTACAAGAGCAGGTCAGAGGCTAGGTATTCTGCGGCGAGTGACTCACATCCTGACTCCCCAAAGCCTTTCCACCATCTACAAGGCACAAGTCAGAAGTGTGATGGAATACTCTCCACTTGCCTGGATAAGTGCAGCTCCAACAACACTCAAGAAGCTCGACACCATCCAGGTCAAAGCAGCCCGCTTGATTGGCACCCCATCCACCACCCTAAACATTCACTCCCATCACCATCGACGCACAGTGGCTGCAGTGTGTACCATCCACAGAATGCACTGCAGCAACTCGCCAAGGCTTCTTCGACAGCATCTCCCAAACTCGCAACCTCTACCACCTAGAATGGCATGGGCAGAAGGCACATGGGAACTATACCACCTGCATGTCCAAGTCACATGCCATCCCAACTTGGAAACATATCGCAGTTCCTTCGTTATCGCTGGGTCAAAATTTTGGAACTCCCTACTGAGAGGTTCAAGAAGGCGGCTCACCACCACCTTCTCAAGGGCAATTAGGGATGGGCAATAAATGCCGGCCATGCCAGCAATGCCCACATCCCATGAACGTATTAAAAAAAAGAATATTGGAAATCTGGAACCCCCTTTCCCAAAAACCTGCTGAGGTTATGGGGAATCCCTTTGGAAATGCAACTGCGCAGTTTCTTGTAATACACCAGTCCCAATCTTACAGGGTCCAACACTTCTTAATGTGCATCTATACTGGGCAACGAGCTGCTGAGTGCTGATTGATTCTTGTGCATTAACACCTTCAATTCCTTTGACGGAGAAGCATTTGTTTTTGAAGGTTATCCCCGGGAGCGAAGTCTGATAAACTCACAGACCATACGCGATCGACCAAGTGAGTGGTTAATGAATTGACAGGTGTGCATATCAATCCCGAGAAAGTAATAACGGACTGGCTAAATTTTCGGAGCTCAGCTTGACACTTCACATGAGTTGTAAACACATTCCTGCCTTTTAAATGCTCTGTAATCCTCAAAGTGAGCTTTCAACTGAATTAATTCTTGATCAATGCATCCCGATGTTACTGGTGTAACATTTCCCTCAGATAAATTTCAAAACAGATCTGCAGGCATCTGCAGCAGTTTCAAGGCTGTTTCTCCAGGAAGTTATAATGTGAATGCCCCCTTTTTCTCTTGAATGATGGTCAGGATGTTGGCTAGGTCTCATGGGAAATAATCAGTAGATTGGAAAAAAAGAAAGACTTGCATTTATATAGCGACTTTCATGACCTCAGGATGTCCCAAAGCGTCTCACAGCCACTGAAGTAGTTTTGAAGTGTAGTCAGTGTTGTAATGTAGGAAACACGGCAGCCAATTTGCGCACAGCAAGATCCCCCAGCAATGTGATGATGACCAGATAATCTGTTTTAGTGATGTTGGTTGAGGGATAAATATTGGCCAGGAGACTGGGGAGAATGGCTCTGCTGTTCTCCAAATCGTACCATGAGATCTTTTACATCCACTGGAGAGGGCAGACGGTGCCTTTATAGCTCAATGAAAAGACGCACTGTATTTTCAAAGTTGTTGTAAAATAAAGGACTTTGCCTTTTTAGATTGATTGTCGCAAATCAGGTATACGCAGCATGTGTAGGTACAAGATCAAGTGAAAGGTTTACTCATGGGGGGCTCGATTTTACACGTAAATTGCGGGTGCGTTGGGCAGGGTGAGGGGGGGTTGCGAAAATTGCAGAAATGCAGAGTGGGTTCGGAAGCCGGCTCCAACCCTCCGACGTCCGAGTTCCCCATGGACGCACCCGTGTGCGCGCGGGCGTCCCGAATCCAGCAATTAAAGCCGGCGGGATGGTGAAGAGCCAAATGTACCTCATTGAGGTACTTAAGGCACTTTACTTGTGACATGTTAGGTAGTTAGAACGATTTTTCACTTACCTGGGTGGCTTTCCCACAGCCTCTGATTCATGCCTGGTGACCAGATGTGAAGGGCCGGATCAGGCAAAAAGAAACAAAATAAATTAAATAAAAAACCATTGCACGAAGTTAAAACACAAAATCAACCGAACTTTACACCTTGCTCCGATGTCCGATATCTCCCTCTCCAATCTCCCCCTCTTCAGCCCTCCGATGTCCCCCTGATCTCCCCATCTTCACCGCCCCGAGATCCCCCCGATCTTCCCCTCTCTCCCCCCTGATCTTCCCCTCTCCCCCCGATCTCTCCCTCTTCACCCCCCGATCTCCCCACTTCACCCCCCCGAGATCCCCCCGATCTTCCCCTCTCACCCCCCGATCTTCCCCTCTCCCCCCCAATCTTCCCCTCTCCCCCCGATCTCTCCCTCTTCATCCCCCGATCTCCCCTCTTCACCCCCGAGGTCTCCCCGATCTAACCCTCTCATCCCACGATTCTCCCCCTTCCCCCCCCAGGTCATTCCCCCTCCCCCCAATCTTCCCCTCTCCCCCCCGATCTCTCCCTCTTCACCCCCCATCTCCCCACTTCACCCCCCCGAGGTCCCCTGATCTTCCCCTCTCACCCCCCGATCCTCCCCTCTTCCCCCAATCTTCCCCTCTCCCCCCTGATCTTCCCTCTCCCTCCCGATCTTCCACCCCCGATCTTTCCCTCTCCCTCCCGATCTTTCACTCTCCCCACTAATCCTCCGCTCTCCCCCACCCCGATCTTCCACTCTCCCCCCCGATTATCCTCTCCCCCCGATCATCCTCTCCCCCTCAATCTTCCACTCTCCCCCCCCGATCTTCCACTCTCCCCCCCGATCTTCCACTCTCCCCCCCCGATCTTCCTCTCCTCCCCCCCGATCTTCCACTCTCCCCCCCGATCTTCCACTTTCCCCCCCCGATCTTCCACTCTCCCCCGATCTTCCACTCTTCCCCCCCCGATCTGCCCCTCTCCCCCCCGATCTTCCACTCTTCCCCCCCCGATCCTCCTCTCCCCCCCGATCTTCCACTCTCTTCCCCCTGATCTTCCTCTCCCCCCCGATCATCCTCTCCCCCCCCGATCTTCCACTCTCCCTCCCGATCTTCCACTTTCCCCCTCCCCGATCTTCCACCCTCCCCCCGCCCCGATCTTCCACTCTCCCCTGTCCCGATCTTCCACTCTCCCCTGTCCCAATCTTCCACTCACCCCTGCCCCAATCTGCCCCTCTCCCTCCCGATCTTCCACTCTCCCCCCGATCATCCTCTCCCCCCCGATCTTCCACTCTCCCCCCCGATCATCCTCTCCCCCCCCCCCGATTATCCTCTCCCCCCAGATCTTCCACTCTCCTCCCCTGATCTGCCCCTCTCCCCCCCGATCTTCCACTCTCCCCCCCGATCTTCCCCTCTCCCTCCCGATCTTCCCCTCTCCCCCCCGATCTTCCCCTCTCCCCCCCGATCAACCTCTCCCCCCCGATCTTCCACTCTCCCCCCCTGATCTGCCCCTCTCCCCCCCGATCTTCCCCTCTCCCCCCCGATCTTCCCCTCTCCCCCCCGATCAACCTCCCCCCCCCGATCTTCCCCTTTCCCCCCCTGATCTGCCCCTCTCCCCCCCGGTCTTCCACTCTCCCCCCTGGTCTTCCACTCTCCCCCCCGATCTTCTGTTCCAGTGCTGGATGATGTCTCGCTCTCTCTCTCTTTCTCCCCCCCCCTCCCTGCCGTGTTGCAGCTCCTGATGGCAGTCAGTCTGTCAATCAGGCTGGCTGCCGGGTGCGAAACCCGGAGAGAACTTTAATCACCATCAATTACAATGCGATCATGTCGGAAACGGTAAGGTTTGTTTATTCGGGTTTGCCACGCGCACCTTCACCCCATCCCCCTGCTGCCAACCTGCCACCATTTCAAAATTGCGTCCAGGGTCTCTGCAGCAATACCAAGACTGTGTAGTTTCTAAATAGTTAGCCTTGAAAAGGTACGTCTCTAGGGTTAATACAATTTGAGATGGCAGAAACAACGTGTGGACAACTCCCAGATGTTGTGGTAAGCGATCAACAACAGTTCTTACCAACTCCATCATGTATGGCTGAAGCCTTTAACACCTTATTCTTCAGCACTTCCTTATCTTATTACTGGGTCATTAAAGGCAGATTTGAGTAACTTCCCATTCCCATTGCGGACAAGCCTGGCTTTACTTCAGATTTTCAGATTTGTGCTTTTACTTTTGACGTCTACTATTGAAAGTTCAGTCGTCCCATCAGAGAGCCTGCCTTCCCGGAAATTAAACCTTTCTCTGTGTGTACAATCCAACGGGAATCTTGACATTTGTTTGTTCAGAAACCACTACAACGAGGCCATTTCGTGCAGTTTCTGCTTGCAATATGATTTCTTTCAGCTTTTTCTTCCCTTTTCCTTTCTCAACTTTTACACAACAGGACAAGTGTTTCGTTCAGTAATAGTTTCATCCTACTGTAGTAGACAGACAGGTTACAGTGTAGAGGACAGAGGACAGAGAGTAATCTTCATAATTGGATCCATGTTTGCTCTGACAGGTCCTTGTACAATGGATTATTGATGATGAGTTTTGTGAGCTGGTGCATGCAGAATTAATTGTTCAATTGCTTCATGAAGTTGGTCTCCTTCCAGACTAGTTCACTCATGTGTGGAGCATTGAAAGTGACAGTGAAAGTTATCCGATATGAAGGGACATAAGAACCCAGTTATGTTCTGGGATTTAACTGACTCTTGTTGAGTCTGTCACTTTGCAATTGGTGGGGTTGGATTTTCCTCAATCTTTCTCTTGCCCTTTGGTGGGGGAGGGGGAGAGAAGGTTCCTACAGGTACTGGTGTCAGCCTTGGCTCAGTGGGTAGCACTCTCGCCTCTGAGTCACAATATCGTGGGTTCCAGTCTCACTCCAGAGACTTGAATGCAAAATCTAGGCTTATACTTCTGCGCAGTACTGAGGGAGTGCCGCACTGTTGGAGGTGCCATCCTCTGGATGAGACATTAAACTGAGGCTCCATCTGCCCTCTCAGGTAGATATAAAAGATCCCATGGCACTATTTCGAAGAAAATCTGGAGAGTTCTCTCTGGTGCCCTGGCCAATATTTATCCATCAAACAACATCACTGAAACAGATTATCTGGTCATTATCTCATTGCTGTGTGTGGGATCTTGCTGTGTGCAAATTAGCTGCCCTGTTTTCTACATTACAACAGTGACTACACTTCAAAAGTGCTTTATTGGCTTTGAAGCGCTTTGGGACATCCTGAGGTCATGAGGTCAGAGAAGAATCGGCCGCTACACCATTATATGCTTTCTCCTGACACTTCACCACATTTTACGCACTTGTGCTTTCAAAATTTTTTTAATATCATCTCCAGACAATCTCAACCGGCTGAATGAATGGGGGAGGGGGGGTCAGCTGGGTGGGGGATTGTTCTCTGGTTTTCTCTCGGGTGGAAGTTATGCTACAGTTATATAAAGCTCTGGTTAGACCCCTTTTAGAGCACTGCGTTTAGTTCTGGGCACTGCACCTCAAGAAGGATATATTGGCCTTACAGGTGGTGCAGTGCAAATTAACTGGAATGATACCGGGGCTAAAAGGGTTAAATTATGAGGAAGGTTGCACAGACTAGGCTTGTAGTCCCGTGGGAATAGAAGATTAAGGGGAGATCTAATTGAGGAGTTTAAGATTAAAGGAGTTGATAGGGTAGATAGAGAGAAATTATTTCCTCTAATGGGGAGTCCAAAACAAGGGGGCATAACCTCAAAATTAGAGCTAGGCTGTTCAGGGGTGATGTCAGGAAGCATTTCTTCACACAAAGGGGAGTGGAAATCTGGAACTCTCTCCCCAGAATACTGTTGAGGCTGGGGATCAATTGAAAATTTCAAAACTGAGATTGATCGATTTTTGATTGGTCAGGGTATTGAGGGTTACATAGCCAAGGCAGGTAAATGGAGTTAAGATACAGATCAGCCATGATCGAATTGAATGGCAGAACGGGCTCAAGGGGCTGAACGGCCCACTCCTGTACCTGTCTTCCTAGTTCCTATGACATACACCATTAATTTCCACGGGATCATCTGCCGTTTCTCCAGGGTTTCCGCAGATCTTCTGCTGAGGTTATGGGGAAATTCAACTGGGCAGTTTCTTGTAATACACCAGTCCCAATCTTACAGTGTCCAACGCTTCTTAATGTGCATCTATACTGGGCAACAAGCTGCTGAGTGCTGATTGATTCTTGTCTATTAACACCTTCAATTCCTTTGACGGAGAAGCACTTTTTTTTTGAAGGTCTGATAAACTCACAGACCATACGCGATCGACCAAGTGAGAGGTTAATGAATTGACAGGTGTGCATATCAATCCCGAGAAAGTAATAACGGACTGGCTAAATTTTTGGAGCTCAGCTTGACACTTCACACAAGTTGTAAACACATTCCTGCCTTTTAAATGCTCTGTAATCCTCAAAGTGAGCTTTCACCTGAATTAATTCTTGATCAATGCATCCCGATGTTACTGGTGAGACAAATCAAATTGTTTTAATTTTCAAAACAATGAACGTAATTCACCCTTGAACTCAGTTACCACAACTTTTAAAAGATATATAAGTCTAGAATTTACCGTTGGTGATATGAGTGGAATTCATGTGTTTGTATGACATTCTGACATCTACCATTTTAATACATTTATTATAAATGGGGTAACTTCACCCCTAAAATAACAGAGCGCGCATTAAGCATTCATGTGGTAATATCGCCAACATTACTTTCTAGGCCTAACTATACAAGTCTAATCCTATTCTATTTTTGTCACACCTTTCACCAGCTCTCTACTCCCTGAAAACTCCTACTACAACTGTCAAATATTACCCGCCTATGGGCATCTGCAGCAGTTTCAAGACTGTTTCTGCAGTGAATTATAATGTGAATGCCCCCTTTTTCTCTTGGATGATGGTCATGATGTTGGCTAGGTCTCATGGGAAATAATCAGTAGATTGGAAAAAAGAAAGACTTGCATTTATATAGCGACTTTCACGACCTCAGGAGGTCCCAAAGCGCCTCACAGCCACTGAAGTAGTTTTGAAGTGCAGTCACTGTTGTAATGTAGGAAACGTGGCATCCAATTTGCCCACAGCAAGATCCCACAAACAGCAATGTGATAATGATCAGATAATCGGTTTTAGTGATGTTGTTTGAGGGATAAATATTGGCCAGGCCAACAAGAGAACTCTCCTGCTCTTCTCCAAATTGTGCCATGGGATCTTTTAGGTCCACTTTAGAGGGCAGGCGGGGTCTCAGTTTAACGTCTCTCCCGAAAGACGGCACCTCCGACAGTGCAGCACTCCTTCAGTACTGCACTGGAGTGTCAGCCTAGATTATGTGCTCAAGTCTCCTGAGTAGGGCTTAAACCCACAGCCTTCTGACTTAGCAACATCTGGCACTGTAAGACTCTTGTGCTAATATATTTGTGAGCGGAGCAAATTTTTTTACAGAACCAAGGCAACAGAGCTGATATTCATTTGCCTCAGGCAGATGGAGCAGTCATGAAAGATTATCCTTAGCAGCCAATTTTGATCAGCTTCCCCATTCCCTTTAATGTCAGTCTCACTCCTCTCTCTGATCACATTGCTTCCTGTCAGCCTATCACAGTACACATTGCCGTTAAATTTGTCAATCAGGATATCATGACATTAAACGCTGGTGCTGAACGAGGCACCTGTTTGACACAAGATTTCCACCCGGGCCAAATCAGCTGATTTCTCGGTTCCACAGCAAACCACAGCCCTGCGCCAATCGCCCACCTGAATTCTATCTTTGCCACGCACGGCGGGTTGAGAAGTCTGTAGAATGCTATCAGCCACCACCTTAGAGAGATCCATGGCCCCGCTGCCCCCATCTCAATGGATTCAAAGCAGAACAAAAGAATAAATATTGCTGATGAGAAGCTGACACCTGGTGATGCATTTTGTAGCATCGAGTCGTGGAATCTGAGCTAAGCATATCATTTAGAGGTTACGCAAGGTCAATCTGTGTGTTCAAGAGGTTCGAACATGACATTTAGTTCTGGAAAGTTGAAAGGTTTTGGAACTCAAACTCCGTCTCAGTAAAACCCTAACTTAGTCCACTTATTCCTAGGAGCCGATTGCAGTATTATGGACTGCCAGTCTTTTACGTACTGTAAACGAGAAGGGTTATGGCCTTTTACAAATTACGCTTTGACTTTATAGCTTATTGAAAGGACGGCCTATATTTTCAAAGTTGACTGTGTAAATAAAATATAGGTTGTTGTAAAATAAAGAACTTTGCCTTTTAATGTTGACTGTCGCAAATCAGGTATACACAGCAGGTGTAGGTACAAGATTAAAGGTTTAGTCACAGGGTCTCTGAAGCAAGACTCGAGACTGTGTAGTGTCTAAGTAGTCAGCCTTGAAAAGGTACGTTTCTTGGGTTAATACATTTTGAGATAGCAGAAGCAACTTGCGGACAACTCTCAAACGTTGTGGTAATTAAAGATTTTTAAAATTCTTTTTATCGTCTCCAGCCCATCTCAACCGGCTGAATGAAATGTTCAGTCTGTGGGGGTTACTCTCAGGAGTGGAAGTTATACTAGAATTATATAGAGCTCTGGTTAGACCCCGTTTAGAGCACTGCGTTCAGTTCTGGGCACCGCACCTCAGGAAGGATATATTGAACTTGGAGATGGTACAGTGTAGATTCACCAGAATGATACCTGGGCTAAAAGGGTTAAATTATGAGGACAGGTTGCCTAGACTCGGCTTGTATTCCTTTGAATATAGAAGATTAAGGGATGATCTAATTGAAATGGTTAAGATGATTAAAGGATTTGATAGGGTAGACAGAGAGAAACTATTTCCTCTGGTGAGAAAATCCAGAACAAGGGGGCATAACCTTAAAATTAGAGCTAGGCCATTCAGGGGTGATGTCAGGAAGCACTTCTTCACTCAAAGGGGAGTGGAAATCTGGAACTCTCTCCCCCCCACAAAGCTGAGATTGATAGATTTTTGTTAGGCAAGAGTGTTAAGGGATATGAACCAAGGCAGATAAATGGAGTTGAGATACAGATCAGCCATGATCTAATTGAATGGCGGAACAGGATCGAGGGGCTGAATGGCCTACTCCTGTTCCTATCTTTGGAATTTGCTAGAAGTACAATTTGCGGAATACTTATTTTGCAACATCGATGTTCCTTCATTCAGGATGACTCAGTAGCTTTTTGTGCCATGCTCTGCCTTTGCTTCACATTCTTAATTGATGGCTGACGTAAGGCCTGACAGGGGATATTTTATTTCTCTGTCGTGATTCTGCAGCCAGGTTTTCAACTGTCTGATCACAAGCACAAGCAACTTTTATGGCCTGTGGTCTCGAAGCTTGAAAAGTAATTGGATATTTTTGACATTCTTGAGGGGACTTTTTTTTTATTGCAAAAAGTTATTCCAACGGGGAGAGGAATAACAGGTCAAAATATGGATTTAGAGGCAAAGGTTGTGTGAATTTAAGCTTTCTTATTTTTGCCCAAAATGTTTGGTGAGACTCTGTTATTTTCGTGTTGGATTCGCAGATCTTTTTTTTAAGGAAAGAGTGGAGTCACGAGGTGGGATACGTTGCCACGTAGAACGTGGGAAAGGTTGGAGGACCAGTCATCCTGGGCCACGATCCTGCAGCTCCAGAACTGGCTGAGCCCACCTCCCCGAGCTGAGCTAGCAGGTCAGCATTCTAGGCCAGAGTGGATCGATGAGCTGGTCCTGCCTGGGGTGTTACATCAAGACCTTCCACTTCATTCAGATTAACAGCCCAGGCCTGATGTGGAGCAAAGTAATCAGCAGCAGAATGGAGCACAATTTCTGCATTATTGACCTTATCAGGGTCTTAATAAGCACAATGGTGCACTACGGTATATTTTTATAAGATTTAAAATGGACATAATTTTGCTAGGTTTCACAATTGTTACACATGAAACAATAATAAATTCCTTTCAAGTATAATAAAGATTTAATGATTTACAAAGTAGTAAATGGTCTTAATGAAACAATGGTACATGACTTGTTCATTAATGATTTTAACAAGGCCTTGACAATGGTGCACTATTTCCTCATTAACGACCTTAACTACAGACAGAAGCACTTCTTGTTCACCTGTGGCTAAAGTTCATTAATCCATATTTGGAGGAGTAGATGTGTCCAGAGTCCCAACAGACTCAGATGAATAGTTTGCTTATGCCTCCTCCATAAATGTCACCATTTTGCACGCATGTCTCCTCTTCATTAAGTTCATGAAGCAGGAATGTCAAAGTCAGTTTGAATTAGATGGAGAGAGCTTTATTCAGCATCTAATCCACGCTACACTCGACCTGGGAGGTTGTGTTGCTAACACCGGGCAAGTGTTCCATTCCCCAGGACTGGCATCACTCACCTGGATAAGCAAAGTGACAAATGAAGTAAGCACTTGTTTTAAAGACTATACTTTAGGGACTGGAAGTTTATGTAAAAATAAACCATGCATCTCACAGGTGCAGTGGTTTGCCCACTGTGCTGGACAAGTTTTTCATATCTGGTGCTGCTCATTTACTTTGTACAAACTTCACTGATCTGAGATGTTGCCCTGTGGACCATTATCATTAATAACAAATTTTAACAAACAACTTGCATTTTATGAAGAGCCCTTAATGTAAAAAAGTGTCACATGGTGCTTTGCAAATGCAAAGAGGTACTGTATCAGTTGCTCCGAGCTGTGGAGGGAGAGATTAGGATGGGTAACCACAACCCTGGCCGAAAAGATCGGTTTTGAGAAGGCTTCAAAAGGAGGAGGGAATGACGTGGAGAGGTGCAGGGCTTAGTGAGGGAGTTTCAGTCTCGGGGCCTTTGGCAGCTGAAGGCTAGGCCAGCAATGGTGGGGCAAAGGGAAAGTGGGGTACACATAAAAGGCCAGAATCAGAAGACTGAAGAGCCTCCTATGGGTCATTGTATGAAAAGAAAGAACTTGTATTTATATAGAGCCTTTCACGACTCAGGACGTCCCAAAGTTCTTTACAGCCAATGAAGTACTTTTTGAAATGTAGTCACTCTTGTAATGTAGGAAACGTGGCAGGCAATTTGCGCACAGCAAGATCCCACAAACAGCAATGAGATAAATGACCAGGTAATCGGTTTTTTAGTGATGTTGGTTGAGGGGTAAATACTGGACAGGACACCGGGAAGAACTCCCCTGCTCCTCTTCGAAATAGTGTCATGGGTTTTTTTACGTCCATCTGAGAGGGCAAACGGGGCCTCAGTTTAACATCTCATCTGAAAGACAGCACCTCTGACAGTGCAGCACTCCCTCAATACTCTAGAGTGGGACTGGAACCCACAACCTACAGACTCACAGGGCTTGATTTTCCCGGGAAATTGTGGATGTCTTGGGGGTGGGGGGCTCCAAAAATTGGGGAAATCCCGATCGGGTTTGGAGCCCGGCTCCAACCCGCCGACGTCCGAGTTCCCCATGGACGCACCCATGTGCGCCCGGACGTCCCGAATCTGGATGCCCTGCCGGCAATTAAAGCCAGTGGGATGATAGTTAAAGAGCCAAATGTACCATATTGAGGTACTTCAGGCAATTTACTTGTGACATATTAGGTAATTAGAACGATTTTTAACTTACCTGGGCGGCTTTCCCACGGCTTCTGATTCACGCCTGGTTTTGCGGGAAGGGCCGGATTAGGCAAAAAGAAACAAAATAAATTAAAGAACAAATCATTGCACGAAATTAAAACACAAAATCAACCTACCTTTCCACCCAGCTCCAATGTCCGACATCTCCCTCTCCAATGTCCCCCTTCACCCCCCCCCGATGTCCCCCCGATCTCCCCCTCTTCACCCCTGCAATCTCCCCCAATTTCCCCCTCTTCCCCCCCCCCCGATGTCCCCCTGATCTCCTCCTCTTCAATCCCCTGATCTCCCCTACTTCATCCCCCAATGTCCCCCCCCCAGTCTTCCCCTCTCCCCCCGATGTTTCCTTGATCTCCCTCTCTTCACCCCCCCCCCCCCCCGATGTCCCCCCGATCATCCCCTCTCCCCCCGATCTACCACTCTCCTCCACCCCCGATCTTCAGTTCCAGCACCAAATGACGTCTCGCTCTCTATCTTTCTCTCCGACCCCCCCCCCCGCCCCTTGCATTGCAGCTCCTGACGGCAGCCAGTCTGTCAATCAGGCTGGCTGCCGGGCCCGAAACCCGGAGAGCACGTTAATCACCATCAATTACGAGGCGATCGTGTCGGAAACGGTAAGGTTTGTTTATTCGGGTTTGCCACGTGCACCTTCACCCACTCCTCCCCCCCCCCCACTGCCAACCTGCCACCATTTCAAAATTCAGCCCATAGAATCGTAGAATGGTTACAGCACAGAAGGAGGCCATTCATCCCATCGAGCCCTACTGACTCTTTGTAAGAGCAATCCAGATAGTCCCATACCTCTGCTCTTTCCCTGTAGCCCTGCAAATTTTTTCCTTTCAAGCATTTATCCAATTTCTGTTTGAAAGCCACGATTGAATCTGCTTCCATTGCCCTTTCAGGCAGCGCATTCCAGATCATAACTACTCGCTGTGTCAAAAAGTTTTTCCTCATGTCGCCTTTGGTTCTTTTGCCAATCACCTTAAATCTGTGTCCTCTGGTTCTCAACCCTTCAGCCAATGAGAACAGTTTCTCTTTATTTACTTTATCTAAACCCTTCATGATTTTGAACACGTCTATCAAATCTCCTCTCAACCTTCTCTGTTCTAAGGAGAACAACCCCAGCTTCTCCAGTCTATCCACGTAACTGAAATCCCTCATCCCTGGAACCATTCCAGTAAATCTTTTCTGCATCCTTTCTAAGGCCTTCGTATCTTTCCTAAAGTGTGATGCTCAGAATTGGACACAATACTCCAGTTGTAGCCAAACCAGTGTTTTATAAAGGTTCATCATAACCTCCTTGCTTTTGTACTCTATGCCTCTATTTATAAAGCCCAGGATCCCAAATGCTTTTTTAACCACTTTCTCAACCTGTCTTGCCACCTTCAAAGATTTGTGTACATATACCCCCAGGTCTCTCTGTTCCTGCACCCCTTTTAGAATTGTACCCTTTAGTTTATATTGCCTCTCCTTGTTCTTCCTATCAAAATATATCACTTCGCACTTCTCTGCGTTAAATTTCATCTGCCCTGTGTCTGCTCATTTCACCAACCTGTCCATGTCCTCTTGAAGTCTATCACCATCCTCCTCACTGTTTACTACACTTCCAAGTTTTGTGTCATTTGCAAATTTTGAAATTGTGCCCTGTACACCCAAGTCCAAGTCATTAATATTGATCAAAAAGGCAGCGGTCCTAGTACCGACCCCTGGGGAACACCACTGTATACCTTCCTCCAGTCCGAAAAATAACCGTTCACCACTACTCTCTGTTTCCTGTCACTTTGCCAATTTCATATCCATGCTGTTACTGCCCCTTTTATTCCATGGGCTTCAATTTTGCTGACAACCTATTGTGTGGCACGTTATCAAACGCCTTTTGAAAGTCCATATACACAACATCAACCGCATTGTCCTTATCAACCCTCTCTGTTACCTCATCAAAAAACTCAGAGGCAAGAGTGCTACCACTGAGCCATAGCATAGTACAGCACAACCCCCCACCCCTGTGTAACATGTTATAGGGGTAGTACAGAGGTGAGACACTGAAAATAGCAATCCTGCGGACTGTTTGTCCCCGTATACTTGTGCACCACTACTTTGTTTAAAGGGGCAGGTCAACCTAAAATAGCCAACAATTGAAACAAATTTAAATATGCTGATGAGTTTGCCCTTTTAAGATTGGCCGGTCAGTTTGCTAAACCGGCGCCTTCGTGACTTAAATTGGGAGGCAGAGGTCAAAAAGCCTGTTGTAGAAGGCCAACCAAAATACCAACTTTGCTTGCACTACAGTGCTATCAAAGACCATGCTGGATCAGAAGAGCCTTTGAATGCTCTCCCTCAATGTAATGCTTTCTGTATCAGCCCAGTAATAACAGAGGCAGTATATGCTGCCCTCTAGCACTGAGTGCAATCATTGAAATTCCTTCGTTATGTAAACAGCTTCTGATTCAATATAATTCAATCAGTTCGTATGGTCATTCTGGCCCCAAAGTGGTCGTCATAGCAACACCCAGAACTTTGCTTAAACTGTGCTTTGATTTTTCTGGCTTCGATCTTGCGGTGGTGACATGTTCAAATCGAAATCTCACCCAGGGGTCTACTTCCCTCCATGTGCTATTTTTTCCACTGAATAGAGGCATAAGAACAAAGTGGGAAAGCATTGCATTTTTGCTAGGCAAAGGTATCAAGGGTTACAGAACCAAGGCGGATAAATGGAGTTAAGATACAGATCAGCCATCAACTAATTGAATGGCAGAACATGCTCGAGGGGCTGAATGGCCTACTCCTGATCCTAAGTTCCAATGCGTTATACCGTAGGGCCAATGATATGAAACTGCACTCCCGGCGGGCAGGCTTATCTGTAGGGAGCACGTATTGGGAAGTTGTGGGGAGCTCGCCTGTGGTTTCCCAGTAGGCGCTCCTGATGGGTGGGGCCCCCTGCTGAGATGCCGACATCATAACATCGACCCTCAACGGTTTTCAAACTAATACCCAGCGACCGTAGGGTGTCCCCGAGATCATCAGATTGCTAGTAGTCAGTCAACAGGTTTCTGCACTTCTCTGCATTTGTTGACTTATTAACACGGTACCTCTGTTCTTGTAAACAAATAAAAAACTTTCTCTGCAATGATAGCGCTGTTTGCCTTTGGGAAGCTGGCACTGCCCTTCAGAGATTCAAAAGTCAGGGGACTCTCGGAGTGTCTGTATTTACAGGGGGCTGTGGGAGTGTCAAAACTTACAGGGGGTCTCTGAGAGTGTGTCAATATTTACAGGGGGGACACTGGGAGTGTCAGTATTTACAGGGGGACTCTGGGAGTGTGTCATTATTTAAAAGTGTCTCTGGGATTGTGTCAATATTTAAAAGTGTCTCTGGGAGTGTGTCATTATTTAAAAGGGTCTCTGGGAGTGTGTCAATATTTAAAAGGGTCTCTGGGAGTGTGTCAATATTTAAAAGGGTCTCTGGGAGTGTGTCAATATTTAAAAGGGTCTCTGGGAGTGTGTCATTATTTAAAAGGGTCTCTGGGAGTGTGTCAATATTTAAAAGGGTCTCTGGGAGTGTGTCAATATTTACAGAGGGTCTCTGGGAGTGTGTCAATATTTACAGAGGGTCTCTGGGAGTGTGTCAATATTTACAGAGGGTCTCTGGGAGTGTGTCAATATTTAAAAGGGTCTCTGGGAGTGTGTCAATATTTAAAAGGGTCTCTGGGAGTGTGTCAATATTTAAAAGGGTCTCTGGGAGTGTGTCAATATTTAAAAGGGTCTCTGGGAGTGTGTCAATATTTAAAAGGGTCTCTGGGAGTGTGTCAATATTTAAAAGGGTCTCTGGGAGTGTGTCAATATTTAAAAGTGTCTCTGGGAGTGTGTCATTATTTAAAAGGGTCTCTGGGAGTGTGTCATTATTTAAAAGGGTCTCTGGGAGTGTGTCAATATTTAAAAGGGTCTCTGGGAGTGTGTCATTATTTAAAAGGGTCTCTGGGAGTGTGTCAATATTTACAGGGGGTCTCTGGGAGTGTGTCAATATTTACAAGGGGACTCTGGGAGTGTGTCAATATTTACAGCGGGTCTCTGGGAGTGTGTCAATATTTACAAGGGGACTCTGGGAGTGTGTCAATATTTACAAGGGGACTCTGGGAGTGTGTCAATATTTACAAGGGGACTCTGGGAGTGTGTCAATATTTACAAGGGGACTCTGGGAGTGTGTCAATATTTACAGAGGGTCTCTGGGAGTGTGTCAATATTTACAAGGGGACTCTGGGAGTGTGTCATTATTTACAGAGGGTCTCTGGGAGTGTGTCAATATTTACAAGGGGACTCTGGGAGTGTGTCAATATTTACAGAGGGTCTCTGGGAGTGTGTCAATATTTACAAGGGGACTCTGGGAGTGTGTCAATATTTACAGAGGGTCTCTGGGAGTGTGTCAATATTTACAGCGGGACTCTGGGAGTGTGTCAATATTTACAGCGGGACTCTGGGAGTGTGTCAATATTTATAGGGGGTCTCTGGGAGTGTGTCAATATTTACAGAGGATCTCTTGGATTGTGTCAGTATTTACAGGGGGTCTCTGAGATTGTTAATATTCACAGGGGGTCTCTTGGAGTGTGTCAGTATTTACAGGGGGTCTCTGAGATTGTTAATATTTACAGGGAGTCTCTGGGAGTGTGCCAGTATTCACAGGGGGTCTCTTGGAGTGTGCCATTATTTATAGGGGGTCTCTGAGATTGTTAATATTTACACGGTGTCTCTGGGAGTTTGTCCGTATTTACAGGGGGACTCTGGGAGTGTGTCAATATTTATAGGGGGTCTCTGGGAGAATCTGTATTTACAGGGGTCTCTGGGAGTGTGTCAATATTTATAGGGGGTCCCTGAGATTGTTAATATTTACACGGTGTCTCTGGGAGTGTGTCAGTATTTACAGGAGATCTCCGGGTGTGTGTCATTATTTAGAGGGAATCACTGGGAGTGTGTCAATATTTACAGGGGGATCCTGGGAGTGTGTCAATATTTACAGGGGGTCTCTGGGAGTGTGTCAGTAGTTACACAGGTCTCTGGGAGTGAGTCCGTGTTTACAGGGGGTCTCTGGGAGTGTGTCAATATTTACAGGGGTTCTCTAGGTGCCTGTCAGTATTTACAGGGGGTCTCTGGGAGTGTGTCACTATTTACTGGGGGTACCTAGGAGTGTGTCAATATTTACAGGGGGTCTCTGGGAGTGTGTCAATATTTACAGGGGGTCTCTGGGAGTGTGTCTGTATTTTCAGGGGTTCTCTGGGAATATGTCAATATTTACAGGGGGTCTCTGGGAGTGTGTCTGTATTTTCAGGGGTTCTCTGGGAATATGTCAATATTTACAGGGGGTCTCTGGGAGTGTGTCTGTATTTTCAGGGGTTCTCTGGGAATATGTCAATATTTACAGGGGGTCTCTGGGAGTGTGTCAATTTTTACAGGGGGTCTCTGGCAGTGTGTCCATATTTACAGGGGGTCTCTGGGAATGTGTCAATATTTACAGGGGGTCTCTGGGAGTGTGTCTGTATTTTCAGGGGTTCTCTGGGAATATGTCAATATTTACAGGGGGTCTCTGGGAGTGTGTCTGTATTTTCAGGGGTTCTCTGGGAATATGTCAATATTTACAGGGGGTCTCTGGGAGTGTGTCTGTATTTTCAGGGGTTCTCTGGGAATATGTCAATATTTACAGGGGGTCTCTGGGAGTGTGTCTGTATTTTCAGGGGTTCTCTGGGAATATGTCAATATTTACAGGGGGTCTCTGCGAGTGTGTCTATATTTACAGGGGGTCTCTGGGAATATGTCAATATTTACAGGGGGTCTCTGGGAATGTGTCAATATTTACAGGGGATTACTGGGAGTGTGTCAATATTTACAGGGGATTACTGGGAGTGTGTCAATATTTACAGTGGGACTCTGTGGTTTGTGTCAGTATTTACCAGGGGTCTCTGCGAGTGTGTCAATATTTACAGGGGGTCTCTGGGAATTTGTCTGTATTTTCAGGGGTTCTCTGCGAGTGTGTCTATATTTAGAGGGGGTCTCTGGGAGTGTGTCTATATTTACAGGGGGTCTCTGGGAATATGTCAATATTTACAGGGGGTCTCTGCGAGTGTGTCTATATTTAGAGGGGGTCTCTGGGAGTGTGTCTATATTTAGAGGGGGTCTCTGGGAGTGTGTCTATATTTACAGGGGGTCTCTGGGAATATGTCAATATTTACAGGGGGTCTCTGGGAGCGTGTCAATATTTACAGGGGGTCTCTGGGAGTGTGTCTATATTTAGAGGGGGTCAAAGTAACGTGCATTTCTATAGCGCCTTTCACAACATCAATACATCCCAAAGTGCTTTACAACCAATGAAGTACTTTTGAAGTGTAGTCACTGTTGTAATGTGGGAAATGTGACATCCAATTTGCACACAGCATGATCCCACAAACAGCAATGTGATAATGACCAGATAATCTGTTTTAGTGCTGTTGGTTGAGGGATAAATATTGGCCAGGACACCGGGGTGAACTCCCCTGCTGTTCTTCGATTCGTGCCATGGGATCTTTTGCGTCCGCCTGAGAGAGCAGACAGAGCCTCGGTTTAATGTCTCATCCGTAAGATGGCACCTCCGACTGTGCAGCACTCCTTCAGTACTGCACTGGTGGGCCTGGATTATGTGCTGAAGTCTCCAAGTAGGGCAAATCTGATGCAAATAGCACTTAGAATGAGAACTTCACTTAATTCAGAGTCCTCTCTAAGTTAAATGAAAAATTAAAGCATTACAAATACAATCTTATTCTATTTGTTTTTTCAATACAGAGATGGTGTTGGGAAGGAGTTACAATAGATTCTGTTACTGTTTCATTAGAGCTTAGAGCTACCCATACAACAGTCTGTGCACTGAGACACATTAGAACAGAAACAAGTCTAGAAATGTCATGTTGAATTGTGGCGTGTCCTTTCATTGATGAAGATGGTTGTTTAAGTATATTGGATATGCATGTTATAATGACATCTTATCAAGTCATGATATATAGACATGTTATTGATCAGCATTGGATGAGCAGAAATTTCCTCCAACTAATTATTGCTAAGACCAAAGCCACTGTCTTCATTCCCCACCACAAACTCCGTTCCCTAGCCACCCACTCCATCCCTCTCCCTAGCCATTGTCTGAGGATGAACCAGACTGTTTACAACCTTGGTGTCCTATTTGAGCCTGAGCTGAGCTTCCAACCATATATCCTTTCCATCACCCAGACCGCCTTCTTCCACCTCTGAAACATTGCCCGTCTCCGCCCCTGCCTCAGCTCATCTGCTGCTGAAACCCTCATCCATGCCTTTGTTATCTCTCGACTTGACTATTCAAATGCTCTGCTGGCCGGCCTCCCACTTTGTACCCTCTGTAAACTTGAGCTCATCCAAAACTCTGATGCCCGTATCCTAACTCGCATCAAGTCCCGTTCACCCATCACCCCTGTGCTCGCTAACCTCCATTGGCTCCCAGTCCGGCAACACCATGATTTTAAAATTCTCATCCTTGTATTCAAAGACCTTCATGGCCTCGTCCCTCCTTATCTCTGTAACGTCATCCAGCCCTACAACTTCCCCGAGATCTCTGTGCTCCTACTATTCTGGTCGCTTGTGCATCCCCGATTTTCATCGCTCCACCATTGGTGGCCATGCTTTCTGCAGCTCTGGAATTCCCTCCCTAAACCTCTCTCTACCTCTCTCTCCCCCTTTAAGATACGTGGAAGTAATGATTTCATAGCTATTACAGAAACATGGCTTAAACAGGGGCAGGACTGGCAGCTCAACGTTGCTGATTACAATGTTTACAGATGAGATAGAGAGGGGGATAAAAAAGGAGGGGAATGGTAATATTGGTTAAAGAAACAATTACGGCTGTGAGGAGGGATGATATGTTAGAAGGATCATCAAATGAGGCCATATGGGTTGAGCTAAAGAACAAAAAAAAGGGGCAGTCACACTGCTGGGAGTGTACTATAGACCCCCAAACAGTCAGAGGAAGAGGGAAGAGCAAATATGTAGGCAAATTTCTGAGAAGTGCAAAAACAATAGGGCAGTAATAGTAGGGAATTTCAACCACCCTAATATTAACTGGGATACAATCAGTGTGAAAGGTATAGAGGGCGCAGAATTCTTAAATTGCATTCAGGAGAACTTTTTTAGCCAGTATATAGCAAGCCCAACAAGAGAGGGGCACGATGGCTGCTTTCACCACTACATCTGAGGATGAGCAACATCACCATCATAGAATCATACAAGTTACAACATGGAAACAGGCCCTTCGGCCCAACATGTCCATGTCGCCCAGTTTATACCACTAAGTTTATCCTCGCAAGGCACGTGGGCACTTCCGCCACTTGCGGCTCCACAACACAGTGCTGCACCACAGGCACCTGCACAAGAGCAGAGAGGGCAACAACAGAGAGAGCGACGTTGCAGGAGGCACTACCCTCATCAGAGGGCCTACAGACTGAGGCTCAGCTTCCTGGACCTCTCTGAGGAGCAGTGCATACGGAGGCTGAGAGTGAGTCGCCAGGTAGTCGCAGACATCTGCAGCCTCCTTCATGCCGAGCTGCTCCCGGCTGGGCCTGGTGGCATCTCATTACTCATCGCTGTTAAAGTCACCACTGCCCTCAACTTCTTCGGATCATTCCAGGGCGCCACCGGGGACATCGCCGGGGTCTCAGTCGTCTGCACACAAGTGCATAAGGCAGGTCACCGACGGCTTGTTTCGCAGAACCTCGCAATACATTAGCTTCCCCATGGACGAACTCAGCCAGACGGAGAGGGTAGTGGGATTCCATTCTGTGGCTGGCTTCCCATGGGTGCAGGGTGCAATCGATTGCAGGCATATAGCAATCCGAGCACCTCTAACACGAGCCAGGACTGTTCATCAACAGGAAGGGCTATCACTCCATCAACGCTCAGCTTGTTTGTGACCACTGCAAGCGATTCCTTGTCAGCTGCCACGATTCAATCATTGTGAGGGAATCCAACATCCCGGGCCTCTTCCACCACCGAACACTCTTAAGGGCCAGATCCTTGGGGACAAGGGATACCCCCTGCATACATGGCTTATGACACCTCTGAGGAACCCCATCACCGAACAACAGCGTCGAGATAACGACAGCCACATCGCCACCAGGTCTATAATTGAGCATGCTATAGGGCTGCTCAAGTTGCGATTTCGGTGCCCTGATCGTTCTGGGGGAGAGCTTCAATACGCACCAGACAGAGTGGGACGCATTATAGTAGTGTGTTGTGACCTACACAACATGGCACAACAGAGAGGGGTACTGGTTGAGGAGGCCCCATCCCCTCATCCACCATCCACATCTGCCATCTACATTGAGGGGGAGGAGGAGGAGGAGGAGGAGGAAGCCATGGGCAGAGCAGCGGCTCACCTGGCTGCTTGTGAGGCCAGGGGTCACTCATATGTGAACGGTTCTTGTAAGATCAGAAAGTGAGAAGAGTCCAATCCTCACACCACCTGGAAAGACCAGCGCCAACACCAGCACCACCCTCCCCTTCCCCCCTCCCTGCACAAATCAGTCCTGCAACTACACATACACCCACTGTAAAGTGACCCACTGGGTGGCATCAAGTGTCACCGTTCATTGTGAAGCTCATGAAAGGGCCCTATCACAAAAGCCAGTCAAGAATGGCCAAGACATGCCAGTAGTGGTGAGAAAAATAACATTTAATGTGACTTTAACAAAAACCAAACAGAAATGAAAAACATGACAGTCTGTCAAACACCCTTGTGCATCCCCTTCATGTTTTCAAAACCTTCGCCTTTCTCTTCCTCCCGATTCTACGTGGTGCATCCCCTGTGGCTGCAGCAGAGGTAGTGGCAGGTTGCTCATCTTCATGCCCTGACTGCTTAGATGCTTTTGGCCTACGCCCTCTGGGTTTTGGAGCCCGTGAGGGCCCTTCCAAAGACTGCTCCATCTACACCTGTGCAGGGTCAGACTCGGCCACCTGGAGAGGAGGCAGCATTGTGGGTACTGGTTGAGAGGGGGGCAACGGGTGAGACGTGGGAGCGCTTTGAGTGGCGTCCCCACTTCCATGTCCCCATTCGCCATCATCCCTCTCCTGGACCAGGCCAACATCACTCCTACCACCCTGCTGGAGAACAGTTTGGAGGACAAGTGTGAAGCCTTGCAAGCCCAGTTTTAAAGTATCTGTCTGCCTGTTTCAGACGGCAGAATGTTGTTCATCCTGAGTCTGAACAGTCATTGTCAGGGCCTGAATGGACTCATTTGTGAGTCATGCTTGAAGCTCAACGGAGGCTAGTCTTCCCTCCGTCGCAGACATTTGCTTGCCTGCGACACTCTCTCAGAGATGCCCTCACGTCCCTGTGCCACCATTCCACTAATGCAGGAGTTGGACTCCTCCATCCTCTAAGCTATTGTGGGGAGTGTGCGTGACACCTGTTCCAGTACCTCACAACTGTGCTGCTGCCCCTCGATCATTCTCCTTTTAAAGGATGGTCCCCAGGGTGCAGCATCGGCATCCAGCTGAGCAGAACCTGGAGACGAGTTCGCCCACCGATGCGGACTCTCCACAGCTGCCCCTGCCACCAGTGTCTGCTCGTGCTCACTTGTGTGTGGTAACTCACCAGGTGCCAACCCAACTAACTGAGGATTAGGACCCACCGAGGTGTGAGTATCAGCACTGGTGGGATGGCTCATTATGATATGATGGTGTGCCCTCAGAGGCCGGCAAGTCCTCTGAGGAATCGCCCTCTGCCTTCACTGCAGTCGTTGAAAGGCCTGTAAGAGAACAGAAGGCAATACTAAGCATCAGCACAGATGTGTCATGTTGCAATGAGCATACTGAGGTGTTTAACATGCCAAGCATTGTCAACATCAATTCATGTTGTGTGTGATGAATGATAAAGTTGTGTCACCAGATGTTTGTGGGGTGCCAGTCTCGACGTCCCTGATGGACAGGCACTCGAGGGTGCGGCTGATCTGCAGGGCTTCCTGCTTCGCGTCTGTGAGGACCACTCTTTGTTGTGGCCCCCCTCCAGTCCTTGCCCTCCCGCGTGCAATTTGCGTTCTCTTCTAGAAGGGAAGAAAGTACAGATGTGTGAGTGAGTGATGGTGAAGTGGCTAACCGATGAATGCATTGCTTTGGGTGAGGCTGACCATAAAAGAGATGCATCAGAGGGTGAGTATGAGACAGAGACATCACATTGGGTGAGGATTGGGGTGAGTGGTAGTGGTGGGGTGAGTACTGGGGAGGTGAGGAAGTGCTGAGAAAGTGCAGGAAAGTTGAAGATGAGCCTTAAATGGGTGTGAGGAGTGATGTGATGGAGTAGTCTTGGCAGTGCGGAATGACGCGGGGGGCGGGGATGATATGCAACATGGAATGTAGGAGAATGAGTAAGTGTACTCACTTTTGCTGACCTAGTTAGGTCATTGAAGCGCTTCCTGCACTGGATCCAGGTGCAGCAGATGTTGCTGCTGCTGGTGACCTCCTCTGCCACCTCGAGTCAGGCCTTCTTAGTGGCAGAGGCGGGGCGCTTCCTCCTGTTGGCCAGGTAAAATAGTTCCCTCCTCCTCCTCACCCTGGCCAGTAGCAGCTGAAGTGAGGCATCGCTGAATCTTGGAGCAGCCTTGCCCCTGTGCTGTTCCATTGTGTTTTTTGGTCTTTGCTCCAGCAAAATCCATTGGAGCAATGGCCCTTTAAATAGAGACACTCCAGCTGACAGCCTGTCATGCGGTGCGCAGTCCGCCCGCTGCGCAGCTTTCGGACGGCAAACCCAGAAGCCATGTTAAGGCCCACCAATTAACTTGCGATCACGTGGGGAACGGTATGATTTTAGTATCCAGGTTTACCGTGCGCCCATTGACCCTCCCCCCACTGCCATCCCAATGTCATTTGAAAATCGAACCCCATAATTCAGTTAGATTTAGTATAGTTATGGAAAAGGACAAAGATAGAACAGGAGTAAAAGTTCTCAATTGGGGACGGGCAAATTTTACTAAGCTGTGAAGTGATTTAACAAAAGTGGACTGGAAACAGCTACTTGAAGGTAAATCAGTGTCAGAGCAGTGGGAGGCATTCAAGGGGGAGATAGTGAGGGTTCAGAGTAAACATGTTCTCACAAAGAAAAAGGGTGGGACTCCCAAATCTGGAGCCCCCTGGATGACAAGGAGCATACAAGGTAAGATAAGGCAAAAAAGGGATAACTAAGGACTGAGTAGGGCCTTTTAGAGACCAAAAAGGTAACCTATGTGTGGAGGGGGGAGATGTGGGTATGGTTCTTAATGAATACTTTACATCTGTCTTCACAAAGGAGGGAGATGATGCAGAGATTGTAGTTAGGGAGGAGTGTGAAATATTGGATGGGATAAGCATAGTGAGAGAGGAAATATTAAGGGGTTTAGCATCTTTGAAAGCAGATAAATCACCAGTCCAGGATGAAATGTATCCCAGGCTGTTTAGAGAAGCAAGGGAGGAAATAGCGGAGGCTCTGACCATCATTTTCCAATCCTCCCTGGCTACAGGTGTGGTGCTGGAGGATTGGAGGACTGCTAACGTTGTACCATTGTTTAAAAAGGGAGAAAGGGATAGACCGAGTAATTACAGGCCAGTCAGCCTTACCTTGATGGTGGGCAAATTATTGGAATCAATTCTGAGGGGCAGTATAAACCATCATTTAGAAAGGCATGGAGTAATCAAGGACAGTCAACATGGATTTGTTAAGGGAAGGTCATGTCTGACTAACTTGACTGAATTTTTTGAGGAGGTAACAACATGGGTTGATGAGGGTAGTGTGTTTAATGTAGTCTACATGGATTTTAGCAAGGCTTTTGACAAGGTCCCACATGGCAGACTGGTCAAAAAAGTAAAAGCCCATGTGATCCAAGAGAAAGTGGCAAATTGGATCCAAAATTGGCTCATTGGCAGGAAGCAAAGGGTAATGGTCAACAGGTGTTTTTGTGACCGGAAGGATGTTTCCAGTGGGGCTCCGCAGGGCTCAGTTCTAGGTCCCTTGCTTTTTGTGGTTTATATCAACGATTTAGACTTAAATGTAGGAGGCATGATTAAGAAGTTTGCAGATGATACAAAAATTGGCTGTGTGGTTGATAGTGAGGAGGAAAGCTGTAGACTGCAGGAAGATATCAATAGACTGGTCAGGTGGGCAGAAAAATGGCAAATGGAATTCAATCCGGAGAAGTGTGAGGTAATGCATTTGGGGAGGGCAAACAAGGCAAGGGAATACACAATAAATGAGAGGATACTGAGAGGTGTAGAGGAACAGAGGGACCTTGGAGTGCATGGCCACAGATTCCTGAAGGTAGCAGGACTGGTAGATAAGATGGTTAAGAAGGCATACGGGATACTTTCCTTTATTAGCTGAGGCATAGACTATAAGAGCAGGGAGGTTATGCTGGAACTGTATAAAACACTAGTTAGGTCACAGCTTGAACACTGCGTACAGTTCTGGTCACCACATTACAGGAAAGATGTGATTGCACTAGAGAGGGTACAGAGGAGATTTACGAGGGTGTTGTCAGGACTGGATAATTTTAGCTAGAAGGAAAGATTGGATAGGCTGGGTTTGTTTTCTTTGGAACTGAGGGGCCTAGATAGAGTGGACAAGAAGGACCTATTTCCCTTAGCAGATAGGTCAATAACCAGGGGGCATAGATTTAAAGTGATTGGCAGAAGGATTAGAGGGGAGCTGAGGAAAATAAATTTCACCCAGAGGGTGGTGGGGGTCTGGAACTCACTGCCTGAAAGGGTGGTAGAGGCAGAAACCCTCTTCACATTTTAAAAAGTACTTGGATGTGCACTTGAAGTAACATAACCTACAAGACTATGGACCAAGTGCTGGAAAGTGGGATTAGGCTGGGTAGCTCTTTTTCGACCGGCACAGACACGATGGGCCGAATGGCCTCCTTCTGTAGCATAAATTTTTCTATGTTTCTATGCTCCTTAAAACCTACCTAATATCTTCTATATTAGGGTTCGGTGGCAAATTTTATTTGATAACGCTCCTATAAAGCGCCTTGGGACGTTTTACTACCTTAAAGGCACTTTATAAATACATGTTGTTGTTGTTGTTGTTGTTGTTGTTGTTATACAGGCATGTTTTAAAGGCGTGTTGCAGAGGAATGGCTCATTATAAATTCATGTTATCTAGCCATGTCATATAGGCACGTTATGAAGGCATGTTATATAGGCATATTGTAAAGACTTGTTCTAAAGGTACATTATTTAGGCATATTATATAGCTATGTTATATAGGTATAGTGTAAGGATATCTGACTTGTTGCAGAGAGGCTTATTTTGTTTCTACAGTTTTTCTATTAGTGGGGGAGCTATAATCTATAACAGAGTTATAGCAGGATGTTATTATGAAGGATAGTGCGAATCATATGGTTTCTCAATTAGGGAATGATAACTTGTATCAGATGTCATAACACATTATAATGGCGACTAGTTGATATAAAGAGTTATGATCCATTGAAAAAGGGGTAGTCTTGGAAAACTCTAACATTTGCTAAACACCTACATGATCGTACATCTCCCAGAAAAAAAACATCTCAGGTTTGCTGAACTCCAGTATAGATTGCATCCAAACATATCTCTGCCAATGAATGCATTCTCATGAACAAACCGCCCTGATTGTTCCAGCAGAGAACATTCTCCCCTGTGACTGAGGCACACTGGTTTCATCAACATATCCACCACAATGGCACAATTTGAAATGCTTTGTGTCTTACTCATCCCAACATGATACATTGAACAGCCAGAGTAGTTTTGGTGCAAAAACCTTTCACTTCTTCTAGATGCAAGTGTAATTTTAGAAAATAGAGTCTACTTTCCATCAACATCAATTGAGAAAGGATTCTCGTGTTTTGCAGCCATGCTGGTTGCATTGAATCGCCAATGAATTGTACCCATGACCAATGTAGCAAAAGCTTGTAAAACATTGGTGCTAGACTGACTGTTTGTTTAATGCAGGTTGCTGCAGACTGGGACTTTAAACATGCAACATCACAACAACAATAACTTCCATCTATACATTGCCTTTAATGTAGTAAAATGTCCCAAGGCACTTCACAGGAGCATCATCAGACAAAATTTGACACCGAGACACAGAAGGAGACATTAGGACAGGTGATCAAAAGCTTGGTCAAAGAGGTAGGGTTTAAGGGGCATCTTAAAGGATGAGAGAAAGGTATAGAGGCAGAGAGGTTTAGGGAGGGATTTCCGGAGCTAAGGGCCCAGTTAGCTGAAGGCCCGGCCGCCAATGGTGAGGCGAAGGAAATCGGGGATGCACAAGAGGCCAGATTTGAAGGAATGTAGTATTCTCGGTGGGTTGTAGGGCTGGAGGAGGTTACAGGGATAGGGAGGGGCGAGGCCATGGTGGGATTTGAACACAAGGATGAGAATTTTAAATTCAAGGCGTTGCTGGATGGGGAAACCAGTGCAGGTCAGAGAGCACAGGGGTGCTGGGTGAATGGGACTTGGTGCGAGTTAGGATATAGGCAGCAGAGTTTTGGATGAGCTGAAGTTAACGGAGGGAGGAAGATGGGAGGCCAGCCAGGTACCTACAATTTAGGAACATAGGAACATAGAAACAGGAGTAGGCCATTCAGCTCCTCGTGCCTGCTCCGCCATTTGATAAGATCATGGCTGATCTGTGATCTAACTCCATATACCCGCCTTTGGCCCATATCCCTTAATACCTTTGGTTGCCAAAAAGCTATCTATCTCAGATTTAAATTTAGCAATTGAGCTATTATCAATTGCCGTTTGCAGAAGAGAGTTCCAAACTTCTACCACCCTTTGTGTGTAGAAATGTTTTCTAATCTCACTCCTGAAAGGTCTGGCTCTAATTTTTAGACTGTGCCCTCTACTCCTAAAATCCCCAACCAGCGGAAATAGTTTCTCTCTATCCACCCTATCCGTTCCCCTTAATATCTTATAAACTTCGATCAGATCACCCCTTAACCTTCGAAACTCTCGAGAATACAACCCCAATTTGTGTAATCTCTCCTCGTAACTTAACCCTTGAAGTCCGGGTATCATTCTAGTAAACCTACGCTGCAGTCTCTCCAAGGCCAATATGTCCTTCCGAAGTTGCGGTGCCCAGAACTGCTCACAGTACTCCAGGTGCGGTCTAACCAGGGTTTTGTATAGCTGCAGCGTAACTTCTGCCCACTTGTACTCCAGTCCTCTAGATATAAAGGCCAGCATTCCATTAGCCTTCTTGATTATTTCTGCACCTGTTCATGACACTTCAATGATCTATGTACCTGAACCCCTAAGTCCCTTTGGACATCCACAGTTTTTAACTTTTTATCATTTAGAAAGTACCCTGTTCTATCCTTATTTGATCCAAAGTGGATGACCTCACATTTGTCTACATTGAATTCCATTTGCCAGAGTTTTGCCCATTCACCTAATCTATCAATATCCATTTGTAATTTTATGTTTTCATCTCCACTGCTTACAATGCCACCAATCTTTGTGTCATCGGCAAACTTAGATATGAGATTTTCTATGCCTTCATCTAAGTCGTTAATAAATATTGTGAATAATTGAGGCCCCAAGACAGATCCCTGCGGGACTCCACTAGTCACATCCTGCCAATGTGAGTACCTTCCCATTATCCCTACTCTCTGTCGCCTTTCACTCAGCCAATTTCCTAACCAAGTCCGTACTTTTCCCTCGATTCCATGGGCTTCTAACTTAGCTAACAGTCTCTTATGTGGGACCTTATCAAATGCCTTCTGGAAGTCCATAAATAACATCAATTGACATTCCCCTGTCCACTACTTTAGTCACCTCTGTCCACTACTTTAGTTATATGTATGGCAAGGGAGAGAATGTAGCCTATATAGCTAGAGACCAAGGTAGACAAGAACAATTCTTCCTTAGACTTCCTTGACATGGGAAAGGTTCCAACAGAAACATTTGCCACCAAGACTGCTGGAATGAAAAGTATTGGTGTCCACCGCTGCAATCCTTCTGAAGACAAGAATCGGGGCAGGTGTAGCCAAAAAGCTGGAAAGAATCAGGAGGACATGGGCAGGGTACCACAACGGAGCAGCAAGTTGCCAGAGTAAAAAGAAGGAATCACAGAATTTGCAGCACAGGAGATGACCATTCAGCCCATTGTTCCTGTGCTGGCAATGGAAAGTGATGTAGCAATCGTTATGCAGAGGTCACAGATATCGGTGGAGAAAAGTGGCAGGTGTCAAGAAAGTGGCTCCTGGATTTGGTGGAGAGTGATGGAGAACAGTAGGGGCTAGAAATTAGGCCATCTAGCGCCCGTTGCTTCGGTGTTACGTGGCCTCCTGAACATCCAAGATGGCGTCTTGGATGCGCATGTATGCTTCTAGCGTGACGTGCGCTGGACACCATCTTGGTTTAGCACATGCACAAATAACGAATGCCATCAGCATGTAAAGTAGGGAGAATATACGTTTGATCAGTGTGCAATGCTGATTTAAAGTGATAGACACCATTTTGGGACTTAACGGTCCACTCAATCTGAACATGTGTTAGAGTTCCTGGAGGACCCTCACCAATGCTATTTAAAGGGATCATGCTGGATTATTGCTTCTGGCTGCTGATGCATTTGTAACTGTTTTTGGAGGTCTCCTAGACTTGAATACTAGGACGAGGGGACATAGCCTAACATTTAGAGCCAGGACTTGTAGGAATGAAATTAGGAAATGCTTCTACACGCAAAGTGTGGGATAAGTTTGGAACGCTCTTCTGCAGACGACAGTTGATGCTAGCTCAGTTGTGAATTTTAAATCTGAGATTGATAGATTTCTGTGAACCAATGGCATTAAGAGATATGGGGCTAAGGCCGGTATATGGAGTTAGGTCACAGGGCAACTGTGATCTCACTGAATGGTGGAACAGGCTCGAGGGGCTAAATGCCACTGCCACTCGCTGCCACCTGTTATGCGCCACCTTCTCCTGCAAGAAAGCAGGATTTGTGTCTGGGTGATGTGCCTATCATGGTTGAATAGCTGCCATGTGTGTGTCCTGTGATTTGTGGGTGTGCGGCTTGCAACAGTGGCAATGTGCAAGGGTGAGAGAAACCATCTGATTGGAAGAGTTGAGTACTGATTGAAAGAGTTTGTTGGTATGTGGGTGATGCGTGGAGCAGTGGATGAGGCTAGTGGTGGAGTTGGTAGGAGATGCTACTTGACAGCTGACCTCACTCACCTTGACCACTCTTGTCAAAGCATTGAACTTCTTCCTGCACTGCATCCATGCTATGACCCTGGCACTGACTTCGTCCCTCGCTGCCTTTTGAGTATATATCTGGAGGGCCTCTTGCACCCCCCCCCGACCCCCCACGGATATAGGATGTCCCTCCTTCTGTCCACCTCTTGCACCAAAGCCTCTAGTGTATCAGCAGAGAACCTTGGTGCACACTCTCTCGCAGGCCTGGTACAAACTTGGACCGGCAGATGGGTGAGGTCTGGCATGCAGACATTCAACAGCATTAACGTCTCCGAATCCCCCACTATCAACATCCTGGGGGGGTCACCATTCACCAGAAACTTAACTGGACCAGCCATATAAATACTGTGGCTACAAGATCAGGTCAGAGGCTGGGTATTCTGCGGTGAGTGACTCACCTCCTGACTCCCCAAAGCCTTTCCACCATCTACAAGGCACAAGTCAGGAGTGTGATGGAATACTCTCCACTTGCCTGGATGAGTGCAGCTCCAACAACACTCAAGAAGCTCGACAACATCCAGGACAAAGCAGGACATCCAGGACAAATTCCTCACAGACCACAGATCCCATCATCTGGCTGCCGTGGGAACGATGTGTTATTATTGATTGTATAACTAAGTGAGGGGTTTTTGCAAAATTGAATCCAAGTGGGAATTTGAGTTTCTGTACAGATCTTGGGCCTTTGCTGCCAGGCAATATGAGCTCAAGACCTTTTCCTTGCCCCTCCCCAAGCCCTCCCAAGAAACATTTCCAGCTTAATGTTGGTGTTAAAAATTCAGTCGATACCTTCCTGGGTTCAGTAACACCATTTGCTCCTTTAAATGGTCTGAGTTTCTTACAATTACAGGGAGCGAAATCCAAACACTGCAGATACAAGAAAGCTGAAAAACAGAAAACATCATCAGCTCAGGCAACATCTGTGAAGTGAACAGAGGAGTTAATGGCCCAGAAGTTGCTGGGAAATAACTGTAACTTAAATGAACACGCCGTTATTAGTGCGTTAAAAAAACAGTGACGTGTGTCGAGGAAAAGATACCCCTGTGAGTTGTGAATCGGCATGAGTAAAGCGATTGGTAAGGATTAAAGGGGAGCTGAGGAAATATTTTTTCACCCAGAGGGTGGTGGGGGTCTGGAACTCACTGTCTGAGAGGGTGGTAGAGGCAGAAACCCTCAACCCATTTAAAAAGTACCTGGATGTGCACCTGAAGTGCTGTAACCTACAAGGCTACAGACCTAGTCCTGGAAAATGGGATTAGGCTGGGTGGCTCATTTTCGGCCGGCACGGACACGATGGGCCAAATGGCCTCCTTCTGTGCCATAAATTTTCTATGATTCTATGATTCTATGAACCTTCACCACACGGACTGCAGCAGTTCAAGAAGGTGGCTCACCACCACCTTCTCAAGGGCAACTCGGGGCAATAAATGTTGGCCTTGCCAGTGATGTCCACACCCCATGAACGAAGATAAAAGGATTGGTGAATGTGGGATTTAGTAGTGCGCAATCTTTATTCAATGTTTCAACATAACTCAACAGTTTGTAAACATAGGGATGGGACCTGCATCTGTGTTTTACGTGTCTCCCTTCAGACTCAGTGCAGACAGCAGATTGTTATTTTTAGCAAATTACAGGTACCGGTTACCTTTAAGAAATTTTGGCAGGCTGTCAGAGAGACATCCTGCCTTTAAGAGTTTGCCCCCCCTCCCCCGCCGCTGGTGAAAAGTGCCAATGTCCTTGAATCCTTATGTCAGCGCTGATTTGCAACACTGCTGTCAGGTAAGTACTGAGGCCGGACGAATGTCTCATCCTTCCTGCGAATGATGCACCAGGCGCGGGTTAGTCACGGATCGCGGTACCCGCGCCCGATTATTGGCACAATCCAATTTAACCCCCTAGGTGTCAGCCATGGCTCAGTGGGTGGCCCTCTCACCTCTGAGTCAGAAGGTTGTGGGGTTAAGTCCCACTCCAGGGATTGAGCACATAATTCAGGCTGACACAACACTGAAGTACTGAGGGAGTGCTGCACTGTCAGAGGTGCCGTCTTTCTGATGAGACGTTAAACCGAGGCCCCGTCTGCCCTCTCAGGTGGACGTCAAAGATCCCACGGCACTTTTTCAACCAACATCACTAAAACAGATTACCTGGTTATTATCACATTGCTGTTTGTGGGATCTTGCTGTGCGCAAATTGGCTGCCGCGTTTCCTACATTTCAACAGTGACTACACTTCAAAAAGTGCTTCATTGGCTCTGAAGCACTTTGGGACATCCTGAGGCTGTGAAAGGCACTATATAAATGCATGCTCTTTCTTTCTTACAGGCTGAACCAGCGAAAGCAAAAGGAATCTCCTGAGTCCTCAACGACAAATGGATTCATACGGAAGCACAGCTGGTGTATGTTTGAGATCGAGCCCCGTGTGTGCTGGCATTGAGAGCACTGCTACCCCAGCGGAAGAGAGCAGAAGTCCATAAAACGTTCAGCATTCATGCTTGAAAACTAACACAGGCTGACCGGCAGCTTCAGAAAAAGTGGATGCAGCTCAAAGAAAATCATGAGTGTTGGCCAAGCTGGGTTCAAAATATCAGACCATTATATTCATTTGAATGCACAACCGGTGCCAGTTGGCTCCTAGTCACAGAGAGAAAAGATTTCCTCAGGGTGGTATGTGTAATAAAATCACAAACATGCACTTTATAAACGCTGGATGAAATGATCACTCAGAGGGAGCTTGATAATGATGTTGGCGCAACTGCAGCGTACATTCAGGAAGGAAACACATCTGGCTCCTCACCAAACATCCTGTCTGTCATCTTAAAGGGCCCATCCTAATATTTTTACATCTTTCATAAACAGGTGTAACTCAAGGAAATAAACAGACTGCATTTATATAGCATCTTTCACATCCTCAACCCGGCATCCAATCTACACACAGCAAGGTCCCGCTGTGACAAACTATTCTGTGTTGGGGTGCTATTGGTTTAGGGATGAATATCATGTGCTCAAATCCTGGAATGGGGCTGGCACCCTTTTAACCTTCTGCCTTAGGAGGTGAGAGCACTACCAGCGAGCCAAACTAACAATGGGCTGCTATATGTGCTTTGTATTTAACTGACTAGCCAATTGCTTGCTGTTCTGACAGCTCTGGCCATGATCCTGCTGTCCCCTCCATTCTATTCAACATCTGGAATATCATAAGAAAATGTTAGGCATTTATCTGATATTATCACCAACAGAAATCTCTACCTCTCTGCTTCAGGTTTGCTATGGATTAGCTCTGATTATTTCTTAATGAGGAACCAGTCACTGGTTACATGAACAATCCATTAGATGCTAGGACCTTGTCAACTCCAGCAATAATCTCTATAATTGTATCTTTAGGAGAATATATATTCGCTTTTGCAGCTTTTTACTGAAACCAAGGCAGAATGGCTAATCCAAGAATTATAGGTAGTATAAAGTGTAGCAATATGGGTAAAAGATAGGTTTCTTTATTCGTTCATGGGATGTGGGCGTCGCTGACGAGGCCGGCATTTATTGCCCATCCCTAATTGCCCTTGAGAAGGTGGTGGTGAGCCACCTTCTTGAACCGCTGCAGTCCGTGTGGTGAAGGTTCTCCCTCAGTGCTGCTAGGTAGGAAGTTCCAGGATTTTGACCCAGTGACGATGAAGTAACGGCGATATATTTCCAAGTCGGGATGGTGCGTGACTTGGAGGGGAACGTGCAGGTGGTGATATTCCCATGTGCCTGCTGCCCTTGTCCTTCTAGATGGTAGAAGTCACGGGTTTGGGAGGTGCTGTCGAAGAAGCCTTGGCGAGTTGCTGCAGTGCATCCTGTGGATGGTACACAATGCAGCCACTGTGCGCCGGTGGTGGAGGGACTGAATGTTTAGGGTAGTGGATGGGGTGTCAATCAAGCGGGCTGCTTTGTCCTGGATGGTGTCGAGCTTCTTGAGTGTTGTTGGAGCTGCACTCATCCAGGCAAGTGGAGAGTATTCCATCACACTCCTGACTTGTGCCTTGTAGATGGTGGAAAGGCTTTGTGGAGTCAGAAGGTTAGTCACTCGCCGCAGAATACCCAGCCTGTTCTTGTAGCCACAGTATTTATATAGCTGGTCCAGTTAAGTTTCTGGTCAATGGTGACCCTCAGGATGTTGATGGTGGTGGGTAGTCCTATGAAAGCAGTGTGCGCTTCTGCATGTAGTCTTTCTGAAGCCCTTAACTTGAGCCAACCATACAGGAAGCAGAAGTTTAACATTTTAAATAGCTTACTTTACCAGTTGTACAGGAAGGTATTTCAGCAGAGACATGTACAATGAAAGGTAGTTGACCACTGTCTAAAAGGATGATGATTTTATACAATGGAACAGGATATTGATAAGGACGAGGCCCCTATGGTTGTGTGTGATCAGCAATCTGTTCGATAACCTATGACCAACGAAGTTAAACTCACTGACCTAAGGACCGCAAGCTAAAACTTAATGACTTAAGTGAATTGTAAAAGTTGCAGATGTGACCATATATAGACAATGAAATGACTATAAAGCAGGGAAAAATCTCTTGTCACTTCGGGAGAACGGTATCCGAACCCAGCCGAGTATCCCGAGTGTGTAAGTCTGTAGTCAATTACTTAATTGCTGCTTGTATTAGAATAGGTCTGTAGACTCTTATAAGTGTCCATTAATGTTGTGTCTAACTGAGTTTTCATGGACTTTGATTACTAAAGTAATAGGTTGAACTGACCTCTCATGTGTTAATTAGACCCTAAACCTAATAGTATCATTCAAACTGTTTTAACATCAGTCACTGTGAACCGTTGAATAAACAACTTACATTCATATAGTGCTCCTCCTTCTTTACAGCACTTTACAACGTGACGCAATGAAGGTGGATTACAGAGGAGAGGTGACGGAGAACGGTTTAGTGGGTCAACAACGCTGAAGGTGGCAGAGAACTCAAGCAGCAATCACAGTTACACAGGATGTTACTGGTGACTTTGATCAGAACAGTCTTGGTGCTGTGAGCTGGCTAGGAACTGGATTGGGGGTCTTCAGCGGGGAGTGGGAATAGAGGCGGGCGTGTAGTTCAGTGGCAATGATGCATTCAAGGATCTTGGAGATGAGAGATAAGTTGGTAATTTGTGAAGACAAGGAGGGGTTGAGGGGGGCTCTTAAAAGAGGGCGATGACAATGGTTCTCAAAAGAGAGGGAATGGTACATGAAGGTAGGGAGAGGTTGACAGTGCACACAAGTTTGAAGCCAGAAAAGGGAAGTTAGGTTGAAAGACAAAAGTCTGCTCATAGTTTAATCATCAGAATTCACCTTCTCACATAGAACCTTACAGAACAGAAAGCCGTGTCTGTGTTGGCTCTTTGAATGAACTACCCAGTCAGTCCCACTCCCCCGCTCTTACCCCACAGGCCTGCAAATTTCTCCTTTTCAAGTATATATCCCTTTTGAAAGTTACTATTGAATCTGCTTCCATCGCCCTTTCAGGCAATACATTCTAGATCATAACAACTTGCTGCTTGAAAAAAATTCTCCTCATCTCCCCTCTGGTTCTTTAGCTATTTACCTTAAATCTGAGTCCTCTGATTACCAGCCCTCCCACCACTGGAAACAGTTTCTCCCTTTCTGCTCTATTGTGCCATGGTTGTGTTGAATTCTAACCTTTAATGTTTTTCTAAAATTGTATTATTGAAGTTTAAATCAAGAGCAAGATAGGGCCCTATTACATTCACAAGACATTGGATTTACAGTGGGATTATCCTGGTATCAATACAATCGATCATTAATCATGTTGATTTAACTGATGCATTCTTTCTGACTTTAATTGGCATCCCGTAGTGTTTCAATTGAATCATTTACATTTGCTGAGACTAAAATCAGTAAGAAATTGGCAAATCATCTGGCCATTCTTTATGTGAGAACCTAGACAGTGAGTATCAGACGTGAGCTCAACCCCAAGTCCTCACCCCAATGTCCACACACACACATGTACCTTCCAGCAGAAATTACTGGATGTTGATGAGGAGATGGAATCCTAGATGGTTTCCCCCCACCCGCCTCCACTAATGCTGTGATGCTGAGGTCAATTGTAGCACATGTGCTTTAATCCCTGCAGAATAACTGACTTGTCCGGAGAGTTATGGACACATCAGCATAAATTTTCCAATCCCAGCTCTGAAAGTTCACAAAGGTAGCTGATGGTGGAAAAGGAAATGTCACAGTGGTACAGAAGGTAGTGCTGCTCTGTGGTTAGGTTTGCAACAGCGACTTGCACTATATATCACACCTTTAATGTAGTAAAACATCCCACGTTTCACGTGAGCGTAATCAGACAAGAATTAACGCCGATCCAAAGAAGGAGCCTTTGGGACAGGTAACCAAGAGCTTGGTCAAAGAAGCAGGTTTTAAGGAGCATCTTAAAGGAAGAGAGAGGTGGAGAAGTGGAGAGGTTTAGGGAGGGATTTCCAGAGCTTAGGGCCTAAACGGCTAAAAGCACAGTCGCCAATGGAGGGGCGAAAGAAGTGGGACACGCACAAGGTGCCTGACTTGGGAGAACGCAGAGTTCTCGTTGGGTTGTAGGGCTGGTGGAGGTTACAGAGATAGGGAGGAGCAAGGCCATGGAAGGATTTGAACACGAGGATGAGAATTTTTAAAATCGAGATTGGTGAATCGGGAACCAATGTAGGTCAGCGGGCACAGGGATGATGGGTGAATGGCACATATTTGAGACAGAGTAGAGGGAACATTGCCCTAAACTGCACTTGACATCAGCAGTACAAAGGAAGCTTTACTCTGTATCTGATATGCTATATCTGAACTCTGAGTACTCAACAAGGCTGTGCAGAAGGAGCTTTGTTCTGCATCTCACCCGTGCTGTATGCGATCTGGGAATCCTTGATTTTGACATGGAAAAGTATTCCATTGCCCAGCATCCTAACCTTGATGAAGAATTCTACATGGATTTTAGCAAAGCTTTTGACAAGGCAGACATGGCAGACTGGTCAGAAAAGCAAAAGCCCGTGTGATCCTGGGGAAAATGGCAAATTGGATTCAACATTGGCTTAGTGGCAGGAAGCAAAGGGTAATGGTCGACGGGTATTTTTGTGACTGGAAGGATGTTTCCAGTGGGGTTCCACAGGGCTCAGTACTAGGTCCTTGCTTTTCGTGGTATGATTTAGACTTAAATGTAGGGGCATGATTAAGAAGTTTACAGATGATACAAAAATTGGTCGTGTGGTTGATAGTGAGGAGGAAATCAGTAGATTGCAGGAAGATATCAATGGACTGGTCAGGTGGGCAGAAAAGTGGCAAATGAAATTCAATCCAGAGAAGTGTGAGGTAATGCATTTGGGGTGGGGAAACAAGGCAAGGGAGCACACAATAAATGGGAGGATACTGAGACATGTATAGGAAGAGAGGGACCTTGGAGTGCATGTCCACAGATCCCTGAAGGTAGCAGACAGGTAGACAAGGTGGTTAAGAAGGCATACGGGATACTTTCCTTTATTAGCCGAGGCATAAAACATAAGAGCAGGGAGATTATGCTGGAATTGTATAAAACACTAGTTAGGCCACAGCTTGAGTACTGTGTACAGTTCTGGTCACCACATTACAGGAAAGATGTGATTGCAGTAGAGAGGGTACAGAGGAGATTTACAAGGATGTTGCCAGGATTGGAGAATTTTAGCTACGAGGAAAGATTGGATAGGCTGGGATTGTTTTCTTTGGAACAGAGGAGGCTAAGGGGAGATTTAATTGAGGTGCACAAAATTACGAGGGGCCTAGATAGAGTGGATAGGAAGGACCTATTTCCCTTAGCAAAGAGGTCAATAACCTGGGGGCATAGATTTAAAGTAATTGGTAGAAGGATTAGAGGGGAGCTGAGGAAAAATATTTTCACCTACAGGTTGGTGGGAGTCTGGAACTCACTGCCTGAAAGGGTGGTAGAGGCAGAAATCCTCATTGCATTTAAAAGGTACCAGGATATGCTCGTGAAGTGCCATAACGTACAAGGCTATGGACCAAGTGCTGGAAAGTGGGATTAGGCTGGATAGTTCTTCTTCGGCTGGCACAGACACGATGGGCCAAATGGCCTCCTTCTGTGCCATAACTTTCTATGATTCAATGGTTCTACGAAAAGAGTGAAAAATTAGATGTGATAAGTATTCTATATTCTATAAGAATGGGAGGGAGGTTTTTAATCACGATTTGTGTTCCTTTGTTTAATTCAGACTGAACTTTCCAAACCCAATTTCATATCAATTTCATGCCTATATTATTGAATTCAGCTCAAACACCACAGCAGTCGGATGTGTACGTGAGATGCAATATATCTTTATCTAAAACACAAGTACGGAACATAAATTGAAGTGAGTGCACTTTTTTTAGCCAAAAATAATTAAGATCAAAACAGCAAATCATTCTGCACATTGCGCAGACAGGACTGTCGTGAAAGTCACACTATGTAAAATGATATGTACACTTGCTCCTACCTGCTCTACATTGAATTTGGGATTCGTTCTGCTGTAGTTTGATAAAAAGGGCATCACATACTCAGTGTCACATGTCATCAAGTTAATATCTCATGATTATCCCCACCTCCCTGATCTAAACCTCATCTGTGGAAATTGATGAACCGAGCAAACAGGAAAATAAGTCCCCAGGACTAGCAACACCATCATACACAATGCATCTACTCACTGAGACCACTAGGGGGCCTATAGAATTAATAAAGTCGGTCTTAACCCTACAGCCATGATGGGCCAAATGGCCTCCTTTTCTGCTGAAATTTCTATCATTCAGTTGCGTTCCTAAAAGCTGAGATATAAAATGGATTAGTCAGGAAATGCACCGTGTGCTGTGGTACTGAACCATATACACAAGGGAAGTCCCAGGTTCGTATTCCCAGTCCATGCTGAGTTACCCTATCTAGTGAGGGCAGCAGTGGGACCAACAAAGGTAAGGGCCCTGACTTTCTGCAGGGGTTGTCTCGGTCGCCCGCTATAACTTTGGCAAGAGATGGGTGGAACCGCTGGAGAATCAGCCATAGTTTCTCTGGGAGTTCTCTGACCTCCCATCGAAGTTACAGATCGGGGCAACCCCTGTGCAAATCCGGGATCAAAATCAGGAAGACGGTTCAGCCCAACGAACTCAGCCTTTTACGTAAACCTACAATTCTCCCCATCAAGCATCCAACTGCCTCTTGAATGATTCCAGATATTAATCACTCTGTGTACAGAAATTCTCTCTGATGTCAGTCCTGAACTTGCCTTTTACCTGTTTATATCTTTGCCTCTTTATACTGCAGTCCTGATTTAAATTGAAATAGTGCTACAGATTAACCATTTCCATTCCATGTAGTATCTTTTATACCTCTAGGGACTCTCTTCACATTTGGTTCTATTCAGGCTGAAGAGTCTTGAGATTTTCTAATCTTTCCTCCGAACTCAGTCCTTTGACACTAGTTATTAGCCATGTAGGGTTTGGGTGCTTCCATTGAAAATCAGAAATGAACACAGTATTCAAGGTGCAACATGACCAGGCCAGTATATAGCTTCAGCACAACGGCCTAAGACTTGCACTCTACTGATTTGGTATTCTATTTGCTTTGTTGATTGATGCTCTGCAATGACTGGACAACGCAGATCTCTCAGCATCTCCTCTAGCTGTTCAACACCACTCAATGAATGTCCTGCATTCTTTCTTCAAAGGTTTAACATCTTACTCTTAGCTGTATTCAACTTTGTTTGCCATAGCTCTGTCCACTTGCACATTTTATCTAAGTCCTTCTGTAGATCTTTGGGTGCTGTTTACTGCTACCCCTCCCCCACTCCACCCCCCTCGCCAACCCTCCCGCCACCCCTTCCGATTTATCATCATCTGTGAATTTGACCAGCTTCCTTTGATTTCCTGAATCCGGGTAGTTTAGGCAGGTTCGAAACAATAGGGACCCCAGCACCAAACCTTGGGGCGCTCCACTCTGTACATCTTCCCATCCTGACACCACTTTCCCTAACTGGTATTCTGCTTCTTCTCTTTCGGGCAATTATTCAACCACCAGGATATCCACTGCTTTAAGGTTGAATAGGAGCTTTTCATGTGGAACTTTATCAAAGGCTTTCTGGAAGCCTAAGTGCACTTCATCATAGGACGATCCAACCTCCATCTAGGGAGCTGGCTCCTCAAGAAAATTGGTCAGGCAAGACCTGCCCTATCTGAAATCATTTTAACTGCTCCTTTCTTGGTTATTTTCATACAGGCACTTCCTATTGATTGACTCCATTGTTTTGGCAGTTACTGATGTTAGGATGATGGGATTATAGTTTATATAGGTTTGTTTTTTGCCTATTTTGAAAATAGGGATCACGTTTGTGTATTTTCAATCTGGTGGAATTCCTCTGTGTTCATTGATGCTCTCATGAAGACTGTTGTAAACAATTTTACAACACCAAGTTATAGTCCAGCAATTTTATTTTAAATTCACAAGCTTTCGGAGGCTTCCTCCTTCCTCAGGTGAACGAAATGAAATCCTCGAAATGAAATCGCATTTATAATTCACAGAACAATGCTTGGTGATTACAGACAGTTTTTTCAACTGCCCGTTGCCAAGGCAATCAGTGTGCAGACAGACAGGTGTTACCTGCAAGGTCTCAGAGTATACAAATCACCAAAAAAAAACAACAAACAAAAAAAAACAGAGATAGAGAGGTAGAAACATAGATTTTGTGTTTCTACCTCTCTATCTCTGTTTTTTTTTACCTCTCTATCTCTGTTTTTTTTTGTTTGTTGTTTTTTTTTGGTGATTTGTATACTCTGAGACCTTGCAGGTAACACCTGTCTGTCTGCACACTGATTGCCTTGGCAACGGGCAGTTGAAAAAACTGTCTGTAATCATCAAGCATTGTTCTGTGAATTATAAATGCGATTTCATTTCAAGGATTTCATTTCGTTCACCTGAGGAAGGAGGAAGCCTCCGAAAGCTTGTGAATTTAAAATAAAATTGCTGGACTATAACTTGGTGTTGTAAAATTGTTTACAATTGTCAACCCCAGTCCATCACCGGCATCTCCACCTCATGAAGACTGATAGCATTTCTTTGATTTTGGCATGAATTTCACTTAGCATCCTTGGGTAGATACCTGGGGATTTATTGGTTTTGAGCCGTTTGAGCCTGTCTGGGGTAGATTTTCAACTTGCCCCAGGTATGTATGTACCTGCACAGTGTGCCTGTATCTGCACAGTGTATATGTACCTGCACAGTGTGTATGTACTTGCACAGTGTGTATGTACCTGCACAGTGTACCTGTATCTGCACAGTGTGTGTGTACTTGCACAGTGTGTCTGTATCTGCACAGTGTGTATGTACTTGCACAGTGTGTATGTACCTGCACGGTGTACCTGTATCTGCACAGTGTGTGTGTACTTGCACAGTGTGTCTGTATCTGCACAGTGTGTATGTACTTGCACAGCGTGCCTGTATCTGCACAGTATGTATGTACATGCACTGGTGCAGGTACCTGTGTTAACGAATGCGGTAGTCTCCTATGTTAACGAAAACTTGCAGTAAGCAGAATACGGTAGGCGTCTTCCAATTAAAAGAAAGTCGATCCTTTATTAAAAGCAGTTTCAACAAGCAGGGTACAATCAAACATAGATATGCGTTCCTTAATTCCAGCCTGCCTCTGGATACAGTACTGTAGAGATCACAGCTTCTGTATTGTACATCACTGGCAGCCAAAGCATGGTTCCGTTTATGCTTCCACACACTCTGGACAAGCCCACCGAAACCCACCTAATACATTTAGACTGAGCGTCTGTGTTACACTCAAACACTATTCAAAAACAATTGGCTTTGATGTGGCCATTTCCCCACAAAGATTATTGTGTCTTTATTCACTCAAAGCATGTGTGACATTTCTCCCATCAAAGCTTGATCTCACAAAGATTACTGTGTCCTGTCTAGAGTGAAGTGTGACTTCCCTGTACTTGATTCATCTTTGTTTCCTCGACTGGCTGTCTCTGTTTGTCGTTCATCAAGTAGCAAGTTCAAAGCTAATTATCTTATGTATATTTTTCCAGGGCCTGATCTTATGCAGATCACTGTGTCTTTGTCCACTTCCCTTTGACTTGATGGTTCTGATCAAATAGTGAGGTCAATGGCGCCTCAGGTATTTTAACAGTTAACGAGATTAGATGCGGTCTCGAGTGACACTATTTGCATCTACACTATAGGAAGTCAATTGCTGGGCAAGGACGTGTCTCGACTTGTCCGATATTAAGACCATAAAACCATAAGAGATAGGAGCAGGAGTAGGCCATTTGGCCCTTCGAGCCTGCTCTGCCATTTAATGAGATCATGGCTGATCTGATTTTTACCTCAACTCCACTTTCCCGCCTTTTCCCCATATCCTTTGACTCTCTTGCTGATCAAAAATTTGTCGAACTCAGCCTTGAATGTATTCAATGACTCAGCCTCCACAGCTTTTTGGGGTAAAGAATTCCAAAGATTCACAGTCCTCTGGAGAAGAAATTCCTCCTTATTTCCGTCTTAAACGGGTGACCCCTTATTCTGAGATCATGCCCCTTAGTTTTAGATTCCCCCATGAGGGGTAACATCCTCTCAGCATCTACCCTATCGAGTCCCCTCAGAATCTTGTATGTTTCAATAAGATCTCCTCTCATTCTTCTAAACTCCAATGAGTATAGACCCAACCTGTTCAATCTTTCCTCATAAGACAACCCTTCCATACCCGGAATCAACTTAGTGAACCTTCTCTGAACTGCCTCCAATGCAAGTATATCCTTCCTTAAATAAGGGCACCGGAACTGTACGCAGTACTCCAGGTGTGGTCCCACCAGCACCCTGTACAGTTGTAGCATGACTTCCCTGCTTTTATACTCCATCCCCCCAGAAATAAAGGCCAATATTTCATTTGCCTTCCGGATTACCTGCTGCACCTGGATGTTGACTTTTTGTGATTCACATATGAGGACACCCAGATCCCTCTGTACTGCAGCATTTTGTAGTATTTCTCCATTCAAATAATATTTTGCTTTTTTATTTTTCCTCCCAAAGTGGATGACTTCACATTTTCCCACATTATAATCTATCTGCCAAATTTTTGCCCATTTGCTTAACCTGTCAATATCCCTTTGCAGACACTTTGTGTCCTCATCGCAAATTGCTTTTCCACCTATCTTTGTATCATCAGCAAATTTGGTCACAAGACACTCTGTTCCTTCATCCAAGTCATTGATATATATTGTAAATAGTTGAGACCCCAGCACTGATCCCTGCGGCACCCCACTAGTTACAGATTGCCATTTTGAAAATAACCCTTTTATCCCGACTCTTTGTTTTCTGTTAGTTAGTCAATCCTCTATCCATGCCAGTATATTACCCCCAACACCATGAGCTCTTACCTTGTGCATTATCCTTATATGTGGCATCTTATCGAATGCCTTTTGGAAATCCAAATATACTGCATCCATTGGTTCCCCTTTATCCACTCTGCCCGTTACTTCCTCAAAGAACTCTAATAAATTTGTCAGTCACGATTTCCCCTTCATAAAACCATGTTGACTCTCCTTGATTGTATTATGAATCTTCAAAAGTCCTGCTACTACTACTTCCTTAATAATGGATTCTAGCATTTTCCCAATGACAGATGTTAGGCTAACTGGTCTATAGTTACCTGCTTTCTGTCTCACTCCCTTCTTGAATAGGGGTGTTACGTTTGCGGTTTTCCAATCCGCTGGGACCTTTCCAGAATCTAATGAATTCTGGAAGATTACAACCAATGCATCCACTATCTCTGTAGCCACTTCCTTTAAGACCCTTGGATGCAAGCCATCGGGTCCAGGGGACTTGTCAGCCTTTAGACCCATTAGTTTACCTAGTACTTTTTCTCTAGTGATAGCGATTGTTTTTAGTTCCTCCCTCCCCTTTGCCCCTTGATTTTCTACTATTATTGGTATGTTATTCGTATCTTCTACTGTGAAGACAGATACAAAATATCTGTTCAATGCCTCTGCCATTTCCTTGTTTTCCGTTATTATTTCCCCAGTCTAATCTCTAAGGATCCAATGTTTACTTTAGCTGCCCTCTTCCTTTTTATATACTTGTAGAAGCTTTTACTGTCAGTTTTTATATTTATTGCTAGTTTACTCTCAATTTATTTTCTGCCTCTTTATTATTCTTTTAGTCATCCTTTGCTGGTTTTTAAAGTTTTCCCAATCTTCGGGCTTACCAGTAATCTTTGCCATGTTGTATGCTTTTTCTTTTAACCTGATACCATCCTTGACTTCCTTAGTTAGCCATGGTTGGTTCACCCTTTTTGTGGAGTCTTTCCTCCTCACAAGGATATATTTTTGTTGCGAGTCATAAAATATCTTTTTAAATGTTTGCGACTGCTTATCCACCATCATACCATCTAATCTGTTTACCCAGTCCACTTTCGCCAATTCCACCCTCATTCCTTTGTAATTGCCCTTATTTAAGTTTAATACAGTAGTTTCAGACCTAAGATCTTTGCTTTCAAACTGGATGTGAAATTCTATCATGTTATGATCACTGCTTCCCAAGGGATCCTTTACTTTTGAGATCATTAATTAATCCTGTTTCATTACCCAATACCAGATCCAAAATGGCCTGTTCCCTGGTTGGTCCCTCGACATATTGGTCTAAGAAACAGTTCCCAGAACACTCTATGAACTCCTCCTCAGGGCTATTTTTGCCAATTTGATTTGTCCAATCTATGTGAAAGTTAAAATCGCCCATGATTATTGCATTACCCTTTTTTACAATCCCCCTTATTTCCTGATTTATATTTTGCCTTACAGTGTAGCTACTGTTAGGGGGCCTATATACTAATCCCACCAGTGATTTCTTTCCCTTGCTATTTCTTACCTCTACCCAAATTGTTTCGACATCTTGATTTTCTGAGCCAAGATCATTTCTCACTATTATACCACTTTCATCCTTTATTAACAGAGCTACCCCATCACCTTTATCTTTTCTCCTATCCTTCCAAAATATTAAATAACCCTGAATATTTAGCTCCCAACCTTGGTCACTTTGCAGCCATGTCTCTGTAGTGGCCACGAGATCATACCTATTTGTTTCTATTTGTGCCGTCAATTCATCTATCTTATTACGAATCCTGCGCGCATTCAGATAAAGAACCTTTAATTTTGTCTTTTTAACCATTCTTTCCTACCCTGGCCCCATTTGCTAGTTTGTACGCTCTGTCCCTTCCTGACACACTGTGTTTATCATTACCCCCATCACTTTCCTGTACTACTTCCTTGTCGTTTCTCTTTATCAATCTAAACTACGCCCACCTGAGCCTTCTCTACCGCCTTAGTTATTTGGTTCGCCAGAACACTGGTCCCAGCATGGTTCAGGTGAAGCCCATCCCAAAGGAACAGCTCCCTCTTTCCCTAGTACTGGTGCCAGTGCTCCATGAATCGAAACCCACTTCTCCCACACCAATCTTTTAGCCACGCATGCATCTCTCTGATCTGATTTACCTTGTGCCAATTTGCTCGTGGGTTAGGTAATAATCCAGAGATTATTACCTTTGTGGTTCTGCTTTTTAATTTAGTCCCTAGCTACTCAAACTCCCTCAGCAGAACCTCTTTCTTAGTCCTATCTATGTTGTTGGTAGCTACGTGGACCACGACAACTGGATCCTCCCCCTCCCACTCCAAGTTCCTCTCCAGCCCAGAGCAGATGTCCTTAACCCTGGCACCGGGCAGGCAACACAGCCTTCGGGACTCTCGCTCTTGGCTGCAGAGAACAGTATCTATCTCTCTAACTATACTGTCGCCTACCACAACCACATTCCTTTTTACTCCCCCCACTTGAATGGCCCCCTGAACCACAGTGCTGTGGCCAGTTTGCTCATCCTCCCTGCAGTCCCTGCACTCGTCCACAAGGGCTGCAAGAACCTCGTATCTATTGGACAAGTGCAGAGGCTGAGGCTCCTGCAATGCTACCTCCTGGATCCCCCTACCTGCCTCACTCGCAGTCACACCCTCCTGTCCAATGACCATGTGCCTGTTCTACAGTATTTAGTCGAAAGGGGTGTGACTGCCTCCTGGATCAAAGTGTCCAGGTAACTTTCCCCCTCCCTGATGCATCGCAATGTCTGCAGCCTGGACTCCAGCTCCTCACCTCCAGCTCCTCCTTGGGTGGCTATTGGACCCTATCAGTCTTCACACTGTTTCTTCCCCTAACCCATGTCTCAACAACCTGCATGTGCAGAGTGTGAATGCATAAGCTTAGCATCACTGTCACTGAGCATTGCTTTGAAGGAGGGAGCCTCGTCCCATCCTCACATTGTAACAAAGATGATTTATGTTCTTGAGCGGAAACGCACATAAAGCTGGTAATTATCACACAAAAGTAATACACTCACACTTTAATGGAAGATCAGAAATAATACACATTGATCCACATTTCTGTTATTCTGGATACGGAGAGAAAATCTATTAAAGAACTGTCAGCCTGAAGAGCCACGGTTTAAAGGAGCCATTTAAAGGGGCAATGTCTTTGTCAAAAAGTGTCTGGCAAGTCTTTTTTCATTTGTCTGCAAACACGCATTGTGTGTATCATACCGTAATGAAGTATGGCTTTTTCAGATTTTGTGCCGACTCTCTCCCCAAGAAAGGTTTGCCAAATGCTTTTCCCGTATTCTTTTAATCCTTGGGTCGCAGGGCAATACGCAAGACTTTGTGGAAAAAGTTAACTGAAAACTAAGAGAGAAAAGACACAGGAATGGGACAGCTACTTCTGTTCCTCGCATTGACTTTTAAACCTAGAAATGACAATATACAAATACTCAATGGCACAATTTTAATATGCCGGCGGGGAGAGTCCGGGGGGAGGTGATTTGTGGGCGCCAAACCCGGGAGGGAAGTAGGCGACGAACGTAACCCTAATAAGGACAGGAGCTGCACATCCGAGGGTGGGGGAGGAAGAGAGAGAGAGAGACCTCAGCGGCAGTTAGGATAGAGATGGTGGGGGTACAAAGATTAGAGTGGAGACATCGGACATCGGGATCAGAGGGCAGACATCGAACATCGGGATCAGAGCGGCGGGGGGCGGGGGGATCAAAGCAACATCGTTTTTAAGGTATGTTTATTTATTTTTTATAATGGGAAATGTAATTTTATTTAATTTATTTAGTGTATTTATCACTGATCCGGCCCATCCCCCCTGGCTTCACCAAGCGTGAATCGGAAGCCGAGGGAAAGCCGCCTAGGTAACGTTAAAATCTTTGTAACTACCAAATGCACAAAAAATAAACTATCTTAAGTTCCTCAATGAGGTACATTTGCTCCTTTAATCATCGGCCCGCCGGATTTAAGTGGGGGCGGGACTTCCTGGTGACTGCTGAACGCACGCACACAGATCTGCCTGAGTCTCATTCAAAAATGTGCGGGTTCCAGCCGGGATGTCTGCCCGCTCCCATAAACAGTGATTTTGAATGCCCCCTGCCCCCAACCCACCCATATTTTCCCTTTTAAAATCGTGCCCAATGTGTCCTTACCAAAATCCTGGGTCCACCATTTTAATGGACATAAATGAGACCCTTTAAAATAAACTTATAACATCACACAGTGGAAAATTTTCAGACTTTAGTTTCCTGAGGGAGCTGCGTTACTGCCTGTGCTCAGTACCCTTCACTTCCTCCTCCGAGTGCTCACCGCAGAGTGACATGTTATTATCTTGTTATAAATGTAAGTTGTTGCTCTTGTTTGTAATATTTTCCTAGTGAAACGCATCACATCTCAAAATTGATGCACATAACCCGAAGTCAGGGCTGGATGGTATAACAGGGAAGGAGAGAACAGAATGGATTTTGACCTATCTCTTTATATTGGAATTATATTACACACGGAAATGAAAGGCTTAAAGGGCAATTTTAACCTTACCCGCCTGGCGGAAACCGGATGGGCAGGCATTTAAAATCTTCCGGGGGACTCGCCTGCAGCCAGTGGGGTCCTTCTTTAAATACGCAGATCAGGGTCTGATTATGAGCAGGGGGGCAATTCCCGCCTGATGAATATGGCAGGAAGAGGATCTGGGCCAGAAGAAACCCAAACCGGTAAGATTTTTAAAACTATTTTTTTTACTATCCTCTTGGGGACAGGAGGATCAGGAGTGCTCCTCTGGCCCTCACAACAACAACAAACAAACAACAACAAGAACAACATGCATTTATATAGTTCCCTTACCATAGTAAAAAGTCCCAGGGCGCTTCACTGGAGCCTAATCAAATAAAATTTGACACCAAGACACATACGGAGATATTAGGACAGGTGATCAAAGAGGTAGGTTTTAAGGAATATCTTAAAGGAGGAGAGAAAGGTTGAGAGGCAGAGAGTTTTAGGGAGGGAACTCCAGAGCTTAGGGCCCAGGCAGGGCCGCCAATGGAGGAGCGACGAAAATCAGGGGTGCGCAAGAGGCCAGAATTGGAGGAGTGCAGAGGTCTCGGAGGGTTGTAATGCTGGAGGAGGTTACAGAGATAGGGAGGGTCGAGGCCATGAAGGGATTTGAAAACAAGTATGGGAATTTTAACATCAAGGAGCTGCCGGACTGGAAACCAATGTAGGTCAGCGAGTTCATGGCTGATGGGTGAACAGGACTTGGGAGTTAGAATACAGACACTCACGGTATGTTCAGGCCTCCCTTGCCCCAGGCTCTGCGCCCCCCACCCCCCTCCACACCTTTCCAAATGTGAGACCCTCCTGAAACCCCCTTCCTGCGACTTACCTGGTGCTGACGACCATTCCCTCAGTGCCGGTCGGCCCGCGGCCTCCTGATGCCCAAAATTCCCCACCTACCCGCCGGCCAGCTGCCGCTTCCCGCCCGTTTCGGGGGACGGGGGAGCTGAACCGGGGGACATGCAGATGAGACCCATGAGGTAAAATTGCCTGGCCTCATACTGCCAAGGTCAGCAGGGTTTGGTGATCGCCTTGCTTCCCCTGCCCGCTCGATTCCCACTCCGGATTAAAATCAGGGCTTTAATTTCTGTGACTATCACAAGGAATGTTGAGTCTTGTGCATTGATTCCTCTGGAGACCTGACCAAGTTTGTACAGAAATTGGATCCTAGCGGATAAGATGTCCCTCCCCAGTGTCAACCTGGGAAAGAAAGAATGGCCTTGATGATAACCTTGGAAAATTTGAATGGAGATTGTATGAACCAGTGTTAACCAACGTCAACCACGATTAACCACCGTTGTGATATAGGAGCATATAGATTTCAGTTCAGTTCATGAGTAAAAAGAAGAGCGAGAGAGAGAGGGAAGGAGGTTCTCCATATGGTTGAAGATATCAAAACACAATTTCTGTACAAGTTTCACTGACGGATGGGAGATAATAAAAAGATTGAGACAGCTGGGCCTCAGCTATTTACAATCTATATTAATGACTTAGATGAAGGGACCGAGTGTAATGTAATCAAGTTTGCTGACGATACAAAGCTAGGTGGGAAAGTAAACTGTGAGGAGGACACAAAGAGTCTGCAAAGGGATATAGGCAGGTTAAGTGAGTGATCAAGATGGTGGCAGATGGAGCATAATGTGGGGAAATGTGAGGTTATTCACTTTGGTAAGAAGAATAGAAAAATAGAATATTTTTTAGATGGTGAGAAACTATTAAATGTTGGTGTTTAGAGAGATTTGAGTGTCCTTGTACACGAAATACAGAAAGATAACATGCAGATACAGCAAGCAATTAGGAAGGCAAATGATATTGTGGTCTTTATTGCAAGGGGGTTGGAGTACAAGAATAAGGAAGTCTTGCTGCAATTGTACAGGGCTTTGGTGAGACCACACCTGGAGTACTGTGTACAGTTTTGGTCTCCTTACCTAAGGAAGGATATACTTGCCTTAGAGGCGGTGCAACAAAGGTTCACTAGATTGATTCCTGGAATGAGAGGATTGTCCTATGAGTAGAGATTGAGTAGAATGGAGTTTAGAAGACTGAGAGGTGATCTCATTGAAACATAAGATTCTGAGGGGGCTTGACAGGGTAGATGCTGAGAGGCTGTTTCCCCTGGCTGGAGAGTATAGAACTGGGGGCATAGTCTCAGGATAAGGGGTCAGCCATTTAGGACTGAGATGAGGAGGAATTTCTTCACTTAGAGGGTTATGCATCTTTGGTATTCTCTTCCCCAGAGGGCTGTGGATGCTCAGTGGTTGAGTATATTCCAGATGTGGAGATGCCGGTGATGGACTGGGGTTGACAAATGTAAGGAATCTTACAACACCAGGTTATAGTCCAACAGTTTTATTTGAAAATCACAAGCTTTCGGAGGCTTTCTCCTTTGTCAGGTGAAGTGTGGGATTCCCTGAAGGTTGCTGCATTTATAGTCAGAGAACAATACCTGGTGATTACAGATAATTTTTCAAACTGCCCGTTGTCAAGGCAATCAAAGTGTTCAGACAGAGAGATGTTACATACAGGACCACCGAATATACAAACGGCCAGACCAAAGAAAGAGAGGGAGAGAGAGAGAGAGAAACATCCGAAATGAAGAGAAAGAGAGAGAATGACCAGTTGTATTAAAAACAGATAACTTTTTTTCGCTGGTGGGGTTACGTGTAGTGTGACATGAACCCAAGATCCCAGTTGAGGCCGTCCTCATGGGTGCGGAACTTGGCTATCAATTTCTGCTCGACGATTTTGCGTTGTCGTGTGTCTCGAAGGCCGCCTTGGAGATCGCTTACCTGAAGATCGGTGGCTGAATGTCCTTGACTGCTGAAGTGTTCCCCGACTGGGAGGGAATCCTCCTGTCTGGCAATTGTTGCGCAGTGTCCGTTCATCTGTTGTCGCAGTGTCTGCATGGTCTCGCCAATGTACCATGCTCCGGGGCATCCTTTCCTGCAACGTATGAGGTAGACAACGTTGGCCGAGTCACAGGAGTATGAACCATGTACCTGGTGGGTGGTGTCCTCTCGTGTGATAGTGGTATCTGTGTCGATGATCTGGCAGAGGTTGCCGTGGCAGGGTTGTGTGGTGTCGTGGACGCTGTTCTCCTGAAAGCTGGGTAATTTGCTGCGAACGATGGTCTGTTGAGGTTGGGTGGCTGTTTGAAGGTGAGTAGTGGAGGTGTGGGGATGGCCTTAGCGAGGTGTTCGTCGTCATCGATGACATGTTGAAGGCTGCGGAGAACATGGAGTAGTTTCTCCGCTCCGGGGAAGTACTGGACGACAAAGGGTACTCTGTTGGTTGCGTCCCGTATTAGTCTTCTGAGGAGGTCTATGCGATTTTTCGCTGTGGCCCGTCGGAACTGTCGATCGACGAGTCGAGCGTCATATCCCGTTCTTACGAGGGCGTCTTTCAGCGTCTGTAGGTGTCCATCGCAGATCCTGTGTATTCGCAGGGCCTGTCCATAGGGGATGGCCTCTTTGACGTAGTTAGGGTGGAAGCTGGAAAAGTGGAGCATCGTGAGGTTGTCCGTGGGCTTGCGGTAGAGTGAGGTGCTGAGGTGCCTGTCTTTGATGGAGATTCGTGTGTCCAAGAAAGAAACCGATTCTGAGGAGTAGTCCATGGTGAGCTTGATGGTGGGATGGAACTTGTTGATGTTATCGTGTAATCTCTTCAGTGATTCTTCGCCGTGGGTCCATAGGAAGAAAATGTCGTCGATGTATCTGGTGTATAGTGTTGGTTGGAGATCCTGTGCAGTGAACAAGTCCTGCTCGAACTTATGCATGAAAATGTTGGCGTATTGGGGTGCGAATTTGGTCCCCATGGCTGTTCCGTGTGTTTGGGAACATCTGTATGTAACATCTTTCTGTCTGAACACTTTGATTGCCTTGACAACGGGCAGTTGGAAAGATTATCTGTAATCACCAGGTATTGTTCTCGGAGTTTATTCAAGGCTGAGATTGACAGATTTTTGGACTCTAAGGGAATCAAGGGATATGGGGATCATGTAGGAAAGTGGAGTTGAGGTCGAAGATCTGCCATTTCTTATTGAATGGCGGAGCAGGCTCGAGGGACTGTATGGCCTACTCCTGCTCCTTTTTCTTATGTTCAACCACGGTTAACCAGCGCCGTGATATAGGGGCACATTGATTTCAGTACAGCTGATGAGTAAAAAGGAGAGTGACAGAAAGAGGGAGGAAGGTTCTCTTGAAGATATCAGAATATGTTTTCTGTACATGTTTCACTGACAGATGGAAGATAATAAGATTCAGACAGAAAGAAAATATTTTTCTTTTAGCCGCTCTCGTATAAAAGAACAGGCTTTATTGAAACAGTAACAGAATCGACCATTGTTCTGTCAGGTCATCATGTGAAATTTTGAGACCTCAAGATCATACATCAGATAATTCAAAGATCTCCAAAGTGTTTAATAACAGCAGGACGCAATATCGACACAGCCCTAAGTGGCATCCAAATCCATAAATCACAACAAACAGATAAATGACCAAGGCAGCCTAAAAGTGCTCATTTAACAGCCTGGCTGTGACAACCTGGACCCAAAGCTGTCTCCCAGTCTGCCCGCTTTAAGGGAAGAGAAAGAGCAACAATGGCATTTATGGGGCTTAGTGGGTAAAAGCAAGACTTATTGTGATGCTGAGCCTGCAACAGCAACAACTCACATTAATATAGTAAAACATCCCAAGGCACTTCACAGGAGTGTAATCAAAATCTGACACCGAGCCACATAAGGGGATATTAGGACAGGTGATTGACAGCTTGCTTAAAGAGGTAGGTTTTAAGGAGCGTCTTAAAGGAGGAGAGAGAGGTGGAGAGGCGGAGAAGTTTAGGGAGTGAATTCCAGAGCTTAGGGCCTAGACAGCTGAAGGCACAGCTGCCAATGGTGGGGCGAAGGAAATCTGGGATGCACAAGAGGCCAATCTAGTTTGGCGAGCACAGGGATGATGGATGAATGGGACTTTGTGCAAGTTGAGATACGGGCAACAGAGTTTTGGACAAGCTCAAGTTTATTGAGGGTGGAAGATGGGCGGACGGCCAGGAGAACATTGGAATAGTCACGTCTAGAGGTAACAAAGGCACGGATGAGGGTTTCAGCAGCAGATGGGCTAAGGCAGGGGCGGAGATGGGTGATATTACAGAGGTGGAAATAGGTGGTTTTGGTGATGGAGAGAATATGGGGTCAGAAGCTCAGCTCAGGGTCAAATAGAATGCCAAGGTTGCAAACAGTCTGGTTCAGTCTCAGCCAGTGGCCTGGGATGGGGATGGAGTTGGTGACAAGGGAACGGAGTTTGTGGCGGGGACCGAAGACAACGGCTTCAGTCTTACCCATATTTAATTAGAAGAAATTTCTGCTCATCCAATATTGAATGTCAGACAAGCAGCGTGATAAATCAGAGGCAGTAGAGGGGTCGAGAGAGGTGGTTGTCAGCGTACATGTGGAATCTGATGTGTTTTTGGATGATGTCTCCGAGGGGCAGCATGTAGATGAGAAATAGGAGGGGGCCAAGGAAAGATCCTTAGGGGACTCCAGAGGTAACAGTGCGGGAGCGGGAAGAGAAGCCATTGCAGGAGATTCTTTGGCAACAGCTGGAGAGATAAGAAAGGAACCAGGTGAGGAGGGGAAGAGAGCACGCTCTATGGTAAAAAGGTCATCCTAACTCTTTATAACTGAGACTTATTTGGGGTATCGTCGCAATGTTCTCCTGTTATGTGTTAAATGGCAATCTTCCAATGATTACACCATCAATGGAATTTTCAATGGTGGCGGAGATTGAGAAATTAACTCATCATCTGCACCGATAGGTTAATGGAGCTTCTGTCTGCTTCTGTCCAAGAGAGGGAATCCCTCTCCAGCTCTGCAGGTAAAGAGTTCAGATAAGAGCTGGAAGCCAGGAGTCCAAACGGCAGACCTGCCACATCTGGAATTCAAACTGTGGGAGTCCAATAAAATGTAGGCCTGCGATTCTCTCCTTGGCACAGGGAGCCAGCTTTGGGAGATTCCAGACCTGATTGACAGGTTCCCTTCCCTGATGGACATTAATGAACCAGTTGGGTGTGAGCTTTCACGGTCACTTTTCTGTCTTGGTGCCAGCCCACAAATTAACAGACTTATTAAATTCAATGTTCCACAGTGGGTTTGCAAGTCATAGCCTCTGGGATACTGTTCCAGTTCCATAACCACTACACCAGTGCGCACGCATATTAGACTCCTGCCAGGTGAACTACAGATGTGCCGATGGTAGCAGTGCCTTTACTAGTCTCTGCTGGACATCTGGTTGAGCCGACTTGCGGTACACTTGTAATCTTTGTGTTCCTCATTGTGCATGCTTCATTTAATAGGTTTGAACAAAAAACAGAAAGTCTTGCAAGTACCCTTAGCATCTGAAAGAGAAAAGATAGATTAACATTTTGGCTGTGGACCATTAATTAGAAATGAATGGATTTCACTCGTTTTGATTTAGTTTGCGGTGAGAGATTCATTTCACAGTGTGTTCTGATCCCAGCTAACTTACCTGCAAGAAGGAGCGACCTGGATGAATCATTTCAATACCAAGGGCGCAAGACAGTTCTGAACATACGAACATATAGAATTAACAGGGAGGAAAAGGCCAGCTGGTCCATCAAGCTTGATGGCCGGAGCATCGTGACTAGACATTTCTTCCCTCCACCCCCCCACCTCCGACCCCACTCCTTCGCCCCTCGCATCCATGTGATCTCCTGGGAGAGGCAAAAAAAGAGAAAAAACTCGGGAAAAATACTTTGGAAAATTCCTTTCTGACCCCCTCAGGCGATCGAAACCAGTCCAGGAAATCACATAGAATCATAGAAAATTAACAACACAGAAGGAGGCCATTCGGCCCATCGTGTCCGCACTGGCGGAGGACATGGACCAAGTGTTATCTATAAAGACACTTACCTTCTATATGATGTGATCTCTGCCCCAGTTAGGAACCGGTCCAGCTCCCTGAAGTCAAAATTGATTTGAGATCTTCTTGTCCACTTGGACACCAGCTCCATAAATGTCCTGAGTACTTAGTCTCTACAGCATTGCTCAATTTAACACTGCGCGCACTGGAGTAGTGGTTACGGAACTGGAATAGTATCCCAGAGGCTATGACTTCCAATCCCACTGTGGAACATTGAATTTAATAAGTCTGTTAATTTGTGGGCTGGAAACAAGACAGAAAAGTGACCGTGAAAGCTCACACCCAACTGGTTCACTAATGTCCGTCAGGGAAGGGAACCTGTCAATCAGGTCTGGAGTACACGTGACTGCAAACCCACACTGGAGTGGGCAAACTGGATAGTTTGGGAGTGGATGAGATTACCATTGGAGGGTGGGGACAAGAAGGGCCCCCTCTTACAATTTGATGAAGACGAAGCTTGGTTTACTTCCTTCCCTCCCGCTCCCCACCCCTCACCCCGCACAGCAATAGCAGGATGTTGAGGGAGGTTTAAAAACAGTCACAGTTCATCGGTCCCTTTATCTTACTTTTGATGTGGAGATGCCGGTGATGGACTGGGGTTGACAATTGTAAACAATTTTACAACACCAAGTTATAGTCCAGCAATTTTATTTTAAATTCACAAGCTTTCGGAGATTTTCTCCTTCCTCAGGCAAATGTTTCAAGAGCTCCTTGAAGCCTACGCATTTATACATATAGAACAATACATGGTGTTTACAGACTGCCCCTGCAACTGCCCGTTGCCAAGGCAATCACCGTGTTCAGACAGAGAGGTGTCACCTGCAGAACCCCCGAATACACATTCAACAAAAAAACAAACAGGGAAAAAAAAAGAGAAAAAAAACAGAGAGAGGCAGAAACATCCGGAAGGCAGAGAGAGCCAGCAAATGACCCATTATATTAAAAACAGATAACATTTGTTCGCTGGTGGGGTAACGTGTAGCGTGACATGAACCCAAGATCCCGGTTGAGGCCGTCCTCATGGGTGCGGAACTTGGCTATCAATTTCTGCTCGACGATTTTGCGTTGTCGTGTGTCTCGAAGGCCGCCTTGGAGTACGCTTACCCGAAGGTCGGTGGATGAATGTCCATGACTGCTGAAGTGTTCCCCGACTGGGAGGGAACCCTCCTGTTTGGCGATTGTTGCGCGGTGTCCGTTCATCCGTTGTCGCAGCGTCTGCATGGTCTCGCCAATGTACCATGCTCTGGGGCATCCTTTCCTGCAACGTATGAGGTAGACAACGTTGGCCGAGTCACAGGAGTATGAACCATGCACCTGGTGGGTGGTGTCCTCTCGTGTGATGGTGGTATCTGTGTCGATGATCTGGCATGTCTTGCAGAGGTTACCGTGGCAGGGTTGTGTGGCGTCGTGGACGCTGTTCTCTTGAAAGCTAGGTAGTTTGCTGCGAACGATGGTCTGTTTGAGGTTGGGTGGCTGTTTAAAGGCGAGTAGTGGAGGTGTGGGGATGGCCATAGCGAGGTGTTTGTCCTCATTGATGACATGTTGAAGGCTGCGGAGAACATGGCGTAGTTTCTCCGCTCCGGGGAAGTACTGGACGACAAAGGGTACTCTGTTGGTTGCGTCCCGTGTTAGTCTCCTGAGGAGGTCTATGCGATTTTTTGCTGTGGCCCGTCGGAACTGTCGATCGATGAGTCGAGCGTCATATCCCGTTCTTACTAGGGCGTCTTTCAGCGTCTGTAGGTGTCCATCGCGTTCCTCCTCGTCTGAGCAGACCCTGTGTATTCGCAGGGCCTGTCCATAGGGGATGGCCTCTTTGACGTGGTTAGGGTGGAAGCTGGAAAAGTGGAGCATCGTGAGGTTGTCCGTGGGCTTGCGGTAGAGTGAGGTGCTGAGGTGCCCGTCTTTGATGGAGATTCGTGTGTCCAAGAAAGAAACTGATTCTGAGGAGTAGTCCATGGTGAGCTTGATGGTGGGATGGAACTTGTTGATGTTATTGTGTAGTCTCTTTAGTGATTCCTTGCCGTGGGTCCATAGAAAGAAAATGTCGTCGATGTATCTGGTGTATAGTGTTGGTTGGAGGTCTTGTGCAGTGAAGAAGTCCTGCTCGAACTTGTGCATGAAAATGTTGGCGTATTGGGGTGCGAATTTGGTCCCCATGGCTGTTCCGTGTGTTTGGGTAAAGAACTGGTTATCGAAGGTGAAGACATTGTGATCCAGGATGAAGCGGATGAGTTGTAGGATGGCTTCCGGAGATTGGCTGTTGTTGGTGTTGAGTATTGATGCTGTCGCAGCGATGCCGTCATCGTGGGGGATACTGGTGTATAGTGCCGAGACGTCCATCGTGGTGAGAAGTGTTCCTGGTTCAACTGGTCCGTGGGTACTGAGTTTTTGTAGGAAGTCTGTAGTGTCACGACAGAAGCTGGGGGTTCCCTGTACGATGGGTTTCAGGATGCCCTCGATGTATCCAGAGAGGTTCTCACACAGGGTTCCGTTGCCTGATACGATGGGACGTCCGGGTGTGTTGGCTTTGTGTATCTTTGGGAGGCAGTAGAAGTCTCCCACGCGGGGATTACGTGGGATGAGAATGCGTAGGATGCTTTGAAGGTCTGGATCGAAGGTCTTGATCAGTTTGTTGAGCTGGTGGGTGTGTTCTTTGGTCGGATCTGCGGGTAACCGTCTGTAGTGTTCCTGGTTGTCCAGTTGTCGGTATGCTTCTTTGCAATAGTCTGTTCTGTTCTGTATGACTATGGCTCCTCCTTTGTCCGCTGGTTTGATGACGATGTTGCGGTTGGTCTTGAGAGCGTTGATGGCGTTGCGTTGTGCTCTTCAGCAGTCATGGACATTCATCCACCGACCTTCGGGTAAGCGTACTCCAAGGCGGCCTTCGAGACACACGACAACGCAAAATCGTCGAGCAGAAATTGATAGCCAAGTTCCGCACCCATGAGGACGGCCTCAACCGGGATCTTGGGTTCATGTCACGCTACACGTTACCCCACCAGCGAACAAATGTTATCTGTTTTTAATATAATGGGTCATTTGCTGGCTCTCTCTGCCTTCCGGATGTTTCTGCCTCTCTCTGTTTTTTTTCTCTGTTTTTTTTTCCCTGTTTGTTTTTTTGTTGAATGTGTATTCGGGGGTTCTGCAGGTGACACCTCTCTGTCTGAACACGGTGATTGCCTTGGCAACGGGCAGTTGCAGGGGCAGTCTGTAAACACCATGTATTGTTCTATATGTATAAATGCGTAGGCTTCAAGGAGCTCTTGAAACATTTGCCTGAGGAAGGAGAAAATCTCCGAAAGCTTGTGAATTTAAAATAAAATTGCTGGACTATAACTTGGTGTTGTAAAATTGTTTACAATTATCTTACTTTTCGCAGTGAGTATTGACAACACTGTGTCAGCCAATGAGTTGGAGGTGGGGCGAGACTTAAGGCAAACAAAGTCTATTTACTCAGCAAACATTAAACAGTTTTTACTCAGCAAACAGAGACTATTTAAAAGCGGTCTCTATGAACTACAGCAAACAGAACTCATGAGTTAAACTGCAGCAAAGTCTCCTGATAGAAGCAGGGTTATTTCTCCAGCAAAATGCAGTGAGTGGACAATTGTTACCTAGTACAAATCATGTGCGTAAAATCAATCCAAGTTACTTACAGCAGTGCGGTTTCCAGGCCTGAATGACGTGGGAATTATCCAATCATCTCCAATAACACGGTGACCTTAGAACCAAAAGAGCTGTGTGTTACTTTTAACACAATAACCTTAAAACCACAAGAGCAATGTCATTCTTAACATGGTGACCTTATATGCAAGTGATACAATGGTTAGTTAGACATGATTTGCTTTATCACATTGTGCATTTGTAAACAGGCAAAACAATGGCTTTCAAAGCACGCTTTCATGATAATTGAGTGCCTATTAATTTCTGCTGCTCCCTTTTGACCCCACTTTTCAGATGCAAATTCACCTTTCGTCTTTTCAACTGAGCATTTGTGCTATTGCATTCGATTCCAACATTTCTGGATTACCAACTTCACAGTGTGTCACAAGGGATGGTTTTGCATCTGAATGCAAATGTAACTGGGTGAAAAGACAGGTTTTTGACAAACACGGCCCTTGGGAACTCTCTGTCAGTCACATTGGATGTCTGACATGCTAAACGCTCATCCAATGTGTCATCTGGATAATCTGTATTTCCAAAAGTACTGTGTACACTTTTGAATAGAGACTCCAGTGCTTTGAGTTAAACTATCTCCAGCCATCTCACTCAATCGCTACCACATGAGTTCTTTCAATGAGAAAGCATCTCATTCCCCAGCTCAAAACTGGAACACAAAAATGCACCAAAGAAATGACTGGCCTTGCAATACAGAATCCATCTCCACCGAGAGTTCGACTTGATGGAAACAGGATGTCAACAGGTCTCCCATGTTTGCTGTCCCCTCAACCTTCCCAATACCATAATACCATGTTTTATTCCCATTCCCAGTTAAAGGATCATTTTTAGGACTGCCTCAGTGGTCAGTAGTACTGCCTACCAGTCAGAGGTGTGCCAAGTATGGTGCCAGATATTTTGGTCAATGCCGACATGTAATCCTTTCAAAGTTTTTTTTCTTTTAGCAGAAATAGAAGCTACAGGACATGTTAATATAAAGTAAAATACTTTAGATGCAGGTGTGACACACATTAATACATAAATGCCGTGTAAACATTTTTTCTGTATTGTTAAGGGCTTGTTAAGCAGCAACTACCTGACAAGGCCACGAAGGATTCCTGGACAAGGACGAGAATAGCTCTGATTTGAGTTTCAAATCTCACATACATTCTGTCACCTGTTTCCACCTCTGCAATATTGCCAACCTTCATTCTTATACTATCTCGACCACTGCCAAAATCCTCACCTGAATCTTTGAGACTTGACCTCTCTAACATGCTTCTCACTCGTGTTCCAAAATGCACCCTACAAAAACTCTAACTGTACCGAACTCACCACCTGTATCTTATCCAATGCTAGGTTTTTTGTTCTGGAGGCTTGGGTAAAACTGGCAAACCAGTATTTATTGGCCATCTCCAGTTGCCCTGAGGCAGTAAGAGCCAATGTGGGAGTGGATTCACGTGTAGGCCAGACCAGGTAGGGGTAGTAGTTTCCATTCCCTGAAGGACATCAGTGAACCATTTGGGTTTTTATGACAATCATGGTCACTTTATCTGGTGCCAGCCCATAAATTACCAGAATTATTGAATTCAATTTCACAACTTGACATGGTGGGATTTGAACTCATGACCATTGGGCTGCTAGTCAAGTGCAGTCCCCGCCACTTAAACCCTCGACCACACTTATCACAGGTAGCCGCCTAAATCAAGCAAATGGCGCTAATCATTTGCCAGTACCATAGGAGCCAATTACAAAGGTGCCGCTCATAATGTATTAAACATGCTGACTATTTTGGGCAGTTCAATAAATTTAAAAGGCTCTGCTGATTTCAGCCAAATTCGGGCCTTCAAGCAGGTTCAATCAGCTGTTCACACCTTGTTAAAGTGCTATTACATTAGTGATGAGATTCCGGATGCAACTGTGAACAATTAGGGGAGGCAGTGGTTAAACTAGTATCAGTAATGGTAGCCATGAAACGACCGGATTGTCGTAAAAACCCATCTGGTTCACTAATGTCCTTTAGGGAAGGAAACCTGCCGTCCTTACCCGGTCTGGCCTATATGTGACTCCAGACCCACAGCAATTTGGTTGATTCTTAATCGCCCTCTGAAATGGCCGAGCAAGCCACTCAGTTGTACAATCTCGCAACGAAAAGTCATAATAAGAATAAAACCGGACAGATCACCCGGCATCGGACCACTAGGCACCGGACACGACAAATGGCAAACCAAGCCCAGTCGACCCTGCAAAGTCCTCCTCACTAACATTTGGGGACATGTGCCAAAATTGGGAGAACTGTCCCACAGACTAGTCAAGCAACAGCATGACATAGCCATACTCACAGAATCATACCTTTCAACCAATGTCCCAGACTCTTCCATCACCAGCTCTGAGTATGTCCTGTCCCACCAGCAGGACAGACCCACCAGAGGTGGTGGTACAGTGATATATAGTCAGGAGGGAGTGGTCCTGGGAGTCCTCAACATTGTCTCCGGACCCCATGAAATCTCATGGCATCAGGTCAAACATGGGCAAGGAAACCTCCTGCTGATTACCACCTATCGCCCTTCCTTATCAGTCCTCCTCCATGTTGAGCACCACTTGGAGGAAGAACTGAGGGTAGCAAGGGCACAGAATGTACTCTGGGTGGGGGACTTCAATGTCCATCACCAAGAGTGGCTCGGTAGCACCATGACTCACCGAACTGGCCGAGTCCTGAAGGACATAGCTACCAGACTGGGCCTGGGGCAGGTGGTGAGCGAACCAACACGAGAGAAAAACCTACTTGACCTCATCCTTACCAATCTACCTCTCGCAGATGCATTTGTCCATGACAGTATTGGTAGGAGTGACCACCGCACAGTCTTAATGGAGACGAAGTCCCGTCTTCGCACTGAGAACATCATCCAACGTGTTGTGTGGCACTACCACCGTGCTAAATGGGATAGGTTCAGAACAGATCTAGCAGCTCAAAACTGGGCATCCTTGAGGCGCTGTGGGCCATCAGCAGCAGCAGAATTGTATTCCAGCATAATCTGTAACCTCATGGCCCGGCATATTCCTCACTCTACCATTACCAACAAGCCAGGGATCAACCCTGGTTCAATGAGGAGTGTAGAAGAGCATGCCAGGAGCATCACTCGGCATGAGGTACCTAAAAATGAAGTACCAACCTGGTGAAACTACAACACAGGACTACATGTATGCTAAACTGCAGAAGCAACATGCTATAGACAGAACTAAGCGATTCCACAACCAACGGGTCAGATCAAAGCTCTGCAGTCCTGCCACATCCAGTCGTGAAAGGTGGTGGACAATTAAACAACTAACGGGAGAATTGTAAGGAGTCTTACAACACAAGGTTATAGTCCAACAGCTTTATTTGAAATCACAAGCTTTCGGAGCCTTCCTTCTTCGTCAGGTGAGTGTAGGATTCCATAAAGGTACAGCATATATAGTCAGAGAACAATGCATGGTGATTACAGATAATATTTCCAACTGCCTGTTATCACACCTCGGCAGAGATATATATGCTGTACCTTTATGGAATCCTACACTCACCTGACGAAGGAGGAAGGCTCCAAAAGCTTGTGATTTCAAATAAAGCTGTTGGACTATAACCTGGTGTTGTAAGACTCCTTACATTTGTCCACCCCAGTCCATCACCGGCATCTCCACATCATAACTAACGGGAAGAGGAGGCTCGATAAAAATCCCCGTCCTCAATGATGGCAGAGTCCAGCACGTGAATGCAAAAGACAAGTCTGAAGCGTTTGCAACCATCTTCAGCCAGAAGTGCTGAGTGGATGATCCATCTTGGCCTCCTCCCGATATCCCCACCATCACACAAGGCAGTCTTCAGCCAATTCAATTCACTCCACGTGATATCAAGAAATGGCTGAGTGCACTAGATACAACAAAGGCTATGGGCCCCAACAACATCCCGGCTGTAGTGCTGAAGACTTGTGCTCCAGAACTAGCCACACCTCTAGCCAAACTGTTCCAGTACAGCTACAACAATGGCATCTACCCTACAATGTGGAAAATTGCCCAGGTATGTCGTGTTCACAAAAAGCAGGACAAATCCAATCCGGCCAATTACTGCCCCATCAGTCTACTCTCAATCATCAGCAAAGTGATGGATGGTGTCGTCGACAGTGCTATCAAGCGGCACTTACTCACCAATAACCTGCTCACTGATGCTCAGTTTGGGTTCCGCCAGGACCATTCGGCTCCATACCTCATTACAGCCTTGGTTCGAACATGGACAAAAGAGCTGAATTCCAGAGGTGAGGTGAGAGTGACTGCCCTTGAAATCAAGGCAGCATTTGACCGAGTGTGGCACCAAGGAGCCCTAGTAAAATTGAAGTCAATGGGTATCAGGGGGAAAACTCTCCAGTGGCTGGAGTCATACCTAGCACAAAGGAAGATGGTAGTGGTTGTTGGAGGCCAATCATCTCAGCCCCAGGACATTGCTGCAGGAGTTCCTCAGGGCAGTGTCCTAGGCCCAACCATCTTCAGCTGCTTCATCATTTACCTTCCCTCCATCATAAGGTCAGAAATGGGGATGTTCGCTGATGATTGCACAGTGTTCAGTTCCATTCGCAACCCCTCAGATAATGAAGCAGCCCGAGCCCGCATGCAGCAAGACCTGGACAACATCCAGGCTTGGGCTAATAAGTGGCAAGTAACATTCGTGCCAGACAAATGCCAGGCAATGACCATCTCCAACAAGAGAGTCTAACCACCTCCCCTTGACATTCAACGGCATTACCATCGCCGAATCCCCCACCATCAACATCCTGGGGGTCACCATTGACCAGAAACTTAACTGGATCAGCCACATAAAAACTGTGGCTGCAAGAGCAGGTCAGAGGCTGGGTATTCTAAGAACATAAGAACATAAGAAATAGGAGCAGGAGTAGGCCAATCGGCCCCTCGAGCCTGCTCCGCCATTCCATAAGATCATGGCTGATCTGGTCCTAACCTCAAATCTAAAATCATGTCCAATTTCCTGCCCGCTCCCCGTAACCCCTAATTCCCTTTACTTCTAGGAAACTGTCTATTTCTGTTTTAAATTTATTTAATGATGTATTCTGCAGCGAGTGGCTCACCTCCTGACTCCCTAAAGCATTTCCACCATCTACAAGGCACAAGTCAGGAGTGTGATGGAATACTCTCCACTTGCCTGGGTGAGTGCAGCTCCAACAACACTCATGAAGCTCGACGCCATCCAGGACAAAGCAGCCCGCTTGATTGGCACCCCATCCACCACCCTAAACATTCACTCCCTTCACCAGCGGCGCACAGTGGCTGCAGTGTGTACCATCTACAGGATGCACTGCAGCAACTCGCCAAGGCTTCTTCAACAGCACCTCCCAAACCCATGACCTCTATCACCTAGAAGGACAAGGGCAGCAGGCACATGGGAACAACACCAGCTGCACGTTCCCCTCGAAGTCACACACCATCCCGACTTGGAAATATATCGCCGTTCCTTCATCGTTGCTGGGTCAAAATCCTGGAACTCCCTTCCTAACAGCACTGTGGGAGAACCGTCACCACACGGACTGCAGCGGTTCAAGAAGGCGGCTCACCACCACCTTCTCAAGGGCAATTAGGGATGAGCAATAAATGCCGGCCTCGCCAGCGACGCCCACATCCCATGAACTAATAAAAAAATGGTGATTGCCTGTTTTTAACAATACGATGGTTAGTTCGCTTTTTGATTTTACTGTCTACAGTTTATAACGGGCAAATTGTGTTAACGTCAACACATCACAACAAATTGTATCATAATCACCAGGCTACTGTACACTTAAATCCCGCTAACTTATTCCTCCCCCGTCCCAACTGCTAATGTCCTCCTCGGCTCCCTGTGTAAGGGCCCTGACCTGTTTTTTTTTAAATTATTTATTTTGGACTCTAGGCCTTGTTCCTGGCCTGAATTCCACCAGATCGGCCCCTTACACAGGACATTGAGGGGTGTAATTGCCAGGTTTAGGGAGGGCCTTTTTTCGATCCCCTCTCCCCCTCTTCAGCAGATCGGCCCACTTTCGCCCATCTGAAGGCTAGTACACCTCAACTCGCTCAAACTTACTGGGCTGCACAACGGCTCCCAAAAGAGCCAATGGAGTGGGAACTACCGGCACAACTGGGTCGCCACTGTTTTCCAGAGGGCTCCACTGGTCTCTTGCTGGTTAAAGTGGGAGACTGATAGAATCCCCAAGGAATTTCAGCCCCATTCAAACAGACAAGTCCGACACATGCAACTTACTTTGCTGACTATATTTGTCAACATCCATATATGGCAGCTTGCCTATAAACCAGATTGGGTTTATTCACATCCCTCTTCATTGCAGACCGTTGCACTTTCCTTCTGGCCGCAAAAAGTTTAACTCTCATTGGACACATTTTCCATGCCATACATGGTATGATGCTCATGTTCTCATTTTGAACGTTGAATTCTCCTCACTGAACTTTACTGGGGGGCGGGGGGTGGAATTGTAACTTTGGGCGATGGTGTAAAATTGGAGATATCGAATTGGCTGCCAATTATACACCCTGCCCAATTCTCCCTGCCATTTACTCAGTGTCCTGACCAACATTTATCCCTCAACCAACATCAGTAAAACAGATTATCTGGTCATTTATCACATTGCTGTTTGTGGGACCTTGCTGTGCGTAAATTGGATGCCGTGTTTGCTACTTTACAACAGTGGTTACACTTCAAAAGTACTTAAAAGTGCTGTGGGATGTCCTGAGGTCATGAAAGGCACTATATAAATGCAGGCCTTTCTTTTTTATAAAAGGCTAATTCAATATCGCCCGTTTCGTTAAAGCATTACACAAGTACTTGTTGGGTTTCCCAGACCTGAGTCACTGACAATCCCTTTTCAAATCAAAGAGGATGTTCCTTTACAATACAGGCACTGAGTGCTTGTGCTCCTGTTCTTGAAGCTGAATTATGAATATTGCTAATGTTCTCAAAACCATTTGTTGGTTGTAGCGTATCCTCTCATTTTTTAAAGATCTAAATATTATGTACCTTTAAATCATTGTACAGATGATTAAAAATCAGCCGCCTAGTTGATACATATTATTTTGATTACTCTGCAGGTCTGCCTGTGGAATGAGATAGTTATGCAAGGGACTGTGCTGTGCAATATAAATAATTAATATCAGCCCAGCGGGTGATTAAAGGGGCAAAATGCTGCTGCTGACTGCATTCAGTCATGGACCAGCTTCTCCCGACTAATGTCACTGATTTTTCCATAGTTAATTTGCCCCTGGGGGAGAGTCTGTTGTTTTATTTTTCAACCTGCTTTAGTACTGACACGGTTCTCACTGGAACAATGACTCACTGTAGCTGATTGCCCTGCTACATTCTGTGCTTCAAAGCACTGGGGTTCATTTCTATAGGGATAGAATTGAAAAGCTGAGAAGTTATGTTAAACTTGTATAGAATCTTGGTCAGACTGCATTCAGAGTACTGTGCACAGTTCTGGTCTCCGTATTCCAAAAAGAATATAGAGGCACCGGAGAAGGTGCAAAAAAGATTGACAAGGATGATACCAGAACTGAGAGAAAATCTATAAGGAAACTATGAGGAAAGATTCAACAGTCTGGGGCCCTTTTCTATAGAAAAGAGAAGGCTGAGGGCTGACCTGATAGAGGTCATTAAGATAATGAAAGGGTTTGATAGAGTAGATGAGGAGAAGATGTTTCCACTTGTGGGGGAGTCCAAAACTAGCAGCCATAAATATAAGATAGTCGCTAATAAATCCAATAGGGAATTCAGCAGAAACTTCTTTACCCAGAGTGTGGCTAGAATGTGGAACTTGCTATCACAAGGATTGTTGAGGTAACTAGCATAGATGCATTTAAGGGGAAGCTAGATAAGTACATGAGGGAGAAAGGAATATAAGATTATGCAAATAGGGTGAGATGAAGCTGGGTGGGAGGAAGCTCGTCTGGAGTATAACCTCCGGCACAGACCGGTTGGGCCGAATGGCCTGTTTCTGTGCCATATATTCTATGTAATTCAATGTAGTTTGAAGAACTGAGTGCAGTGGTGGTTGGGGAGAGAGGTAACACTGGATAGCAATCAGGAGCCAGAACCTTGCCCCGAGATCGGTGAGGCCAACTGTAGTGCCCCTACCGCCAGTCCAGCTGAGATCAGGCAACGCCAGCATGGACTGGGGACTGAACCTGGCTCAGTGGGTAGCACTCTTCCCTCTGAGTCATGAAGGCTGTAGGTTCAAGTCCCACTCCAGAAACTTGAGCCCATAATCCAGGCTGACACTCCAGCGCAGTACTGAGGGAATGAGATGTTAAACTGAGGCCCATGTGCGCTCTCAGGTGGACGTAAAAGGCACTATTTCGAAGATAAGCAGGTGAGTTCTCCCTGGTATCCTGGCCAACATTTATCCCTCAACCAATATCACTAAAAAACAGATTATCTGGTCATTATCAGATTGCTATTTGTGGGACTTTGCTGTGTGCAAATTGGCTGCTACGTTTCTTACATTACAACAGTGTCTACACTTCAAAAGTACTTTATTGGCTGTAAAGCTCTTTGGGAGGTCATGAAAGGCGCTATAGAAATGCAAGTCTTTCTTTCATTCCGGTTTGTTTAGGGCTCAGTAGCATACCGATGGATTGTGGGTAATACTCCTTGTTTGTGCCAACTGCGGCCATTGGGTGACATTGCCTTATGTTATATAGAATATTAACATGTGCCATTCAGTGAGGTGGTCATTATCAGCTCCTCATAGCCCATCCAATCCCCCCCAATAACCGTCCCATTACCCAACCTCTCTGTATTGCCCTATAAATTCCCTGCTTCCGATAGAATAGAGTGTTCCCCATCTATCACCTCATCCTAAATATGCCCACTAACATCCTGGGCCTGCCAAAACCTGATTTACTGCCAGTGATTCCTCCCCTTTCATGAATGATGACTTGGCTGCGCATTCCACCATGCCACCCACCCTAACCTCTGTAGAAGTGATCCTGCACTCATTCCCAAGTCCCCTCTTAGTCTGTTCCCTTACTTCTCAAGTACTTGCTCCACGTTCGGCCACCTCACTGTCTACCGTCCCACCTGCCTCGCCTTTCAAGGCTGTCATCATCCACTGCCCCCCCCTACTCTCTTCATTTAGCCTTTGCACTGAGCAATTTCTCATCATCAGCAATTTCAACCAGCATGGTGGCCCCTTGTTTCCAATTGTCATTAGCAACGGTTGCATAGGGTAACCTTTGTCTCCAAGTATCCTCCTGGATACTTGCCTATTTGGATGAAACAGTGCAAAGATGGTGGACTGCCTGACGGTCAATGCACTGTGGCAGCTGCCAGGATAGCAAGCATTAACATAGAATCATAGAATCATAGAAGTTACAACATGGAAACAGGCCCTTCGGCCCAACATGTCCATGTCACCCAGTTTATATCACTAAGCTAGTCCCAATTGCCTGCACTTGGCCCATATCCCTCTATACCCATCTTACCCATGTAACTGTCCAAATGCTTTTTAAAAGACAAAATTGTACCCGCCTCTACTACTGCCTCTGGCAGCTCGTTCCAGACACTCACCACCCTTTGAGTGAAAAAATTGCCCCTCTGGACCCTTCTGTATCTCTCCCCTCTCACCTTAAATCTATGCCCCCTCGTTATAGACTCCCCTACCTTTGGGAAAAGATTTTGACTATCTACCTTATCTATGCCCCTCATTATTTTAACCTCTTAACCTCTTACTCTCCAGGGAAAAAAGTCCCAGTCTGTCTGACCTCTCCCTATAAGTCAAACCATCAAGTCCCGGTAGCATCCGAGTAAATCTTTTCTGCACTCTTTGTAGTTTAATAATATCCTTTCTATAATAGGGTGACCAGAACTGTACACAGTACTCCAAGTGTGGCCTCACCAATGCCCTGTACAACTTCAACAAGACATCCCAACTCCTGCATTCAATGTTCTGACCAATGAAACCAAGCATGCCGAATGCCTTCTTCACCACCCTATCCACCTGTGACTTCACTTTCAAGGAGCTATGAACCTGTACTCCTAGATCTCTTTGTTCTATAACTCTCCCCAACGCCCTACCATTAACGGAGTAGGTCCTGGCCCGATTCGATCTACCAAAATGCATCACCTCACATTTATCTAAATTAAACTCCATCTGCCATTCATCGGCCCAATTTATCAAGATCCCGTTGCAATCCTAGATAACCAATCTTGGTGTCATCTGCAAACTTACTAACCATGCCTCCTAAATTCTCATCCAAATCATTAATATAAATAACAAATAACAGCGGACCCAGCACCGATCCCTGAGGCACACCGCTGGACACAGGCATCCAGTTTGAAAAACAACCCTCTACAACCACCCTCTGTCTTCTGTCGTCAAGCCAATTTTGTGTCCAATTGGCTACCTCACCTTGGATCCCATGAGATTTAACCTTATGTAACAACCTACCATGCGGTACCTTGTCAAAGGCTTTGCTGAAGTCCATGTAGACCACGTCTACTGCACAGCCCTCATCTATCTTCTTGGTTACATGCAGGATCCAATGTTGCTGTTCGCAAACCAGCTGACCATTGACGGATTAGTAACCTTTTGTGTTGATGTAATTCACAGGATTCATATGTGGAGCACACATGGCCATGTGGGTGTCATATGTGACACCCTGCACTTTGGGGAAGCCAGCTACTCTTTTCTATAAGACTGAATGGCCCTGTTGTGATGCTGAAGTCTTTCTGAAGCTGATGAACTTGGGAAACAAGGCATGTGTTACCTGCTTGAGCCGTGCATGCACAACAGATTGAGTGATGTTGGAAATGTCTCCTGTAGCAGCCTGGAATGAACTGGTGGTAAAAAAAATGAAGGCAGTGGTGACTTTGACCGCGACTATGGTGGAGCTGCAGTCAGGTTCCAACATGTGGCATAACTCATTCAGACTTTCCCTGTTGAAGTGCAACCACCTTAAGTTGTGCTCCAGGCTCCATTGGAAGTAGGAGGGTTGGGGGCTGTCAGCTCTTGATGGTAGGTACCAGTGGGAGGGACTCACCCATATCCTGTACCATGGCAGGCGGAGGCCTACTTTACATTGGAAAGTCAGGGCCCAATGAGGTCACCAGCCCCCTGGGCCTGCTCCGCCATTCAATTAGATCGCGGCTGATCTGTATCTCAACTCTATTTACCTGCCTTAGCTCCATATCCCTTGATACCCTTACCCAACAAAAATCTATCAATTTCAGTCTTGAAAGCTCAAATTGTCCCAGCACCCACAGCCTTTTGGGGTATAGAATTCCACATTTCCACTACCCTTTGTGTGAAAAAGTGCTTCCTGATTTCCCTCCTAAATGGCCTAACTCTAATTTGAAGATTGTGACTTCTTGTTCTGGATTCCTTCACCAGAGATAATAGTTTCTCTGCTTCAACTCTGTCAAATCCTTTTATCATTTTAAACACCTTGATCAGATTACCCCTCAACCTTCTATACTTGAGGGAATACAAGCCTAGTCTGTGCAATCTGTCCTCATAATTTAACCCTTTTAGCCCCCGTATCATTCTGCTGAATCTGCACTGCACCGCCTCCAAGGCCAATGTATCCTTCCTGAGGTTTATGCAATCTGTTCTCATAACATAATCCTTCTGAAACCTGGCAATGTGATACTGCCCAGTGCACAAAGTGAAGTTGAGCTGAACGGTCTTCCATTGAGTCATTCTGATATGACTGAACCTGCACAGGGGCTGCAGGCTTGTGGTCTAAATGGAACTGCCTGCATAGCAACAGCACTCTTTTACGCATCACAACAACCTATTATGATTAGACTTGGACTTTACCTTCAGTTAAATTATCCCCATAGCAATGGATCGCCATACTTGGTAAGGTGGCTGATTATCCATGGGTAAATTGAATCTCCAGCCTACGACCACTCAGTTGTGCCACAGTCAAGTCTTCTTTCAGCTGAGGTATCACATTTTTCTGAAGTATTTTTGGATGCCTACAAGATGTACAATAAATATTTTTTCCCCATAAACTTGTAGTCTTTTTTTAATAATACAAACCGAAAATGCTGGAAACACTCAGCAGGTCAGGCAGCATCTGTGGAGAGAGAAACAGTTGACGTTTCAGGTCGATGATCTTTCATCAGATCTGGAAGATATTAGATATGAACAGCTTTAAAGCAAGTGCAGAGTCAGGGGAAAAGTGGGAGGGGGGCAGGGAAAGAACAAAAGGGAAGGTCTGTGATAGGGTGGAGGGCAGGAGTGATTAAATAACAAAAGGGATGATGGTGCAAGGCAAAAGGGGGTGGTAATCAGACCAGTATAGAAACAAAGCATGGGCCAGAAGAGGTGTTCACCAAGAGTAAACGTTGGTGCTGAAGAACTGTAATGCTCATTAGTGTTTGTACTCAACAACAACTTGCATTTATATAGCACCTTTAACGTAGTAAAAGATAGTCAAACGTCCCAAAATTTGACACTGAGCCAATGAAGGAGATATTAGGACAGATGCTTAAAAGCATGGTCATGATGTGGAGATGCCGGTGATGGACTGGGGTTGACAATTGTAAACAATTTTACAACACCAAGTTATAGTCCAGCAATTTTATTTTAAATTCACAAGCTTTTGGAGGCTTCCTCCTTCGTCAGGTGAACGATTTTCACATCGTTCACCTGACGAAGGAGGAAGCCTCCGAAAGCTTGTGAATTTAAAATAAAATTGCTGGACTATAACTTGGTGTTGTAAAATTGTTTATAAAAGCATGGTCAAAGAGATAGGTTTTAAGGAAGGTCTTAAACATATGCACATGGGATATTTACAGCTATTTCAAAGCTTCAGAGTTTGTGCTTGTGGTCTGAATGATAAAGAGCCAGTTGAGCTCATAGACATGGGGTAAAATATACCAATATATTAAAAGGATGAGAAAAGACCATCATTAAAGCCTGTCTCACCAGCTTTAGTTATCCTTGGGTGTTTCTTATCTTTGTCCCTTCTCTATTGACAATTGTATCTTTCATATATAGTGAAATGCTTTTTTACAAATGTTAATTTGCTTACAAACCTCCCTAAGGAAAGCTGTTTTGGTGTAAGGTCCCTTTTAGGCCCCACATAGACCCAGAGGATGAAAGCACTGCCCAACAAACCAGAAGACCTCAGGTTTGATTCCTGTGGTGCTGGGTTAGCTGATTTAAACTGGGGCACTATTTAGGGTGGTGCGATTGGTCGCAGTGTCCATGCACTAAAGAGGGGGAGTCAGCTAGGGTTCCCAATCCTGATGTATATCTGGTGACTCCAGAAAGTGCAAGTGTATCAGTGTTGGATGAGAATACAATGAAGAATGACCGCTTGGTACTGGTGGACTGTCAACATCCACTGAACCATCATTCAGAGGTGGGAGGAGGACCAGGGGCACTGATTTCATGAAATATTGTCTGGTGGGATGATGTAAATTGTGTTCAGGATTATGGTGTCTGATGTGGTGAAATTCACTAGTTTCAGCTGAATCTTCAGAGTGGATTACTCCTGGCAGTCAGCCGACACAAAAAAACTTCAACAGTGGAGACACCCATTCCGATTCCAATTGATCCAAAAGTCAACAGTATCATCTCTAAGAATGGTCCTTGCTGCAGTCAATGCAGGTACCAGAGTAAAGTGTCAAATCATGAATCTTTATTAAATGGTCGCATGTACCTCTGCATCCAGGTTTAACAAAAGTTTAATCAAATACTGATAAATTTAGTAATAAATGTATTGTGTGGTGTGATAATTTTGTTTTATTCATGCTTGGGATATGGGCATCACTAGCAAAGCCAGCATTTATTGCCCATCCCTAGTTGCCTTTGAGAAGGTGGTGGTGAGCCGCCTTCTTGAACTGCTGCAGCCCGTGTGGTGAAGGTTCTCCCACAGTGCTGTTAGGTAGGGAGTTCCAGGATTTTGACCCAGCGACAATGAAGGAACAGCGATATATGTCCAAGTCAGGATGGTGTGTGATTGGCTGATGTGTAAAGAGTCATTCAGATCAGGGCAGTTCCTAGCCAGTGTTCCTGGCTTTGTGCTGGGTTAGCGCATCTCAGCCAGAACAGTGATTGAGGCGTTACAACTGGCCAGTGTCCCTGGGGTAGGCAGGGAAAAAAATCAATATGATTCCCAGATTCTATGACCCCCCTTGACGGAAAATGTTGTATATACACACACACTATATATGTATACATGTGACTCCGTGTATGCGTATATGTGTGAGAGAGATGGGCCTGGATTTTTACTCCGGGCCATGGAGAGCGGGGAAGGAGAGGGGAGCACTTCTGGCAAGAAACCCGAAAGTATGGGTTTCCCAGATGTCCTGATGATTTTGACGTCAGGACGCCTTTTAAATTTTTTCAGCAGGTTTCCCGCGTGACAGGCAACAGCAACAACAATAATTTGCATTTATATAGCACCTTTAATGTAGTAAAACGTCCCGAAGGAACTTCACAGGAGCGTTATTAAACAAAATTTGACACCGAGCCATATAAGGTGATACTAGGACAGGCGACCAAAAGCTTGGTCAAAGAGTTAGGTTTTAAGAAGCATCTTAAAGGAGGAGAGAGAGGTAGAGATGCGGAGAGGTTTAGGGAGGGAATTCCAGAGCTTAGAGCCTAGGCAGCTAAAGGCACGGCCACCAATGGTGAAGCGATTAAAATTGGGGATGCGCAAGAGGCCAGAATTGGAGGAACGCAGAGATCTCAGAGGGTTGTAGATCTGGAGGAGGTTACAGAGATAGGGAGGGGCGAGGCCATGGAGGGATTTGAAAAGAAGTATGAGAATTTTAAAAATTGAGGCTTTCCCGGACCGGGAGCCAATGTAGGTCAGCGAGCACAGGTATGATGGGTGATCAGAACTTGGTGCAAGTTAGGATAGGGGCAGCAGAGTTTTGGATGAGCTCAAGTTTATGGAGGGTGGATGATGGGAGGCCAACCAGAAGAGCGTTGGAATAGTCCAGTCTAGATGTAACAAAGTCATGACAGGCTACTGCCTGTCGGGCGGGAAAGCAGTTGGGGAGCAGGTGCCAGGTAAGTCTGACAACAGGGGCTTGGGGCTGGACATCGGGGAGGGGGGGTCAGTCATGGGGGGTACAGACATCAGAGGGGGGGAAGGATCATCAGGGGTTAGCACATCATGGGGGGGGATCAGTCATCAGGGGTTCGGACATCGGGGGGGCGTTGGACATCGGACTGGTCGGACATCGGGGGGGGGGGTCAGTCATTGGGGGGGTCAGAGACATTGGGGAGTTGGGCATTGGGGGGTTGGACATCGGGGGGATCATAGACTTTGAGGGGGGTTGGAGGCATGGGGGTGTGCAGCATTGGGAGGGTCAGACATTGGCGGGGTCAGAGGCATTGGGGGGGTCGGAGATCTTGTGGGGGTGGGGCATTGTGGCAGGGGGTGGGGTTGGAGACATTGGGGGGGCCGCAGATAGATCAGGGGGTCGGACTTAGTTGGGGGGGGGGGGGGCGACCGATCGCGGGGGTCCGATCACGGCAGGTGAGCTTGTTGGCCCTGGAGAAAGCACACCTGCTCCTCCTGGCCCACAAGCAGTGCAATAAAGGCACTTACCTGTTGATCCGGGCCTTGTCGCCTCCTCTTACTCAGCGTGAAGCAGAAGGCCCGGGAATCCTGGCCCCCAGGAGTTAAAAATGAAAAAGCTATTAAAATGGAGGCCCGCAGCCTCCTTCAAAGATATTACCGACCAACCCGCAGAGAGCAGGTTGGTCACCCGCCCCTCGACCTGCCTCCGTTAAAACCGGAAGTTAGAGGCAAGTTGGGGTCGGGTTTTACATTTTTACAATTTGTACCATCCCACACGCCCCCGACCCACCCATTGTTGGAGCTAAAATGATCCCCGTGGATCGTGTGTATGGCTATCATGTGAGGTCAGACTGTGATGCCGTATTTAGAGCACTGTGTTCAGATCTGGGCAACATCTCTGGAAGAATATATTGGCCTTGGAGGATGTGCAGCGCAGATTCACCAGAATGATACTGGGGCTAAGAGGGTTAAATTATGAGGACTGGTTGAATAGACTAGGCTTGTATTCCCTCGAGTATAGAAAATTAAGGGGTGATCTAATTGAGGTGTTTAAGATGATTAAAGGATTTGATAGGGTAGATAGAGAGAAACTATTTCCTCTGGTGGGGGGGAATCCAGAACCTTAAAATTAGAGCTAGGCTGTTCAGGGGTGATGTCAGAAAGCATTTCTTCACACAAAGGGGAGTGGAAATCTGGAACTCTCTCCCTCAAAAAACTGTTGAGGCTGGGGGTCAATTGAAAATTTCAAAACCGAGATTGATAGATTTTTATTAGGTAAGGGTATTAAGGGATATGGAACCAAGGTGGGTAAATGGAGTTAAGATACAGATCAGCCATGATCTAATTGAATGGCGGAACAGACTCGAGGGGCTGAATGGCCTATTTCTGTTCTTATGTGATGCCTCCATAATAGAATAGCTTGCCAGCACTCGGTATTTAGATTCAGTCACAAGGAGTGGCCACCTTGATGCAGTACAGGAGCGCCAGTACATGTGGAAATGTAATCACCAACAGTCAGTACCTGAAGAATGCTGGGGAAGAACATTTAGTCATGAACAAAGCAATATTAATCTATCCAATCATTTTAGCTGCTCCCTTGCAGTTCTGTGCTATCAGTTCTCCTTGGCAGGGAATGCAAACATGAATTACAGACTGTTCAATAAACCTGCAAAGGAAACTCATTTTGTTTTTAATAATAAGCCGTGTAACACAGAAGCAAATTTCAACTACATCTGTCAAATAATAGTGCAGCAATTGTGTACGGTCTTGGTCTCCTTACTTAAGGAAGGATATACATACCTTGGAGGCGGTCCAAAGAATGGTTCACTAGATTGATTCCTGGGATGAGAGGGCTGTCTTATGAGGAGACATTGAGTAGAATGGGCCTATACTCTCTGGAGTTTAGAAGAATGAGAGGTGATCTCATTGAAACGTATAAAATTCTTCAAGGGTTTGACAGGGTAGATGCTGACAGGTTGTTTCCCCTGGTTGGAGAGTCTAGAACTAGGGGTCATGGTCTCAAGATAAGGGGTCGGCCATTTAGGACCGAGATGAGGAAAAATTTCTTCACTCAGAGGGTTGTGAATCTTTGGAATTCTCTACCCCAGAGGGCTGTGGATGCTCAGTCGTTGAGTATATTCAAGATTGAGATCGATAGATTTTTGGACACTAAGGGAATCAAGGGATATGGGGATCAGGCAGGAAAGTGGAGGGATTGAGGTAAAAAATCAGCCATGATCTTATTGAATGGCGGAGCAGGTTCGAGGGGTCATGTGGCCTACTCCTGATCCTATTTCTTATGTTCTTAGTAATAAATGCTCAGTTAAGGGGCTGGAGTTCGAATGCACTATGAACAAACAGGATAAAAAACAACATTCCTGTTTCAGCGAGCAGGCATGGGTTATTGCTGTCCTTTTGGGGCTGCCTGAGTTTGAGTGCTTGGGAATACGGCTTTGAATGCCATGCCGTACCCTCTGCTCCTCTACCCCATTTAGACTCTTATTATCCAAGCAGTAAGTGGCCTCCTTATTCTTCCTACCAAAATGTACCACCTCACACTTATCTATATTGAAATTCATTTGCCAATTACACGTCCAATCTGCAAGTTTATTAATGCCTTCTTGTATTTTGCTGTAGTCCTCCACAGTATTAACTATACTCTCCAATTTGGTGTCGTCCTCAAGTTTTGAAATTGTTCTTCCAAATCCCGAGTCTAAATCATTTATGTAAATAGTGAACAGCAGTGGTCCCAGCACGGATCCTTGTGGAACACCACTTGTCGTCTTTTGCCAGTCTGAGTAACTACCTTTAATCCCAACTCTTTGTTTTCTGTTTTGTAGCCAGCTCGCTATCCATTCTGCTACTTGTCCCCTGACTCCACATGCTCTGACCTTAGTCATGAGTCTACTATGTGATACCTTTTCGAAGGCCTTTTGAAAATCCAAATATATTACATCTACTGCATTACCCTTGTCTACCCTTTCTGTTACTTCTTCAAAGAATTCAATAAGGTTGGTCAAGCATGACCTTCCCTTTTGAAATCCGTGCTGACTATTCTTTATTATATTTTCAGTTTCTAGATGTTTTTCTATTACATCTTTCCATTATAAATTCCTATGTCAATCAGCAATAAATTCAAGCATTCATTTTATCTTCCTATCAAGATTTTTCTTTCCCCCAACTGACTGACAGGATGAAAATTGCAAACATACAGTCACAGCTTCTTATCATCATGGATATCTTCAGCGCCATGGCCATGACAGAGTAATCTACCCATCAGTGCTGTCTAGCAATTCCTTTACCCTTTCACAGTAAAAATACCAAGTGCATATTAAAAGCAAAAATGCATGTTTTCCATCACAAAGTGTTGGTATTTTCAAGAATTTGTTGGACATCATAATGGCTGAATCATTGGGCCATACCACAATAGTCGGACATAGCTTAGCCCTTATGTTTCTAACATCACTCATGACATCACCAGGAGACACCAAGGTGAGGCCACATGCTTCTCCTCAAGGAGTGGAGAGAAAAAAGTTCAGCGGACAAGTTGTCTCAGGTCTCTTGTGGACCTCTCAGCAGCATCATTGGCAGAGGCCAGAGAAGTTGCTTGCCCATCTTTTGGCTGGGGAATGGTTTATAGTAGAGGGGAGTGCACCATTTACAAGATAACAATGCATAACATAATTATGCTGCTTTACCTGACTTCCTTACACCTGGGCACTAGTCAGGCAGAGCACACAAAAATGTATTCCGTCTAACATGACCTGAATTCCACCCCCCCCCCCCACCACCACCCTGTATTTGCAGGTTCAGGTTATTGGCTTAGGTCCAACACACCCCTTTGGCAGGGTCCTTGTACCTGGAAAAGAACAGGGAATTGTAATCGCCACTACAGGTCTCTAAGGACTAGAGCAGTGGGAACGGCTGCCAGCATCAGCACTTCTTTCTGGCTGCCGTCCAAAAGCAGAAGAAGCCTCCAGAGCTGATCCATGGCCCATCGTTCTGCTGCTGAAGAAAAACGGACTTATCTTCTTGGGTCCTCTGGTCTTTGTAGCCTGCCTTTCTCTCTGATCAGAGAGAACATAAGAACATAAGAACATAAGAAATTGGAGCAGGAGTAGGCCAATCGGCCCCTCGAGCCTGCTCCGCCATTCAATAAGATCATGGCTGATCTGATCCCAACCACAAATCTAAAGAACACAAGAAGTCGGAGCAGGACCCGGCCACATAGCCCCTGGGCCCTCTCCGCCACCCACAGGGCATTGACCGATCCGAACTCAGCTTCATGTCCAATTTCCTGCCCGCTCCCCATAACCCCTAATTCCCTTTACTTCTAGGAAACTGTCTATTTCTGTTTTAAATTTATCTAATGATGTAGCTTCCACAGCTTCCTGGGGCAGCAAATTCCACAGACCTACCACCCTCTGAGTGAAGAAGTTTCTCCTCATCTCAGTTTTGAAAGAGCAGCCCCTTATTCTAAGATTATGCCCCCTAGTTCTAGTTTCACCCATCTTTGGGAACATCCTTACTGCATCCACCCGATCAAGACCCTTCACAATCTTATATGTTTCAATAAGATCGCCTCTCATTCTTCTGAACTCCAATGAGTAGAGTCCCAATCTACTCAACCTCTCCTCATATGTCCGCCCCCTCATCCCCGGGATTAACCGAGTGAACCTTCTTTGTACTGCCTCGAGAGCAAGTATGTCTTTTCTTAAGTATGGAGACCAAAACTGTATGCAGTATTCCAGGTGCGGTCTCACCAATACCTTATATAACTGCAGCAATACCTCCTTGTTTTTATATTCTATCCCCCTAGCAATAAAAGCCAACATTCCGTTGGCTTTCTTGATCACCTGCTGCACCTGCATACTAACTTTTTGATTTTCTTGCACTAGGACCCCCAGATCCCTTTGTACTGCAGTACTTTCCAGTCTCTCGCCATTAAGGTCAACAACCTCTGGGCCCCTTTAAACTGAGGTGGAAGGGCCACAAATGCCTCTCCTATTTCATTCCTTTCTTTGCCCTTTGCTTATGCCCTGCTTTGGATTGATGGGTTATTTTCTTCCCTCTCCCCCCTCACCCGTCTTTTCCAGTTTTCTCCCCTTATCCTTGTTCCTCTGATGGACTTATACTGAGGTACATTTCTATTGAAACTGCCAGCATGTCAAGGGTTGATTTCTCCCCCTCTTCAGTCTGGGGACACTGAGGTGAACTGAAACACACTATCGCCATCCAACTCAGACTGGGGATTGAAGCTGTGACTTTCTAGATCTGCTTGGTTCAATACTTTAATCCATTCGAGTAACTTGGTGTTTGCATTTAACAATTGTTGAAGCAAGAATTCTTTTTCATATATGTAATATATATATATAATTACCAAGCAGTTTGAATCCACCTGACTTTGATGCTACGTATTACCAGAACCACTGGGAGTGGTGCAGTTGTGAGCTGGTACTTGGACTGGGGGAGCTGGAGGGGTGGTCCGCACCACTGGGGTCTACCTGCCTTTCTTCTGCCACATTCCTGGGCTACGGAAGCCTTCTCTTTTCCTGATGTTCCATGCTTCCCACCACATGTTGTTTAAAATTTATGTATTTTTCCCTAGGCCCGGTATTCAAATTTTTGCAGTCTTGAGTGTTTTACAGACAATATGACTAAAACGATAAGCTTAGGTATTCCTCTTAGCAAAGAAATTCAAAGTGTCTCCTTTAAATGCAATCTCAAATGTCCCGTTTGTGGTTCAGAGGCGTTTATTTGTTTTTAATGTACGCTGTCCCTAGAACAGGACTAGTGACTGAACTTTGTTGAGTCGCACAATCCCAATACCTATTAATCTCCCTCCCTACAATATATATATATATCAACTCAAGCAGGCCATAGATGCAGCCTCAGAAACACATACAGTAACATGTTTGCCGAGGGCTACAAGTAGCCCCCGAGCTGCATTATGGGTACCACTGACAAGTGTACCTGGCTCAGTGGTATCACTCTCACCTTGAATCAGAAAGTTGTGGAAGATTTGAGCATATAATCTAGGCTGACACTCCAGTGCAGTACTGAGGGCATGCGGTCGGAGGTGCCGTCTTTTGGATGAGATGTTAAACCGAAGCCACGTCTGCCCCTCAGGTGAGCGCAAAAGAGCAAGGGAGTTCTCCCTGGTGTCCTGGCCAATATTTATCCCTCGATCCACATCACTAAAACAGATTATCTGATCATTATCACATTGCTGTTTGTGGGACCTTGCTCTGTGCAAATAGGGTGCTGCGTTTCCTACATTACAACAGTGACTACACTGCAAAAGTACTTCATTGACTGTAAAACACTTTGGGACATCCCGAAATCGTGAAAGGCGCTATATAAATGCAAGTCTTTCTTTCTTTCAATGTCCTAGAACCTAAAGGCAAATGAGATCTTTTGAAGATATATACCTCAATAAACAATGGCTTTTTCAATTGCATGTTATCCATTTCTCCACATTTGAACCTACAATCCTACAAACACTTCCATTCCCTATTCTGAAATGGAATGACATAAATATTAATATCACAATATGAGAAACTGCTCCATGTCAAATTGTAAAAGCTCCATTTTGCACCAGAGCAGTCCAGTGCTGCAGTGCATCGAGATGCCAATGGAAATGCAAGTCTTTCGTTCTTCTGTGCTTGATAGGACACGAGTTCAAGCTCCAAGATGCCAGTTCCGCCCAAGGTATTTGAGGAAGTGCTAAACACAAGTGAGACATTTCTTCAGATGAGAGGTTTAATCAGAAGACAAGTAAATATACATACCCACATGCATCTCCTACTGGCTTGCTATAGATGACAAACTTGGAAATAGATCACTAGTCTCTTCTGCTGGGAAATGGCACGGGGTTGGGAGTTGGGGGGGATTAAGAAAGAGGATTGGAAAGAGGTAGAACATTGGGTCTTTGGGAAAGTGTCACTTTGCTCCCATTATTTTGTGCAAGTTGATTAAGTCACATATTACCTTAAATCAAAATTTCTTCTTGGTCTGATATTGTGTGCAGTTTCGGGCACCCTACTTCAGAAGGACACAGCAGCATTGGAGACATTTCAAAGAGGGGTGACAAGGATGATATGAGGATGTAGGGCTCTAAATTATAAGAACTGATTTGCAGAACAGAATGTGTTTTTATTGGAAAAGGCGGGGTGGGGGATTAAAGAAAGAAAGAAACACTTGCATTTATATATCGCCTTTCATGACCTCAGGATGTCCCTAAGTGCTTTACAGCCAATGAAGTGCTTTCTTTTTTGAAGTGTAGTCACTGTTGTAATGTAGGAAATGCGACAGCCAATTTGAGCACAGCAAGGTCCCACAAACAGCAATGTGATAATGAGCAGATAATCTGTTTTTAGATGTTGGTTGGCCCAGAACACCAGAAGAACTCCCCTGCCCTTCTTCGAATAGTGCCATGGGATCTTTTACATCCACCCGAGAGGACAGATGGTTTAACGTCTCATCCGATAGACGGCACCCCTGACAGTGCAGCACTCCCATAGCACTGCACTAAAGTATCAGCCTAAATCTTGTGTTCAAGTCCCTGGAGTGGGACTTGAACCTACAACTTTCGGTACTCAGAGGCAAGAGAGCTACCAATTGAAACATGGCTGAAAGATTCAGGTCTTTAAAATGATCAATGGTTTGGGTAAGCAGGTTGATTGATGTGGATTGTGAGTGGAGAGTTACAGGATACAGGTTCAAAATTAACAAGCCTGAGCCAAGATCACAGTTAGAAGATATTGCTGTGCTCAGAGGAGTGAATCTTCCAGCCAAAACAGTTAGCATTGTATTAACTCCTTGAGAAAAAGGTCTGGATAAATATAGTGTTACAAATGAGATTGATGGTTATAGGGATAGGTAGAGATTGAGATGATCAAATGGTCTTGAGACAAAATGGTTCCTGTACTGCCAGGGCTAGTAGAAGGCTGGGATTCTGTTACAAATTTGGGTTGGCTACAGATATCTTCTTGGATTCAGTGTCGTTGGTCACTCACGTAAGTGGTCTGAGTTCTTACTTTTATAGGAGTTGACTCACACCATTCTATATTTACTTGCTTGATAGCATAATCGTGTTGTGTAACAATAAAAACTTCTTGTGACCATGGTTGGATATTTGTGTATCCTCCTCCTGCTCCTGCTGCACTTCTTGCTGCCCAGGTGGTAGTAAGGGCTGGTTCCTCATGATGGCAAAGGGATGGAGGTTACAGCAGAGGACCACAAATCTGGATACCCGCTCAGTGCTGTGCTGCAAAGCTCCTCCCAAACGGTCCAGGCAGCGGAAGCGTTGCTTGAGCATGCCCATTGTTTCTTTGATGACATTTAAGGTGACGGCACGGCTCTTGTTGTAGGCCAGCTCTGCAGCTGTGCCCAGGTTCCTAACAGGCACATAGGAAGATAGGAACAGGAGTAGGCCATTTAGCCCCTCGGGCCTGTTCCGCTGTTCATTGAGATCATGGCTGATCTGTGACCTAACTCCATATACCCGCCTTAGCCCCATATCCCTTAATACTTTTAGTTAGCAAAAGTCAAAAGGAGTCATGAGCCAAGTCTAAAGAGCATATCTCTTGGCACCCAGTGGCAACCTGTAACCAGACAGCTTGGTTAGAACAAAGGTGGCACAAAGAACTGACGCAGGATAAATGAATCATTGCCAGGAAACCAGACAGAGACCTGCATGATCCATTGCCTGTGGTCGCTAACAAGCTGGACGTTGAGGGACTGGAATCCCTTTCAATTCAGAAAGATAACAGGCTGGTGACATGGAGCACCCAAGGCAATCTGGGTGACCCTGAGCAAGCTTACAGTGAGCACAAAGCCTAATGCTCACTCATCTTGCTTCGCTCTATCCATGGGAAAAGTGATGTAGATGTTGCTCCTGGCATAGAGAGCCTCGGTGACCTCCCTGATACAACGATGGACTTCAACCTGTGAGATGTTGCCGATGTCACCTGCTGCAGCCTGGAAGGAGCCTATTGCATAAACGTTGAGGGCTCTGGTAAACTTGACAGCCACAGACAGTGCTGTCCATGCCCTAGTACGAGGCTCGAATTGTGGCTGCAACCAGGTGACAGCCTCCGCCCTCATCTCCCGGCTTCTCCTCCTCTCCCCTGTCTTTCTTGCTGCTCCCCCAAAAGGCAGTGCTAATGGACCACCTATGGTTGCAGTAAAACTGTTTTGAAGGCGGCCAAAAAGAGTGCAGCAACAGCAAAAAAAACTTCCTCTCGGAAGTTAGCATTAAGTTTGCATTGTCAGAAAACAGGCCAAAAATCACCCAGAAGTCACCCAGCAGCCTCAAGCAACAAACCAACAACTAACCTGTATGTAGTGGAGCAGCTCTTTAAATAGCGCTGCTGAAGGGTCTTTGTGCCTGTTATTGCCACAAGTTCATCACGCGGCAGTTCAGGCAAACCTTATTTAACTATTTTTATCAGCATTTTAAATAGTTCCGACATACACCCAGGTCACCTACAGAGCAGCCCAATCCAATATTTGTGTTAAAAATTATGAGGGGTTTAGATAGAGTAAATAATGAGAAATTGTTTCCATTGGCAGAAGGGTCAGTAACCAGAGAACATATTTAAGATAACTGGCAAAAAGTCCAGCGGGGAGATGAGGAGGTTACTTTTATGCAGCGAGTTGTTATGATCGGGAATGCACTGCCTGAAAGGGCGGTGGAAGCAGATTCAATAGTAACTTTCAAAAATGGAATTGGATAAATACTTGAAAAGGAAAGATTTGCAGGGCCATGGGGAAAGAGTGGGAGAGTGGGATGAATTGAACAGCTCTTTCAAAGAGCCAGAACACGATGGAGTCATTATAATATGTTAATAAGGGTCCTTTCATGAGATTTTGGCAGCGAATTGAAATTAATGCCTACAGCACGGGTTTCCTGGGACTCGGGAAACTCGGCCATAAAACGGAGGCGAGATTGAGCGACACCTCTTGGGGATGGTTAAAGTTCAGGTGTCCCAATATGAATAAAGGCTCAGTGCTCACAGCTGCTTTCTCAGAACCCTCTGGGAGACCGTTTGCTCAGAGATCTTGTGGTGAACAGACGTGTCGGAGAACTTTGGAGGTTTTCAAACAGAGAACATCAGGACGGGGGTGGGGGGGAGGCGCCATGGCTGCTTTAGATTAGACTTCGGATGAGGAAAACAATCATTATCTACGGCAGCAAGGTCGTGCTGTGGAAATAATTGCAGGTGGACAACAGAGAGGTGGACAAAAGAGAGGAGAGCAACAGAGAGGTGGACAACAGCGAGGAGAGCAACAGCGAGGAGAGCAACAGAGAGGAGAGCAACAGAGAGGTGGACAACAGAGAGATGGACAACAGCGAGGAGAGCAACAGCGAGGAGAGCAACAGAGAGGAGAGCAACAGAGAGGTGGACAACAGAGAGATGGACAACAGAGAGGAGAGCAACAGAGAGGAGGGCAACAGAGAGGAGGGCAACAGAGACGAGAGCAACAGAGAGGAGAGCAACAGAGAGGAGAGCAACAGAGAGAGGAGCAACAGAGAGGTGGACAACAGAGAGATGGACAACAGAGAGGAGAGCAACAGCGAGGAGAGCAACAGAGAGGAGAGCAACAGAGAGGTGGACAACAGAGAGATGGACAACAGAGAGGAGAGCAACAGAGAGGAGGGCAACAGAAAGGTGGACAACAGAGACGAGAGCAACAGAGAGGAGAGCAACAGAGAGGAGAGCAACAGAGAGAGGAGCAACAGAGAGGACGAGTTTGCAGGAGGCATTACCCACCTAACAGGGTTTACAGACAGAGGCTCAGCTTACTGACCTCTCTGAAGAGCTGCGCTTTCGGGGGCTCAGATTGTCACATCAGGTGGTCGCAGACATCTGCAGACTCCTAGAGGAAGAGCTGCTCCCTGCTGGACCTGGTGATGCATAAGGCAGGTGATGGTTGGGTTATTTGCCAGCGCGTCCACTAATGTCAACTTCTCCAGCGACGATAATAGCTAGAATGAGCGCACATTCGGATTCGCGACACTGACTGGCTTCCCACAGGCGCAGGGTGCCATCAACTGCACACACGTGGCAATCCGAGGACCACCACATGAACCAGGAATATTCGTCAACCGCAAGGGATTTCATTCCATCAATGTTCAGTTTGTGTGCAACCACAAGAAAAGGTTCATGCAGGTCTGCGCCAGATTCCCAGGGAGCTGCCATGATACTTTCACCCTAAGGCAGTCCAACATCCCCGACCTGTTCATACCTGGAAACAGACTTAAGGGGTGGCTGTTAGGAGATAAAGGATATCCCCTTCAAACCTAGCTGACGACTCCTGTGAGGAACCCCTTCAACGAAGACCAAGAGTGGTACAATAAGAACCATATCGCCACCAGATGTGTCATCAAGCATGCCATCGGCATGCTGAAGGTGCGCTTCAGGTGCCTGGCCAGGTCTGGAGGTGCCCTTCAGTACTCACCAGCGAGGGTCTCTAGGATAATCGTTGTGTGCTGCCTTCTGCACAACATTGCACAGCAGCGATGATTAGAAGTGCAACAGGAACAGGGCACTCATGACTCATCTTGGCACATTTGTATTGTTGGCAAATTTCTGAGAAGTGCAAAAACAATAGGGCAGTAATAGTAGGGGATTTCAACCACCCTAATATTAACTGGGATAGAATCAGTGTAAAAGGTACAGAGGGTGCAGAATTCTTAAAATGCATTCAGGTGAACTTTATTAGCCAGTACGTAGCAAGCCCAACAAGAGAGGGGGCAGTTCTGGACTTAGTTTTAGGGAATGAAGCTGGGCAGGTGGAAGGAGTATCAGTGGGAGAGCATTTTGTGGTAGTGATCATAGTCCAGTTAGATTTAGCATTGTTATGGAAAAGGACAAAGATAGAACAGGAGTAAAAGTTCTCAATTGGGGAGGGGTCAAATTTTACTAAGCTGAGAAGTGATTTAACAAAAGTGGACTGGAAACAGCTACTTGAAGGTAAATCAGTGTCAGAGCAGTGGGAGGCATTCAAGGGGGAGATAGTGAGGGTTCAGAGCGAATATGTTCCCACAAAGAAAAAGGGTGGGACTCCTAAATCTAGAGCCTCAAGAAGCATGTCAAGAAGCATACAGTGTAAGATAAGGCAAAAAAGGGAAGCTTATGTCAGATACCGAGAGCTCAATACTACAGAAAGCCCAGGGGAGTACAGAAAGTGCAGGGGTGAAATTAAAAAGGAAATTAGGAAAGCAAAAAGAGGGCATGAAAGAATACCGGCAAGTAAAATCAAGGAAAACCCAAAGATGTTTTATAAATACATAAAGAGCAAGAGGATAACTAAGGAATGAATAGGGCCTATTAGAGACCAAAAAAGTAACCTATGTGTGGAGGCAGGAGATGTGGGTATGGTTCTTAATGAATAGAGGGGGATGATGCAGACATTGTAGTTAAGGAGGAGGCATGTGAAATATTAGATGGGATAAACATAGTGAGGGAGGAAATATTCAGGGGATTAGCATCTTTGAAAGTAGATAAATCGCCAGGCCCAGATGAAATGTGTGCCAGGATGCAAGGGAGGAAATAATGGAGGCTCTGACCATCATTTTCCAATCCTCTGTGGCTAAAGGTGTGGTGCCAGAGGATTGGAGGACTGCTAACGTTGTACCATTGTTTAAAAAGGGAGAAAGGGATAGACCTAGTAATTACAGGCAAGTCAGCCTTACCTTGGTGGTGGGCAAATTATTGGAAACAATTCTAAGGGACGATATAAATCATCATTTAGGAAGGCACGGATTAATCAAGGACAGTCAACATGGATTTGTTAAGGGAAGGTCGTGTCTGACTAACTTGATTGAAATTTTTTGAGGAGGTAACAAAGTGGGTCAATGAGGCTAATGTGTTTGATGTGATCTATGTGGATTTTAGCAAGGCTTTTGACAAGGTCCCACATGGCAGACTGGTCAAAAAAGTAAAAGCCCATGGAATCCAAGGGAAAGTGGCAAGATGGATCCAAAATTGGCTCATTGGCAGGAAGCAAAGGGTAATGGTTGACGGGTGTTTTTGTGACCGGAAGGATGTTTCCAGTGGGGCTCCGCAGGGCTCAGTTCTAGGTCCCTTGCTTTTTGTGGTTTATATCAACGATTTAGGCTTATATGTAGGAGGCATGATTAAGAAGTTTGCAGATGATACAAAAATTGGCCATGTGGTTGATAGTGAGGAGGAAAGCTGTAGACTGCAGGAAGATATCAATGGACTGGTCAGGTGGGCAGAAAAGTGGCAAATGGAATTCAATCCGGAAAAGTGTAAGGTAATATATTTGGGGAGAGCAAACAAGGCAAGGGAGCACACAATAAATGGGAGGATACTGAGACATGTAGAGGAAAAGAGAGACCTTGGAGTGCATGTCCACAGATCTTTAAAGGTAGCAGGACAGGTAGATAAGGTGGTTAAGAAGGCGTACGGGATGCTTTCCTTTATAAGCCGAGGCATAGAATATAAGAGCAGGGAGGTTGTACTAGAACTGAATAAAACACTAGTTAGGCCACAGTTAAGGTATTGCGTACAGTTCTGGTCACCACATTACAGGAAAGATGTGATTGCACGAGAGAGGGTACAGAGGAGATTTACATGCATATTACCAGAACTGGAGAATTTTAGCTATGAGGTAAGATTGGATAGGCTGGGGTTGTTTTCTTTGAAACAAAGGAGGTTGAGGGGAGATTTATTTGAGGTGTATAAAATAATGAGGGGCCAAGATCGGAAGGACCTATTTCCCTTCGCAAAGAGGTCAATAAACAGGGGGCATAGATTTAAACTAATTGGTAGAAGGATTAGAGAAGAGCTGATGAGAAATATTTTCACCCAGAGGTGGTGGGGTCTGGAACTCACTGCCTGAGATGGTGGTAGAGGCAGAAACCCTCATCACATTTAAAAAGTATTTGGATATGCACTTGAAATACCGTAACCTACAAGGCTACGGACCAAGTGCTGGAAAGTGGGATTAAGCTGGATAGCTCTTTTTCGGCTGGCACAGGCAAGATGGGCCGAATGGCCTCCTTCTGTGCCATAAATTTCTATGATTCTATGATCATCTGATGATAAATCCAATGAAGAGGAGGAGGATGAGGAAGATGAAGATGGGATACCCAATACTATCCAGCTGATCAGATTGTTGCTCAGGATACCAGGGATGCCTTAATAGCTCAAAGGTTCAGTTAGTCACTCACACTGAACTCAAGTAACCATCGCATGCCCCACGCTCCCCACCCCCCACACAACTGACACAAAGCGACCACCCACCCATTGCACATCCACCATTTGGCCTCAGTCAATTCATGTCTTCACATTCATCATCAACCAATTGAAAAGGCGAGCTGCCACCGGACCAGGCAAGAATGGGCAACACAGGGAAGTGGTGCAAATTAATACATTTTATGTGAGGCCATAACAAAAGGAAACTTAATAACACAACATTTTCTCTTCCTTTCCCTACATGGTGCATCCTCTGTGGATTCAGCAGAATTAGAGGCAGGTGCTGCTCTGATTCCTGCTCTGACTGCTGAGATGCTCTTAGCCGACGACCTCTGGGTTTTGGGGCCCGTGAGGGCCCCGCCAAAGAATGCTCCACCTGCACCTGTGCAGGGGCAGACTCGGCCATCGGGAGAGGGGGCAGCATGCCGGGTACTGGCTGAGGGGTGGGCCAGTACCCGGCATGCTACCCCCTCTCCTGATGGCCGAGGGAGAGAGGTGGGAGAGAGGTGGGACTGCTCTGAGTGGAGTTCCCACTTCCATATTCCCTTTCACCATCATCCCTCTCCTGGGCAAGCGACACATCACTCCCACCCCTCTGCTGGGGAGCAGCTTGGTGCAGATCAGGGGCACCTTGTAAGTCCACAGTCCACAGTTTAGGCAGACATGTTGCCATCCGAAGTCTGCACAGCCTTGGTCATGGCCTGCATAGACTGATTTGAGAGCCGTGCTTGAAGTTCCACTGAGGCGGCCACTCTCTCCATGGCAGATATTCTCGCACTGGCCTGTGACATCTATCCGCAAATGTTCGAGCTGGTCTCTTCCATCCTCTCTGCTAATATGGACAGTGTGCGTGGCACGTCTGCCAGTACCTTGTAAACTGCTGCTGTCCCTCCATGATTCTCCTTTTCATCGATGGCCCCCACGGTTCAGCATCTGTGTCCAGCTGAGTAGAGCTTGGAGAGGAGTGTGCCCTCTGACACGGACTCTCCACAGCTGTCCCTGCCACCAGTGTCTGCTCGTGCTCACTTGTGAACTGTGAATCACCAGCTGAAAACCAAACTAGCTGTCTAACTGGACCCACCGAAGTGCGAGTATCTCGCTAATGCCTGTTAGTATGTCCTGTGACGGTGCACCCTCAGAAGGAATCATGTCCTCTGAGGAATCGTCGTCTGGAAAGTGGACAGACTGCTGCGACTGCTGCTCTACACTGGAAGGCCCTGGAGGAGAGAAGAGACGGATATGAATTAGTACTGGAAATGTAGCAATGTTGCCACGCAGCATAATTACGCTTATCATATTTCCCTTGTGGCTGAAATCAAGTCAACATGACTAAGTCTTGTATGAAATGTGGGTCAGAGATATTTAATTCTGTCACGAGGCAGCTGCAAAGTCCCAGTCTCTCCATCTCCGATGTCAAGGACGCAGATTTTTTTTTATTCGTTCATGGGATGTGGGCGTCGCTGGCGAGGCCGGCATTTATTGCCCATCCCTAATTGCCCTTGAGAAGGTGGTGGTGAGCCGCCTTCTTGAACCGCTGCAGTCCGTGTGGTGAAGGTTCTCCCACAGTGCTGTTAGGAAGGGAGTTCCAGGATTTTGACCCAGCAACGATGAAGGAACGGCAATATATTTCCAAGTCGGGATGGTGTGTGACTTGGAGGGGAACGTGCAGGTGGTGTTGTTCCCATGTGCCTGCTGCCCTTGTCCTTCTAGGTGGTAGAGGTCGCGGGTTTGGGAGGTGCTGCCGAAGAAGCCTTGGCGAGTTGCTGCAGTGCATCCTGTGGATGGTGCACACTGCAGCCACAGTGCACCGGTGGTGAAGGGAGTGAATGTTTAGGGTGGTGGATGGGGTGCCAATCAAGCGGGCTGCTTTGTCCTGGATGGTGTCGAGCTTCTTGAGTGTTGTTGGAGCTGCACTCATCCAGGCAAGTGGAGAGTATTCCATCACACTCCTGATTTGTGCCTTGTAGATGGTGGAAAGGTTTTGGGGAGTCAGGAAGTGAGTCACTCGCCGCAGAATACCCAGCCTCTGACCTGCTCTTGTAGCCACAGTATTTATATGGCTGGTCCAGATATGCCACTGATCTCCATGGGTTCTTCCTCTGCAGCTGTCAGCTGCACAATCTGTGACAGGCCGCCTCCTGTCCTCTCCCTCTCTTTTCTGTTTTGTTCTCCTCCTGCAATGAACAGACCTATGAGTGTCTGTAAGGCATGTGTTCACCCAATGGATGCAGTGCATTCGGTGACGGTGACTATCAGGCAGATGCATTACATTGCATAAGGATTGGGGTGAGTGGCAATGGTGGGTGGATAAATGGGGAGTTGAGAAAATCCATAGAAAATGAACGATGGGTGGTCTTGAAACTTAAGTGGGTGTGAGGAGTGATATGATGGAATAGGCTTGACAAGACAGAGTGGGGGTGTGGGGGTGTTGTACACCACAGGATTTAGGTGAATCTGCAACTGTACTCACTTTTCCTGACCTGGTTAGGTCATTAAAGCACTGGATCAGGATACGGGGCACAGTGCTCCTGCTGCTGACCTCCTCAGCCACCTCCAACCAGTCTTCTTGGTGACAGCAGCAGGTTTCTTCCTCCGGTTGCTGGGGAAGATTATCTCCTTCCTGCTCCTCAATGCACCCAGCAGTACATCAAGTAATGCGTCGTTAAATCGGGGCGCAGCATCTGAACGTCCTGAGTCCACGTATCAACTTCCCCGTCTCTTTGCACAAACTCCTAGCGCCCCCAAGTTCTATCTTTGAATTGGCCCTTTAAATCGTCAAGTTGAGATCACGACACGTGGGTGTGTGTCATGCCCACTGTCGCGCATTGGAGACAGGAAGCCCGCAATTAAAATTATAATTAGGCAGCCATGTTGAAATCGGACATTCTGACACGCCGAAACTTCACCCGGATTTTGTGCCCGCTATCGCCCCTCCCCCCTGCCCCCCACCCTCAGAACCCACCTCTGCATTATTATTGGGCCCAATGTGCCTTTGTTATTGGAAGTTACTGATTGGATACCAAAAGAGAATATATCTGTCGGGTGTACAGCTAAAATGTAAAGATTAGATTGAAACCAAAACATTCATCATGGATGCATGGGTTGTTAAATAAGCTCCTTTCTTCTGAAAGGAAATCAGATCTGTGCTTGTGTTTTCAAATCCGGATATTGAAAGCTACTAAAATAGAACTTGATGCTAAGGCTGGCGATGATATTTGTCTTGGCTTAGAGTTGACTTTGGAGGTCTTATAACTGCATATTTAATAGAGTTCACTGTATCTGAGTAGGAAGATGGAGCCTGGAAATCTCGTAACTCATACAACATACATAAAGGTCAAGCACTTAAGTTTAAGGGTTGATAGTCACTCAGAAAATTAAGTCCAAAAGCTTTGTGACTGATATCGTTTTAAAATGACATCAATATTCATTTTCATTTGCTAATCGTGCAATATGTGGTGAAGTATGGTTGGTTCAGTGGGTGTTTTGCATTTTTTCCCTGTAAGGACAACTTAATACAAAGGAATCAGATGTGGCACTGGAGTGCATTAACCTTTACCGTAGTTTATGTACATGAGGCAAAGTTCTCAAACTTTTTCGTGGTAGATTGATGACTTGTATTCAGAAACCTTGGCCAAAATTGGAAACAAAGGTATATTCAGTGGCATGAGTGGTAACTGGATGGCGTCATTATGTCTTTCCCTGCATCTGCCCCAACTTGAGGTAAAATCAACAGAAATATGCAAACACACATGTTGAAAATGCCGATCATACTTCAGGTACTTTATCGGTGCAGCACAACTTGCCACTGTGATCAACAAGGCCCACCTTGGGTGGAGTTTTCAGAAAAGGTTGTTTAGTCTGATTGAAAATTCCCCAATATGATGACAATGGTCTAGAAATTGGTTGACGCCACGCCCGATTTCCAGGTGTAAGAAGTGTCCAATGTGGTGGGCGGAGGGGGCGGCGGCAGCGTGCGCACATTCCGTGCTGGAAGTGCGTCACCCGCCATATTGGTAAAGGCAGAAAAATAGGTGTCCAGGGCCTGTGCCTGAAGTAGGTGTTAGGCTCTTAGCATATGCAAATAAGGGACCTAACGCCTGTTTGAAGCCACCATTGCAAAACTGAGCTGCCTTGAATGCAACCGGTGCTGGGCTGGCAGCATTCAGGAAAACATGGTTGACATGCGGCCTAACCAGCGGCCATTAAAGGACCGCAGGAGGTCACCAGAAGAAAAGTAAGTATGTTAAAAAATACTTACCTGCTCCTCCCGGCTCTACTGCAGTGCCTAAACCGTTGCTGTCTCCCACCTGGCCCCCTCCCGATCACCTTCTCCCTCCCAATCACTTTCAGCCCTCTCCCAACCTCCCCCTCCTTCTCGATTGCCCCCCTCATTCCCGATCGCATCCCACCCGTCCTGATCTCCTCTCCCAACTCGATCACCTCCCCCCAACTCCCAATTGCCCCTCCCTCCCACACGTCCCGCACCCTCCCAATCTCCCCCCCCGACTCGATCACCTCCCCCCCCACTCCCAATCACCCCTCCCTCCCACACATCCCGCTCCCTCCCGATTGTTCCCCCTCCTCCCCAATCGCCTCTCCCAACCCCGTCTCAGGACCTGCCTGACTGCCGCTGCCTGCGACACAGCAATTCAATGCCAATTCACCAGCGAGCTGTCTGGGAATACCCTGCATGCATCCGCAGTTCACCGGTATCATTGAAATGAGGCCCGAGGCCCAATATCGGGTGTGCCGCAGGCGTAACCATTACGACACAGGGATTGATCCCAGCGTCCAGTTTCTAGGCCTATATCTCTTTAACTGATATTTTATGAGGCAGGTAAGTTCTTAAAACTACAATACATCTAATTGTCCATCTCTAGCAGTCTGCTCCTCTCTCTTATGTTCTTATGTTCTAATGTTCAGCCTCCAACATTTGATAAATGCAAAAAGCTGGGGAAAAATAACCGAGTATTTGAATAGTCAAACTGTGGGTGGAGTTTAATAAAAGCCAACAGTGCTTACTGCTGACAATTCCAGTGTTGGGTAGTAAAGACCAGTTCACATCACTGGATCTGCTAAAGAGGATTAAAACCTGTCCTCCTCACAGTGTGAATGGCTACGCCATCATTCTTGGGCCTCAGTCTGATCTGCCAGAAATCCAGTTTGTTTGAAACTGGATTGAAAATGGGAATGACATAGGAATTGCTAGAGAAAAAAGACCATGGTCCTTCTAGCTCTACCATCCTGGTAGTTGCATGATACGATGATATTGGAGCTGTTGACTATTCATAGCAATCAATCTCCATCAATTAGTCGATGTTAGTACCAGTATTTTCACGCATTTGTATAGCAGAGTAGTAGGTTTCTGTCATATAATAATAGCTCTCTGTCTTTTCTGGTTTCTAAGACGGCCATTGAATGGACACAGATTGAGATATGTGCACCTAAATGGCCTCTTGTGCATCCCTGATTTCCTTCGCTCCACCATTGGCAGTCATGCCCTAAATCTCTCCACCTCTCTACCTCTCTCTCCTTTAAGACATTCCTTAAAACTTACCTCTTTGACCAATCATTTGGTCACCTGTCTGAATATATCCTTATATGGCTTGGTGTCAAATTATGTCTGATTACACTCCTTTGAAGAGCCTTGGGGCGTTTTACTACATTAAAGGCCTACATAAATGCAAGTTGTTGTATACATGATGATGTTGGGTATCTTATGAATATGCTGGTGGTTTAATGCTCAGAAGGTCAATGAAAATGCACACACCAACTAACCAAACTCAACATGTGACTCAATCTGCTGTGCTTAGAATATTTGGGAAAGATCTGTGGACTGCACAGTCAACAGAGAGGGGACATGATAAATACGGAATTAAATCACGTTCGATGACTTCACTACATAATTCACAAACTCTGTAAGAACACAAGTACAGTGAAGTGATGTTTCTTTTGTGTCTGCAGTCAGTGCACACCTTCTGTTCCTCATCAGATTTCCATTGATCTTAAACCCAATTTATTATGTCATCCAGACTCTTGAGGCAATGAATAGGAGATATAGCATAATGCCATGCAGTCAGTTATGGAAAAAACAATTCAACGCTGAAAATACATTTCTATTGTCTAGGCAGATTGAAGTGCTCTTCAGTACACCCCATAGAAAACTGCCCAAATCCTTGTGGAGTACTGTTTACTGCATTGCAGAATCATAGAATCATACAGCAAAGAAGGAGGATATTCAGCCCATTGTGCCTATGCTCTCTGAAAGAGCCACCAGTTAGTCCCACTCCCCTGCTCTTTCTCCGTAGACCAGGAAATTTTTCCTTTTTTAGGTATATATCCAATTCCCTTTTGAAAGTTACTGTTGAATCTGCTTCCACCACCCTTTCAGGCAGTGCATTCCAGATCTTCAGGGCTATCCAGACCAAATGATATTTAATGGAGGTGTTCAAAATTATGAGGGGTTTTGATCAAATAGACAGGGAGAAACCGTTCCCGCTGGCAGGAGGGTTGGTAATCAGAGGACACAGATTTAAGATAATTGGCAAAAAGGCAGGGGGCAGATGAAGAGAAATTGTTTTGCTTGGTAGCAACTCGCTGATTAGGGTGATAGACTGCCAACGTAGCTGATGTAATCCCAGTTGCTGGGGCAATAAGGTCAAAGCTCATCCAGCTGCACTTCTTCCAAAAGGAGCATTTGGAACTAATCTAAATGCTCAATAACCCTGCAGGTATCCTTCCTTAACAGATAAAATTTCTCAAAGATCACCAGACGAGTGAGGCAAGGTGTATTGTGTCACCGAATATCTATTCTGAATTTCATATGAGAGACAGTCTAGATGACTTAAACAAAATTGGGTTGGAGATCGATGGAAATCTGCTAAGTGTGAGCTGACTGCAGATGCAAAAGAAAGATGACAAGTAAATCGGGAATGTAAATCTAACACATTTGGAATACGTAGTGAAAATAAAATGCTAAGGTAAATCCAAATGTGATCACAATGAAAGAGGGCCTCTGAAAAATTGTACTGCAAATATGGAAACATAGGAAGCAGATAAAATCGTTTTACTTCGGCAATCTAATCTCATCAAAACAGCTGATGCAGTTGGAGAACAGCCATCGCAAAAGAGGCATCTAACAGCAGGAGACAGGATTTCATTCTGGCTTTCCACTGCCTTTGTGGCATTAGTGAGATAGGCGGGGGTGGAAAGTTGGGATGTTGACCTGTAATGTCGGATTTCTGATTCGTTTTTTTTTTAACGTTGATGTGTTTTCTATTGGAAGTGATAGAGGAGATCCAAACCTCCCATGCCAAATATGGGTGGACACTTACAAACAAAGCAAGCAATAATGATGAAAAATGAGATGCCAGCATTCAATGGGTGTCCAGTATTGCTAGGTGATGGGGAATCCAGGCTAAACATTTTTTTGATGTAGTAATCACTTTAATTGACAAAGGGAGGAATGAGGGAAATACCCTAAGTGCACAAAGTCAATTCTTTAGTGTAGGCAGCCAGATTGGAAATAATGGCAATGCTGCCTGACCCTTTAGGCACTCGGAGCGGACCTAGGAGAGAGCGCGGGACTCGGAGACTACTAAAGGCCCAGGCTCGAGGGCCTACCCGCACTCGGAGCGGACCTAGGAGAGAGCGCGGGACTCGGAGACTACTAAAGGCCCAGGCTCGAGGGCCTACCCGCACTCGGAGCGGAGCTACAGGCGGGAGTGGACCTAGGAGAGAGCGCGGGACTCGGAGACTACTAAAGGCCCAGGCTCGAGGGCCTACCCGCACTCGGAGCGGACCTAGGAGAGAGCGCGGGACTCGGAGACTACTAAAGGCCCAGGCTCGAGGGCCTACCCGCACTCGGAGCGGACCTAGGAGAGAGCGCGGGACTCGGAGACTACTAAAGGCCCAGGCTCGAGGGCCTACCTGCAGAGAGGCAATCGGTGAAAAAAACAAGGATTGAGGTCACAGGACAGCGGGTAGGTAATTGGCGAGTCGATAAAGGGAGCAGCGGAGGCCTGAGGTGAGTAATTAAACTCACCTACGTGAGTCTTTTTCCCCAGCGGGGAAGGAGCTTCGCGGCTTTTTCAAAGGCAGGGGGCGGGGCCAATTCATTGGTACCCGTATATAGGTGGAGCGGTTGCTAAACCCGAGACACTACACTAGTAGTGACTCCCACCCTCCCACCTCCTCTAACCTTTTGGGGGGTAGAGGGAATTTAAAGGGTAGGTTCGTTTTTATATTTTGTTTTCAGGGACTTAACTCCTGGACCTAAGATAAATAAGCAAAAAGTAATCCAAAGTGGGACGTCACCAAGGAAGAGGTAAGTGATTGGTTGGTGAGTATTTTCCTGCTGAATTTGTCTAAGGTTCGAGTTTGTGGATTCTCGGGTCTCTGTTGTGTAGTGGGGGACTGCTGTTCAGCAAGGGCCCTTGAGTATACCTTTTAATTGAAGTGAAATTGGTGGGATTCATTTAATTTGAATTAATTAGTTAAAGGGTAAGTCATGTCAGGACAGCCCAGCCCCGTGTTATGCTCTTCCTGCTCTATGTGGGAAATCAGGGACCCTTCCGGTGTCCCTGACGACCATGTGTGCGGGAAATGTATCCAGCTGCAGCTACTGACAAACCGCATTGCGGCACTGGAGCTGCGGATGGATTCATTAAGGAGCATTCGCGATGCTGAGAACGTCGTGGAGAGCACGTTTAGTGAGATGGTCACACCGCAGGTAAAGGTTGTACAGGCAGGAAGTAAGTGGGTGACCTCCAGGCAGAGTAAGAGGAGCAGGCAGGCAGTGCAGGGGTCCTCTGTGGCTGTCCCCCTCTCAAACAAATATACCGCTTTGGATATTGTTGAGGGGGATGACTTATCAGGGGAAGGCAGCAGCAGCCAACTTCCTGGCACCAGGGGTAGCTCTGCTGCACAGGCTGGGAGGAAAAAGAGTGGAAGAGCTATAGTGGTAGGGGATTCTATAGTAAGGGGAACAGACAGGCGTTTCTGTGGCCGTAAACGTGACTCCAGGTTGGTTTGTTGCCTCCCTGGTCATGGACGTCACTGAGCGGCTTCAGGGCATTCTCAAGGGGGAGGGTGAGCAGGCAGAGGTCGTGGTCCACATTGGGACCAACGACATAGGTAGGAAGGGAGATGAGGTCCTGCATCAAGAATTTAGGGAGCTAGGTAGCAGATTAAAGAGCAGGACCTCAAAGGTTGTAATCTCTGGATTACTCACAGTGCCACGGGCTAGTGAGTATAGAAATAGGAGGATAGAACAGATGAATGCGTGGCTAAAGAGTTGGTGCAGGAGGGAGGGTTTCAGTTTCCTGAATCACTGGGCCTGCTTCTGGGGAAGGTGGGACTTGTACAAGTCGGACGGGTTGCATCTGAACCAGAGCGGGACAAATATCCTTGCGGGGAGGTTTGCTAGCACTGTTGGGGGGGGTTTAAACTAACTTGGCAAGGGGGTGGGATACAGAGTGGAGCTACAATAGGGGGTGATGTGCAGCCAAATATTGAGAAAAAAACAAGTCAGCTTGGAAGACAGGGCAAATATGTAAGAGCAAGGCTGGATGGCATCTATTTTAATGCAAGGAGTCTTGCAAATAAGGTGGATGAACTGAAGGTGTTGATAAACACATGGGAGTATGATATTGTTGCTGTCACAGAGACATGGTTGAGGGAGGGGCAAGACTGGCAGCTCAATATTCCGGGGTACAGAATCTTCAGGCGAGACAGAGGGGGAGGTATAAGAGGAGGGGGGGTCGCAATATTAATTAAAGAATCAATTACTGCCATAAGGAGGGATGATATATTAGCAGGTTCCTCAAATGAGGCCATATGGGTGGAGCTTAAAAACAAAAAGGGGGCAAGCACTTTGATGGGAGTGTACTATAGACCCCCAAACAGTCAGGGGGAGATAGAGGAACAGATATGCAGACAAATCTCAGAAAATTGTGCAAATAATAGGGTAAGAATAGTGGGGGATTTCAACTTCCCCAATATTAACTGGGATACTCAGAGTGTAAAAGGCTTAGAGGGTACAAAATTCTTAACGTGCATCCAGGAGAGCTTTTTGAGCCAGCATGTAGAAAGTCCTACAAGAGAGGGGGCGGTACTGGACCTAATTCTAGGGAATGTGGCCGGCCAAGTGGAAGAAGTGCTAATAGGTGAGCACTTTGGTGACAGTGACCATAATTCGGTGAGATTTAAGGTGGTCATGGAAAAGGACAGGGAGGGGCCGGAAATAAAGGTTCTAAATTGGGGGAAGGCCGATTTTAATAGGATAAGGCAGGATCTGGCCAAAATGGACTGGGATCAGCTGCTTGTAGGAAAATCCGCATCGGAGCAATGGGAGTCTTTCAGAAGGGAGATTGAGACCATACAATGGCAACATGTTCCCGTAAAGGTCAAGGGTGGTTCCAAGAACTCCAGGGAACCTTGGATGTCAGAGGATATACGAGAATGGATTAGGAAAAAAAGGAGGGCTTTTGGCAGATACAAAAGGCTAAAGACGGAGGAAACCCTAGAGGAGTACAAAAAGTGCAGGGGGATACTTAAAAAAGAAATTAGGAGATCAAGGAGGGGCCATGAAAAAACACTGGCGAGCAAAATAAAGGAAAATCCTAAGATGTTTTATAAGTATATTAAGGGTAAGAGGATAACTAGGGAAAAAATAGGGCCCATTAGGGACAAAAATGGCAATCTGTGTGTGGAGCCGGAAGATGTAGGAGGGGTTCTAAATGAATTTTTTGCATCTGTTTTCACGATGGAGAAGGACGACGTAGACAGAGAAATACGACAGGGGGACTGTGATATACTCGAACATATTAACATCGAGCGGGAGGAGGTATTGGCGGTTTTAGCAGGCCTAAAAATGGATAAATCCCCAGGCCCGGACGAAATGTATCCCAGGCTACTGTGTGAGGCAAAGGAGGAGATTGCGGGGGCTCTAACACATATATTCAGAACCTCTCTGGCCACAGGGGATGTGCCAGAGGACTGGAGAACCGCTAATGTAGTACCATTATTCAAGAAGGGGAGTAGGGAAAAACCGGAGAACTACAGGCCAGTGAGCCTAACATCAGTGGTAGGAAAATTATTGGAAAAAATTCTGAAGGACAAAATTAGTCTCCACTTGGAGAAGCAAGGATTAATCAGGGATAGTCAACATGGCTTTGTCAAGGGAAGATCATGTCTGACTAATTTGATTGAATTTTTTGAGGGGGTGACTAGGCGTGTGGATGAGGGTAACGCAGTGGATGTGGTATACATGGATTTCAGTAAGGCCTTCGATAAAGTCCCCCACAGGAGACTGGTCAAGAAGGTACGAGCCCATGGAGTCCAGGGTGCCTTGGCACTTTGGATACAAAACTGGCTTAGTGGCAGAAGGCAGAGGGTGATGGTCGAAGGTTGTTTTTGTGACTGGAAGCCTGTGGCCAGTGGGGTACCACAGGGATCTGTGCTGGGGCCCTTGCTGTTTGTGGTCTACATTAACGACTTGGATATGAATGTACAAGGTATGATCAGTAAGTTCGCTGATGATACAAAAATTGGTAGGGTGGTAAATAGCGAGGAGGATAGCCTCAGTCTGCAGGACAATATAGATGGGTTGGTCAGATGGGCGGAACAGTGGCAAATGGAATTTAACCCGGAAAAGTGCGAGGTGATGCACTTTGGAGGGACTAACAATGCAAGGGAATACACAATGAATGGGAGGACCCTAGGCAAGACAGAGGGTCAGAGGGATCTTGGTGTGCAAGTTCACAGATCCCTGAAGGCGGCGGAACAGGTAGATAAGGTGGTAAAGAAGGCATATGGGATACTTGCCTTTATTAGCCGAGGCATAGAATATAAGAGCAAGGAGGTTATGATGGAGCTGTATAAAACACTGGTTAGGCCACAGCTGGAGTACTGTGTGCAGTTCTAGTCGCCGCACTACAGGAAGGATGTGATCGCTTTGGAGAGGGTGCAGAGGAGAGTCACCAGGATGTTACCAGGGCTGGAGCGCTTCAGCTATGAAGAGAGACTGGGAAGATTGGGTTTGTTTTCCTTGGAGCAGAGGAGGCTGAGGGGGGACATGATTGAGGTGTACAAAATTATGAGGGGCATAGATAGGATGGATACTAAGGAGCTTTTTCCCTTCGTTGAGGGTTCTATAACAAGGGGGCATAGATTCAAGGTAAAAGGCGGGAGGTTTAGAGGGGATTTGAGAAAGAACTTTTTCACCCATAGGGTGGTTGGAGTCTGGAACTCACTGCCTGAGAGGGTTGTGGAGGCAGGAACCCTCACAACATTCAAGAAGCATTTAGATGAGCACTTGAAATGCCATAGCATACAAGGCTACGGACCAAATGCTGGAATATGGGATTAGATTAGACTGGGCTTGATGGCCGGCGCGGACACGATGGGCCGAAGGGCCTCTATCCGTGCTGTATAACGCTATGACTCTATGACTCTAAGATGCCACAGCCACCCAACTCCTGCTACAGCAGCCATTACCCAGACCTGCTGGCTCCCAAGCTGTTGGATTTTCATAAAAACCCAACTGGTTCACTAATGTCCTTTAGGGGAAGGAAACTTGCTGTCCTTACCCAGTCTGGCCTGCATGTGACTCCAGGCCCACGCCAACATTGTTGACTGTTAACTGCTCTCTGAAGTGGCCTAGCAAGCCACTCAGTTACTACAAACCACTAAAAACCACACAGACTGCAGCGTCTCAAACAGAAAGTCCACCACCACCTTCTGAGGGTATCTAGGAATGGGCAATAGTGAATAGTTGAGGCGAATAGCACAGAAGCATTTAAGGGGAAGCTGGATAAGTTCATGAGGGGGAAAGGAATAGAAGGCAATACTGATAGGGTGAGATGAAATAGGGAGGGGGGAGGTTCATGTGGAGCATAAACACCGGCATAGACCAGTTGGGCCGAATGGCCTGTTTCTGTGCTGTAAAATTCTACGTAATTCTATGTAATAAATGCCGTCCTTACCAGTGACCCGCCTCTCTCCTAATATCGGGACCCTTGTTTGATTGGTTAGTGGCCATCTTACATTGTGAAATGTGAAAATGGCCCTTGAGTGTTGCTGCAAGATGGTGGGATATTTTAATAGAAGGCTTAATACCTCCATTAAGAGAGCAGGCAAGGAGTTTCAATTGAATGCATAAGATCATGGGGACATAGACACAGGCACAGAGATTAAAAACGTATCCTGTGACAACCTTATCTTCCAAGCAGCCAATAAAATTTTATACAAGAAGTAAACAGTATGACCATTAAACTATCTTAATCTGTTGCATGGATGAGGTTGGCTTGCTCTCAGTTTTGTTAATGTGGGGATAAAAGGGTAGATTAGTGACCCAGTGGTGAGCTGCAGAAAGAGGGAGTATGGGCCACAGAATCAGTGTCATAATGATGTAATCCTATCTCTAGCCTACTGGAGTGCGACTCCTCATTCCAATTGTGAGTCAGCCCGATGCCTGATGTATCACCACAAACCAAAACCAAACACGGTTAAAAGGCAAAGCCACATGCACCACATGGGTCACCACGGGCGGGCATTGTCAGTGCTGAGTCTAGACAGGGCACAGGGGAGACTGAACGACCATCATTGTTTCAGTTCGAAGTGGTAGGCAGATATCAACATTCTACAAACTGGTCCACCTGGCTTTAGTATTCTTCTCTCTCTCTCGCTCCCTCATTCTCTTTCTCTCTCTCTCTATATATATCTCTCTCCTTATCTCGCTTCTGTCTCTCTCTCTCTCATCTACAATTGGTTGCCTGCATATCGAGTTGGTTTAGCATGTAGAGCAAATTGCACAGTTGTGGAGGGAACAGGCTTGATTGGCTGAATATCTTTTTTCTCGTTCTGTATATTCACATGTTCTTAAGTTCTCAACTGAGCCACTCTGAGGCAATCAGCTTGTGCTCAGGGAAGATGGAGAAAAATGAAAAAAGATTTCTCCTCCTCCCAAAAAATAACGAATCAGATATCGTCAGTGTTTTATGTAAGGCTCTTATCTGATAGCCAGCCATCAATAACTGCTGACAGCATAACCAGCGTGATCTGTTTTAAGCTTAGAAATTGGTTCACGGTTTCCTGGCCACTACAAGTCCCCCCCACTCCCTCCCCGTCGCCTCACAAATATCGGGGCCACAGAGCACAAAAACAAGCAAGCTCTGCTAAACCTTTATAAAACACTGGTTAGGCTCCAGCTGGAGTATTGTGTTCAATTCTGGGCACCACACTTTAGGAAGGATGTCATAGCCTCGGAAAGGGTGCAGAGGAGATTTACTAGAATGGTACCAGGGATGAGGGGCTTCAGTTATGTGGAGAGACTGGAGAAGCTGGGGTTGTTCTCCTTAGAGCAGAGAAAGTTAAGGGGAAATTTGACAGAGGTGTTCAAAATCATGAAGGGTTTTGATAGAGTAAATAAGGAGAAACTGTTTCCAGTGGCAGAAGGGTCAGTAACCAGAGGATACAGATTTAAGATAATTGGCAAAAGAACCAGAGGCAAGATGAGGTGAAATTTTTTTACGCAGCGAGTTGTAATGATCTAGAATGCAGTGCCTGAAACGATGGAGGAAGCAGATACAATAATAACTTTCAAAAGGGAATTGGATAAATACTTGAAGGTGAAAAATTCCAGGGTTATGGGGAAAGAGCAGAGGAGTGGGACTAATTGGATAGCTCTTTCAAAGAGCTGGCACAGGCACAATGGGCCAAATGGCCTCCTTCTGTGCTGTAAGATTCTATGATTCTGTGATTCCTGACTGATTCTAGACAACAGCACAACACTGAAAGGTACCAGTAATAATGTGGATTATGGGACAACTCAGTGTCTTACACTTGACCTTTAAATTGTGTTTGTATTTGATGTTTCTCTTCACACTGATGTACGCCGTAGGCAGAGAACAAAAATAGCACAGCTCTGAAATTTTGTTCACTTACCCTTTTGGGGCATTTATACAAAACACATTTATGGTTTCGCTATATGTGTCACGTTCAAGAAATCTTCCTCCTCCATCATGTTCCACCTGGTAAAGCTGAATGTCTTGGGGCCATATTCAATTGACAAGGACAAAGATGGCCTCATGTATGGCCCCGAATGTATTGAACAGAGCACAGGAAGAGCTGCACCACTCAAGCATTTGGTGTTGAAGACACGCACACGAGGGTTCAAATCACTGTTGGCGACATTATCGTGACAAATTAACACACTCAGACCAAACTCTTCTTGTTACTATACTCCTGGAGACATCAACCCATTTAAAATAAATGGGTTAGTGCCTCTGTTAAAATGGCAGGAGGAATTTCAGTCCAACTATTTGTCCAGTGACTTCGCTGACAGTCACTTCCACCCTGTAATCAACAAAACGGAATTTAGGCAAGTCAATGAAAGGCTTCAGCAGGGTTCAATTTCCGTATGAAATGGAAGTGAGTGAAAAGCTCCCATTTCTGGACACCTTAACAGGGCAAGCAACGTCTCAAGAAGTGCTTGGCAAAGCCTCCTTTTTGCTTGAGGAGAGAGGACAACCAATGGAGCCAAGGGGCAAACAAGTACAAATACTTGGACTGAAATTCCTCCTGCCACCATTTTAACAGAGGCACTAACCCATTTATTTTAAACATCCTGTCTTGGAAATATATCACCGTTCCTTCATCGCCGCTGGGTCAAAATCCTAGAACTCCCTTCCTAACAGCACTACGGGAGAACCTTCATCACACGGACTGCAGCGGTTCAAGAAGACGGCTCACCACCACCTTCTCAAGGGCAATTACGGATGGGCAATAAATGTTGGCCTCGCCAGCGACGCCCACATCCCATGAACGAATAAAAAAAAAATACACTGACACAAATCATTGTTTGCCCTGTGACTTTTATACCTTATGAAGAGTGAAAACCCAGTGGTAACTAGCACTGCAGACAGGGAAGGCACATAAGCCTTCCTTATGAATGAAAATGAAATAGAACAGAAGACCATACAGAGAATTGGCCAACACTTTATGACACTTATGTGTCAGCCGTGGTTCCGTGATAGCACTCTTCCTTCCTGAGTCAGAAGGTCGTGGGTTCAAGTCCCACTCCCGAGACTTAAGAACATAATCTAGGCTGACACTCCAGTTAAGTACTGAGGGAGTGCTGCACTGTCAGCGGTGCCATCTATATTGAAACCTGATTTCCTGTGATTCTTGAACCTGGATGAATAGCTAAGCAAAGAAAGTCCCCACTCACGGTAGTTTTATTAATCAAAAAGTAATTATTTAATGATGTTATAATTCATACAAGCGTTCATAAACCAAAATCAAACCATACTTATAACCTTTTCTCTACCCGTTATGCACTTAATAATTCGCAACGTTTTTATTTAATGACTTAACAATTCATATACACATCAGGGAAATCGCGTAATATGTCGAACTTTTAAACCAAGGATTTTGCTCATCGAGACCTGAAGGGTGATCAGTTCTTCAGCATGTGAGTTCCTCTTCTTCTTGCGTGATGTTCGACTGCAGCGTGGGTCTTTTTGACTTCAGTGAGGTAGAGAGAGATTATTTTCGCCACGAGGTCTTCTTTTTATATTGTTTTTTTTTACCAAATCCCCTGATGGATCTCAGTGTGGAATTCCATGCCGTACATAACCAGATTTACAACACCAAGTTATAGTCCAGCAATTTTATTTTAAATTCACAAGCTTTCGGAGGCTTCCTCCTTCCTCAGGTGAACGTTGTCATTTCCAACATCGTTCACCTGAGGTAGGAGGAAGCCTCCGAAAGCTTGTGAATTTAAAATAAAATTGCTGGACTATAACTTGGTGTTGTAAAATTGTTTACAATTGTCAACCCCAGTCCATCACCGGCATCTCCACATCATCGTACATAACCAGAGCTAGCAAACACTAATAAACGGTTAAGTAATGTGAACATGAAGGAGACATTAACTCAAGTAAATCAGTCAATATTTGATTAACTATGCCATCAGGGGGAAGCTTAGAAAATGTTGCAGTCAACATGGCAGACCATCACTGCATGCAGGCAAACAACCTGAAAACCTCGCGGCCTGGAGTTTCCCCCGTGGACACAATCCGGAGGTTAAACGCGAAAAATGCACCCGATGTCGCACCCATTTTGCCGGTGTCAAGTTACACTCAAGTATCCTCCCAATCTTATTAGAATAGGCGTGATCTTAAAATGGGCGTAAATGGGCAGAAATCAGCGTAAGCAATCACCAAAGGAAACGCTGAACCCTCAACAGGATATTTCTTCTTTGAATTTTAAAATATAAGTTTTAACTCGTTTCACCATCACTCATGCACATCAGGCACAACATGTTTAAGAACTTGCAATCGGGGAAGCTTTTCAATTATTAATGTGACTGATAATCAGGCCACAAAAATCAATTAAAAGAATTGCAATTGAAAGAACAAAATAATGATTTTCTTTCCTGCTGCGCCTGAAGATCTGATCGTAATATTGAGAGACCCCCCCTCAACCCGAACAAGCCCAATTAGAGGATACTTGCATTTGAGAGTCGGAGACGTGGCCAGTTTTGTAGACGGAGATTTGTTCAGACGGAGGGTTTGACGGATAGCCATAAAAGATCGAGGAGACTTGGGTGTACTGTAGTCACGTGGGTAACACACTTACGCCCAAAATTCCAGCAACTTTTAAACCGTGTAATTGGTTTGCGCCCAGGTTACACTTGTCTCTGGGCACAAACGCAGAGGAAACTCTAGGTTCACAAATGGGATGAAGGATTCATTTAAGATGCAGCCCCATTCTGTCATTTTTACTTGAAACCCAGTGACAATGGAGATTTTGCAGTCGCAGTGCAATTCAAATTTGGTGGGGTCCACTTGACTGAAAGCTTTTGACCGGGGTTCACAGTGACTGTGGGTTACATCGTTCCTTCAGTAACGTCCATCGTCTTCTTTAAGTGCAGTGCAAATACAGAAATGGAAATGCTGATTGAAAGACAATCATAACATTCAATCACACTTGAGAGGGTGTTAAAAAAAGCAGCAAGCAGGATATCTGAGCATTAAATTTATGAAAGGTTTGTATGAACCCAGTGACTGCATTTCAAAAGTACTTCATTGGCTGTGAAGTGCTTTGGGTCATCCTCAGGCTGTGAAAGTCTTTCTTATTAACAACACTCCTTTTGCAGATTGGGCTGTGGAATCATTTTGCATCACAATACAGATGTGGATCATCATAGTACAAGTTACTGTGTGTTTCGGATGTGTGCCTGCTTGAGCTTGTATGTGTTTTTTGGGAAGTGTTTGGCTGTGGGGGACAGTTTTACACATTTGCTTTTGGTGTCTTTGTGCTAGTGAATGTTTTGGTGGGCGTGTGTTTTGACATGTTTTTGATGTGTTGCATGTGCATGTGAGTTGCACATGTACATGTTTTGGTGTTATGTGCACATGTAATGGGCATGTATGTGTTACATATCTGTAGTGTGTTTGTGAATCTGTGTGTTGTGTGTGTGCATCTGTTTGTGTGTGTGTTATGCGTGTATGTATGCATGTGTGTTATGTGTATGTGCATGTGTGAGTGTGTGTGTTTGCGTGCGCCTGTGTGAGTGTGTGTGTGTGTGTGTGAGGGTGTGTGAGAGGGTGTGTGTGTGAGGGTGTGTGAGAGGGTGTGTGTGTGAGAGGGTGTGTGTGTGTGTGTGTGTGTGAGAGGGTGTGTGTGTGTGTGAGAGGGTGTGTGAGAGGGTGTGTGTATGTGTGTGTGAGAGGGTGTGTGAGAGGGTGTGTGTGAGAGGGTGTGTGTATGTGTGTGTGTGAGGGTGTGTGTGTGTGTGAGGGTGTGTGTGTGTGTGTGAGAGGGTGTGTGTACTTGTGAGTGTGTGTGTTAGAGGGTGTGTGTACTTTTGAGTGTGTGTGTGAGAGGGTGTGTGTGTGTGTGAGAGGGTGTGTGTACTTGTGAGTGTGTGTGTGTGTGTGAGAGGGTGTGTGTGTGTGTGTGAGAGGGTGTGTGTGTGTGTGTGTGTGGTGTGTGTGTGTGTGTGTGTCTGTGTGTGTGTGTGTGAGAGGGTGTGTGTGTGTGTGTGTGAGGGTGTGTGTGCGTGTGTGCGTGTGAGGGTGTGTGTGTGTGTGTGTGTGAGAGGGTGTGTGTACTTGTGTGTGTGTGTGTGAGAGGGTGTGTGTGTGTGTGTGTGAGAGGGTGTGTGTACTTGTGAGTGTGTGTGTTAGAGGGTGTGTGTACTTGTGAGTGTGTGTGTGAGAGGGTGTGTGTGTGTGTGTGTGTGTGAGAGGGTGTGTGTACTTGTGAGTGTGTGTGTTAGAGGGTGTGTGTACTTGTGAGTGTGTGTGTTAGAGGGTGTGTGTACTTGTGAGTGTGTGTGTGAGAGGGTGTGTGTGTGTGTGTGTGTGTGAGAGGGTGTGTGTACTTGTGAGTGTGTGTGTTAGAGGGTGTATGTACTTGTGAGTGCGTGTGTGAGAGGGTGTGTGTACTTGTGAGTGTGTGTGTGTGTGAGAGGGTGTGTGTACTTGTGAGTGTGTGTGTTAGAGGGTGTGTGTACTTTTGAGTGTGTGTGTGAGAGGGTGTGTGTACTTGTGAGTGTGTGTGTGAGAGGGTGTGTGTACTTGTGAGTGTGTGTGTTAGAGGGTGTGTGTACTTGTGAGTGTGTGTGTGAGAGGGTGTGTGTACTTGTGAGTGTGTGTGTTAGAGGGTGTGTGTGAGAGGGTGTGTGTGTGTGTGTGTGAGAGGGTGTGTGTGTGTGTGTGTGAGAGGGTGTGTGTACTTGTGAGTGTGTGTGTTAGAGGGTGTATGTACTTGTGAGTGTGTGTGTTAGAGGGTGTGTGTACTTGTGAGTGTGTGTGTGTGTGAGAGGGTGTGTGTACTTGTGAGTGTGTGTGTTAGAGGGTGTGTGTACTTGTGAGTGTGTGTGTGAGAGGGTGTGTGTACTTGTGAGTGTGTGTGTGAGAGGGTGTGTGTACTTGTGAGTGTGTGTGTGAGAGGGTGTGTGTACTTGTGAGTGTGTGTGTGAGAGGGTGTGTGTACTTGTGAGTGTGTGTGTGAGAGGGTGTGTGTACTTGTGAGTGTGTGTGTGAGAGGGTGTGTGTACTTGTGAGTGTGTGTGTGAGAGGGTGTGTGTACTTGTGAGTGTGTGTGTTAGAGGGTGTGTGTACTTGTGAGTGTGTGTGTGAGAGGGTGTGTGTACTTGTGAGTGTGTGTGTGAGAGGGTGTGTGTACTTGTGAGTGTGTGTGTGAGAGGGTGTGTGTACGTGAGAGGGTGTGTGTACTTGTGAGTGTGTGTGTGAGAGGGTGTGTGTACTTGTGAGTGTGTGTGTGAGAGGGTGTGTGTACTTGTGAGTGTGTGTGTTAGAGGGTGTGTGTACTTGTGAGTGTGTGTGTTAGAGGGTGTGTGTACTTGTGAGTGTGTGTGTGAGAGGGTGTGTGTACTTGTGAGTGTGTGTGTGAGAGGGTGTGTGTACTTGTGAGTGTGTGTGTGAGAGGGTGTGTGTACTTGTGAGTGTGTGTGTTAGAGGGTGTGTGTACTTGTGAGTGTGTGTGTGAGAGGGTGTGTGTACTTGTGAGTGTGTGTGTTAGAGGGTGTGTGTACTTGTGAGTGTGTGTGTGAGAGGGTGTGTGTACTTGTGAGTGTGTGTGTTAGAGGGTGTGTGTACTTGTGAGTGTGTGTGTTAGAGGGTGTGTGTACTTGTGAGTGTGTGTGAGAGGGTGTGTGTACTTGTGAGTGTGTGTGTTAGAGGGTGTGTGTACTTGTGAGTGTGTGTGTTAGAGGGTGTGTGTACTTGTGAGTGTGTGTGAGAGGGTGTGTGTACTTGTGAGTGTGTGTGTTAGAGGGTGTGTGTTAGAGGGTGTGTGTAATTGTGAGTGTGTGTGTGAGAGGGTGTGTGTACTTGTGAGTGTGTGTGTGAGAGGGTGTGTGTACTTGTGAGTGTGTGTGTAAGAGGGTGTGTGTACTTGTGAGTGTGTGTGTTAGAGGGTGTGTGTACTTGTGAGTGTGTGTGTTAGAGGGTGTGTGTACTTGTGAGTGTGTGTGTTAGAGGGTGTGTGTACTTGTGAGCGTGTGTGTGAGAGGGTGTGTGTACTTGTGAGTGTGTGTGTGAGAGCGTGTGTGTACTTGTGAGTGTGTGTGTGAGAGGGTGTGTGTACGTGAGAGGGTGTGTGTACTTGTGAGTGTGTGTGTGAGAGGGTGTGTGTACTTGTGAGTGTGTGTGTGAGAGGGTGTGTGTACTTGTGAGTGTGTGTGTGAGAGGGTGTGTGTACTTGTGAGTGTGTGTGTGAGAGGGTGTGTGTGCGAGTGTGTGTGTGTGAGAGGGTGTGTGTACTTGTGAGTGTGTGTGTGAGAGGGTGTGTGTACTTGTGAGTGTGTGTGTTAGAGGGTGTGTGTACTTGTGAGTGTGTGTGTTAGAGGGTGTGTGTACTTGTGAGTGTGTGTGTGAGAGGGTGTGTGTACTTGTGAGTGTGTGTGTGAGAGGGTGTGTGTACTTGTGAGTGTGTGTGTGAGAGGGTGTGTGTACTTGTGAGTGTGTGTGTTAGAGGGTGTGTGTACGTGTGAGTGTGTGTGTGAGAGGGTGTGTGTACTTGTGAGTGTGTGTGTTAGAGGGTGTGTGTACTTGTGAGTGTGTGTGTGAGAGGGTGTGTGTACTTGTGAGTGTGTGTGTTAGAGGGTGTGTGTACTTGTGAGTGTGTGTGTTAGAGGGTGTGTGTACTTGTGAGTGTGTGTGAGAGGGTGTGTGTACTTGTGAGTGTGTGTGTTAGAGGGTGTGTGTACTTGTGAGTGTGTGTGTTAGAGGGTGTGTGTACTTGTGAGTGTGTGTGTTAGAGGGTGTGTGTACTTGTGAGTGTGTGTGAGAGGGTGTGTGTACTTGTGAGTGTGTGTGTTAGAGGGTGTGTGTTAGAGGGTGTGTGTACTTGTGAGTGTGTGTGTGAGAGGGTGTGTGTACTTGTGAGTGTGTGTGTGAGAGGGTGTGTGTACTTGTGAGTGTGTGTGTAAGAGGGTGTGTGTACTTGTGAGTGTGTGTGTTAGAGGGTGTGTGTACTTTTGAGTGTGTGTGTGAGAGGGTGTGTGTACTTGTGAGTGTGTGTGTGAGAGGGTGTGTGTACTTGTGAGCGTGTGTGTGAGAGGGTGTGTGTACTTGTGAGTGTGTGTGTGAGAGCGTGTGTGTACTTGTGAGTGTGTGTGTGAGAGGGTGTGTGTACTTGTGAGTGTGTGTGTTAGAGGGTGTGTGTACTTGTGAGTGTGTGTGTTAGAGGGTGTGTGTACTTGTGAGTGTGTGTGTGAGAGGGTGTGTGTACTTGTGAGTGTGTGAGAGGGTGTGTGTACTTGTGAGTGTGTGTGTTAGAGGGTGTGTGTACTTGTGAGTGTGTGTGTTAGAGGGTGTGTGTACTTGTGAGTGTGTGTGTTAGAGGGTGTGTGTACTTGTGAGTGTGTGAGAGGGTGTGTGTACTTGTGAGTGTGTGTGTTAGAGGGTGTGTGTACTTGTGAGTGTGTGTGTTAGAGGGTGTGTGTACTTGTGAGTGTGTGTGTTAGAGGGTGTGTGTAATTGTGAGTGTGTGTGTGAGAGGGTGTGTGTACTTGTGAGTGTGTGTGTGAGAGGGTGTGTGTAGTTGTGAGTGTGTGTGTGAGAGGGTGTGTGTACTTGTGAGTGTGTGTGTGAGAGGGTGTGTGTACTTGTGAGTGTGTGAGAGGGTGTGTGTACTTGTGAGTGTGTGTGTTAGAGGGTGTGTGTACTTGTGAGTGTGTGTGTTAGAGGGTGTGTGTACTTGTGAGTGTGTGTGTTAGAGGGTGTGTGTACTTGTGAGTGTGTGTGTTAGAGGGTGTGTGTACTTGTGAGTGTGTGTGTTAGAGGGTGTGTGTACTTGTGAGTGTGTGTGTTAGAGGGTGTGTGTACTTGTGAGTGTGTGTGTGAGAGGGTGTGTGTACTTGTGAGTGTGTGTGTGAGAGGGTGTGTGTACGTGAGAGGGTGTGTGTGAGAGGGTGTGTGTACTTGTGAGTGTGTGTGTGAGAGGGTGTGTGTACTTGTGAGTGTGTGTGTTAGAGGGTGTGTGTACTTGTGAGTGTGTGTGTTAGAGGGTGTGTGTGCGTCTGTTTCTATTGAGAATCTGTCGGTGAGAAGAGTCATTTACAAATGATCCTGGCCACACATCATCAAACAAGCAACAAAATCATGGCTGACACTGACCTGAGGAAAATCTCAGTGGCTATTATTCTATTTTTTATTATAAAATAACATCTATGCATAGTATTGCTGCTAATTAGGCTTAATACTGATTGGAAAGGAGGTTTGACCTTATGAAAGTGTTTTGATAATTAAAGTTTGTATTTTCTAACCGATGTTTCTATCCGATCATCAGCGAATAATTAGGATGGTTTCCAGGTTAATAATTAGCCTCACTGGTGATTAACGGTGATTTCCTGACACTCGCCTGAAAGCTGAAGACTCTGTACCATTTCATGGTACAATACAAACTTTAAAAGTTCATGGGAGCCTTTAATAATCAACATCCATGTTGTCAGAATAAAGTCTCTTTTATACATGTGAGGACAACAATAATCAGCAAAGTCTAGTACTGACATATTTGCATATATTGCTGTAAAGCTCTCGTTTAGGGTCTCGGGCCCCAATTTTAACTCTGGCCGGGTTTTGGGAGGCCGGATGGTGAGGTGGAAACTCCACTGCTGCTCCAGAAATTAGCCTATTTTAACTCCCGGGCCTCATTTAAATCTCAAAATGGGCAGGAAGTCAATGGAAAGGGGCGGAAAAGCACACGGCCTGGAGGCTTCCGAGGCCATCTCGCGGGGGTCACATGTTCGGCAAGTGGGGAGACAGGGAAGGCCCAAGGTTTCCTTGTGGGGCCCGTAGGGGAACTAATGTGTTGGAAGAGGCAGGAATGGAACCAGGAGAAGGGGATGCCCCAGAGGTTGAACACGGAAGAGGGGCACTAAAAGAGGACGGAATGGTTGGTAATATTGAAGGGGAAAGAGAGGTCAAGGCGGATACCAATCCTGACTTGATGCTGTGGGTAGGTGTAAACCAAACTGCGAGTGGTGGAGAGGCAGATGATGAGTTGGTGGCATTTGCCGACATTATAACAGAAGGGGAATTTGGAGGGGGGGTTCGAGGTTTGAGATTACAGAGGAGCCAAGAGGGTAGGCTTTGTAAGAAGGAGGTGGTGATATATTCCCAAGCACTGGACTAAGGAATGGTAATTGACTGGTGACGAACTGGTTTGGGTGATGGATATCATGGAAGAAATGGGTCAAAATCCTGGAACTCCCTTCCTAACAGCACTGTGGGAGAACCTTCACCACACGGACTGCAGCGGTTCAAGAAGGCGGCTCAGCACCACCTTCTCAAGGGCAATTAGGGATGGGCAATAAATGCCGGCCTCGCCAGCGATGCCCACATCCCATGAACGAATAAAAAAAAGATGATTTTTGTGTGCCGTATGTACAGTCCCCACCGCTTACAACGTAGGCGCAATGGTGTTAATGTGGTTTGTCCGCTATAGGCGGTGGACGATAGAACAAGTAGCAGGAGGCAGGTTAAACTTACTTCCACAGTCCATGAGCTCCTTGTATCAGGCATCAGAGGTGAGAATGGAGGGAGCAGGGAAGGGAGTTCACAGGAAGCAGTTCACGGTGGAGAAGAGGAGCTTGGGATTACCCTTATCCTTCAGGATGATCCTGTGAGAGAGAATAAAATAAAGAGATTAATGCACGCCTCTGGACCTTTAGGCAATTAGAGCCTGAAAATTAGTGTGTGTCGCATTAGTGCACAACGCTTAATGTGTTCATAGGGATATGGGAACATTAGGAACAGGAGTAGACCATTCAATCCCTCGAGCTTGCTCCACCATTCAATTAGATCATGGTGATCTGTACCTCAACCCATTTACCCACCTTTGCTTCTTACCCAACCAAAATCTATCCCTCAGTCTTGAAAGCTCCAATTGTCCCAGCATCTATATGCTTTTGGGGGAGAGTATTCCAGACTTCTACTACCCTTTGTGTGGAAAAGTGCTTCCTGATTTCGCACCTGAATGGCCCGGTTCTAATTTTAAGATTATGTCCTCTTGTTCTTGATTCCCTCATCAGAGGAAATAGTTTCTCCGTATCTACCCTATCGAACCCTTTTACCATTTTAAATACCTCGATCAAATCTTCCCCTCAATCTCCTATACTCAAGGGGATACAAGCCAAGTTTATGCAACCTGCCCTGATAGCCTCATGTAACATTTCTCTGTCTCCTGTTTTAATGGGGCCAGTAACCCACTCACTTTAAATGGGTTAACACCACTGTTAAAATAGCAGAGGGAGGAATGTAATGGAAATGTGCATCACAAACCAATAATACCACATTCTCAAATTTGTCTTAGAAACAGAAATATTCCCTGAGAATCCATATTCTGTTTATAAGCTCTGAAGCAATCAAATGTTCCTAGAATTCATGCTACATAGAATCATAGAAGGAGGCCATTCAGCCCATCATGCCTGTGTTGGCTCTTTGAAAGAGCTTTCCAAGTAGTCCCACTCCTCTGCTCTTTCCCCATAGCCCTGCAAACTTTCTCCCCTTCAAGTATTTATCCAATTCCCTTTTGAAAGTTACTACTGAATCTGCTTCCACCACCCTTTCAGGGCAGTGCATTCCAGACCATAACTCACTGTGTGCAGCATGCAGGGCCTGTGAATAAATGGGGATTTTCTTGGAGCCTGTTGTGCAGAGGTTTTGCTCACTCCACAGCTGGATGAACAAACTTTCAACCAGTTGAGTGTTTGGGGAACAGTGTAACAGATGTTTAGCGATTGACTGCTTTTCTGCAATTCCCACTTGCGAATCACCTTCCGCAAAACCGCCCGCAAGGAAACCGCGGGACACCTTGCACCGCAGCAGTCGCTGAAATCGGCCAGAGAAAAGGAAAATATAGGGTTAAACAGAGAAAAGCCTATTCTGCCTCTTTTGAATTCTGCCTGCGTTGAATGTGGATCTCATTAGCACTCAGAAAGGAAAAGAACTAATCTTGCCCAGACAGATTTATCAAAGGTGAATCATAGATTGAAAATCTCTCCAAGGGACACCTTTCAGAAATAACTCCTCAACCAGAGGTCACCGGGGCTGGAACAGTCAGTATTAGCTGAGTGCACGCACTGACTGCTTACGCAGTAGTAGCCCAGACTGCACTCAATTTAACAGCCTTCGATACCTCCCAATCCGCAGCCAGGATGGGAAAGGATGCCAATTAGCGCTGATGCCACGGAGCAGCTTGCTGATGAATCCTGCAGCTGACAGGAACTCAAGGATCAGTGGCAAATTGGAGATTCAGAGTGCGGGAAGGTGGGAGTCTCCACATTGAACAAGGGTGACTTTCATGGGGCGAACTCACCAGACCTTTTTTTTATCGCCTCGTTTGCAGACACGACGATGCGATGTCATGACTCTTTTCTCCCCTCAAAAGTTTGGTAAGCATCCTCGGGCAGATTTCCCAGGGCCAGCTCTCTGGCTGCAGGACCAATACGTTGCAGGCTTTTCAGCCATGACTCACCTCTGAGTCAGGAGTTCATGGGTTCAAGTCCCACTCCAAAGACTTGAGCGTATAATCCAGGCTGACACTCCAGTGCAGCACTGAGGAAGTGTGGCACTGTCAGAGGTGCTGTCTTTCGGATGAGATGTTAAACCGAGGCCCCGTGTGCCCTCTCAGGTGGAGGTAAAAGATCCCATGGCACTATTTCAAAGAAGAGCAGGGGAGTTCTCCCCGATGTCCTGACCAATATTTATCCCTCAACCATCATCACTAAAAAACAGATTATCTGGTCATTATCACATTGCTGTTTGTGGGGTCTTGCTGTGTGCAAATTGACTGCCACGTTTCCCTTCATTGCAAGTGACTACACTTCAAAAGTACTTCATTGGCTGTAAAGTGCTTTGGGACATCCTGTGGTTGTGAAAGGTGCTATATAAATGCAAGTCTTTCTTTCTTTCTTTCTTTCACTCATATGAATTAGAACATCCGGCTGTCCTAAATCTTCCAGGACAAAGCAGTCCACTTGATCAGTAGCCCATCCACTGGCCTAAACATCCACTCTCTCCACCACCAGCGCACTGTGGCTGTGGTGTGTACTATCTACAGGATGCACTGCAGCAACTCGCCAAAGCTTCTTCGACAGCACCTCCCAAACCCGCGACCTCCACTGCCTAGGAGGACAAGGACAGCAGGTGCATGGGAACAACACCACCTCCACGTTCCCCTCCAAGTCACACACCATCCCGACTTGGAAATATATCGCCCGTTCCTTCATCGTCGCTGGGTCAAAATCCTGGAACTCCCTGCCTAACAGCACTGTGGGAGAACCTTCACCACACGGACTACAGCGATACAAGAAGGCGGCTCACCACCACCTTCTCAAGGGCAACTAGGGATGCTCTTGCCTTGCCAGTGACACATCCCAAGAATGAAATAAATAAAAAAGAAAACAACTTACAGCTCTTTTATTGGCTACCATCCATGCCCATGGAGGGCACACATTCAAGCTGCAACTTACAACAGAAACCCTTGTCATTTGGTAAATCATTGTGAAGCATTCTAGTGGCATGGTGCATGGTTGGCTGATAGTTAGGCACGTATCTGTCACTGTATGAGCTCCAGCACAAGGAAATACAGGGTCATCTCAATCCCAAGAGATGTACGTTGACACCCAGCTGCCAGGTATCCACTTACAACTCCCACTGGGAGGCACATAGATGGTGCACTAGGACAGGTTTTAGAAGACACACGCCATACATTGGGGTGCTGAATGTCCATAGGAGTTGTCCTGATCTCTCACCATAATTTCAGTGGGAGATCGGCAGAACCTCCGGGGAACAAGTGTGAAGGGAAATTTTCAGCTCTTAACGCCGGCAAGGGTTCCGCTGATCACCTGCCAAAGTCACTGCGGGAGAAGACTCGCGGACAGTCAGCGTTTACACAGTAACAGATTAAACTCCACTGCAAGCAGATAAACAAACTGAAAACAGCTTATAAATTTACAGAATGCTACAGGGTGCTGCACTCACACAGAAACTGGAGTGGAATTCTCCATATGGAAGTATAATCTCTTTTACAAGCTAAAACTCGTAACCATTAATAACACTCCCTATTTTAATTCCTTTGTAACTACAGTGAACACTCATAAAAGGCACTCGCAGCTCCTTATGTCAAAAAGCAGCTTCTTCTTACGGTCACCCTATCTCCCTCTCCCTCTCCTGGTCCATGGGCTTCTTACCGTCATCCCTCTCTCTCTTTCTCCTGATTCATGTGCTTTTTATCGAGATTCTCTCCCTCTCTGCTGGTCCAGCCAAGGGTGGGAGGCATGTGATGCATCAACACATGTCCATCCCAGGCTGTGGTGGGTGAGAAGGGGGTCCTCTGCGGGGAGGGGTGTGGTGATTTCAGATCAGCTAATCCTTGGACATTGCGGGACTTAATTCCCGCAGAGGTTTCCTGCTCCTCCTCCATAATTTTAGCGGAAGAGCCACGGAAACATCGGAAAAACAACGTAAAGTGTGTTTGCGCCGTTATCCCGGGGTTTCTGTGGCTCGTTACAGCGGAGGAGCAGTAGAACCTCCCCAGAAATTCACTCCCTAGGTTCCAAAGATTGGAAAATCAAGCCAACAGCTCCAGTCATTTCAGCAGAAATGCAAGCTCTTATTTTCTCACATTTCTTTTAGAAAAAAAAAACGAACTGACATTTGTGTCTGTCATGTCATATTCCCAGACCAAAGTAAGGAGTCTTACAACACCAGCATCTCCACATCAGACCAAAGTAGAAATACAGCTTGCTGCATGACAACAACAACTTGCATTTATATAGCACCTTTAACGTAGTAAAATGTCCCATTAATCATAATAAGAATAAAACCGGACGGACCACCCGGCATCGGACCTCTAGGCACCGGACACGACAAAGGCAAATCAAGCCCAGTCGACCCTGCAAAGTCCTCCTCACGAACATCTGGGGACTTGTGCCAAAATTGGGAGAGCTGTCCCACAGACTAGTCAAGCAACAGCCTGACATAGCCATACTCACAGAATCATATCTTTCAGCCAACGTCCCAGACACTTCCATCAATATCCCTGGGTATGTCCTGTCCAACCGGCAGGACAGACCCACCAGAGGTGGCGGGACAGTGATATACAGTCAGGAGGGAGTGGCCCTGGGAGTCCTCAACATTGACTCCAGACCCTATGATGAAATCTCATGGCATCAGGTCAAACATGGGCAAGGAAACCTCCTGCTGATTACCATCTACCGTCCTCCCTCAGCTGATGAATCAGTCCTCCTCCATTTTGAGCACCACTTGGAGGAAGCACTGAGGGTAGCAAGGGCACAGAATGTACTCTGGGTGGGGGACTTCAATGTCCATCACCAAGAGTGGCTCGGTAGCACCACTACTGACCGAGCTGGCCAGGTCCTGAAGGACATAGCTGCCAGACTGGGCCTGCGGCAGGTGGTGAGCGAACCAACACGAGGGAAAAACTTACTTGACCTCGTCCTCACCAATCTACCTGTCGCAGATGCGTCTGTCCATGACAGTATTGGTAGGAGTGACCACTGCACAGTCCTTGTGGAGACGAAGTCCCGTCTGCGCTGTGGGCCATCAGCAGCAGCAGATTTGTATTCCAGCACAATCTGTAACCTCATGGCCCGGCATATCCCTCACTCTACCATTACCAACAAGCCAGAGGATCAACCCTGGTTCAATGAGGAGTGTAGAAGAGCATGCCAGGAGCAGCACCAGGCGTACCTAAAAATGAGGTGCCAACTGGTGAAGCTACAAATCAGGACTGCATGCATGCTAAACAGCGGAAGCAACATGCTATAGACAGATCTAAGCGATTCCACGACCAACGGATCAGATCAAAGCTCTACATTCCTGCCACATCCAGTCGTGAATGGTGGTGGACAATTAAACAACTAATGAGAGGAGGAGGCTCTGCAAACATCCCCATCCTCAATGATGGCGGAGTCCAGCACGTGAGTGCAAAAGACAAGGTTGAAGCGTTTGCAACCATCTTCAGCCGGAAGTGCCGAGTGGATGATCCATCTCGGCCTCCTCCCGATATCCCCACCATCACAGAAGCCAGTCTTCAGCCAATTCGATTCACTCCACGTGATATCAAGAAACAGCTGGGTGCACTGGATACAACAAAGGCTATGGGCCCCGACAACATCCCGGCTGTAGTGCTGAAGACTTGTGCTCCAGAACTAGCCATGCCTCCAGCCAAACTGTTCCAGTACAGCTACAACACTGGCATCAACCCGACAATGTGGAAAATTGCCCAGGAATGTTGTGTCCACAAAAAGCAGGACAAATCCAATCCGGCCAATTACTGCCCCATCAGTCTACTCTCAATCATCAGCAAAGTGATGATGTGGAGATGCCGGTGATGGACTGGGGTTGACAAATGCAAGGAATCTTGCAACACCAGGTATAGTCCAACTGTTTTATTTGAAAATCACAAGCTTTCGGAGGCTTTCTCCTTCGTCAGGTGAGTGTGGGATCCCACACTCACCTGACGAAGGAGAAAGCCTCCAAAAGCTTGTGATTTTCAAATAAAACAGTTGGACTATAACCTGGTGTTGTAAGATTCCTTACATTTATCAGCAAAGTGATGGAAGGTGTCGTCGACAGTGCTATCAAGCGACACTTACTCACCAATAACCTGCTCACTGATGCTCAATCTGGGTTCCGCCAGGACCACTCGGCTCCAGACCTCATTACAGCCTTGATCCAATCATGGACAAAAGAGCTGAATTCCAGAGGTGAGGTGAGAGTGACTGCCCTTGACATCAAGGCAACATTTGACCGAGTGTGGCACCAAGGAGCCCTAGTAAAATTGAAGTCAATGGGAATCAGGGGGAAAACTCTTCAGTGGCTGGAGTCATACCTAGCACAAAGGAAGATGGTAGTGGTTGTTGGAGGCCAATCATCTCAGCCCCAGGACATTACTGCAGGAGTTCCTCAGGGCAATGTTCTAGGCCCAACCATCTTCAGCTGCTTCATCAATGACCTTCCCTCCATCATAAGGTCAGAAATGGGGATGTTCGTTGATGATTGCACAGAGTTCAGTTCCATTTGCAACCCCTCAGATAACGTAGCAATCCGTGCCTGCATGCTGCAAGACCTGGACAACATCCAGGCTTGGGCTCATAAGTGGCAAGTAACATTTGCGCCAAACAAGTGCCAGGCAATAACCATCTCCAACAAGAGAGAGTCTAACCACCTCCCCTTGACATTCAACGGCATTACCATTGCCGAATCCCTCACCATCAACATCCTGGGGGTCACCATTGACCAGAAACTTAACTGGACCAGCCATATAAATACTATGGCTACAAGAGCAGGTCAGAGGCTGGGTATTCCACGGCGAGTGACTCACCTCCTGACTCCCCAAAGCCTTTCCACCATCTACAAGGCACAAGTCAGGAGTGTGATGGAATACTCTCCACTTGCCTGGATGAGTCCAGCTCCAACAACACTCAAGAAGCACGGCACCATCCAGGACAAAGCAGCCCGCTTGATTGGCACCCCATCCACCACCCTAAACATTCACTCCCTTCACCAGCGGCGCACAGTGGCTGCAGCGTGTACTATCCACAGGATGCACTGCAGCAACTCGCCAAGGTTTCTTCGACAGCACCTCCCAAACCCGCGACCTCTACCACCTAGAAGGACAAGAGCAGCAGGCACATGGGAACAACACCACCTGCACGTTCCCCTCCAAGTCACACACCATCCCGACTTGGAAATATATCGCCGTTCCTTTATCATTGCTGGGTCAAAATCCTGGAACTCCCTACCTAACAGCACTGTGGGTGAACGTTCACCAGATGGACTGCAGCGGTTCAAGAAGGTGGCTCACCATCACCTTCTCAAGGGCAATTAGGGATGGGCAATAAATGCCAGCCTCGCCAGCGACGCCCACATCCCATGAATGAATAAAATAAAAAGCCGCTTCATAGGAGCGTTTACAAACAATATATGACACCAATTCACATAACGAGATATTAGGACAGAGGTAAGTTTTAAGAAGCGTCTTAAAGGAGGAGAGAGATGCAGAGTGGTGGAGAGATTTAGTCAGGGAATTCCAGAGCTTAAGGCCAAGGCAGCTGAAGGCATGGCCGCCAATGGTGGAGCGATTAAAATCAGGGACGCACAAGAGGCCAGTATTGGAGGAGGGCAGAGATCTCGGAGGGTTGTAGGGCTGGAGGAGGTTAAATAGATATGGAGGAGTGAGGCCACGGAGGGATTTGAAAACAAGGATGAGAATTTTAAAATCGAAGCATTGCCGGACCTGGAGCCGATGTAGGTCAATGAGCACTGGGGTGATGGGTGAAGGGAAATTGGTGCGAGTCAGGATACAGGCAGCTGAATCTTGGATGAGCTCAAATTTATGGAGGGTGGAAGATGGGAGGCCAACCAGGAGAGCATTGGAATAATCAAGTCTAGAGATAACAAAGGCATGGATGAGGGTTTCAGCTGCAGATGAGCTGAGGCGGGGGGGGAGACGGGCGATATTACAGAAGTCGAAGTAGGTGGTCTTGGTGATGGAGCAGATATGTGGCCGGAAGCTCATCTCAGGGTCAAATAGGACACTGAGGTTGTGAACGGTCTGGCTCAGCCTCAGACAGTGTCCAGGGAGAGGGATGGAATTGGTGGCTGGGGAACAGAGTTTGCGGCGGGGATAAAAGGCAATGGCTTCGGTCTTCCCAATATTTAGTTGCAGGAAATTTCTGCTCATATAAGAAACATATCCAGAATTTGTGAGGGGTATTTGAACAGAGTGTTTTCATTTATATTTTCACTTGTACTGATGCAATCTCAATGTCTGTTGTAGATCTGCTGAAGTGTTTTAATTTAAATTACTCTTCAGTGTTAGATTTACTTTCAGATATCAGTTATTAGATGAGGACGACAGCCATTTACACCAGTACTGTTGAGAAACAGACAGTAGTTGGAAGCACAATCTTGTAGCGCATGGATGTTACTAACTACAAGAGGCTGGAGTGATTGATGAGGCTGCAGGAAAGGTTTAAATCAGGTGATTGTTAACAGCAAACGTAGGCATAAGGGTCCAAACGCTAACGTACGTATACCATGCCAACAGTTGTCAGGTATAGAGCTGTTGGTTTTTCATGGGGAATGTAATGCTGGTGTTTGCTCTGGCATCAGTGACCTGCTTCGTACATCAGTGCACTGCAAATTGACTGATGATGCGGATGTCCAATGAGGTAGCTTGGAATGAGTTGTACACACCAAAGGCACCATCGCTGAGGTGGAGTTCATATTGCCGCACAACGCACAACTCCGTCCCTCCCTCCCTGGTGTAGTGGGGCCTGCAAAGGTAGCTTTCTTAGATTTTCCCAGGTCAGCATGCTTGTGTCTGTACACATGGCTGCGTAGACGGATAGTACATCTTTAGTGCAAGTGAACCTGTCTCACATCATTCCTTTCATTCCCTTCTTCCACCCCCCAAAAAATCGGAAGAGACAGGAATTCTCAGATTTTTAAAATTTATTCATAAACACAAATCTGCCGCTCGAACACCTTGCTGGGAAAAATTCGGCAAAAAAAATCCGGCAATCAGGAATGCAGCTATCAGAATTCCTGATAATCCAACCGCCAACTTCCTCACAGCCTGGAATGTTCCTGGTTTTCATCACCCATTTTCTATGGGAGCAAGCGGATCAAGCAGCTCATTCCACTTGAGCACATCAGGGAATCGAGCACAGTTTCATGTCAATGTAATATCCATATTAAAATAAAGCTCCTGCGTACAATATGTGCCACCAGTTTAGGACAATTTAATTCTTGGCCCTCGCTTGTCTGTTGAAACAATTCCACTAGCTGGAAAACTCTTATTGGTTTATTCAGGGCAGTGACCCTTTAAATGTCAAGTTTCTGCTGAAAAGATTTGAATGAATGTTTTTATTTCCTGTCGCCACTTCAACAATTTCTACCTATTTTGGTACTACAGTTAGTGATCGCTAAAGGAACAGAATTAAAGTTTTGCCGTGACATAAAAAATCTCTCCAAACTGTATTTGTTCACCCTGCACCTTATGCATCTCCTGATGTAAATGGACCCTGCTTTGACAATGGTGGCTGCTGACTGACGCTGCAGGCAACACACCCAACTGCATGGCTCCATTCCCCCGACTATATTTTTAATCAGTGTACAAAATAACATTATTGACTCCTTTCAAAAAGAGCTGCACTCTTAAGGGGGCAATCTCCCCACAAACAAAGTGTTTGGCAAATCTTTATCTTCTGCTTCGGGGGAGAGAAAGGAGAGTCAGGAGGGTCACGGCACTTTAATTACGATGATGACATGTGTGAGTGACACAATGACACATTTCAGTGCAACTTACACCATTGCGACAGTTGTTGGAAAGACAAACAGACTAAGATTTTCCCAGCATTTATTTGTGATGGGAGTGCTCCTTTAACACTGCCTCCAACATTAGGAAAGAAAGAAAGAAAGACTTGCAATTATATCGCGCCTTTCACAAGCTTGCGCTGTCCAAAATCACTTTACAACCAACAAAGTGCTCTTGAAGTGTTGTAATGTAGGAAATGCGGCACTCAATTTGTGCACAGCAAACTCCCACAAACAGCAGTGTGATAATGACCAGATAATCGGTTTTAGTGAGGTTGGTTGAGGGATTAATATTAGCCGGGCCACCAGGGAGAACTCTCCTGCTTTTCTTCAAATAATGCCATGAGATCTTTTACATCCACCTGAGAGGGCAGATGGGGCCTCGGTTTAACATCTCATTTGAAAGACGGCACCTCCGACAGTGCAGCACTCCCTCAGTACTGCACTGAAGTGTCAGGCTGGATTATGTGCTCAAGTCTCCAAATTGGAACTTGAACACATTGAAAACTGACATACACAAGGCTGATATAAGAGGTGAGATTTGACTGCCGTTCAGTCATGAGGTTGTGCACCCTCGCCTCCCTTGGATGTAATCGAAGAGGGCCGCCTGGGACCATAGTTAGTTTTCATGTTTTTGAAGGACGGTGAACCACCCTTGGTGGAAACAGCATTTTAATTTGTTTAAGAGAACAGTACCTGCCATCAGACATGCAAAGATCCCGTCAAACCTCTCAAAATCTAATTGTGAAACCGCCCAGCTTGGTCACCAGCCAAAAGGTTGCATTCATCCATTTACTCATCAAGAGGATTGGAACAACATTTACATTTTAGCTTGGCTTTGTTCCCATGATCTGCTTCTTACTGCAGCCCAGCTGAAGCAAGCGAGCTCATTCGACTGTATTCTGTATAGAATCATAGAATCATAGAAGTTACAACATGGAAACAGGCCCTTCGGCCCAACATGTCCATGTCGCCCAGTTTATTCCACCAAGCTAGTCCCAATTTCCTGCACTTGGCCCATATCCCTCTATACCCATCTTACCCATGTAACTGTCCAAATGCTTTTTAAAAGACAAAATTGTACCCGCCTCTATTACTACCTCTGGCAGCTCGTTCCAGACACTCACCACCCTTTGAGTGAAAAAATTGCCCCTCTGGACCCTTTTGTATCTCTCCTCTCTCACCTTAAATCTATGCACCCTCGTTATAGACTCCCCTACCTTTGGGAAAAGATTTTGACTATCGACCTTATCTATGCCCCTCATTATTTTATAGACTTCTATAAGATCACCCCTTAACCTCCTACTCTCCAGGGAAAAAAGTCCCAGTCTGTCTAACCTCTCCCTATAAGTCAAACCATCAAGTCCCGGTAGCATCCGAGTAAATCTTTTCTGCACTCTTTCTAGTTTAATAATATCCTTTCTATAATAGGGTGACCAGAACTGTACACAGTACTCAAAGTGTGGCCTCACCAATGCCCTGTACAACTTCAACAAGACATCCCAACTCCTGCATTCAATGTTCTGACCAATGAAACCAAGCATGCCGAATGCCTTCTTCACCACCCTATCCACCTGTGACTTCACTTTCAAGGAGCTATGAACCTGTACTCCTAGATCTCTTTGTTCTATAACTCTCCCCAACGCCCTACCATTAACGGAGTAGGTCCTGGCCCGATTCGATCTACCAAAATGCATCACCTCACATTTATCTAAATTAAACTCCATCTGCCATTCATCGGCCCACTGGCCCAATTTATCAAGATCCCGTTGCAATCCTAGATAACCTTCTTCACTGTCCACAATGCCACCAATCTTGGTGTCATCTGCAAACTTACTAACCATGCCTCCTAAATTATTAATATAAATAACAAATAACAGCGGACCCAGCACCGATCCCTGAGGCACACCGCTGGACACAGGCATCCAGTTTGAAAAACAACCCTCTACAACCACCCTCTGTCTTCTGTCGTCAAGCCAATTTTGTATCCAATTGGCTACCTCACCTTGGATCCCATGAGATTTAACCTTATGTAACAACTTACCATGCGGTACCTTGTCAAAGGCTTTGCTGAAGTCCATGTAGACCACGTCTACTGCACAGCCCTCATCTATCTTCTTGGTTACCCCTTCAAAAAACTCAATCAAATTTGTGAGACATGATTTTCCTCTCACAAAACCATGCTGACTGTTCCTAATTAGTCCCTGCCTCTCCAAATGCCTGTCGATCCTGTCCCTCAGAATACCCTCTAACAACTTACCCACTACAGATGTCAGGCTCACCGGTCTGTAGTTCCCAGGCTTTTCCCTGCCGCCCTTCTTAAACAAAGGCACAACATTTGCTACCCTCCAATCTTCAGGCACCTCACCTGTAGCTGTCGATGATTCAAATATCTCTGCTAGGGGACCCGCAATTTCCTCCCTAACCTCCCATAACGTCCTGGGATACATTTCATCAGGTCCCGGAGATTTATCTACCTTGATGCGCGTTAAGACTTCCAGCACCTCCCTCTCTGTAATATGTACACTCCTCAAGACATCACTATTTATTTCCCCAAGTTCCCTAACATCCATGCCTTTCTCAACTGTAAATACCGATGTGAAATATTCATTCAGGATCTCACCCATCTCTTGTGGTTCCGCACATCAGGGCTTCTTGTGGGCATTTAAGGATAGATTTTATGAATTTGCATTCTGAGTGTGGAACATTCATGGGTGGAAAATCTCAAACGGCCAGCTGTGCTCCACATCTGGATCCCTGCTATGCACTCCCAGTGTGAAGCTCTGCACTGGAAGTGCAAATTAATTAAATTTAATCTCCAGTACAAGAGGTAGATATCCTGTAACATAAAGCAGGGCCAATGTGATCTCCTGGACTAGTTTTGATCGCCTTGGAGGTCCGGAGAGGAATTTCCCAGTTTTCCACCGCCCTAATTGGCGTGGGTTTTTATCTGTTTTTTTGCCTCTTCCAGAAGATTACATGGCTTCCAGGTGGGGTGAGGTGTGTATATTGTGATGCACAAGGAATCGCGACTGTGTGGGACTGGTTAGATGGACCAGTAGATCTTTTACTGTCTGTCATTTTGGTATGACACGGGGCATCATTAAGCATGACAACACTGGATAGCCAAGGTCCCCTAACAACTCCTAACATGATGTGGAGATGCCGGTGATGGACTGGGGTGGACAAATGTAAGGAGTCACACAACACCAGGTTATAGTCCAACAGCTTTATTTGAAATCACAAGCTGTTGGACTATAACCTGGTGTTGTGTGACTCCTTACACAACTCCTAACATGTTTGATCTTCCTGAAACAAGGATGGAATGGTGGATTGTCTGAGGATGCAGGCATCGTGCCAGCTGCCAGGGAACCTGCCACTCACCTGTATAATTCTGTGTCAGTGATCACACACTAGCTGGACAATGATGGAGTAGTACCTCTTTCTATTCATGTAAAGGATACTCCTCTCCATGGGAGACCGCAAGCCCACGTGAGTCCCGTCAATCATGCCCTGCACCATGGGCAAGCCATGTTGATGGCCAAGCGAGTAGGCAGAAGCCAAGGGCACGTACTTGCTGCTCCCTGGCATCCCTGGAGAACCTGATGGATTGATTTGGCCAGGTATGCAAGGCACCCATGACCTGGTGGATGTACCTAAGCACTGCCACCTGGCTTATGCAAGCTACTTCCTTGGTGGCCCCCAAAACCCTCCAGTGGCTTACAAATTGAATGCTATGGTGATTTTCACTGGCACAATGTGTGGGGTCGAGGCTCAGGGCAATGGTTTCAGGTTCTCTCCCAGCAGGTGACCCAAGTCTATGATGACCTCCTGAGCCTCCGGAGGCACTGTTCCTCACTAAGATCCAGTAATCTTGGTCGGTGTCTATAACCACTCAACTGTGTACTTTCATGTTGGTGCTTTCCTCCTCTGCTGATGTCTTACCTGTTCTTGCATGCAAAAGAGAGGGGGAGAGGAGGGGAGGAGGGGAGGAGGGGAGGGGATGAGGACAGCTGAAGGAGGACGGGGGAGATAGGAATGGAGTGAGGGGAAGAAAAGACGTGGCATGGAGGAAGGAGAGGAGAGAATAGAAGGAGGGGAGGTGGGAGTAGCAGAGGAAGGGATGGGGATGGGAGAAATGAATGGAGAGGGAACAGGGAGATGAGGAAAGGAGGAGGGGCAGGAAAGGGGGAGGGGGAAGAGAGAAAGAAATGGAGGAGTAGGGAGGAGCATGGGGAAAAGGAGAGGGATCACAGGGGAGGAGGAGAGAGGTTAGGCAGGGAGAAGTGGGGAAAAAAAGATGCAGATAACTGGGGGTCCTTGGACAATAGAGGAGATGCCATTGGGCCATTATCCCTTCAGCACAGTGGGGGGAGGGGGTGGTTCTACTCATCTGGGGGAGGGAGTTGTGGGGGGAAGGGTCAGGGAGCTTATTTCTCCTCAGCTGGGGTGGGGGATGGTGTGGGTGGTTTTCTCCTCAATGAGGCGTTTCTCCTAAGCCAGGTGGGTGGGGCAGGAACACAAGTGACTCGGTTAATGGCCACTTAATGTCCGGGCCTAATCGCTTGACCACATTTCCAACCTTTCCATCTTTACTTTGTCACCAGTTCCACTCGTGGGTTGCCACTTTTACTTGCTTTTGATGTTTTGTTTGCATCTGAGCCCTCAACCACCTGATATTGCTTCCAAGGAGACAATCTTCTTTTTCTCTGGCTTGTCTTCTGCAGCTTAGATTGACATCCCCGCACTTGGGTGACTGTTTGCGTTTTTCATTGCTGCCAGGGTTGTCAAGAGATCTTTCATTTTTCACTTTTCTTTTATTCACTTTTCCTGTTTTCTTAGCACATTTTGAGTGCCTTCTTGCCTGGGCATTCTTTGTTGATGATTGGGGCGGGGGGTGGTGGGGGCAGGGGTGGAGGAGGGCTTCTGTAGTAACCCATCGAATGTCAAATTGCGGGCCTTCAGGGTGGGCCTGTTATGTAACATTATCCTGACAGTGCTACCTACTGGTGCAATGCTCTTGGAATGTTTTGACCATGCACTTATAATTGAGGTGCTGTCTATCAAGAATATATATATATATATATTTACATAAAAAATCTTGCATATTGGGTGCATTTCCTGCCTATCGCACTTTCCCCATCAAACTTTGTTGATAACATGTCTGAAAGAAAAAGAACTTGCATTTATATAGTGCCTTTCACTTCCTCACACTGTCCAAAAGCTTTTTAACCCAATTAATTACTTTTGAAGTGTAGTCACCGTTATTTTGTAGACAACCCAGCAGCCAATTTGCACACAGCAAGGGCCCACAACAGCAATGACATGAATGATTGATAAATCTGTTTTGGTGGCTTGGGTTAAGGGATAAATGTTGGCCAGGATACAGGAAGAAGACCTTTTCTTCTTCAAAAAGCTCCATGAGATCTTTAATGTCCACCTGAGAGTGCCAACAGGGCCTTGGTTTAACGTCGCATCCGGAAGACAGCACCTCCGACAGTGCAGCACTCCCTCAGTACTGCACTGGAGTGTCAGCCTAGATAATATGCTCAAGTCCTGAAGTGGGACTTGAACCAATAACCTTGACTCAGAGGCGAGAGTGCTTGTACTGAACCAAGAGTGATGCTTATGCTGTGAGAAATGTCATGGGAAATTTGGTAGTATATATAAATATATTCTAAAAATTTTTGCATTCTTTTATCTACATAATTGAAAGTTTTATGTCCAGCACGTATCTGCAGAATCACATCTCTCAAAGATGTCACATCTGGTAAGCATCATATCTCCAAGGCATCACACATGCCTAGAAACTTAACATATAAATAGTAGGCACATAAAAACTAAATTGTTCTCAAAGAAATCAATAACTTTAGCGATAAACCTGCCCGCTTTATGTTACAAATCCCTTTCTCTGGGACTGTGTTCTATTTGGTTTCCAGTGAGTATCTGGACCTTTCTGCTAAAAAATCTTTCCCGGGCCCTGAGCATGGACACCTCATTTTGCGTCTTGTGACAGACAGGAGGCTGCCATTTTATGCTTTGCAAAATGTCGCTCTCCATTGGTGCAATAAATAAATAAAGTCAGGAATTCATGCAGCAGAACTTAATTTCTGAATAAATGAATAAATAAATTTGGAGTGCACTTTTTAAAGTGGATGAGCAAAGGAAGATTTTGTTCACTAGCAGAGAAACGTTTAGTCCATTAACATGGATCCTCCTGGGGTATCACTGGACCATTCTGGTTGATAACCCTAATGGAGATTGTTTGTAACTGGGTGTGTCACTGTACAGAATGAGCCAACATTATTTTTTCTATTGCTTTGGTGAGCTTTCTGAGTTTATTTTAAAGTTAATAGTCACCAGAACTAAAACTACAACATGCAGAAACTCTGAAATTTCTATATTTATTTAAGCAGCAATTTTGCAGTTGTCTGCTCTTAGCCTCTATCTGGCATCTAGTTCACAGCTACGATCTTGCTGCATCCTAGCCCCACCCCAGACTCAATCCCTTCTGGCTGCTAGTCACATTTATTCCTCTTGGCTACCCAGCCCCCAGATGCAAGCAGCCTGAAATGACAGACTTTGCCCCTCCCAGACAGTCATAATCCTAATTAAGAACATAAGAACATAAGAAATAGGAGCCCTCGAGCCTGCTCCACCATTCAATCAGATCATGGCTGATCTTCAACCTCAACTCCACTTTCCCACCCAATCCCCATATCCCTTGATTCCGTTAGAGTCCAAAAATCTATCCATCTCAGCCTTGAATATATTCAATGACAGCCCTCTGGGGTAGAGAATTCCAAAGATTCACAACCCTCTGCATGAAGAAATTCCTCCTCATCTCAGTCTTGAATGGCCGACCCCTTATTCCATGACTATGCCTCCTATTTCTAGACTCTCCAGCCAGGGGAAACAATCTCTCAGCATCTACCCTGTCAAGCCCCCTCAGAATCTTATATGTTTCAGTGAGATCACCTCTCATTCTTCTAAACTCCAGAGACTATAGGCCCATTCTACTCAACCTCTCCTCATAGGACAACCCTCTCATCCCAGGAATTAATCTAGTGAACCTTCATTGCACCACCTCTAAGGCAAGTATATGTTCCTTAGATAAGGAGACCAAAACTGTCCGCAGTAGTCCAGGTGAGGTCTCACTAATTAATGCAGTTATAATGATTCTGATGAAAGATCATTGACCTGAAACAGTTGCTTCTCTCTCCACAGATAGTGCCTGACCTGCTGAGTGTTTCTAGCATTTTCAACATCTGCAGTATTTTGCTTTTGTTTCAATTATAATGCGGGCAGTCCATAGCAATAGTAATAAATACAAGTAAAACTACATGCTACCAATAATATTAATATATCTAATAATTATAAACCAAACCCAATAACATGACATAATACAATATAATATATAAGAGAAAATCATTTTGTAATAATAAATATAGGCAAAATTACAGCCCAGTGGAAATAATCACTGATAATATATATAGACAACACACATATCTGTAATATATTAAAAATCTTATGTCTGCATGCACTTCCCGTCTAAAAATTGTTACTTTTTGTTGTCAACTTTTCCCATTATAAATTCCTATGTTCACATTAATAATGGAAAATACCATGTAAACTTGTCAGGCTGTAATTATACTTTCCCACCAGTGACGGCACTTAGTGCCTCAGTTTTGGGTCTCCCAGCTCCTCAACCTGTACTGCAGAGAAATGCTCCAGCTGCAACATCCTCTTCCCTTTATCACATTCTCAGTCAATGAATGCAATGATAGGATTGTTACATCAATCAGGGAGTGAGGGACGGTAAGAAGCAGATGTAAGGAGATGAGTGTCACCATTCAGAGTGTGTTGTTTATCGCTATCATAGTTTAATTGAGCTGCGAAATGATTTATAGAGGAATCAAGATGTCTAAATGCATCAGCTGTGAAGAATTGGCTGAGCAAAGACTACAACAGTAAACAGTATCCCAACTAGAAGGGCTGAGACACTGCTGATCTATACACCCGTCAGCGCAGAACAGCACAGAGTCTGAATAACAATGGTGTCGGAGCCACTTTCAGTAGTTCAGTAATTCAACCATACGCATTGCTCTTCATGGTTGAGACTAACTGGAGATTTCTCACAAGGTCTGTCACAATAGCAGGCTATCTCTTTTTCTCAAACCCCTGGAAGAACTTTTTGGCACTTGGTTGGTGAAGCCGTTTTATAAACGCATCTCCATCCATCTCGAGTCTTAGAACCATGAATTTCCTTCTTCGCTATTTTAGCAGAGGAATTGATCCATTTTACTGTAGCATGGCTTAAACCTCCGCTACAATATGGGATTAGAGTAGACAGGGCTGATGGCCGGCGCGGACACGATGGGCCGAAGGGCCTCTATCTGTGCTGTATAACTCTATGACTCTATGACTCTATGACAATAGCAGGCAAAGGAGCTTCAAACAAATACATTAAGTAACCATATGCTTCATTTCTTTGGTGGGGGGGGGGGGCATGGATTTTCTTTTCTTATCGGAATGGATGATGTCAGTGCTCTGAGTAGATATTTTCTCATGTTAACCACTCCCAGGTCAGGTGTGGCACAGCCAGCGGGAGAGTAAAGCCTCTTTCAGCGTGTGCATCTATTCCACTCCAACAACGTGCCTTAACTCAAACCTCAGAAGAATGCCTCCTGCACCAGTCTGACATTCCCAATTCCCGTGCAGAGGGGTCAATTTTCACAACAGGCGGATCGGGGCCATCCGCCCGGTGTCATCAGCGAGAGGCCCGAACCGTTTTGACGGTAGGGGGCCCCATTAAATTTCATTGGCCTGCATGTTTCCAGCGGCGACGGGCGGCCTGCAAATCGGAGCGCAACCCGCTTAAAGAGCGACTGCACCTCTTAGCACAAAATGGGCGGTCGGTGGGTAGGGTGTGCCTGCTGGCTGCCCGTTGTTGCTGCTGTGAGGCCCAGGCCTGGTCTACATGCAACCAGCGAGCTGCAGGCACCAAACCAGCACTCCGAAGCAGCTCGCCAGTTGGGGAGAGCGGAAAATTGGACAGTTGGAGCCAACGTACATCGTAGGAGCTGGATTTGCATGTTACAAGTGGTCTCTCAGGCACATGCTCCGGCCGCCTACCTCAGGACCCTAACCAAGCAGCCAGAGGGCCAGCCTAAACAAGGCAGCAAGTGACCCTGCGAATTTAAGGCTGCAAGTGCCCCATTTACGCCAGGCAGAGGCACTTAAAATCTGCCCCACTTAAAGTCTGGATTTAGACTGGCCCAGGTCAATTAAAATAGGCCCCTTCAGGGGACAAAGCGGAGAAACTTTTCATCCTATTAGTCTATCCTAGATTCAAGCCCAGGTCCTAGAAGGAAAAGGTATTGAATTAACTTACTGATTTTAATTTCCCTAACAAATGTTCCAAGTGAATAAGGCATGGGTTTAAAATGATGTAGTAGTCACTCTATCTACAGCCAAAAGCAACAGTCTAAGTCTCTGATGGTGAAACACAAGGAGTATAAAGTATATTGAACAACCACTGGAAGAATATTTCAGACCTCGCTAATTTAAATAATGCATGATGCCCTCAGAAGATTTTACAAGCCAATTCTTAAAGAAGATCTCCGATCTTCCATGCCTACCAATCCAAGGATAAAATTCCATACAGATTTAGTTCTACATTCCTTCTGGGTGTAATATTTTTCTTTTCTTTTTGGATCCTTTACCCCCCTTCCACTGTGTTCATAGGCCAGGGGAGTGGGACTAGCTGGATTGTTCTTGCAGAGAGCTTGCGCGGACTCGACAGGCCAAATGGCCTCCTTCTGTGCTGTAACCATTCTATGTTTCCATGACGTGAGACTTCTCATCAGCTCCCTGGTGTGTGGTTGCTGTCCAGGGGGTTTGTTCTGTGGACGTAGTTAACCCTGCCTGTGTTTTCTTTCCTTGCAGATAGAATCCTCGTCTACTGAACAGTGTGTTGCTACTGGACAATAACTGGCCAATGCAGACAGCGTTAACCTGATGAGACACGTGTAGTAGTGAATGGATCATGTTGAACTTGTGAAATCAATGTAGGCAGCATTTTATGTGGTGGAATGCTAGTGCAAACTTCATGCCATAATTAAAGAGCTTGCATTTATATAGCACCTTTCACATCCTCCGGACATCCCAAAATGCTTCTGTTGGAGGATAAGTGTTCTTACTTATAAGTTACTCCTCAAAATAGTAGGGTTCACAGCATTACAGATTCACAGATTTATTAAGTATATGACAATAACCTTTATTGGCAATAATTAAACTCACTCAGGCCTATAAGCTCTCACAATCTTGTTAAATTAGCTGCAGGATCTGTTTATATCAAAGGGATTATCAGACTGCTAGTGAGATCAGCTACAATTGAAAAGTTACTGGACACAGTTCATATAAAGAAATTAATATAAAAAGAAAGCAGTAGCAGTGCCATCTGATTAACCCTTTCCTTACACTTCACAACCAATGAATTTGAAGTGTACTCACTATTGAAGGCAAATGGCGCAGCCAATTTGCACACAGCAAGATCTCACAAACAGCAAGGCGATAATAACCAGATAATCTGTTCTTTAGTGATGTTGGTTGAGGGATAAATGTTGGCCAGGACACCGGGGAGAACTCCCCAGCTCTTACTGCATACAGTTTTGGAGTCCATACTTAAGAAAATACATACTTGCTCTCGAGGCAGTACAAAGAAGGTTCACTCGGTTAATCGCGGGGATGAGGGGGTGGACATATGAGGAGAGGTTGAGTAGATTGGGACTCTACTCATTGGAGTTCAGAAGAATGAGAGGCGATCTTATTAAAACATATAAGATTGTGAAGGGGCTTGATCGGGTGGATGCGGTAAAGATGTTCCCAAGGATGGGTGAAACTAGAACTAGGGGGCATAATCTTAGAATAAGGGGTTGCTCTTTCGAAACTGAGATGAGGAGAAACTTCTTTACTCAGAGGGTAGTAGGTCTGTGGAATTTGCTGCCCCAGGAAGCTGTGGAAGCTACATCAATAAATAAATTTAAAACAGAAATCGACAGTTTCCTAGAAGTAAAGGGAATTAGGGGTTACGGGGAGCGGGCAGGAAATTGGACATGAATTTAGATTTGAGGTTGGGATCAGATCAGCCATGATCTTATTGAATGGCGGAGCAGGCTCGAGGGGCCGATTGGCCTACTCCTGCTCCTATTTCTTATGTTCTTATTCAAAATAGTGCCACGGGATCTTTTACATTCACTTTGGAGGGCAGACAGGGCCTCAGTTTAACATCTGAAAGATGATACCTCCAACAGCGCAGCACTCCCTCAGTACTCCCTTTTTATTGTGCCTAGATTATGTCCTGGAGTGGGGCTTGAACCCATGACCATCTGACTCAGAGATGAGAGTGCCTCCAACTGAGCCAACTGAAGAAAGGTTTTGTAATGCAGCTGTGAACTGTGCAATCCTTGTGTGTTGCAGAAAATCCTGATTTCCCCCATCAAACTCAGTCTTCTCAAACAGTGAAAAGTATTGTCAGATAAGTCTGTTTTCTATGGAATCACAGGTCATATCAGTCCACACGCCTCTTTCATGTGATCCACATATATATATTCCAGGATTTTCAGGTATCGTTTATTGATACAAAGAATTCCAGCAAAATTAAATGCAGATGCATTTTTACTGATTTTATTGACATCACTGCTCTATAAAAGCTTTAAAATATCTACTTACAGTATGCAACCACAAGTGACAGTGAAAAAGTACAGCAATGTTTTTGTTATGAAATAACATTCTTGGTCCAAAGATTTAATTTGCCCATAACAAAACTCCAGCTTTTGTCTGCCAGGTCCGGTATGGCTGATTAAAATACAAGGGTACCGTATCTACTCATGTATAAGTGGAAAGATTTAGGTTGTTAGTTCAAGTTCGTAGGGAAAGGGATTATTGTGGTGCTCCTTAAAGATATTTTTCTCATGCCCAACGTAAAAGCCAGCTTCCATAGTCAAGGTATATATGCCTTTTATGAACTGATGCGAGATTTTGTGTGCATAGCAACTTGCCAGGAGGAACGATATTGTCTCTAGGTGTACAGACTCCACTCACAGACACGCTGACAAGGAAGTGTGTGTCTCAGACTCGGTCACACAATGTTATAGCCCTGTCTCTGGACCGTGCTCCCATCTACTGAGGCCCCACGCTGGGAGCACAGCATTGCAAAATCACCCCTGTAGGGTTTCCGTGTAGGGTTGCCAACCCTCCAGGATTGTCCTGGAGTCTCCAGGAATTAAAGATTAATCTCCTGGGCACTGCTCTGAGCACACCAGGGAGAAAAAAATCATAGGGGCATAAAAAAGTTCTGTGTTTTTTTTCATTTTCTTTGAATGCTTTCATTTATTAGTTATAAAAATTTGGTTATGGGGAAAAAAAAGGCTGTTCGACTGGGTGGGGCAGTTGGAGGCGGGAGGACTTGTGATGAAACCTCCAGAAACACGTCCAACTAGAGTTGGCACCCCTATTTCCATGCCACTTGAGAGGAGAATCAATATCAGTCATGCCAGACACTTTCATAGTAGTTTATATAGGCTCTGTTTGTTCCGTGTTTCTTAGCGGGTTAAACAGGTTATTTTAAGACACCAACACTATATGCGAGTCATCTGGGCGAGCACACTGGTCTGCTCCTGGCCCATTCTCGCTCTCTTGTCTATTCTGAGCTCCCCAGCCCTGGCCTGCCACTGCCCAGAGGAGTGGGACTAATTGGATAGATCTTTCAAAGAGCTGGCACAGGCACGATGGGTCGAATGGCCTCCTTCTGTGCTGTATCGTTCAATGATTCTACAATTCTGTGTGATTATTAGATCACATTGGGGATAATTTTGGCTTTTGGCGATAGTGTAAAATGGGCAATATCTGATCAGCCGCCCGTTATACATCTCTCCCCATTTTAATTTCCACTCAAGTCCAGTCCCTCGCCCAAAGTCAAAAATACCCCCAATGTGTTTGTGTAGGAAATCTCTGTGGGGCCTGGATAATATTCCTATTACTGAGTCCCCTTTTGGTCTTCTACACAGTATCAGACATTGACACAGGGAAGGTGCAGCACAGATAAAGATGGAGCATCAATGCAATGTGGCAATTGCAGAGTGAATGCTTTTCTCCTTTTTGTTGAATTGCGTGACTTTAGTGATGAGCAGTCTGTCAGATCATAGAGCAGGTGTCGTGGACAAAATGTCGTTTACTTTGGATATCTATTTATAACACTGTGCAAGGTGAGTGCAAAATAACAGTTGGTTGCAGACTCACTGAAGGAACTGCAGTTACAAATTGTTCCCACTGATAATGAGAAGTGGCTCTGGAGTCCCCAGTTGCTTATTTCTGTGTTTCACAATTGGAAATTACTTTGTAAGGAACAGTCCTTAGCAGATGTCAGGTACATTGATTGTCGCTATTAAATCCACATCATCACAAATTATTTCCCTAATAGCAGAGGTGCAACTGCAGACCAAATGGTGATCAGGAAGTGTCACCATCTGGATAACATTGTCGAATGTCAGAAAACAACTTCGGTTCCTGTGAAATTAATTGTCGTGTGCTTTATCGCTGGCTGTAGGCCGAATGGCCCCAACAAGGAATGCTGGGTTCAAGTTTAAATTCTGCCTATGCTTGTAATTTCCATTATTATTATAGCCTCGTTGGGGAAGAGAGAGGGGAATGGGTGGCAGTGAGGGTGAGAATAAATGGCAGTGAGGGGGAATGAATGGCAGTGAAATGGGGGCAGGTGGAGGGCTGTGAAGGAGGAAATAGCAATGAAGGGTAGATGGAAGGGGGAAATAGATGGCAATGAAAGGGAAGGTAAATAGATGGCAATTGAGGCAAGGGGAAATGGAGGTCAATGAGGGAGAGAGGGAAGGGGGCAGAGGCTATCGGCGATGATCTGTGAAGGAGAGGAAGAAGAGCTCCTGCATTAATTGAGAGGGAGTGTGAACTGGGGGAGGGGGTCAAAGAGTGCCAGGTGGAGGGAGGGAAGAGCACCAGCTTAATTGGTTTGGAAAGGAAAAGGGTGTCAGTTTGAATTGAGGAGGGAGATGAAGAAGTGTCAGTATGAATTGTGAGGGTAAAGAGAGTGGGGCTGATTTTCAAGGGACTAAAAAAGGGCCTAAAAATCTCACCCAATGGACGGAGGCTGATACTTGCTGTGATGGGCCCAGGGGGACTGATACTTGCTGTGATAGGCCCAGGGGGACTGATACTTGCTATGATAGGCCCAGGGGGACTGATATTTGCTGTGATAGGCCCAGGGGGACTGATACTTGTTGTGATAGGCCCAGGGGGACTGATACCTGCTGTGGTAGGTCCGGGGGGACTGATACTTGTAGTGGTGGGCCCAGGGGGACTGATACTTGCTGTGATAGGCCCAGGGGGACTGATATTTGTAGTGGTGGGCCCAGGGGGACTGATACTTGCTGTGATAGGCCCAGGGGGACTGATACTTGTAGTGGTGGGCCCAGGGGGACTGATACTTGCTGTGATAGGCCCAGGGGGACTGATACTTGCTGTGATAGGCCCAGGGGGACTGATACTTGCTGTGATAGGCCCAGGTGGACTGATATTTGCTGTGACAGGCCCAGGGGGACTGATGTTTGCCGTTTTAGGCCCAGGGGGACTGATACTTGCTGTGACAGGCCCAGGGGGCTGATATTTGCTGTGATAGGCCCAGGTGGACTGATACTTGCTGTGATAGGCCCAGGGGGACTGATACTTGCTGTGATAGGCCCAGGGGGACTGATACTTGCTGTGATAGGCCCAGGGGGACTGATACTTGCTGTGATGGGCCCAGGGGGACTGATATTTGCTGTGACAGGCCCAGGGGGACTGATACTTGCTGTGATAGGCCCAGGGGGACTGATACTTGCTGTGATAGGCCCAGGGGGACTGATATTTGCTGTGACAGGCCCAGGGGGACTGATATTTGCCGTTTTAGGACCAGGGGGACTGATGTTTGCCGTTTTAGGCCCAGGGGGACTGATACTTGCTGTGACAGGCCCAGGGGGACTGATACTTGCTGTGATAGGCCCAGGGGGACTGATACTTGCTGTGATAGGCCCAGGGGGACTGATACTTGCTGTGATAGGCCCAAGGGGACTGATACTTGCTGTGATAGGTCCAGGGGGACTGATACTTGCTGTGATAGGCCCAGGGGGACTGATACTTGCTGTGATAGGTCCAGGGGGACTGATATTTGCCGTGACAGGCCCAGGGGAATTGATACAGCCAGAAGAAAAATGCCCCTGCTGAGTTGCCTGAAGAAAATACTTTTTTTTTTAATTGTGTGTTGCTTCCGGGCCCTGTGCACGGCTGCCCTCTGAGCGCTTGCATGGTCTCCTTCATGATTACTCCTCCAAGGCTCACCTCCACTGACCACTGAATGCTGGACTTCAGAGCTGAACAGGTGGCCCTAATGCCCAGTGTTCTAAATGGCAAATGGCAGGAAACATGGCGGAGATCATGTTTCCCTTACTGGCATAGCAGCACTAAATTTGAACATTTACCCCGAGATAACCAACAAGGGTGTAACTTCAATCTGATTTTGAGCGACCCTTCCTAAACCAAAGACATTAAGGCCAATTGTAACTTTCACATCTTTACTGGTATGTGCTGACTCAGCACATACCAGAGATAAAACCTGAGCTCCCTTTCTGACCTTTTTTTTTATTGTGATTGCTTTTACATGGACCGTCAAGCCAAGCATGTTAGTCTAAGTGTTCTAACTATTAAATAGCTGAGTGAAAGACTGTGCAAGTCCATTAGGGAACCAGGCAGCCCTTGCTGATGTGTGCAACCTGCAAGTATATGCCTACATCTTCTGACTGGTCACAGTGGCAAAGGAGGAGTCACAAACATAGGGTTTGCTGGACGAAAAAAGGCCAAGGTCCATCAAGTTCACCTTCTACCATCCTGGGAGTCGTGTGATATAACGATAATGGAGTTGTTGACTAATGACAGCAATCAATCTCTATCAATTAGTCTAAAACAGACCCAGACATGAGGTGAGGAAAATCCCCAGTGGTGGAGAGCTTTAGCAACCATATGTCCAAAGTCACCTGTTCCTCCCAAGCATGTTACACTTACCATATGTCATGTCTCAAATTACTCATTTACTGTATCCCAAAATGTTATTTTGTGAAATAAATCTATCTAATTTGCATTTGAATGAATGAATACTAACTGCTTTCACTGTCTGTTCCATAGATTGACCACTCACTCGCTGAAATATTGTTTCCGCAGATTAGTTTTGAATTTACCCACCTTCAAACGCAGGCCGTGTCCTCTGGTTCTAATGTTCTGGACAAGGTGAATTAGCTTGTCATGGTTCACCTTATCTAGTCCCTTTAGAATCCTGAAAACAGCAATCATTTCACTTCTCAACCTTCTCTTTTCCAGTGAGAAATTCCCCTTTTATGGTCAACTACAGCAAATCTGATCATTCCACATGTGACGCAATTTAGCCTTACCCACAAATGGCGTGGAAGGTCAAAACCAGAGGGCTAGACTCTTGGATCTGTTACTAAACGGGTATTGGTCGTGTTTGAAGCTTGTTCTTGCCTCCTAGTATGCCATCTGGAGGTGATATCTAGGTTCCTTAGAGGAATTGTCCAAAGTGGGTGCCTTGAGCTAAGGCGGTGGCTCGATGGATTAAATATGTCTGTAATCAGGGGTAAATGTGGCATGCCTTGCACCTTCAGGAGCAGATTCTGCAAGGCAACTTGTCACCTGATGTCGGGAAGGACAATGTTAGACAGGACCGGCATCCAGGCAAGGTTGGATGATGTCACAGTACCTCCCATCATATGCACGGTTCCATTCAGCTGAGTATTAAGTATTGCTGAAGCATCACAACTAGATTTAAAGAAAAAAAAACTAAAACTTTGACAAAAGTAGTAACTTTTTTTGCACTCTCCCCGTGTATCTGTTGCTCTCCCTTTTTCTTTACATTATTCTCTTTTGGTTTATTGTTGCAGATGTTCAGCATTTCCAAGGTTTTTTAAAATTCTGTTTCTTTGCAACAAATCCAAGTGTATTTTAGTCAGTTTGAAGTACAGGACTGTGTTGGCAAAGAACCAGATACCTGCTTCACACATTCGACTCTTTAGAGCCCTCAGCTTCACATAATGTTTGCAAAGTCAAGCACTTTAAGCTAAAAGCCTAATATATATATACATATATATATATACACACACATAATGTAGAATTTTGGTACGAGGAGCTCATTGAACATTTATAATCGTTGCTCACCAGTGTCTAGCTGCACCAAGCGAGTCGATTCAGTCCATTTTAGAGCCAAGTACAGAAGTCTGAGCTGTCAATAAATCTATTACTGCATTAACATTTAAAATTATAAAGACTAGATAACATGAGGCTGAGCTATTACCCACAGTATTACTCTCCTTTGTGCTGTTTGATTGATGATCCCCAACAGTTCCTGGACCAGCCACATAAATACTGTGGCTACGAGAGCAGGTCAGAGGCTGGGTATTCTGCGGCGAGTGACTCACCTCCTGACTCCCCAAAGCCTTTCCACCATCTACAAGGCACAAGTCAGGAGTGTGATGGAATACTCTCCACTTGCCTGGATGAGTGCAGCTCCAACAACACTCAGGAAGCTCAACACCATCCAGGACAAAGCAGCCCGCTTGATTGGTACCCCATCCACCACCCTAAACATTCACTCCCTTCACCACCGGCGCACAGTGGCTGCAGTGTGTACCATCCACAGGATGCACTGCAGCAACTCGCCAAGGCTTCTTCGACAGCACTTCCCAAACCCGCGACCTCTACCACCTAGAAGGACAAGGGCAACAGGCACATGGGAACAACACCACCTGCATGTTCCCCTCCAAGTCACACACCATCCCGACTTGGAAATATATCGCCGTTCCTTCATCGTCGCTGAGTAAAAATCCTGGAACTCCCTTCCTAACAGCACTGTGGGAGAACCTTCACCACACGGACTGCAGCGGTTCAAGAAGGCGGCTCATCACCACCTTCTCAAGGGCAATTAGGGATGGGCAATAAATGTCGGCCTTACCAGCGATGCCCACATCCCATGAACGAATTTTAAAAACAGGGTGACCTGGAGCTGATGCTGCCGAGGGGTTTGTTAACCCGTCACCTCCAGGTTGGAGCCAGGTTAGTAAGAAAGAGTCCCTCACGGCTCTTTATTTGTACTTTTATCCACTCCTTGCCTGAAGGAGCCGATTCTTGCTGAGACATGGTTTCATGGACACCAACAGCTCTCTATTATCACACCCAAGTGACGTGTGAACTTAAGACGATGAGTACTGGTAAGCTAGGCAACAATGGAAGGCATCAAACCTCAGCCCAATCCTGTCCTCACCCAGTACCCACACAGGTTTGCTTCTCATCAGCAATCACTGGGTAATGGTTCTGAACAGAAGCCATGCCCGTTATCTCCTTTCTCCAGTCCGGGGTCACTGAGCCTAACTGTCATGCCCCTAACTGCTGTCCTAGATGAGATCAGTGAACTCTGCACAGACCAGCAATCAAATCTGGGAACTTGGGCTCGATTTTGCAGGGAAATTGAGGGTGCATTGGGGGCGGGGGGTGTGGGGGGCTGCAAAAATCGGGGAAATCCCGTTCGGGTTTGGAGCCCGGCTCCAACCCGCAGACTTCCGGGATCCCCATTGACGCGTCTGGGTGCGCACACACCTACCGAATGCGGCAATTAAAGCTGGCAGGAAGACTCTTGACATAGTTGTTGAGATAGTTTAAGTCGTTGAACTACTTCATTTTCTCCACATTTTGGCAGGGGTGCGATTTTGAAGCATCCTCAGTATGTTTCCCGTGCTGTGGGAAACACTCCATGTTGCAATAGACGTGTTCCAGCCAACAGCCAGTGGGACATTTAAATGCTTATTTGACAGATGGGGAGAAAAGGTCACTTATTGAGGCAGGACACTCTGTTCTGTCAGACAAAGTTTTGGCTGCAAGATCTTTGTGTTTTCTCTGAAAATTCTTACATTCCACTCAAATTTCTTCTGTTCAAACATATTTAACCACTTTTCAGACTCCCTCAAACTCACACCATTAGGATGGGGGGGGTCGCCATGGCTACATTCACGACTACATCCGAGGACGAGCAACATCACCAACCTCACCGGGCACGGCGTCTACCTCCGCCACTTGGAGCTCCACAACACAGTGCTGCGCCACAGACACCTGCACAAGAGCAGAGAGGGCAACAACAGAGAGAGCGGTGTCGCAGGAGGCACTAAACTCGCAACAGGGTCTACAGACCAAGGCTCAGCTTCCAGGACCTCTCTGAGCAGCAGTGCATACGGAGGCTCAGAGTCAGTCGCCAGGTAGTCGCAGACATCTGCAGCCTCCTTCATGCCGAGCTGCTCCCAGCTGGGCCGAGCAGCATCTCCTTACCTGTCGCTGCCAAAGTCACCACTGCGCTCAACTTCTTCACCTCCGGACCATTTAGGGAGCCAACAGGGACATTGCCGGGGTCTCTCAGTCGAGTGCATAAGAGCATAAGGCAGTCACCGACGACTGGTTTCGCAGGGCCTAGCAGTACGTCAACTTCCCCATGGATGATCTCAGCCAGATGGAGCGGGCAATGGGACTCCACACTGTGGCTGGCTTCCCATGGGTGCAGGGTGCAAGCAATTGCACCCATATAGCAATACGAGCACCTCCACACGAGCCAGGACTGTTCATCAATATCTCTCCATCAACACTCAGCTCATCTGTGACCACCGCAAGAGATTCCTTCACACATGCGTGAGATTCCCTGGTAGCTTTCACGATTCCTTCATCCTCCAGGAATCCAACATCCCGCCCCTCTTCCACGCACCCAACACCCGCAAGGGCTGGCTCCTCGGGGACAAGGGATACCCCCTGCACACGTGGCTCATGACACCTCTGAGGAACCTCACCACCGAGCAACAGTGTTGATATAACAACAGCCACATCGCCACCAGGTCTACAACTGGGCATGCTATAGGGCTGCTCAAAGATGCGATTTAGGTGCCTTGATCGTTCTGGGGGAGCTTTTCAATACGCACCAGACAGAGTGGGACGCATTGTAGTCGTGCGTTCTGCCCTGCACAACACGGCACAACAGAGAGGGGTGCCGCTTGAGGAGGCCCCATCCTCATCTGCCACCAACATTGAGGAGGAGGAGGAGGCAGAGGAGGGGGAGCAACCCATGGGCAGCGCAGTGGCTCACCTGGCTGCTCGTGAGGCCAGGGAGTCACTGATATGTGAACGGTTCTCCTAACATCAGACAGTGTGAAGAGTCCAGTCCTCACCACCTGGACAGAGCAGCGCCCACACCAGCACACCCCCACCCCTGCACAAAACAGTCCTGCAACTACACATATACCCACGGTAAAGGGACCCAATGGGTGGCATCAAGTGTGGGCGTTCATGGTGAACCTCATGAAAGGGCCTTATTAGAAAAGCCAGTCAAGAATGGCCAAGATGTGGCAGTAGTGGTGACAATAATAATATTTAATCTGCATTTAACAAAAAGCAAATATAAATAAAAAAACATGACCAACCATCAAACACCCTTGTGCATCCCCTTCGTGGTTACAAAACCTTCGCCTTTCGCTTCCGACTACTTCTATGTGGTGTATCCCTTGTGGCTGCAGCAGAGGTAGTGGCAGGTTGCTTTTGTTCATGCCCTGACCGATTAGATGCTTTTGACCTATGCCCTCAGGGTTTCGGTGCCAGTGAGGGCCCCTCCAAAGACTGCTCCACCTGCACCTGTTCAGGGGCAGACTCGGCCACCTGGAGAGGAGGCAGCATTGCGGGTACTGGTTGAGAGGGGGGCAACGGGTGAGACGTGGGGGCACTTTGAGTGACATCCCCACTTCCATGTCCCCTTTTGCCATCATCCCTCCCCTGGGTCAGGCCCACATCACTCCTACCACTCTGCTGGAGAACAGTTTGGAGGATGTGTGTGAAGCCTTGTAAGGCCAGTGCTAATGTATCTGCCTGCCTGATTACGGCGGCAGAATGTTGTTCACTGTGAGTCCGAACGGCCGTTGTCAGGGCCTGAATGGACTCATTTGTGAGCCGTGCTTGAAGCTCAACGGAGGTTAGCCTTCTCTCCATCGCAGACATTCCCGCACTTACCCGCGACAGTATCTCAGAGAGATGCTCACTTCCCTGTGACACTATCTCAGAGAGATGCTCACTTCCCTGTGACACTATCTCAGAGAGATGCTCACTTCCCTGTGACACTATCTCAGAGAGATGCTCACTTCCCTGTGACACTATCTTAGAGATGCCCTCACGTCCCTGTGACACTATCTCAGAGATTCCTTCCTGTACCTGTGCCACCATTCCACTAATGCAGGAGTTGGACTCCTCCATCCTCTGTGCGATTGTGGAGAGTGCGCGTGGCACCTGTTCCAGTACCTCGCAAATGTGCTGCTGCTCCTCGATCATTCTCCTTTTAAAGGATGGCCTCCGGGATTCAGCATCTGTGTCCAGCTGAGCAGAGTCTGGAGAGGAGTGCTCCCACCGACACGGACTCTCCACAGCTGCCCCTGCACCAGTGTCTGCTCGTGCTCACTTGTGTGTGGTGACTCACCAGATGCCAACACAACTAACTGAGGACTAGGACCCACCGAGGTGTGTGTATCTGCGCTGGTGGATGGCTCGCTAAGATGTGACGGTGCACCCTCAGAGGCCGGCAGGTCCTCTGAGGAATCGCCCTCTGCCATCACTGTGATCGCTGAAGGCCCTGTAAGAGAACAGAAGGCAATATTAAGTATGATCACAGATATGTCATGTTGTGATGAGCATACTGAGGTGCTGAAGATGGCAGGGCATGATAACATCAATTCATATTGTGTGTGATGAATGTTAAAGTTGTGTTACCAGATGTTTGTGGGGTGCCAGTCTTGGCGTCCCCGACGGACAGGCACTCGAGGGTTCGGCTGAGCTCCAGTACCTCCTGCTCTGCGTTGGTGAGGACGACGATTTGTTGCAGCCCCCCTCTGGTTCTCGCCCTCTCCCACGCATTCTGAGCTCTCTTCTCCTGTAAGGGGAGAAAGTACAGACGTGTAAGTGAGGGATGGTGACGTGGCCAACCGATGAATGCATTGGTTTGGGTGAGGCTGACCATGAAAGAGTTGGATCAGAGGGGTGAGTATGAGACAGAGCCATGACATTGTATGAGGATTGGGTTGGGTGGTAGTGGTGGGATGAGTACTGGGGAGGTGAGTAAGCGCAGGTAAGATGAGGATGAGGTTTGAGTGGGTGTGAGGAGTGATGTGATGGAGTAGTGTTGGCCTGCAGAAGGAGATGTGGGGTGGGGTCAGTGATGTGGAAAACGCAATGTAGGAGAATCAATAAGTGTACTCACTTTTGCTGACCTGGTTAGGTCATTGAAACGCTTCCTGCGCTGGACCCAGGTGCGGGAGATGTTGCTGCTGCTGGTGACCTCCTCGAGCCAGACCTCCTCGAGCCAGGCCTGCTTGGTGGCAGAGGCAGGCCACTTCCTCCTGCCCCCCCGGGTAGAACACATCCGTCCTCCTCCTCACCCCATCCAGTAGCACCTGGAGTGAGGTATCGTTGAATCTTGGAGCAACCTTGCCCCTGTGCTGCTACATTGAGGTGTGTGGGTGTTTGCTTCAGGAGAAGCCATTGGAGGACTGCCCCTTTAAATAGGGCTCCTCCAGCTGACAGCCTGCGATGCGGGTGCGCAGTCCGCCCGCTGCGCAGCTTTCGGACGGAAAACCCAGAAGCCACTTTAAGTGGCTCCATTTGACTCGCGATCGCATGGGGAACGGATATTTTTAATTGGACGGGTTACCCACGCGCCCAATCACTCCCCCACCTGCTGCCATCCCTCCTCCACTCTAATATCAGGGCCCCTGTGTCTGTATGTCCCTGTCCCACAGCAAGTGGTGCAATCCTTGCTAAGTCACGGTAGGTCTCACAATTGTTTTAATTTTACTAGCACATCTCTTCTGGTGCTGCTGATAGATTATCTGCAGTTTGCAGCATAGTTGTGTTTAGCTACTAACCTCGCCCATCCCTTTAAGGCCAGTGCTCATGTACTCCCTTAAGCAGTCCATTTTAGCCGCATGTAAATTCCTACACCAACAACATTGATATGCATTTATGCCGTGCCTTTAACGTAGAAAAACATCCCAAGGTGCTTCTCACAGGCATAATTTTTAAAAATGGATGCTGAGCCAAAGCGGGAAAGACTAGGCAAGGTGAACAAAAACTTGGTCAAAAAGTTGAGATTTAAGGAGAGTCGTAAAGGAGGAGAGAGAGGAGGAAATGTAGAGGGATTTGGGGAGGGAATTCCAGATCGTGGGGTCTAGAGTGCGTTTAGACATGGATTAGGGGAAGAAACAGTGTGAAGACTGATAGGGTCGAATAGCCACCCAATGTCAGACAAGTCGAGGCATGACCTTGCCCAGCAATTGACTTCCTATAGTGTAGATGCAAATGGTGTCACTCGAGTCCACATCTAATCTCGTTAACTGTTAAAATACCTGAGGCGCCACTGAACTCATTTCTTGATCAGAGCCATCAAGTCAAAAGGAAGTGGACAAAGACACAGTGATCTGCATAAGATCAGGCCCTGGAAAAATATATGTAAGATAATTAGCTTTGAACTTGCTACTTGATGAATGACAAACAGAAACAGCTAGTCTAGGAAACAAAGATGAATCAAGTACAGGGAAGTCACACTTCACTCTAGACAGGACACAGTAATCTTTGTGGGATCAAGCTTTGATGGGAGAAAGGTCACACATGCTTTGAGTGAACAAAGACACAATAACCTTTGTGGGGAAATGGCCACATCAAAGCCAGATGTCTTTAAGTGGTGATTGAATGACAGACAGAGACACTCAGGGCCCGATATTAGGAGGGAGGCGGGTTGGCAGCCGGGGGTCGACTGAACGCATGGGTAACGCACCCAGTAAAATCGGTGGGTTCCCCACGCGATCGTAAGTAAATTGAAGCCACTTACCTTGGCTTCCGGGTTTCCCGCTGGAAAGCTGCGCAGCGGGCGGACTGCGCACCCGCATCATAGGCTGTCAGCTGGAGAAGCTCCATTTAAAGGGGCAGTCCTCCAATGACTGATGCTGCAGAAAATAGGAAAAATTACAGCATGGAGCAGCCCAGGGGGAAGGCTGCTCCCAGGTTTAATGATGCCTCACTCCAGGTCTTACTGGATGGGGTGAGGAAGAGGAGGAGGAGGAGGAGGGAGATCTTCCACCCGGCGAACGGGAGGAAGCGGCCTGCCTCTGCCACCACGAAGGCCTGGCTCGAAGTGGCAGAGGAGGTCACCAGCACCACCAACATATCACGCACCTGCATACAGTGCAGGAGGTGCTTCAATGACCTAACCAGGTCAGCCGAAGTGAGTACACTTACTCATTTCCCCACACTCCGTCTGCCACATCACCGCCCCCACCCCACATCTCCTTCTGCACTGCCAACATTAATCTATCACATCACTCCTCACACCCGCTGAACCCTCACCTCCTCAGTACTCATCCCACCGCTACCACTCAACCCAATCCTCATACAATTTCATGGCTCTGTCTCATACTCACCCTCTCGTGCATCTCTTTCACGGTCAGCCCCACCCAACCTGCCACTACCTGTGCTGCAGCCACAGGGCATGCATCACATATGTCGTGAGCATGAAGAGGATGCACAAGGGTGTTTGAGGGTTTGTCGTAGTTTTTACTTATATTTGATTTCTGATCAACTCACATTACATATTATATTGTCACCGCTACTGTCACGTCTTGGCCATTCTTGACTGGCTTGTGCAATAAGGCCCTTTCATGAGGTTCACCATGAACACCCTTGGGTCACCCTACAGTGGGTGTATGTGTAGTTGCACGACTACTTTGTGCAGGTGCCTGTTGCGCAGCACTGTGTTGTGTAGTTCCACGTGGCGGAGGTGGACGGCGTGCCTGGCGAGGCCGGTGATGTTGCTCGTCCTCCAATGGAGTGATGAATGCAGCTATGGAACCCCCACCATCCTGACGGTGTAAGTGTGAGGGGGTCCGCAAAGTAGCTAAATGTGTTTGGACAGCAGAGTTTAGGGCGTGATTTAATAATTTTGAGTGTGGAGACAATGGTGTGGCAGGCAATATCTGAGGTGACAGAGGGCCCTGCTGCAATGAATGAGGTATTCCCCCCAACTGTTAAGGAATCCTCTGCATCTCCCACTGACTGCTGACTGAAACACGTCTGCAACAACAGGGAGTGTTTCCCACAGCATGGGAAACACGCTGAGGAGAGTCCAAAATCACATCCCTGCTAAAATCTCTTCCCAATGAGGTCTGTCAACGACCTCAAGTACCTCCCTAACTATCTAAACTGTCATCCCGCCGGCTTTAATTGCTGGTGGGAGTCCCGCATGCGGGGGCTGCGTGCGCACCAATTCGTGTCATTGGGGAACCCGGAAGTAGGCGGGTTGGAGCTGGGCCCCCCCCCGCCACGAACGCACCCGCTCGGCCATCCTAAAACTGACCCCTCGGTCTCTGTGTATTAGGTGGGTTTCGGTGGGCGTATCCAGAGTGTGTGGAAGCATAAATGGAATCATGTTTTGGCTGCCAGTGGTGTACAATACAGAAGCTGCTGTCTCTACTGTACTGTATCAGAGGCAGGCTGGAATTAAAGAACGCATATCTATGTTTGAATGTACCCTGCTTGCTGAAACTACATTTAATAAAGGATAGACTTTCCTTTAATTGGAAGAAGCCTATCGTATTCTGCTCACTACAAATATTTGTTAATGTAACCAGAGTAAACTAAAATAGTTTGTAGATTTCAGGCTCTGTGATTGGGTTTTTTTTCTGTTTGATTTTAGATGGTTTTGCATCTTTAATAAAAGGTATCATCATATTCGTGACAGGTGCGGCTAATGCACGTTGTATTATTCTGCTGAGATGGAGTCTAATTGTTAATTAAGCAGAGGGACAGATCAACAGCTGTCTAGTCGAGGAATTTTAGATTGGAATGTACTTGTCAGTTTCAGGCTGCAGGTTGCTCTAGGATTGTTTTTGTAAATGTCACAATGTGTGACGCCTGCAGTGTGACATCCGCGGGGCGGGTATGTCATGCCAATTTGGCGGCCTCTGAGAGCACAGAAGAATTGGAGAGATTAGATTGGTGTGTCACAGGTCAAATTGGACATTTCCCGCAGCCTAGTACATGCTGCTATAGCCCTGGTTCAACTTGCATCAGATAAAAGGAAAGAACTTGCATTTATATAGCGTCTTTTGTGACCTCAATATGTCCCAAAACACTTTACAGCCAATGAAGTACTTCTGAAGTGTCGTCACTGTTGTAATGTAGGAAATGCAGCAGCCAATTTGCACACAGCAAGGTCCCACAAACAGCAATGAGATTATGACCAGATCATCTGTTTTAGTGATGTTGGTTGAGGGATAAATATTGGCCAGGACACCGGGGAGAGCTCCCCTGCTCTTATTCGAAAAGTGCCATGGGATCTTTTATGTTCACCTGAGAGGGCAGACGGGGCCTCAGTTTAACGTCTCATCCAAAGGTCAGCACCTCCGACGGTGCAGTACTCCCTCAGTACCGCACTGGCATGTCAGCCTAGATTTTGTGCTCAAGTCTCTGAGCTTCTTTTGAGCCAAAACTTCTGACTTAGAGCCAAGAGTGCTACCCATTGAGCCACAGCTAACACCTGAGCTATGGTTACAGGTGTGCCTGTACATCCAGCCAGCACAGCCAGAAAAATAAGAAGGGAGAGATCACTTTGGTAGGATTGTACTACAGACCCCCAAATAGTCAACGGGAAATTGAGGAGCAAATATGTAAGGAGATTACAGACAGCTGCAAGAAAAATAGGGTGGTAATAGTAGGGGACTTTAACTTTCCCAACATTGACTGGGACAGCCATAGCATTAGGGGCTTGGATGGAGAGAAATTTGTTGAGTGTATTCAGGAGGAATTTCTCATTCAGTATGTGGATGGCCCGACTAGAGAGGGGGCAAAACTTGACCTCCTCTTGGGAAATAAGGAAGGGCAGGTGACAGAAGTGTTAGTGAGGGATCACTTTGGGACCAGTGATCATAATTCCATTAGTTTTAAGATAGCTATGGAGAAGGATAGGTCTGGCCCAAAAGTTAAAATTCTAAATTGGGGAAAGGCCAATTTTGATGGTATTAGACAGGAACTTTCAGAAGTTGATTGGGAGAGTCTGTTGGCAGGCAAAGGGACGTCTGGTAAGTGGGAGGCTTTCAAAAGTGTGTTAACCAGGGTTCAGGGTAAGCACATTCCTTATAAAGTGAAGGGCAAGGCTGGTAGAAGTAGGGAACCTTGGATGACTCGGGAGATTGAGGCACTAGTCAAAAATAAGGAGGCATATGACATGCATAGGCAGCTGGGATCAAGTGGATCCCTTGAAGAGTATAGAGATTGCCGGAGTAAAGTTAAGAGAGAAATCAGGAGGGCAAAAAGGGGATATGAGATTGCTTTGGCAGATCAGGCAAAGGTGAATCCAAAGAGCTTCTACAAATACATAAAGGGCAAAAGGGTAACTAGGGAGAGAGTAGGGCCTCTTAAGGATCAACAAGGTCATCTATGCGCGGAACCACAAGAGATGGGTGAGATCCTGAATGAATATTTCACATCGGTATTTACGGTTGAGAAAGGCATGGATGTTAGGGAACTTGGGGAAATAAATAGTGATGTCTTGAGGAGTGTACATATTACAGAGAGGGAGGTGCTGGAAGTCTTAATGCGCATCAAGGTAGATAAATCTCCGGGACCTGATGAAATGTATCCCAGGACGTTATGGGAGGTTAGGGAGGAAATTGCGGGTCCCCTAGCAGAGATATTTGAATCATCCACCGCTACAGGTGAGGTGCCTGAAGATTGGAGGGTAGCAAATGTTGTGCCTTGGTTTAAGAAGGGCGGCAGGGAAAAGCCTGGGAACTACAGACCAGTGAGCCTGACATCTGTAGTGGGTAAGTTGTTAGAGGGTATTCTGAGGGACAGAATCTACAGGCATTTGGAGAGGCAGGGACTAATTAGGAACAGTCAGCATGGTTTTGTGAGAGGAAAATCATGTCTCACGAATTTGATTGAGTTTTTTGAAGGGGTAACCAAGAAGATAGATGAGGGCTGTGCAGTAGACGTGGTCTACATGGACTTCAGCAAAGCATTTGACAAGGTACCGCATGGTAGGTTGTTACATAAGGTTAAATCTCATGGGATCCAAGGTGAGGTAGCCAATTGGATACAAAATTGGCTTGACGACAGAAGACAGAGGGTGGTTGTCGAGGGTTGTTTTTCAAACTGGATGCCTGTGTCCAGCGGTGTGCCTCAGGGATCGGTGCTGGGTCCGCTGTTATTTGTTATTTATATTAATGATTTGGATGAGAATTTAGGAGGCATGGTTAGTAAGTTTGCAGATGACACCAAGATTGGTGGCATTGTGGACAGTGAAGAAGGTTATCTAGGATTGCAACGGGATCTTGATAAATTGGGCCAGTGGGCCGATGAATGGCAGATGGAGTTTAATTTAGATAAATGTGAGGTGATGCATTTTGGTAGATCGAATCGGGCCAGGACCTACTCCGTTAATGGTAGGGCGTTGGGGAGAGTTATAGAACAAAGAGATCTAGGAGTACAGATTCATAGCTCCTTGAAAGTGGAGTCACAGGTGGATAGGGTGGTGAAGAAGGCATTCAGCATGCTTGGTTTCATTGGTCAGAACATTGAATGCAGGAGTTGGGATGTCTTGTTGAAGTTGTACAGGGCATTGGTGAGGCCACACTTGGAGTACTGTGTACAGTTCTGGTCACCCTATTATAGAAAGGATATTATTAAACTAGAAAGAGTGCAGAAAAGATTTACTAGGATGCTACCGGGACTTGATGGTTTGACTTACAGGGAGAGGTTAGACAGACTGGGACTTTATTCCCTGGAGAGTAGGAGGTTAAGGGGTGATCTTATAGAAGTCTATAAAATAATGAGGGGCATAGATAAGGTCGATAGTCAAAATCTTTTCCCAAAGGTAGGGGAGTCTATAACGAGGGGGAACAGATTTAAGGTGAGAGGGGAGAGATACAAAAGGATCCAGAGGGGCAATTTTTTCACTCAAAGGGTGGTGAGTGTCTGGAACGAGCTGCCAGAGGCAGTAGTAGAGGCGGGTACAATTTTGTCTTTTAAAAAGCATTTGGACAGTTACATGGGGAAGATGGGTATCGAGGGATATGGGCCAAGTGCAGGCAATTGGGACTAGCTTAGTGGTATAAACTGGGCGACATGGACATGTTGGGCCGAAGGGCCTGTTTCCATGTTGTAACTTCTATGATTCTAACCTCATCTTTGGATCACAAAATCAGGGCTTAGCTTTCTGCTATATCGTGCAGTGATTACAGAAAGACCCGTTGCCACCCAAATCTCTTCACACCTCAATGCCAAAAGTAATCCAACACTTTACTGTAGCCAACTTACCAATCACCAATTATAAACCCTTTCAGTTTAATCAACTGAACGATGTACAAATATTTATCCAGTGCGCGCAGCCCGTCACTGATGGTATACTACCAGTGAAGTAATATCATTCCTGGCACAATTACTAATTGTCGGAACAGCAGGAAGGATCCTGTTTCTGCTCAGCTTGTTTTGCTTTCATTTGTAAGAAAAATGTACATTTTTTTGATGATTTTCCATTTGGATAAGGGACATTGGTGCCAGAGAATGGAACACTTTCTGCAAATTGTCATCATGTGTCAGCTTCATACACTACCAAATTTGGGCTTGGCATGGGTTGGTTACAGGGTTAATACTGGGGCTAACAGGATTACATTATGAGGACAGGTTACATGGGCTAGAATTGTATACCCTTGTGTATAGAAGATTAGGGGGTGATCTAATTGAGGTGTTTAAGATAATTAAAGAATTCAATAGGGTAGATAGAGAGAAACTATTTCCTCTAGTGGGGTGTCCAGAACAAGGGGGCATAACCTTAAAATTAGAGCTATGCTATTCAAGGGTAATGTCAGGAAGCACTTCTTCACACAAAGGGTAGTTGAAATCTGCACTCTCTCCTCAAATTTTTAGTTAATAATCTAAAAACAGAGGCTGGGCAGGGCAGCTCAGACCCATGGAATGCGCATCTTGTGCCATGTGGGAACTCCAGGACGCTTCCTGTGTCCTGGACAACCACACGTGCAGGAAGTATCATCAGCTGGAGGAGCTCTAGCTCTGGGATTTGGAGCTTGAGCAGCAGCTGGCGTCACTGCAGTGCATCTGCGAGACTGAGAGCTACGTGGGTAGCACGTTTCAGGAGGTGGTCACCCCGCAGCTTAAGAGAGTGCAGGCAGAGAGGGACTGGGTGACCGCCAGACATACAAGGAGGACCAGGCAGGTAATTCAGGAGTCCCCTGAGGGCATCTCGCTCTCTAACCAGTATTCAGTTCTGATTACTGGTGGGAGAGAGGGTTCCTCTGGGGAGTGCAGCCAGAGCCAAGACCAAAGCACCATGGGTGGCTCAGCAGTACGGGGTGGGGGGGGGAGGGGGAGGAGACAGGTGGGGAGAGCAATAGTGGTGGACATTCCATAGTTAGGGGAGCAGACAGGCGTTTCTGCAGCCACAGGCGTGATTCCAGGATGCCTCCCTGGTGCCAGGGTCATGGATGTCACTGAGCAGCTGCAGAACATTCTGGGAGGGGCGGGTGAACAGCCAGAGGTCGTGGTCCATATCGGGACCAACAACATAGGTAGAAAGGGGGATGAGGTCCTGCAGGTAGAGTTTAAGGAGTTAGGAAAAAGATTAAAAAGCAGGACCTCAAAGGTAGTAATCTCCGGATTACTCCCAGTGCCATGTGCTAGTGAGAATAGAAATAGGAGGATAGAGCAGATGAATGCATGACTGCAAAGGTGGTGCTAGGGTTTAGATTCCTGGGGCATAGGGACCGTTTTTGGGGGAGGTGAGACCTGTACATGCCGGACAGGTTGCACCTCAACAGGGCTGGGACCAATATCCTTGCGGGGAGGTTTGCTAGTGCTGCCGGAGAGGGTTTAAACTAGCTTGGCAGGGGGATGGGAACCTCAGTGTGGATTAGATGGGATAAAGCCAGAACTGGAAATGGAAGGCAGAAAATTAGTGAGTGAGTCTGGAAGGCAGAGGGAACAAAGGTTAGAAAATAAACAACAAGAGATTGGCAGTCCTAAATGTATTTACCCCAATGCAAGGAGTATAGAAAATAAGGCGGATGAGCTGAGGGCACATATAGACACGTGGCAGTATGATATCTAAACTATTACAGAAACATGGCTTAAAGAGGGGCAGGACTGGCAGCTCAACATCCCTGGTTACAGGGTTTTCAGATGCGATAGAGAGGGGGATAAAAAAGGAGGGGGGGGGTGACAATTTTGTTAAGGAAACAATTACAGTTGTGAGGAGGGGTGATATTTTAGAAGGAGCATCAAATGAGGCCTTATGGGTTGAGCTAAAGAACAAAAAAGGAGCAGTCACACTGCTGGGAGTGTACTATAGACCCCCAAACAGTCAGAAGGAGATAGAGGAGCAAATATTTAGGCAAATTTCTGAGAAGTGCAATAACAATAGGGCAGTAATAGGGGATTTCAACTACCCTAATATTAACTGGGACACAAACAGTCTGAATGGTATAGAGGGCACAGAATTCTCAAGTTGCAAACAGGAGAATTTTTTTTAGCCAGTATTTAGCAAGCCTAACGAGAAAGGGGGCAGTTCTGGATTTAGTTCTAGGAAATGAAGAGGGGCAGGTGGAAAAAGTAGCAGTGGGAGAGCATTTTGGTGGTAGTGATATTAATACAGTTAGTTTTAACATAGTTATGGAAAGACAAAGCAGGAGTTAAAGCTTTCAATTGGGGAAAGGCCAATTTTACTAAACTGAGAAGTGATTTAGCAAAAGTAAACTGGAAACAGCTACTTGAAGGTAAATCAGTGTCAGAGCAGTGGGAGACATTCAAAGGGGTGATTCAAGGGGTTCAGGGTAAACATGTTCCCACAAAGAGAAAGGGTGGGGCTGCCAAATCTAGAGTCCGCTAGATGTCAAGAAGCATTCAGGGTAAGATAAGGCAGAAAAAGAAAGCCTATGATAGACACCGGGAACTCAATACTACAGAAAGCTTAGAGGAATATACAAAGTGCAGGGGTGAAGTTATAAAGGAAATTAGGAAAGAAAAGAGAGGGTATGAAAAAATATTAGCAGGTAAAATCAAAGAAAAGCCAAAGATATTTTATAAATACATTAAGAGCAAGAGGATAACTAAGGAAAGAGTAGGGCCTATTAGAGGCCAAAAAGGTAAACTATGCGTGGAGGCGGAAGATGTGGATATGGTTCTTAATGAATACTTTGCATCTGTCTTCACAAAGGAGAGGGATGATACAGGGATTGAAGTTAAGGAGGAGGAGTGTGAAATATTGGATGGGATAAACATAGAGAGAGAGGAAGTATTAAGGGGATTAGCATCTTTGAAAGTGGATAAATCACTAGGGCCGGATGAAATGTATCCCAGGCTGTTAAAAGAGGCCAGGGAGGAAATAGTGGAGGCTTTAACATTCATTTTCCAAACTTCACCGGATACAGGCGTAGTGCTAGAGGATTGGAGGACTGCTAACGTTGTACCGTTGTTTAAAAAGGGAGCAAAGGATAGACCGAGTAATTACAGGCCAATCAGCTTAGCCTCAGTGGTGGGCAAATCATTGGAATCAATTCTGAGGGACAGGATAAACTGTCACTTAGAAAGGCACGGACGAATCAAGGACGGTCAGCACGGATTTGTTAAGGGGAGGTCGTGTCTGACCAACTTGAATGAATTTTTCGAGGAGGTGACAAGGAGGATTGATGAGGGTAGCGCAATTGATGTAGTCTACATGGATTTTAGCAAGGCTTTTGACAAGGTCCCACATGGCAGATTGGTCAAAAAAGTAAAGGCCAAGGGATTTAAGGGAATGTGGCAAGTTGGATCTAAAATTGGCTCAGTGGCAGGAAGCAAAGGGTAATGGTCGACGGGTATTTTTGCGACTGGAAGGCTGTTTCCAGTGGGGTGCCGCAGGGCTCGGTACTAGGTCCTCTGCTTTTTGTGGTATACATTAACGATTTGGACTTTAACGTAGGGGGCATGATTAAGAAATTTGCGGATGACACAAAGATAGGCCTTGTGTTTGATAGTGAGCAGGAAAGCTGTAGACTGCAGGAAGATATCAATGGACTGGTCAGATGGGCAGAAAAGTGGCAAATGGAGTTCAATCCGGAGAAGTATGAGGTAATACGTTTGGGGAGAGCAAACAAGGCAAGGGAATACACAATAAATGGGAGGATATTGAGAGGTGTAGAGGAAGTGAGGGACCTTGGAGTGCATGTCCACAGATCCCTGAAGATAGCATGTCAGGTAGATAAGGTGGTTAAGAAGGCATATGGAATGCTTTCCTTTATTAGCCGAGACACAGAATATAAAAGCAGGGATGTTATGCTGGAACTGTATAAAACACTAGTTAGGCCACAGCTTGAGTACTGCGCACAGTTCTGGTCACCACATTACAGGAAGGAAGTAATTGGACTAGAGAGGATACAGAGGTGATTTACAAGGGTGTTGCCAGGACTGGAGAATTTTAGCTATGATAACAGATTGGATAGGCTGGGGTTGTTTTCCTTGGAACAGAGGAGGCTGAGGGGTGATTTGATTGAGGTGTACAAAATTATGAGGGGCCTAGATAGAGTGGATAGGAAGGACCTATTTCCCTTAGCGGAGGGGTCAATAACCAGGGGGCATAGATTTAAAGTGATTGGTAGAAGGATTAGAGTGGAAATGAGGAAAAATGTTTTCACCCAGAGGGTGGTGGGGGTCTGGAACTCACTGCCTGAGAGGGTGGTCGAGGCAGAAACCCTCAACTCATTAAAAAAATACCTGGATGAGCACCTGACGAGCCATGACCTGCAGGACTACGGACCAAAAGCGGGAAAGTGGGATTAGGCTGGGTGGCTCGTTTCTCAGCCAGCGCGGACACGGTGGTCCAAATGGCCTCCTTCTGTGCCATAAATTTTCTATGATTCTATGAAAAGGCTGTGGATGTTGGGTCAATTGAAAATTTCAAGACTGAGAGCGATAGATTTTTGTTAGGTAAGGGTATTAAGGGATATGGAGCAAAGACTGGTAAATGGAGTTGAGATACAGATCAGCCATGATCTAATTGAATGGCAGAACAGACTGAATGGCCTATTCCTGTTCCTATGTTCCTATTAAGCTCCCTTTGCTCTGTCCCAACGATGTGCCTTAATGCAGCCTCAGAAGAATGCCACCAAATGCACCAGACATTTCCATTACTCACACCAGCCACCACTGCAGCTTCTGTGATGAAGATTGGTGCAGCTGATGGAGAGATATATTTTTTTAATTCATCCTTGAGATATAGGCATCACTGGCAAGGCCAATATTTACTGCCCATCAACAACAACAACTTGCATTTATATAGTGCCTTTAATATAGTAAGATGTCCCAAGACATCACAGGAGTGCTTTTGGACAAAATTTGACACAGAGCCACATAAGCAGATATCAAGACAAGGTGATCAAAAGATTGGTCAAAGAGCTTTTAAGGAATGTTTTAAAGGAGGAGAGGTTTAGGGAGAGAATTCCAGAGCTTAGGGTCTAGGCAGCTGAAGGCACGGCCGCCAATGATGGGACGAAGGAAATCAGGGATTGATAAGAGGCCTGAATTGGAAGAGCGCAGAGTTCTCGGAGGGAGGATTTGAACACAGGGATGAGAATTTTAAAGTTGAGGCATTGCTGGACCTGGAGCCAATGTAGGTCAGTGAGCACAGGGGGTGATCAGTGAACGAGACCATCCCTAGTATCCCTTGAGAAGGTAGTAGTGGGCCTTCTTCTTGAAGGCTTGATATAACTGAGTGACCTGCTAGGCCACTTCAGAGGGCAGGTAAGAGTCAACCACATTGGTGTGGGGCTGGAGTCACATATAGACCAGACCGGGTAAGGATGGCTGGTTTCCTTCCCTAAATGATCTCAGTGAACCAGTTGGGTTTTTGCAACAATCTGACAACTTCATGGTCACTTTTACTGATACCAGCTTTTTCAGAGAAGTCCTTCATTCTATCAGTCTGAACTGGAATTGAAACCCAGGTCCCTGAGGTGAACAGTCAGTAACCTAAATTTTCCAAGTCCATGCAAGCAGCGAGAAACCTGCTCACAATTCTCTGCCCACTGTAGACAGCACACTGGCAGGAATGCATGCCAGTGGGTACTCGAAAAATGTGCCCTAGTGTGCTAACTCGCTGTACCACCCATTCCTGCAGTATGTCACATTATTCGTGTTAAACAAAATCCATAAGATGTTATGATATAAAAAGGCACATTAGTTCAAATCCAGCACACACCGACATGGTGAAAACTCCTCCCACTCTGCTGACTGGAAACGTCCTACTCAAAAGGTGTTACTCAAGAGATGGTTCCAACCCACTCCTTAGAAATGTCAGCTGTGGTTCAGTGGGTAGTACTCTTGTCTCTGTGTTAAAAAGGTTGTGGGTTCAAGCCTTGACCACAAAATCTAGGCTGACACTCCAGTATAGTACTGAGGGAGTGCTGCACTCTCGGAGACGTTTCATCTCACCTTTCGGATCTATCCTCTCAGGTGGATGTAAAAGAATCTCACGGCACTATTCCAAAGAAGAGCAGGGGAGTTCTTCCCCGGTGTCCTGGCCAATATTTATCCCTCAACCAACATCACTAAAAATAGATTATACGATCATTATCACATTGCTGTTTGTGGGATCTTGCTGTGCACAAATTGGCTGCAATGTTTCCTACATTACAACGGTGACTACACTTCAAAAGAACTTCATTGGCTGTAAAGCATTTTGGGACATCCTAACGTCGTGAACGGCGCTATATAAATGCAGGTCTTTCATTCTTTTCAAGTCTTTCTTAGTGGTCTATAACGTGAAATTGGTACAAATTGGCAATCTTGCCCAGGGTGGCTATAAGGACGACAGGTGTGGAAAATGCCCCTGTGGTGCAGCAGTACCCCAGGGTAAACTTCCAAGTTTGGATTGTGGCACATTGCTCAGGTGGAAGAAAGGAAGCTTCATTCTGTGGCTGTACTTGGCCTAAGAGTGATTGACACCGAGGTGATAAAACAGGAAAGTGTTGCCTGTCCCAGTCGTGACAGCAAGGTAAGAATAAATCACTTGTTTAATCACCCAATTTTGGGTGAGATCCTTGAATTCGTTTACAAAGCAGGAATATTGAAGAGGTGAGCAGGCAGCAGAGTGGGATTAGACTATGTGGCAGCACCAATGCAGATTTCATGAGCAAAATGGGCCTTTTCGGTGCTGTAATGTTCTAAATTCTATGTGTGATAATAGAGAAGAGAAAGAAACTGAGCTACCAAGCACAGCTCATCATGTCATGGCTGAGGGGTAATGGACAATGAGGAGATGACAAGAGGCTGGAGGGCTCTTGTGACTTATAGAAAGAAAGAACTTATATTTATATCTCACCTTTCATGACCTTAGGGTGTCACAAAGTGCTTTACATCAATTAATTTTTGAAATGTAGTCACTGTTGTAATATAGGAAACTCAGCAGCCAAACTGCACACAGCAAGATCCCAGCAATGAGATAATGACCAGATAATCTGTTTCAGTGATGCTGGTTGAGGGATACATACTGTCCAGAACACTAAAAACACCTTTGCTCTTCTTCAAAAAAGTGCCGTGCGATCTTTTCTGTCCACCTGAGAGGAAAGACGGAACCTCAGTTTAACATCTCATCCAAAAGACGGCACCTTTGACAATGCAGCACTCCCTCAGTACTGTACTGGAGTGTCAGTGTAGATTTTGTGCTCAAGACTCTGGAGTGAGACTTGAACCTCCGGCCTTGTGACTCTGAGGCCAGAGTGCTACGACTGAGTCACAGCTGACACCTGGGGTAAATTTTAACGTCAAGCGGTGGGGGGGGGTGGGGTGATTTTTGGATGGAACATCCAGAAGTACGGGTTTCCCAGTTTTCTTTACGATTTTGATGTAAGGACGTCTTTCAATTGACAGGCTGGCTGTCAGTTGGACGGGAGAGCTGCCAGGGAGCGGATGCCAGCAGAGATCGTGGGGGGTTCAGAGATCGTGGGGGGTTCAGAGATCGTGAGGGGGGTCGGAGATTGTGGGCGGGGTTGGTCGCCGACCCCTCGACCCGGCTCCTTTAAAACCGGAAGTGGGCGACTTGGGGTTGGGTTTTACTTTTAAAAAATTTTTACCTTCTCACTCGCCCTCAACCCACTCGTTCTGTGGTTAAAATTTACCCCCTGGATACTAATTCAATCCAAGGGTTCACATTATGTAATAATATACAAGAGGGAATTTCTAACAGCTGCTATCAAACGGTGGAACACCTAACCTTGCCGTGTGCCAACTGGCCGTTGCATTTGCCTAAATAACAATGCTGACTCTGCTTCACTGGCCCTGCACCTATTGCAGGTGTGGGCCCTTCCCCTCAGGGGGAAGCTTGAAAAATCCTGAGGCAAAGTAAAGCGTTGGGAGGGGGGATGGGGATGGTGGGGAAAGTGAAATGGGTCATCGATCCATTCTTCCTAGGGGAATAGTAGTCGTTCCTGGGAGGTGGGTGCAGGGCAAAGGTTTAGAAAATCATCCCCCTGAATCTTGTGATGTAGGTGCTCACAGAATCTGAATTCGGTGCTGTATTTTGGAGGGCAATTTTTCTCTACAGTGCAGTGCTCTTACACAAACCTTCCTCTTTTTCAGGTTCACAGAATTCTACATGCAAATAAATGGGCAATTATTGATCTCAGAGAAACAATTAGGCCTCCCTGCCCGAGGCCATTCCTGAGCTTGCTCCTAAGGCGCCCACCATAGGATCATAGGGATATAGGAACAGGAGTAGGCCATTCAGCCCCTCGTGCCTGCTCCACCATTTGATAAGATCATGGCTGATCTGTGATCTAACTCCATATACCTGCCTTTGGCCCATATCCCTGAATACCTTTGGTTGCCAAAAAGCTATCTATCTCACATTTAAATTTAGCAATTGAGCTAGTATCAATTGCCGTTTGCGGAAGAGAGTTCCAAACTTCTACCACCCTTTGTGTGTAGAAATGTTTTCTAATCTCACTCCTGAAAGGTCTGGCTCTAATTTTTAGACTGTGCCCCCTACTCCTAAAATCCCCAACCAGCGGAAATAGTTTCTCTCTATCCATCCTATCTGTTCCCCTTAATATCTTATAAACTTCGATCAGATCACCCTTTAACCTTCGAAACTCTAGAGAATACAACCCCAATTTATGTAATCTCACCAGCCTCATTAATGTTTGTGGAATGGGATACTTGCCATATGAAATAATAACTGGCCATGTTGGGAACACCTAATAATGTGGAAAGAGCCCATGGGTGGTTTAAATGTTGGTCCTGTGAAGAGATGGATTTGTTTGTCATTCAACAGGCTGTGTTACCATGAAAGGGAGGAAGTATGTTAAAAGTTAAATAGCGCAACTGGTACAAAGAAGTCTGCAAGTTGCCCCATTTTGTTGCAAGAATAAAGAAACTTTTTATAGTTCACTATAGATTGTGTTGCTAGTCGGTATGACCTGTAAATCTGCCTCACCTGGATTAGCTCAGCATAGTGTGTGTGTAGAGTAACATTTCAAGTCCTGTGCTTGCTGAACTTTGAAAGTGGACTTTCCTATTGTCAGCTCTGACTGTGCATAATGCTAGTCAGTCACCAATTTTTGTTTTTCACCTGTAACATTGCATGTTTCTCTCTTCCAGCCTGTTGCAATAAATCTGAAATATGCTCATTGCCTTTCTTTTGTGATCCACATCCAGCACTTTAAACTCAGGTTAATTAAACTCTTTTTCTTCAGAGAAACGTGTCCAGTATCTGCAATCTCCTTTGATACCCATATATAGCAATGTAAGGTCATTCACAGTCCTCCTCACTGCTTATCTTGGTCCTTTTCTTCAAATTGAACAGTGCCTTTGCACATCTTTCCACATGTGGATGACACTGCCTGATTGCCCCTCCCGACTGCCGGACCCTGTGTTTATTCATGGGTCACCCTTCCACCCTGAACAGGACACTTTGTCAATCCCTCACTTTTTAATTTCATTGTTCTTAGGATTTGGGGGCCACTTTGGCAAAGCAGCATCCCTCGTTTCCCTTAATAATGTGGTGGTGGGACTTCTTGAACCGCTGCAGTCTGTGGTAATGGTGCTCCCTCAATGGGATTAGGTGGGGAATTCCAGGATATGGATGATGAGGCAAGGGCAGTGCATGTCCAAGTCAGGATCCGGAGTGTGTGACTTGGAGGGGAAACTTTGAGGTGATTGTGTTCCCACGACATTGCTGCTCTTGTCCTTTTCGTTGGTAGAGGCCGCAGGGGTGAGAGGTGCTGTCGAAGTAACCTTAGCGAGTTGCTGCAGTGCATCCTTTGGATTGTACACAGTGCAAATATCAAGCCCCACTCCAGAGACTTGAGCACATAATCTAGGCTGACACTTCAGTGCAGTATTGAGGGAGTGCTGCACTGTCGGAGGTGCCATCATTCGGAAGAGATATTAAACCAAGGGCTGGAGGTCGCTCCCACCTAACACAGAGTGAAATGAGAAGTAATTTGTTTCTCTCTTTTCAGCAGGTGTGCAGCTTTCCTCAGTTCTAAAATCACTCTTTTTCTGATACTGCTGCAAACACCAGACAGAGGAAATCTGCACAAACTCACCTAACGTCATTACACATAATGACCAGACAAACTGCCAGCCCACAGAGTACTACTGGAGAGGGGGAAATATTAAAGAGAGTTCACTTGGATACAGAATGAAAGATCAGACGCTGGATTTCCTCTACTTGTTTAGGGAAACTGCCTTGAAAGCAGGGAGAATAGTTAACTCCTTCTTCCTCCTCCTTTCCTTTTCCCTCCACACTTCCATCTCTCCTCCATCAATACCTCTTGTTTCTCCCTCTCCTTCCCTCTTTCTCTTCTCCTCCCTCCTGTTTCTCTTGCTCCTTCCACTCTCCCTCCTTCCCTTTCCTTTGATTTATCCATCTCATTCCTTCTTGTTTTTGCTTCACACCTCTTTCTCTGCCTTCCCTTATCCCTCCTGGTTCTCCCTCTCCTCTCTCCCTTCTGTTTCGCCCTCCCTTCTGTTTTCTCCCTTTCCTCCCTCCCCTCTGTTTTCTCCCTCCCCTCTGTTTCTCCCTCTCCTCCCTCCGCTCTGTTTCTCCCTCCCCTCTGTTTCTCCCTCTCCTCCCTCCCTTCTGTTTCTCCCTCTCCTACTTCCCTTCAGTTTCTCCCTCTCCTCTCTCCCTCCTATTTTGCCCTCCTGTTTTCCCCTCTCCTCCTCCCTCCTATTTCTTCCTCCCTCCAGTTCACATCCCATTTCTCCCACCCTCCTGTTTTCCCTCTCCCTACCTTCCTCTCCCCCTCCCCCACTCTCCACTCTCCCCCCCCCCCCCCCCCTCCTCCCCACTCCCCTCTCCTCACTCCCCCCAGTTGCTGCTTTCTCCCTCTGGTAAAAATCAAGCACGAAAACCTTTAGAAATTCCGAAGTAGATTTACTGAGGCTCGCTGCGCCCCCTGTCGGGGAGAGGCCGCCCAGCGGTGACCCCTCCCCATCCACCTCCCAAAGCTGCTATAAATATTTAGGAACTGGAAGCTCACCAGGTCAGTCCGTTGAAGCTGCTGCTTTTGATTCACTTGTTAAAAAAAAAACCCCCACCAACATTTGATGTGAACGATCCCTGATGACAGACTTTTTGCAAAGCGTAAAATCCCAAATGTGAGGATGCAGGCGGCAGGTCTGAGATTCTGCTCTGTTCACTGCAAACAGGTAAGTCTCAAAATGTGTCGATTTTCTTATTATTTTTGCATATCTCCCCAGGATATGGTGCATCGTTAATTATTTTTGTTAAATCCAAAGTTTCTGATCACTTGCAAGAATTTTTTTAACGCAAAAATTACCTCACTTGTATCCATGTAATCAGTTCCAGTCTGAAATCTGCAGGAACTGGCAACGGATTGAGTTAAAGTTTAGTCTCGAATCGTTGGAACAACATGAAATTAATTTTTTTTAAGACAAACGCAGGAAACGATTCGACCCGCGTCACTTCAAGTATCCAAGTTTTAAATTTGCTTTGAATGGCGCACGATTGAATTATTTCGTTGTGTCCTTGTCGGAAAGGGAGATGGAAGCAGATTCAATAGTAACTTTCAAAGGGCAATTGGATCTCTACTTAAAAATAAAAAAAATTGCAGGGCTATGGGGAAGGGGTAGTGGGACTAACTGGAAAGCTCCTTCAGAGAGCTAGGCACAGGGGCCGAATGGCCCCCCCCCCCCTCTATGTTGTATGATTCTGGGATTCACATGCTGTGTTATATGTTTCCTTTAGCTGTAAGGACACGTGTTGGACGGAACAGACGAGGCGTCAGCCCCTGAAATTTGGCGCAACCTGTTCGTGCTGTGACACGGTCACACTCCGCTGCTGAGGATGGAGGGAGGAGCATGGAGAATTGGGACAACCTTCTCAGCCCTTGGAGAAAGTTAACAACGAGCAGACAAACTGGGCAGATTGATACAGGCACACACAAGAGATAGAAAAGGGGGGTGGGGGGGTGTACGTGGGGTACCCCGCGGGGTCGGAAAAATACTAAATTGCGGAATAAAGTTAGTGAGATATTGAAGAAGGAAAACAGTATAAAGGAGCGAAGGGTGAGAGGCTGAGTCAAATAACAAACAAAACTCCGGTGGAATGAACGGAATGGGTCCGTGCAAACATATGGAACCCGCATGGCAAAATCTCTCATCCAACGCTTCGGGCGCTCTGCTGGACAATGCCACCCTGTTTTGCAATGGGTCAGCCGCGATTTCTGTGAGGAACGAGATTGTGGCTAAGGTGGAGGTGGCCGTGCTGACCTTGATCCTGATCCTGGCGTTGACCGGCAACATCGGCGTCCTCCTGGCCATCTACTCCAACCGACACAAGCCCTCCAGGATGTACTTCTTCGTCAAGCACCTCAGCATCGCGGACCTGGTGGTGGCCATCTTCCAGGTCCTCCCGCAGCTCATCTGGGACATCACCTTCAGGTTCTACGCGCCCGATTTCCTCTGCAGGACGGTCAAGTACCTGCAAGTGGTCGGCATGTTCGCCTCGACCTACCTGTTAATCGTCATGTCCATCGACCGTTGCATGACCATCTGCCAGCCCTTGAAGTCCCTGCACCAGCGCTCCAACCACGCCTATGTCATCTCCTCCTGGGTCATCAGCCTCTTATTCAGCATTCCACAAGTGTTCATTTTCTCCCTCAAACAAGTGGGTCCCGGGGCTTACGACTGCTGGGGAGACTTTGTCCACCCTTGGGGAATCAAGGCGTACATCACCTGGTTCACCCTGTCCGTCTATGTAATCCCGGTCATCATGTTGATCGTTTGCTACTCGCTTATCAGTTTCAAGATCTGGCAGAACGTGAAACTGAAGACCCGGAGGGAGGCCAAGGCATCTAAAGGGGGCGTGATGTTGTCCAGGGTCAGCAGCGTGAAAATCATCTCCCGGGCCAAAATCAGGACCGTCAAGATGACCTTTGTCATCGTCTTGGCTTACGTCGTCTGCTGGACGCCGTTTTTCATCGTGCAGATGTGGACGGCATGGGATCACGATGCTCCTCGAGAAAGTAAGTTCTTTTAATGAAAGATTTGATTTGAATGTGAAGTTCACTGCCTAAAAAATACAACTGAGCACTTACTATCCCAACGGTTCTGTAACAGCTTCACTTACACTGTGGGTGCAAAACAAAGACAAGGGGCGCTACATGGGGCCATGTAGCGCCCGTTGTTTTGGCCCTACGCGGCCTCTCTGAATCCAAGATGGTGTTCTTGGATGCGCACGTATGTTTCCAGTGTGACGTACGCCGGACGCCATTTTAGTATAGAAGTTAGCGCATGTGCAAACACCGAACGCTGAAAGCATCTAAAGTAGGGAGAAAATGATAGACACCATTTTGGACCTTAACACTCAACTCAATGCACAGTCTTAACCCCGACCATCTGAACGTGTCTTACAGCGTCTGGAGGATCCCCCACCAGTGCAATTTAAAGGGGCCATGCAGGTGTTGCAGGTTAGTTGCTGGATTATTGCTTCTGGCTGCTAGTGGAGTAGGAAGTGTTTTTTGAAACTCTCTATTCTTACTGAGAGTTCGTAGAGTACATTTGAGAGTGCTTTGGCAGGTACTGCCTTACGGTTCAGAAGTTACAACCGTGATTGAACGACATTCAACCACGGTTGTAACTTCCGGCAACCGTGGGCGGCCTGCTAGGGCTCCCGCTGGGCACTGAGCATGACCGGGAGCAGGCAGAGAGGCCACGCACAGCAGGTCAAGCTGCGAGGAGAGGGAGGACGAGGAGGCGCAGGGCACTGAGCAGGAGGCCCTATCCAATGAGGGCCTTCCGGGACCAATTCTCTTACCTCAACATGACCGAGGAGGATTGCATCCGACGCCTGAGGTTCACCAAGGAAGCTGTGACCGAGATCTGTCAACTGGTGCGGCCACAACTACAGCCTCAGAGCAGGGCGAGGACAGCATTGCCTGTGGCTGTGAAGGTCACTGTGGTGCTGAATTTCTACGGCTCAGGATCATTTCAGGCCTCGCAGTTTGCATTGCGCTGCTGCATAAGGGAGGTCACAGACGCACTGTACCACATGAGGAACAGATTCATTACCTTCCCTCGCCACAGAGACAAGCAGAACGAGCGAGCAGAAGGGCTCGCTCGCGTTGCTGCCTTCCCCATGGTGCAGGGTGCCATTGACTGCACGCACATTGCCCTGCGTGCCCCGCATATCAACTCGGCCGTCTTCGTCAACTGAAAGGGCTTCCATTCCCTCAACGTTCAGTTGGAGTGTGACCACATGCATCGCATCTCGGAGGTCGATGCCCGCTACCCTGGGAGCAGTCACAACGCCTTCGTCATGCGGCAGTCCAACGTGCCAGCTAATTTTCACCCGCCTCGGCAAGTCAAAGGCTGGCTACTGGGCAACAAGGGCTATCCCCTCACGCCGTGGCTCATGACACCGGTCAGGAACCCACGCACACGTACACTGCAGGCCTATAATGAGAGCCATGCTGCCACACGCCACATCGTGGAGCACACCATAGGCCTCCTCAAACAACGCTTCCGCTGCCTGGACTGGTCTGGAGGAGCCCTGCAGTACTCCCCTGAGTGGGTGGGCAGATTTGTGGTGGTCTGCTGCACGCTGCACAACCTCGTCATCATGAGGGACCAGCCTTTGCCACCAATGACTGGAGAAGACCCTGAGCCAGAGGTGGAGGAGGAAGAGGCTGAGGAGGAGGAGGAGGGGGTGGAGCCGGATCCGTGCCCGCTATCAATAATGTGAACTATATCCCCCAACTCACCAACAGTCCTACACTCCCCACCTTTCCCCTCCCACAAGTCAATCAAATCGCCCTCCATCCCTCTCAGCTCATTGCATAAATAAAAACCACAATCAAATGCAAAATCAAGGTCTCATTTATCAATGAATAAATGAAATTATGCAAACAGAGCAGAACTATTCCCCCTTGTGCATTCCCTTGGTGCCTGTTGTTCGTGTGCCTTTACCTATCCTAGTGCTCCTATGAGGTGCTTCCCCAGTGGCTGGAGCATGGGTGGTGGGAGGCTGCTGGCCTTCAATGGAGGAGCGTGCAGATGGCAGATGGCCTTGGAGGACGACCTCGAGCAGCTCTGGGCCGGGAGAGCCCGGCTTCAGACTGCACCATCACAGCACGGGCTGCAGCAGTCTGGCCTGGCTGGCCGAGAGGCAACAACAGGGGCACTGGCGGAGTGGCAGCGGTGGGAGCAGGAAGGCTGTCGTCCTGACACAAGACAGCAGGTCCGACTGCCATGGCACCACTGCCACTCGCACGGGACGGTGCCCCAGCAATCCTGGTGATCGGCTGGAGAACGGATTGCTGGAGTGCTGTGATGTCCTGGAAGCCTTGTTCAACAGTGGTCCCCAGATCCACGATAACAGCAGTCTGAGCTTCCAAGGCAGCAGTCTGAGCTCCAAATGCAGCAGTCAGACCTTGGATGGCAGATGTTGGTGCTGCAATGGAAGCTGTGACATCAGTCATCAGACGCTGCATCATGGTGGGTTCCACAGGTGCGCTGATGGAGGTGACCACCCGTTCCATGTGGGTAAGGGTGGGCTCCAAGATCTGCACAAAGCCTTGTGCCAAGTTGGAGCTGACTCCTCCATGCCCCTTCTCATTGTGCGCAGGCTTTCTGGCAGGTTTTCCAGTGCCCCAAGCAATTGTTGGTGTACGCCCATTAGCCGTCTTCTGTAGCCTGGCCCATCGAAGTCCTCTTCTGATGCCTCAGCAGCAGAACTACTGAGTGACCTCGCCCTCCGGCGAGCTGGCACCTGTGGTATCCGTTCCCCTCGCCCTGGCTCCTGCGCACTTGTGCTCGGTGTCTCACCACGTGCAGATCCCTCCTCTAACCTAACCTCTAAAGGACGCCCAGTGTCAGTGTCTGAGATGGTGGAAGCAAGTGTCAGATTGAGTGACGGTGTGACTTCACTGTCCTCCTCCTCCTCCTCCTCGGACGGTGCCGTCATGTGTTCTTGGGTATCTGCAATGACAAAGGGAAACAGGTTGAGTTGTGGAGTGGGGAGAGGAGCAAGTAAGATGTGCGTGCTGACAGCATCTGCAGCACGTGAGTCAGAAAAGATTATGGGAGGAGGGAGTTGTGGGAAATGAGAAGGAGCATTAGATATGCAGAGACCCTGTTCATCAGGACCTCCAGCGCGGCACGTTGTGACGGCTGCAGCGATGACCCGCCCAATGATCTGAAGCACTGTCTCCTCTGGGGGGTGAGGATGTGTAAGCGTGTCCATCCACCCTCAGGTCCCCCCTGCTGCCGGCTGTTATGCGCCACCTTCTCCTGCAAGACAGAGGACAGTGTGTCAGTGAGTATCCTGCAAGGTGTGTGGGTAATGTGCCTGTCGTGGTCGAATAGCTGCCAGTTTGTGTGACCTGTGAGTGGTGGTTGTATGGCCTGCAAGTGTGGTACTATGTGCGGGAGAGTGGCAGCATGCCAAGTGCAGCATTGCATGTGGATGGGCAGTGTTTGTTGGTGGGTGGGTGACGGGGAGTGTGATGCATGGCGCAGTGGTGCAGTTGGTCTGATGTGCCACTTGACACTTGCATTCACTCACCTTGACCACTTGAGTTAAATCATTGACCTTTTCGGCACTGCACCCACGTGCATGGTGCAGTGCTCCTGGTGTTCACTTCCTGTGCCACAGCTTGCCAATGCCTGCGGAGCTGCAGTCTGTAGGGTCTCCGGACATCCTGCGGGTACATGTTGGCCCTCCTTTTGTCCACCCCTTCCACCAGAGCCTCCAGTGCATCATCGGAGAAGCGTGGAGCCCTCTCTCGTGCCGATCCTGCTATCCTTGTGGCCATCTTTCCCTTCTCCTAGTAAGCTGTGTACCTGCCATTTGAAATGTGCACCTGAGGTGCAGGCTGCTGATGATGTGCGCTGTGCACGCCCCATTTCCAACTTCCTCATTCTCCGTGCAGCCTCTCAGCAGCGCGGGTAATGCTGGCGGCACGGAGATATCACGGTAAGTAGCAGGCAGCACGAAGTTCACGTGCTGCCTGCGTAGGGGTCATCGAGCGCGGGGTACTAGTGCATCGCGCTACCCCCGCCCGAAAACGAATTTTTCCCCCAGAGTTCTTAAATTTCAACTGTTTGTGAGTAAGAAACTTATTAAATAGGCTAGTCGTATCACTAGCCCTGACCAATATTGATGAATAACTTTACTGAAAACTGAGAGCCTTCGTTTATAAAGTTGTATCATATACTGAGAGCGTGATGCTAGTTATATTGACAGCCTGATATGAGTTATATTATACGAATAGTCTTATGTTGGTTATATCATATATTGATAGTTATATTGACAGTTTTATATTAATTGTATTAATTGTTTCATATTGATAGTCTTGAATGAGTTATTATGACATTTATTAGCTATCCTAACAGTTGTTAGTTATATTATACTGATAGCCTGATATTAGTTATTCTAATACCTTTATGTTAGTTATATTGATAATATCGATAGTCAGATATTAATTATACTGACAGTGTTATATTAGTTACATTATAGTGGTAGTTTGATATTAGTTATGTATTACACTAATACTTTTATAATAATTACACTAATATACTGATAGTCTGATGTTTCTTATATACTGAAAGTTATTAGCTATATGCTGACTGCTTGTATATAATATACATTTGACTGGTTATTATATACTGACTGATAATAAATAGTACATACTGACTGGTTATATACTGACTAGTATATTCTGACATTATGTACTGACTGCTTACTGTATATACTAATTAATTATTTATAGTACATACTGGCTGCATTACTGATTGCTTATCATATACACTGATATTGTACACACTGACTGGTTATAAACCAATAACCTATATACACTGATTGAATATATACTGACTGTTTACTGTATATACTGATTGATTATACATAGAACATACTGGCTTTTTATATAGCAACTGGTTATAACTCATACTGACTGTTATATATAATACATACTGACTGGTTATTATACATTGTACATATCGAGTAGTTATAAGCCAACTGCTTATATATTCTGGCCGATTATATATAGATATATATATATATATATATATATAAAGGACTGGTTACTATATATAATATGTAATGATTGATTATTGTACATAATATATTCAGACTGTACTATATACTGATAGTGTTACATTTTGGAATCAAGTATCAATCAACAATTGATACACTTGTGGTGGGACTGCCCCAATCACTAACCCTTCATGACATTCACTGAGTGTTGAAAAACAATGGAAAGGGGAATCAAACTGATCCCATTAACTATGCTGTGTGTATCTTAAAAATAACAGAAATTGAGAATGATTACAAGCAGCAGCCTCATTCAAGGCTCCAGAAGGTGGTTATTAATTGCTCGAGCCTTGTTCAAGTGGTTTATGACCGTGTCTGCATCATCAGTGAAATTACTGCCTTGTGATCATTTCCAGACAGCCATCATTTACAACAAAAGTTGCCAAAAGCAACATTTACATTCCACCGTTATTCATTGGAGTAAAGTCAGGAAATGATGAAACTTTGATAGCAAATGGGAGAAGCTGAAAATTGTTTCTATAATAAAATAGTTTAAACTCCTGAATATCACCTTCAATCATGTTGCTAAAGATTGCTTAGTGAGTTGCTCCACTCCTAGTCGAATTCATTGGGCTGAATCTTGCCCAGGGTGTGTGGTTTAACCCATGACATCCTCCAGCGGAGCAGAAGACATGAGTTAGTGGAAGGTACAGAATCAGGATGTTCAACCTTGCAATGCTGGATTGTAACGGAGAACCCACTGGATATCAGGATCAAGGATTTATACTTAGAAGGAAGCAATGTTCTCATGAAAAATGTTTGGCAAATCTTTATTTAGTTTATTTCCCAACACACAACACCAATCGTGATGTTGAAACCTATTGTGTCACTTATGTGACATTAATCTGATTGTTCGTGTGCCTCAAACCCAAAACTAAAGTTTGCCCAGCATTTTTTCACAAGCGCCGTGCACCTTTAAATCCCTGGCATTGAGCTCCCATAACTATAGCTGAGCCTCTAACAGACTAGAGATGTGAGATAAAATCAGACATTGCTGGAAATGCATTGCAGGTCAATCAGCATCTGAAAGAGAAAGCTGAAACATAACCCTGATGAGTCAGAGGCAATGTTAAGCTGGTTGTCCCTTTCAGGTGCTGACCGCCCTGCTGCGCTCTTCCAGAATCTTCAGTTTTTATTTCAGATTTCTTTTTTCTACCCTGTTGATCATGAGCGCCAACATCAAGTTCATTCAGAGTGAGCTATTTCAGATTTACTCATGTATTTTTTTTCATAACTAAGGTATCAGCCGATGCTCAGTGGTAGCACTCTTGCCTCTGAGTCAGAAGGCCATGGGTTCAAGTTTCACTCTGGAAACCTGAGCACAAAATCTAGGCTGATACTCCAGTGCAGTACTGAAGGAGTGCTGCACTGTCAGAGGTGCCGTCTTTGGGATGAGATGTTAAATGGAGGCTGCCCTCTCAGATGGGTGTAAAAGATCCCATGGCACTATTTTGAAGAAGAGCAGGGGAGTTCTTCCTGGTGCCCTGGCCAATATTGATCCCTCAACCAATATCACTAAAAAAAACAGATGATCTGGTCATTATCACATTGCTGTTTGTGGGACCTTGCTGTGCGCAAATTGGCTGCCGCATTCCCTACATTACAACAGTGACTACACTTCAAAAGTACTCTGACTATAAAATACTTTGAGATGTTGTAACAGGCGCTATATAAACGCAAGTCTTTCAATTAGATGAATTGGGGCTTTATTTGGGGTAACTGATCTTATAATAGGGAACACATCATGAAGATGTCTGTAAAACTAACTGAACTGTTAAAAGGATATTCCATGCTAAGACCCTACAGTGACTAATTTGAAACAGTTCTGGAATGTCCCTTTATTAAGTTGATCCATTAAAAGGTAGCAAAAGGTTCTTTGACAGCACCTCCCAAACCCACGACCTCCACCACCCAGAAGGACAAGGGCAGCAGGTACATGGGAACAACACCATCTGCACGTTCCCCTCCAAGTCACACACCATCCCGACTTGGAAATATATCGCCGTTCCTTCATCGTCGCTGGGTCAAATTCCTGGCACTCCCTTCCTAACAGCACTGTGGGAGAACTTCACCACACGGACTGCAGCGGTTCAAGAAGGCAATTAGGGATGGGCAATAAATGCCGGCCTCGCCAGTGACGCCCACATCCCATGAACGAATAAAAAAAAATTCAATGGGCCAAAGCTTCCTGGAACAGTGATGGCGAGTTCATGATGCACGCCGTCATTAATGCGCAAAACGGCTAGTAAGTTAAGGCGATGAAAAGATACGCCATGAGTTGCGAATTGCCATAACTTTACTTTGCCGCTTTATTTACGCCACTCTGCCGTTTGCCTCGCTCAAACGGCATCTCACCCTCAACATCCCCTTATTTTTAAGAACTTGTTGGATTTGCACATTAAACTCGAATTAAGCTTACCACAGAAAGTTAGGGCTCGCACTTAACAGCGTAAGTACTCTTTTAACGACGTGATAATTGTCAATGCCAATCAACCTCTCCGGCCCAGTTAGGGAACAGTTTAAACGATTAAGTCTCATTCCTGTATAGTAAATTCTTCTTAGAGATTTAAAGTATTTTAAATTTAGAATTTTAATTTTTTTTTTCTTACTTTTCCTCTCTTTCTCTCTTTTTTTTCTCTCTCTCTTAATCCAGTCTTTCTTTTTCTCTCTTTATTTCTCTTTCTGTACCCTGATTTGTCCCGAATTCAACTTCCTTCTCTGTTGTTCCTCTGTTTCTTTCTCAATCCGTAAATCTCATTGGTTGAGGAGATAGGCCGTTGGTCCCGTTGCTCACTGAGGTCCCAGACGCCCTGTTCCCCTCGCCGTGCTGTTATCAGCTCGCACTTCTAGGAACTTACAGGACAAAGATTTTTCGAACTGAAGGGAGCAAGAAAACGTCCAACTATTGGTGCAGTCGCGAGATGCCGTACACGAGCAAGTTTTGGGCCAATGTTTCAGGATCTATTCAAAAAAAGCTGCAAAGAAAATAAATAATCTTATTATATAAATTATGAATTCAGATCCACAGTGATTTCAGTCTCAAGATTTCTGGCAGCTCGCTCTGCTATTCTGGTAGTCTGTCCCTTGCACTTGTTACACTGAGTGTTTATATAGTCTGAGATATAATCTTTCTAGTTTTCAATCATAAGTACAAACCACTTACGTGTCACATAAATAATCAATTGTTTACTTGGGCTAAGTCTCAGCGTTAAAAATTAATTGTAGAATTGTATAACTACTGCAAATTTATAATTTTTTTTTAAAAAGCTAGATTAACTGTAAATGTTTTCTCAAAGTGAGAGTGAACAATGTCTTAATTACGTTAGTTAGACTCACACGAACTGGAGACAATGGGGGATGTTAGTGGAGCCAAATCTATAATAAGATGTATACACATGAACGCTTCAAGCATTAGAAATAAGATGCTGGAACTGGAGGCTGCCGTGGCAGTAAGGAACTATGATATGATGTGGGAATATCAGGAATATGGCTTAATCCAGAGAATGGAAATCAATATTAGATTCAAGGTTATGGAGTGCTTAGGAAACACAGTCTAAAGAGATGGTGCAGGTCTATATATCAGGGAAACCTGGGAGGTACCAGAAGTTTTTGAAAAATTATTCATGCTTGGGATGTGGGCATTTCTAGCAAGGCCAGCATTTAATGTCCATCTCTAATTGCCCTGAGAAGGTGGTGGTGAGCCGCCTTCTTGAACCGCTGCAGTCCATGTAGTGAAGATACTCCCACAGTGCTGTTAGGTAGGAAGTTCCAGGATTTTGACCCAGCAGCAAACGTTGAACGTGAAGGAGGTAAAAAGCTCCAGAATGAACTACCCTGTGTAGACATATCTAATGCTACAAAATCCAAGCTAACACTTAAGGGTATGCTACAGCCCACCAGGTCAGAATAAGGAGGAGGACAGTTTGCTCTACGAAGAGATAGGAAAGGTATGTGAGAACAGGAAATGGGAGACTTCAGTATAGCTAATATGAATTGGGGAAATGTGATTTAGAGTGAGAGTAGTTAAATGTAATGCATGACTACTTCTTGACCAGTGCATCAAGGAAGCCACAAGGGCAATGTTCATCTTGACCTGGTACTCATTAATGACCCAGGAAAGCTACAAGAATGGAAGTTGTAACATGATCTGGGATCCGAAATATCTAAGAGTGGAGGAGCCAGGTATGTAACTTCAAAAGAGCTAAATTTGATGAAATGATGGAATAACTAAAACAAATCAATTAGGAAAAGTTGTTCAACGATAGTTCAGCAGAAGACAAGTTAAAGGTATAATGCTGAGCATGCAACATTCCCAAAATCAAGAAATTCAGACAAATCAAATGTGACCCTAAATGGATTAATAAACAAATTAAAAGTGAGATTAAGAGGATAAACGGGCAGTGCAAATCCTGCAGGAAGAAAGGCGAAGAGACTCATTGAGATGAATATAAGAAAATGCAGAGTCAAATCCAAAGGAAGATCACAGGGGCAAAGAGAGACCTGAAAAAAGACATAGCACCTAAGGCTAAACATAACACTAAAAATTTATTTCAGTACCACACAGTAAGGGGGCAGTCAGAGAAGGGTTGAAAACTATATTTTTAAAAATTGCCCGGCAACTCTTGTTGAAAACTATAGAAGATGCAAATGAGCACAAAATAGTAAATATTCGGAATGAATACTCCATCCGAGTATTCACAAGGGAAGATATGAGCCCACTCCAAACAAAGATATCCCAAGTGTAACCAATGACTTCACTATAAATGAGATGGCAGTCCTAAACAGGCTGAATGGAATCAAAACAAATAAATCCCCAACAATAGATGGTATTTATCCCAGAGTTGGTGGTGGGGAAACTTTTAGAGACAATAATCTGGGACAAAAAAAATTGGAAAAGTATGGCTAATAAATGAAAGTCAGCACAAATTCGTTAAAGGCAAATCATGTTTGACTAATTTGATTGAGTTCTTTGATGAAGTATCAGAGAGGGTTGATCAGGGTAGTGCGGTTGATGTGTATATGGACTTTCAAAAGGCATTTGATGAAGGACCACATAATAGACTTGTTAGCTAAATTAAAGCCCATGGGACTAAAGGGACCATGGGAGCGTGGATACAAAATTGGCTGGGGGCTAGAAAGCAGAACGGTTGTTTTTCAGACTGGAGGGAAGTATACAGTGGTGTTCACCAGGGATCAGTATTAGGACCACTGCCCTTTTTGATATATATTAATGACCTGGACTTGGGTATACAGGCTATAATTTCAAAGTTTGCAGATGACACGAAACTCAGAAATATAGTAAACAATGTGGAGGATAGTAACAGACTTCAGGAGGACATAGACTGGTGAAATAGGCAGACACATGGCAGATGAAATTTAAAGCAGAGAAGTGTGAAATGATGCATTTTGGAAGGAAGAATGAGGAGAGGCAATATAAACTAAATGGTATAATTTCAAAGCGGGTACAGGAACAGAGAGACCTGGGGGACTATATACACAAATCTTTGAAGGTGGCAGGACAAGTTGAGAAGGCTGATAAAAAAGCATATGGGATCGTGGGCTTTATTAATAGAGGCATAGAGTACAAAAGCAAAGAAATTATGCTAAACCTTTGTAAAACACTGGTTAGGCCCCAGCTGGAGTATTGTGTTCAATTCTGGGCACCACACTTTAGGAAAGATGTGAAGTGCAGAAGAGATTTACTAGAATGGTGCCAAGGATGAGGGACTTAGTTATGTGGAGAGATTGAAGAAGCTGGAGTTGTTCTCCTTAGAGCAGAGAAAGTTAAGGGGAGATTTGATAGAGATGTTCAAAACCATGACCAGTTTTGACAGAGTAAATATTTCCAGTGGCAGAAGGGTCGGTAACCAGAGGACACAGATTTAAGGTGATCGGCAAAAGAGCCAGAGGCGACATGAGGAAACATATTTATATGCAGCGACTTGTTATGGTCTGGAATGCACTGCCTGAAAGCATGATGGAAACAGATTCAGTAGTAACTTTCAAAAGAGAGTTGGATATTTACTTGAAGGGAAAACATTTACAGGGCTATGGGGAAAGAGCAGGGGGATGGGACTAATTGGATAACTCTTTCAAAGAGCCGGCACGGGCATGATGGGCCGAATGGCCTTCTGTGCTGAACCTATTATGATACATTGGGGGGAAAAAATTGGATAAGGATAACGAGAGTTTCGTCCGGCATGAGAACTCACCTCCAACCAGCGTTCCATTCCAGGCCTTGCACATCGATTCAATGCAATTCACACTTTCCACCAGCAAATGGAGCCCCAGTCTCTTAAAGGGAGGATGTAGGATGTTTCTTAGAAATCTCTTAAAGGTAGCTGGTACCTCTTATTTGCTGTAAATAACAGTCTGCTGTCTTCACGGAGTCTGAACTGAGATCAGACATCACACATGTAAAATACAGATGCAGCTCTCGTCCCTGTGTTTACAAACTGATGAGTTATGTTAAAACATTGAACAAAAACTGTGCACTACTAAATCCCACATCCTCCAATCTGCATGCCAGACCTCACCAATCTGCCGATCTGAGTTTGTACCAGGCCTGCGAGAGTGAGTGCACCAAGGTTCTCTGCTGATGCACTAGAGACCTTGGTTCAAGAGGTGGACAGAAGGAGGGACATCCTATATCCACAGGCGGGGTTGGTGGGGGGATGGTGGCAGCAAGAGGCCCTCCAGACATATATCAAAAAGCAGTGTGAGGCAGCGGGGGACGAAGTCAATGCCAGGCGCACAGCATCACGAACATGGATGCAGTGCAGGAAGAAGTTCAATGCTTTGACATGAGTGGTCAAGGTGAGTGAGGTCAACTGTCAAGTAGCGTCTCCTACCAACTGCACCACTAGCCTCATCCACTGCTCCACGCACCACACACCCCCCATCACCCACATACCAACAAACTCTTTCCATCAGTACTCAACTCTTCGAATCAGATGCTTCCTCACCCTTACACATTACCACTGTTGCAAGCCTCCCACCCACAACTCACAGGTCACTCACACTGGCAGCTATTTAACCATGACAGGCACATCACCCAGACACACGTCCCACTTTCTTGCAGGAGAAGGTAGCGCATATCAGGAGGCGGCAAGTGGCAGTGGCATTCAGCCCCTCGAGCCTGTTCCACCATTCAATGAGATCATGGTGGACCTGTGACCTAACTCCATATACCCGTCTTAGCCCCATATCCCTTAATACCCTTGGTTCACAGAAATCTATCAATCTCAGGTTTAGAATTCACAATTGAGCTAGCATCAACTGCCGTTTGCAGAAGAGGGGTCCAAACTTTTCCCACCCTTTGTGTGTAGAAATGTTTCCTAACTTCACTCCTGCACCTCCTGGCTCTAAAAGTTAGGCTATGTCCCTGCGTCCTAGTGTTCAAGTATAGGAGACCTCCAGAAACAGTTACAAATGTCTCAGCAGAAGCAATAATCCAGCCACTAACCTGTGAATCCTGCATGGTCCCTTTAAGTAGTGCTGGTGGGGGGGTCCTCCTGCCACTCCAAGACACGTTCAGATGGTCGGGGTTAAGACTGTGCGTTGAGTTGAGTGTTAAATGCCAAAATGGTGTCTATCACTTTAAATATCAGCATTGCTCACTGATTGTTTCCATTTTCTCCCTACTTTACATGCAGCCAACGTTCGGTATTTGCACATGCGCTAACTCCTATACCAAGATGGCATCCGGCGCACGTCACACTGGAAACGTACGTGAGCATCCAAGACGCCATCTGCCATCTTGGATGTCGGAGACGCCATATAGCGCCAAAACAACGAGTGCTACATGGCCCAATTTAGCGCCCTATGAGTGTTAAGAGAGACTAGGGAGGAGGTTTGTGAGTTGTTGACAATCATTATGAGGGAGTCACTGGACACTGAGCGGTACCATTCGATTGGAAGTGGGCTGATGTGGTGCCCATATTCTAAAGGAGTGACACAGGCTTTGGTAAAGTGCTATACGAGAGGCTATTAATTAAACTCAAAGCTGCAGGGATTCAGGGTAAACCCCAGGAACGGATAAAAACTGATTGAAGAGTAAGAAACAATGAGTATTCATTAGAAGAGTTATGTCAGAGTGGGGGAAAGTACTGAGTGAGACATCTCACGGCTCAGTGCTGGGACCACTGCTAATTTACATAAATGACTTAAATTCAGAAACTCAATGCAAAGTGATCACATTTGCAGATGATAGCAAACTTGGAAGGGCAGTGGAATCAGAAGAGGTAACTCAGAAGTTACAGACTGAGTTGGACAAGATATGCAAGTGGGCAGAACGATGGCAGGTGAGATTTAATGCAGACAAGTGTAAAGTGCTCCACATAGGAAGGGAAAATAGATGACAGGCATACTCCATGAATGGTGTTGAAATAGCTGAGGATGAAGCTGGGAGAACTAGGAGTTCAGTGGACTTGATGCGAAACAAGTCCATTCATTGCTGAGCAGCAATGAATAAAGCCAATAGGATGCTGAACGATGTGGTTAGAACAGTAGAGCGTAAGTCGGAAGAGGTATTGATCAAACTGCACAGTGCTCAGGTCAGACCGCACCTTGAATACTGAATCCAGTTCTGTTGCAAAGTAACAAGGGAGACATTCAAGTGCTGGAGGCAGTGCAGAGAAGAGCCACGTGATTGTTCCCCGGTATCAGGTGACTGAGTTATGTGGAAAGACTGGAGAGACTTGGGGGGCTAAATTGGGACGCACAGCGACCGTTTTGTAGGTGCTACGCGGTCTCGTAAACTTTGAAAATGGCGTCCAGAATGCGCACGCACATTCTTCTAGCTTGACGTGCGCCGGACGCCATATTGGTAAAGGCATTCGCTCGCACAGATAACGAATGCCGGCCCCATGTAAAGTAGGGAGAATATGTGGTAGATCATGTGCAACGCTGATTTAAAGGGACAGATGTTGGAACTCAACATAAGAACATAAGATCATAAGAAATAGGAGCAGGAGTAGGCCATACGGCCCTTCGAGCCTGCTCCGCCATTCAGTCAGATCATGGCTGATCTTCCTCCTCAACTCCACTTTCCTGCCCAATCCCCGTATCCCTTGATTCCCCTAGAGTCCAAATATCTGTCTATCTCAGCCTTGAATATACTCAACGACTCAGCATCCACAGCCCTCTGGGGTATTCCAAAAATTCACAACCTTCTGATTGAAGAAATTCCTCCTCATCTCAGTCTTAAATGGCCGACCCCTTATCCTGCGACTATGCCCCCTAGTTGTAGACTCTCCAGCCATGGGAAACATCCTCTCAGCATCTACCCTGTCAAGCCCTCAACGCTCCAGCCACCGCACTGTCTTAACCTCGCACAGCTGAACAGGTCGTAAACAGCATGGAGGACCTCCCCCCCGACCAGCGCTATTTAAAGGGACCAGGCAGGATTTACAGGTTAGTTGCTGGATTATTACTTCTGGCTGCTGATGCATTCGTACCTGTTTTTGGAGGTCTCCTATACTTGAATACTAGGACTAGGGGACATAGCCAAAAAATTAGAGCCAGAACTTGCAGGAGTGAAGTTAGAAAACACTTCTACACCTAAAGGGTGGTAGAAATTTGAAACTCTCTTCCGAAAACGCCAGTTGATGCTAGCTCAATTGTTCATTTTTAATCTGAGATTGATAGATTTTTGTTAACCAAAGGTATTAAGGGATATGGGCCTAAGACGGGTATATGGAGTTAGTTCACAGACCAACCATGATCTCATTGAATGGCGGAACAGGCTCGAGGGGTTAAATGGCCTACTCCTGTTCTTATCTTCCTATAATAAAGTTTCAATACTCTACAGGGAATGGGCTGGCTAGCTGACAGGCACCAGCAAGGGCACTGGCGGAGTGGCAGGGTTGGGAGCAGGAATGCTGTCATCCTGAGAGAGAACAGCAGGTTCATGATCCATGGAGCCAGTGCCACTTGCTGCCTCCTTTGATGCACCACCTTCTCCTGCAAGAAAGCGGGATGTGTGTCAGTGAGTGTCCTGCAAGAAGATTGGGTGATGTGGCTGTCACGGTTGTATATCTGCCAGTGTGTGTGACCTGTGAGTTGTGGGTGTGCAGCTCACAACAGTGGTAATATACGAGGGTGAGAAGAAGCATCCGTTGGAAGAGTTGAGTACTGATGGAAAGAGTTTGTTGGTATGTGGGTGATGGGGGGTGTAGTGCGTGGAGCAATGGATGTGACTAGTGGTGCAGTTGGTAGGAGATGCCACTTGACAGATGACCTCACTCACCTTGACCACTCATGTCAAAACATTGAACTTCTTCCTGCACTGCATCCATGTTCGTGGTGCAATGCCCCCTATACTGCCCCACCAAGCACTCACAGGTCAGGTGCAGCATGGGTTAGATGCAGGGTAAAGCTCCCTCTATACTGACCCTCCAAACACTTGGGGGAGGGAGAGAGAATGAAATGTAATGAAGGGAGAGGGGAGGGGTAGACAGGGGGATAGAGAGAGGAGGGAGAGAAAGGGGGAGGAAGAGGGGGGAAGAGAGAGAGAGGGGAGGGAGAGAGAACGAAATGAAAGATAAAGGACAAGAGAACAGTGAAACATAGACTGCCAGCCAAAACAGGCAATAAGAATATATGGCGTACCAAGCAGAACTTTCTACAATAAAAGAACTAGAAAGAAATAAGTTTTAAAACGTATAAAGGAAAATTCAACAATACAGTTAACACTTCAAATATTTTGCATATGAACACAATAAGTCATAAGTGCTTGAGGATAAATATGAAAAAGTAGAAAATCCCAATAAAAGCAGTCTGTTAGTAGATAAAAATTAATTAAGAAAATAAAATTGTGTATCAAAATAATTATGTTACAGAAACGAGGAAAAACTAAATGAAGTCCTGTCAATGTTAGACTGAAGTGATAATTAAATCTGTAATAAGCTCCCTTATACCGCGGTACATTGAGTTAATGGCTGTGTTCAGGGAAATTGCTTACAAGAACTGTTGTACGGCTGATGGGAAATATCCAGAATATGCAGCTCTTGAAAACGCTGCCAAGATGCCCCCAGTTTGGTTACGTCAGGACGGGGCTCGTGTTGCACGGAGAAGCTTTGTCCACCACAGGGTAGACTCCTGTGACACGGAATCTCACAGCATCGGGTCCGTCCTCAGTTTTAGCTCCAGGTCGATTCAGTGGGTGATGCAGTGACATTAGCAGATCCGTCTTCCCGTAACTGTGCTGCCTTCTGTTTACTGCCCCGAGAAACTGCCTCCCAATTCACCAGAAACCACCGCACCTTTAAATACTTGACCCTACTGGAGTGTACGTTAAGATTTTATTTGGGAGAAATAAAATGCTCTGCACGAAATTCAATTTTTAAAATATTAATTTTCTTTATTCAGCAACAAGTAAGAGCCTGCCCCCTGAACCAGAGTACTGAGACTCAGCCTGAGGAGGGGGGGAAATGTTCTTATATATTGGAGTAACTCTAATGTGTTCTGTGTATATAGATAGAAACCTTTGATACTTTGGTGTCAACTTTAAATTCTACTACAGTAACCATAGAACCATAGAAATTTACAGCACAGAAGGAGGCTATTCGGCCCATCGTGTCTGTGCCGGCCCAAAAAGAACCATCCAGTCTAATCCCACTTTCCAGCTCTTGGTCCGTAGCCTTGTAGGTTACGGCACCTCAAGTACACATCCAAGCACCTTTTAAATGCGATGAGGGTTTCTGCCTCTACCACCCTTTCAGGCAGTGAGTTCCAGATCCCCACCACCCTCTGGGTGAAAAAACCTTCCTCAGCTCCCCTCTAATCCTTCTACCAATTACTTTAAATCTATGCCCTCTGGTTATTGACCCCTCTACTGAGGGAAATAGTTCCGCCCTATCCACTCTATCTAGTCCCCTCATAATTTTATACACCTCAATCAAATCTCCCCTCAGCCGCCTCTGTTCCAAAGAAAACAACCCCAGCCTATCCAATCTTTCCTCATAGCTAAAATTCTCCAGTCCTAGTAACATCCTCATAAATCTCCTCTGTACCCGCTCTAGTGCAACCACATGGTATATATATATAAAACCCTTCATTTATATATATATATATAGTGTAAATTCTATACACTAGGATACAGAAATATAAATTATGTATAAAAGGATAAGTCTTCATTTTATATATATGATGAGTATATATTTATATAAATGTATACAATATACATTCAATTCTAATATGGGTATATATTCATTAGTGCTTTTGGACACTAAGGGAATCAAGGGATATGGGGATCAGGTGGGAAAGTGGAGTTGAGGTAGAAGATTAGCCATGATCTTATTGAATGGCGGAGCAGGCTCGAGAGGCTCCTATTATTTATGTTGTTACATCAATATATATAGTATGCATTCATATATATATATAGTGGGTATATATTTATATAATATAAATTCAATTATAATATGGGTATATAGTCTTACAAATATATAATATACATTCAAATATATAGTGTGTGTATTCATATAAATATGTATAGTGGTATATATTCATATATATATTTTATATTGCATATATTGGTAGATATAGTAGATGAATATTCTGTACGTATACTGGAATGAGACACATTCTGAACTGAGCAGCATGATGTGCTTGGCCCTACTGACTTGGACTGAGGTTTGTGCCCCCCTCCCCTCTATTTAATCAGTCGTTTTGTTTGGACCTTTTATGTAATGTGTGAGTCCTGACTTTGAGTGTTAAAAAAAGTTTCTACATAATTAACATCTCAAAGTAAAAAATCTCACCACTCACTGACGCTGTGTAAAGATTCCCTGACAAGATACTAACTTATGGAGCCAGCTGATTGCCAGCATCTTGTGGTTGTGAGTTTTCAAGGTGTTTAGATGCTGTTAAAGGAAGTTAGATCACCAGCTTGCTTTCGTTGTGAGGAGAAACAAATTTGAGTAACTAAAAATTCATTTTATATTTTATATCCTATTTTTCTTTTTATTTCAGTCTCTAACTTTTTAAAAATCTTTTGTTAATTTTCTATTTTTTGGAAAACTAATTTCTAATTTAGTAACTTGTAGGGATTTCAATTTGCGGTTTCTTTGGTGTGTTTTCTTGTATTATTTAATTTAAGCTCCTTTGTAAGTGTGTTTCGCTTCGCGAGGTCCCTGTATTGCCCACACAGGGATAACCTTTCTCACTTAAACTGTCAAGTTACCATTAGGGGTGCGAACAGAAGATTGAGAGTAGTCACTTCCGTTCCATAACGTTTTAGGAACTCCTACCTCAAGTCGTAAATAAAACCTAAGGGACTAAAAGAACAAAACAATCTGGAAATAATCAAGTTTACGTTTGTGAGGTAGTTTTTAATCTGTTAAGAAAAGACAGCTTAGTAAATCATAAACAGCATTTCTAAAAATCATTGAGCAAGTAATTGTTTGTATTCTCTTCCCATCCATCAACAGTAGACACTATTTCTATAAAGGTATTTAAGACCTGCTGTATGAGGGAAATTGCCTGCTCCCAGGCAACAGAATCGAAGAATGTTCGAGCACAAAAACAGGCCTTTCGTCCCATTAAGTTTGCTCTGTTGCTTTTCTACACCTGAGCCATCTAGTCTAATCCTACTCTCCTATTTTCTTACCTTTATGCATCGGCCGTGGCTCAGTTGTTAGCACTCTCACCTCTAAGTCAGAAGGTTGTGAGCGCCACTCCAGAGACTTAAGCACAAAATCTAGACTGATACTCCAGTGCAGTACTGAGGGAGTGCTGCGCTGTCAGAGGTGCTGTCTTTTGGATGACACATTAAACCAAGGCCCTGTCCACCCTCTCAGGTGGACGTAAAAGATCCCATTGCACTCTTTCGAAGAAGAGCATGGGAATTGCCCCCGGTGTCCTGGTCAATATTTATCCCTCAACCAACATCAATAAAACAGATGATCTGGTCATTATCACATTGCTGTTTGTGGGACCTTGCTGTGCACAAATTGGCTGCCGCGTTTCCTACATTACAGCAGTGACTACACTTCAAAAAAATACTTAATTGGCTGTAAAGTGCTTTGGAACGTCCTGAGGTCATGAACGGCCCTACAAAAATGCAACTGTCTAATTCCCTTTTAAAAGTGCTTATGAGCCCTGATCTTGTGATCGCATTTTTTTAAATTGCACCATGGCTGAGCATCTGACAGGACCAACTGGCAACGAACAGCTTTCCAAATCCCAATGGGGATTGGGAGCTCTGCAGAGTCCCGCAATCGAACCTGTGCCCCTCTGCTCCACAACACTGCCAAGCTGGAGCTGCAGTGCCGACTGCCATCAAATCCATTCCTGTGAGTGGGGGGAGGTATGGTAGTGTATTGGTCATTTTACCAGACTAGCAATCCAGAGAATCTGAATTCAAATCCCACCTCTGTTTGAGAATTTGGATTCAAGTTTTTAAACAAAAAGCTGGTAACGGCACAAAAGTGACCATGAAGCTGTCGGATTGTCGTAAAAACCCAACTGGTTCACGAATGCCCTTTAGGAAAGGAAACCTGCCGTCCTTACTCGGTCTATGTGACTACAATCCCACATCAACATGGTTGACTCTTAACTACAGACCGAAGTGGCCTAGCAAGCCATTCAAACCGCTAACACCACCTACTCAGGGCAACTAGGGATGGGCAATAAATGCCAGCCTTGCCTGCAACGCCTATATCCTGAGATCGAATAATAAAAAGTAATATTTTAGCAGCTTGCCTCACCCCCATGTGGAAGGGGCGCGTATTTCTTTACGATTCGTACTTAAGTAGAAATTTGAAAATGGTGTTGTTCATTTTTTTTTGCTTGAAAACATTCTGCGTGATATTAGTAATGTACAGGTTAACGCCATCACATGACGTTCCCCTGTCTGCTGTTTAAGGAAAACATTCGTACTTTTGTTAAAAGAGTTGACAATGGGAATAGAAGCACATTGATATTCATTATTAATATCGCACAGTATCCGATTTCAAACTGTATGTTTTTAACCATTAACACGAGGCAGGACCCGAGGACAACTTCCTCTTAACTTACAAATTCTAAGTTCATTATTGAAGTGTCAGCCTGGATTATGTGCTCAAGCCTCTGGATTGGGGCTTGAATTCATGGCCTTGTGACAGAGTCCTTCCCACTGAGCCAAACTGACACTTTTACCCCCCGGCAGTCTTTGCAGATCAGAAGCACTTGCTCAATGTGAAGTTGAGGCAAGTTGGTGGCTGAATGGCTTTGTGGGTCTCCAGTGCTTTGCTAATCTCTGCTGGCGGTTCCCTTATGTACACCATGGAACAATTATCATGGCCAAACTCTCTATTGGATGGAATACTTAAGTGGCTGGGATCTAACCTGCTGTTTCATGCTACAGTGCCTGTTCCATCCCAACAATGGCCAAGACTCTGTTCTTTCCAGCAAGTTTCTGTCTCAGTTGTGTGGCAAAGTTGTTTTTCATATGGTAAAGGTCATAAATTATCATATCTGATAGTTATGAATCCCTAACATGCGAATGACATTATTTCCATTATGCAATTGCTCGTAAATCTATATTTATTAAACTCCTCCATACTCACCAGACTTTAGACTGGGTGAGTGGCATCTCAGAGAAGAGTTCAACGGTGGAAACTCTGGTAAAGGAGCACTGTCTTCATGGAAATTGTAGTTTAAGTAAACTGAAGAAATGAGCGGGTGTCATTTTGTATGACGTGTGACAGTCACGTGATGACGTGTGTCAGTTACGTAATGATGCATGTAAGCCACGTGGTGATGTGTGAAAGTCGGTCACGTGATGGTGTGTGGAAGTCACATGATGGTGTAGAGCAGTCACATGATGATGTGTGGAAGTCACATGATGGTGTGGAGCAGTCACCGTTTCTGTTGCTTCATGTGTTAAACATAGAAACATAGAAAATAGGAGCAGGAGTAGGCCATTCGGCCCTTTGAGCCTGCTGTGCCGTTCAGTATGATCATGGCTGATCCTCTATCTCAATACCATATTCCCGCCCTCTCCCTAATAAACATAGCCAAAAAAAAACTTCCTACATCCATTTGTTTTAATAAAAATATTGCCTTTTAATGACATCTTCCATGTTGGTAGGTTCTTCTGAACATCTGTACCTCTCCTTTTCCAATGTACGAAACAGATAACCCGTGGTTACCAGTGTAACACAGTGTACCCAGCATTACCAGCGTGACACAGTGTTAACCCATGGTTATTGATGAAAGTGTTCTCGAGCGATCGCAACTCATTTGAAGGCACTTAATTCTACCTCCGGGTTTCGTGTCGCCAAGCTGCACAGCGGGCGTACTGCACACATGCATGACGTGATTTAAAACCCACTTTTTAAAGGGCCAATGCAACAATGGATTCTGAAGGAGATAGGAGTAAGAAGCAGAATGTAAGGACATAGAGGAAAGGCAGCACCCAGGTTCTCGGACGCTTCCCTTGAGATACTACCGGCTGCTGTGAGAAGCAGGAGGGAGTTGTTATAGCCAGGTGGCAGGAGGAAGAAACCTGCTTCTGCCTCCAAGAAGGTGTGGCTGGAGGTGGCAGAACAGGTCAGCAGCAGGAGCACGGTGCCCAGGTCTTGGGTGCAGTGCAGGAAGCGATTTAATGACCTAACCAGGTCAGGAAAAGTGAGTACAGTTCCTGATTCACCTACATCCTGTGGTGCACATCACCCTCCCTCACATTCTGTCTTGCCAAGCCTACTCCATCACATCACTCCTCACATCCACTTAAATCTCATTATCAACTTACCTTCACTTTCTGTGCACTTCCTCACCTCCCCATTTGTGAACCCACCACTCCCACTCACCTCAATCCTTCTGCAATGTGATGAATCTGTCTGGTACTCACCCTCTGTTGCATCTCTTTCATGGGCAGCCTCTGACAACGGCCCTGACAACGGCCGTGTGGACTCGGGGTGAACAACATTCTGCCGCCTTAAAAGGCTGACAGAGACAATAGAACTGGCCTTGCAAGGCATCACACATGTCCTCCAAACTGTTGTCCAGCAGAGTGGTAGGACTGATGTGGCCCTGGTCTAGGAGAAGGATGATAGAGAAAGGGAACATGGAAGTGGGGACTCCACTCAAAGCGCTCCTACGTCTCACACATTCCCCCCCCCCAACCAGTACCCGCAATGCAGCATCCTCTCCCAATGGCCGAGTCTGCCCCTGCACAGGTGCAAGCGAAGGGGCCCTCACAGGCTCCAAAACACAGAGGGCGTAGGCCCAGAGTATCTCAGCAGTCAGGGCAGGGACCTGAGCAACCTGCCACTACCTCTGCTGAAGCCACAAGCTATGCACCACGTAGAAGCAGTAGGAAGAGGAAGGCAGAGGTTTTGTAATCACTAAGGGTGAAAACGCCCTTGCATGTCCCTTATCATGAACGGCAAGACTTGATGTCACCCATTGGACGCGTATACTGTGGGTGTATGTGTAGTTGTAGGACTATTTTGTTCAACCTGGGGTGGGTGGGGGTGGGGGGGACTGGTGTTGGTGGTGGTCGTTCCAGGTGGTCTGAGTACTTGACTATCGTCACTTTGCAGATCTCCCATGAGAATCTATCAAATATGAGTGACTCCCTGGCATCACCAGCAGCAAGGTGTGCCGCTGCCCTGCTGATGGGTTGCTCGTCGTCCCCCTCCTTCTCCTCCTCTTCCTCATGTTCTTCAATGTTGATGGCAGATGTGGATGCTTCATGAGCGCATGGGACCTCATCCACCGGTAACCCTCTCTGTTGAGCGATGTTGTGCAGGATGCAACACACGACTATTATTCTTGCTGATGAGTACTGAAGGGCTCCCCCAGATCGATCCAGGCACCTGAAGCGTGTCTCTATGAAGTGGGGTTACAGAGTGTCTCATTGAACTGGGGCTACAGATTGTCTCTATGAACTGGGGCTACAGCGTGTCGCCATGAACTGGGGTTACAGAGTGTCTCTTTGAACTGGGGTTACAGATTGTCTCTATGAACTGGGGTTACAGAATGTCTCTTTGAACTGGGGTTACAGATTGTCTCTTTGAACTGGGGTTACAGATTGTCTCTATGAACTGGGGTTACAGAGTGTCTCTTTGAACTGGGGTTACAGATTGTCTCTATGAACTGGGGTTACAGAATGTCTCCATGAACTGGGGTTACAGAGTGTCTCTTTGAACTGGGGTTACAGAGTATCTCTATGAAGTGGGGTTACAGAGTGTCTCTATGAAGTGGGGTTACAGAATGTCTCTATGAAGTGGGGTTACAGAGTGTCTCTTTGAACTGGGGTTACAGAGTGTCTCTATGAAGTGGGGTTACAGAGTGTCTCTTTGAACTGCGGTTACAGATTGTCTCTATGAAGTGGGGTTACAGAGTGTCTCTATGAAGTGGGGTTACAGAATGTCTCTATGAAGTGGGGTTACAGAATGTCTCTATGAACTGGGGTTACAGAGTGTCTCTATGAAGTGGGGTTACAGAATGTCTCTATGAAGTGGGGTTACAGAGTGTCTCTTTGAACTGGGGTTACAGAGTGTCTCTATGAAGTGGGGTTACAGAGTGTCTCCATGAACTGGGGTTACAGATTGTCTCCATGAACTGGGGTTACAGAATGTCTCTTTGAACTGGGGTTACAGAATGTCTCTTTGAACTGGGGTTACAGAATGTCTCTTTGAACTGGGGTTACAGAATGTCTCTTTGAACTGGGGTTACAGAATGTCTCTTTGAACTGGGGTTACAGATTGTCTCCATGAACTGGGGTTACAGAATGTCTCTATGAACTGGGGTTACAGAATGTCTCCATGAACTGGGGTTACAGAGTGTCTCTTTGAACTGGGGTTACAGAGTATCTCTATGAAGTGGGGTTACAGAGTGTCTCTATGAAGTGGGGTTACAGAATGTCTCTATGAAGTGGGGTTACAGAGTGTCTCTTTGAACTGGGGTTACAGAGTGTCTCTATGAAGTGGGGTTACAGAGTGTCTCTTTGAACTGCGGTTACAGATTGTCTCTATGAAGTGGGGTTACAGAGTGTCTCTATGAAGTGGGGTTACAGAATGTCTCTATGAAGTGGGGTTACAGAATGTCTCTATGAACTGGGGTTACAGAGTGTCTCTATGAAGTGGGGTTACAGAATGTCTCTATGAAGTGGGGTTACAGAGTGTCTCTTTGAACTGGGGTTACAGAGTGTCTCTATGAAGTGGGGTTACAGAGTGTCTCCATGAACTGGGGTTACAGATTGTCTCCATGAACTGGGGTTACAGAATGTCTCTTTGAACTGGGGTTACAGAATGTCTCTTTGAACTGGGGTTACAGAATGTCTCTTTGAACTGGGGTTACAGAATGTCTCTTTGAACTGGGGTTACAGAATGTCTCTTTGAACTGGGGTTACAGATTGTCTCCATGAACTGGGGTTACAGAGTGTCTCCATGAACTGGGGTTACAGATTGTCTCTTTGAACTGGGGTTCTAGAGTATCTCTATGAACTGGGGTTACAGAGTGTCTCTTTGAACTGGGGTTACAGAGTGTCTCTATGAACTGGGGTTACAGAGTGTCTCTATGAACTGGGGTTACAGAGTGTCTCTATGAACTGGGGTTACAGAATGTCTCTTTGAACTGGGGTTACAGATTGTCTCCATGAACTGGGGTTACAGAGTGTCTCTATGAACTGGGGTTACAGAGTGTCTCTTTGAACTGGGGTTACAGAGTGTCTCTTTGAACTGGGGTTACAGATTGTCTCTATGAACTGGGGTTACAGATTGTCTCTTTGAACTGGGGTTCTAGAGTATCTCTATGAACTGGGGTTACAGATTGTCTCCATGAACTGGGGTTACAGATTGTCTCTTTGAAGTGGGGTTACAGAATGTCTCTATGAACTGGGGTTACAGAATATCTCTTTGAACTGGGGTTACAGAATGTCTCTTTGAACTGGGGTTACAGATTGTCTCTTTGAACTGGGGTTACAGAATGTCTCTTTGAACTGGGGTTACAGAATGTCTCTTTGAACTGGGGTTACAGATTGTCTCTTTGAACTGGGGTTACAGATTGTCTCTATGAACTGGGGTTACAGAGTGTCTCTATGAACTGGGGTTACAGAGTGTCTCTATGAACTGGGGTTACAGAATGTCTCTTTGAACTGGGGTTACAGATTGTCTCCATGAACTGGGGTTACAGAGTGTCTCTATGAACTGGGGTTACAGAGTGTCTCTTTGAACTGGGGTTACAGATTGTCTCTATGAACTGGGGTTACAGATTGTCTCTATGAACTGGGGTTACAGATTGTCTCCATGAACTGGGGTTACAGATTGTCTCTTTGAACTGGGGTTACAGAATGTCTCTATGAACTGGGGTTACAGAATATCTCTTTGAACTGGGGTTACAGAATGTCTCTTTGAACTGGGGTTACAGAATGTCTCTTTGAACTGGGGTTACAGAATGTCTCTTTGAACTGGGGTTACAGATTGTCTCTATGAACTGGGGTTACAGAGTGTCTCTATGAACTGGGGTTACAGATTGTCTCTATGAACTGGGGTTACAGAGTGTCTCTATGAACTGGGGTTACAGATTGTCTCTATGAACTGGGGTTACAGAGTGTCTCTATGAACCGGGGTTACAGATTGTCTCTATGAACTGGGGTTACAGATTGTCTCTATGAACTGGCGTTTCAGAGTGTTTCCATGAACTGGGGTTACAGAGTGTCTCCATGAACTGGGGTTACAGAGTGTCTCCATGAACTGGGGTTACAGAGTGTCTCTATGAACTGGCATTTCAGAGTGTTTCCATGAACTGGGGTTACAGAGTTTCTCCATGAACTGGGGTTTCAGAGTGTTTCCATGAACTGGGGTTACAGAGTATCTGGGGCAGTGGATAGCCAGGCCAGTAGATCAGCCAACGTTGTCAGGTCTGCAGCCATAGAAGTGTTAGGTGGACCAAAAGCAGACGGAGAGGGTGGCAGACTGTCGGAGAACTAGTGGAGCAGAATCAGATTTGAAGTAATTTGGCTGAAGCGCTGATGTCGGATCAATTAGTGACCAAGTGGAGGGGGAGTTGGGACCTGGAGAGAACACTTCTGATAGACTTGGAGGAGGTTTCTTTGGAAGTTGAGGATGGAGAGCTTTGATGTAGGAATATAGGAACATAGGAATAGCAGTAGGTATTCAGCACCTCATATCTATTCCGCCATTCAATTAAATCATGGCTGATCTGTACCTCAACTCCATTTACTGGCTTTGCTCCATATCCCTTGATACCCTTACCCAACAAAAGTTGTATCGATCTCAGACTTGAAAGCTCCAATTGTCCCCCAGCATCCACAGCCTTTTAGGGGAGAGAGTTTCAGATTTCCACCACCCTTTGTGTGAAAAAATGCTTCCTGATTTCACTCCTGAATGGCCTGGCTCTAATTTTAAGATTGTGCCCCCTTGTTCTGGATTCCCCCACCAGAGGAAATAGTTTCTCTGCATCTACCCTATCGAATTCTTTTATCATTTTAAACACCCCAGTCAGATCTCCCCACAACCTTCTAAACTCAAGGGAATACAAGTCAAGTTTATGCAATCTGTCCTCATAATTTAACCCTTTAAGTCCTGGCCTTATTCTGGTGAATCTGCGCTCTACCCCCTCCAAGCCCAATATATCTTTTCCTGAGGTGCGGTTCCCAGAGCTGAATGTAGTACTCCAGATGGGGTCTGACCAAGGTGGGCAGGATAATGTGAGTGAAGAAGTTGAGGAAGTTTAAAACAATGATTGCCAGCAGGCTTTGCCTCCCCTCGCCCGGCCAAACTCTGACGATAGTGTTGGTGGCGATTTGGAAATCGTATGACGTTACATTAGCAGCAAAACGATCCTGAAACTCAACCCTTCACCCATAGCCCTGACATCAGGTGACCACCAGAGGGCGCCAGATTGCCTCTTTGGTGTTATGATGTGGAGATGCCGGTGATGGACTGGGGTGGACAAATGTAAGGAATCTTACAACACCAGGTTATAGTCCAACTGTTTTATTTGAAAATCACAAGCTTTCGGAGGCTTTCTCCTTCGTCAGGTGAGCGAGTGTGGGATTCCATGGAAGGTTACCGCATTTATATTCAGAGAACAATACCTGGTGATTACAGATAATCTTTCCAACTGCCCATTGTCAAGGCAATCACAGTGTTCAGACAGAGTGATGTTACCTACAGGACCACCGAATACACAAACGGCCAGAACAAAAGACAGAGAGAGAGAGAGAGAGAAACATCCGAAAGGAAGAGAAAGACAGAGAATGACCCGTTGTGTTAAAAACAGATAACTTTTTTTCGCTGGTGGGGTTACGTGTAGCGTGACATGAACCCAAGATCCCGGTTGAGGCCATCCTCATGGGTGCGGAACTTGGCTATCAATTTCTGTTCGACGATTTTGCATTGTCGCGTGTCTCGAAGGCCGCCTTGGAGAACGCTTACCCGAAGATCGGTGGCTGAATGTCCTTGACTGCTGAAGTGTTCCCCGACTGGGAGGGTACCTTGGAGAACGCTTACCCTCCCAGTTTAGCAGCTCAAGTCAACAGGCTGCGTAAGACTGGGCCCCTGAACATCACCACCAATCAGGCACCATCCTCTATCTCCGTATATTCACTTTGTTGGTTTACAGTCTGTATCACTGTAGTGCAGTAATTTCCAAACATTCTATGTGGGAGATCCCCTACAAATACTGACACTCCCAGGGAGACCCTACCCTCCCTTCTGAAAGAGGGTGTCATCTGCTCAAACAGGGGCTATCGCTGTAGAAAACATACTCAACAACAGACATAATGCACCAGTAAGTCAACAGATACATAAATCGGATGACTTTATGACCCAGGCTCCCCTTGCAGACCCTCTAAGGCCCAGGGATGCCAGTTTGAAAACCTATGCTGTTGTCAAAAGTCCCTCTGTTTCCAACAGACCATCCTGAACAACATTGAGAGTGGCAATTTTGTAACTACTGTACAATTTAATTATATGGGTATGTTATACACCATGAAAAGTCAATACACTGGTGGAATATCAACTACCACTCGGGGGCTTTATTCAGGGGTCCCCAATTGTTGGGTTAACCATCCAATTACTGGCAGTCAAAAAAATTTGCTGAAACTTCAAAGGGTGCCGTCTTCATGGAGTGTTTCATAAAGTCTTTTTTCAATTCACATCACAGTGATGTGAATGGCATCATCAAGTTAAAAAGGATATAAGGGGGAACCAATGGATGTAGTATATTTGGATTTTCAAAAGGCATTCGATAAGGTGCCACATAAAAGGTTGTTATGCAAGATAAGGGCTCATCGGGTTGGAGTAATGTATTAGCATGGATAGAGGATTGGTTAACGGATAGAAAACAAAGAGCAGGGTTAAACGGGTCATTTTCAGGTTGGCAGGCTGTAACTACTGGGATGCCGCAGTGCTGGGGCCTCAGCTATTTACAATCTACATTAATGACTTGGATGAAGGGACTGAGTGTAATGTATCCAAGTTTGCAGACAATACAAAGCTAGGTGGGAAAGTGAGCAGTGCGGCGGACACAAGGAGTCTGCAAAGGGATATAGACAGGTTAAGTGAGTGGGCAAGAAGGTGGCAGATGGGGTATAACATGGGGAGATGTGAGGTTATTCACTTTGGTCGGAAGAATAGAAAAACAGAATATTTATTATATGTCGGTGTCCAGAGAGACCTGGTACAAGAAACATAAAAAGTTAGCATGCAGGTAAAACAAGCAATTAGGAAAGCAAATGGCATGTTGGCCTTTATTTCAAGGGGGTTGGAGTACAAGAGTAGGGAAGTCTTACTACAGTTGTACAGGGCTTTGGTGAGATCTCACTTGGAGTACTGGGTACTGTTTTGGTCTCCTTATCTAAGGAAGGATATACTTGCCTTAGAGGCGGTGTAATGAAGGTTCACTAGATTGATTCCTGGGATGAGAGGGTTGTCCTATGAGGAGAGATTGAGTAGAATGGACCTATACTCTGGAGTTTAGAAGAATGAGAGATGATCTCATTGAAATATATAAGATTCTGAGGAGGCTTGACAGGGTAGATGCTCAGAGGCTGTTTCCCCTGGCTGGAAAGTCTCGAACTAGGGGGCATAGTTGCAGTATAAGGGGTCATTCATTTAGGACTGAGATGAGGAAGAATTTCTTCACTCAGAGGGTTGTGACTCTTTGGAATTCTCTACCCCAGAGGGCTGTGGATGCTGAGTCGTTGAGTATATTCAAGGCTGAGATCGATAGATTTTTGGATTCGTGGGGAATTGAGGAATATGGGGATCAGGCAGGAAAGTGGAGTTGAGGTTGAAGATCAGCCATGATCTGATTGAATGGCGGAGCAGGCTCGAGGGGCCGAATGGCCTACTCCTGCTCCTATTTCTTATGTATGATTCTTATGTTTCTTATGACACATGGCTCCTTCGAGCCCCTCTTCCTCCCTAAACAACCACACCTTGCATTTAAATAATGTTCCTCACATGTAGGAAGACCTTACACAGAGTGCTTTACTGATCCAACATCGGCCTGGTAGATTATAATTTTATTATTATTTGAATCAACTTTACATTCAGCAGTTTCCGGTAGCTTAGAACTCCATCTTACAGACTGACTGCCTTGTTCAGTCTGGGTCTAACCAGCTGCCTAATTGTAAATGTTAATGCGGCTCTGATGGGACCAGAACCGATCCAAACACCTGCCCCCGCCCCTTCCCCTCCGTCCCACCCCCTCCCCCGACCCCCCCCCCCCCACCTCAGTCGGAGGACACTGCTGACAGAACTCGTCCAAAATTTAAAATTTCTGTCGGTAAATTTGAATAACTATTCTGAATGTTTGCGTCAGTAAAACAACCAATGTCCTCTCAGTTCTGCAGAGTGTTCCCTGCTGCAGTAGTCAGCGGTGGTGATCCGGAGCTGGGAGCAGCGGGATGAGGAGCAGCAGGACCTGTTTAGTGCATTAACCATCGGGGCTCGGGAAGGATGGGGGGGCTGTAGGGCAGAGGGCCGGCAGGGGTCTGACTGGGTCCCCAAAATGCTGACGGTCAGCTGACAGTCAGTATGTATGTGTAGCACATTTCGGGCCTGCACTGGATGCTCTCCCATGTTGAGTGCCACCGGTCTCTTCCATAAGTGCACCCTCTGTCCCTTATGATCAGGAGTTACCCTTTACTGCCCAATTTCTAGTCCTTTGATAGGATGACTCCAGGGGGAACCGTAACAATGAAAGCCCTTGGATTATGAACTGAAAACTAATCCCTGCATGTGGCACCACGTGCTGCTTCTTGCATTCCCAAATGACAGACGGCTAGTGAGACAAGGTCGGCTATGTATCAACCAGCTAGTTTATTTTACAGTCCATTAAGTGAACAAGCAGAGTAACGATTACAACAAATTAGAGCTTCATAACACTCCTTGTAACATAGAAGAAAAAGCAAACTTGTATTCACATTCATTCATTCACATTCTTAGGACGTTAAAATCATAGCCAATGAAGTACGTTTGAAGTGTCGTCACTGTTGTAATGTAGGAAACGCGGCAACCAATTTGCACACAGCAAGCTCCCACAAACAGCAATGACCAGATAATCTGCTTTGGTGACGTTGGTTGAAGGAAGAATGTTGACATCAGGAGAACTCCCCGGTCCTCTTCGAAATAGGGCCATGGGATAAGAACATAAGAAATAGGAGCAGGAGTAGGCCATTCGGCCCCTCGAGCCTGCTCCGCCATTCAATAAGATCATGGCTGATCTTCGACCTCAACTCCACTTTCCCGCCCAACCTCCATATCCCTTGATTTCCTTAGTGTCCAAATATCCATCGATCTCAGCCTTGAATATACTCAACGACTCAGCATCCACAGCCCTCTGGGGGTAGAGAATTCCAAAGATTCACAACCCTCTGAGTGAAGAAATTCCTCCTCATCTCGGTCCGAAATGGCCGACCCCTTATCTTGAGACCATGACCCCTAGTTCTAGACTCTCCAACCAGGGGAAACAACCTCTCAGCATCTAACCTGTCAAGCCCTCTAAGAATTTTATACGTTTCAATGAGATCACCTCTCATTCTTCTAAACTCCATAGAATAGAGGCCCATTCTACTCAATCTCTCCTCATAGGACAACCCTCTCATCCCTGAAATAAATCTAGTGAACCTTTGCTGTACCGCCTCTAAGACAAGTATATTCTTCCTTAGGTAAGGAGACCAACACTGTACACAGTACTCCATGTGTGGTCTCACCAGAGCCCTATATAATTGCAGCAAGACCTCCTTACTCTTGTACTCCAACCCCCTTGCAATAAAGGCCAAAATGCCATTTGCCTTCCTAATTATACCTGCATGCAACACTTTTTGTGTTTCTTTGTACGAGGACACCCAAATCTCTCTGAACACCAACATTTAATAGTTTCTCACCATTTAAAAAATATTCTGTTTTTCTATTCTTCCTACCAAAGTGAATAATTTCACATTTCCCCACATTATACCCCATCTGCCACCTTCTTGCCCACTCACTTAACCTGCCTATATCCCTTTGCTGACTCTTTGTGTCCTCCTCACAACTTACTTTCCCAACCTAGCTTTGTATCGTCAGCAAACTTGGATACATTACACTCGGTCCCTTCATCTAAGTCATTAATATAGATTGTAAATAGCTGAGGCCCAAGCACTGATTCTTGCGGCACCTCACTAGTTACAGACTGCCAACCTGAAAATGACCCATTTATCCCTACTCTCTGTTTTCTGTCCATTAACCAATCCTCTATCCATGCTAATATATTACCCCCAACCCATGAGCCCTTATCTTGTGTAACAACCTTTTATGTGGCACCTTATCGAATGCCATTTTGAAAATCCAAATATACTACATCCACTGGTTCCTCTTTATCTACTCTGCTGGTTACATACTCAAAAAACTCTAATAAATTTGTCAAACATGATTTCCCTTTCATAAAACCATGTTGACTCTGCCTAATCATATTATGATTTTCTAAGTGCCCGATTATCACTTCCTTAATAATGGATTCCAGCAGTTTCCCTACTACTGATGTCAGACTAACTGGTCTGTAGTTCCCTGTTTTCTCTCTCCCTCCTTTCTTGAATAGCAGGGTTACATTTGCTACCTTCCAATCTGCTGGGACCGCTCTAGAATCTCGGGAATTTTGGAAGATCACAATCAATGCATCCACTATCTCTTTTAGAACCCTAGGATGTAGGCCATCAGGTCCAGGGGATTTGTCAGCTTTTAGTCTTTCCCACCTAGCTTTGTATCGTCAGCAAACTTGGATACATTACACACGCTCCCCTCATCTAAGTCATTAATATAGATTGTAAATAGCTGAGGCCCAAGTACTGGTCCCTGCGGCACCCCACTAGTTACAACCTGCCAACCCAAAAATGACCCGTTTATTCCTACTCTCTGTTTTCTGTCTGTTAACCAATCCTCTATCCATGCTAATATATGACCCCAACCCATGAGCCCTAATCTTGTGTAACAACCTTTTATGTGGCACCTTATCGAATGCCTTTAAAAATCCAAATATACCACATCCACTGGTTCCCCTTTATCTACCCTGCTAGTTACACCCACTGTTCCCTCTAAGCTGTGCACGTGCGCGGCCGAGCAGCAGTCTATTGTGTGCTGCGCACTTAATCATTCCGCCTGCGCGTCAAAACAGTGCTCCCTGTCCCGTCCCACACTGACCAGTCCCCAGGCTCCTCCCACACTGACCAGTCCCCAGGCTCCTCCCACACTGACCAGTCCCCAGGCCCCCCCCACACTGACCAGTCTCCAGGCCCCCCCCACACTGACCAGTCCCCAGGCTCCTCCCACACTGACCAGTCCCCAGGCCCCGCCCACATTGACCAGTCTCCAGGCCCCTCTCCCACACCGACCAATCCCCAGGCCTCTCCCACACTGACCAGTCCCCAGGCCCCTCCCGTACTGACCAATCCCCAGGCTCCTCTCCTGCACTGACCAATCCCCAGGCCCCTCCCACACCGACCAATCCCCAGGCCCCCCTCCCACACCGACCAATCCCCAGGCCCCTCTCCCACACTGACCAATCCCCAGGCTCCTCTCCTGCACTGACCAATCCCCAGGTCCCTCCCACACCGACCAATCCCCAGGCCCCTCTCCCGCACTGACCAGTCCCCAGGCCCCTCTCCCGCACCGACCAGTCCCCAGGCCCCTCTCCCACACTGACTAGTCCCCAGGCCCCTCTCCCGCACCGACTAGTCCCCAGGCCCCTCTCCCGCACCGACCAATCCCCAGGCCCCTCTCCCGCACCGACTAGTCCCCAGGCCCCTCTCCCACACCGACCAATCCCCAGGCCCCTCTCCCGCACCGACCAGTCCCCAGGCACCTCTCCCACACCGACCAATCCCCAGGCCCCTCTCCCACACCGACCAATCCCCAGGCCCCTCTCCCGCACCGACCAGTCCCCAGGCCCCTCTCCCGCACCGACTAGTCCCCAGGCCCCTCTCCCACACCGACCAATCCCCAGGCCCCTCTCCCGCACCGACCAGTCCCCAGGCCCCTCTCCCGCACCGACCAATCCCCAGGTCCCTCCCACACCGACCAATCCCCAGGCCCCTCTCCCACACTGACCAATCCCCAGGCTCCTCTCCTGCACTGACCAATCCCCAGGTCCCTCCCACACCGACCAATCCCCAGGCCCCTCTCCCGCACCGACCAGTCCCCAGGCCCCTCTCCCGCACCGACCAATCCCCAGGTCCCTCCCACACCGACCAATCCCCAGGCCCCTCTCCCACACTGACCAATCCCCAGGCTCCTCTCCTGCACTGACCAATCCCCAGGTCCCTCCCACACCGACCAATCCCCAGGCCCCTCTCCCGCACCGACCAGTCCCCAGGCCCCTCTCCCGCACCGACCAATCCCCAGGCCCCCCTCCCACACCGACCAATCCCCAGGCCCCTCTCCCACACTGACCAATCCCCAGGCTCCTCTCCTGCACCGACCAATCCCCAGGTCCCTCCCACACCGACCAGTCCCCAGGCCCCTCTCCCACACTGACCAATTCCCAGGCCCCTCTCCCGCACTGACCAATCCCCAGGCCCCTCTCCCGCACTGACTAGTCCCCAGGCCCCTCTCCCGCACCGACCAGTCCCCAGGCCCCTCTCCTGCACTGACTAGTCCCCAGGCCCCTCTCCCGCACCGACCAGTCCCCAGGCCCCTCTCCCGCACCGACTAGTCCCCAGGCCCCTCTCCCGCACTGACCAGTCCCCAGGCCCCTCTCCCGCACCGACCAGTCCCCAGGCCCCTCTCCTGCACTGACTAGTCCCCAGGCCCCTCTCCCGCACCGACCAGTCCCCAGGCCCCTCTCCCGCACCGACCAATCCCCAGGCCCCTCTCCCGCACTGACCAGTCCCCAGGCCCCTCTCCCGCACTGACCAGTCCCCAGGCCCCTCTCCCGCATGACCCGTCCCCAGGCCCCTCTCCCACACTGACCAATCCCCAGGCCCCTCTCCCACACTGACCAGTCCTCAGGCCCCTCTCCCACTCTGACCAGTCCCCAGGCCCCTCTTCCACACTGACCAGTCCCCAGGCCCCTCTCCCACTCTGACCAGTCCCCAGGCCCCTCTCCCACACTGACCAGTCCTCAGGCCCCTCTCCCACTCTGACCAGTCCCCAGGCCCCTCTTCCACACTGACCAGTCCTCAGGCCCCTCTCCCACTCTGACCAGTCCTCAGGCCCCTCTCCCACACTGACCAGTCCCCAGGCCCCTCTCCCGCACTGACCAGTCCCCAGGCCCCTCTCCCACGCTGACCAGTCCCCAGACCCCTCTCCCACACTGACCAGTCCTCAGGCCCCTCTCCCACGCTGACTAGTCCCCAGGCCCCTCTCCCACTCTGACCAGTCCTCAGGCCCCTCTCCCACTCTGACCAGTCCCCAGACCCCTCTCCCGCACTGACCAGTCCCCAGGCCCCTCTCCCACTCTGACCAGTCCCCAGACCCCTCTCCCACACTGACCAGTCCCCAGGCCCCTCTCCCACGCTGACCAGTCCCCAGACCCCTCTCCCACAATGACCAGTCCTTAGGCTCCTCTTCCACACAGCCGAACCACAGGCCCTCCTCCAGCTCTGCCTCCCAGGTTCCCAGTGCTCCAGCCCCAGGCGGGCTGTTCTGCCTCTGGTGCTGGGGAGTGTCCAGAGGTCCGAGTTTCCGATCCCGTGGCTGCGGCCCCAGCCGCCACATTGTTTACCGCATTGCTAGGAAATGCAGTCAGCGAGCAGCTGATTGACTACGCGGAAACCAGACCAGGAAGTAAATGTAAACCGATTGGCGAAACCGATGCATTTGTTGGTGGCCAATCACAGACCGGACCTATCCACCCAATCACAGATCAGGTATCACCACCCAATTGCAGACCAGGCATCTCCACCCAATTGCAGACCAGGCATCTCCACCCAATTACAGACCAGGCATCTCCACCCAATTACAGACCAGACATCTCCACCCAATCACGGACCAGGCATCTCCACCCAATTACAGACCAGACATCTCCACCCAATTACAGACCAGACATCTCCACCCAATTACAGACCAGGCATCTCCACCCAATTACAGACCAGACATCTCCACCCAATTACAGACCAGGCATCTCCACCCAATTACGGACCAGACATCTCCACCCAATTACAGACCAGACATCTCCACCCAATCACGGACCAGGCATCTCCACCCAATTACAGACCAGGCATCTCCACCCAATTACAGACCAGGCATCTCCACCCAATTGCAGACCAGGCATCTCCACCCAATTCCAGACCAGGCATCTCCACCCAATTACAGACCAGGCATCTCCACCCAATTACAGACCAGACATCTCCACCGAATCACGGACCAGGCATCTCCACCCAATCACGGACCAGGCATCTCCACCGAATCACGGACCAGGCATCTCCACCCAATCACAGACCAGGCATCCCCAGCCAATCATAGACCAGGCATCCCCAGCCACTCACAGACCAGGCACCTCCACCCAATCATCGATGAGGGGCCCATGACCAAACTGCTCCCTGCCTCACACAGAGGCAGCCAAAACTAATGAGACCTGCAAGATGTACAATTGTAATGCAATCATTTTTTAAACTCTGCTGAGGATTCAATGGGTGGGGGAGGAGCTTTAATTAAACTGTTCCCTATCCCCAAATTCACATTGACTGACTTGACAGCTGTTTTGTATTTCTGACTCAATTTAAAAATTCTGATTGCACATGATTTATATCTGTTTCAATCAGAGTCATTAAGCTGATTCAACAAAAAGCAGATAATCTTTAATAAAATATAACGAGACTGGTCTGCTCGATCCTAGTGCAACTTAAGGAACCCATTTCATAAATTATATAAATTTATCAGCCAATATAACATTAAATTGTTACATTTATCCATTATTTTGTACATTTGTTCTGTTTGTTATATACCCTGAATAATGTTTTCTATTCAAAGTTGTGATTTTTTTTTAACGGTTGTGCACACACAGCCTTTATATCAATGCACAAACCCAAATTCATTCCGCACATGGCCGGAAATAATTAGAGGGAACATTGGTTACACCCTCAACAAACTCTAATAAATTTGTCAAACACGATTTCCCTTTCATAAAACCATGTTGACTCTGCCTAATCATATTATGATTATCTAAGTGCCCTGTTACCACTTCCTTAATAATGGATTCTGTGTCAGGCTAACTGGCCTATAATTTCCTGTGTTCTCTCTCCCTCCTTTCATGAATAAGGGGTCACATTTGCTACCTTCCAATCCACAGGGACCATTCTAGAATCTAGGGAATTTTGGATGATCAAAATGAATGCATCCACTATCTCTGCAGCCACCTCTTTTAAAACCCTAGGATGTAGGCCATCAGGTCCAGGGGATTGTCGGCTTTTATCGCATTAATTTCTCCAGTACTTTTTGTTGACTAATCTTAATTGCTTTAAGTTCCTCACTCTCATTAGACCCTTGTTTCCCCACTATTTCCAGTATGTTTTTTGTGCCTTCTACTGTGAAGACAGATACAAAATATTTGTTTAACATCTCTGCCATTTCTTAATTCCCCATTCTAATTTCTCCTGTCTCAGTCTCTAAGGGACCCACATTTACTTTCGCTAATCTCTTCCTTTTTACATACTTGTCGAAGCTCTTACAATCTGTTTTTATATTTCTTGCTAGTTTACTCTCATATTCAATTTTCTCCCTCTTTATCAATTTCTTGGTCATCCTTTGCTGATTTCTAAAACCCTCCAAATCCTTCGGCTTACTACTCTTTTTGGCATATTGTAAACTTCTTCTTTTAATCTAGTTAGCTATGGTTGGATCATTTTTCCCATGGAGTTTTTATTTCTCAAGGGAATGTATATTCAGTGAGAATTATGAATTATTTCTTTAAATGTTTGCCATTGCTTATCTACCATCATATCTTTTAATCTAATTTCCCAATCTATCTTAGCCGACTCGCCCCTCAAAACTACGTAATTGGCTTTGTTTAAATTTTAAGACCCTAGTTTCAGACTTAACTACATCACCTTCAAACTCAATATGAAATTCTATCATATTATGATCACTCTGCCTCAGAGGATCCTTAACTATCAGATTACTGATTAACCCTGTCTCATTACACAATACAAGATCTAAAATAATCTGTTTCCTGTTTGGTTCCTCGACATATTGTTCCAGGAAACTGTCTCGGATGCATTCCATGAAATCGTCCTCCAAACTACTTTTGCCGATTTGATTGGCCCAGTCTATATGAAGATTAAAGTCCCCCACGATTATTGCATTACCCTTGTTACATGCTCCTCTAATTTCCTGACTTATACTCTGTCCAACACTATAACTACTGTGAGGGGCCTGTAAACTACTCCCACCAGTGTTTTTTGCCCCTTGTTATTTCTTATCTCCACCCACACTGATTCTACATCCTGACTTTCTGAGCCAAGATCCTTTCTCACTCTTGTCTTTATCTCATCCTTCATTATCAGGGCTACCCACCCCCACTTTTCCATTTTGTCTGTCGTCTCTAAAAGTCAAGCATCCTGGAATATTTAGTTCCCAACCTTGGTCACCCTACAACCACGTCTCAGCAATGACTATTAGAACAAACCCATTTATCTCTATTTGTGCCGTTAATTCATCTATTTTGTTATGAATGCTTCGTGCATTCAGATATAGCACCTTTAATTTTAACTTTTTACTATTTTTCTCTGATGTGACCTTAGTTACTAATGCCCTGTTACCTTTGTTAAACTCTCTGTCCCTTCCTGACACACTCTGCTTGTTTTTACCCATATCACTACTCTGCTCTATAGCCTTGACTTTTCTCTTTAGACTTATAAATTTACCCTAACCTGAACCCCCCCAACCTTGCTTATTAGTTTAAAGCCCTTTCTACTGCCCTAGTTATTTAATTTGTCTAGACAATGATCCCAGTTTAAATGGAGCCCATCCCAACAGAACAGCTCCCTCTTTCCCCATTACAGGCACCAGTGCCCCACGAATCAAAACCCCTGCTTCTCACACCACTCTTTCAGCCATGCATTTAACCAGCTAATTTGTTTGTCCTTATGCCAATTTGCACATGGCTCAGGTAATAATCCAGAGATTATTACCAATGAGGTTCTGCTTTTTAATTTGGACCTAGCTTCTCAAACTCCCTCAGGAGAACCTCATTCCTAGTTCTGCCTATGTCGTTGGTTCCTACGTGGACCATGACAACTGGATCCTCCCCCTCCTGCTTCAAGTTCTTCTGCAACCGCGAGGAGAGGTCCTTAACCCTGGCCCTGGCACCGGGCAGGCATTGGATAGCTCTTTCAAGGAGCCGGCCCAGGCACGATGGGCTAAATGGCCTTCTTCTGTGCTGTATCGTTCTATGAATATAACTTTTTTGGCCACTAATTCCACTGAAACTTAAGGAGGATATGATCATTCCATCTGTCTCATTTACTAGACCTTCCAAAAAAAGACTGCCCCAGACCAAGTCGTCCTTTGTACTTTTTGTTTCCTAACCGGACAGGAACCCAACGACTTGACCTTTGACCATGTCCCAGGTCTCCTGTCCAAGGATTGGCCAGCTGAGCTGCCAATTAAACTGCCTGCCTGCCTCTTTGGTGTGGGTGTCAGCCAGACAACCTCACGCTGAGTATGCATGAATTCAGCTGCTCCCATATCATGTGAATGTCAACTGGAAGTCAGAATGTGATAATGATTCCCCTATTGTCCCGGGCCTTTACAGATAATAGTTTCAATGACTAGCTCATTAACTTTCAGGAGAGCTCATTAACATACCGATTCCGTTTTTGTCCCAATGACTCCGGCTTTTTTTCCTCTGTCAACAAACGATGCTGGACCTTTGGGAATTAACCCTTAGGATCTGGGATCTGACTTAATATCAAAAACATAATGCAGCTGAAGTCAAAAATCACTTTTGGGCTAAATAGATAAAAATCCTTAAATGGGACAGTATTGTTTTGAACTTGTTCACGGGATATAGGCGTCATTGGCAAAGCCGACATTTATTGCCCACCCTAGTTACCCTGAGAAGGTGTTCTTGGATCTTCTCGTTGAACCGCTGCAGTTCTTGTGGTGATATCATGTTCCCACAATAGTGTATGGTAGGGAGTTCCAGGATATTGATCCAGCAACAATGAAGGAGGGGGAAGGAGCTGCAGTCAATAACCTTTGCGAGTTGCTACATTAATATGTTAGTATTAAGAGATTGTCTCTATTATCATCCTCAAACATATATAAAGACATTGTTAACAGTGGTTAGGGGAAGTCTGGGAGCAGCCATTTTGTGAAGTCGATCATCGTGAAGTTCTGTCCAGTGACATTGTGTATAAGGAAAGCTGCCCACAATGCATTGTTCCTATACCTGATGTCACATGGGAGGGAAATTCCACATAAAATGTTTGCTGGCAGGCCATCTCTAACCAGAAATTCCAATGCACGAAACAGAAAAATGAGAGGGTGCCTGGGAGACACTCACCTGACGAAGGAGAAAGCCTCCAAAAGCTTGTGATTTTCAAATAAAACTGTTGGACTATAATCTGGTGTTGTAAGATTCCTTACATTTGTCCACCCCAGTCCATCACCGGCATCTCCACATCATGGGAGACATTGGTAAGTGCACAGGTACCTTCCTACTTCCAACTCGCCGAGGCTTCTTCGACAGCACCTCCCAAACCCGCGACCTCTACCACCTAGAAGGAAAAGGGCAGCAGGCACATGGGAACAACACCACCTGCACGTTTCCCTCCAAGTTACATACCATCCTGACTTGGAAATATATCGCCCGTTCCTTCATTGTCACTGGGTCAAAATCCTGGAAATCCCGACCTAACGGCATTGTGGGAGCACCTTCAACACATGGGCTGCAGTGGTTCAAGAAGAAGGCCCACCACCACCTTCTCAAGGGCAACTAGGGATGGGCAATAAATTCCAGCCTTGCCAGCGATGCCCATATCCCAAGAATGAATTTTAACAACAACAACTTGCATTTATGTGGCACCTTTAATGTAGTAAAGCTTCCCAAGGCGCATCACAGGAGCGATTATCAAACAAAATTTGACACCAAGCCACATAAGGAAATATTAGGACAGGTGATCAAAAGCATGGTCAAAGAGATAGGGTTTTTTTATTCGTTTGTGGGATGTGGGCATCGCTGGCGAGGCCAGCATTTATTGCCCATCCCGAATTGCCCTTGAGAAGGTGGTGGTGAGCCGCCTTCTTGAACCGCTGCAGTCCGTGTGGAGGAGCGTTTTAAGGAGCGTCTTAAAGGAGGAGAGAGAGGTAGAGAAGCAGAGAGGTTTAGGGAGGGAATTCCAGTGCTTAGGGCCAAGGTAACTGAAGGCACGGCCGCCAACGGTGGAGTGAAGAAAATCAGTGGTGCGCAAGAGGCCAGAGTTGGAGGAACACAGAGATCTCGGAGGGTTGTAGGACTGAAGGAGGTTACAGAGATAGGGAGGGGCGAGGCCATGGAGGGATTTGAACACAAGGATGAGAATTTTAAAATCGAGACATATGGATCAGCAGACTAGGCTTCCCCTTTAAGATGAATGTGATGAGTATGAATAGACAGGATGATGGTCATTATTAAAGGAATCCACAAAATGTTTTTGTTAATCTTCCCACAGATTGGGCCTTCGTCATCGCCATGCTGCTGGCGAGCCTCAACAGCTGCTGCAACCCCTGGATTTACATGTTCTTCACCGGCCGCCTGTTCCATGATCTGGTCCAGCGTTTCCTCTGCTGCTCCTCGAGGCTCACCAAGACCGAGCAGCCCACCAGCGAGCTGACCTGCAGCAAGAAGAGCAATTCCTCCACCTTCGCCATCAGCCTCAAGAGTTCAGGCAGTCAGAAGAGCCTCTCGGTCCACCAGCAGCCCCAGTAATAAAGCAACCGCGGCCAACTCTGTGTCTCGAGGACCACTCTGCTGAGATCTTTCTCCGTGTTTCTTGTGCCCTTATCCATTTTGTAAAATGCTGTGCCGCCTGTAAGCGATAAGTTATAATTCCTCTCAAGTGACCCTTAATGCACTGATGAAGCTTGGCCTTATAGCAGTTGGCTCCTGTTGGGTGTGACGTTCTTACCACTAGCAGTTGGCAGCTAGCAGCGGAGATGAGTCAAGGTTCCAGGACCCTCCTTCCCCCCCACCCTCCCCTCGGTGATTCAGTGCCTCTGCCGCAAAGCAATACCAAGCGGGAAGGTCCGAGGAGCAATCCTTGGATGGTTCCGGGTTCATTGATCTCAGCCAGTGGGGACACTACGATCAACCTCAGTGCCTCAAGCCCAAATGAAGGAGGGGGAAATGGGGCCAGGGCTCCTGCTCCTAACTAGTATTCACTGACCCCAAGGGCCCATTGGGCGTGGATAGAATAAGTCACACCTTTGGTGGAATAGCCTGCTGACACACAAAGCCCAGCTCACGAGCAGGGATTCCCAGGCGAGCCTGCTCTATTTGTGGGGGGCCTGCATTTTGAGACCAGGAAAAATACCAGCATTTTTTTGAGGTCCTGCTGATGACCAGCACAGGCCTGACTAAGACTCTAAATATTACTTAAGTAGGTCTCTTACCACATCTTGGTGCCTTCTCACCATCTCCTCAGTTTGAAACAAGCATTATCCTGCAGGAGTAGGCTTTTTAAAGGTATCACTTTTTAACTTCTGCTGGGCAGTTTTTTTTGCTTATTGTATTGCTTTATCTGTATTTATGTTGGTGTGCTCATTTTTGTGTTGCTGTTGAGGACTTTTTTTTTTGCTTTACAAGATGTTTTTCAACCATCCTGCTCCCAGATACTTGCAGGATGGAAATTCCTCAGGGGTTCCAATAGTACTCCTAGATTTGGAGTTGGAAGAGCAGTTCTTGAGGGGGATCTTGATGGAACTTCATTTCAGGTTGTTATGGATCACACTGCCTTGCTGTGGCTTCTTGCTCATCCCGATCCATCTCGTCACCTGGAGCAGTGGTGTCTGTGTTTGATTTCTCGGTAATTCACTGAGGAAGGATTTCATGGCATCGGACACAATATCCTGTGGTGGTCGCAAAGGGGGAGCTAGAAGCTCTACTGGAGAGACCAACACAGGCAGTGATTCATCCAAGTCAAGAGTTAACATTTCCTATCCAGAGTCAAGAGTAGCTAAAGAAATGCAAGATGAGGATTTGGTCCTCAGACTATTCGGAAGAGCTCTGTTGGCAGGTTCGCTGGTGAAAAGGTGGAACAGAGCCCTGGTGTTTGACTATCAGAACAAGCCAGGTATGAATCTGAAGGCTGCCGTGACACTATAATTACCAGGCCACTTATCTGAGAGAATGCCATGACCATCCCATGAGTGGGCACTTGGGTATCACGAAGACAATGCAATGGCTGCACCAACGGGGTTGAGTATGAGAAAAGATGGCATTGGTTCTATAAAGTCTTGAAATATATGCCAGGTTTCACACTGGGCTCCAACAGAGCCAATGTTTGCTCTAAAGCCGACAGATTCACGGGAGTGCTTGGTGGGGGGTGCACTTTGTTGGACCTCTTCCCTGATCCAAGAACAGTAATTATTACTCATTGATATACGTTGACTTCTTTTCCAAATGGGTGAAGATATTCCGAAGTAGTTGGTGAAGAAGTTTTTCTGTGCTGTCCGATTGGGGTACACCGTTTACAAGTGCAGTCTTTGAAGGCAGAACAGGGGCACTAGTAATTGAGCTAACTGAGAGAGTGAACCAAACAATAGAGACCACAACAAGGAGGGCCTATGTTGGTCAGAAGTACAGCGAATAGCACAAGCATGTGCCGTTATCAGAATGACAATGATCATGCCAGCGCGGATGATACACTGGTATTTATCCTCATTGGAAGGAACTTGGTTACCCCTCTCCACCTGGTTGAGAATCCTGGACCATCTAATGGAGGGTCAGTTTACTCCTATGCCAGCCTTGAGATGGTGTTGGAAGATATGTATCGGCAAGTAAAAGATCACTTGACCGTAGCACATGCCACTGAATGAAATAACATGACAAAAGATGTCCAGTGACTTAGTGAAACTAAGGACCTATCCTAGATTGGTGGAGAGCAAGGTACCATGGATAAACTATCTGCTACCTACAAAGGCCCACATAGGGTACTTGGAAAATTATTGGACCTTTATTACAGGTTCCTGAGGTCACCAGAAGACGCGGTGGTTGGTGCCTCCCTGTGTGAGACATGCTTCCACACTGGATAAGGGAAACAGTTCATGGAGGAGTAGACAAGGAGGTACCAGAAAATCCTGATAGAGAACAGCTACCATGTTTGTCCTCATCGACATCATTATCATCATCTTGTGTGCAGACTAGTAATGCTGGGTTAACGGAGGTAATCCCAGTGGATGTGGATGAGGTGGAATCTTGGATAGATGAATGTGAAGCAGCACCATGGAATGATATAATATCGGCATTGAGTCCATGGTGTGATGTCGCCAAGTCAAGATTCTCCAATAAAGACTTTTGTTGGCTTCGGATCAGAGGATATTGATGATGCAGTGAAGCCTGAGGGGAACTTGGATGATTGGGATACTTTACCCTGTCCCTGAAAAAGAGACAGATGTACTGTTTACCTTTGTAGCTTGGTTATTGTAACAGTTGTGATCTCAATTAACATCTATGGTTTCTCAAGGGAAGAGAGCTGGTAGGTGGAAAATATGTCCCACTCAAAAAGGTTGGAAATCCCAGGGTAACTCATGCAGTCACCAAGGGATTGGTCCTAATTGTCTTTCTCTATATATATTTGTATATATGCTTCTTCAATGTTTGACAGGTTTATTAAATAGGGATTTGAGGTGTTATGCATGATGGGATGTTAAAATCATAGAATCATAGAAAGCTACAGCTGGGTTAACGGAGGTAATCCCAGTGGAGTGCCCATCGTGTCCGTGCTAGCCAAAAAAGAGCTATCCAGCTTAATCCCACTTTCCAGCACTTGGTCCGTAGCCCTGTAGGTTAGGGCACTTCAAGTGCTCATCCAAGTACTTTTTAAATGAGTTGAGGGTTTCTGCCTCTACCACCCTTTCAGGCAGTGAGTTCCAGACCCTCACCACCCTCTGGGTGAAAACATTTCTCCTCAGCTCCCCTCTGATCCTTCTACCAATTACCTTAAATCTATACCGCTTGGTTGCTGATCCTTCTGCTAAGGGAAATAGGTCCTCCCTATCCACTGTATCTAGTCCCATCATAATTTTATATACCTCAATTAAATCTCCCCTCAGCCTTTTTTGTACCAAAGAAAACAACCCCAGCCTATCCAATCTTTTCTCATAGCTAAAATTCTCCAGCCCTGGCAACATCCTCGTAAATCTCCTCTGTACCCTCTCTAGTGCAATCACATCTTTCCTGTAATGCGGTGACCAGAACTGTACGCAGTACTCAAGCTGTGGCCTAACCAATGTTTTATACAGATCTAGCATAACCTCCCTGCTCTTATATTCTGTGCTTCGCCTAATAAAGGAAAGTATTCTGTATGCCTTTTTAGCCACCTTATCTACCTGTCCTGCTACCTTCAGGGATCTGTGGACATGCACTCCAAGGTCCCTTTGTTCCTCTACACCTCTCAGTATCCTCCCATTTATTGTGTACTCCCTTGTCTTGTTTGCCCTCCCCAAATGCATTACCTCACACTTCTCTGGATTGAATTCCATTTGCCACTTTTCTGCCCACCTGACCAGTCCATTGATATCTTCCTGCAGTCTACAGCTTTCCTCCTCACTATCAACCATATAGCCAATTTTTGTATCATCTGCAAACTTCTTGATCAAGCCCCCCACATTCAAGTCCAAATCATTAATATATACCACAAAAAGCAAGGGACCTAGTACTGAGCCTTGTGGGACCCCACTGGAAACAGCCTTAGTTAGTTAGTTGGAGACTAACCCTGGGAATTTGCTCCCACAATCAGTCACCATAATTTCGCCGTAAGATCGGCGGGAACACCAGACAGATGCATGAATGGGGTTTCCACTGATCTCCTGCCAAAATTAGAGCGGCCAATTTGGAGAACCACCGAGGAAATTCTCGGTGTAAGTTTGGGTTGGTTGGGGGGATGGGGGAGGTTGCAACAATCATGAGGGGCTGGAGTTGTGGGAAAGGTGGAGTTATGGCTCCTCCTACCCTGGGGGAGGGGGAAGTAGGTTGTAGAAGGCAAGACCTAGAAGGTGCTAGAGGGAGAAGAGAGTGAGGTAAAAGGCAAAAGATGAAGTGCTGTTGTGTTCTGATTTGTCCAACTTAAATTCTGTTTATTATTAAACACACCCTGTTCCACATACAGTTGTGCCTGGAATTTCTTTGGAAGATTTGCAGACCCTCGTATCCGGTGCTGTACTTGGGTCTTCACAATAGAAACATAGAATCTTACAGCACAGAAGGAGGCCACTCGGTCCATCATGCCTGTGCCAGTTTTATTACAAATATTGGGGCTGACAATCCATAACCCTTCCAAGAGGCTCACACCGTAATTCTGGCCACAAATTAAGCCGGGACCTGGTTGCGTCAGTTCCACTCCTGTTACATTCTGAGGGGGGAAAGGCAGGAGTCCTGGTCTGTCGAGTCCAGCCTCTGCCATCCCACTGGGCCCTGGATCTGCGTTCCCACTGATCAGTAGGACGGCTGGTCTAATGGCAGCTATCAGATCCTGGAATCTTTGAGAGAGAGCAGCACGCCTCGCTGCCGCCAGGGTCTGGAAGCGGGTACACCGGGTACTGTCCCCACGTGCTTCTGCAGAGGCGGAGGCATTGACTGGTCCTTGGTCGTTTCTTGGGTGGTGATGGGGGCGGGTTCTGCCGCAGATTCCAGAGAAGCGGCCACACGCCCCATTGATGTCTGCCACGGAGGAAAAGCTTCCCTGAGGTTGCTGCAAATGAGGGCTGCAGAGTCAAGAATCACACCTATCAGATGCCGCACGTCCTCGGAGACTGACGTCGGAGTCTGCGCGTACGTGTGATGTTCCTCAAACATCCTTCTCTTCACGTGAGTACAACCCCCACCACTTACAGCAGGCGGGCCCATGCAATTTGCTCGCTACGCACGGTGGCCGATGTAACCTGACGGCCGAGATGCTGGAGATGACGGGCAGCGTGATGCGGGACCGCACTCTCCACCGCCTCTTCAGATTTAAAATCTACAGTTTGAAACAATCTACAAAGCACATTCGCTTGTGCCGACCTGCAGTGCCTGATCCCCTGCATCATTTAACCTAAAATCCAACACACTGAGAACCCCCTGGCTCATACTGTGCAATTCAAAAGGGAGGTTTAATTTATTTGGATAAAACCTAATCATTTGAATGCAGGCAAATAGCAAAACCACTGTGCCTTGAAGAAAACACTTAAGAAATTCAACAACTGATATTTAGCAACATTTAATGAAGTGCAAACTAATGAGTAAACACAGCTGTTCTGCCCAAAAATAAATGGAGCACTTAAGACACTATAACCGGCAACTTTGAAATCAATGTTAATCCGAATGGGTAATGGTTATTGCTTTTTGCCCAATATAAGCGACTGCCCCTTTTAAACGTGGACATCTTAAGTGGTGGGGACCATAGCAGTGACTTCTGGGTCTTGTGACTCCAAAGCCTTGGGCAGCCTTATCTCAGCTTCTGCTGGGAAGGTGGCACATCCACTCCCCATACCTCCGGCTCCCTCATGCTCTGTGAATCACCCGGTGCCACTAACATTACCTGATTCCCCCTGGGTGAAAGTATCTGAGCTGATGAGTGGGAATCAAAAAGTAAGTGACACAGAGGGTGAGTTTGATGGGGTTACAGCAGAGGGACACAGGGCAGGATTTTGGACCAGAGACTCATGGGTGGGTTTGTGCTTGACGACTTCTCCCTCGTCACCATCATGCGCCTTGTCTTCATCATCCTCATAGTCGATGAGGAAGAAGTTCTGTCTCTCCTCCTCCTCCTCCTCTTCTTTCTACTCTGACCCCTGTTGCAATGGTGGATCTGCAGGAAAGGAGGGTAGAAGCTAAGAATGGGTGACCATTCTTACCCCTTTGCAATAAAGGAGAGAAGGGAGTGGCAGCTTGTGGTGCTTTCAAGGAAAGCTGCAATGACTATGTAGGTATTCAGTCACTGGCACTGGGTCCACGCCCCCCCGACCTCACAATCTCCCATGACTACAGCAGAGTGCCTCCCATTAAGCTCCTTGGCCTGCTCCTCATTGGGGCTGAGCGCTTTCAAAGTTGGTTATGCCCCCTCTGGTGACCTGCCTCCCAAGGGTATTATATGCCAGTTTGTCCTGACTGGGTGAATTAGGTGATGGCTAGCAACTGAGGAGAGTCAGCCAGGTGGATGCCACACAGATGAAGTAAAAGATGTGATGGTATCACCTGCTAGAGAAGGGGAACTTAACGTGCATAGAAGTAATTGTTGTTAGGGCAGATGGCAGCGCATACTGTAAGAGCCCACGTTAATGCCACTCCCTTAACCAGAGTGCAGTTCTTTCTTTGAGAAGGTGAAGAGTGTGCTGGTGCCCAGGATGCACAAGAAAGAAGAGTGTGTTACCTTGTCTGCCCTGACCTGGTCATTGAACTTCTTGCGACACTGATCTGCAGTCCTGGGGTTGAGAGAGTCAGCACTCTGTGCCAGTGCCACCTCCCGCCGCGTGGCACGAGAGGCGTTATTGGAGGTTTCTGCTGGCGGAGATCCAGCAGTCAGCCTCCCCCCTGCTCTATTTCCTTGAGGAGGGTTTGCAGGTCCAACTCGTTGAAATAGCGGGCTCGTCTTTCCTGCCTCTGCCGAAAGCTCCAGTTGTAGATATTCTTGTTAAACAGGCACACAAACACTTATGAGACATCCAGTCAAGCCACCCGACCGTGAACTAAGTACTTACCTGCTGCTCCCCCAGCCTCCTGCTGGAATGATCGCCCAGAACGGGCTTTTCAAAGGCTGAACTCCAATTTCCCAAGCACCCCTGCACACTGTTCCCATTTTACACTGGATTTACGCCAATGACTCCGCCAGCAGATATGCAAATGAGCTGAGCCACAAAATTCTGATGCAACCAACTGTGCAGACGTCGGGCGTGTTGTTGCAAATGCAGCACAACTCACCGCGTAGAAATTCGGGGCCTAGTTACGGTGTAAAGGGGGCAACGCACAACTTTTAAAACGTTTGACATTTTTCGACAATCCACATTTGGAGTTCACCATTCACAATCACACCAAGTGCACAGATCTTTAAGCCACACTAGGATTTCCATGTGGGTGTGGATTAATCAGAGATCAACTATGACTCATCTCGGTCTACTCTTATGGGAGTTGGAGAGCAGTTGCTCGGTGAGTCATTGAGTCCTTCATACCATCTCCTGTCAACACCACTTCTTGACATCTCAAGTGTTGCACATTTGGTGGAATGCTGCACATCCTTGGCTGGAATTCTGCCTTATGCCCTGCTACATACCGTTGTAGAACCATAGATAGGAGGCCATTTGGCCCATCCTATCTGTGCCACCCCTTCTTCAAATATGTTCCAATTTTCCCGTGAAAAATGCAAAGGTCCCTGCCCCAACCTCACCCTGTGGCAAATAATTTGATGCTCCAATAATCTGCTGCCATTTAGGATTCCAGATCGTTTGAATCAGTCTCAGGTTAATTTTCTTTTAGAATGATGTCTGAGCTACTGATTTATTCATAAAATGTGTTTGCCGTTTCTTTCAGTCTTTCTATCATCATTTGGCTCTGAGCTCCGCCAGCAAGATGAGACCATATGATCCCACATCCTGAAAAGATGCACCAAACATGTTTCAAATGTGCACTTTTCATTGTGCATGACCAATCAGGATAGAACCAAAAAAGTTTGCATCAAAAAAGGCCATTCAGCCCATTGTGTCCATGCCAGCGCTTTGCTAGAGCAATCAGGAACTAATTCTTCTGCCCCACTCTCTCCCATAGCCAATGTGCTTCAAATGTTTACCTGAAGTTCATAATGGAACACAGCCAGGCTGAAGGAGGAGGCCACAATTACAGACACAAACAACTTAAAGTTTAATCTGAAAAGGGTTGGGAGAAAGGACAGCCGTACTATGGTGTCCCTCAGTTCAAAAGGAACATAGGAACAGGAGTAGGCCATTCAGCCCCTCGAGCCTGTTCCGCCATTCAATGAGATCTTGACTGATCTGTAACTTAATCCATTTACCCGCCTTGGCTCCATATCCCTTAATACCGTTACCTAACAAAAATCTATCTATCCCCATTTTGAAATTTTCAATTGACCCCTAACCTCAACAGCTTTTTGGGGGTGGGAGTTACAGATTTCCACTCCCCTTTGTATGAGAAGTGCTTCCTGGCATCACCCCTGAACAGCTTAGCTCGAATTTTAAGGTTATGCCCCCCTTGCTCTGGACTCCCCCATTAGAGGAAATAGTTTCTATCTACCCTATCAACTCCTTTAATCAGCTTAAACACCTCAATTATATCACCTCTTAATCTTCCATTCTCGAGGGAACACAAGCCTAGTCTAGGCAACCTGTGCTCATAATTTAACCCTTTTAGCCCCGGTATCATTCTGTCCCAACAGTGTGCCTAGATCTAATCCACCTGTGTGACATTGTTTAATTTCCTGCATTAGACATCCTGTGACCTCTGGGGGGGGTGCGAGATCATCAATTTACTATCAAAAAGCAAGGCCATACGAACAGATGAAAAAAACTGGCAGAAAAAGACCAACTGGTCCATCGAGCCTGTCCCATTCAGTCAAGTTGCAACCAAGCATCATGACCCTCAATACTCCCCACTCGCCAACAGTCAGGTCATCTCCTGGGAGAGGCAAAAAAAACCCGAGGCCAATTCAGGGAAAAATTAATTCTGGGAAATTCCTCCCTGACCCAACAAAGACAATCAAAAACAAGTTCCAGGAGTTAAGACTGACCACGAGGTACATCACTCACAGGACATTTGAACTATTTATTGGGTGACCACAAGGTAATTTTATAAATTAAAAACTGGTCACAAAAGGGTGGGTTTTCCTCACAACACCTGGAAAAAGCTCAGTTCTCAGGTATGGTGAAGAGGAAAATGGGCAAGGACCCTGTTACCTGTCTCCGGCCCCACTGCGCTAATGTGGAATTTCCTGAGGCTTCCCAAGGTCACATCGCTGGGCATGTAGTAGGTGCAGGAACAGAGGGGTGCCTGAGATAGGGCTTAGGGCCATGTGCTGGAGGTCCCTGCGAACTAGAGGGTCTACCGGGGTCCTGGGGACAGCCCAAAGATGGGTAAAGGTGTTATTAAACTCAGCAGGGAACCCATCCAGCCTGGAGCATTCCTAGTAATCATCTCTTGATGCACGTTCCACTGCGTGAAAAATCCTTCCAGCTTTAAGAGAGAAAAACCATGACAAAATGTATGTGAATTCCAGTCAATGAACAAGAAAAGCCAACTAAAATCTGATGCTCCACGCACAGTCAGGTTTCAAAATATCCTTGTATTGATCACACGGTAAATATGTACAAGAAGGAAAGTTGGAAAATGTAGTCAATTTGCTTCGCCAAAGCACGCCTCAAATTAAATAAGCCATTGCAAGTTTTCCAGACACCCAAATCTTATTATGGACACAACCCTGCTCTTCTAGAAGAAATATGCAAATTGCGATTATTACAAGTTTTTTTTATTTAATTGTTGTTAGAATGCAGTTTAATCTCTGCTAGGTTTATTGATTAGCACCGATGGTGGATAGTTTGTGGTTGACGGTTGAGTTGATGGGACTTTTGTGTTGACTTGCTTTGCTGTCTTCACAAAGTCTCCTGAGTTCTCCAGTTTAAAGAAGGACTGTCTGCCAGATATCTTCCTAATTCTTCTCAGCCTCCTGTCCATATGACAACATGATTACAAGCCCATCCCTTCTGCACCCCGTGTACAATTCAGCTCGTCATGGACCCCAACCCATTTAACCTTTAGACAGAAGGTGCTTTACTACAGGTTGAATTTCTGAGGACACACACTCTCTCTCCTCTCCCTTCTCCTCGCAGAAATGCTCATGGAGTGAAACGATGGTATCAACATAGCACAATCCACATTATTCAACGTTGGCGGGGGTTTTCACTGACCCTATTTCCATGATCACAGTAACACAGGAACCGTCATATTCCATAGTGAGTTAATCAGTCAGTTCCTTCTTTGGCCAAGCATTCATTGTTTAGAAAAATGAATTCATCAACACAGCATTAACTGCTTTTGATGTCAATGCCTCATAAAGCAATCACTTGTTACATTAGAAACCCAACCTATTAACATAAATCTTGAGTCTAGCATGTGACTGTCACACTTCAGACACCACATTTCAAAGTGTCAAAAGTATATATTTTTTAAAAGAGAGCCAGTCGTTTCCTACTGTTTTTCTGACCTTAGTAACTTGGCCTCGCTCCAAGGAAGCCAGGGATTTACAAGCAGCTGCCAATCTAAAGAAACTCCCCCACCCCAGCAATTAGCTTCTGACTGACCCAAGGATGCAACTATTCAGACCACTTCACCACAGGGAGTAGCTGAGCAGTGGTCTTAAAGGGACATGGCTCCATCTTGGCAGCTGAACGTCACAGCCGAGACCCTGGACCCTCCACGGCCCACAGATGTAAGAGATCAGCTGGTTGCTTTTAAAAAAGTAGATAGATGCCCATGTTCTTTTATTGCTGTCTTAATTAACGGGTGAAGGTGCTATTCATACACCAAATGGTAAGTTTGTTTTTCCATGTAGAATACCGAAATGATGTGGAACTGAGAAACAAAAACCAGAGAGTGTCGGGTTCAATTCCCTGCTCCGTGGTAAGTGAGCTGGGTAGTAATGCAGGTTCTTCAGTGCTGCTGGGTTAATGAGGACAATAAGTCGCCCACAGTTCTCGTTCCCGATCACCACTGCGGTGACCCTCCTCTGCTGGAAAGGGCACGTACTGATGTCAGGTGATGTTAGGGTCTAGATGCCTCCACGGTCACTGTTGGCAGTCACTGGCTGGGCTCACATGTGAGGTACTTGGGTGAAGTACTAACTGCGGAACCACGAGTCACCGCCTTCAGGTAGGGAGCGAGGAGGGGCGAACGAAAACAAAGAAAGAAATACTGAACACAAAGGAGGAATCCCATTTTCTCAGCTGAGCCTTGGACCTGCAGTGTTCCGGGGCCTTGGCAGCTGGCTGAGCTCCCCTGGTGATGAACAGCTAATGTGAAAAACGATAGCCACACCAAGCAGTCCACTGGTACCCAGCTCATGTCCTGATCTCAGATGCATGGGGGGCACTGAGCAGAGGGCTGGTGTTTCCCTACAAGCCACCAAGCAGCCTCCTAGGGGCCAGCTCGAAGCTCCACTGCCAGAGGTCACACAGCTGATCTCTCCAGCTGCAGTTGGTGCTAGTTGCAGAGAGAAAGTAAGAGGCAGCATTAGCCCCTGATAGTATAATACAATGGGCTAACTACCATATTAAGGGTGCCAGAGACAGTGAGGCAGGTAGAGCAATGACAGGACTCGTGTGTGACATCAAGAGATGCACTGCTGTCGAACGCTGCAGGGTAAATAGGTGAGTCAAAACTCCTAGTTCCCCTACCACGGTTAGGCTCCCGGAAACCCAGGGCATAGGAACAGGAGAAACCCATTCAGCTCGTCAAGCCTGTTCCGCCATTCAATTAGATTATGGCTGATCTGTACCTCAGCCCCATTTAACCGCCTTTGATCTATAAACCCTCGATACCCTTACCTAACAAAAATCTTTCGATCTCAGTCAGACACTGTACCTAGTTGCAGATAACTCCAGATTATTTGTCTAGTTTTCTCCCTAAGGCACTGATTCACATCAGCACACAGATCTAAAAGTGCCAGCTGCTCTCTAGTATCACACCCTCATGTGCTGAGCCCAGCTGACGAGCGACACCAGACTATTCAGTCATGAAGAGCATCATAACCAAGCCTGATTTTGTCCTCACCCGACATCCAAACATGCACTCTTTGCAGCTGAGCCACTAGACTGTGGTCAGGAGCAGAAGTCCAGGCTGATCTATCCCACCCTCCACACCCCCACATCCCAGACACCAGCACTGAGACCATTCATGTCATTTCAACTGAGGTCAGCTAATGCACCACAGAGCAGGAACACAGGAGCAGGAGTAGGCCATTCAGCCCCTCGAGCCTGTTCCGCCATTCAATTAGATCATGGATGATCTGTATCTTAACTCTATTTACCCGCCTTGGTTGCGTAACCCTTAATACCCTTACCTAACAAAAATCTATCAATCTCAGTTTTGAAATCTTCAATTGATCCCCAACCTCAACAGATTTTTGAGGGAGAGAGTTCCAGATTTCCACTACCCTTTGTGTGAAGAAGTGCTTCTTGATATCAGCCCTGAACGGCCTAGCTCTAATTTTAAGGTTATGCCCCCTTGTTCTGGACCCTCCCACCAGAGGAAAGAGTTTCTCTCTATCTACCCTGTCAAATCCTTTAATCATCTTAAACACCTCAATTATATCATCCCTTAATCTTAAGTGAATACAAGCCTAGTCTATGTAATCTATCCTCATAATTTAACCCTTTTAGCCCCGGTATCATTAGGAGCAAACCTGTTGGTCTCAATGGCTCAGTAATACAGCAAGCAGGATACACAGTGAACACAGGTCGGTTCCATATCACTGAAAAGGTGGGATGTGTCCCTATAGGGAGAGAGTGTGCACTCCATATTGTGCAAACAGAAAGTCTACCTGTGTGGATTTCTCAGTAGCTGGGTTTGGAGACTCTTCACCATGGTGACGGGTTTCCACAAATGTCAGACTCCTGAGGATTGACACAAATGTCAAAACAAATCCCAATTAACAACAACTGATGTTTATATAGTGCCCCTAACGTAGAAAAAATGTCCCAAGGCACTTCATAGAGGCATATTTAGACAATAATAGACACCAAGCTAAAGGAGGAAGTATTAGCTCGGTCAAAGAGGTAGATTTCTAGGGAGGTGAGGGAGATAGAGAGATAGAGGGGTTTAGTGAGGGAATTAAAGAGTGGGAGGCCTAGGTGGCTGAAGGTACAGCTGCCAATGTTGGGGTGAACGGAGTAGGTAAGGCCAAAGACAGAGAAGCAGAGAGTTCTTGGGTAGGGCTTGTACAGTTGGAGGAAGTTACAGAGATTGGGAGAGGTGAGTTCATGAAAGAACACGAGAATGAGAATTTTAAATTGGAGGTGTTCCCGGACCGGGAGCCAATGTAGGTCAGTGAGCATAGGGGTGATGGATGAATGGGACTTGGTGCAGGTTAGGATATGGGCAGCCGAGTTTTGGATGAGCTGAAGCTTACGGAGAGTGGAGAATGGGAGACCAGCTAGGAGAGCATTGGAATAGTGGAGTCTGGAGGTGACAGATGCATGGATGAAGGTTTAAGAAGCAAATAGGCTGAGGCAGAGGTGGAGACAAGCAATGTTACAGAGGTGAAAGTAGGCAGTCTTGGTGATGGAGAGGATATGGGAAGCTCATCTCAGGGTCGAATAGGATGCTGAGGTTGTGAACAGCCTGGTTCAACATGAGACAGTAGGTGGGGAGAGGGATGGAAACACACTTGGAGAACACTGGTAATAAGGGTATAGATAATGAAACCCCCTCACAAAGGGGATGGGCTAATCTTTGTTGTAAATAGTCACACAGGACAAGAATGACTCAGACAGCTCTTGATGGGACAATACTATTTGTCTATGAATTCTTAGAGGTTTTGAGAACTTCACAAAAGTGGAGAACAATGGTGAGATAAAGCTACAACCATATCAACAGTAGAAGTGAATTACAATTTTAAGAGCAAACATTCTGAGTGAAATCTGGCAATTTAGCAGACAGGCCTTCTCTAAGGGTATATTGTTGATAGAAGAGGTAATGAGAAACTAAACTTCCTTGTGTAAAGTGACGCGAATGTTGTTGAATATTTTGCCCAGGGCTTCATAGAAGGGGTCGCAGAAGGTGTGAATGCAGAGGGAGAAGACCCTGCTGATGCACTGGATCTCAATCAGGTAGCTCTTGATGCAGGGCACTATGGCCCAGATGTGGCAGAAGGAGAGGCAGGCGAAGTAGAAGCCCCAGAGCAGGGACAAGGGGATGCCGAAGATGGCAGATAGTATTCGGTAGCACCAGTACTTGGACACAGTGAAGGTCGTGAAGCTGGCTTTCCACACACCGTCCAGGCTGTAAGTCCCCTCAGGCTCTGCGATCACATCTTCAAAGTCTACCTACGGACACAACCAAAATCACACTTTCAGACTCCACATCTGTCAAACACCAAGCTTCCCTTCAACCTTCTTTGCTCCAAATACAGTTCAAAATTTGAGACATTTTTATTTACAGAGCACACAAGGCTGGGTTGTTTCTTTGTTTTTTTTTTAAGTACTTTGATGAATTTTTGTGACAATCAAGATGAGGGAAGTTAGTTGCAGGGATTGGAACACTTTTCCCATTTTTCGTCACTAGTTAGGGGTAGAACTTGCCCTGGGAGATGGTAGAATTCCTGTTACTAATGGTCTGCCAATTAAATTGTGTTTAAAATGTTAAAAGGATTTGATAGGGTAGATAGGGAGAAACTATTTCCTCTGGTGGGGGATTCCAGAACAATGGGATATAATCTTAAAATTAGAGCTAGGCCTTTCAAGAGGGAAATTAGGAAGCACTTTTTCACACAAAGGGTGGTAGAAATTTGGAACTCTCTCCCCCAAGGAGCTGTGGATGCTGGGACAATTGGCACTTTCAAGACTGAGATCGATAGATTTTTGTTTGGTAAGGGGATCAAGGGATATGGAGCAAAGGTGGGTAAATGGAGTTAAGGTACAGATCAGCCGTGATCTAACTGAATGGTGGAGCAGGCTTGAAGGGCAGAATGGCCTACTCCTGTTCCTATGTTACTAAATTGTGGGAACACATGGCTTTGAAGCACATGATTTCTCAGAATGTGATTTTATTAGCAGGTCACTAATTACAGACAAAAATTGTGTCAATATCAAACCATCCCAGATCAGGGATAGAATAGTCAGATGCAGAACAAAGCTGCCTCCACTCTACCTTAATCTTGAGAGTACTCAATTCCACAGCAGTGTAAACCATTCAACTTTCCACACCAGTCTTTTCTAAGGCCTTGACTGAGACTGCCGATTTAATTGCAATTTGTATTTAATAATCATTACATTACAGGCAGCACTGTGCTGTGAACTTCTGCTGGTCAGAGCAAGCAGGAGTAGAGCCCTTCAACTATCAGTCTGGGCCAGATTCAAACCCTAGGTTTCAGGAGGTGAGAGCACAGTGTGGTAGCCCACTGGCCCAGCCAATGCTCTTCGAGGTGTTGAAGACTTTTTATTACTCATACTCAGGACATGGGTACTCATTGTTACTCATTCTCAGGATACTGGCAAGGCCGGTATTTATTGTCCATCCCTAGTTGCCCTGAGAAGGTGGTGGCAAGCCTTCTGCAACTGAATGGCTTGCTAGGCCTCTTGAGAGGGCAGTTAAGTCAACCACATTGGTGTGTGTGACTGGAGTCACATATAGGGTGGCAGCTTTCTTTCCCTAAAGGACATTTGGGTTTTTACAACAATCCGACATCTTTGTGGTCACTTTTACTGAAACTAGTTCTTTCATTTCCAGATTTTGTTTAAATAGAATTCAAATTCTCAAACTGTCATAGTGGGATTTGAACTCACGTTCTCTGGATTATTAGTCCAGTAACATAATCACTACACTATTGTACTCCCATAACTACTACACTACAGTACTCTCAAACTCAGAACTGGTGAAGCAATGAGGTAGCCACAAAGGTTTTCTCCACGAGCGGGAATGGGAAGGATTTAGAATATAATTCTTTCCATTTAATGGAGATTGACACAAGCATAGATGGCATAACCTCCAGTGCATCACACAAGTTGGCCCTCCTCTCTTTCGCAGATGAAAGTCTCTGCATTCTTGAATATCCTTTTTATGGGAATTAATTGGCATTTATTGGACCCAAGTATTAAACATCAGAGAGCAGCCATTAATATTTAGCTTCACAAGTGTCAGCTGTGGCTCAGTAGTACCTGTGAGCCAGAAGGTTCTGGGTTCAAGCTCCACTCCATAGGCTTGAGCACATAATCTAGGCTGACACTCCAGTGCAGTAGTGAGAGAGTGTTGCACTGCCAGACGTTTCGGATGAGACTTTAAACCGAGGTCCCGTCTGCCCTCTCAGGTGGATGTAAAAGATCCCATGGCACTTTGTGAATAAGAGCAGGGGGGGTTCTCCCAGTGTCCTAACCAACATTTATTCCTCAACTAACATCACCAAAAGCAGACTATCTGGTCATTTAATTCATTGTTGTTTGTGGGAGCTTGCTGTGTGTAAATCGGTTGCCGTGTTTCCTACATTATAACAGTGACTACACTTCAAAAGTACGTCATTGGCTGTAAGGCTTTGGAACGTCCTGTGGTCGTGAAGGTGCTATATAAATGCAAGTTCTTTCGTTCATAACTCTGTGCATAGATGCATTTAAGGGGAAGCTAGATAAACACATGAGGGAGAAAGGAATAGAAGGATATGCTGATAGGGTTAGATGAAGGAGGGAGGAGGCTCGTGTGGAGCATACACACCGGCATGGATCTTTTGGGCCAAATGGCCTGTTTCTGTGCTGTACGTTCTATGTAATTCTATGTAAAGACAATGCAATCAGAATATGTCAAATTTCCATCTGTTCCTCTATGTGAGGAACCATTTCAGTTCCATGCAGAGCCTGTAAATGTGTGGAAAGTGGCTGAATGCCGCAGGTTTGGAAAGGGAGTAGCAATTCCAGGATGTTATTGCACCGTGTGATAAATTTAATACCATAGTGGAATGCAGGAACATCTGCTGGGATCATTTTCCTTTACGTGAGATCAGCTGCAGTTGTATGAATTGGTTTTACATTTTAAACAAACATCTAAAATATGTCACAGCTCAGTGTTGTAGAATATTGTGGCAGATTTTGGATGGATGTTTCACAGCGAGAAATGTAGTAGGAACTTTTTGTTAAAGAGCAAAATTCTGTTTTCCGTGTCACTCCACCACTGATATATCCGTTCAGACTGAAATGCTGAATGGATGATTCATTGAACTTTGGTACAACGGGTTTATTAATTGGCTACGTTTACCTGCAATTCAGAACAACCGCGACTCAAAGGTTTATTTTGGCAAATCAGGTTTCAAGCAAATTGGTATCAGGCCGAAAGATCGTTACTGAGTTTAATGAAATGGAGACAGTAACCATTCCAGTGGAGCTGCTCACTGCATCTTTTCTTAAATTGCTACATTCTCCACATTGACTGAAGTGTGGGCTGTTAAGTGCAGGTTGTAAATGTGAGTTGTAAGGTTGGATTAATAATGCTGGCTCAATTACTTTTGGGGATCAGGGAGATATCTTGGAGATCTGCATTGCAGTAACACTGACTGGAGTCTCCTCGCTCAGAAGATTGAGTGGTTGAGGTAAAGTCCATGATTCAGAAAACTGTAGACTGGCTGATGGGCCTCGTGACCTATTCTCATTCCATACTTCATGTTCTTGCATTAATCTATTCTCTGTTACATCAGGGATCTTTCCATTTTATTATCTGAATACATGACTAAGTCTGTGATCTACTTCAAAAGAAAGAACTTGCATTTATATAGAATGTGTCATGACCTCAGGACGTCCCAAAGCACTTTACAGCCCATGAAGTATTTTTTGAATTGTAGTCACTGTTGTAATGTGTAGGGCTACGGATCGGGTGCTGGAAGGTGGGATTAGAATGGGCACCTGGTTGTTCTTCGAGCCGGCGCGGTCACGATGGGCCGAATGGCCCCCTTCTGTGCTGTATCTTTTCTATGGTTCTAATGTAGGGAAGTACGGCAAGGTCCCACAAACAGCAATGAGATAAATTAAGTGGTTTTAGTGATGTTGGCTGAGGGATAAATGTTGGCCAGGACACCAGGGGAACTCCCCTGCACTTCTTCAAAAAGTGCTGTGGGATCTTTTACATCCATCTGAGAGAGCAGACAGGGACCTCAGTTTAATGTCTCATCCAAAAGATGGCACCTCTGACAGTGCAGCACTCCCTCAGTACTGCACTGGAAGATTATGTACTCAAGTCTCTGGAGTGGGGCTTGAACCCACAACCTTCCAGAGGTGAGAGCGTTACCCACTGAGCAACGGCTAACAACCAGAAGTGTGAAGTAGTTACTCCTTAAGTTACATTTAGTTTAAGGTTCCAGCAGGTCCTAGTTTCCCAAGAACAGCTTCCTATTAACCCCGCCATGTTCCTGGGAGATTCTTAAACTATGGGTCATGTCCCTTGCCCACCTTCTCTCTCAATGAACCTCTCTTCATGTCTCACTGATTAAGGTCCTAGTACCAACCTTGCTGGCTTTTCTCAACACCTTTTCTAGTGCCTTTTTGTAGGTAGTGTCCAAAACTGGACACAATGCTTCATACTTTGTCCCTATTCTCCCCCTCCCAAATTTCCAATTCATGGACATTCTTTCCTATTACTCCATGGACAGCAACAGTTTTAAAAAGGCCAATTAAGCATCATGGTGGTGCAGTGTGCTGGAGCCCTGACAGAATGGTAAGATGCCAGCTTGCATCTGTGATTTCACCTTCCACCCCCTCCCTCATCTCAGCTGGAACCACTGTAGGGAGGTGGCCGGTGAAGAAAAGGGAGAGAGAGAGGCTGAGAGCAAGTCACACTAGTCCACTGTAGTACACCCTCCCTACTATCCAGTTATGCAGGGGCCAGGGGGAAGTGCCACACACCAAATCTCAGGGCTTGACCCAGGAAAGAGGAGAAAGTATGGGAAAAAAAGATAGTTGCCTTCAAAATTTACTAGATGGCTAATTAAGAATCAACGATCAGGTATTCAGCATCCTGTGACCAATTATTTGCAGTTGCCTGCTCCTTGTGAACTGAAGGGTTGGGGTTAGGGTGAAAATGCCCAAACACTCAGTATAACTGGCTAATTTTACATTAGCAAGATCGTACCCTTTATGCTGGCAAGGCTGGCCTTTATTGCCCATCCCTAGTTGCCCTTGAGAAGGTGGTGGTGGGCCTTCTTCTTGAACTGCTGCAGTCTGTGTGGTGAAGCTGCTCCCACAGTGCTGTTAGGAAGGGAGTTCCAGGATTTGGACCCAGCGATGATGAAGGAATGGCGATATATTTCCAAGTCAGGATGGTGTGTGACTTGGAGGGGAATAAGAGACCACAAGACCATAAGAGATAGGAGCAGGAGTAGGGCATTCAGCCCCTCGAGCCTGCTCTGCCATTCAATGAGATCATGGCTGATCTGATTTTTACCTCAACTCCACTTTCCCGCCCTTTCCCCATATCCTTTGACTCCCTTGCTGATCAAAAATTTGTCTAACTCAGCCTTGAATGTATTCAATGACTCAGCCTCCACAGCTTTTTGGGGTAAAGAATTCCAAAGATTCACGACCCTCTGGGAAAAGAAATTCCTCCTCATTTCCATCTTAAACGGGCGACCCCTTATTCTGAGACTATGCCCCCTAGTTTTAGATTCCCCCATGAGGGGTAACCTCCTCTCAGCATATACCCTATCGAGTCCCCTCAGAATCTTGCATGTTTCAATAAGATAGGAACTTGGAGGTGACAGTGTTCCCATGCATCTGCTGGCCTTATCCTTCTAGATGGTGGAGGTCGCTGGTATGGGAGGTGACGTGGAAGAAGCCTTGGCGAGTTATACAGCGTTTGGTGTGGCTGGGGTTTAACCCTTCATGCCACACTGGTGCCGTACTACACTATGGATCTGAGAAGTCAGTATCTTGGCATCAGTAGTGAGTTCTCGAGAGAAGTGGCAGTGGGCAGGTTGGTGTTTACCATCAGCTGTGGCACAAACGCAGATGGCCCTAAGTCGATTTGTTTTTTGAACTTACAAGCAACGTTTTAAAAGAAAAAGCCATATCCCGTCTTTTTGAAGATTAGACGCTTCACCAAAGATGGCGGAATTCCGCACGTTCATTTAAATATACGTCAAGAGGATTGATTCCAGTAGTGCGAGCAAATGGCTGTTGACTTGCACCGATCGCAGACTGCACCCAATATTGCAATGTTTGGTGCAGTGCAACCCGGGCATTGGCTCCCTCTTACTTGAATTGAGTCACTGAGTTTCCCCCCCCCACTCACCCCAATATTTATTATTCATACATGGGATGTGAGCATCGCAGGCAGAGCCGGCATTTATTGCCCATTCCAAGTTGCCCTGATTGTAGGGGTTTGATGCAGCCGAGTGGTTTGCTAGGCCACTTCTGTAGGTCAACCTGTGGGACTGGAGTCACACATAGGCCAGACTGGGTAAGGACGGCGGGTTTCCTTCCCCAAAAGGACATGCGTAAACCTGTTGGGTTTTTACAACAATCCGACAGCTTCACAGTCACTTTTACTGATACAATTGTTTTATTTCCAGAGTTGGTCTGTAACTGAATTCAAATTCTGAATATAAAATGAGTTCCACTGCGTTGCAAGCTTAAAGCTGGTTATTCCAAAGTGTCGCTTAATGCCAGGCTCGCCCAAACATCAGTGAAAGTGCTGAGCCTCTGCTCCAAACACAGATGGTCCATGCGAGTCAAGCTGCAGCTCTGCGTATCAGTCGATTCCCGCCCACCTCGGTTTGGACGGGTTCCCTCAGCATTCGGCTATGCTGTTGGGCAGAGCACTGCGTGTGAGTGAAACATTCCATCAGAGCGAGAGAAGAACCTGATCATTCGGCAGACTCTGCTTAAAATCCACCACCTGCCAGGCACTCGCTTTGTGGCATCGATTTGCCTCACACCCACCCCCCCCCCCCCGCCCCCACTATAAATGCCGTGCAGAATGCCCCACTGGAGGAGGAAAATGCTAGTAGGAACATAGGAACAGGAGTAGGCCATTCAGCCCCTCGTGCCTGCTCCGCCATTTGATAAGATCATGGCTGATCTGTGATCTAACTCCATATACCTGCCTTTGGCCCATATCCCTGAATACCTTTGGTTGCCAAAAAGCTATCTATCTCACATTTAAATTTAGCAATTGAGCTAGTATCAATTGCCGTTTGCGGAAGAGAGTTCCAAACTTCTACAACCTTTTGTGTGTAGAAATGTTTTCTAATCTCACTCCTGAAAGGTCTGGCTCTAATTTTTAGACTGTGCCCCCTACTCCTAGAACCCCCAACCAGTGGAAATAGTTTCTCTCTATCCACCCTATCCGTTCCCCTTAATATCTTATAAACTTCTATCAGATCACCCTTAACCTTCGAAACTCTAGAGAATACAACCCCAATTTGTGTAATCTCTCCTCATAACTTAATCCTTGAAGTCCGGGTATCATTCTAGTAAACCTACGCTGCACTCCCTCCAAGGCCAATATGTCCTTCCGAAGGTGCGGTGCCCAGAACTGCTCACAGTACTCCAGGTGCGGTCTAACCAGGGTTTTGTATAGCTGCAGCATAACTTCTGCCCCCTTGTACTCCAGTCCTCTAGATATAAAGGCCAGCATTCTATTAGCCTTATTGATTATTTTCTGCACCTGTTCATGACACTTCAATGATCTAGAGTCATAGAGTCATAGAGTTATACAGCACGGATAGAGGCCCTTCGGCCCATCGTGTCCGCGCCGGCCATCAGCCCTGTCTACTCTAATCCCATATTCCAGCATTTGGTCCGTAGCCTTGTATGCTATGGCATTTCAAGTGCTCATCCAAATGCTTCTTGAATGTTGTGAGGGTTCCTGCCTCCACAACCCTTTCAGGCAGTGAGTTCCAGACTCCAACCACCCTCTGGGTGAAAAAGTTCTTTCTAAAATCCCCTCTAAACCTCCCGCCTTTTACCTTGAATCTATGCCCCCTTGTTATAGAACCCTCAACGAAGGGAAAAAGCTCCTTAGTATCCATCCTATCTGTGCCCCTCATAATTTTGTACACCTCAATCATGTCCCCCCTCAGCCTCCTCTGCTCCAAGGAAAACAAACCCAATCTTCCCAGTCTCTCTTCATAGCTGAAGCGCTCCAGCCCTGGTAACATCCTGGTGAATCTCCTCTGCACCCTCTCCAAAGCGATCACATCCTTCCTGTAGTGCGGCGACCAGAACTGCACACAGTACTCCAGCTGTGGCCTAACCAGTGTTTTATACAGCTCCATCATAACCTCCTTGCTCTTATATTCTATGCCTCGGCTAATAAAGGCAAGTATCCCATATGCCTTCTTTATCACCTTATCTACCTGTTCCGCCACCTTCAGGGATCTGTGAACTTGCACACCAAGATCCCTCTGACCCTCTGTCTTGCCTAGGGTCCTCCCATTCATTGTGTATTCCCTTGCCTTGTTAGTCCCTCCAAAGTGCATCACCTCGCACTTTTCCGGGTTAAATTCCATTTGCCACTGTTCCGCCCATCTGACCAACCCATCTATATCGTCCTGCAGACTGAGGCTATCCTCCTCGCTATTTACCACCCTACCAATTTTTGTATCATCAGCGAACTTACTGATCATACCTTTTACATTCATATCCAAGTCATTAATGTAGACCACAAACAGCAAGGGACCCAGCACCGATCCCTGTGGTACCCCACTGGCCACAGGCTTCCAGTCACAAAAACAACCTTCGACCATCACCCTCTGCCTTCTGCCACTAAGCCAGTTTTGTATCCAAAGTGCCAAGGCACCCTGGATTCCATGGGCTCGTACCTTCTTGACCAGTCTCCTGTGGGGGACTTTATCGAAGGCCTTACTGAAATCTATGTACCTGAACCCCTAAGTCCCTTTGGACATCCACTGTTTTTAACTTTTTACCATTTAGAAAGTACCCTGTTCTATCCTTTTTTGATCCAAAGTGGATGACCTCACATTTGTCTGCATTGAATTCCATTTGCCACAGTTTTGCCCATTCACCTAATCTATCAATATCCATTTGTAATTTTATGTTTTCATCTACACTGCTTACAATGCCACCAATCTTTGTGTCATCAGCAAACTTAGATATGAGACTTTCTATGCCTTCATCTAAGTCGTTAATAAATATTGTGAATAATTGAGGCCCCAAGACAGATCCCTGCGGGACTCCACTAGTCACACCCTGCCAATGTGAATACTTACCCATTATCCCTACTCTCTGTCGCCTTTCGCTCAGCCAATTTCCTAACCAAGTCCGTACTTTTCCCTCGATTCCATGGGCTTCTAACAGATTAAAGACTGTGGCCTAAGCGTATTTTTGTCCCTCCTGAGTTCATGAGTCATTCGGGAATGTTGTTGTAGAGGTTATGTTAAGAGTAATTGTAATGCTGAGGCTTGGACTAATAATCCTGAGGCTGTGAGATCAATTCCCACCAGGGCAGTGTAAGAATCTGCATTCAGTTTTAAAAAACATCTGGAAATAAAAAGCTGGTATCAGTAAAAGTGACCATGAAGCTGTCGGATTGTCATAAAAAAAACCAATTGGTTCACTAATGTCCTTTAGGGAAAGAAACCTGCCGTCCTTACCTGGCCTGGCCTATACATGACTCCAGTCCCACACCAATGTGGTTGAGTGTAAACTGCCCTTTGAAGTGGCCTAGCAAACCACTGAGTTGTATCACCTTCTCAGGGCAATTAGAGATGGGCAATAAATGTTAGCCGTGCTGGGCCGCCCACAAATCCTGAGAACGAATTTATTTTAAAAGTCAGGATTCAGTAGCAGCCCTCTCATACCTCTCCCAAGTGATCAGACCCCGTGTGTGAATCTGGATAGCGAGCACTGTCAGGCCTCGGTTAAAATGCAATCAGTGTCCCCCTGGCATAATAGGACCCTGATTTGCATAAATTCACCAGGCCCCCACCTGCTTTAGGCGGGCTCCTCATCTGTCTGCAGAACCCAGCAGGTTAAAATGGGCAATGTCGAGAAAGGGTCGAGTTATGAACGGGTTAAATAACTCCATCATTTTTGACTACCTACCTGCCCGGTTTCCGCCAGGCGAATAGGATTAAAATCAACCCCACAGTTCTTAAAGAGTTTGCAAACAAATAAAGGAAAAATTTAACAATGCAGTGCCATAAATCACATGAATGAATCGTCTGCATGGAATATAGTTATCAAAACGGCACAAGGCAATTGTGCCAATCTGCAAACAAAATACAGAAACAGCTGGAAATACTCAGCAGGTCAGGCAGCATCTGCACAGAAACACAAGTCAAGTCAGTCGACTATTCAGGTCTGAAGGTCCTTCCTCAGGACTCGTGTCTTTCTGCTCGACCAAACAAGAAAGGACGCCGAGTACTTTTTTCACCAGTTTGTGCCTCCTTAATGACTATTCAGTGTAAGTTGATTGGATTGTGTGCTCAGATAGGCTGTACGAATGATCATTTTCAAACAGTATTTGAAAACAATTTATGAAGCACAAATCTAAGTATTCAATTTCTCGATTGTCTGTTGAGTACAACAACTTCCATTTATATAGCGCCTTTAATATAGTAACACGTCCCAAGGCGCTTCAGAGGCACGTTATCAGACAAAATTTGACACCGAGCCACATAAGATATATTAGGACAGGTGACCAAAAGCTTGGTCAAAGAGGTTTTAGGAAGCGTCCTAAAGGAGGAGAGAGAGGTAGAGAGACGGAGAGGTTCAGGGAGGTAATTCCAGAGCTTGGGGTCTAGACAGTTAGTCAACGCCGAGGCTAGTCTTCATTCCTTTCTGTGTCCTCCAATTCATCCTTAAGGATGCTCAATTTCCCAATTTCTTGAATCAGGAATTCAATTGAGACTTTGGCCCCATTGTTGACCCTTCTCCAACATGTCATCATTTCAGAGCTGCTTGAAATCTCAAGTCCTTTTCTTGAGCAGTATACACAGTATGCTGTACCCAAACATGCATAAATGGGAGTGGGGTACTGAAACCAGGCTACTGTGGCTCAGTGGTAGTATTCTTACCCCTCCGTCAGAAGGTTGTGGGTTGTCGTTTCAAGCCTCACTCCAGAGATTTGAGCACAAAATCTAGGCTGATACTCCAGTACCGAGGGAGTGCTGCATTGTTGGAGGTTCCGTATTTTGGATGCAATGTTAAACCGAGGCCCTGTCTGCCGTCACAGAACATAAGAAACGAGAGCAGGAGTAGGCAATAAAACCCCTCGAGCCTGCTCCGCCATTCAATAACATCATGGCTGATCTTCGACCTCAACTCCACTTTCCTGCCCTATCCCTTGATTCCCCTAGAGTCCAAAAATCTATCAATCTCAGCCTTGAATATACTCAATGACTCAGCATCCACAGCCCCCTGGGGTAGAGAATTCCAAATAATCACAGCCCTCTGAGTGAAGAAATTCCTCCTCATCTCAGTCCTAAATGGTCGACCCCTTATCCTGAGACTACATCCCCTAGTTCTAGACTCTCCAGCCAGTGGAAACAACCTCTCAGCATCTACCTTATCAAGCCCTCTCAGAACCTTATATGTTTCAATGAGATCACCTCTCATTCTTCTAAACTCCAGAGAATATAGACCCATTCTACTCAATCTCTCCTCAAAGGACAATCCTCTCATCCCAGGAATCAATCCTAGTGAACCATCGTTGCACCGCCTCCAAGGCAAGTATATCCTTCCTTAGATAAGGAGACCAAAACTGTACACAGTACTCCAGGTGTGGCTGCACCAAGCCCCTGTACAATTGCAGCAAGATTTCCTTACTCTTGTACTCCAATGAAAAGGGTACGGTAGCATAATGGTTATGTTACTGGACTAGTAATCCTCGAGGCCTGGACTAATATTCCAGAGTCATGAGTTCAAATCCTGCCATGGCAGCTGGAGAACTTAAATTCAATTAATTAAAAATCTGGAATTCTAAAAACTAATATCAGTGATGGGTGGCTATGGAACTACTGGATTGTCATAAAAACCCATCTGGTTCACTAATGTCCCTTTAGGGAAAGAAACCTGCCGTCCTTACCTGGTCTGGCCTATATGACCCTGGTTAGACCGCACCTGGAGTACTGTGAGCAGTTCTGGGCACCGCACCTTCGGAAGGACATATTGGCCTTGGAGGGAGTGCAGCGTAGGTTTACTAGAATGGTACCAGGACTTCAATGGTTAAGTTACGAGGAGAGATTACACAAATTGGGGTTGTATTCTCTAGAGTTTCGAAGGTTAAGGGGTGATCTGATTGAAGTTTATAAGATATTAAGGGGAACAGATAGGGTGGATAGAGAGAAACTATTTCCGCTGGTTGGGGATTTTAGGAGTAGGGGGCAGAGTCTAAAAATTAGAGCCAGACCTTTCAGGAGCGAGATTAGAAAACATTTCTACACACAAAGGGTGGTAGAAGTTTGGAACTCTCTTCCGCAAACGGCAATTGATACTATCTCAATTGCTAAATTTAAATGTGAGATAGATAGCTTTTTGGCAACCAAAGGTATTAAGGGATATGGGCCAAAGGCAGGTATATGGAGTTAGATCACAGATCAGCCATGATCTTATCAAATGGCAGAGCAGGCACGAGGGGCTGAATGGCCTACTCCTGTTCCTATGTTCCTATATGTGACTCCAGACCCACAGCAATGTGGTCGATTCTTAATTGCCCTCTGAAATGGCCTAACAAGCCACTCAGTTGTTCAAGAAGGCAGCTCACCACCACCTTCTCAAGGGCAATTAGGGATGGGCAATAAATGCTGGCCTTGCCAGTGATGCCCACATCCCATGAACGAATAAAAAAAAATCAAGGCCATAAAGGCTCAGGTGGACGTAAAAGGTCTCATGGTACTATTTTGAAGAAGAGGAGGGGAATTCTCCCCAGTATCCTGGCCGACATTTATCCCTCAATCAATATCACTAAAACTGAATATCTGGTCATTATCACATTGCTGTTTGTGGGATCTTGCTGTGCGCAAATTGGTTGCCGCGTTTCCTACATTCCAATAGTGACTACACTTCAAAAATATTTAATTGGCTGTAAAGTGTTTCGGGACATCCTGAGGTCGTGAAAGGCGCTATATAAATGCAAGGCTTTCTTTCTTTTCACCCGTGCTTTGCTTTTAAGGCTTCATTTCTGAGATACCTCTCAGGTGACCATTCATTCGGTCAATAGCTTGAGGCCACTGTAAGGATATTCAATTCCATTCTTTTTTACAGCCGTGACCAATATCAAATCACCTCCCATACTACCCTGGATATTGGGTGCTGGGTATTGGGCGCTGGGTATTGGGCAAGTGCAATTCAACCCAGAGTCTGTACATTCATAACAGAGCACGGCAGGTTAAATATAGAGCGGCTGTCAACACCTCAGGCTCTGGATATTTAAAGCAGGGGCGCACTTAAAGCGGTAACACTTCCAAAAATATTGATGGACGGGGGGGAGGGAGAACAGAACGAGTCAGCCGATTGTGCAGTGTTACACTGAGGGTTTTTTAGAATTCAAACGAAACTTCAAGGCTCGCGTGTGTGATTTTTAAAGAATATTTAGTGCAGCAACGTTAAAATATCAAAGTTGTGGACAGCATAAGGGACATGGGTTATTGGACTTTCTGCATTTAAAGGAAAGCTCTGCACAGAGTCACTTGTTTTCGTGTTAAAGGGAATGAAACGAGCCCACGACATGCAAGTTACAAAAAGTTCTACCTTGACCACATCCTCGTTGATGTGGTTGGGGTCCCGGTTGACCAGATCGATTTCTTTGTTGATTCCGCCTTTGAACTTCTGCTCGGCGCTGTTGGGTTTAATCTCAGCCATGACCTGCAAAAAGTTTACCAAGCCTCAAATGACTTGACCGCTCCGCCGCACTCTGTTAAAGTGACGGGAAATAAATGTATTTGGGGTGGGTGGGGGGAGGGAGGAAAGTAGATTGTATGAAGAAGTGCCCAGGATTTCTCAACTCCCCCAAGTGTAGCCACACCCTGGATATCACTCTGACATGGCAGGAGGCTCCTCTCAAACTACTGCGAGGGAAACGATCTGCAGCCTGCTGTTACACCAGCCCATGGCATTCCTTAAAGCCAGACCCTACATTACAGAGAGACATCCATTCCTCTCACGCCACTGATACCGTTATAGGACATTCCCTCCCGCTGTTTTAATAATAACTGTAGTCCAAAGGCAGGCATTCAGTAATGGATTCCTACTAATACCTGTCCAGAGCGAAATTAGGAGTTGGAATACAGCCAGCAAAATACAGTAGTAAACTTAACCCAGAATGGGAAATGTTAGGAGATTGGGTGTGGGGTGTTGGTTGCTGGACATTGGGTGTTGGGTCATGGATATTAGGTGTGTGTTGGTTACTGGTTGCTGGGTATTGGATGTTGTGTATTGGGTGCAGGCAATTGGACGTTGGGTGTTGGATGCAGGGTATTGGATGCTGGGTAATGGTTATTGAATGTTGCATGTTGATTGTTTGATGTTGGGTGCTGGGTATTGGGTACTGGTACTGAGTGGTGGGTTGGATGGTGGTTATTGGGTGTTGGATACTGGATATTGGGTGCTGGGAATTGCATGCTGGGTATGGGGTATTGGGTGCTGGGTATTGGGTATTGGATGCTTGTAATTGGGTGCTGGGAATTGCATGCTGGGTATGGGGTATTGGGTATTGGATGCTTGTAATTGGGTGCTGGGTATTGGGTGCTGGATTTTGGATGCTGGTATTGGGTGCTGGGTAATAGGTATTGGATGTTGCATGTTGAGTGTTGGATATTGGATGCTGGTAATTGGGTGCAGGGTACTGGATATTGGGCGCTGGGTATTGGGTGCTGGGTACAGGGTACTGGTTATTGGATGCTAGTAAATGGGTGGTGGGTATTGGATGCTGAGTATTGGGTATTGAGTGCTGGGTGTTGGGTGCTGGGTATTGGGTATAGGATGCTGGTAATTGGGTAGTGGCTATTGGGTATTGAGTGCTGGGTATTGGGTGCTGGGTATTGGGTATTGGGTGCTGGGTACTGAGTGCAGGGTATTGGGTGCTGGGTTTTGGATGTTGGGTGCTGGGTACTGAGTGCAGGGTATTGGGTATTGAATGCTGGTAATTGGGTGGTGGCTATTGGGTATTGAGTGCTGGGTATTGGGTGCTGGGTTTTGGATGTTGGGTGCTGGGTACTGAGTACAGGGTATTAGGTATTGAATGCTGGGTATTGGGTGCTGGGTACTGGATGCTGGGTATTGGGTATTGGCTATTGAATGCTGGTTATTGGGTATTGAGTGCTGGGTATTGGGTGCTGGGTACTGGGTGCTGGATATTGGATGCTGGTTGTTGGGTGATGGGTATTCGGTATTGGGTGCTGAGTATTGGGTATTGGATGCTAGCAATTTGGTGCTGGGTATTGGGTGCTGGGTACTGGGTATTTGGTGCTGGGTACTGGCTATTGAATGCTGGTAATTGGGTTCTGGGTATTGCGTATTGGGTGCTGGTTATTGGGTGCTGGGTATTGGGTAATGGATGCTCAGAATTGAGTGCTGGGTACTGGATGCTGGGTGCTGGGGATTGGATGCTGGGTATTGGGTGCTGGGTACTGGATACTGGATACTGATAATTGGGTGCTCGGTACTGGGTTTTGAGTGCTGGTATAGGGTATTGGATGCCGGTAATTGGGTGCTGGGGGTTTTGGGTGCTGGGTATTGGGTGCTGGGTATTGGCTATTGGGTGCTGTGTATTGGGTGACACTTTCTCGACTGGTGCAGTTTCAGAGACTTGGTGTGTGCAAAGCAGGCACTAAATCTTTGGTATGATTAAATTATTGGATAAAACACCAACAAACCAACTCAACAATTCACACAAAACACATACCCCAGTAATCTCATCTATTTTGCTAGTTTTAACAAACCCGTTGTTTTAAATGCATTCACGAACTTGATAAACCTAACCTACAGAGCAAAATAGCAGGGATCAAGTTTGCCTAAAAACTTTCTTGTTGTAATTTAAAAGAGAGATGAAATGTGATTCATTTTGAAAGAGCAACTGAATAGTACATGAAACAGTGCGGAAAATGGAAATCTGCTAAGTTTGCAATATTAATTAGAGAACGGGTGAGGAGTTGGTGCTGAATATGCTTGGTATGTCTTGTTAATTCGACTGAAATAGATTAGGGCGTGGGAGGCTACCACACTCGAAGTGTTTATATTATCTAGCCATGAAATGCAACCCAACCCCCATATAAGCTTCTAATTAAAATCAGTGTGTGAGAGTAGAAAATGTCCCAAGGTGCTTTATGGGCAGGGGAAGAGAAAACAAATAAAACAGATAAAATATCAGGCATCGAGCCACGATGGGAGAGTTAAGAGAGAGAACTGAAAGCTCTATCGAAAATGTTTCATTTGGAAGCTGAGAAAGAGCAGGAATGAGAGTGACACAGGCAAGATCATCACAAGATCTTCAAGGGTGAGAAAAGCCATTTGGCCCATCTTAGTTCATCCATCCAGAACAACCCGACACTCCCCCTCCTCCATTGTTTCTTAAATGATTCCACCGCTCTGCAATCCAAGTGTTAACCTCTTGGGTGAAGAACTCCCTGATATCAGTGCTAAAGTTACCTTTCACTAGTTCGAACCTGTGTCCCCTTGTCCTACTCCCACTGTTTAATTTAAAGTAATGTTCTGAATTAACTTCTTCCATACCAATGTATACCTCTCTAGTATAACCTCTCAGATGTTTACTTTCCAGGCTGAAAAGCTCAATGCTCTTCAGTCTTTCCTCAGACCCCTGACACTAGGGATCAGCCTTGGGACTCTTCTCTGCACTGCCCCCAAGGCTTGAATATCTCCCTTGTTTCTTGGTAACCAAAACTGAACACAGTTGTCAAGGTGGGGAATGACCAGAGCACTGTACAGTTTGGTCATGACTTCCTTTGACTTGTATCCTACTGTTTTGCCTATGTACTTTAAAATTCTATTGGCTTTGTTGATTGCTGCTCTGCATTGGTTGGACATGTTGACCGTGGGTCAGCCTGGACCCCTAGGTCTCTTTCAATCGCACCTTTAGCCATCTCAACATCAAAATCAGTCACCCATTTTCTTTCCTATGTGCCATCCTCTACATTTCCATTAAATTTAAGCCACCGTTGTTCAACCCCCACATGTTGAGGGTGATTTTCAACCTCACCATCTGAATGGTAATTTGACGCAGCAGATTATCCGTCCGTGGTAGAACCCGCCCAATCAATAGAACGAAAATCGGCGGGTTCTATAAATGGCGGGTGATCTGCTCCTCCGGGTTACTGCCCACATGACAACATTTAAAATGACCCCCATTTTGATTAGTTTATCCTATAATTTCTGGGTTGCCTCCATCCACTGCCCCTCCAAGTGTAATATCATCTGCAATTTTAATTTGCATTGAATTTCTGAGTCTAGTCATTGATGGAAATTAGAAACATCAATGGTTCCAACACTGAACCCTCGGATGCTCCACTCGGTATTTCCCTCCCGCCTGACATAACTGTTCGAAGCAGTAACCATTGTTTTCCACCCTGCAGCCAAGTCATCCATATTCCAAGTTTTGCCCTGAATTCCCACAGCTTTCAGATTAATTAGTAATCTTTCATGTGGAACTTAATCAAATGTGTTTTGGCAGTCTAGGTAAACAATGTCATTGGGTTTACCAGAGTTGATTGGATTGCCACTTCCTCATACAGGTCAAGAGGGATCTTCCCCATCTAAAGCAATGGTGACTGCTGCTTACTAGATTGTTGTTGTACAGACAATCACACAAACATACGAATTAGGAGCAGGAGTAGGCTATTCGGCTCCTCGAACCTGCTCTGCCATTTGATAAGTTCATGGCTGATCTGATTGTGACCTCAACCCTACTTTCCCATCTACCCACTATAACCTTTGACTCCCTTGTTAATCAGGAATCTATCTATCTCAGCCTTAAAAATATTCAATGACCCTGCCTCCACCGCTCTCTGGGGAGTTCCAGAGACTCACGACCCTCTGAGAGAAAAAATTGCTGCTCATCTCTGTCTTAAATGGGAGACCCCTTATTTTTAAACTGTGACCCCTAGTTCTAGTCTCTCCCACAGGGGAAACATCCTCTCAGCATTTACCCCTTCAAGTCCCCTCAGGATCTTATATGTTTCAATAAGATCACCTCTCATTCTTCTAAACTCCAGATTATACAGGCCCAACTTGTCCAACCTTTCCTCATAAGATAACCCTCTCATCCCAGGAATCAGTCGAGTGAATCTTCTCTGATCTGCCTCTAAAGCAATTATGACCTTAAATAAGGAGACCAAAATTGCACACAGTATTCTAGATGTGGTCTCACCAATGCCCTGTAAAACTGGTCTCTACTTTTATATTCCATTCCCCTTGCAATAAATGACAACATTCCATTTGCATCCTAATCACTTGCTGTACCTGCATACTAACTTTTTGTGATTCATGCACTGGGACACCCAGATCCCTCTGTACCTCAGAGTTCTGTAATCTCTCTCCATTTAAATAATATACTGCTTTTCTATTCCTCCTGCCAAAGTGGACAAGATCACATTTTCCCACATTATACTCCATCTGCCAAATTTTTGCCCACTCACTTAACCTATCTATATCCCTTTGCAGACTCCTTATGTCCTCTTCACAACTTACTTTCCTACCTACCTTTGTGTCATCAGCAAATTTAGCAACCATACATTCGGTCCCTTCGTCCAAGATTGTAAATAGTTGAGGCCCAAGCACTGATCCCTGTGGCACTCCACTCGTTACATCTTGCCAACCTGAAAATGACCCATTTATACCTACTCTCTGTTTCCTGTTAGCTAACCAATCCTTTATCCATGCTAATATGTTATCCCCTACACAATGAACTCTTATTTTGTGTAGTAGCCTTTGATGTGGCACCTTGTCAAATGCCTTCTGGAAATCCAAGTACACCACATCCACAGGATCCCCTTTATCCACGTTGCTTGTTACTTCCTCAAAGCACTCATAAATTAGTCAAACACGATTTCCCTTTCACAAAGCCGTGTTGACTCTGCCTGATTGCATTGAGATTTTCTAAGTGCCCTGTTATAACCTCCTTAATAATAGATTCTAGCATTTTCCCTATGACAGATGTTAAGCTAACTGGCCTGTAGTTTCCTGCTTTCTGTCTCCCTCCTTTCTTGAATAGAGGAGTTACATTCGCTATTTTCCAATCTGATGGGACCCTTCCAGAATCTAGGGAATTTTGGAAAATTAATACCAATTCATCTACTATCTCTGCAGACACTTCTTTTAAGACCCTAGGATGAAGTCCGTCAGGACCTGGGGACTTGTCAGCTTTTAGTTCTACTATTTTTTTCAGAACCCTTTCCCTGGTGATTGTAAATGTTTTAAGTTCCTCCCTCCCTTTCACCTCTTGATTCACAATTATTTCTGGCATGTTATTTGTATCCTCTACAGTGAAGACGGATGCAAAATATCTGTTCAGTTAATCCGCCATTTCCTTATTCTCCATTATTAATTCCCCAGACTCACTCTCTAGAGGACCAACACTCACTTTACTTACTATTTTCCTTTTTAAATATCTGTAGAAACTCTTACTATCTGTTTTTATATTTCTAGCTAGCTTTCTCTCGTACTCTAATTTCTCCCTCCTTATTATTCTTTTAGTCATTCTTTGCTGTTTTTTATATTCTGTCCAATCTTCTGGCCTGCCACTAATCTTTGCGGAATTGAATGCTTTTTCTTTCAATTTGATACTATCTTTAACTTCCTTAGTTCGCCACGGATGGTACATCCTTCCCCTAGAGTCTTTCTTTCTCACTGGAATGTATCTTTGCTGAGTTTTATGAAATATCTCATTAAATGTCTGCCACTGCATCTCTACTGACCTATCCCTTAACCTAATTTCCCAGTTCACTTCAGCCAGCTCTGCCTTCATGCCCTCATAATTGCCCTTATTTAAGTATAAAACACCAGTCTTAGACTTACTCTTCTCTCCCTCAAACTGAATGCGAAATTCAATCATATTGTGATTACTGCTACCTAGAGGCTCCTTTACAATGAGGTCATTAATTAATCCCGCCTCGTAAAACATTACCAGATCTAGAATAGCCTGCTCTCTGGTTGGATCTAGAACGTGTGGCTTTAAGAAACTGTCCTGAAAGCACTCCATGAACTCATCTTCCAGGCTACCTTTGCCAATCAGATTCTTCCAATCTATATGTAGATTAAAATCACCCATGATTATCGCTGTTCCTTTCTCACAAGCCCCCATTATTTCTTCCTGTATACCCTGTCCTACAGAGTGGTTACTGATAGGGGGCCTATAAACTACTCCCACAAGTGACTTCTTGCCTTTACTATTTCTTATCTCAACCCAAACTGATTCTACATCTTGGTCTTTAGAACTAAGGTCATTTCTCTCTAATATACTCATGTCATCCTTAATTAACAGAGCTACCCCTCCACCTTTTCCTAGCTTCCTGTCCTTCTGAAATGTCAAGTACCCTTGAATATTCAGGTTCCAGCCTTTGTCATCTTATAGCCATGTCTCTGTAATGGCTATCAGAACGTACATATTTATTTCTATTTGAACTGTCAATTCATCCATTTTGTTACGAATGGTACGCGCATTCAGATACAACTCCTTTCGTGCTGTCTTTTTACTATTTTTGCAACCTCTAGCCTTATCTGCTGGTGCACTCTTAAGTTTGCAAGCTCTGTCCCTTCCTGCCACTCTCTGATGATCATTTCCCTTATTGCTACCTTGCTCTCTTGCCTTGTCTTCTTTCCTTAATTTATCACATCTTTCCTTACTTGATCCCTCGCTTCCACTATTTAGTTTAAAACCCTCTCTACCGCCCTAGTTATACGATTCGCCAGAACACTGGCCCCAGCACAGTTCAGATGAAGCCCATCCTAACGGTACAGCTCCCCCTTTCCCCAGTACTGGTGCCAATGCCCCATGAATCGAAACCCCCGTCTCCCACACCAATCTTTGAGCCATGAACTCAACTCTCTAATCTTATTTACCCTACGCCAATTTGTTTGTGGCTCGGGTAATAATCCAGAGGTTATTACCTTTGAGGTTCTGCTTTTTAATTTAGCCGCTAGCTGCTCAAACTCCCTCAGGCAGAACCTCTTCCCTCATCCTACCTAAGTCATTGGTACCTACATGGACCACAACAACTGGATCCTCCCCCTCCCACTGCAAGTTCCTCTCCGCTTTCGTCCATACAGGCTGCAAGCACCTCAAACCTGTTGGACAATTGCAAAGGCAGAGGCTCCTCCACTTCTACCTTCTCAATCCCCTTACCTGCCTCCAATTTATTCCTGATAATCGATTTTACAAGGAGCATAAGTAAGGCTAATGGGTCTGTAGTTGCCTGTATCTGTTTTGTCATCTTTTTGAATATGGGCACCATATTAACCTGTTCTCAATCTATTAGTCCCCCCCCAGTGTCCATTGACTCCCTCATAGTGATTCTCAATTTCTCGTAAATCTTACTAGTCCCACTGGACACTTTTTTTTATTCGTTCATGGGATGTGGGCGTCGCTGGCGAGGCCGGCATTTATTGCCCATCCCTAATTGCCCTTCAGAAGGTGGTGGTGAGCCGCCTTCTTGAACCGCTGCAGTCCGTGTGGTGAAGGTACAGTTAGGAAGGGAGTTCCAGGATTTTGACCCAGCGACGATGAAGGAACGGTGATATATTTCCAAGTCAGGATGGTGTGTGACTTGGAGGGGAACGTGCAGGTGGTGTTGTTCCCATGTGCCTGCTGCCCTTGACCTTCTAGGTGGTAGAGGTCGCAGGTTTGGGAAGTGCTGTTGAAGAAGCTTTGGCGAGTTGCTGCAGTGCATCCTGTAGATGGTACACACTGCAGCCACAGTGAGCCGGTGGTGAAGGGTGTGAATGTTTAGGGTGGTGGATGGGGTGCCAATCAAGTGGGCTGCTTTATCCTTGATGGTGTCGAGCTTCTTAAGTGTTGTTGGAGCTGCACTCATCCAGGCAAGTGGAGAGTATTCCATCACATTCCTGACTTGTGCCTTGTAGATGGTGGAAAGGCTTTGGGGAGTCAGTTGGTGAGTCACTCACCGCAGAATACCCAGCCTCTGACCAAGGCTGTGATGAGGTCTGGAGCCGAGTGGTCCTGGTGGAACCCAAACTGAGCATCGGTGAGCAGGTTATTGGTGAGTAAGTGCCGCTTGATAGCACTGTTGACGACACCTTCCATCTCTTTGCTGATGATTGAGAGTAGACTGATGGGGCGGTAATTGGCCGGATTGGATTTGTCCTGCTTTTTGTGAACAGGACATACCTGGGCAATTTTCCACATTGTCGGGTGGATTGCAGTGTTGCAGCTGTACTGGAACAGCTTGGCGAGAGGTGCAGCTAGTTCTGGAGCACAAGTCTTCAGCACTACAGCCGGGATGTTGTCGTGGCCCACAGCTTTTGCTGTATCCAGTGCACTCAGCCGTTTCTTAATATCATGTGGAGTGAATCGAATTGGCTGATAAATCCCATCAATCCCATGAGATTTATTTGGTATAAGCCCGTTTAGCTTGGCTGAGACTTCCATCTCATTTATATCAAAGTCCTGAATTTTGCTTTGGTGCTCTATTTTAGGGAGTACTGAAAGAATTTCTTGCTGTTGTGCTTTGCCTCTGCAGCTATGCTTTTTTCTAGGTCTCTCTGATCATCCTTTTAACTTTTTTTTGGGTGATCTTATATTCATCCAATGAGCCTCTTCTCCTTTCTCCCTGCAGGACTTAATGCAACGCCGGTGGGGTAGAAGAGAGAATGACATGAATTTATTGCCAGCAAGAAGGAGAACGAAGATTGCCATGCTCTCGAACTGGCAGAGAAGCACAGAGGGACGGCGCATGAGACTATAGAACACCTAGCCCATAATTTTGTTCAAATTAATTTGATTCCAAATTTTAAAGATATGATATTGATCATTTTCTTTGGGCGTTTGAGTTACGAGTATGCCACTATAAATGGAACAAAGTCGTGTGGGCAAGCTGTCTTATAGCATCACTTGATGTTAAAGCACTTGTGGTGTTTGTCGTGTCGATCGATTGGGTAGTATGAACTATAATGTAAAATGTGCTATTCTTAAAGCTCGAAGCTTATCGGTAAAAATCTAAGAATTTAAGGATAAATCTGCTCAGAATATATAGAGAATTACTTAAAGGGGCAGTCTCTCTCTCCACCCCCAGACACAATGGGGGTAATTTTAACCCCCAAGAACGGGCGGGTTGGGGTGGGTGGGCAGTAAATATAGTTGATTTTTGGAGCAAGACCGCATCCTGGCTCCAACGCGCCCGTTTCCGGATTTAACCCAGGCGCATTTGGATACAGCGCCCAACAGAAACCTGGAAGTGCCGTCCCCACTTAAAGCCGGTGGGCTGGTTCTTAAAGGGGCTCATGTGCATCATTATGATAGTTACGGCACTTAACTTCTGCATTAGAAATTTCAAACAAATTTCACCTTACCCGTTCGGGTTTCCCATCGCTTCCAATTCACGTCAGGTGAAAGCAGGCGGGAAAGGCAGCATCCATGAGGTGAGTGCCTTTATTGCACTGTCTGTGCTTCCGGAGGAGCAGGAGTGCTTCATCCAGGCCCAACCAGCTCACCTGTGCGATCGGACCCCCGTGATCGTCTGACACCCCCCCACCATGGTAGACCCGCCCCCCCCCCCCACACAATGCTGGACGCCACCTCCCCCCGATGCTGAATGCACCCCCCCCCCCCCTCCCGATGGTGGACCACCCGATCTTCTCCAAGGTCCACCCAATGTCGTCCACATCCCCCCACCTCCCACCAGCCCTCTGATTTCTTCCAGGGCCCACGATCTCTCTCTCCCTCCCTCCCTCCCCCATCTCCAGTTCCAGGCTCCTATCCCTTCTGACAGGCGGCCAGCCTGTTAATCTGGCTGCCTGGCACGTGGGAAACCCAGAAGCACAAATACTTACCTTTAATTGAGTTGCGATCGCAGATTGCGCCGCATTTGTTTGGTTGCCTTGTTCCCCAGGCAAATATCTATGGACACACTGGGTTCCTGGCTCCGAGCTAAAATCATGCCCCATGAGTTGTGTGGTTAGCAGACAGCAGCAGATAATTGCGTCCATTTAAATAATCTTAACCAGCTTAGCTTTAAATAACTTAGCTAGAGAAGTGAGTCTACATTTATAGTTATTTTCCATTATTTTTCATAACTGAGGAGCATAGGAAAATTTAGGCCCTGAAATTCTACAGGGGATCCGCTGGTCTCCCGTCCTAACTCTGTCAGTGCAACAGCACTCGTGAGGAACCTCTGCTGAGGTGTGAAGACTAACGGTTTTGTTTGCTCAATTGTTCAAAAGAAGTGGCTTTACATCAAAAAGGGCCTATGGGATAGATATCCCAGGGATGATTGCTCATATTTAATTCTGGCATCATTGCAGCAAAATACCATTGTGTTTCAAGCCCATGTATTCCATGTTCAACATCTCATCTGAAGGATGAGGGACAACAGAGATAGCTCAGCTAATATCCAAAGGAACTGTTGCTTGCCAAGGGATTGTAAGAAGCAGCTTTCTGATAAAAGGGTATGTTAACCCCTGTGGAGTAATTCTAATTCTCTCATTAACTATTGTACTGAATAGTATCTTGCCTATATCTCTGTTTCTGCATATAAATTTATCTGTAAATCATAGAATCATAGAAAGGATACAGCACGGAAGGAGGCCATTCAGCCCATTGAGTCCACGCCGGCTCTATGCAAGAGCAATCCAGCTAGTCCCATTCCCCCGCCCTATCCCCATAGCCCTGCAAATTATTTCCTTTCAAGTACTTAGCCAGTTCCCTTTTGAAAGCCATGATTGAATCTGCCTCCACCACCCACTCTGGCAGTACATTCCAGATCATAATTAAATCAGAATGGATAGTTTAGCCTGCATGCAGTGAATTAGTAATGTGGTAATTTTCTGCCTTCTGGCAGGAGAACATGGTTGACATCCCATGTAGACTCTGGCAAGCAATTTACTGCAATTCAGGTCTAAGTGTTTGACCTGGATTAAACCAACCTTTACAGAGCAGAGAATAATGATGCAGGTTTTGGTTCAAAGAGATTCAGTCTAATTATAGAATTGGTAAACTAACTGTAAACAAGGAAAACCTGTTGGGAAAAAGCAGAAACTGTGACACGGGTATCTTGGCTTTTCATATGATAGAGAGAAAGGAAACTAAATTGGGATTAGACAGCGGAGCAATCGAGAAAGACTGAGCAAGCTGGGAATGTTTACCCTGGTACAAAGACAGCTCAGGGAATTCCTATCAAAAATTTTCAAGGGATATAGATAAACTGAAGCCCAAACAAAATGTCTGACATGACCCACAAACTCTGTAACCAAGATAGTGCAGATTCAAGCTCAAGCAGAAGGTGTACAGTCCAGACCTAACTACTTTACACCGAGGGTGGTGAGTGTATGGAACAGGATGCACAGAGAGGCAGTGGAGTTGGATAGTGTCAGTAAATTCAACAGGGAATTGAATAATTTTTTTTAATGGTGGAAGAAACAATTGAGTCCTATAAACAACAGAGTGGCTGGCCAGATGGATAAAAGTGGTTTCTCTGGTCCTGAATATCCCTGTGACTTTCATGTGGCATCTTCAAATGATTAATACGAAATATGCACATTTTTTATTTGTACTTGTGGGTCTCCATTGGCATTGCTTTCAGTAAATCAAATGACAGTGACCTGGCCAATATTTATCCCTCAACCAACATCATTAAAAAATAGATTATCTGGCCATGCTGTTAGTGGGAGCTTGTTGTGCAAAAATTTGCTGCTGTGTTCCCTACACTACAATAGTGACTATACTTTATTGGCTGTAAAGCACTTAGGAACATCCTGAGATTGTGAAAGGCGCTATATGCAAGTCTTTCTTTCTTTCTTTGACATGCTGCCTTATAGCAACAGGAGTGTTACGCCATATAACACAATGTATTATTCTGTTGCTAAGGATAGTTGTGTTTGAGTGGCCTGTCCCTATAAGGCCAAAAAGTATAATTCCTATAAATAAATACGGCCTGAGATTGATGGTTAGTCGAGAAACTTTCTGCATTGGAACGTACTTGTAAGTTTTAGCTCGCAGCTCAGAAACGCTCAGCATTTATCCCGGGGCTCAATTTTAAAACCGAAGTCCGGGTGCGTTGGGGGGCTTGGGTGCAAAGAAAATTGGGATCTTCTGGAGCGGGCAGGAATCCCGGCTCCAACCCACTGAAGAACGCACACAACCCAGAGTCATCTGGGTGGGCGCGCCATTCCCAAACCCAGAAGTCCTGCCGGCTATAATTAAAGCAGCAAATGCACCTCATTGAGGTACTTAAGGTAGTTTATTTTTTGCATATTGGGCAGTTAAAAAGATGTTAACATTACCTGGGCGGCTTTCCCTCGGCTTCCGATTCACGCTTGGTGAAACCAGGGGGGAAGGGCCGGATCAGGCAAAAATAAAGTAAATAAATGAAATAAAATTACATTTCCCATTATAAAAAATAAATAAACATACCTTAAAAACAATGTCACCTGCACCCCCCCCCCCCCCCCACCGCCAATATCTCTCCCAATGATGGAAGACATAGCATCAAATTAATGCACTGGGGCTATGGGAATGGAAATATTACAAGACTGACAGATTACAGCAGATATGTTAAGCAGAAGATTTTTAGACTTGGACTAGTGCGTCTGGAAAAAACACACATTGCAATATCTACACAAATTTGTCATATTTTATGAAAAGTTAATAAACTGTCCATTAGCCACATTATATGACTATGGCCAAGTATTTATGAAATCCTAAATGTTGCAGGGTTCTTTAAACACAAGTTCTTTATTTCTTGTCGCTGACCGAGAATCAACTCCCAGCACTGAAGTACAAAATCCCAACAGAAAAGCAAGTGTAGCCTGGACGCTGGTTTTGTTTCAGAACAATTTCATGCAAGTTTCTTGTGCCAGGATGATAATGGTACGAGGAAAATAATGCATGAGGAAGAGAGCAAGGTCCAGGTGCTTTGGAAACAATCCATAATCAGATTATCTCTCTCCCATCTCAAGATGTAGAATCAGTTTGGATGGAGCTAAGAAACAGCAAGGGGCAGCAAACATTGGTGAGAGTTGTTTATAGGGCACCAAACAGTAGTGGTAATGTAAGGCACGGTATAAAGCAGGAAATTAGAAGTGCATGTAACAAGGGTAATACAGTAATCATGGAGGACTTTAATCTACATATAGATTGGGCAAACCAAATTAGCACTAATACTATGGAGGACAAATTCCTGGAATGTATACGAGATAGTTTTCTAGATCAGTATGTTGAGGAACCAAATAGGGAACAGGCTATTTTAGATCTAGTATAGTGCAATGAGAAAGGGTTTATTAATAATCTTGTTGTAAAGGAGCCCTTAGGGAAGAGTGACCATAATATGATAGAATTCTTCATTAAGTTTGAAAGTGATATAGTTCAATCCGAATCTAGGGTCCTAAATCTAAACAAAGGAAACTACGAAGGTATGAGGCGCAAGTTGGCTGTAGTTGATTGGGGATCTATATTAAACGGTATGATGGTAGACAGGCAATGGCTAGCATTTAAAGAATTAATACATAATTTGCAACAAATATATATTCCTTTAAGGCACAAAAACACAACAGGAAAAGTGGTCCATCCGTGGCTAACAAGAGAAATTAAAGATAATATTAAATCAAAGAAAGAGCAGTAAGCCTGAGGAATGGTAGCATTTTTGGGTTCAGCAAAGGAGGACAAAGAAATTGATGAAGAAAGGGAAAATAGAATATGAGAGTAAACTAGTGAGAAACATTAAAATGGACTGTAAAAGCTTCTATAGGTATGAAAAAAGGAAAAGACTGGTGAAGGCAAATGTGGGTCCCTTACAGACAGAGATGGAAGAATTTATAACGGGGAATAAGGAAATGGCAGAGAAATTAAACAAATACTGTGTGTCTGTCTTCACGGAAGAAGACACAAAAAACCTCCCAGAAATATTAGAGAACCAAGGGTCTGGCGAGAATGAGGAACTGAAGGAAATTAGTATTAGTAAAAAAATAGCATTAGAAAAATTAATGGGACTGAAAGTCGATAAATCCCAAGGACCTGTTGATCTACATCCCAGGGTTTTGAAAGAGGTGGCTATAGAGATAGTGGATGCATTGGTTGTCATCTTCCAAAATTCTATAGATTCTGGAACAGTTCCTGCAGACTGGAGGGTGGCAAATGTAACCCCACTATTTAAGAAAGGAGAGAAAGAGAAAACAGGGAACTACAGACCTGTTAGCCTGACATCAGTAGTAGGGAAAATGCTAAAATCTATTATAAAGGATGCGATAACAGGACACTTAGAAAATAATAATAGGATTTGGCAGAGTCAACATGGATTTATGAAAGGGAAATCAGGTTTGACAAACCTATTGGAGTTCTTTGAGAATGTAACTAGTAGACTAGATAAGGGAGAACCAGTGGATGTGGTGTATTTGGATTTTCAGAAGGCTTTCAATAAGGTCCCACACAGAAGGTTGGTGAACAGAGTTAAAGCACATGGAATTGGGGGTAATATACTGGCGTGGATTGAGAATTGATTAACAGACAGAAAACAGAGAGTAGGAATAAACAGGTCTTTTTCAGGTTGGCAGACTGTGACTAGTGGGGTATCGCAGGGATCGGTGCTTGGGCCCCAGCTATTCACGATATATATCAATGATTTGGATGAGGGGACCAAATGTAAAATTTCCAAGTTGCTGATGACACAAAACTAGGTGGGAATGTGAGTTGTGAGGAGGATGCAAAGAGGCTTCAAGGGGATATAGACAGGCTAAGTGAGTGGGCAAGAACATGGCAGATGGAATATAATGTGGAAAAATGTGAAGTTATCCACTTTGGTAGGAAAAACAGAAATGCAGAGTACTTTTTAAATGGTGAGAGATTGGGAAATGTTGATGTTCAAAAGGACCTGGGTGTCTTGTACATGAGTCACTGAAAACTAACATGCAGATGCAGCAAACAATTAGGAAGGCAAATGGTATGTTGGCCTTATTACAAGAGGATTTGAGTACAGGAGTAAAGATGTCTTACTGCAATTATATAGGGCCTTGGTGAGACTGCACCTGGAGTATTGTGTACAATTTTGGTCTCCTTTACCTATGAAGGGATATACTTGCCATAGAGGGAGTGCAACAAAGGTTCACCAGACTGATTCCAGGGATGGCGGGATTGTCATATGAGGAGAGGTTGAGTAAACTAGGCCTGTATTCTCTAGAATTTAGAAGAATGAGAGGTGATCTCATTGAAACATACAAAATTCTTACAGGGCTCGACAGGGTCGATGCAGGGAGCATGTTTCCCCTGGCTAGGGAGTCTAGAACCAGGGGTCACCGTCTCAGAATACGGGGTAGCCAATTAGGACTGAGATGAAAATAAATTTCTTCACTCAGAGGGTGGTGAATCTTTGGAATTCTCTACCCCAGAGGGCTGTGGAGGCTCAGTCATTGAGTACACTCAAAACAGAGATCGAAAGATTTCTAGATATTAAAGGCATCAAGGGATATGGGGATAGTGCAGGAAAATGGTGTTGAGGTAGAAGATCAGCCATGATCTTGTTGAATGGCGGAGCAGGCTCGAGGGTCCAGATGGCCTACTCCTGCTCCTATTTCTTATGTTCTTATATTCTCTCCCAATGGCCGATGAGGTCTCTCTCTCTCTCTCTTTTTCTCCCCCCCCCCCCCCACTCCTCGGATGTGCAGCTCTTGAAGAATATTAAAATGTCTTAGGGCGTGAATTCCGGAAGAGGCTTTAATTGTCCTCATTAGGGTTGTGATTGCCGCCTACTTCCCTTCCGCGTTTGACGCCCACAAATCTCCCTCGCCGGAGTCTTCCCGCCGGCATAATAAAGTTGTGCCCCAGGGCTTCACTGGGAATAGTGCTGGGGTAGAGTGTACAATAGACTTGGGCCCATCACCAAAATACAAATGAGGTGGGAAGGGCATTCCAAGGCTCTCCCGCCTCTATTTCCTGATGTTATACACCTCTCCTGAATTTCCTTTCAGTTAACTTCAATAGAAAGGATAATCAGGTGGGGTGTATAATGGGCAGCTGATCCGATATCGCCAGTTAGACACACTGCCAATGTTGAAAGTTCCGCCCATGGTTTTAAAAGGTAATAGCACTGCCTCTGAAGGAAGAATAGCAGGTGCTACTGTTACACCATGATCCATTGATTTCAATGGACTGAGGCATGTCAATCCAGGCTAGCAATCAAGAGCTACCGAGTTCAAATCCCATCATGGCAAATTTCATTAAATATGGCGATTTGTGGTTTGTGTTTAGAATGTGGAACTCACTAGTACATGTAGTAGTTGAGGTCAATAGCATAGGTGCATTTAAGGGGAAGCTAGATAAACACACGAGGGAGAAAGGAAAAGAAGGATATACTGATGGAGTTAGATGAAGTAAGGAAGGAGGAGGCTGGTGTGGAGCATGAACACCAGCATGGACCAGTTGGGCTGAATGGCCTGTTTCTGTGCTGCACATTCTACGTAAGTTCTATGTAATGTCAGTGTTAGCAACGCATGGATTTTATGGAGCCAATTTTCCTGACCTTTGCCCCAGGAAATGTCCATTCCATGTGTACAAAGGTCAGAGAAAAGGGCGCAGAGACCCATTTCTCCATGTCTTTCACTTTCTGTACACTGTCCTGGGATTCCCAGGGCTTCCCTAGGAAAAGAGCTGGGGCATAGCATACAATAGGCTCGGGCCCATCCCGAGATACAAATGAGGTGAGAGGGACATTCCCTGGCTCTCCTGCCTCCATTTCCTATTGTTGAGACTATTCAGCACCCAGACACAGGGCTGGCCCAAGGTGTTGGTGGAGAGCTCGCATTGGAAACCAACTCTTTGACCAGAGGGTCAATGGCGGGCCTAGCAGCAAACCTAAGAGGACCAAAAAGATAAGTGGAAGAATATTAAAATGTCTTCCAGCAGTATGCTCAGCCCCGGAGTATTCTTGCTGCTGCTCGCCAACCAGAAGACGCTGAGGCCTACGGGCAGCTGGACTCCAGTTTCCTGCCCTGTTATCCATGCTAGGCTCAGTGGGGAATAGGGGGAGGCCTGTGCCAGGGATGTCCCAGGACAATGTTAATGGCTTGGGACACAAACATAAGCACACCTGAGTCTGGACAAATGCAGTGCACTTTGGCTCCTGTCCAGTGCCAGGGCTGGGACGGCCAGAAAAATCAGCCCCAATATATGTAGAGCAATGAATCTCCTGCGGTTTTGCTTACAGTTAGTCCGAGCAAATGGTATCTCTTTTAGTTGTTCATGTTGTTACAGGCCAAAATGGCAGGCACACCTGGGTGGTGGGAGGACTGAACAGCAGCCTTATTGAGGGTGATAGAAGCAGATATTACTTTTACACATTACGCAAGATAACAACAACAACTTGCATTTATATAGCGCATTTAACGTATTAAAACGTCCCAAGGCACTTCACAGGAGCAATATCAAACAAAGTTTGACATCGAGCCACACAAGACGATATTAGGGCAGGTGGTCAAAGCGGTAGGTTTTAAGGAGTGTCTTAAAGGAGGAGAGAGAGTTACAGAAGTGGAGAAGTTTAAGGAGGGAACTCCAGAGCTTAGGGCCTAGGCAGCTGGAGGCACGGCCGCCAATGGTGGAGCGATGGAAATCGGAGATACGGAAAAGGCCGGAATTGGAGGAGCGCTGAGATCTCGGAGGGTTGTAGGGCTGGAGGAGTTTACAGAGATAGGGACCCTAGGTGTTACCAATGCCACAAAAGCATTACTAATTTGTGTCAACAGGAAATAGGCAAGACAAACAGGAAGTCTCAAGAATTTTATATATAGATGTACAATATGCTTATACATCAAACAAAATATATTTATTCTTTTAATTGGAGGAAGTAAAGAAAAAACACATACAGATTCATTTTGCGTCAATGAATTTTGTAAATCAACAATTGGAAGATTCAATGATGTGCTTCAGGGTAATATGAGCAGCAGCCACCGTTTATTAAAAACAGTAGAATTGTAGAATCTTACAGCACAGAAGGAGGCCATTCGGCCCATCGTGCCTGTGCTGGATGAAAAAGCAATATGGCCGCCTCTACCAAGAGAGTAGTACAGAGTTGAAAGGGATCATAACTAAAACTGCTAGATGCTTCCATAAACAGCCAGGCACCAGCAACTGGGATAATGTTACAGTATTTAAAGCAACCAATGGATTTGGGTTTACTCCCTGAGAAGCCTTAAGGACTTTAAAAAGTTATAGATAGTTACTTAAGCCAAAACAGCAATGAGTATTAAAAGAACTCTGACAGAACTGGGTTTGAGAGCTGCTGTAGCATTTCCACTCAAAATAAAAATAAAAATCACAACATACAAGCATACTTTCAGTTTATTTCAGAATGTACAATGACTTATTAGATAGTTCTGTACATTGCTTAATTTTTACTTGATGATTTTTCAGCTTTGTTTGCAACAACACGTTTGCTGAAGTTATTTAATACAAAAGAATTCGAAAGCTGCCATGGAAACCGAGCACTTTAAAATGGCCGACGCAGCGTGTGTATTGTGCACCTGTTGAAAGGGGCGACGGCTTTGATTTTACAGCTTTATATGCGTTCTGTACAGTGATGCACCGAGGTCAGAATGCTGATGTAGAATCCACTCTGTCAAGTCAATTAGATCCGGCCAGTCGCGATGGGGAGGAATTTTAATCTCGTGCAATGTGCAAGTTGATGCCACTGAAACATTTCCCCATACTCTCACAGCAAGGAGAAATGACCACGTCCATGATGCTTCCCCAGATAGTCTGAATGGAAGGCATGTTCATCAAGAAGTTCTTGACACAGGGCATGACACACCTGGATAAGAGGTGACGAAATGGAAACAATATTGGAATATCATGGTTTCAAACAGCTTTGTGTTGTTAAACATATCTAGAACTGACAGTGCCATTTTGAATGAAGACATCATAGCATATAAGGTACACATATGGGTTCCAAAGCTTTGGTCCTTTGTGTGTAGTCCTTTACCAATGATTAAGTCAACGGGATTGAGCTGCGTATTGATCACTCTTGATTAGAATTGGAGCACTGGATTCCAAACCCAGGGACATGTGAGATCTCAAGGAGACATGATGAAATGCCAAGGCCAATTCCAGTTCATAGGAGTGGCCAATGGAAAAGCACCCTTGACTTTTTATAAAGATACTTGCAGTAGAATATTCATCAGTTAGCTTTGACTCAGAGATACAATTTCACTTCTGATAAGAACATCATGATTGATCTGCTTGGCTGAGACTCACAAGTTTATGAGATCTGAGTAGCCAGTTAGCTGGTGGGTTGAAGTGGGCACAGGACTTCCCTAATCAAACGAAGCAACATAGGAACAGGAGTAGGCCATTCAGTCCCTCAAGCCTGTTCTGCCATTCAATTAAGATCATGGCTGATCTCTATTGTACTCCATCTACCCGCCTTGGTTCCATAACCCTTAATACCCTTACCTAACAAAAATCTACTAATTTCAGTTTTGAAATTTTCAATTGACCCCCAGCCTCAAAAGCATTTTTGGGGAGAGAGTTCCAGATTTCCACTATCCTTTGTGTGAAGAAGTGCTTCCTGACATCACCCTTGAATGGCCTAGCTCTAATTTTAAGGTTATACCCCCTTGTTCTGGACTCTCTCACCAGAGGAAATAGTTTCTTGCTATTGACCCTATCAAATCCTATAATCATCTTAAACAACTCAATTATATAACCTATAATTTTCTATACTCGAGGGAATACAAGCCTAGTCTATGCAACCTGTCCTCGTAAATCTACCCTTTTAGCCCTAGTATAATTCTGGTGAATCTGTGCTGCACCCCCTCCAAGGCCAATATATTCTTCCTGAGGTGCGGTGCCCAGGACTGAACACAGTACTCCAGATGAGGTCTAACCAGAGCTCTGTACAGCTGTAACATAACTTCCATCCCTTTTGTATTCCTGCCCCCTTGAGATGAAGGCTAACATTCCATTAGCCTTTTTAATTATTTTTTGTACCTGTCCACTAGCCTTTAGTGATTTCTGTACATGGACCCCGAAATCTCGCTGCTCCTCCATTGTTCCGAGCTTCTCGCTATTTAGAAGGGGCGTGAGTCCTTGGTTTCAGCCTAATGTATCATTCAAACTAAGCTCTCTTCACTGAGGAAGTGCTTTCATTTTTTTACAGCAATCTCAAAGTAGAAAAAAAACTCTTTAAGTACCAATCCCACCCCATAGAAGTGAACTTCCTGTTGCTCAGTAAAGGAGCTCCATTGATAGTGTATGTATTTCCACCATCTACAAGGCACAAGTCAGGAGTGTGATGGAATACTCTCCTCTTGCCTGGAAGCTCGACACCATCCAGGACAAAGCAGCCCACTTGATTGGCACCCCATCCACCACCCTAAACATTCACTCCCTTCACCACCGGCGCACTGTGGCTGCAGTGTGTACCATCCACAGGATGCACTGCAGCAACTCGCCAAGGCTTCTTCGACAGCACCTCCCAAACCCGCGACCTCTACCACCTAGAAGGACAAGGGCAGCAGGCACATGGGAACAACACCACCTGCACGTTCCCCTCCAAGTCAAACACCATCCCGACTTGGAAATATATCGCTGTTCCTTCATCGTCACTGGGTCAAAATCCTGGAACTCCCTTCCTAACAGCACTGTGGGAGAACCTTCACCACACGGACTGCAGCGGTTCAAGAAGGCGGCTCACCACCACCTTCTCCAGGGCAATTAGGGATGGGCAATAAATGCTGGCCTCGCCAGCGACGCCCACATCCCATGAACAAATAAAAAAAAATGCAAACCACGCTCTCTAGGCTTGCTGGCTCCATGACCAAACATGGTAATGTCAATGGAGAGAGATGAGAAAGATACCTACATAAAAAATCTGTGATGAAAATTAAATCCAAATACCCTCCCTCATGAATAAAGAACCAACATTTCTTGGTTCAGTTGATTTACATTGGCCTCATGTCAGAGAAACTTTATACTATTTGCCAATTAAATATGATAATGCAACAGGAATCAAAATCTGCAAAAATATAGGCTGGAAATGTAATATAATCTGACTACACAGCGTGAGTGTCTGAATAGACTCTCACTTCTCGTCTAAACATCACATATTGTTGCATGGCTAGCAGATGTGAAATATATCCTTAATTACTTTCAACTTTTCAGTATATTGACTTAAATGATCTACAAATGCATATGTTTTATGAACAATTACAAGGCCCAAGATGAACAAGGAGAACAAGAGTGAGCTAAGGCGTCTAATCCATGTCATTAACGGCACAGACCGGTGTATATGTCAAAGGAAACGCCAAGCTCCAATTAACATGTCATTAACCTGCAGCTGCTCCTCCAATATCTGGTTACTAGAACTAACTGGTATTACATCTCTACAGCAAAATATTTCAAACTGCATTATTCTCCAGCCACAATTAGCTGCATTGGTATGATCACTAACAGTGCTTTATTATCCAATGATGATGTCAATACGTGAAGAACTCAATAATCCCGACTATGAGAGGGTGGAGCTCTCTCCATCCCTCCCCTCATTGTCTGAAATGGTGACTTGTGGAGTTCCACAGGAAACAGCAACAACCTAGTACCTCCCGAGTAACTATCCTTCATGTGTGAGTGCTGACAGGCTATGGGATGCCACTGCAGACAAGCTCAACCCTGTCCTCAATCTAAGGTGTCAGCCTTAGTGGGTAGCACTCTAGCCTCTGACTCTGAAGGTTGTGGGTTCAAGCCCCATTCCAGAGACTTGAGTGCATAATCCAGGCTGCCGCTCCAGTGCAGTATTGAGGGAGTGTTGCGCTGTTGGAGATGCTGTCTTTTGGAGGAGATGTTAAACCGAGGCCCTGTGTGCCCTCTCAGGTGGATGTAAAAGATCCTATGGCAATATTTCAAAGCAGAACTGGGGAGATCTCCTGGCTAATATTTATCCCTCAACCAACATCACTGAAACAGATGATCTGGTCATTACCACATTGCTGTTTGTGTGACCTTGCTGTGCGCAAATTGGCTGCCGTGTTTCCTACATTGTAACAGTGACTACAATTCAAAAGTACTTCATTGGCTGTAAAGCTCTTTGGAACGTCCTGAGGTTGTGAAAGGTGCTACAGAAATGCAAATTCATTCTGTCTGTCCTTGTCGATGTCCACATATGTGTCCTTTTCCAGAGGTCACTGGATAATAATTAAGGCCGGGAATTTCCTCGGACCTACTCGTGCTCCACCACTGTAGCTTTGCCAGAAATGCGGCATAGATCCCGTTTATTGGGTAAATGGGGTTGCTGTCAAGTTATGGCGGGAGCAGCTCCAAGGAAATTCCCAGCCCAAGAATGGGAACCCTGTCTGATTTTTTATTTCCCTCCCTAATTACAACGGCTTCCCCACAAGATCAACTATCTCAGCACACAGTAGGGATGGACTTGGGACTTTCCTGGTCTGCATATCTCAGTACCAAACCGAGGCGTACTTTTATTTACTGAGGCAATGGGACGCCCCATGAGGATTTTTTAATTAGGAGAGTTTCATGAGAATGTTGTGCTGAATGGAAAAGAACTAAAAATGAATTGAGCGATCCCCGGCAAGGAGCCTCGCTCAATAGGGACGTGGCTCGAAGAAAGGGATGCAAGGTTATAACACCAATTCTCCATTCAGGAGCGAAATCAGGAAGCACCTTTTCACACAAAGGGTGGTAGAGGGTCAGAACTCTCTCCCCAAGGCTGCGGATGTTGGGGGTCAATTGGAGCTTTCGAGAGTGAGATAGATTTTTTTTGGGTAAGGGTATCAAGGGATATGGAGCAATGGCGGGTAAGTGGAGTTGAGGTACAGATCAGCCATGATCTAATTGAATGGCGGAGCAGGCCCAAGGGCTGAATGGCCTACTCCTGTTCCTAATGTTTCTAATTGCTCCCCAACTCCACTCGAGTGAGGAGCTCAGGATCGCTGAATAAACCTTTGAAAGATAGCAGAACTCCGAGGTTTTCATGAATTTAAGCCAGCAGGGCGCCATTATGACCATTCTGTAACAATAGGCTGTTCATGGCTCTGCTCCGTGGGAATGTGTGTGGGTCCCCCAACAGCAAGCAACACTGTCCTGCGCCTCCCCCTTTTCAAGTCTCGCTATGTGCCCAGGACTTTTCTAATGACCTAAACCTTTAATTAGAGGGCTGATTTTAATAATTAGCATTCCCGGCACGTTAATTCCGAATGGAAAATCAGGAGGTCGGCGGGGGGGTGAGATCATGCTGATCAGTGCCTGAATTCCCAATCTGTACTCCCGTTGCATGATGCTCTGCATCAGTGACACTTCATTTGTAAAATCTCTCTCTATTCGTCAAGGACCATGATGGCTCCCCCAATGAACCAATGGCTAAAGGCATCACCCAGTGTGGTAGTAAGCTATACAGTCCTGAACGTCCCAGGTTTGAGTCCTGCTCTGTGCCGAGCTAGTTGATCTCAGCTGGGGCAGCAGATACATGCTACAGTTGGCCTCGGTGGTGCTGAGGTAGGGGAGGTGTGAGGGAGGGGGAGGGAGAACCAGCCAGGAATGCCACGCTGCATTGCCATCCAGCGAGATTTTGCTGGAACGGGTACGAGTATGGATGCCCGTTGAAACAGGGTCAGTTGCGATGATTTCCATGGTAAAATAGCCCACTGACAATTTTTGTCTGGTTTTTGTCCGGTGAAGCACTTTGGGACGTTTTACTGCGTTAAAGACGCTATATAAACACAAGTTATTGTAACTCTCATTGTCAAGGCTCGTACATGAAGAATGGCTACTCGGCTGATGTACTGTACTGTCTACTGTGGAGCTGTTCCCCGGCAGAAGTAAAAACTTCGGAAGGAAATTGGGACAAAGTTGGCAAAAAAGGCTAAGAGTTGAATCTGTAATCAATATTCGCAACCGTGAACAGCTATTGAACAGGAAACTCTAAAATGACACATTGATAACGTGCAATTTTATTCAAGTGGAACTCACCAGATATGCAGACAACTTAAAATAGCAAAAAGGATTCCAGAGATCAAAGACACAGGGACAGCAAATATGAGTGAGATGATTCTATAGCACCATAATTTAGATACTTCAAACAATGCGTCACTCCAAATCCAAATTTTGTCAAAACTGTGCACCGAATCAGGCTCCGCGATCACATCTTCAAAGTTTACCTTTAAAGAAACAAAAATAAAACAGGGTTCGTTGTGAATTTATCTAATGCAAGGTCGAGTTCCACTGTTCAGCAGTGCACTTGTCACTGATTCCATCCCTCTCCCACTGTCTCAGGCTGAACCAGACTGTTGGCAACCTCGGCGTCCTATCCTGAGCTGAGCTTCCGACCCCATATCCTCTCCATCACAAAGACCGCCTACTTCCACCTCAATAACATCGCCTGCCTCTGCCCCTGCCTCAGCCCATTTACCATTTAAAACCCTCCATCTGTATCTTAATCACCTCCAGATTCAACTATTCCAATGCTCTCCTGGCTGGTTTCCATACCCTCTGTAAACTTCAGCTCATCCAAAATTCTGCTGCTCACATCTTGTCCTGCACCAAGTCCCATTCACCCATCACCCCTGTCTTTTCTGAGCAACATTGGCTCCCAGTCCGCCAAGACCTCAAATTTAAAATTTTAATTCTTGTGTTTAAATCCTTCCAAGACCTCACCCCTCTCTAATCCTGTAACCTCTTCCAGCACAACAACGCCCCCTCCAACCTCTCCATTCCTCTGCCCCCAGCCCCTTGTGCACGCCCCCCTCCCTTTGCCCAACCATTGTTAGCCAAGCCTTCAGCTGCTAAGGCCCCATGCTCTGGTATTCCCTCCCTAAACCCCTCTGCCTCCTCATCTCCCTCTCCACCTCTTGACCAAGCGTTTGGCCACCTCGTCTAATATCTCCTTCTTTGGCTCTGCATCCATTTTTACCTCATGCCTCTGTGAAGCGCCTTGGGACATTTTTCGACAGTAAAGGCGCTACATGAATACAAGTTGCTGTTGTATCATGAGAAGTGACTACGACACCATAAAGTATATTTTGAGAGTTGCAGCACTGATCCCTGTACGTAGTGAGTCTCCATTCACACTGCGGAAAGTATCATGTACAGTATATAAATGATCGTTCACTGTTGAACACTTATTGTGCTCGGGTGGCATTCCCCGTGTCTGTTATTTTAGTGGAGGCATCATCCCATTTAAAATAAATGGTTTACGGCCTGCGTTAAAATAGCAGGCAGAGAAATGTCACGCGAGCCCGTTAAGTATCCGTCCTGTAATATCACCAACACCAACTTCTAGCTCAAGTCTTCAGCTTTCTTCATTTTTCTAGGTGTAAGGCTGTGGGCTGAATATTCTGCTAGCAACTATGGTCCATATGCTGGTGTATTCTCACTCGAGGCACTGGGTTGTTTACTCCTGTCTCAGCCGTGATGGTATTTTTATCACCCAGATGGAAATAATTTCTGTTAAGCATTTGCACAAGGGGGAGGAGGGGTGGGAATTGGATTGGGCAGGAGAGGGGCAAATGGGACCTCCTGGTGGGCATCCAGATGGTACAAAAAGCCCCTTTTTTAATACAACAATGACTTGCATTTATATAGCCCCTCGAACGTAGTAAAACATCCCAAGGTGCTTCACAGGAGCTGTAATCAGACAACATTTGACACCAAGCCACATATGGAGATATTAGGGCAGGTGACTAAAAGCTTGGTCAAAGAGGGAGGTTTTAAGGAGCGACTTAAAGGAGGAAAGAAGGTGGAGAGGTTTAGGGAGGGAATTCCAGAGCTTAGGACCTCGGCAGCTGAAGGAACTCTGCCATTAGAGGGGCGAAAGAAATCAGGGATGCACAAGAGGCCAGAATTGGAGGAACGCAGAGTTCTTGGAGGGTTGTATGGCAGGTGGAGGTTTTATATTCATTTTCAGGATGTGGGCATTGCTGGCAAGGCCGGCATGTATTGACCATACCGGCATGTATTGAGGATAGTGAAGAGAAGTGACCATGTGGGTGTGGGACTGGAGTCACATATAGGCCAGACCAGATAAGGGTGACAGATTTCCTTCCCAAGGGAACATGAGTGAACCAGTTGGATACTTTTACTAGCTTTTTATTTTCAGATTTTCTTTAAACTGAAGTCAATTTCTCAAACTGCCATGATGGGATTTGAGCTCATGTTCTCTAGATTCATTAGTCCAGCCTCTGGATTGCGAGGCCAGTAACATAACCATTACACTACCATAGTTTCACTTCGCTTAGCACCTTTACTGAAGTAAGTTGCTTTAAAGGAGAGACACGGGCGCCATACAGCAGTGCAAGAAGTGGGGACCATGATGGAAGCCGCAGTTGAATGGATAGTTTTTGAGGAGGTTTCTTAAGGTGGAGATGGAAGTGGACGGGCAGCAAGGGTTTAGGGAGAGAGTTCCAGAATGTTGGGCCATCATCTTATAAATGCCACCACAGGTAATGAGTGGACTTTGACTCCAGACTCAAAGGTAAAATGCACTTTAATGGATACTTTTCTTTTCCATGGTTATCGTTTCAATGGTTATTACACGTTCAGGCACTGCTCCCAATGCCCAATTTCTTACTGGCATCAGCTCAAACATGGCCTCCAATAAATCTTGGAGGTGAGATGAAATATTGCTCTTCCCCGAAGATGAGAAAGTTAAGCATTTGCACCTTTTCGAGGACGCTCTCACCTCAATCGTTTCATGCTTTTACTGTTAAATCATAAAAAAAGAGAATGCATTTATAGTTCAAGATAGACAACATCCCACTCAGATAGGCCCAGCACACAAAAAACTGGAAACTCATTGGCGAACACTTCACGCAGTTATCTGTGCACAGCTTTAAAGTGCCGTTGCTTATCTACATTAAAAAAAATGTGTTTAGCGAGTCTTTGTGGTTTGTTTACAAACATACAGCACAATGAATTAAATTGTGACGAGCTCATCATTGCCTGACATCACCAAGTTGTAACTGATGCAAGGTTCCTGTAGCTCATCTTCACCTCTCCTCCCCCAACAAAGAGATTATTTATTTGCACCATAAGGTACATTTTCCTTCGAGCCGCTAATCAGAGAATCACGTTCCGAGGTCAGTACACTCGGTTCTCCCATCTTTAAGCTTAGTGGCCAGTAAATAGGGAGTGCCATGAATCAGGTGTGTAGACCTCTGCGTGCGATTCTCCCACCTGCACTCCCTTCAAGCAAGACTCCGCACCAGGGGGCGAAGTTTCTGAAAACGTATCCTTATATTTTTCATTGACAAAGTTTACAGGCAAGGCTTTCTTAAGCAAGCTTACTCACAGTCGATATCTGACCAAGGTTATTGCAATAGTCCCTGTTTCAGTCCTGCTTGCAACCTTACTTGCAGCTGCCATGATATGGGCAAGCGTCACTTACCTTTAAGTGGGCATTGACGCCCCGAGGGTCCCTGTCTTCCACCGGTGGGGTCTGCTCTTTGGCCGCTGGAACATTTTGATCTGGTTCCCCTTGTTCCTCGCCAAGGTCAATTTTGGTTTCGTTCAAATGTTCGTCTGTGAGCATGCTTGCACATCTGACTCGAGATCTTCAGCTGTAGGGCAGAAGGAATACACGGGAGCAGTGGCAGGGGTAGTGCCAGAGCTCTGATTGAAGTTGCAGATGCTACAGACCTAGCCCATGTAAACCTATAGCTCCCTCAGACAGCCTGTGCTATGTGATCAGTCTGTCACCGGCATCAGCTGTTCCCAAAGCAGCAAAGAATATTCTGCCTCTGACATACCGGGGAAAGGAATGCCCGATTGCATTGCCTGTGCTCCAATGGTAGCCAGCTTTTGAGTTTTCAGATTAATGCTGAAAAAATACTGATTGTTTGAAGTATAGGCGACAGATTTCTCTCACTAAATATAGACTTCTTCCTTCAAGTGCTAATGAAAGTGGGAGCACTTCATGACAGCGTGCAATATTCCAGTAATTAAACTGTCTTGTAACATTACACCTACACTTTATAGTTTTCCCATAGTTGCTTCCCCCCCCTCACCGATTCTATTTATTACCTCAATGGTTGCTGCTTACCTTTAAAGGGACACTGTCTTTAAAGGAGCAATGTCCTTAAAGGGATGCTGTCAGTTATGGGGCACTGTCTTTATAGGGGCGTGTCTTTAAAGGAGCATTGTCTTCATAGGAGCGCTGTCTTTAAAGGGGCACCATCTTCATAGGGATGCTGTCGTTAATGAGGCCCTGTCTTTAAAGGGGCACTGTCTTCAAAGGGGCGCTGTCTTTAAAGGGGCCATGTCCTTAAAGGAGTGCTGTCTTTTAAAAGACGGTGTCTTTATAGGGGCACTGTCCTTAAAGAGGCGCTGTCTTTTAAGGGGCACTGTCTTTAAAGGGGCACTGTCTTTAAAGGGGCACTGTCTTTAAAGGGCTGCTGTCTTTTAAAGGGCACTGTCTTTAAAGGGGCACTGTCTTTTAAAGGGCACTGTCTTTAAAGGGGCACTGTCTTTTAGGGGGTGCTGTCTTTTAAGGGGCACTGTCTTTAAAGGGGCACCATCTTTATAGGGATGCTGTCGTTAATGAGGCCCTGTCTTTATATGTCTTCAAGGGGGCGCTGTCTTTAAAGGGGCAATGTCCTTAAAGGAGTGCTGTCTTTTAAAGGATGGTGTCTTTATAGAGGTGCTGCATTTAAAGAGGCGCTGTCGTTAAAGGGGCGCTATCATTAAAGGGGCACTGTCTTTAAAGGGGCACTGTCTTTAAAGGGGCACTGTTGTTAAAGGGGCACTGTCTTTATGCCAGAGGAGATAACAGCTGTTTGTCATTCTTATGAGCAAGCTACAGCGTGGTGTATTTGCGGTATAACAACACGTTCTGATGTAAAATTATGTTGTCACATCCATTGTTTGGCAGGGAAGCTAAAATGGACAGCTTTGGTGAGGGGATCTTGGCTGGGAAGCCCCTTTGCTGGCCAAATAGCCCACGGACATTCACTGGTTTAGGATCTTATGTGAAGAATGGTCATTTGAGTGAGTTGGCAGCACCAGTGGGGCCTAATGCCAACATTGGGCAATAAATGCCGGCCTCACCAGCGATGCCCACATCCCATGAAGGAATAAAACAAAATCTCCACAAGATATGGAGTAAGGAGAATGACATTACGTAGAATTACATAGAATGTACAGCACAGAAACAGGCCATTCGGCCCAACATGTCTATGCTGCCGTTTATGCTCTACACGAGCCTCCTCCCTCCATACTTCATCTAACCCTAACAGCAAATCCTTCTATTCCTTTCTCCCTCGTATATTTATCGAGCTTCCCCTTAAATGCATCTATGCTATTTGCCTCAACTACTCCTTTTGGTAGTGAGTTCCACATTCTAACCACTCTCTGGGTAAAGATGATCCTCCTGAATTCCATATTGGAAAATTGGAAAACAAAAATATATTTTACATGGATAAGATTTCCACACCACACAGATCTCCTTGGCCGTTGCAGCGGACTCCCTCTGCACTAACCTCTGAATCCGCCACTGCTGCAACCTGCAACAAAGGGCTCAAAGTCACAACGTACATCTGCCGTTTCATTTACGACAGGCCCATGCGCCGCTGCACATTCAACGACTGATTTCGCGATTGGCCATTCCTGAGGAGGGGTTGCGCTCACAGAGAGTGCAGGCAGGGGAATCACGGGCCTGCAATGTCGTAACGTAAACTGCGCCATGTGTGAGCTCTGCTCCTCGCCAGGAGAGTCTGATTGTAGAATCAGCCTGGCAGTCCAGCTCCTTGCCTTCATGTGTCATGAGATCTATAGGAACATAGGAGCAGCGGTAGGCCATTCAGCCCCTTAAGCCTGTTCTGCTATTCAATTAGATCATGGCTGATCTGTATCTTAACTCCATTTACCCATCTTGGTCCCATATTGCTTAATACCCTTGTCTAACAAAAAGCTATCAATCACAGTTTTGAAATTTTCATTGACCCCCAGCCTCAACAGCTTTTTGGGGTGAGAGTTCCAGATTTCCACTACCCTTTGTGTGAAGAAGTGCTTCCTGAAGTCATCCCTGAACCACCCAGCTCTAATTTTAAGGTTATGCCCCCTTTGGAACATAGGAACAGGAATAAGCCATTCAGCCCCTCGAGCCAGTTCCGCCATTCAATGAGATCATGGCTGATCTGTATCCTAACTCCATTTACCCGCCTTGGTTCCATATCCTTTAATACACTTGGCTAGCAAAAATCTATCGATCTCAGGTTTAAAGTTATTAACTGAGCTAGCGTCTACTGCTTTTCATGGGAGAGACTTCCACACTTCTACCACCCTTTGCGTGAAGAAATAATTCCTAACTTCTCTCCTGAATGGCCTGGCTCTGATTTTAATGTTATGTCCCCTTGTCCTAGACTCACTCACCAGTAGAAAAAGTTTCTCTCGATCTACCCTATCAATTCCTTTCAAAATCCTAAAAACCTCAATCAAATCTTCTTCTATTTCCAAGGAATACAAGCCTAGTTTATGTAATAGGAGCATAGGAACAGGTGTAGGCCATTTAGCCCCTTGAGCCTGTTCATTCAATGAGACCATGGCTGATCTGTGACCTAACTCCATATACCCGCCTTAGCCCCATATCCCTTAATACTTTTGGTTAACAAAAATCTATCAATCTTAGATTTAAAATGAACAATTCAGCTAGCATCAACTGTTTGCGGAAGAGTGTAGAAGTGTTTCCTGACTTCACTCCTGCAAATCCTGGCTCTAATTTTTAGGCTATGTCCCCTAGTCCTAGACTCCCCAACCAGCGGAAATAGTTTCTCTCTATCTACCCTATCAGTTCCCTTTAATATCTTGAAAACTTCGATCAAATCACCATTTAATCTTCTAAATTCTAGGGAATTCAACCCTAGTTTGTGTAATCTCTCCTCGTAACTTAACCCTTCGAGTCCAGGCATCATTCTAGTAAATCTACGCTGCACTCCCTCCAAGACCAATATATCCTTCCTAAGGTGCGGTGCCCAGAACTGAACACAGTACTCCAGGCATGGTCTAACCAGGGCTTTGTATAGCTGTAGCATAACTTCTACCCCCTTGTATTCTAGTCCTCTAGATATAAAGGTCAGCATTCCATTAACCTTTCTGATTATTTCCTGTACCTGTCCAACACATTTTAATGATCTATGTACATGGACCCCTAAGTCTCTTTGGACCTCCACCATTTTGAGCTTTTCACCATTTAGAAAGTACTCTGATCTATCCTTTTTAGGTCCAATGTGGATGACCTCACACTTGCCTACACTGAAATCCATTTGCCACAGTTTTGCCCATTCACTTAATCTATTAATAGCTCTCTGTAATTTTATGCTTCCATCAACACAGCTTACAATGTTGCCTATCTTTGTATTATCGGCAAATTTGGATATGTGGCTCTCTATCCCGTCATCTTAGTCGTTAATAAATGCAGTGAATAGTTGAGGTCCTAACACACAGATCCCTGTGGGACAGCACGAGTCACATCCTGCCAATTTGAGTACCTGCTCATTATCCCTACACTCTGTCTTCTGCGGCTCAGCCAATTTCCTAACCAGGTCAATAATTTGCCCTCAATTCTATGAGCTTCAACTTTAGCTAACAGTCTCTTATGAGGGACTTTATCGAAAGCCTTCTGGAAGTCCATATAAATAACATCCATAGACATTCCCCTGTCCATTACTTTAGTCACCTCTTCAAAAAATCCAATCCGGTTCATCAGGCATGACTTACTCTTTACAAATCCATGCTGGCTCTCTCTGATCAGCTGAAAAATTTCAAGGTGTTCAGTCACTCTATCCTTAATTATAGACTCTAGTAATTTCCTGACAACAGATGTTAGGCTAACTGGTCTATAATTCCCTGGTTTCTCTCTCTCACCTTTCTTAAACAACGGAGTGACATGTGCAATTTTCCAATCTAAAGGAACAGTTCCTGAATTGAGAGAACTTTGAAAGATTATAGTTAGGGCATCTGCAATGTTCTCACCTACTTCCTTTAAAACCCTGGGATGGAAACCACCTGGTCCTGGGGATTTGTCACTCTTTAGTGCCATTATTTTCTTCATTACTGTTAATTTGCTTCCATTAATTATGGTGAGTCCCCGTCCCTGATTGAAAATGAGTTTCCTTTGGGTGCCCAATATGCTATCCTCTTCCTCTACTGTAAATACTGATGCAAAGTAATTATTTAACATGTCCACCATTTCCTTATTTTCATTTACAGTATCACCATTATCAGTTTTTAAGGGGCCCACATTGCTCTTGACCACCCTCTTTTTCCTAATATAATTGTAAAAAATGTTGTGTTGATTTTGATATCGCTTGCAAGTTTCTTTTCATACTCCCTTTTTGTAGTTCTTACTATCTGTTTTGTCACCCTTTGCTGTTCTTTGTATCTCTCCCAGTCGCTATGAATCTCTCCTCATAATTTAACCCTTGGAGCCCTGGTAACATTCTGGTGAATCTGCACTGCACTCCTTCCAAGGCCAATACATCCTTTCTAAGGTGCGGTGCTCAGAACTGTACACTGTCCTCCAGATGTGGTCTAACCAGGGCTTTGTATAGCTGTAGCAAAACTTCCTCCCCTTTATATTCTAGCCCTCTAGATATAAAGGCTAACATTCCATTAGCCTTTTTGATTATTTTTTGTGCCTGACCACTATATTTTATTGATCTGTGTACATTGAACCCCCTAAATCTCTTTGGACCTCCACTGTTCTTAACTTTACATCATTTAAAAAATACTCAGATCTATCCTTTTTTGGTCCAAAATGGATGACCTCACACTTACCTGCGTTGAAATCCATCAGCCACAGTTTTTCCCACTCACTTTATCTCTCAATGTCTCTGTAATTTTATGCTTCCATCTACACTACTTACTATGCCTCTTATCTTTGTGTCATTGGCAAACTTGGATATATGGCTCTCTATTGTGTTATCTAAATCATTAATAAATATAGTGAATAGTTGAGGCCCCAGCGCAGATCCTTGTGGGACACCACCAGTCACTTCCTTCCAATTGGTGTACATACCCATTATCCCTACTCTCTGCCTTCTACTGCCTAACTAATCTCCTAACCAGGTCTATAATTAGCTTTCAATTCCTTGAGTTTTAATTTTAGCTAACAGTCTCTTATGTGGAACCTTATCAAATGCCTTCTGGAAGTCCATATAAACTACATCCATAGACATTCCCCTATCTACTACTTTAGTTACTTCCTCAAAGAATTCAATTAGGTTCATTAGACATGACCTATCCTTTACAAATCTATATTGGCTCTCACTAATCAGCTCAAATTTCTCCAAGTGCTCAGACACACTGTCCTTAATTATAGATTCCAATAACTTCCCCACAATAGATGTAATAACAGGTCTATAATTTCCTGGTTTCTCTCTCTTGTCGGTCCTTGTTCTGGACTCTCCCGCCAGAGGAAATAGTTTCTCTCTATCTGGCCTATCAAATCCTTTAATCATCTTAAACACCTCAATTAGATCACCCCTTAATCCTCTATACTCACGGGAATGCAAGCCTAGTCTATGCAACCTGTCCTCACAATTTAACCCTTTTAGCCCTGGTTTCATTCTGGTGAATCTGTGCTGCACCCACTCCTATGTTCAGGGCTATCTGGGGTTCTTTCAACCTTTCTGACGTTGTCAGTCAACTCTTGCTACTTTTCCAAGTTGGCGTGTGTGCAAATCTCACTGGGGACAGCACTCCTCAGACTTCTCTCTCCAATGTTTTCCCGCACGATAACTACATATTCAAATGCTAATAAAAAAAGGGAACTGGTTAGACCAAAGAAGGTAAGAAACCTGACATTTAGTTACCTCAACATCTCCTATTGAGGGATAGACTTGGATCCTCAGCCTGTCCGGAGTGTCAGAGCAGGTGGGATGCGGGGAAATTGCGAAGCTTGAGGGAGGATTTGCTAGCACTACCGCCTGCCTGATGTGTCAGTGTTTGTTTAAGTGTGGGTGGGAGGGAGAGGGGGAGACGTGTGTTTAAGTGTGGGTGGGAGGGAGAGGGGGAGACATGTGTTTAAGTGTGGGAGGGAGGGAGAGGGGGAGACATGTGTTTAAGTGTGGGAGGGAGGGAGAGGGGGAGACGTGTGTTTAAGTGTGGGAGGGAGGGAGAGGGGGAGACGTGTGTTTAAGTGTGGGAGGGAGGGAGAGGGGGAGACATGTGTTTAAGTGTGGGAGGGAGGGAGAGGGGGAGACGTGTGTTTAAGTGTGGGAGGGAGGGAGAGAGGGAGACGTGTGTTTAAGTGTGGGAGGGAGGGAGAGAGGGAGACGTGTGTTTAAGTGTGGGAGGGAGGGAGAGAGGGAGACGTGTGTTTAAGTGTGGGAGGGAGGGAGAGGGGGAGACGTGTGTTTAAGTGTGGGAGGGAGGGAGAGAGGGAGACGTGTGTTTAAGTGTGGGAGGGAGGGAGAGAGGGAGACGTGTGTTTAAGTGTGGGAGGGAGGGAGAGGGGGAGACGTGTGTTTAAGTGTGGGAGGGAGGGAGAGGGGGAGACGTGTGTTTAAGTGTGGGAGGGAGGGAGAGAGGGAGACATGTGTTTAAGTGTGGGAGGGAGGGAGAGGGGGAGACGTGTGTTTAAGTGTGGGAGGGAGGGAGAGAGGGAGACGTGTGTTTAAGTGTGGGAGGGAGGGAGAGAGGTAGACGTGTGTTTAAGTGTGGGAGGGAGGGAGAGGGGGAGACGTGTGTTTAAGTGTGGGAGGGAGGGAGAGAGGTAGATGTGTGTTTAAGTGTGGGAGGGAGGGAGAGGGGGAGACGTGTGTTTAAGTGTGGGAGGGAGGGAGAGAGGGAGACATGTGTTTAAGTGTGGGAGGGAGGGAGAGGGGGAGACGTGTGTTTAAGTGTGGGAGGGAGGGAGAGAGGGAGACATGTGTTTAAGTGTGGGAGGGAGGGAGAGAGGGAGACGTGTGTTTAAGTGTGGGAGGGAGGGAGAGGGGGAGACGTGTGTTTAAGTGTGGGAGGGAGGGAGAGAGGGAGACATGTGTTTAAGTGTGGGAGGGAGGGAGAGAGGGAGACGTGTGTTTAAGTGTGGGAGGGAGGGAGAGGGGGAGATGTGTGTTTAAGTGTGGGAGGGAGGGAGAGGGGGAGTCGTGTGTTTAAGTGTGGGAGGGAGGGAGAGAGGGAGACCTGTGTTTCTATCATTGTGAGAAGCTAACTGTAAGGATAGAAGCCGTGTGGAGAGAGAAAAAAATAACAAAGGAGGAGAGAGAAGGGGAGAAAATGGAAATGCAAAAGGAAAACACTAAAAGTGACTGAGTGTCAAACCTCATTCATCTGAAGTGAGACTATCGCCCCGATTTTAACTGGGAGCAAGGGGCAGGTGTGGGCCGAGCGTTAAGCTCTCCCCAACTCACCGACATGAAGCGTGGGCCATTTTAACTCCCGGGCCTCATTTAAGTAAGTGAGGGCTGTACCCTGCCCGAACCCACGTCAATGATGTCAGGCCAGCGACGGGGAGTGGGTAAGTGGAAATTGGCAAAACAGACAGAGACTGGTGAGGAGAGGGGGAAGGAGGGAGTGAAGGAGAAATGGGGAGGGGAGAGAGATGGAGTGGAGGTATGGAGAAGGGAGAGGGGGACTGAGGAAGAGGGATGGGGAGAGAAGGAGACTGAGGAGGGAAAGAAAATGAGACCCTGAGCTATGGACACGAGCCTGAATGCAAAGGTTGGTATCAGGATGTCACAATTCCTACTTCCATCCAGTTTGTTCTGATGGGCTCCTTTGAGACTTGCTTGCTTTCCCATTGACATGTAACATCCTTCTCTCATTCGTTCAAGATCCTTGTCGTGTACAATGAACTCCTCAATTAAACAAAGGAAAGATCTGATAAACAGGGCCTTATTGTCAATTGTTGAGTCTGACTTGGACTTCAATGGCCTGTGCCTTCCTGAGACATATTATTGGGCTCTTCTCTCACCTGTTGCCCTTTCCTTGGCCGGAGCTGAAACGAGGCTTTGAGCTGGTGTCATGCCTGGAGTAGCTGGTGTGGCCAGGCCAGGACCCCAGCCGTAGCTGGTGGCCTACAGTCCCTTGGTGCACTGGCCATTTTGCCCATTATTAATGCACCTAAAGCAGCTTGACACAAGGTTACCTGGTTAAGTTTGTTTCCTCTAAAATATATCTGTTTTATAGCATTATTGCAAAGACTTGGGAAATGCAGAGGCAGAACCTATGTTATTAGAGCAGGTAGGAATTATGTTTGTCACTATTGGGCCATTGAGGATTACTGTAAATGTACCCTGTCTGTGACCTGTTTTCTCTCTGGTTGTATTCGCAGTTAGGTCAAATACGCAGACAGTGGCAATGGTATATCCATGAATATACAACAGTTACCTAGTCGGATATATTGAATTCAAACCACCATACTTGGTTTCATATCAATCATGTCTGTAGTTTGTTATATCCCTGATCATATTGATTATAAACCAGAATGTCTGGTTCAAAGTAAGGTTGCCAACTCTGGTTGGACATATTCCTGGAGGTTTCATCACATGACATCCCGCCTCCAACCGCCCCACCCGGTCAAACAGCCTATTCCCCCATCTCCAATATTTTTATAAGTAATAAACAAAAGTGTTCAAAGAAAACAAAAAAAAAACACACCTTTTTTTTTAACGCCTCTATGATTTCTGTCCCGTCCGGGGTTTGCTCGCAGCAGTGTCCAGGAGATTAATCGTTTATTCCTGGAAATCTCCAGGATAATCCTGGAGGGTTGGCAACCCTCCTGTGTGACCAACCCCACACAGATGGACTCAGTGGAAATGGGTTTCTGCTTCTGTCCTCGCTAGCCCACGATTTGCTGACCGTGAAGTGTTAAAAAGAGCTGTTGCAAAATGAACCAGAACACAGCATTTTTAATATAAGATTTAAATCCTATCTGGGGCATGTCCTCAGACTACACTAAGAATCTGGGTGTTAGTGTGCACAGAACATGGGGGGAGAGGGAGGGCGACAAATGGGTACAATTTTAAACTTACCATCTGCTCCCCTGATTCACACTTCAGAAGCTGAGAACAGCCCAATAGCACCACCTGCTGATATATAAGGGAGTAACGGGCTGGGTATGAAGGGGCCATCATGGGTAGGGAGTGAGAACACAAAGGAATCTGTTAAAAAAATATTTACATAGGAACATAAGAACAGGAGTGGGCCATTCGGCCCCTTGAGCCTGTTCCGTCATTCAATTAGATCATGGCTGATCTGTATCTTAACTCCATCCACCCACCTTGGTTCCATAACCCTTAATACCCTTACCTAACAAAAATATAACAACCTCAGTTTTGAAATTTTCAACTGATCCCCAGCCTCAACAGCTTTTTGGGGAAGAGAGTTTCAGATTTCCACTGCCCTTTGTGTGAAGAAATGCTTCCTGAACAGTCTAGCTCTAATTTTAAGGTTATGCCCCCTTGTTCTGGACTCTCCCACCAGAGGAAATAGTTTCTCTCTATCCACCCTATCAAATCCTTTAATCGTCTCAATTAGATCACCCCTTAATCTTCTATATTCAAGGGAATACAAGCCTAGTTTATGCAAACTGTCCTCATAATTTAACCCTTTTAGCCCTGGTGTCATTCTGGTGGATCTGCACTGCACCCCCTCCAAGGCCAATATATCCTTCCTGAGATGCAGTGCCCAGAACTGAATGCAGTACTCCAGAGCTCTATACAGCTGTAACATAACTTCCACCCCTTTGTATTCCAGCCCTCTTGGCATAAAGGCCAACATTCCATTAGCCTTTTAAATAATTTTTTGTACCTTTCCACTGGCTTTTAGTGATTTCTGTACTTGGACCCCTAAATTTCTCTGTTCATCCTCAGTTCCTAGCTTCTCGCTATTTAGAAAATACTCTGATCTATCTTTCTTAGGTCCAAAGTGAATGACCTCACACTTCCCCACATTGAGCTCCATCTGCCACAGTTTTACCCACTCACTTAATCTATCAATGTCCCTTTGCAACTTTCTGCTCCCATCGACACTATTTACTGTGCCACCTAACTTAGTGTTGTCAGCAAATTTAGATATACAGCTCTCTATTCCTTCATCCAAGTCATTTATAAATATAGTGAAAAGCTGAGGCTGCAGTACAGATCCCTGAGGGACACCACTAGTCATGTCCTGCCAATTTGAGTACACACCCATTATCCTTACTCTCTGTCTCCTACCTCCTAACCAGTTCCCTATCCAGGCCAATAGATTGCCTCCAATTCTATGCACTCTCATTTTTGTTAACAGTCTTTTATGTGGAACCTTGTCGAATGCCTTCTGGAAATCCATATAAATAACATCCATAGACACTTCCTTATCTACCACGTTAGTTACCTCCTCAAAAAATTCAACTAGGTTCGTTAGACATGTCCATGTCCTTTACAAATCTATGCTGGCTCTCTCTGACACAAAACTAGGTGGGATTGTGAGTTGTGAGGAGGATGCAAAGAGGCTTCAAGGTGATTTAGACAAGTTGAGTGAGTGGGCAAATACATGGCAGATGCAGTATAATGTGGATAAATGTGAAGTTATCCATTTTGGAAGGAAAAACAGAAAGGCAGAGTATTATTTAAGTGGTGATAGATTGGGAAATGTTGACCTGGGTGTCCTTGTACACCAGTCACTGAAAGCAAACATTCAGGTGCAGCAAGCAGTTAGGAAGGCAAATGGTATGTTGGCTTTCATTGCAAGAGGATTTGAGTACAGGAGCAAGGACGTCTTACTGCAGTTATACAGGGGCCTTGGTGAGACCACACCTGGAGCATTGTGTGCAGTTTTGGTCTCCTTACTTAAGAAAGGATATACTTGCCATAGAGGGAGTGCAGCGAAGGTTCATCAGACTGATTCCTGGGATGGCAGGACTGTCATATGAGGAGAGATTGGGTCGACTCGGCCTGTACTCACTTGAGTTTAGAAGAATGAGAGGGGATCTCATTGAAACGTGTAAAATTCTGACAGGGCTAGACAGACTGAATGCTGGGAGGATGTTTCCCCTGGCTGGGGGGATCTAGAACGAGGGGTCACAGTCTCAGGATACGGGGTAGGACATTTAGGACTGAGATGAGGAGAAATTTCTTCACTCAGAGGATGGTGAACCTGTGGAATTCTCTACCACAGAAGGCTGTGGAGGCCAAGTCACTGAATATATTTAAGAAGGAGCTGGATAGATTTCTAGACACAGAAGGCATCAAGGGGTATGGGGAGAGCATGGGAATATGGTATTGAGATAGAGGATCAGCCATGATCATATTGAATGGCGGAGCAGGCTCGAAGGGCCGAATGGCCTACTCCTGCTCCTATTTTCTATGTTTCTATGATCAGCTCAGTCGGTGAGCGGCGGGAGAGAGCGAGACCAGAGCGGGGATAAAAACAGCGCGGAGAGAGCGAGAGTTCAGTCGGTGAGCGGCGGGAGAGAGCGAGACCAGAGCGGGGATATAAACAGCGCGGAGAGAGCAAGAGTTCAGTCGGTGAGCGGCGGCAAAGATCGAGACCAGAGCGGGGATATAAACAGCGCGGAGAGAGCGAGAGTTCAGTCGGTGAGCGGCGGGAGAGAGCGAGACCAGAGCTTACTCTGAGAGCGAGACTCTGAGACCAGCGGCAGTTCGGGGTGACGTCACCAGTCAGAAAGTGACGCGGCACAGGGGAGGCAGCTGATTGGTGAGTAGGTTCAGGTGAGTATTTCTACCATTTTACTGTAAGTAAAGTAATAAGAAAGGGAAGATCTGCAGGTTTTATAGCAGGTAGTGTTTTTTTTTAGTGAACCTAGGTCCCTAGTATAGTTAACATTTTCTAATTTCAACGTAATTTAAAAGGGGTAACTCAGCTAAGGCAAGTCATGGCAGCAGACCTCGCACCCGTGATATGCTCCTCCTGCAAGATGTGGGAAGTCATGGACACTACCAGTGTCCCTGCCGACCATGTGTGCGGGAAGTGTGTCCACCTGCAGCTACTGACCGATCGTATCTCGGAGCTGGAGCTGCGGGTGGATTCACTGTGGAGCATCCGCGATGCAGAGAAACTCGTGGATAGCACGTTTAGCGAGTTGGTCACACCGCAGGTAAAGGGTATACAGGCAGGAAGTGAATGGGTGACCACCAGGGAGAGTAAGAGGTGCAGGCAGGTAGTGCAGGGGTCCCCTGTGGCCATCCCCCTCTCAAACAGATATGCCACTTTGGATGCTGTTGTGGGGGATGACTTATCAGGGGAAGGCAGCAGCAGCCAACTTCCTGGCACCACGGGTAGCTCTGCTGCACAGGCTGGGAGGAAAAAGAGTGAAAGAGCTATAGTGATAGGGGACTCAATTGTAAGGGGAATAGACAGGCGTTTCTGCGGCCGCAACCGAGACTCCAGGATAGTGTGTTGCCTACCTGGTGCAAGGATCAAGGACGTCTCGGAGCGGCTACAGAACATTTTGGAGGGGGAGGGCGAACAGCAGCTGTCGTGGTGCACATAGGCACCAACGATATAGGTAAAAAAGGGGATGAGGTCCTAAAAGCAGAATATAGGGAGTTAGGAGGTAAATTAAAAAATAGGACCTCAAAGGTAGTAATCTCAGGATTGCTGCCAGTGCCACGTGCTAGTCAGAGTAGAAATAGGAGGATATTTCAAATGAATACGTGGCTAGAGGAATGGTGCAAGGGGGAGGGATTCAAATTCCTGGGACACTGGAAACGGTTCTGGGGGAGGTGGGACCAGTACAAACCGGACGGTCTGCACCTGGTCCTGCTGTCCTAGGAGGAGTGTTTGCTAGTGCTGTTGGGGAGGGTTTAAACTAAAGTGGCAGGGGGTTGGGAACCTGAGCAGGGAGAGAGAGGAAAGCGTAACAGGAAGGGACAGAAGGTATGGAGTAATAGGTAAAGTGTTAAAAAAGGAAAAAGCAGGAACTAAGCGTCACAAAACAGATTTGAAAGTTCTTTATCTGAATGCACGTAGCATTCGTAACAAAATGGACGAGTTAACGGCACAAATAACTACGTATGGGTATGATCTTGTGGCCATTACAGAAACATGGCTGCAGGGTGACAACGACTGGGAATTAAATATGCCAGGGTATTTAACAATCAGGAAGGACAGGCAGGAAGGAAGGGGAGGTGGGGTGGCTATGTTAATAAAGGAAGGAATCACTGTAATACAGATAAATGATATTGGGACAAAGCATCAAGATAATGAAACAGTTTGGGTGGAGATAAGGAATAATAAGGGGAAAAAAACATTAGTGGGCGTAGTATATAGGCCTCCTAATAGTTGCAACTCTGCTGGAAGAAGTATTAATCAGGAAATAGTCGGGGCATGTAATAAGGGAACAGCTATAATTATGGGAGATTTTAATTATCATATTAACTGGACAAATCAAATTGGGCAGAGCAGCCTTGAGGACGAGTTCATTGAGTGCATCAGGGATGGATTTCTTGAGCAGTATGTAACTGATCCTACTAGGGGGCAGGCAACCTTGGACCTGGTCCTGTGTAATGAGTCAGGATTAATTAATAATGTCCTAGTTAAGGATCCCCTTGGAACGAGCGACCACAACATGGTTGAATTCCATATCCAATTAGAGGGTGAGAAGGTTGATTCTCAAACAAGCGTACTGAGCTTGAATAAAGGAGACTATGATGGTATGAGAGCGGAATTGATTAAAGTGGACTGGGAAAATAGATTAAAGGGTAAGACGGTACATGAGCAGTGGTGTTCATTTAGGGAGTAATTTTACAACTTTCAAAATAAATATATTCCACTGAGGAAAAAAGGGTGTAAAAGAAATGACAGCCATCCGTGGCTAAGTAAAGAAATCAAGGATAGTATCTGACTAAAAACAAGGACATATAAGGTAGCCAAACTTAGTGGGAGGATAGAAGATTGGGAATTCTTCAAAAGACAGCAAAAAGTAACTAAAGGATTGATTAAGAAAGGGAAGTTAGATTATGAAAAGAAATTAGCAAAAAATATAAAAACAGATAGCAAGAGTTTCTATAGTTATATAAAAAGAAAAAGGGTGGCTAAGGCAAACGTAGGTCCCTTAGAGGATGAGACCGGGAAATTAATGGTGGGAAACATGGAGATGGCAAAAATGCTGAACAAATATTTTGTTTCAGTCTTTACAGTAGAGGACACTAAGAATATCCCAACACTGGACAAACAGGGGACTCTACGGGGGGAGGAGCTAAATACGATTAAAATCACTCAGGAGATGGTACTCAGTAAAATAATGGGACTCAAAGCGGATAAATCCCCTGGACCTGATGGCTTCCATCCTAGGGTCTTGAGGGAAGTGGCAGTAGGGATTGTGGATGCTTTGGTGATAGTTTTCCAAAATTCCCTGGACTCAGGAGAGGTCCCGGCAGATTGGAAAACTGCTAATGTAACACTGTTATTTAAAAAGGGTAGTAGGCAGAAGGCTGGAAATTATAGGCCAGTTAGCTTAACATCTGTGGTGGGTAAAATTTTGGAGTCTATTATTAAGGAGACAGTAACGGAACATTTAGATAAGCATAATTTAATAGGACAAAATCAGCATGGCTTTATGAAGGGGAAGTCATGTCTGACAAATTTGCTTGAGTTCTTTGAGGACATAACGTACAGGGTGGATAAAGGGGAACCAGTGGACATAGTGTATTTAGACTTCCAGAAGGCATTCGACAAGGTGCCACATAAAAGATTATTACTTAAGATAAAAAATCACGGGATTGGGGGTAACATTCTGGCATGGGTGGAGGATTGGTTATCGAACAGGAAGCAGAGAGTTGGGATAAATGGTTCATTTTCGGACTGGCAACCAGTAACCAGTGGTGTTCCACAGGGGTCGGTGCTGGGTCCCCAACTCTTTACAATCTATATTAACGATTTGGAGGAGGGGACCGAGTGCAACATATCAAAATTTGCAGATGATACAAAGATGGGAGGGAAAGTAGAGAGTGAGGAGGACATAAAAAACCTGCAGGGGGATATAGACAGGCTGGGTGAGTGGGCGGAGATTTGGCAGATGCAATATAATATTGGAAAATGTGAGGTTATGCACTTTGGCAGGAAAAATCAGAGAGCAAGTTATTTTCTTAATGGCGAGAAACTGGAAAGTACTGCAGTACAAAGGGATCTGGGGATCCTAGTGCAAGAAAATCAAAAAGTTAGTATGCAGGTGCAGCAGGTGATCAAGAAAGCCAACGGAATGTTGGCTTTTATTGCTAGGGGGATAGAATATAAAAACAGGGAGGTATTGCTGCAGTTATATAAGGTATTGGTGAGACCACACCTGGAATACTGCAGACAGTTTTGGTGTCCATACTTAAGAAAAGACATACTTGCTCTCGAGGCAGTACAAAGAAGGTTCACTCGGTTAATCCCGGGGATGAGGGGGCGGACATATGAGGAGAGGTTGAGTAGATTGGGACTCTACTCATTGGGGTTCAGAAGAATGAGAGGCGATCTTATTGAAACATATAAGATTGTGAAGGGACTTGATCGGGTGGATGCGGTAAGGATGTTCCCAAAGATGGGTGAAACTAGAACTAGGGGGCATAATCTTAGAATAAGGGGCTGCTCTTTCAAAACTGAGATGAGGAGAAACTTCTTCACTCAGAGGGTGGTAGGTCTATGGAATTTGCTGCTCCAGGAAGCTGTGGAAGCTACATCATTAGATAAATTTAAAACAGAAATAGACAGTTTTCTAGAAGTAAAGGGAATTAGGGGTTATGGGGAGCGGGCAGGAAATTGGACATGAAGCTGAGTTCGGATCGGTCAATGCCCTTTGAGTGGCGGAGAGGGCCCAGGGGCTGTGTGGCCGGGTCCTGCTCCTACTTCTTGTGTTCTTTAGATTTGTGGTTGGGATCAGATCAGCCATGATCTTATTGAATGGCGGAGCAGGCTCGAGGGGCCGATTGGCCTACTCCTGCTCCAATTTCTTATGTTCTTATGTTATTTGTCCAAATGCTCAGTCACTCTGTCCATAATAACAGATTCTAGTAACAGATTCCCCACAACTGACGTTAGACTAATAGGCCTATAGCTTCCTAGTTAATCTCTTCTACCCTTCTTAAATAATGGAGTGACATTGTCCATTTTCCAATCCATGGGGACAATTCCTGAATCGAGAGAGTTTTGGAAGATCATCACTAATCCATCAACAATTTCCTCACCTTCTTATTTTAATACCCTGAGGTGGAACCACCGGCTCCTGGGGATTTGTCCATCTTTAATCTCATTAGTTTCTCCATTATCATTTTCAAACTTATATTGAATCTAGTTAGTTCCTCCCATTAATTTATTTTTAGTTTTGCTTGTATCCCTGGTACTTTATCCTCATCCTCTACTGTGAAGACCGATACAAGGTAGCTATTTAGTAAGTCTGCCATTTGCTGATTTCCAATTACAATATCACCCACATCTCTCAGTAAGGGGCCCACATTAATCTTAGCCACCCTCTTTCTCCTAATATATTTGTAAAAACCTTTAGTGTTGTCCTCAATATCCCTCGCAAGCTTTTTATCTAATTCCCTTTTTGTGGCTCTTACCATTTTCTCTGTATTCCTTTGCTGTTTTTTATATTTCTCCCAGTCCGCGGGATCTCTCCTGTTATTTGTCTTCATATAAGCCCTTTCTTTTAGTTTTATACTGTCTCTCACCTCCCTTGTTGACCAAGGTTGTTTAATTACACAAGTAGAGCTCTGGCTCTTTGGGGGTATGTGCAGGTCTTGTATTCTACCAAATACTTTTTTGAACACCTCCTACTGTTCATCTGTAGTTTTATCATTTAGTAGTTCTGCCCAGGCCTTTGTGGTCAATTCTTGCCTCATCGCTCCAAAGTCAGTCTTACCTAAATTTAAAACCTTGACTTGTGACTCACCTTTCTTCCTCTCAAACCGCATATCGAATTCTGTCATATTATGGTCACTGTTAGCTAGGTGTTCCCTTACTGTTAGATTATTGGCTAATTCAAGCTCACTACTTATTATTAAATCTAAGATGGTCTATTCTCCTGTTGGTTCAAGAACATATTGTTCCAGAAAACTGTCCCAAATACACTTAAAGAATTCGCTGCCTTTGGGACTCGAGCTGTTCTGCTTCTCCAAGTCTATGTGAAAATTGAAGTTTCCCATTATAAACGCTCTGTTTTTGCAACAAACTTCTCTGATCTCCACGTTTATATATCCCAGTTACTTTGTCACTGCTATCTGGAGATCTATAAACAACTCCAGGACAGATGACCAAAAGCTTAGTCAGAGAAGTAGGTTTTAAGGAGCGTCTTAAAGGAGGAGAACGAGGTAGACAGCCGGAGAGGTTTAGGGAGGGAATTCCAGAGCTCTGAAATCCCGCCTTTTATCGGACGCTCCCTCCGCTCGGCTCGGCTCCTCTCAGCTGTTCTCAGCGCTCTGAATCCCGCCTTTTATCGGACGCTCCCTCCGCTCGGCTCGGCTCCTCTCAGCTGTTCTCAGCGCTCTGAAATCCCGCCTTTTATCGGACGCTCCCTCCGCTCGGCTCGGCTCCTCTCCCACAATGCCCCTCCGCCTCCTGGAAGTCCATTTAAATAACATCCATAGATACTCCCTTATCTACTACAGTAGTTACCTCTTCAAAAAATCCAACTAGGTTCGTTAGACATGACTTACCCTTTACAGATCCATGCTGGCTCTCTCTGATCAGCTCATATTTGTCCAAATGCTCAGTCACTCTGACCCTAATAACAGAGGGTAAGCGGCTCTTGCCACTTTCTATGAATCTCTTTGCTGTTTGTTATATCTCAACCTGTCCATGGGATCTCTACTGTTATTTGTCTTCATATAAGCCCTTTCTTTTAGTTTTGTACTGTCTCTCACCTCCCTTGTTGACCAAGGTTGTTTAATTACACAAGTAGAGCTCTGGCTCTTTGGGGGTATGTACAGGTCTTGTATTCTACCAAATACTTTTTGAACACCTCCTACTGTTCATCTGTAGTTTTATCATTTAGTGGTTCTGCCCAGGCTTTTGTGGTCAATTCTTGCCTCATCGCTCCAAAGTCAGTCTTACCTAAATTTAAAACCTTGACTTGTGACTCACCTTTCTTCCTCTCAAACCGCATATCGAATTCTGTCATATTATGGTCACTGTTAGCTAGGTGTTCCCTTACTGTTAGATTATTGGCTAATTCAAGCTCATTACTCATTATTAAATCTATTAAATTGGAGGGAGAGGTGGCCTCGACGAGGGCCTCTCCCTCTGACTTGCCATCTTTTTTTTTGAAAATTGGTTCCACTTTAGCATTCTTCATTCCAGCAGGACCTCCTCCAAACCCTTCATGGTGACTGTCAACATTCCACAAATCTCATCCCTTGTCTCTCTTAGCACTCGGGGACCAAATATCCCTGGGGATTTATTTGTTCTGAGCTCTTATAGATGGTGCAGGACCTTGATCTCATTGATGCCAAAGTTGTAAATGCTACTTAGGTTATCTCTGAAAGTGGAGGGCATGCCACTGGCATCTCCTTTGGTGAATAGTTTGAGGAAGTAATCATCAGGTATATTAATTATTTCCTATTCATCCTCCAGTTCAGTCCAGTTGGGATGCTTTAGGGCTCTCACATCCCCTCAAACTATCCTCTTACTGGTATAGAACAACAACTACAACTTGCATTTATATAGCGCCTTTGATGTAGTAAAACTACCCAAGGTGCTTCATAGGAGCGTTATCAAACAAAATTTGACACCGAGCCACACAAGGAGATATTAGGACAGGTGACCAAAAGCTTGGTCAAAGAGGTAGGTTTTAAGGAGCGTCTTAGAGGAGGAGAGTGAGGTAGAGAGCTGGAGAGATTTAAGGGGGGGAATTCCAGAGCTTAGGGCCTAGGCAGCTGAAGGCACGGCCGCCAATGGTGGAGCGATTAAAATCGGAGATGAGCTAGAGGCAAGAATTGGAGGAGCGTGCTGAGAGAATTTATTGCTGCTGTGTTTAGCATCTGCAACCGTGCTCAGTCTGATAATCCTTTTTGCCTCCCCCACCCACGCCCCCCCCCCAATCTCGTCTAAAAATAGAATTGGTTGTACAGTTCAAATAACGAGGCTTTAAAATGAAGGCTCCTCTTTTAACTACGTACAAAATAATGGTCTAAGGCACTCTGCACAAACAACAACAATATTTACATAGTGCCTTTGATGTAGAAAAACATCCCAAGACTTTTCATAGAGGCACACTCAAAACAATAGACACCACGCCAAGAGGGTGACCAAAAGCTTGGTCAAAGAAGTGGGTTCTAAGGAGGATCTTAAAGAAGGAGAGGGAAGTGGCGAGGCGAAGGGGTTTAAGGAGGGAATTCCAGAGCGTGGGCCTATGCGCGGTTGAAGGCACCGGGGGTGGGGTGAAGGGAGGGGGGTTTGCACAAGAGGCCAAAGTCAGAGGAGCAGAGACTTCATCGGGTGGGGGCTGTAGGACTGAAGGATGGTACAGAAAAAGGGAGGCCATGAAGTGATTCAAACATGAGAATTTTAAATTTGAGGCATTGGGGGACCGGGAGTCGCTGGGCAGAAAGGATAGGGGTGATGGGTGAGTGCGACTTGGTGCAGGGTAGGATCCGGAATTTTGGATGAGTTCCGATAAAACTCGGTAAAAGCTGGTTAACTCCAGTTGCGCCTTTGCCGCAGATCATTTCCAAACTGGCGGTCTTGGTAGGTAAAGGCCGGGTGTAGCAAGAAGCCATCCAGAGCTGAAGATTCCGGGTTTGATTCCTGATATGCGCTGAGTTAGATGATCTCAGCCAAAGCAGCATCAGGAAAGCTCAAAATGGCCTCAGCACCTGTAGGATTGGGAGGGAGAAAAAAATCGGCTAGGTTTCTTGTCCCCAGTTATTATTTGGTGAGTTCTGTTGGAAAGTGCACGTGAATGGACCTTGGATGAAGATGGGACATTTAGTTAGTAAGAGTCTCCTGTGCCTAGTGGCACGTGAGGCAACCCATTCCTTCCACTGTCCAGAGGAGGATATTTGACTCTGATTGGAGTATCATCTTGTCTTCCATCCAGGAGATCGTGGTTCTCCACAGGTGATGTTTATATTTGAACGTCCGTTATAGACTTGTCCTGTCTCTGGGTTGCTCCGTATCGAAAGGCATTTTTAACTGGCCTGACTCACAGCCTCCTACTAGGAGAACCGGTGAACTGGCCTTTAGTCTGGCTCCTACCTTTCCACCTTTCTGGTTCGGGTGGCCCTACCAGGAGTTATACTCCCACCAGCCTAGCTCTCAGGGTTATAGGAGCACGTAAGCCTTTCCACCAGGTCACGGTGCAGCCTCTAGGGAAGGGAGATAGGAGAGAGCTCAGTTGTGATGCATCCTTTGGTTGAACAGCCTACAGACACTCTTGCTGCCTTGGATGACAAAGAATGGCCACGTGAGTGAGGTATTGATGGCTTTCAGTGTCCCTGGACCTATACCCCAGCATCACTCGCCACCGCCTGCAGGGAAAGGGGCAAAATTGGTGGGGATGGGGGGAATGAGATTTTAAGCATTCGAAGAAGACTGCTGCTGAGATGTCTTATTCTTGCCAGATGTTTTGGCGAGCAGTGTGTGTATTGGACTATAACTTGGTGTTGTAAAATTGTTTACAATTGTCAACCCCAGTCCATCACCGGCATCTCCACATCATGTATTGGAAGGGGCAGCGAGCACTCTGTATATTGAATGTCGTTGCTTATCGGCACAGACACTCACACTCAGACTCTCATTATTACAAAGGTGTCAATGTTCCTCACATGTACTTTGCAATTACCAGAGGATGTGGTGCACAGGCCACGTTCATACATCTGGTGGGTTGCAGTGGAAATCCCAGCTCCCTCCTCGCATCAGACTTGTGAAGTGAGAATGAAAACTCCACCACTTGTGCCTCAGCATCAGTAACATTAACATCACCCACCACAATAGTTACTCTTGTCTGTTAAATTGGTGGAGGGTTTATGTGTGTTCTTCATGGTGAGGGGTGTTAAAGCTGGGGAATGGAATGTTTTCCACTTTTTGCACTCCGTGTCAGCTTTAAGCATTCCCAGATCAGCACGGGTTAGATGCAGAGTAAAGCTCCTTTTACATTGTCCCATCAAAAACTCCCAGGTCGGGTACAGCACTAGTTAGATACAGAGTAAAGTTCCCTCTACTCTGCCCCATCAAACACTCTCAGGGCATTTCAGCAAGGGTTAGAGATAGAGTAAAGCTCCCTCGACACTGTCCTATGAAACACTTCCAGGGCATTTCAGCATGGTTTAGAGGAGAGTAGAGCTCTCTCTACGCTCTCCCATCAAAAAGTCCCAGATCAGCAAGGGTTAGAAGCCCCTTCTATATTATCCCATCAAACAATCCCAGATCAGTTACAGCACGGTGCAGAGTAAAGCTCTCTGTACACTATCTGACCAAATAATCCCAGATCAGTTACACCAAGGTGCAGAATAAAGCTCTCTGTACACTATCCGACCAAACAATCCCAGATCAGTTAGGGTACGATAGCGTAGTGGTTATGTTACTGGGCTAGTAATCCAGAGGCCTGGACTAAAATCCAGAGTCATGAGTTCAAATCCCGCCACGGTGGCTGGCGAATTTAAATTCAATTAATTAAATTTTAAAAAATCTGGAATTAAAATACTAGTATCAGTAATGATGGCCATGAAACTACTGGATTGTTGTAAAAACCCATCTGGTTCACTAATGTCCTTTAGGGAAGGAAACCTGCCGTCCTTACCCAGTCTGGCCTATATGTGACTCCAGACCCACAGCAATGTGGTTGATTCTTAATTGCCCTCTTAGTGATGGGCAATAAATGCCGGCCTTGCCAGCGACGCCCACATCCCGTGAACGAATAAAAAAAAAAGTTACACCATAGTGCAGAGTAAAGCTCTCTGTACACTATCTGACCAAACAATCCCAGATCAGTTACAGCACGGTGCAGAGTAAAGCTCTCTGTACACTACCTGACCAAATAATCCCAGATCAGTTACACCAAGGTGCAGAGTAAAGCTCTCTGTACACTATCCCATCAAACAATCCCAGATCAGTTACAGCACGGTGCAGAGTTTGGTCTTATCCCAGCCTCAGAACACCATCCTTCTGCATTTTTTACACATCGCACATGAATCAATCTGTGGTCTTTGTGAGTAATTCTCATCCTTGTTTTCAAATCCCTCCATGGCCTTGCCCCTCCCGATCTCTGTAAACTCCTCCAGCCCTACAACCCTCCAATATCTCTGCGCTCCTCCAATTCTGGCCTCTTATGCATCCCTGATTTTCATCGCTCCACCATTGGTGGTCGTGCCTTCAGTTGCCTAGGCCCTAAGCTCTGGAATTCCCTCCCTAAACCTCTCCGTCTCTCTATCTTTCTCTCCTCCTTTAAGACTCTTCTTAAAACCTACCTCTTCCTGTCCTAATATCTCCTTGTGTAGCTCGGTGTCAAATTTTGTCTGATAACGCTCCTGTGAAGCGCCTTGGGTCATTTTACTATGTTAAAGGCGCTATATAAATGCAAGTTGTTGTTGCTGTTGTAAGACTGAATTTAGTGCCAGTATGTATTGAAATGTGGGGAGTTTTGATGACTTCTAGGAACTGGAGCATTGCTGTGAAAACTCATTTCTCATTACAGCCAGCAGAGAGTGGAGAATTTCATCCATCAGTCTGAGCTTGGTTGGTATCCCAGAGGTGAAGGCACAGCATACTGACCCACTGCATCACCCAGTGGGACACATATAACCAGCAGGAATCAGGACCAAAATAATGTAAGTAAATAGCAAAATACGGCCAATGCTGGAAATCCGAAACCAAACAGAAAATGCTGGAAACACGCAGCAAGTCAACAACAACAACTTTGCATTTATATAGCACCTTTAATGAAGTAAAACATCCCAAGGTGCTTCACAGGAGCGTTATCAAACAAAATTTGACACTGAGCCACACCTTTTGGACAGGTGACCAAAAGCTCGGTCAAAGAGATATGTTTTAAGGAGCGTCTTAAAGGAGGGGAGAGAGAGGTAGAGAGACCGACAGGTTTAGGGAGGGAAATCCAGAGCTTAGGGCCTAGGCGGCTGAAGGCACAGCCGCCAATGGAGGGGCGAAAGAAATCAGGGATGCGCAAGAGACCAGAATTGTAGGAGCGCAGAGATCTCGGAGGGTTGTAGTCAATATCTACGGAGAGAATGGACAACAGAGAACTGAGGAAGGGTTCACATCTGAAAAGTAAAGCTGTCGCCTCTCACTACAGATGCAGACTGGCCTGCTGTGTGTTTCCAGCCTTTCCTGCTTTTGGTCCAAAATAACAGAACCTTGTTTTCCACATTGTGGCCTTTCTGAATAACACTGTGAATTTTAGGTGTGAGCCTTGGGTCAGTGATTCTCAGTCAGACCATTGTGGGTTCGAGCCCCACTCTGGAGACCTGATTCATGCTTGGGGCATGTTTCCACAGGCAACAGCCCTCCAATACCTCACTTAACTCTAAAAAAGCATCAGCAGGCTATTCAACTATGCAGAGCATCACAGCCTGATCCTGGCCTCACCCAATGTTCACACAAACATGCCCTTTCCAGCAGGGGTCATTGGATAATCAGCAGGAGTGGGGGCCAAGGCTAATTTTCTCCTGCCCCCTGCTCCTCCACCACTGCCATCCCAACTGAAATCAGGTAACACAGTACAGACCTGTACATGCTGCATTTATACACTGAACCATTGCAGGAGGTAATTTTTTTAATGGACAAAAATGATCCAGGTTCTGCTTTGGTAATAGTGCAGGGTATATTATATTGATACTAGTACATTGTCAAGGCTGTTCCTGTGTAAATGACTCTTAATTCATCGTACCATAAACTCGAGTGAACTATGAACCCAGCTCGGTGATGAAATAATCCAAGTGATGTTCCATTACAAATTCTGTGCTGTTATGATACACAATAACATACTAATTTGTCCCTGTACAAGACCTTGGTTAGGCCTCAGTTAAAATACTGTATCCAGTTGTGGTCTCCTTGCGTGGTGGGTGATACTGAGGCTTTGGAAAGAGGAGGGCCACAAGATTAATTTCCAGTTTGAAGCATCTTGGTTACCAAGATATGCTCAAAGAGCTGGCAATCTACACCTCAGAGAAGCGTAGACCTAGGGGTGAATTGATCGAGGTTTATAAGATGATGAAGGGAATAGATTATGCTTAGTTGATTGTTTCAACTAAATAGGTTGGGGAGAGACCAGGGCTCACAATTTTAAGTTGTATAAGGCCAGAACTAGGTTAGATGTCAGGAGGTGATTCTTCTCCCAGAGAATAGTGGGCCTGTGGCACAGGCTGGCCAGCTCGTGCGGTGGATGCTTACTCGCTGAATTCCTTCAAGCGAGAGCTGGACCTGATTCTGGCTGGAAAAGAGATCACCTCGTACAAGAGGTAGATACTGTATATAACATTAATCACTGTTATATACACCGGCATCTCCACATCAACATTAATCAGGGCAGCATGGTCTCCTGGACTAGTTTCAATCGCCTCAATGGGGGGGTGGGGGTCGGAGAGGAATTTTCCAGATTTCCTCCCCCCCCCAAACTGGCCTGAGTTTTTAATCTGTTTTCTTCGCCTCTCCCAGGAGATCACACGGCTCTCAGGTGAGGGTGGGGAGTGTACATATTGTGATGCACAAGGTATCGCAGTTGTATGGAACAGGCTGGATGGACCAGAGGGCCTTTTCCTGTCCATTATTGTTCGTAAAACAACAATTAGTGCACATTTTACAAATGCAGCAAGTCCCAGCCGCGCAAGTCGGGAACTCACAGGTTGCAAACTCCCGATGGCTCGACAAGTGTGGCCAGCAGGCAGTAGGGCACATTCATAAAATCAGCACTAATGTTTTAACTTTTAATGTCTAAAACTTTGGAAGTGCTTTTTAGAGTGCCCACGAGCAGTGCTGTTTGTTGTAACATTGTTGCTGTTTGGAAAATAAACTTTACATTAGATTCCACTGAGTATGCTCCCGGGTATCCATATAAATCATTCAAGACCTCTAACTCGTTCCCCGGGTATCCATTATTTTATGTATGAACCATCCGAGTCCCTCAACAACTTATGTTTATATAACGCCTTTTAATGTAGAAAAATGTCCAAAGGTGCTTCACAGAGGCGTGAGGAACATAACAGATGCCAAACCAAAGAAGGAGAAATTAGGAGGGGTGAGGGTGGGTTTTTAGGAGGTTCTTAAAGGAGGAGAGAGAGTTGGAGAGGTGGAGGAGTTCAGAAAGAGAATTCCATTGTGTGGGGTGTAACCAGCTGAAGGCACGGCCGTCAAAGATGGGTCAAAAGTGGGGGGGCGATGCACAAAAGCCCGATTGTAGGGCTGGAGGGTGTTACAGGGACAGGGAGGGGTGAAGCCATGGAGCGATTTAAACACAAGGATGAGAATTTTAAATTGGATTTCAGCCTGTAACTCACTATCAGTTATCCATTATTCTGAACATAAGCCATCTGAGCCCTTTGATTAGATTCCAGACCCTAAAACATTCCCGCCTATTCATTATTCTACTAAAAAATATCTGAGCCCCTTGATTAGATTATGGACTATAACTTGGCCCTGGATATCCAGCATTTGTCATACGAATCACCGCCCTGTCGACAGTTGTTTAAAGTTGGAGGAGAGGCTGCCATCCTGTGAGGCACTCTCCAACTGTTGTCGCCTGCAGCCTGACCCCCATTTCCAAAGACTGACAAATGGTACAGGAACAGCTGTAAACAAGCTGACTGTCACCATGCCCCTGTATCTTATCCGGAGGGAGACGGGACCAGATTCATTAGGGGCACACCCAGCCAATCAGAGGTAGCACGATTTAAACAATTTTATTTTTTAAAAATTTAAATCATAGGATCATAGAATCATACAGCACAGAAGGAGGCCATTTGGCCCATTGTGCCTGTGCTGGCTCTTTGAAAGAGCTATCCAATTAGTCCCACTCCCTTGCTCTTTCCCCATAGCTGTGCAAATTTCTCGTTTTCAAGTATGTATCGAATTCCCTTTTGAAAGTTACTATTGAACCTGATTGCAAGTAGTGCATTCCAGATCATAACAACTCGCTGCGTAAAAAATGTTCTCCTCATTTCCCCCCTGGATTTTTTGCAAATTATCTTAAATCTGTGTCCTCTGGTTATCGACCCTCCTGCCAATGGAAACAGTTTCTCCTTATCCACTCTATCATAACCCTTCATAATTTTGAACACCTCCATCAAATCTACCCTTAACCTTCTCTGCTCTAAGCAGAGCAATCCCAGCTTCACTCATCTCTCCACATAACTGAAGTCTCTCATCCCCTTTACCATTCTGTTCAATCTCCTCTGCACCCTCTCCAAGGCCTTGACATCTTTCCTAAAGTGTGGTGCCCAGAATTGGACACAATACTCCAGCTGAGGCCTAACCAGTGAATGGTAAAGGCCTATTCATAACTTCCTTGCTTTTATACTCTATTTATACTTCTATTTTATAGAACTTTTATACTTCTATATATAAAACCAAGGATCCCATATGCTTTTTAACAGCCTTATCAACTTGTCCTGCCACCTTCAAGGATTTGTATATGTGAACCCCCGGGTCTCTCTGTTCCTGCATCCCTTTTAAAATTGTACCATTTAGTTTATATTGCTTCTCCTTATTTTTCCTTCCAAAATGCATCATTTCACACTTCTCTGCATGAAATGTCTGCCCATTTCACCAGTCTGTCCATGTCCTCTTCAAGTCTGTTACTATCCTCGCTGTTTACTACATTTCCAAGCTTTGTGTCATCTGCAAACTTGGAAATTATGCCCCCTATACCCAAGTCCATGTCATTAATATATATCAAAAAGAGCAGTGGTCCTAATACTGACCCTGATGAACACCGCTGTATACTTCCCTCCAGTCTGAAAAACAACCGTTCACCACTACTCTCTGCTTTCTGAAGCAGCACATTTCTCCTTGAATATTCTGCATTTCAACATAAAAGACGCTAAAAGCCCTTGGCTTTTTTATCCTGTGCCTCCCCATTGCATCATCGATTTTCACACACGCTTGTTTTTTCTGTTTAAAGTAATGTCGTTTAAAAATAAAAGAGGATGGGGGCGCCTCAGTGGCTCTGTGAACTTATCCAGCAAGTGGTTGAGCCATACAAACTTAGACATTAAACCGAGGCCCCGCCTGCCCTCTCAGGTGCACGTGAAAGATCCCACAGCACGATTCAAAGAAGGGCAGGTGAGTTATCCCCGGTGTCCTGGCCAATACTTATCCCTCAACCAACATCACCAAAACAGATTATCCGGTCATTTATCTCATTGCTGTTTGTGGGATCTTGCTATGCGCAAATTGGTTGCTGCGTTTTCTACATTACAACAGTGACTACACTTCAAAAATACCTCAATGGTTGTAAGGTGCTTTGGGATGTCTTGAGGTCATGAAAGGCGCTATATAAATGTAAGTCTTTCTTTATTTCTTTCTTTGAAACCAAGAGCTCCAGTGTTTGATTGCTGGCCTGTGATGAGTTAGCCACCAGCAAACCCGCAATTTTCTTCACCTGTGTTTAGATGAGGGAGGGGGAAAATCAGGCACGTTTCTCACTTCTGATCGCTATCCACAGTCTCCTGCTGGAAGAGTGATGTAGATTTCACCCCCTCTCCCCCCCCCCCAGAAGACTTCGGGAAGCCAGCCGCCCGATCATCCCGGCAGAGAGGGGCCTGGTCCATTATAAGAACATAAGAAATATGAGCAGGAGTAGGCCAATCGGCCCCTCGAGCCTGCCGGCTGGGCCTCATTAGCATTTGGCCACTGGGCTGCGGGTAGAAGATGAGCTCCCTGGGACAACACGGCCGGCCTCTGGGCTGGAAGAAGGTAGGTTGTGGGTGGGGGGAGGGCTCTGATCCCGGGGTGAGGGGGACCTGGTGCGCCAGTGACCCAGGCTGGTTTTGTGGAGCCCAGAGCAGCACTCCTGCTCCTCCCGGCCCCACAAAAAGAAACATAGACTCACCTGGCGGCTCCTCTTCGGCCGGAGGGCCAGCTGATACTGGGCGAAATGTGTGCGGTGCAGGCTCCGCCCAGTACTGTCTTAAATTGGCAAACTATGTACTTCAGAGGACCCCGGTTTGCATTTTAAATGGGCCCATCGCCAGACTCAGGCGGGCCCTCCGTCCGCCCAGCGATAGGCCCGGGGGAAGATTAGCGCCGGTGGGAATGGGGCGTTAAGTCATTCCCCGCCATTTTCAGGGGCACTGGCACCGGGGCCTCGGAGTCTCCCCCAGTGTGTGGACATCGGGCGAGGCCTGGATCAGACTCGACTGCGATGCCTCTCCTGAGTTCAAATAGTCTGCCAACGCTCTTCTGTCCAAATGGAGAATTACATATTACATAGAACATACAGCACAGCATTAGGCCATTCAGCCCAACAGGTCCATACCGGCTCCACACGAGCCTCCTCCCTACTCCATCTAACCCCATCACCATATCCTTCGACTCCTTTCTCCCTCATGTGTTTATCTAGCTTCCCCTTAAATGCATCTATGCTATTCGCTGTATGGTAGCAGGGTCCACATTCTCACCACTCTCTGGATGGCCAGTTGGGTGAGGGCACTGCCCAAAGGGAATCAAGACCTTCAGGGGAAGGGGTGGGGTTCGAAGTCAACAGGAGACACCATCCAAAGCTCAGCGAGGTTTGGATGCAGGGTCGATGATGATAATAAAGTCGCTTCCGCCTTCATGATGCAATTTTGACAAGAGGCGATGCAGGAGAGCAATCAGTGGAGCGGGTGAGCCGCTCTGAATATTTAATTCCCATGCTAAAAGGCTGCTTCAGAGAGAGGAAAAAAGGAGGGATCGAGAAAACCGTGGAAGGGGGCCAGTAAAACAAGGAAACGAAACTAACTGAGCCTGCAGTGCAGAGAGTGAAACTGACCCAACTCTTAGTGCCTTGCGGACATCGCAGGACACAACACACCGACCCGACCCGCGCTTAAAGTCCGACACTATGGATAAACAAGCGCTGCTCAGGTAACGTGGAGTTTAAAACTTATTTAACAAACTATAAGCGACTTTTCTTGATGCAGTTCCAATCCGGATTTTCCCTTGTGTGTTGAATGGGGCCACGGTTATACCTGGCTTCTTGTGATTTTATATATATATATATATATTTGTTGCAAGTCTAGTCATCCGCGATAGCAATTGGCAAACTACCGGAGTCCTGAAAGTTTATTGGGGCGTGGGGGGAAGGTCCCTACCCCCTGTTCAAAGAGCCTTTCCGGGGTCGGCTGGATAGCTGCAGTGGTTGGGTTGCAGGCTTGTTTTTTTTTTGTTGCACGGTTCAGTGTCAGATCTGCCCGACCATGCGGGAGGGTTGCCAGCCCTCCAGGATTGGCCTGGAGTCTTTAGGAATTGAAGGTTAATCTGCAGGACATTGCTGCGAGCAAACCCGGGAGAAAAATCATAGGGGCATTAAAAAATAGTGCGTTTTGCTTTCACTTTTTTTTTTGAATATTTCAGTTAGTTTTAAAAATATTGGGGCTGGGAAGAAAGATTGCTTTTGACTGACAGTGGAGAATCATCCAATTGGGTCGGATGGACATGTTGGGCCACCGTTGGTGGGTGTATGGGGGCGGGGCAGTTGGAGGCAGGAGGTCATGTGATGAAACCTCCAGGAATACATCCAACCAGGGTTGGCAACTCTAACATGCAGTGGCTCCCATTCTGCTCATGTGGTGGGGCCTCAGAAACAAAATGTCAGACCAGTAGATTATTTCCTCTACCTTGTGCATTTCTAAATCTAATAACCCTGAACCCCATTTGCTGACTGGAACTTGTCCAATCTCATTATGAATAGCGTAGGCCATGGCTCATTGGGTAGCACTCTGGCCTCTGAGTCAGAAGGTCATGGGTTCGAGTCCTACTCCAGAGACTTGAGCACAAAATCTAGGCTGACACTCCAGTGCAGCACTATAGTGAGATGTCAAACCAAGGCCCCGTCTACACTCTCGGCTGGACGTAAAAGACCCCATGATTATTCGAAGAAGAGTAGGGGAGTTCTCCCCGGTGTCCTGGCTAACGTTTATCCCAAAACAGATTATCTGGTCATTATCACATTGCTGTTTGTGGGACCTTGCTGTGCACAAATTGCCTGCTGCGTTTCCTATATTACAACAGTGACTGCACTTCAAAAGTTCTTCATTGGCTGTAAATCACTTTGGGATGTCCTGAGGTCATGAAAGGCACTATAGAAATGCAAGTCTTTCTTTCATCCCTTCTTGTTTCACCACTTTTGCTGTTTGACACCTTTAACATATTTTTCCTGAATTTCCCATTCTCTTTATTGTTCTTAATTTGAAACTCTAACCATTTCTTCCCGAACTCTGTACACAGCAGTAAAACTTGTCTTGACTCCACGTTCTCCAAATCACTCAACTGTAAATACTTCTCCCAAATCCCACCCTTCCTCCCCCACCCCCAGTTACCATTAAGAGAAAAGTCCCAGTGCAGCTAAACTCTCCTCACAGTTCTATCCCCTTGGTCCTGGAATTAATCCGGTAATCCACTATTGTATTCTCTCCACTCACTTTATGCCCTTTTTAAGATAAGGAAACTAAAATTGCATACAGCACTGCAGGTTTTGTCTCAATTTTAGAATTGCCTTTCTTAACTTCCACTTTACTAGCTTGCTACACAATTCTATTTGCTTTGCTAACTGCTTGTGCAGATGATTTTAAGTCCCTGCCCACCCAAACTCCAAGATCATTTCCTGTTGCAACACTGCAAGAACACTTCCATTTAGCACACAATTCACACTCTCCACTCTGCCGATTCTCATAACTTTACACTGCTCCATCATATTAAACTGCGTCTACCACCTCTCTGCCCACAGACCTAGCTTTTCTAGATCCTGTTAATTTTGTGCACGTTTATAATAATTTGCTACTGCTCTCAGTTTGGTGACGTCTGCGGATTTTAGTCACTATTCCGTCCTTCAAATCATTTGGAAAAATTCTAAACTACGCACTGTCACCAACTGGCTGTCGCCTGGCTACGTTCCCACATACCACAACTATCTGATGCCTATTAACCAGCCAATTTCTAACCCAGTCAACACATTGCCATATATCCCATGGTCTCAAAGCTTGTCTATTGTATGGGACAGTAAAATTAGAGTTAGGCCCATTAAGGGTGATGTCAGAAAGCACTTCTTCACACAAAGGGTAGTTGAAATCTGGAACTCTCTTCCCCCAAAAAGCAGTTGACGCTAGGACAATTGAGATTTCAAAAATGAGATCGATAGATTTTTGTTAGGCAAGGGTATTAAGGGTTATGGAACCAAGGCGGGTAGATGGGGTTAAGATACAGATCAGCCAAGATCTAATTGAATAGCGGAACAGGCTCGAGGGCCTCGATAGCCTACTCCTGTTCCTATGACCGTGTCAAATGCCTGCCTGAAATCCCAGTAGACCCTGTCTTGCTCCATCCACTAAGCTCGTAACCACTTCAAAGAATCCAATAGCCTGGTAACTCTAATTTACCCTGGTCCCTTTGGGTTATACCATCTCTCGCTATAGTTTCAAAAAAGTTCCGCACAATTGAGGCAAGACTTTGAAGATCTGTAATTTGACAGTTTGTCCGTGGCCCCCTTTTAAGAGGAATAAAATTTTCCAGTTTCCAATCCTCTGAGCTGTGATTCAGTCCAGTGCGCTCTATCTTCTGCACCCTCCCCAATATATCCTCCCTGGTGAGTTTAAAGGTTTCTAGTCTACACTCACCGTTAAGCCGTTTGTTGGTGGGCCCTGGTCATTTTCACTGATGCCCCCGAGCTAGCTATTCTTTCAGTGTACAGACCAGTTATTTCTATCCTGAAATAATAGCTACATAACTGAACACGTGGCTCCGAACTATTACAAAGTACCATGATTGTGCCATGTTATGTCCCTGTGAGTAGTGATTGAATTGGAGCATTGGCTACAGTGAAATTTGTTCAGGGGTTCCCATCCCCGTCAGTCCCTCCGAACGTTGACCCACTAACTTTATGCTGCCGACTCGTGGCTGTAATGTTCATTCAGTAGACTTTATCATTGTTCTTTTTTTTCTTAAAATCATGGAGTTTGAGAAAGTGTCCATTGTCTGGATTGTTCATGGGGGAAATCGGGAAATGCAGGGAGAACGTGTAGCGGAGGGAATGAGAAGTCTTTTTATAATTAACAAAGAAAGAAAGACTAGTATTTATGACCACAGGACATCCCAAAGCACTTTACAGCCAATGAAGTACTTTTGGAGTGTACTCACTGTTGTAATGTAGGAAACGCGGTAGCCAATTTGCACACAGCAAGCTCCCACAAACAGCAATGACATAAATGACTAGATAATCAGTTTTAGGTGTTGGTTGAGGGATAAATATTGGCCAGGACCCCCCGGGGAACTCCCCTGCTCTTCTTCGAGTGCTGTGGGATTTTTTTACATCCACCTGAGAGGTTCAACATCTCATCTGATAGACGGCAACTCCGACAGTGCAGCACTCCCTCAGTACTGCAGTTAAGTGACAGCCTAGGCTATGTGCTCAAGTCTCTGGAGTGAGATATGAACCCAAAACCTTTTGACTCCGAGGCAAGAGTTATGGCTAACACACTAAATTATAGGGTCAGTTTGTACAGATGTTTTCTCTGAACTTTTGAAATGCTACATTGTCTCTGTGTCTGTGTCTGTCTCCCTCTCTCTTTCTCTCTGTCTTTCTCTGTGTGTCTCTCCGTCTGTGCGTGCGTGTCTTTTTCTGTCTGTGTCTCTCTCTTTCTCATTTTTGTACATACAGAAACTAACAACTTCCCCTTGTTGCCCAAAGTAATTCTGGTGCCAAGTGATTTAAAAAAAGATAGCCTGACACCATGACACACAAACAGCTGCATATCTCTCTTGTTATGTAACAATCAAAAAAAAACCTTTCTGAATATAAAATAGAGGTTTATTGATTAAAGTGGACTGGGAAAATAGATTAAAGGGTAAGATGGTACAAGAGCAGTGGTGTTCATTCAAGGAGTTATTTTACAACTTTCAAAAAAAATAAACATAATTTAATAGAACAAAGTCAGCATGGCTTTATGAAGGGGAAGTCATGTCTGACAAATTTGCTTGAGTTCTTTGAGGACATAACGTACAGCGTGGATAAAGGGGAACCAGTGGACGTAGTGTATTTAGACTTCCAGAAGGCATTCAACAAGGTGCCACATAAAAGATTATTGATCAAGATAAAGAATCACTGGATTGGGGGTAATATTCTGGCATGGGTGGAGGATTGGTTATCTAACAGGAAGCAGAGAGTTGGGATAAATGGTTCATTCTCGGACTGGCAACCAGTAGCCAGTGGTGTTCCGCAGGGGTTGGTGCTGGGTCCCCAACTCTTTACAATCTATATTAACGATTTGGAGGAGGGGACCGAGTGTAACATATCAAAATTTGCAGATGATACAAAGATGGGAGGGAAAGTGGAGAGTGAGGAGGACATAAAAAACCTACAGGGGGATATAGACAGGCTGGGTGAGTGGGCGGAGATTTGGCAGATGCAATACAATATTGGAAAATGTGAGGTTATGCACTTTGGCAGGAAAAATCAGAGAGCAAGTTATTATCTTAATGGCGAGAAACTGGAAAGTGCTGCAGTACAAAGGGATCTGGGGGTCCTAGTGCAAGAAAATCAAAAAGTTAGCATGCAGGTGCAGCAGGCGATCAAGAAGGCCAACGGAATGTTGGCTTTTATTGCTAGGGGGATAGAATATAAAAACAGGGAGGTATTGCTGCAGTTATATAAGGTATTGGTGAGACCGCACCTGGAATACTGCATACAGTTTTGGTCTCCATACTTAAGAAAAGACATACTTGCTCTCGAGGCAGTACAAAGAAGGTTCACTCGGTTAATCCCGGGGATGAGGGGGCGGACATATGAGGAGAGGTTGAGTAGATTGGGACTCTACTCATTGGAGTTTAGAAGAATGAGAGGCGATCTTATTGAAACATATAAGATTGTGAAGGGGCTTGATCGGGTGGATGCGGTAAGGATGTTCCCAAGGATGGGTGAAACTAGAACTAGGGGGCATAATCTTAGAATAAGGGGCTGCTCTTTCAAAACGGAGATGAGGAGAAACTTCTTCACTCAGAGGGTGGTGGGTCTGTGGAATTTGCTGCCCCAGGAAGCTGTGGAAGCTACATCAATAAATACATTTAAAACAGAAATAGACAGTTTCCTAGAAATAAAGGGAATTAGGGGTTACGGGGAGCGGGCAGGAAATTGGACATGAATTTAGATTTGAGGTTAGGATTAGATCAGCCATGATCTTATTGAATGGTGGAGCAGGCTCGAGGGGCCGATTGGCCTACTCCTGCTCCTATTTCTTATGTTCTTATATAAGTGGAAGTAGGCCCATAACATTCGCACTGGTGGCATGTTCTTCTCTGGTTTGCCTGCACATATTCCTCTTCACATAACTGACAATGCAGCAGTGGTTCATGACTTGTGTTGCCCCTCCCTCACACTCCACACCAAGGATTTCAGCTGGATTATATATTAGCAAAAAAAACCTCCCACATTCTCCAAAAAAAAGGAGAGGGAAAGTAAATTAAAATATCCAAGCCAAAATTCCCTGTAGTCATGGCTGGCCCTGTGGTGTGGGATCAGACTAACAACATGCGGCCTTACGTTTCATGTAAGTCCCACCTGAGTCCATGTGGTGGAGTGTTGGGTGGAATGGATATCAAGGAGAATTGGTGTCAAGCTGGGGAATATCATGTTGGATCTTGGGAGTGCTGTTGAGTGAGTGTAGCATGATGTCTCCTTGACAAAATGTGACCTTCACAGTTGAATGGCGATTCCCTTCGTGAACTAAGAGCTTTGCGGTGAAGGCGTTTCAGCAGCAACAGCAGTGGAGTGAGTTGCCTCAGAAAGAGGTGCTGCCCACCCTCTGCGAGAAATGAGTATGGTGGCAAATACTAATGTCGCAGGTCAGAAGGATTGCATGTCACTCACAAAACAAAGAGATAAAAATACCACCAAGAGATTGGTCAGAGGGGACGTTGGCAACAGCAAGTGGTGCAGTCCCTTCTGACCACTTTGATGGTACTTATCTCTTTTGGTTTCAGCTGTTAGTCACATTTTTGTAAGTGTTGACATTGGGGGACTTGGTGGCATTTTAGCTTGGCACTCTGGCCTTTCACTTCTACGACCCCAGAATCTGGATGGAAATCTGAGTGTTGGTAGGGATCATTCGACAGCCTCAATCTAGTTTAGTCCAATTGGCACTAAATTGGCAATCCTGTCAACAGAGGCCCCAGAGCGGTTGGTTAGTTTGGGAAATGGAATTTGTTTAAATTTCAGTAAGGTGTACTCTTTTGAGGTTGGGGTTGGGGCAGTGTAGAGTATTGGGCAGCGTTACTGCGCACCTGACCTATATGATCAGGAAGTGTTCACTGCTGATGCAGATTGTCAGAACTGGGCAAGATTTTCATTCCTCATCTCGATGAGCATAAAATTAACCAAACAAATACAGAATTGCCACCTCCTCCCTGAAGCATGTTGTAACTACCTGTATTGCTAATGGTCACCGACAGTAAAAAGAAAGGGGTCTTTGTACATTTGTCGTGTAGAACGAGGTTCAGCTCATTTAGGCCAGTCCAAAACTGGATAGAGAGGGCAATTAAAACCGAATTGCCTGTGCAAAGGGACCAATCCACATATACAAAAGTCTGCTTGGCCACGTGCGATCGGCCCATTTTGTACATGGCCTTTTAAAAAAAAAACAGCTTTGGAAAATCGGACTTTGTCTTTCCAGTTTCCACTCCTAAAATCACTTAGTGACTTCCTTCAAACCTGGGGATCTGGTACAGAACATTACCGTGATCATCCTACATGCAGGGTGCAGCCAGTGACTGCTGGAACAAGCAGATGTCTCTCAAAATTGGCTGCTGTGCGCAGAGATGTTTGGAAGAATCGGACTGGGCTACAAGTTTCTTGCAGCTCCAGATAGCCCACGTTCAGGCTGTAAAATGAACTGATTTCAGTTGGTGATGAGTAGGGGGAAGCCCTAACGAGGGGCTTGCATCAATTGACATCTATGGCTCATAAGCTGACATAAGCAGATGAGCATACATAAGACTTTTTAAAAAAAAATCATGAAGATAATTAATGAGCAAACACTTCAACAACAACTTGCATTTATATATCGCATTTAATGTAGTAAAACGTCCCAAGGCGCTTCGCAGGAGTGTAATCAAACAAAAAATGACACCGAGCCAAAGAAAGAGGCATTAGGACAGATGACCAAATACTTGGTCCAAGAGGCAGGTTGTAAGCACAGTCTTAAAGGAGAAGAGGTGTGGGGAGGGAATTCCAGAACTTAGGGCCTAGATGGCTGACGGCATGGCCGCCAATGGTGGGGCGATGGAAGTGGGAGATGCACAAGAGGCCAGAGTTGGAGGAATATAGAGTTGTCGCCCATCCCTGTCTCAGGCTGAACAAGACTGTTCGCAACCTCGGCTTCCTATTTCACCCTGAGCTGAGCTTCCGACCCTATATCCTCTCCATCACAAAGACCGCCTAGATCCACCTCCGTAATATCGCCTGTCTCCGCCCCTGCCTCAGCGCATCTGTTGCTGAAACCCTCATTCACGTTTTTGTTACCTCCAGACTGGACTATTCCAATGCTCTCCTGGCCAGCCTCCCACCTTCTACCCTCCATAAACTTGAGCTCATCCAAAACACTGCTGCCTGTATCCTAACTCGCACCAATTCTCGTTCACATCTCCCGTGCTCGCTGACCTACATTGGCTCCCGGTCCGGGAATGCCTCGATTTAAAAATTCTCATCCTCATGTTAATAATTACTGACTGTGTTGACTCCCTGATTGCCTCAGTATTGCATTTAAGCTAAGTACACTGCAGGATGAGGTAAATTGAGATATTGCAGTTTAGCCACTTATTATACAGCATAGTGGGTAAACACCCTCTGAGGGGATAAGTTTATTTGTGCATTAAATTGATAAAAGTACCTTTTATTTATTTAGTTCTCCAACTCATCTGTCTTCCTCACTTGTAACGAGGATCTGTAATATTTTGTTTATTTGACTCCAAGAGGTTTCATTGGGTGCCGCAAGAATCTTGAGATATATTTGGGATGACCTTTGCCCTCACGAATAACCTGGGGAGCAAAATAGTAATGTTTCTGACAATAGACCATTGATCCATCCAGCCTACCCTTCCCATCAGTTTCCTTACAGTCATCGTAGAGCTAATAGCCCTGTATTGCCTTTCCCTTTTGAAAACCTGCCATAGTTTTCTGTGCCAGTGCTCCCAATGGTAATCCATTGCACAATTCGTGCAGTCTTTTTTTGAAAACTCACCATAATTTCGTCACCGCTTCTGGTAATCTGTTACACAATCTATCACCCTCTTACCAAAAATATGTTGCCTAAATTTCCTACTTTCCTTTTGGTATCCTTAACTATAAATTGCATCCCCTAGTACTTGCTTCCTACACCGCCAGAAGAATTCCTAGATCCAAATTCTCCTTCCGGGTGAGAATCTTTAGAGAATTCAATCAATTCCCTCCTCATCCTCTTCAGAGAGTAAAGTCCCAGGGTAGACAATTTTTCCACATAATTAAAAAGAAAGCTACAGGTCCAGGATGCATAGGATCTCTGGGCGGGTGGATCTGACTGCTTACCTCTTCCATGGCCTTCTGCCTGCTCGGGTGACCTTGGAGAGAGATTACGTAACGCCCACCAGGATGCTTGAAACCTTCTGTGACCGGTTGCAACGCTGGATATGTGTTGTCTTATCGATAGGCGAAATAATACTGCAATGTAATATTTTAGTTTTGTGTCAGTGGCGCCCTCCTCTCGGGGGGTGGAATGCACAAAAGGCCAGAGTCTGAGGAATGGAGAGTTCAGTGGGGGGGGTGCCTTAGGGCTGGAGGAAGTTTCAGAAATAGGGAGGGACGAGGCCATGAAGAGGCCAGCCTTCTTTCCTGCTTTACATTTCAAAGCTCGCTATTGTTTCTCATATATTCTCACTTCTTCTACCTAATCTTATGACCATGTGCTTATCTGTATTGAATTGCATCTCCTAACACTCTGATCATTGTCCAGGGTCTTCTTGGGTTATTGGACTTACACGTCCTCCCCACCGCTACTAATAAACATCCCTCTGTACCCTTTTGCTCCTGATATATTTAAAGAATGCCCTATTTAAAGAAAATGTCCTATATATTTTCTGCCATATTTCTCTCATGTTCCCTCTACCCGCCCCTTATCAGTTTCTTGGCATTCCTCTGCTTCATTTTATAACATCTCTCTCCTGGGAAATGCATCATGTGGTGTGATACTGGGCCACAGCAGATCAGAAAGGTCCCAACATAGATAGGGATGCAGCTTGGGTCTGTTGGCAAGTAAAGCTCCCTGCACATCCCATCCCATCAACTTCCAGGTTAAATGAAGCCCAGGTTAGATGCTAGGTCAAGCTCCCTCTACATTGCCATGACAGTATACTGTCACTCCAAGTTCAGAAGAACGCCCCCCCCCAGCCACACCTGAGTGATATTTCTATCTCCCATGCTAGCCACCTTCGTGACCTTCCCGCGTAAGGTTCCCACTCTGTGCTGAATCCGCAGTGGTTGCTGTGGGTTCGTGGCCGTTGGGAACAGGATTGAAAGTGCCCCGTGGAGCCGGCAGGGAGAGGGGTTTGGCACCTTACCGGTTTGTGCCAGATTCAAACCCAGATCTAAGACGTTAAATCGAGGCCCCGCCTGCCCTCTCAGGCGGACGTAAAAGATCGGACGGCACTATTCAAAGAAGAGCAGGGGAGTTCTCCCTGGTGTCCTTGCCAATATTTATCCCTCAACCAACATCACTAAAAAAAAACAGATTCTCATAGAATCTTACAGCACAGATGGAGTCCAATCCGCCCATCTGGTCATTTATCTCTGCTGTGTGTGGGATCTTGCTGTGTGCAAATTGGCTGCCGTGTTTTCTACATTACAACAGTGACTACACTTCAAAAATACTTAATTAGCTGTAAAGTGCTTTGGGATGTCCTGAGGTCATGAAAGGCGCTTTACAAATGCAAGTTCTTTTTTTTTCTTCTTTCTTTTAAGGTCCCTGTGCTAACAATTTTATTTTGATAGATGATAGAATGTACTTTGAGTAAGAGGGCCTGGTTTAATTTGGGTGTCCCCAGTACGTCCATGCCAGACTGATTATACATGTGACATGGGTGAGTGCAATAATCTCTTTCAATTCACTCTGGTCATTTCTTGTATTTTTGTTTCAGTAACGCTGGATATCAACAACCGGATGGACCCATGATCCCTGACCCTTCAACTGCAGGTAAAGCCTAGGTCAGAAATAAGTGGAAGTATTAAAGGGCCGCTGCTATTGGAGAGTGGCGCTCACGGGAACACATCTGTGGAGATCGCGGGCAAACAGCGGGTAATTTCCTGCCAGCGTCCCTCCCCATTGGGAACCCCGGATCGTGGGATTAACCCTTCAATGTGCTCTGCAGGATAGATGTAAGGAAATTTACAGGACAGGTTTAGTGAAATATTTCCACATTATTTTAACCAGTTTAATGTGGAACCTGAACTATTATAAATTACCATTTTAGAGGAGCATCATCTTCAAGGGAAAGTCAGAAAGGTGGCTGGTGTGGGAGATAGAAATGTCACTCTGGTGTGTTCTTCAGAGCTTGGGGGGTTAATTTATATTGTTAGGGCAATGTAGAGGGAGCTTTACTTATCATCTAATCTACCATGTCAACAACAACTTGCATTTATATAGCACCTTTAACGTAGTAAAATGTCCCAAGGCACTTCATAGGAACGTTATCAAACAAAAATTGACACCGAGCCACATATTAGGACAGGTGACCAAAAGCTTGGTCAAAGAGGTAGGTTTTAAGGAGCGTCTTAAAGGAGGAGAGAGAGGTAGGTAACAGAGAGGGTAGATGAGGGCAGTGCAGTTGATGTGGTGTATATGGACTTTCAAAAAGCGTTTGATAAAGTGCCACATGGTAGGCTTGCTGTTAAGATTGCGGCTCATGGAATAAAGGAGGCAACAGCAACATGGATACAGAATTGGCTAAATGACAGGAAACAAACAGTAGTGGTGAACAGTTGTTTTTCGGACCAGAGGGAGGTGTGCAGTAGTGTTTCCCAGGGTACCATTGCTTTTCTTGATATATATTAATGACTTGGGCTTGGGTGTACAGGGCACAATTTCAAAATTTGCAGATGACACAAAACTTGGAAGGGTAGTGAACAGTGAGGAGGATAGTGATAGACTTCAAGAGGATATAGACAGGCTGGTGGAATGGGCAGACACATGGCAGATGAAATTTAACGTGGAAAAATGCAAGGTGATGCATTTCGGTAGGAAAAATGAGGAGAGGCAATATAAACTAGAGGGCACAATTCTAAAAGGGGTAGAGGAACAGAGGGATCTGGGGGTATATGTGCACAAATAGTTGACGGTGGCAGGGCAGGTTGAGAAAGTGGTTAAAAAGCATACGGGATCCTGGGCTTTATAAATAGAAGCATAGAGCAAGGAAGTCATGATGAACCTTTATAAAACACTGGTTCGGCCACAACTGGAGTATTGTGTCCAGTTCTGGGCACCGCACTTTAGGTAGGATGTGAAGGCCTTAGAGAGGGTGCAGAGGAGATATACTAGAATGATTTCAGGGATGAGGGACTTAAATTATGTGGATAGACTGGAGAAGCTGGGATTGTTCTCCTGGAACAGGGAAGTTTGAGAGGAGATTTGATAGAGGTATTCAAAATCATGAGTAGATAGAGAGAAACTGATCCCATTGGCGGAAGGGTCAAGAACCAGAGGGCATAGATTTAAGGTGAATGGCAAAAGAACCAAAGGTGATATGAGGAAAAACTTTTTTTTACACAGTGAGTGGTTGGGATCTGGAATGCACTGCCCAGGGGAGTGGTGGAGGCAGATTCAATCATGGCCTTCAAAAGGGAACTGGATAAGTACTTGAAATGAAAAAAATGTGCAGGGCTACGGGGATAGGGCGGAGCAGTGGGACTAGCTGGATTGCTCGCGCTTAGAGCCGTCGCGGACTCAATGGGCCGAATGGCCTCCTTCCATGCTGTAACCTTTCTATGATTCTATGGGAGGCGGAGCGGTTTAGGGAGGAAATTGCAGAGCTTAGGTCCTGGGCAGCTGAAGGCATGGCCGCCAATGATGGAGCGATGAAAATCGGGGATTCGCAAGAGGCAAGAATTGGAGGAACGCAGAATTCCTGGAGGGTAGTACATCTTCATTCGGTGGGAGAGAAGAGCTGTCTATATTTTGTTCCAACAAGCCCATGTGCGAGTGATTAAATGATGTGTTTCGATGGGATTTGCATCATGTCCTCTGTTTGTACTCAAATGGAAGAAAGGTTTGGCATGTACAGCTCCCCCGGGTCAGTGAATTTGAGGTGGGGGGGGGGGGGGGATAGAACTGGCCAGGCCTCCCCCTCCTGATGGCTAACCAGTGCCCACTGCTGAAAGTGCATGTTGGATGATGGCTGGAGCAGGGTCAGCTGTAATGCTCAGACCTCCTCCCTCCTTCATGGTCGAATAGCCTGCTGACTTTTTAAAAAATTCGTTCATGGGATGTGGGCGTCGCTGGCGAGGCCGGCATTTATTGCCCATCCCTAATTGCCCTTGAGAAGGTGGTGGTGAGCCGTCTTCTTGAACCGCTGCAGTCCGTGTGGTGAAGGTTCTCCCACAGTGCTGTTAGGAAGGGAGTTCCAGGATTTTGACCCAGCGACAATGAAGGAACAGCGATATATTTCCAAGTCGGGATGGTGTGTGACTTGGAGGGGAACGTGCAGGTGGTTTTGTTCCCATGTACCTGCTGCCCTTGTCCTTCTAGGTGGTAGAGGTCGCGGGTTTGAGTGGTGCTGTCGAAGAAGCCTTGGCGAGTTGCTGCAGTGCATCCTGTGGATGGTACACACTGCAGCCACAGTGCGCCGGTGTTGAAGGGAGTGAATGTTTAGGGTGGTGGATGGGGTGCCAATCAAGCTCACTGTCAAGGCTCAGATGCGAATAATGGCATTGGTCACCAGCACCAATGGAACTGCACCCAGCAAGGAATCGATGCTTTCAGAAGAGGGGGGAAGGAAATCAAATGAACTTCTGACTCAGAGGCAAGAGTGTGACTAACCTAGCCGTCTCTTAAAGTTCAGAAATATTCCAGTAACACTTCTGAGTTAAGGGGAAGTTGTACCCTACAAGGGGAGTGCCCTAATGCGCTTCACCAGCACTGTTAGCCACACGTTCTTCCGTTCACTAAACGTTTTAAGAGGGTGGTGGGGTTGGGTGGGGGTTGCAGGGCGGGGCAGAATTTGGTTACAGATAACCTGTTTAAAAGTAAACATTACCTCCGTCCTATTGAAACAGAAGTGGGAATGACAGCGATGTAGAAGGAGCTGAAGCAAAGTAGACTTATAGATTCGTCTTATTAAGTTGTCCGAGTCCCTTTCAGTAAAGCTAACGACTTGTCAGAAATTTGTGCTTGCATTGTGTATGCAAATGAAGGGGCGATTTTATAAATCTACTCTGACCTTTGGCACCTATATATTGGCGAACTCGAAGCCTGCTGCTAAACCCCAGGGCCTGGACTCTAAACGACCTCAAAGGTTGTGTCCAATTGACAGGTTTTGTGTGAGAGGATATTTCTATGTCCTCGTGTCCCTGCTTTTGGGGTGTTAACTTCTTTTTCCGTGTTATGAGTGTTATTTGTTTAATAAAGGAAGAGGAATTACTAACGAGTGGCGGGAGTTCTTTTGGTCGTGGAGTTAGGAAGCAGAGTGTTCCTAGAAGCAAACGGTCAGATCAGCAGGTGAAATCTGCTGGGATTCCCAGGACATCGGTGATTTAAACCAAGCCTCCAAATGAGAACAAAGATCCAAGAGGAACTGGCAAAGTAGAGACCATCAGCAGATGTGGACGGTCAGTTCACATGCCCGGTGCAGCCAGCTGTTCAGCTGATGTGTAGTGTGGCTTGGCCTAGTGAGGAAACACGTCCCATCAAAATCTCCTGCATTAAGCAGCTCGCCAGGAATACTTATCCATGAAGACTGTGCCCTTTAAAGTCAATGGATATGGAAGTGAAGGGACAATTCCGCAATCTCACTCTCCCCGAGGAGCCTTGCTCGTGGGACTGTGGGTCAGAGCTAGGGATACCACATCATAGCCCCGATTTTCTGCCTGGTAAGAACGGCTCTCTGCTGTAGTGTGGGATCGCTCCTCTGTTTCTCGTTCTACACAGGGCACCAAGAGGATGTGCTGATTGCTCATCACCAGCCACCAGGAGGCAGGCAGGGCTTAACTTGCCACTTGATTATATTTTTCCTCCCGCTCTCCCTAATGGGAGCTCGAGGGCTCTGATGGGTTTTTCTTATTCATTCTTGGCAAGATCACCATTTATTGTCCATCCCTAGTTGCCCTGTTGGATACAATGGAGTGGCTTGTTAGGTCACTCAGAGGGCAGTTAAGAGTCAACCACTTTGGTGTTGGACTGGAGTCATGTATAGCCCAGTCTGGATAAGGACGGCAGGTTTCCTTCCCTAAAGGACATGAGTGCACCAGTTGGGTTTTTACAACAATCCAACAGCATCATGGTCACTTCTATTGATTCCAGCCTATTTTATTTCTAGATTATTTTTTTAACTGAATTATAATTCTCAAACTGCCATAGTGGGATTTGAACTTGCCTTCTCTGGATGATTAGTCCAGGCCTCTAGATTACTAGTCCACTGTGGCTTGGGTCAGAACTTTACCAGAAGGCCAATCATGTTCACAAGCCTACGCCCTGCCACTTCAGTATGCATCGTTCTAAGACTCCAGTACACTGCGGGAACTGTGTCACCGTAAACATTTTTTTAAAAATTATTCAATCCCCATTAGGTCATCCAATGCTAGGTACTATAGAGGGTCAGCAGCCTAAGTTCTCCGATGGAGGGTAGTGTATCTGTGCTGTTTGGTAGCCTAGATGAGGATACAATGACACAAAGTCCCAGGGTCAAACGGATGCACTTCAAAGCAATACCAGGCCTTTGCCAAGTGCAGAGAAAGTTTTGCAGAAAGCCTCATGTCTGGTTTCAAGCTGCTTATAGGCACAGCACCGGTGTTGCAAGATCTGTTCAGAGGTCCACAACTGGGTGACTCATTCACAAGAGTCGAGTGGTTTTGTGAGTCACTGCAGGGGGCCAGCTGTAGAAGACTGCTGGGCAGGGTTCAGACTTCACTAGTCCAGAGTTACAGGAAACTCTGTTGCAGAACTAAGAGGGTACAACTACCCAGAAAGGCTGAACAGCCTGGGGCTCTCTTCACTAGAAAAGAGAAGACTGAGGAGTGACCTGATAGACGTCTTTCAAAATTATGAAGGGGTTCGATAGGATAGACATAGAGAAGATGTTTTCACTTGTGGGGGAATCCAAAACTATGGTCGATAAATATAAGGTAGTCACTAATAAATCCAATAAGGAATTCAGGAGAAACTTCTTCACTCACAGAGTGGTGAGAATGTGGAACTCGCTACCACATAGAACATAGGAACAAAACATATGTACATACGAACATACAAACATACGAATTAAGAGCAGGAGTAGGCCATTTGGCTCCTCGAACCTGCTCTGCCATTTGATAAGATCATGGCTGATCTGATTGTGACCTCAACCCTACTTTCCCATCTACCGACTATAATCTTTGACTCCCTTGTTAATCAGGAATCTATCTAACTCAGCCTTAAAAAAAGGGCGTTGGGGAGAGTTATCGAACAAAGAGATCTAGGAGTACAGATTCATAGCTCCTTGAAAGTGGAGTCACAGGTGGATAGGGTGGTGAAGAAGGCATTCAGCATGCTTGGTTTCATTGGTCAGAACATTGAATGCAGGAGTTGGGATGTCTTGTTGAAGTTGTACAGGGCATTGGTGAGGCCACACTTGGAGTACTGTGTACAGTTCTGGTCACCCTATTATAGAAAGGATATTATTAAACTAGAAAGAGTGCAGAAAAGATTTACTAGGATGCTACCGGGACTTGATGGTTTGACTTACAGGGAGAGGTTAGACAGACTGGGACTTTATTCCCTGGAGAGTAGGAGGTTAAGGGGTGATCTTATAGAAGTCTATAAAATAATGAGGGGCATAGATAAGGTCGATAGTCAAAATCTTTTCCCAAAGGTAGGGGAGTCTATAACGAGGGGGCACAGATTTAAGGTGAGAGGGGAGAGATACAAAAGGATCCAGAGGGGCAATTTTTTCACTCAAAGGGTGGTGAGTGTCTGGAACGAGCTGCCAGAGGCAGTAGTAGAGGCGGGTACAATTTTGTCTTTTAAAAAGCATTTGGACAGTTACATGGGGAAGATGGGTATCGAGGGATATGGGCCAAGTGCAGGCAATTGGGACTAGCTTAGTGGTATAAACTGGGCGACATGGACATGTTGGGCCGAAGGGCCTGTTTCCATGTTGTAACTTCTATGATTCTATGATTCTATGATTCAATGACCCTGCCTCCACCGCTCTCTGGGGAGTTCCAGAGACTCACGACCCTCTGAGAGAAAGAAATTCTCATCTCTGTCTTAAATGGGAGACCCCTTATTTTTAAACTGTAGCCCCTAGTTCTAGTCTCTCCCACAAGGGGAAACATCCTCTCAGCATCTATCCCTTCAAATCCCCTCAGGATCTTATATGTTTCAATAAGATCACCTCTCATTCTTCTAAACTCCAAAGTATACAGGCCCAACTTGTCCAACCTTTCCTCATAAGATAACCCCCTCATCCCAGGAATCAGTCGAGTGAATCTTCTCTGAACCGCCTGTAAAGCAATTATGTCCTTTCTTAAATAAGGAGACCAAAATTGCACACAGTATTCTAGATGTGTTCTCACCAATGCCCTGTACAACTGTAGCAAAACATCTCTACTTTTATATTCCATTCCCCTTGCAATAAATGACAACATTCCATTTGCCTTCCTAATCACTTGCTCTACCTGCATATTAACTTTTTGTGATTCATGTACTAGGACACCCAGATCTTTCTGTACCTCAGAGTTCTGCAATCTCTCTCCATTTAAATAATATACTGCTTTTCTATTCCTCCTGCCCAAGTGGACAAGTTCACATTTTCCCACATTATACTCCATCTGCCAAATTTTTGCCCACTCACTTAACCTATCTATATCCCTTTGCAGACTCCTTATGTCCTCTTCACAACTTACTTTCCTACCTACCTTTGTGTCATCAGCAAATTTAGCAATCATACATTCGGTCCCTTCATCCAAGTCATTGATATAGATTGTAAATAGTTGAGGCCCCAGCACTGATCCATGTGGCACTCCACTCGTTACATCTTGCCAAACTGAAAATGACCCATTTATGCCTACTCTCTGTTTCCTGTTAGCTAACCAATCCTTTATCCATGCTAATATGTTACCCCTTATACCATGAACTCTTATTTTGTGTAGTCGCCTTTGATGTGGCACCTTGTCAAAAGCCTTCTGGAAATCCAAGTACACCACATCCACAGGATCCCCTTTATCCACGTTGCTTGTTACTTCCTCAAAGCACTCATAAATTAGTCAAACACGATTTCCATTTCACAAAGCCATGTTGACTCTGCCTGATTGCATTGAGATTTTCTAAGTGCCCTGCTATAACCTCCTTAATAATAGACTCTAGCATTTTCCCTATGACCGTTGTTGAGCTAACTGGCCTGTAGTTTCCTGCTATCTGTCTCCCTCCTTTCTTGAACAGAGGAGTTACATTCGCTATTTTCCAATCTGATGGGACCCTTCCACAATCTAGGGAATTTTGGAAAATTAATACCAATACATCTACTATCTCTGCAGCCACTTCTTTTAAGACCCTAGGATGAAGTCTGTCAGGACCTGGGGACTTGGCAGCTTTTGGATCTAATAATTTTTTCAAAACCCTTTCCCTGGTGATTGTAAATGTTTTAAGTTCCTCCCTCCCTTTCACCTCTTGATTCACAATTATTTCTGGCATGTTATTTGTATCCTCTACAGTGAAGACGGACGCAAAATATCTGTTCAGTTCATCCGCCATTTCCTTATTCTCCATTATTAATTCCCCAGACTCTCTCTAGAGGACCAACACTCACTTTACTTACTCTTTTCCTTTTTAAATACCTGTAGAAACTCTTACTATTTGTTTTTATATTTCTAGCTAGCTTTCTCTTGTACTCTAATTTCTCCCCCCTTATTATTCTTTTAATCATTCTTTGCTGTATTATATATTCTGTCCAATCTTCTGACCTGCCACTAATCTTCGCGGAATTGTATGCTTTTTCTTTCAATTTGATACTATCTTTAACTTCCTTAGTTAGCCACGGATGGTACATCCTTCCCCTAGAGTCTTTATTTCTCACTGGAATGTATCTTTGTTGAGTGTTATGAAATATCTCATTAAATGTCTGCCACTGAATCTCTACTGACCTATCACTCAACCTAATTTCCCAGTTCACTTTAGCCAGCTCTGCCTTCATGCCCTCATAATTGCCCTTATTTAAGTTTGAGACATTAGTCTTAGACTTACTCTTCTCTCCATCAAACTGAATGCGAAATTCAATCATATTGTGATCACTGCTACCTTGAGGTTCCTTTACAATGAGGTCATTAATTAATCCTGTCTCATTACACATTACCAGATCTAGAATAGCCTGTTCTCTGGTTGGCTCTAGAACTTGCTGCTCTAAGAAACTGTCCTGAAAGCACTCCATGAACTCATCTTCCAGGCTACCTTTGCCAATCAGATTCTTCCAATCTATATGTAGATTAAAATCACCCATGATTATCGCTGTTCCTTTCTCACAAGCCCCCATTATTTCTTCCTGTATACCCTGTCCTACAGTGTGGTTACTGTTAGGGGGCCTATAAACTACTCCCACAAGTGACTTCTTCCCTTTACTATTTCTTATCTCAACCCAAACTGATTCTACATCTTGGTCTTTAGAACTAAGGTCATTTCTCTATTATACTCATGTCATCTTTAATTAACAGAGCTACCCCTCCACTTTTTCCCAGCTTCCTGTCCCTCCGAAATGTAAAGTACCCTTGAATATTCAGGTTCCAGCTTTTGTCATCTTGCAGCCATGTCTCTGTAATGGCTATCAGAACGTACGGCAGAGCAGTAGGCCGTTCAGCCCCTCGACCCTGTTCTGCCATTCAATTAGATCATGGCTGAGCTGAATCTTAACTCCATCTACCTGCCTTGGTTCCGTAACCCTTAATGCCTTTGTCTAACAAAAACTGGAGCGATTGAGGCGAATAGCATAGATGCATTTAAGTGGAAGCTAGATAAGTACATGAGGAAGAAAGGAATAGAAGGATGTGTTGATAGGGTGAGATGAAGTAAATAGAGTTGGAGGAGGCTCGTGTGGAGCATAATACCTGTTGGGCCGAATGGCCTGTTTCTGTGCTGTAAATTCTATCTAATTCTATGAAATGTACGATGATGGTGAAAGACAGTGGTGAAATTTGCCTGCGGCTGAATTTTAAAGAGCTAGTGCAGCTCTTTAAATGACTGTTCAAGATTGTTTCATGAACGAGGCTGCTACAGTACGAACTGTTCAATCAACCGATTAATAAAAGCAAATGCCGTATTCTTTTCAGCTTCCTCTGAAGACCCGCAGGATGAGGAGTTCCCATCAGCACCACCGGCTGATATGCTGGATGACGTGGTTGGGTATGAAGGGACTATAGCAGGTGGTGGCGGTGAGTAAGAGGCATCAGTTCAGAGGTTTTGTTGGTTAAATCAGAATGTAACAGCACACGCACCACTGCAAATATGGATCTTTCGTGCCGGTGCCATGTGGAAACTACCTTGCACTGACGCTGAGGTTGTGGGGTAAATGGGTCCAGAAACTGCACTGAAACAGACGACAGGAGCTGACTCAGCAGTCAGCTGAGAGATTGACTGTAATACCGCCCATTCACATTGAGCAGGGGAATAAAGAAATTGCATTTCTATAGCTCCTTTCACGACCGCAGGACGTCCCAAAGCGCTTTACAGCCAATGAAGTACTTTTTGAAGTGTCGTCCCTGTTGTAATGTAGGAAACGCGGCAGCCAATTTGTGCACAGCAAGATCCCACAAACAGCAATGTTTTAATGACCAGATAATCTGTTTTAGTGATGTTAGTTGAGGAATAAATATTGGCCAGGACACCAGGAAGAACTCCCTTGCTCTTCTTCGCCACAGGATCTTTACATACATCTGAGAGGGTGTTGGTTTAACGTCTCATCTGAAAGATGGCGCCTCCGACAGAGCAGCGCTCCCTCAATACAGGCAGTGAAGTGTCAGCTTAGATTTTGTGTTCAAGCCTCTGGAGTGGGGCTTGAACCCACAACCTTCTGATTCAGAGGTGAGAGTGCTACTAACTGAGCCATGGCTGAGACCTAAGGGAAGACAGACCATTGTGCATGTGTAATGGAACAAGAACCACAGCTCTGATTTTTGCAGATTTTAATTTGGGGGTGGGGGACAGTAGCGGTGGACAGTGATCAGTAGCTGAAATCTTCACTCACCCAGCTCCCATCCCTCACTCCTCTCTAACCTGGGAAAACTGAGGCCACAAGTAAGGTTAGCCAACTCAGCACAGACCAGTGATTGAACCTGGGACCTTTATGGTCCAGCATGGCTCGGCATCATGTTGGAGAAATTTCTAATGATTTAGAACAGCTGCCGGGATACTCGGGATTACTAACTGGACGGCGTTGCAGCAGGCTGCATTGATTCCTTTTTAAAAGTCTTCTACGAGCCGTATTGCGCATTGGCAGGAGCTACAGCTTCCGCTGATCCACCTCACTGGCAGGGTAAGTCCACCTCTCCCAGGTGCTCCCACTACCAGTGCCAAACTTTACATTTCTGCCAAATTAACGATGTTGTGCTTTCCATCTAGTGCAGTTGCAGTGCAAAACATCAGGCCGCACTTGGGGGAAGAAAGAAAGACTTGCATTTATATGACCCGTCACCATGGGGTAAATATTAACCCCGAAGAATGAGTGGGTTGGGGGCAAAAGGGCAGTAAAAATGTTTAAAGTTTGGAGCGGGAACGAATCCTGGCTCCAATCTGCCGAGTTCCACGTTTCACCCAAACGCATCTATCAGAGGGGCCGAGGTCGCAGGAGGCACTACCCTCGTGAGAGGGTCTACAGGCAGAGCCTGAGCTTCCTGGACCTCCCTGAGGAGCAGTGCCGACGAAGGCTCAGATTGAGTCACCAGATAGTCGCAGACATCTGCGTGCTCCTTCATGCACAGCTGCTCCCAGATGGGCCTGGTGGGCACGCATTGCCCGTTGCAGTTAAAGTCACACTGCCCTCAATTTCATCATCTTTGGATCCTTCCAGGATGCCACGGGTGACATCACCAGGATCGCTCAGTCATATAAGTTTATATGACAGGTCACGGATGGCTTGTTTGCCAGGGCATCCGACTACATTAACGTCCCCATCAGCAACATTAGCCAGATTGAGAGGGCAGTGGGTTTCCACTCTCTGGCTGGCCTCCCACGGATACAGGGCGCAATTGATTGTATACGTGTAGCAATCCGAGGACCTGCACATGAGCCAGGACCATTCATTAACTGAAAGGGATATCACTCCATCAATGCGCAGCTGGTTTGTGACCACCGGAGGAGGTTTCTGCAGCGTTTGCCAAATTCCCTGGCAGCTGCCATGATTCCTTCATTTTGCTCGAGTCCAACATCCCGGCACGCACAAGACAGGCTTAAGGGCTGGCTCCTGGGAGACAAGGGATACCCCCTGCAGACGTGGCTCATGACACCTCTGAGAAACCCCACCAGCCAGGCACAGCAGCGGTACAACGACAGTCACATCACCACCAGGTCTGTCACTGAACAAGCCATTGGAATACTGAAGATATACTTCAGGTGCCTGGATCGATCTGGGGGAGCCCTTCAGTACTCACTGGCGAGGGTGTATAGAATAATAGTCGTGTGTTGCATCCTGCACAACATCGCTCAATAGAGAGGGTTACCGGTGGATGAGGTCCCATGCGCTCATGAAGCAGCTGTACCTGCCATCAATGTTGAAGAAGAGGAGGAGGGGGGGATGATGGACGAACCATTGGCAGAGCAGCAGCACACGTGGCTGCTCGTGATACCAGGGAGTCAATCATATTTGATTGATTCTCATGGGAGATCTGCAAAGTGATGATAGTCAAGTGCTCAGACTACCTGGAACAACCACCACCAACACCAGTCCCCCCTCCCACCCCCGCTTGCACAAAACAATCCTACAACCACACACACACCCACCGTAAACGGGCCCAAAGGGTGGCATCACGTCTCGACGTTCATGATGAAGCACATGAAAAGGTGCTTTCACAAAAGGGACTAAAGAATGGACAAGACGTGGCAGTGATGGTGAGACTCATAACATTTAATGTGCATTTAACAAAAACCAAATATAAATAAAAAACCTGAGACTTCCTCATCCTGGAGCTTCTGTGTGTTGCCTCCCCAGTGGCTGCGGCAGATGTAGTGGTAAGTTGCTCAAATTCATGCCCGGACTGCTTTGATGCTTTCGGCCTACGACCTCTGGGTTATGGAGTCCATGAGAACCCTGCCAAAGATTGCTCCACCTTCACCTGTGCAGGGGCAGACTCGGCCATCTGGAGAGGAGGCAGCATGTCGGGTACCAGTTAGGGGGGGCAACGGGTGAGATGTGGGAGCACTTTGAGTCGGGTCCCCACTTCCATGTCCCCTTTCGCCATCATCCCTCCCCTGGGCCACAGCCACATCACTCCTACAACTCTGCCGGATCACACCATGTGTGATGCCTTGTATCTGTGCTAGTGTATCTGTCTGCTTGTTCAAGGCGGCAGAATGTTGTTCACCCTGAGTCCGCACAGCCGTTGTCGGGGCCTGAATGGACTTGTTTGAGAGCCGTGCTTGAAACTCAATAGAGGCTGCCATTCCCTCCATTGCAGACATTCCCGCACTTACCTGCACCACCAGTCCACTAATGCCGTAGGTGGACTCCTCCATCCTCTCTGGTATTGTGAAGAGTGAGTGTGGCACATCTTCCAGTACCTCGCAAAGGTGCGTCTGTACCTCTATCGCCCTCCTTTTCAAGGATGGCCCCTGAGGTTCAGCATCAGTGCGAAGCTGAGCAGAGCCTGGAGAGGAGTGCGCCCACTGACGCAGACTCTCCACAGCTGCCCCTGCCACCAGTGTCTGCTCGTGCTCACTTGTGTGTGGTGAATCACCAGGTGACAACCCAACTAACTCTCTAATAGGACCCACCGAGGTGTGAGTATCTGCGCTGGTACACGGCTCACTAAGATGTGGCGGTGCGCCCTCAGAGGCCAGCGTCTCTCAAATGTCTCAATGTGCATCACACACTGTGAATTATTTTAGAATAATGTAGTCCCTGTGATGTAGGTGAATGCGGTGGCCATTTTGCACACACACTGCGATGGGAGGAATGAACAAAATGTCTGTGGTGATGTTGGATAAGGGGGTGTTTTTGGCCAGGACACCAGGAGAACTCGCTGCTCCTCTTTGATTAGTGTCATGGGATTTTTTTATCTCCACCTGAAGCAATGAAATAGGGCAGGCGGGATCTCTCCTTAGCGTCTCATCTGACCGACCACATCTCTGACAATGCAGCACTCCCATAGTACTGCACGGAGTGTCTGCCTAGATTGTGTGGTCACTCTTAGAGTGGGGCTTCTGACAGAGGCTACAGACTATCAACTGAGCCAAGCTGATACTCTATGGCCAAATATACAGTGTAATTCGGGCATCAGTGTGCCTTTCCTTTTAACATACAGTAAAATGATGTAATTCTCCTGTCAGTTTTTAATCATTTTTCCCCATCCACCTCCTGACCTGAAGCCAGTGACTCCTTGCTGCAGTATTGCTGATCCTTCACTATCTTGCCCGAGCGGCTATTCTTCAGATGTGAGCCTGGACTTTCAATGTCGCCAGGCTATTTGACTGTGGGGGGCATCACAGTTCAACCCAATCATTTTCACACCCAAGATCCACACATGCACACTTCCCAGCAGAAGTAGCTGGATATCTAACAGGAGTGGGAACCCTGTCGCCTCCTTTAATCCCCCCCACTCCCCCCATTTAACCCAGGGGCCCTGAATCCATGTGTAGTGGCCCAACTGAGATCTGCACAGACTAGTATCAAACATGGGCTGTGTGGCTCAGCCGCTCGCTGCCTCCACCGGCTGAGCTATCATACGAACATAAGGTCAATAATGGGCACGAAAGACCCTCTGGTCCATCCAGCCTGCCCCACACAATTGTGATACCTTGTCCATCACAATATATCCACTCCCCACCCCACCTAATACCACGTGATCTCCTGGAGGGGGTGGCAGGGGGGGGGAAGCTTCAAGATGAAAGCCTGAATTCTACAACTGAGAAGCTAATGGCCTGCTTATTATTCACAGAGGGAAGATTTGTTCCTCCGCCAGCTTCTATAGCAGAAGAAGCACGGAATGATGTGCCTCATCCGCAGAGAGCGTGGAGGTGAGATCCTAAATCTGGAAAGTTACAGTCGATCCTGCAGCATTTGTGTCTCATTTCTGACCGTGCACCCTGCGGCCCGCTGGGGAAACATGGCCTTTCTCGCCACTTTACCTGGCTGCCGACTGTGGTCTTGCTGGGTCCTGAAGCCTGAAGGGCAGCTCCTGGAAAAACTGATTGAAAGAAAAAAGAACAGCGAAGTGCAGTGGACAACCTGAGACCTGTTGGTCAAAAGCTGTCTGATTTCACCTAGTGGGTGAGCCAACAAATGAGAGCGCAGGGGAAACGCTCCTGGTTCTGATTTGCTCCATCCCGAGCTTTCATTGATGGGCTCGTGGGCCACCTGATAAGCGTCAGAGTGAATTGGTTTAGTTTGTCTGCTGATGTCTGGAGCAGGGCTGGAACGGTGCACTGCATCTCTCTGCTTTGATAAGTATCATCACCAGCAGCAGGTTGGAGAGGAATAAGAAAGAATTTGCATTTATATAGCATCTTTTACATTCTCGGAATGTCCCAAAGCACTTTACAGCTATAGAACCATAGAAAAGATACAGCACAGATGGGGGCCATTCGGCCCATTGTGTCCGTGCCGGCTCGAAGAACAACCAGGTGCCCATTCTAATCCCACCTTCCACCACCCAGTCTGTAGCCCTGCAGCTTACAGCACTTTTAAGTGCAGGTCCAGGTACTTTTTAAAAGAGTTGAGGGTCCCTGCCTCTACCACCAATTTGGGCAGCGAATTCCATACACCCACCACCCTCTGGGTAAAAATGTTTTCCCTCATGTCCCCTCTAATCCTTCCGCCAATCAGCTTAAATCTCTGTCCTCTAGTTCTTGAATTCTCCGCTAGGGGAAACAGGTACTTCCTGTCTACTCTATCTGGGCCCCTCATAATTTTGTACACCTCAATCAAGTCACCCCTCAGCCTCCTCTGCTCCAAGGAAAACAACCCCAGCCTATCCAATCTCTCCTCGTAGCTGCAATTTTCAAGCCCTGGCAACATTCTCGTAAATCTTCTCTGCACTCTCTCCAGAGCAATTACGTCCTTCCTGTAATGTGGTGACCAGAACTGCGCACAATACTCCAGCTGTGGCCTTACCAGCGTTTTATACAGTTCCATCATTACATGCCTGACGAAGGAGAAAGCCTCCGAAAGCTTGTGATTTTCAAATAAAACAGTTGGACTATAACCTGGTGTTGTAAGATTCCTTACATGTATCCACCCCAGTCCATCACCGGCATCTCCACATCATGACTGACACAAGCTAACATTTGTAAACAATTTTACAACACCAAGTTATAGTCCAGCAATTTTATTTTAAATTCACAAGCTTTCGGAGACTTTATTTTATTTTATTTTAAAATAAAATTGATTTTATTTTAAAATAATTTTATTTTAAAATAAAATTGCTGGACTATAACTTGGTGTTGTAAAATTGTTTACAATTGTCAACCCCAGTCCATCACCGGCATCTCCACATCACAAGCTAACATGATGAAGAAATGTAATGAAGAAAAGTTGGGAATGTATTTTATAAAATCTGTGGAACAATCATAACATCTTTGTGCTTTCCCCCCCCTCTCTTTTCGTTCCTTGGTGCCCCAGTATTCCATCCATCACTGAAGAAACAGCAAGAGAAGCATTCATTCAGTTTGCATCCAGCAAGTGTTGCTACAGCAGTAGCCCTGCCAAAGAGATGGACTTTCGAGATTTAAGACCGTATAACACTTATCGAGTAAGTGATGTCCTTTTTAAAGAAAGGAAAAGCTTGCATTAATATAGGGTCTTATCACAAATCAAGAAACATCTCAGTGCTTCAGATGAATTATTTTTGAAGTAACACATAGTTCCAATAGTTTTTCAATCCCGGTTCATTCCTCATGCTGATGAAATATAGTTTCCAATATATAATTGCTAATGATACGGCTTAGGTTTTCCAATTGTAATGGCAACGTCAGCTCATTTAAAATGAATAGATTCTCGTCTGCACCATGATTCGAAAGCCTAGGTCTTGATGTCTAGGATCTAGTTTCCCTTTTGTTGACCACTGATCAGTGTTTTTCATAATTGGTTACTGGATGGTTGGTACTTTGGTTTGCCCTTTATTTGGGATGGCTGGTATTTTGGATTGCCCCTTACCTGCTCTTGGCCCAGCATATTGATTCAGAGCATGTGCTAGCCCATTGTCTCTGAGTAAGTGTTAGATGTGAACCCTGTAAATCCTGTCTTAACCAAAGCAAAACGATGTGTTGTGGTGTGGAGTGTAAACCTAATTTCATGAGAACAGCTGCCTATTATTGTGTAACTGAATAGCCCCAGGAACATTCTTTCATCTGGAAGTTTACCAATTATTACACGAATCTCATTTAATCAGGACCATCTGCTTGTTATGCAAGGCAACACTCTGGTTTCTAATAGGTATGTTGTGTGCTCTGTAGTATAAATTAAACCGCAGTGTTTATCAGGCTCAATTCAAAGTCTGACCGCAAGTAGCAATTAGGGATTTTGTGTTTCCTTTAATTAAAATCCTTTTGTCTTGTTGCATCGATCTATGTTTCTGTAAATGCTGTATTAAATATATAACTATAACAACGTGTGAACCTGTGGCCAATTTTTGTAAAGACTAGTATCCTCAGTCAAGTGGAGCTGCTGTTCTATGATGAAATTGGGCTTTAACACTGAATTTATATTAACACTGCCACTTCCTGCAGCACAGGCAGGATAGACGAGCATCACTTGTCTTGGTTTCTGTAGCATTGCTACAGAAACCGACATCAAAGTATGGCTCCTAAGTCAAAGAAAACCACAACAGTCACTCTGTGTAAACTACAACTTCTAATGTTGTAGTACCCTCGCATGGGGGATCATCTCAAAGCACTTTACAGGTAGGGAGGGAGAGGGAGGGGGAGAAGAACTGAACATGCAGTTGTAAAGGCAGGTGTGTAGAGACCTTTTGAAGGAGGGGAGAGAGCAGAGCAGAGCACCTTAGTTACAAAGAGCAGGGGCATGGTAACAGAGATACAGCCTCCATGGGTGGAGTGCAGGGAGTGGAACGTGTGTCGTGAGTCAGCTTCAGAGGAGCAGAATGTACGGGGTGGGAAAGGTCACTCAGATAGAGTGGGGCGAGACCATGCAGGGATTTGAAAATCAGAACCTTAAAATGGATGAGCTGAGGGCCGGGGAAAGGGGGCAGGCAACCAGATCAGTGCCTCCAACGTGCCAATAACCCAATACTGATAAAATGAAACTGCACCCTATATTGCTGAGTCTTGCGTTAGAAATTTAACATTTAATAAAATACTGTGAACATAAAGCGTTTATAAGTCCTGAAGCATTGCTAAACAAGGTTCATTTTACTTCAGTATCGCCTAGAAAGCTTCACTGAATCCAGATCAACCGAGTGGACGACTGTACCTTATAAAGGTGAGCATGTAATGTATAGAGAAACTTGAATCCAAAATATGTAGGACCTTCACAGGGACCACCAGCACCAGGTAACTGATGCACACTGAAGGCACCATTGGATATGTTTTTACAGTGAAACCCTTGTACAGGCCTCACTTCCACAACAATCTCATCTCTGTTTGGGTCAGTCAGTACCTCACCTATATCAACAACTTTGAGTCTCGGATTGGCACAATTTTACATAGAATTACATTGGCTTGTTTCTGTGTTGTAAATTCATTCGGCCCAACAGGTCCATGCAGCTGTTTGTGCTCCACATGAGCCTCCTTTTTAATCCCTTCTATTTCCACATGCTCCTGGCCATTCCCTAGATCTTGTCATCAAATGTGGCCTCAAGACCCCATGATCTACTCAGACAAGGCTCCCCTGACATTTCTTGATCTCCATTCTCCTACACGTACCCCTGCCCGCTACTAGCCCCTCCACTGTCAATTTCTACACCTGGAAAGACTGCCACATCCTTGCTCTCCAGCACCATCTCTAACTCTGACTTCCCCTGCCTACGGCCTGCTTCCTGCAATGACACTGGTGCCTCCGTTAATCTTCTCCGTAACTGTCTCACCTCCACCTTTGACATGCTCATCCCCCTCAGACCCTGTATAGTCCCCCATCCCCGCCACTCCACTGGTATCACAACCACCTCCATAGCCTCAAATCAACATAAATTCAAATGGCAGCTCTGACTGGATCACCTCAAGTTGTACTTTTCCTCTCCCTGGCCAAAACTGCTTATTTCTCCCAAATCATCCTGGAGAGCAGAAACAACACCAGTTCACTTTTCTCCACGACAAACTGTGATCTCAGATCTTTGGTCCTCCCACATCAACCATTTCTGCTCCCTCCCCTCATCAGGGATACTGAATGCAGTGAATCATGGAATTATTTTGTGTCTAAAATGGAGGCATAGTATTTGTTTCTTCCTCTGATTGCCCTCTGTTGTTCCCCCCCCACCCTCTATCGAGCCTGGCTCACACCCTTCCAGTTCTTTGCCTCTAGACAGCTCCTTAGTCAGGCAAGTGAGACTGTCCCACCTCTTTGTATGCTGCCAAGGTCTCTACTGGGAATGAGCATTTGGAATTTGGGTGAAATCGAAGATGAACTCAAACAAGTGAATTTTTCGTGATTGATGCTCACTTTTGTTCTCTTTCCTGGCCATGTGCCTCGTGCAGCTGGCAGTCTGAATTTCTTGTGGGAGGGTTTGGATTTAGTCTAATGATGCACTTGTCAGAATTTAGGAACAAAATATCGCAGCATTCCTAATAACACTTAATGTGATATTGTTCCTAGAGCTCAGTCATATCAAATATTATTACTTTGATTGAGAGAGGTTTTGTTTTTCTCATTTTAGTACCTGCTGATGGTTTCTTAATGTTTTAGGTCAGTTTGTTGATGGCAGTGCCTACGGGGTTCCTCCCCTTCCCTGGAATATAATAGTGAAGATGCCTCCAGTGTTTCAGGACCATACCATGAATATCCCAGTGCCACACACTTCATCTATGAAGGTAAAAAGAAAAAAAGAAAGACTTTCATTTATATAGCGCCTTTCGCAACCTCAGGACATCCCAAAGCGCTTTACAGCCAATAAAAGTCTTCACGTGGAGCAAAGTTTCCGTTGTGCCAGCTGCAATGAAACCATAAACTCACTTTATAAAGAACACATTACCAATTTCTCTGTGCTCATGGTTCTCCGTACAGAATATTGTAATTGCCCAAAACACAAATCTCTAAGAAATCGGCCAAATTGGATTTGATCATCTTTGATGTGTTAGACCAGCATGGAGCTAATTTTGGAAATCGGTTCAAATATATAAATGGCAAAAAGCTAAGTTAGAAATGGGGTGGGGACAGTAAAATTGCTCACAGTGTATAGTACCCAGAAGGTCCAACCTTCAACATATCACAGTATTGATTGTTATTAAAGACCTGGTTGTCCATCATTCATACCAAGTGGAGATTCTCATAGTTAAATACGCCCCATGTTGTCGATGGCTTTAGTCATCAAGTCAGGGAAAGCAGAAAAATCAAGCAAGCTTGTTTCTGCTTGTGTCAAATGAGTTTCTAACTGTGCCTGAGGGTGAGTGTTTCCCAAAAGAAAGGGGAAAAGATGAACTCAGTGATAAGTGGAGCCATAATCCCACTTCTTAATGATTTTTTAAAAAACTTATGCCCTACATTAAACATATTAATCAAAATCATGATCACCTCCTGGCTTTGGAAGTCCATGTTCTTTGAACTGAACTACAGTAAGCAAGACTATATTTTTTGTAAATCTGACAAAGTCTGCTTAAAGTGCACTGCCCCATTAAAAGGCAGTTTTCCAATTGATTTTTAAAAAAACTGTTGTCCAAATTTTTTAAAAATACAACAAAATAAGTCATGATATGCTGCCAATCTCATATCCTCCTGTAACTCTAAAAGGTGCTGATTGCACAGCAGGGTGTTTTCTGAACCTTGTTTTCATTTAGAGAGGGTGACGTTTTAGTCACAATGATGCCATACACAATAACGCATTTCCCAGCAAAGCTTTCTTGAATTTGATTGACAAACATTACAACATGAAGTTGGCATCCTGTCCTGTGGCTATTTGGTGAAGGTACAGCTGTCTCCTTAAATAGACCAAGAATGGATTCGCTTTCAGTGGTTTGTCGAGTAGCTGAGGGACAGAACCAAAGTCACTCCCGTGTAATTGTGTTTCTCTCTCAGGGGTGCCACGCGTGCATGGCGATGGGTCGAAGAGCATGTACCAAATGCACTGCAACTGGAAAGGTGAGTAGTGAACTTGAACGCGTCTTATTTGGTTTTGCAGTAGTTTTGCCCGGAGGTTGCTTATGAAGACCAATGGGTAAATTCAACAAGGCTGCTCTCCCGTAGTGTGGAGCCTCACTCGATGGAAGTGCAGGTCGCAGAATCGACCCTAGGTGTTAAAAGCCTATCTGCGACCCACACTTCCATTGAGCGATGCTCTGTGCTGGGATCACAGCCTCGCTGAATTTGCCCTTGTGCATCTCCGTTCCATGAAGGGTCTTTCTACCCAATACTATCTGCACCAGGCCACCCGCATTCATTCTAAGGTTCTAGGATGAACCATCACCAAATTAAAGAGATGTGTTGATAAAACTAGAGGGCAGGAGTATATAAACATCAAGGCATGACTTTAGGTTAGAAGGATTATTTTTCCCTAGGGTTGAAGATATGTGGAATAGACTTCCAGATAAAATGGATTAATCCTTTGTTAATTACCATATCTTTAAAATGAATATCTGATTGGGAAGAGAATTGAAGATTAGAAGGAGAAATACAGATAGGAGATGCTCAAATGCTTTGTAGAACATGATGGTTCCTGAGCAGCTGAGACCTTCTCAGTGCCTTGCCAAGGAGGGCAACCAGTCAAGAACATATCGGCAGGATGTAAAAATGCAAGCTGGAACATTGACAACACACTGTTGCTGCATTAGATTTGGTCCATTTTTAACGAGTGCAGTCAAATGTTTGATTGACTGTCGAATGAGGCTCACTAAGTCAATGGTGTTCCCAATTCCTTGGACTTAAAATAAACCAAATCTTTTACACCAACAGCATAACACTTTATGTTGAGTTACTTAAATATGAATACAAGTTCCTTCATTCTTCCTTTACTTGTATAATTCACCATCTGAATCACTGGATACCCTGTGAGATCCTACATTGCTGTCAACACAACCTCAAAGCTATTGACGCAAAAACCCCAATGGCATATCATTAATTTCACTAATACCCATTTAACATTAATGTACCAGATGGCTGGCACTGAATTGCAGATAGTAATGTAGCCTCAGGGACTCAGCTGATGAAATTTGCTCTCACATTTTGTCATCTGAGCCTTGAGTTTAGAGAATTTACGCACTGCAGATTACGGAGCAGTACTGGAGTGAATTTTCCAGATGTGGGCACCACCTGATTGGCATCCTTTCTGCCCCTGGATTTGGGTTACCAACGGAGTCTCCAGGAATTGAAGATTAATCTCCAGGACACTGCTGCGAGCAAACCCCGAGAGAAAAATCATTGGGGCGTTAAAAAGAAATGTTTTTTTTCATTTTCTTTGAACATTTTGATTTATTAGTTGTAAAAATATTGGAGATGGGGAACAAGGGCTGTTATAATGACAGTCAAAATTAATCCAATTGGGTAACAAAGAGCCTGTTCACTTCCCAATTGCCATAGGAAGGCAGTGTGCCCAGAGGATGGGCCAATGGCGGGAGTGTGGGGGTGGGGTGGTTTGAGGCGGGAGGTCATGTGATGAAACCACTAGGAATACATCCAACCAGAGTTGGCAACTCTACCCTGGATGCCAGTCTGCCGTAGACTTTGGAGCACTGCCCCACGCGTGATATCACAGAAGTGAAAGTTCATAATGCTACATGAAGGGGGAGCTCTACACAAGATCACAGCACCCAGGCTCTATCCAATCAGCAGCCCTAAAGCATGAAGTAGGTTCAAAATGGATGACTAAGACGCATCAGAAAATGCACAGGATTTTATTGCACTTAAAAGGGTACAGGGCCAAGCAACAAGGGTGATGTTGATTGCCAGGAACGTGGGATAAGAAAGATGTCTTATTTCTTTGGAAATTAAGAAACTTATAGATGATCTAATCAAAATTTTCACTTACCTAACTTCTATTTCACAAACTAAAGTACGAGCCAGATTATAGCCTCCTGCTCTATCGGAGTTTTTCTTTCAATTCTAGAAACCACTTTAAAAAAAAATTCTGCCTTGTAGTTCCTTCTATGTTTTCTTCAATGTTATAAACAAAATTAAAACAACTTATAATACCTTTCAACGCTAAACAGGGAGAGATACTTAATACAGCAGGTTTACCGATACATGCTGAATAAAGAGGCTGTTCTATCAGCCTGGGGGTGGGGTTTTATAGTGAGCACCCAAAACCTAAATCGAGATTAAACAAACTTACATCTTTCCTTCTTCACCAAACATCTCTGCAACAGTACATAGTATTAATAAAGTTTTCCTGCTTGAATAACCTATCTAAATTCAGGACTTTTTATCCAGAACCTTTCTCATTTACTTAAAATACTGGCGCAGTACTTCAGGGATTTCACTCCTTTGTTAACACTTACTCTGCTGTTCTTGCTTTTGCGTTCTCTCTTTGATGCACGTGGATAAACGTAAGTAAGAGATTTAACAACTACATGCATTTATGTAGCACCTTTAACTTAGTAAAACATCCCAAGGCACTTTACAGGAGCATAAGCAGACAAAAATTGACACCAAGCAACAAAAGGAGATATTAGGACAGGTGACCAAAAGCTTGGTCAAAGAGGTAGGTTTTGAGGAGTGTCTTAAAGAAGGAGAGAGAGGTAGAGAGGTTTAAGAAGGGAATTCCAGAGCTTAGGGCCTAGCTGAAGGCATGGCCGCCAATGGTGGAGCATTGAAAATTGGAGATGCGCAAGAGGCAAGAATTGGAGGTGCGCAGAGATCTCGGAGGGTTGTAGGGCTGGAGGAGGTTACAGAGATAGGGAGGGATGAGGCCATGGAGGGATTTGAAAACAAGGTTGAGAATTTTAAAGTCGAGCTGTTACCGGACCGGGAGCCAATGCAGGTCAACCCAACCACTCCGAATACATTGTAAAATAAACAAGCAATAAAAAAAACCTAGCAACACCCATGAGAGGAATGGTCAGTCAATCTGTTTTTGGGTGGTGTTGGTTGAGGGAGGACTATCGGGCAGACACCTGGAGAACTCCTTGTGTTCTTCACATCCATCTGGACCAGTAAGACAGACTGATGACGTATCGGTTTATATTCCTCATCTGAAAGGCAGCCCACCCTCAGTACAGCAGTAAAGTGTCGGCTTATATTATGTGCTCAAGTTGTGGAGCAGGCCTTGAACCCACAACCTTCTGATCCAGAAGCAACACTGCTACCGACTGAGCCAAGTTTCACATACTGTGCAGTGTTATGCCAGTACAAATTTGATGAGAACAATAGCATGAGACCTATTAGTGCTGTATTTACACAGTCCACATTACTTTTATGGGGGATGGAGACAAGGTGAGGTGCCTAGCAGTACTATGTGTAATCCTTTTCCTAGTGGAATGAAACCAGTGAGGAGTCACTTCACAGTGATGGTTGAATTGCCCTATGAGCACATGGTAGCACCCTGGCAGCACATATCGATGGTCCATTTGACCTGTGAAACACAACTTAAAATGGCAACTTTTATATTCAGCTTTACGAATGCCCCAGTCAGAACTTGCAAAGTAGCTGCGAAGAGCATTGAAATCGGGTCACACTCTGGATTGGAATAGTAATCCAAATTCAAGGGCAGGGAAGGAAAGTGTGGCAGATAAGGGCTCAGAAATGGTAACACTCTTATTCCCCCACCTCCAGACCATCATGGAAGTAGCTACCTAGACCCAACTGACAGTCAAAGTAAGAACAAAACGAAAAATACAATCTTCAGCAGCCGTGATGGAATATGTTGCTTCTAAAATTCCATGGTCCCAAAGCAGAAGAGACTGCGGTGGATGTCAGTCCTGTTCTGTAAATGTATGGGTGTGCCCAAATCATCCAAGCTGGACCACCATTCTGATCCATGAACGTGATTTCTTGATAAAACTGATTATGGGGGAGGGGGGTGAATTTCTTTTGGGGCTTCTCCTACTCCATCTCTCTAACTTCGGTGGAAACCCCGCAAACGGGATTTCTGCCAAGGTTATGGCGGTGGACCAGGAGAAGCCCCAAAGAAATTCACCCCCCCTCCAATGCATTTATCTGGGTTTGACTGTAGCCCCAAAACACAACTCTTGAGAAAGAATAAGAAAAAATCCTGTAACAGGGAAGACGATCTGAAAATAAGAGAGATTTGGAATGCTGGTCTGGAAACCTGTAAGGAGTGATTTTCAGAAGTTTGGATCTCTTCACAAATCATCTGTACACTGCATATCAAGCGTTGGACAATCCTCCACCAGCCAATGGATTGTCACACATTACAGACTATTTCACTTATAGTTATAAAGCATTTTTTTTATGTGTATATATATAGTGTGTTAAAGTAGCACTACGCTGTTTTGTAAACACAGGTGAAGTGCTGGGTGTGCCATGGCCGAGGATTCAGGTTCACCGATGACAGATGCAACCACTGCAATGGCATTGGGCTTCAGTGGTAAGAAAGCAAGATCAAGATACTGTGTTGACCCAGTAAGATCCCAGACCCCAGTATGGGAAGAATGTCTGTTTGGATGTAGGATTTAATTGGATTTGGTGTGTGGGAAAAATAATCTGAGTGAACGTGTGTGTGTGTGTTTAGGAAACATTGGCCAGAGATTGAGACTAGGAAACTTGTCATTCCCCCCTCCCCATTATCTTGGGAATACTGAAAACAATTGTAGTACCCACCACTAGCACAAACACATTCATCTGAGACTAATTCAGCAGAGGATACTGATGGAAGCTAGGACCTCTTCAACTCAGTCGCACACCGATTCAGCCACAACTGGAGTATTGTGCCCAATTCTGGGCACCGCACTTTAAGAAGGATGTGAAGGCCTTAGCAAGGGTGCAGAAACGATTGACCAGAATGGTTTCAGGGATGAGGGACTTCAGTTACGTGGATAGACCAAAGAAACTGGGGTTGTTCTCCTTAGAGCAGAGAAGGTTAAGAGGAGATTTGATAGAAGAATTCAAAATCATGAAGGGTTTAGATAAAGTAAACAAAGAGAAACTGTTCCCATTGGCAGAAGGGTCAAGAACCAGAGGACATAGATTTAAGGTGATTGGCAAAAAAACCAAAGGCAACATGAGAACATTTTTTTTACGCAGCGAGTAGTTATGATCTGGAATGCGCTGCCTGAAAGGGTGGTGGAAGCAGATTCAATCTTTCAAAAAGGAATTGGATAAATACTTGAAGGGGAAAAATTTGCAGGGCTACGGGGAAACAGCGGGGGAATGGGACTAACTGGATTGCTCTTACAAAGAGCTGGCAAGGGCTCGATGGGCCGAATGGCCTCCTTCTGTGCTGTAACGATTCTGTGATTCTATAGCGCGCTCCCTATAATGGGAGCCTGGCTCTTTTTTTTAACTCAAAGAAGTATGAAAAACCTAGCAAGTACTGAAAGCTTTTAATAAAAGAGTGAAGGATATAATGGCTGTGAATGAATTTGAGAATTAGTCAAAGTCAGATTGGCTCCATTCACTTGGTTCTTATTATCTGAGCCTCATTGTGGAATCTTCAGCACGATTGGGGCTGATGTGCGGTATACTCACTGAGTTGTGTTCTCAGTGTATAAAGGGTATCACTGAAGATAGAATGTTCTTTCCTTTCTTGCTTTTGGGAGTTGGTTTTAGCTTCAGACCTGTTAAGTTGTGGGAGCTTGTGAAGCCTCCGTGAATCCCATTTTCTTTTAATCAAGAACATCATTCTTTTAATCATAGAATCATACAGCACAGAAGGAGGCCGTTCGGCCCATCATGCCTGGGCCAGCAATTTGAAAGAGCTATCCAATAAGTCGCACTTCCCTGCTCTTTCCCCATAGCCCTGCAGAATTTTTCCTTTTCGAGTATATATCCAATTCCTTTTGAAAGTTACTGTTGAATCTGCCTATCTCCTTTACTCCTCCTGCTCTTTTTCCAAAGTTTAAGTAACTCACCCTTTAGCACGCCCCGTAAAAATTCCAACTGTCTATTGACTTCGCAAGTCTTACAGGGACTTCCTCACCAACACTCCACCACCCTTTCAGGCAGTGCATTGCAGATCAGAACAACTCGCTGCATGAAAAAAAGTTTCATTTCCCCTCTGGTTCTTTTGCCAATTACCTTAAATCTGTGTCCTCGAGTTGCTGATCCTCCTGCCAGTGGAAACAGTTTCTCCTTATTTACTCTATCAAAATCTTTCATAAAGGGTTTTTTAAATTTATAACGTGGACTGTCCTTGTTGCTGCTGCTATTATAAATGAGACTGTCCTGTGCTTGATTCCTGGCCTGTGCTCTGTAAGTTGATCTCAGCCAGGGAAGCAGTTGGGGTCTTACAACTGGCCTTGGTGCCGCTGGACCAGAGAGGGCAAAATTGGCCAGGGCTCCAGCTCCTGATGGTTATCCTGTGACCCTGCTGTAAAGTGCTTCAATGTTGGACGAGGACAGCATGAAGCCCTACTGTGATGCCCACCACCTTAAAGAAAGCTGCCGACACTAACGGTCTGGGTTCACATGGAAATGTGGTACGGTAGCGTAGTGGTTATGTTACTGGGCTAGTAATCCAGAGGCCTGGACTAAAATCCAGAGTCACGAGTTCAAATCCCGCCACGGCGGCTGGCGAATTTAAATTCAATTAATTAAATAAAAATCTGGAATTAAAATACTAGTATCAGTAATGATGGCCATGAAACTACCAGATTGTCGTAAAAACCCATCTGGTTCACTAATGTCCTTTAGGGAAGGAAACCTGCCGTCCTCACCCGGTCTGGCCTATATGTGACTCCAGACCCACAGCAATGTGGTTGATTCTTAATTGCCCTCTGAAATGGCAGAGCAAGCCACTCAGTTGTAAAAATCTCGCTAGGGATGGGCAATAAATGCCGGCCTTGCCAGCAACGCCCACATCCCGTGAAAAAATTAAAAAAATAATAGCCACTTGAGTGAAGTACCAGACGGCAGCTGGTGCCTTTAGCATCTTACTCCAGAAAGGAGAGGAGGGGAGAAAAATTGGAACGGATCAAAAAAAACCTTTTATTTTCTGTGTGTTGCAGAGCTGGACCATGTGGACATCTTTCTTCATTACTAGGGCAACACATACTAAAGTGGAGTGAGCCATGCGATTTATAGGACCCTATAATAAAGTGGAGTGAGCCATGCGATTTATAGGACCCTATAATAAAGTGGAATGAGCCATGCGATTTATAGGACCCTATAATAAAGTGGAGTGAGCCATGCGATTTATAGGACCCTCTAATAAAATGGAGCGAGCCATGTGATTTATAGGGCCCTATATGGGACCCTTAAATCCAGGATGCAAAATATCCTTGATTTAAATATTTTTAACTATCCAAAGCACAGCAAGGCTATTACGGGGTGGCATCTTAAGGTCAGATTGTGCAAGATGCAGCAAGTGTAATGAGGTGAACAACAAGCCTCATAGTAGGTTTTGTTGGAAAGAAAATATAATGCTGTTTATCTGATTCCAGTTTCTTGTTGGTCCTCAGCTGTGATTCGTGTGCCGGTTGTGGTACAAAACCTTGCGGAATGTGCAAACAAAGCGGACAACTATTGGTGTACATCCAGCTGACAATTAAGTGGTAAGCTCAGTATCTTCATAATATAGAGGAGTGCTGTTAGATAGCAAGGTTGAGGAGTGTGGGGATTGAGTCTTTCATATTAGAACACTGTTCTGAAGCACTGTCTCCTCATCTCCTGAGAGTTGGGTTTGAACCCATTTCAGTTAAAAGGAAGACACCAGGGGGGTAATTTTAACCCCCAAGAACGGGTGGGTTGGGGCCGGGTGGGCAGTAACAATAGTTTGTTTTTGGAGCCGGGCAACAAAAACCCGGAAGGTCCGTCCCCACTTAAAGTCTGCAGGCCAACATTTAAAGGGGCAACGTATCTCATTGCGATAGTTGAGGCACTTAATTTTTTATGTATTAGAAATGTCAAACGAATTTTACCTTATCTGTTCGGGTTTCTCATTATTTCCGATTCCAGTCAGGTGAAAGCAAACGAGAAGGGCTGGATCCATGAGATGAGTCCGTTTTATTGCACTGCTTGTGGGCCAGGAGAAGTTTCATCCAGACCCAACTAGCTCACCTGGTGTGATCGGTCCCCTGTGATCAGCTGCCCCCACCCCAGATCTTCTCCAAGGTCCACCCGATGTCGTCCACAGCCCCCAACCTCTCTTTCCACCCCCCCCCCCCCCCCCCCCGCTGCCTCCGATTCCATCCACGGCCCATGATCTCTCCCTCCCTTCCCCCTCTCCGATTCGTGGCTCCTTTCCTTTCTGACAGGCACGGGAAACCTGGAAGCACAAATACTTACCTTGAGTTGAGTTGCGATCGCAGATTGGGACGCACTCGCTTGACTTCTGGGTTCCCCACACGAACATCTACACACGCTCTGGGTTCCTGGCTCCGAGCTAAAATCATGCCCCAAGACTTTGAAAATTCACTGCTTATACCTATAATGTAAGGGGATAGCATTCTCACCCCAGTTTCCAAGGGTATGGGTCCATAAAACTGCCCCTTAATTGGCAAATCTCACTCTGAGAGACCACAAGGATGGCTGATATAAGAAATGGGAGTATTACATTCCTAGCAGTCCTGATGTTGGGATTAAAACCAAGCTCCATTTAGTGAAGAAACACTTTGTTATGCCCCTAACAAAAACTATTTTATTTTTCTGGGATCGCCCGAGGCCAACGCAGGATCCTAACGATGGGGAAATAAGGACAAACTCTGTTTTGGAGATGAAGGAATCGATAAGCTTGCATGCACCTGTCATTAGAGGTCAGGAAGAAGGAAGTTGTCAGTGGCAGTTTATGGTGTTGAACAGGAGTTTGAGTTTTCCTTTCACTCAAACGATTCTGGAGTAGAAAGGATTTGGGTACAGAGAAGAGATATTACTCAAGGTGGTCAAGTCATATTTAGCAGTGGACAGACCTGCACCATGAGTGTTGCAAGTCTGCAACCCTTAGATTTAAGGATGCAAAGGTAGGTCTAGCAGGGGGAGCGGTGGAGGTAGGGGGCAGTGAAGGGTCTGATGAGGATGAGGCCATGGAAAGCTGAAGAAAGGGAGCTGTGTTGAATAGATTGACAGAGCTGGCAATGTGGAGGACCAAAAGCAGGGATCTTTGGAGTTAGGGAGCTAGGAGTAGTTTTCTTCCAGGGACGGGGTTGATGAAGGAAGGATTGGAGGTAGATGGGGAGGTGTGGATGTTGAAGGAAACAAAATGATCAGAGATGGAATCGTTGATATTGGAGCCCTCTGACATGATGAGACCTTGTGAGGGGGAGATTGAGGGGGCGAAGGAGCTAATCTCAACGGGTGAGGTTCAATGAGGACAGGAGGTGGAGAATTGTGAGAAAAAAGGCCAGGAGGAATTACGGTGTAATTGCTTGGTGCAAAGGTTGAGTGTGGAAAACAGGAAGGAGTTTTGGTAAGGGAGTCCCTGCAAGATTTGAGAGGTCAGTAGACAGTTGGGATTTTTATGGGAGGGATGCTAAAGGATGAGTTGCTTAAACTTTTGAAAAAGAGCAGGAGGAATAAAGGGGATAGGCTAAGAAGGGGCCCTGTCTGTCTGCACACTGATTGCCTTGGCAACGGGCAGTTGAAAAAACTGTCTGTACTCACCAAGCATTGTTCTGTGAATTATAAATGCGATTTCATTTCGAGGACTTCATTTCACATCGTTCACCTGAGGAAGGGGGAAGCCTCCGAAAGCTTGTGAATTTAAAATAAAATTGCTGGACTATAACTTGGTGTTGTAAAATTGTTTACAATTGTCAACCCCAGTCCATCACCGGCATCTCCACATCCAGTAGAGGGAGTCTAGGTCTGGAGGTAATTTTGTGATTCATTCAGTAAATTCCTGGCTGGAGGCAGAAGATCAGATTTGGAACATGGGGCTGATAACAGGTCCACTGCACGTCAGACAAATGGTGCACATTGGAGGCAGGGTGCTGACATCACCCGATAATGTGAGGTCAGTTACGTATCCTAACTCCGCTCTGGCACCCAACACATGATGTACTGGGGACACGTTGAGAACACGCCACGATCATGGACAGGGCTTCTTGCACCAGCGACTCTTAAAGGGCTGTGGGCTGCCCATAAAGTTGGGCCTTTATTTTGCTGAAGAAATGGCTGGGGGAGGATGGTCCCTTTCACAGATCAGGCGTTGGAGGCACTGCTGCAGGAGGTCTTGCAGCAAAGTGTATGGAGGAGGGGTCCACCCAACAATAGAGTGTGGCATTTTTGAGCAGGCCACCCTTGAAACACCCATTTCAAATGGATGCTAAGTGTCTCTTTAGGCCACATTATGGGGCTTCACCCTAATCTACATAAAATCTGAAGTGTTAATGAACTTTGCACATAATGTGTGTACAGGCTCGAAGCGTTGAAAATACCTCTGGGTAACTCTTGCATGCGCAGTGCATATGGGGTGCTGAGTAGGCCTCAGGCTTCAACGCCCAATGATGTGGGGCCCCAGTAGTCTCCAAAGTGGGGTGGTGCTTTGAGAACATCCAATCACACTTTTGACTCCACGGGTGCTACGGTAGTGAGCTAAATAGAAATAAAGATAAACGGAGTGATATTGTATAAGGAGTGGTTTCTATTCAAACCCAACACACACACACACACACAGGCGTTGGCATCCTTTTACAAAGGAGAGAGGCTAAAACGTGAGACGTAGCAACACTGACCGAGGCCCGGAAACAGCTTGACTTCCTGTTGTGGGTGGTGTACAGCACAAGAGACCACTGTTAGCAATAATAGTGCTCTATTACAATCCAGACCCACTTAAGGACGAGATACTTTACTGGTGCTTCAAGCACAAAGTATGAAGTGATCTATCTCCATTTAAAGTGGGTTTGCTAAGACTGATTTTCTGCTACACTGTATCGAAAGAATTTAAATTAACTTCTCTTTCTCCAATCAGGAAAAATTACATATCTGAACAAGTAGCTGATCAGCAAAGTGGGCTTCCTGTAGATTGTTACAGCAAAGTTACTGGACAGAACGTCTGCACTGATGAACAAGTCAGGGTAAGAAAGAGAATTCTGTTTAAAAACCCCACTTCATTAAAGGTATCATTGGGCAAACTTAATCCAGTTGCTAGTGGGCACGGCCAGCTACACATTACTGAGTGAGATTGCCAATGGGATCGGGGGGGGCCTGGAGTCGCGGGGGTCGGGATGAAGTGCGGGGGCCTGGAGTCACGGGGGTCGGGATGAAGTGCGGGGACCTGGAGTCACGGGGGTCGGGATGAAGTGCGGGGGCCTGGAGTCACGGGGGTCGGGATGAAGTGCGGGGGCCTGGAGTCGCGGGGGTCGGGATGAAGTTGATGGGCCTGGAGTCACGGGGGTCGGGATGAAGTTGATGGGTCTGGAGTCACGGGGGTCGGGATGAAGTTGATGGGCCTGGAGTCACGGGGGTCGGGATGAAGTGCGGGGGCCTGGAGTCGTGGGGGTCAGGATGAAGTTGATGGGCCTGGAGTCACGGGGGTCGGGATGAAGTTGATGGGCCTGGAGTCACGGGGGTCGGGATGAAGTTGATGGGCCTGGAGTCACGGGGGTCGGGATGAAGTTGATGGGCCTGGAGTCACGGGGGTCGGGATGAAGTCGTGGGGCCTGGAGTCACGGGGGTCGGGATGAAGTTGATGGGCCTGGAGTCACGGGGGTCGGGATGAAGTCGTGGGGCCTGGAGTCACGGGGGTCGGGATGAAGTTGATGGGCCTGGAGTCACGGGGGTCGGGATGAAGTTGATGGGCCTGGAGTCACGGGGGTCGGGATGAAGTTGATGGGCCTGGAGTCACGGGGGTCGGGATGAAGTGCGGGGGCCTGGAGTCACGGGGGTCGGGATGAAGTTGATGGGCCTGGAGTCACGGGGGTCGGGATGAAGTCGTGGGGCCTGGAGTCACGGGGGTCGGGATGAAGTCGTGGGGCCTGGAGTCACGGGGGTCGGGATGAAGTCGATGGGCCTGGAGTCACGGGGGTCGGGATGAAGTCGTGGGGCCTGGAGTCACGGGGGTCGGGATGAAGTGCGGGGGCCTGGAGTCACGGGGGTCGGGATGAAGTTGATGGGCCTGGAGTCACGGGGGTCGGGATGAAGTTGATGGGCCTGGAGTCACGGGGGTCGGGATGAAGTCGTGGGGCCTGGAGTCGCGGGGGTCGGGATGAAGTCGTGGGGCCTGGAGTCGCGGGGGTCGGGATGAAGTCGTGGGGCCTGGAGTCACGGGGGTCGGGATGAAGTCGTGGGGCCTGGAGTCGCGGGGGTCGGGATGAAGTTGATGGGCCTGGAGTCACGGGGGTCGGGATGAAGTTGATGGGCCTGGAGTCACGGGGGTCGGGATGAAGTCGATGGGCCTGGAGTCATGGGGGCTGGGGGTGGGATCAAGTAAGTCAGTGAAAAACACCTCCAGATAAAATGTCTTCACATAGACTTTGCGGAACACCACTGCCCTGGAAGGCCATGGATGCAGAATCAATTGAGGCGTTTAAAAGGGTGGTAGATAATTACTTGGGAATGGTGGGTATTAAGGGTTAGGGAGAAAGGATGGGGAATTGGCATTAAAAAGAAAGCGATTCCATGCCCAATAAAATGGCGGCATTGGCTCAAAGGGACACAGTGGCCTATTCCAGTTGCTATGCACAAGGACTCGGGGTAAGGGAGACGACTGAGGTCATTGCTGGGATTTGGAGCTAGAAGAAGAGGGGACATTTCCCATGGTTTTAAAAAAAAGTTGGGGGGGGGCAACACATCCCCCTCTTCCTCCCACTAGTTGCAGATATGTTCATTAAGATCATTACTGAGGAAGTCATGAAACTGCTGAACAGTCAAATGGAAAAGTAAGTATTTTACTCCAAGTCAGTCTAGGTGTTACTGAGCGGAGTGAAGGGGGAGGCACTGAAATATCACCACAGCAATAGGCCTAAGAGCAGCTCATTGATCCACATTGTCAGTCAGAAATGGATTACGCTGCATACTGTGGGGGAAGGGAGAGGAGAAAGACAGAACAAAAGAAAGCAAATGAAACTGTTGATAGCTAGTTCGCAAATTGTTGGCCACTGTATCCAATTTTAAAAGCAATTGGCCTCGATTGGGAATGGAGAAAGTTCTGAAGGGCAATGAAAGGACCGGAGAGGCGAGGCTTACTTTTTAGGGAGTTCAGGATGTAGATTTCCCAGCCAATAGCATATTTTCCTGTGCTGGATGACATGGGGGCAGCCTAGCAATGAGGAAGACTCAATTGGAGGGTGCCAATGCAGGCCAGAAACATGAGATTTGTTTTCTGAAACACCAGAAGAAATTTTCTGCTCAGATTATTCTATGAAACGGGAGAGTAGTTTGAACAAAATGGTTCCTCCCTCAGGAACTTCCTTCCCCTTTAACACAGAGATCCACAGCTGTGTTCTTCAAACACCAGCAAACTATCCTTTCCTTGTGTTTTTGGTCACATTTTTGATGGTGCCATATGTTTTTTGCATGTTGATATTTAACGAAGATTATTAACAATATACTTTGCCATTCACACAATTACAAATTACATTGTACAGCAAACTTAGTCCCCTTAGAAACTTAGAATTAGTCCCCACATCTGTTCAGCTTGGCAGTGGTTCTGTTGTGTTTTCGTGTTTCCAGAAGTGAATTTCACTGCATTCAGGTCTCTACTTTCATTAAAGGGTTAAAACAGTCCCAGAACTTTCACCCTATCAGAATATCTGCCCTGATAAACCAAACACTGTTTCTCTACATTCAATGCAGAGTGGTAAATGGTGCGTACTGCAGCACTCTGTAAAGAAGGGGGTGATTTACTGGACCAATGGGCATGATTGTGAAAGGTGCTGTATGAATACAAGTTTGTCTTTTCTTTTGTTCTTTTCTCTGATAACTGATACTGATAACATCAGTAATTTTAAGAGGGAATTGGGCAAGAAAATCAATCGAGTGATACAGGTAGTGAATTGTGTATTCTGTTTTTGAATTATTGGCTTGACCTTCTGGACTGAAATTGACTTTAAGTTCCTATCTTTTTGGTTTGTCAACCTAGGTCTATCCTATAATAGGATTTCCAGACTCTCAGGTTGATCAAGCCTCCCAGAGGGCCATCCAGGAGCACCAGGTCCAGTTGGCGAGTACCTCCCGCATAATCCAACAGGTGAGTTTCAAGTTATACCTGGAACCTGCAGTATCCCATCGCGTGTCTCTCTGGCACCGATTCACTCTGTCTGCAGATGTGAAGATGTTTTTGTTTTGTGGGACTTTAATGGAGAGATTCTCCCATTCTGTGTGTAATCACAGGTGATCTGACCCTGTTTTGGCTCGATAACTGGGAGCTGAATCATAGAATGGTTGCGGCATGGAAGAAGGCCATTCAGCCCGTCGAGCCCGTGCTGGCTCTCTGCAAGAGCAATTCAGCCAGTTCCACTCCCCCGCTCTTTCCCCATAGCCCTGCAAATTTTTTCCCTTCAAGTACTTATCAAACTCTCTTTTGAAAGCTGCGATTGAATCTGCCTCCACCAGTGCATTCCAGATCATAACCACTCGCTGCATAAAGTTTTTCTTCATGTCATCTTCAGTTCTTTTGCCAATCACCTTAAATCTGTGTCCCCTGGCTCTCAACCCTTCCGCCAATGGGAACAGTTTCTCTCTATCTACTCTGTCTAGACCCTTCATGATTTTGAACACTTTTATCAAATCTCCTCTCAACCTTCTCTGCTCTAAGGAGAACAACCCCAGCTTCTCAAGTCTAACCACGTAACTGAAGTCCCTCATCCCTGGAACCATTCTAGTAAATCTTTTCTGCACCCTCTCTAAGGCCTTCACATCCTTCCTAAAATGCGGTGCCCAGAATTGGACACAATACTCCAGTTGTGGCCGAACCAGTGTTTTATAAAGGTTCATCATAACCTCCTTGCTTTTGTACTCTATGCCTCTATTTATAAAGCCCAGGATTCCGTATGCTTTTTCAACCGCTTTCTCAACCTGCCCTGCCACCTTCAATGACTTGTGCTCATATACCCCCAGGTCTCTCTGTTCCTGCACCCCTTTTAGAATTGTACCCTTTAGTTTAAATTGCCTCTCCTTGTTCTTCCTACCAAAATGTATCACTTTGCATTTTGCTGCGTTAAATTTCATCTGCCATGTGTCCGCCCATGCCACCAGCCTGTCTATATCCTCTTGAAGTCTATCACTATCCTCCTCACTGTTCACTACACTTCCATGTTTTGTGTCATCTGCAAATTTTGAAATTGTGCCCTGTGCTCCCAAGTCCAAGTCATTAATATATATCAAGAAAAGCAGCAGGCCCAGTACCGACCCCTGGAGAACACCACTGTATCCCTCCCTCCAGTCCGAAAAACAACTGTTCACCACTACTCTCTGTTTCCTGTCACTTTGCCATTTCGTATTCATGCTGCCACTGCCCCCTTTTATTGACTGTATTTTGTTACTTTAGTACATTAAAAATCTTACGTCTGTATGCACTTTCTGTCAACAAAACCTCACATTTTTGTCACATTGTGTGTGAACTTTTCCCTTATAAATTCTGATGTCCACATTTATAATGGGAATCGCCTATGTAATTACACCCTCCTGTCAAATGGTGGCCCTGGCTTTGCATCTGCCAGCTCCTCAGCCTTTACCACAGAGAAACTCATGCCTTCCATCCAATGCTACTACTCTGCTTCCCAAATTGCCCTAAGTCTTGCTATTTAATTATAAATAATAAAATCAAAGTATTAGATAGAATTGAGAGAATATATGACTTCTAAATGGGAATTGAATTCTCCCCTGCCCTCTAACTCCACTTCATCTGCAGACTACACTTGGATCTTGATTCCCTATTTGCAACACCATGGGAAGTTGCTTAGTAAATAATATTTTGCATGCACTGATCTGTTGATATGCACCCTGACTTGGTTCAGTGTTGGTGTTGAAATCACTGTCATGTCAATTTTTTTCCCCAAAAGTAACGCACACAGGAAATTTGGCCTCTGGTCTAATGTCAGACTCCAATCAGGAAACTCATGAAATTTGACTAAATTGCACTTTTTCCCTTTTTGGCAGCGTCAGACGATTGAGTTCATTCCCGTCACTCAAGTGTACTACGAGTGGAAAGGAAAAGAATACAATTACTTTGCGTATGGTGCCGAGAACAAAGTGTACGCCCCAGACTATCCCGCCAAGTGCTGCTGCTGCACCATTCTGTAACCGTGCCAATGGGAGATTGCTGCTACTCCCTAAAGTGTGTCCGCTCAAAACCTAAGATGCACAACCTTGCCACTCACTTGCTTAAATCCCAGATCAAACTCAACACATTCCTGGTGAGCTAATTCTGCCAAAACTGCCTAATCTGTTCCTCGTCAACAGATCGTTTAATAAGATAGTGGACAAATCTCCAAGTCTCTCAATAGCTCAGTGGTTAAATGCCCCATCTGGTGAGTCCTAGATCAGGATTGCTCCTGGTTCATTCGATGGTCTGTGCTGAGTTTGCTGATCTCAGCCAGGGTGGTACAACTGGGCTAAGGAGGGAGGTGGGGAGGGGGCCAGAGAGAGAATCTCTCCAATAACTACTCACTCTCATTACACAATAGGGCGAATTTTCCAAGGCTCCAACCCCAGTATGGAATCTCCCTAGACAGAAGGTTGGATTGCAAAATTGGCCCTGTAGTGTTAAAACCCTAATTCCAGTCCAGTGAGGCTTTACAATCGGAGCCTTGCAAGATAACACCTCGTAAGTCACTGGAAAAAATATAACTGACCCTCAGGGGAATCTACATCTAGGATCATGATTGTGATACCTCGTTATACTGCCATGTGCTGGCACTATGAGCAGGGCACATTGACCCTCCGCTCCGCTGACTTGTGCCTCGTGGGTGTGTGACATACAGTCTGCCCTCATTTATGCTGACATCCTGAGAGAAAGGAGGTACCCCATCAAACATCACAAACAAGTCTGCCAATAATCACGTCACAGAGAGGGCAAATCTGCTGGTAATTCTGTCACAGGGCAAATCTGCTGGTAATTCTGTCATAGAGAGGGCAAATCTGCTAGCAATCATATCACAGAAGGGAGATTTGAGTTTTATGAAAAGGACATGAAAACAGTAGAGTTTGGCCCAGAAATTGCTTTCCAAATAACGTTGAGCCTAACGGCACTCACCTTTATTAGTGGCCAAATCAAAGAGCAAGTTCCGGCGACCGCACATGCTCAGTCAAATGCAGAAATACGGAACTTGCTCTTCATGGTTCACCGGCGATATGACAGCTTCACCTTAAAGGGACCTCACCGGCTGCAAACAATAGACCAGCGGCAACTTGCTCTCCTGCCCAGCTGGAAACTAACTAATATCACCATAAAACAAGCATGCTCAGTTTAAGTCTAAACTAAGTTTTAACAGTGTGGTAAGTCTTAATGACTGCCAGACAACCTCTCTGGCACTAAAAATTAACTTTTAAAAATGTGGAGTCTCATTACTCCTGATTTTAATAGTTTTTGGACTTTTTTTTAATTTAAGTTTTAAAAAATTGTAACATTTTTGTTTTACTTTTTCCTTCTGTCTCTTTTATCTCAGACTTTTAATCTTATCCTCTCTTTATTTCTCTTTCTCTGTCATTTTATACCTTATCGGGCACATCCGTGTTTTTAGTCTGTATTGTTTGTCTATGAACTGCACTTCCTGGCTCTCACAGCATGGCTTGCTTCAAGCTGATTAGTTGAGGGGACATAGAGATCCTTTCACTACTCACACAGCCCGGGAAAGAACGCTACTGCTTTTTGAAGTCGCAGTTCAAGGAAGTTGCTGCCAAAGAGAACGCAGTAACTTAGTGGGTGAATTTAAATCTAATGAGCGTCCAGCACTGCTGGTTCACTGCTCGGAGCAATTTATGGGCCAATGTATTTTCACGCAACTTTTATGAGGGTTGATACTGGAATTTGCGCATTTCCATATGTAATATTCTATCATCATAACTGAGTTTGTCGAGAAGAAAAAAGTTCACGAGAACTACTAAAGGAAAGGGAGATGCGACACGTACAGATACACATGTAGACCAAGAGAGAGGCACCCACAGAACAAGAGAGAGACACAGATAGACAGAGTCACACACAGACCAAGCGAGAAAGAGACACAGACAGACAGAGACAGTAAAGGCAAGAGGATATAGTTGGGACCAATGAGGGAGATGTTGATCTGTTGTGGTTTTGAAATCAATTTTCACTGGATTATTGGAGTCCAGGCATTACACTTCACACTGTCTGTATTTTCTAGATTTTTGTTTCACTTAAATAACTATTTGGACAGAAATACCAATTAATCTTTTGCCCGTAAACTCACAGCTCATCAAGTTTCGACTAAAACGTTCCCTGCATTTTTACGTTATCTTATTAAAGAAAGCTATGAACTTTATAAATATTTTAAGAAGCTTTTTCTTTTTCTCAAACAAGTACAGTTTATAATCCAAGCTGTGAACCTCTTCAGAGTTTGTTTTTAAATACTAATGTGACAGTTGAGAACCCACATCCTGAACTCTATTTTCTGCACATAACACCAATTGAAAAAAACAAACTGACTTATCTGAAACCTGATATATAAGTCAATGCAATACAGAAATTGGGCTTTTGTACTGCCAAAGTACCACTGGCTTTGTTACTTATTTAAGTAACTTATTTAAGTAACATTTACCTGAGGAAGGAGAAAATCTCCGAAAGCTTGTGAATTTAAAATAAAATTGCTGGACTATAACTTGGTGTTGTAAAATTGTTTACAATTGTCAACCCCAGTCCATCACCGGCATCTCCACTTATTTAAGTGGGGAGGATCCAACTTTTCTCAAATAAACTGCACATTGCATATTGTTCATATTGGTGTGGCTGTTCGTTTAATTTCATACTAAAGTTCAAACAAAATTAATGGTGAAGTTTTAGACTAAAATAATCCAAAAGCAAATTGCTCTGCTGTTTTATTATTGTATATAAATTAATCTACTGGTGACCTACACAACCAATACCATGTGATTTTAAAGCGACTTTTTGTTTTATTATTAACTTTACTCCAGTGAAACAGTGATGGGACCGATGATGGGTTTGACTGCAGTGTGGGAGCGTCCAGACTGCATTAATGTATTTACAGGGGGAGGGTGGGGAGTCAGAGACAGAGACGAGCAAAAGATGAAATGCAGACATAGAATCATAGACTTACCAAACACTTGTGAATTTGATGATGCCCCCCTATACCCCGGGCCAGAAGATTTCCACTTCACATACTATATAGAGAAGTATAAAATTGACCTAGGATGTAGACTTGTAAGGTACAGGTGGTGCTTCACGCGAGTGTTTGGTCCCACACTTGGATGCAAAATTCAAATTGGGCAGGTGGGCCAAATGACTTTCACAATCTCTCCTAGCACAGGTACTCCCTGTGAATGGGCCCCAAGTCCTGATCCTTCTCACTAATGATCCATCTCACTAATGATCCACACACTGAGTGGCCATCAGCCAGGATAAATGATGTAATTCCAGATTGCACCCTTGATAATAAAGGGAGGGGGGGCAGCTGCTCCCTCCCCTCCTCCTGAGTCAGTGTCTCCAATTCTGAGGCAGTTTGATGAAACACAGCCCCCCTTTTCTTAAAACAAAAAACTTGTATGGAGATTTGGGTGAGGTACAACCTTCATCAGTGAATGAGCCGAGATCTAGAGGCCAAATGTGTACCACAATTGAATATAATAGCACCGAGTACAGACGCTGTCATTGAGAGATGCTTGTTAAGTGTAGCCAATGTTCTGTGTGTTTGATTACTTGTGAAGAGTACGTATAGTTAAAAAGAATTCAGTGTTGCCACTAAATTTCGCACTATGTCCATTTGAACTGTGAAAAACACCCAGCTGTACAATTACAGATTTGGTCCTTCCAAACTGAGGTTGTGCTTGGGAGAGATTATTTTGAGCTGTACTACACTGCAGTGGATGATTATGATATTAGGAGTGCTTTGAGGAGATGAGTTAAGAAGCATATTGGCTAAAGTGCACTTTTTCAAAAAGCTCATTGATACCAATATCCCTAATGACAACACTGCAATCTGTATATAAATCTCGAGCTTTTTAAGCAGGATATATTTACCCTGTGGTGTCTCTAACGTATTATTATAATTGTAAAGTTGAGATGGGGCAGTGACTCGGGTGTGAATGGGACAAATTGATTTTACATTTTGTTATCCACACTGTATAGTGAGGTTTTTATATATAATCCTTTAAACACAGTTAGATGTATCTCTTTTAAAGTCTGTCACATTTTAATTGTAATAAATCCTGATTGTGTAATTCTCTAATTTTATGTATCTTGGAATATTCTGTAAAAGGGACCAATTTCACTTCATTAAAAAGTTTTCTGATGGTTTTTTTTCTTGAGTGTTTGTAGGAAAAGCATAATCCCCTCTACCCTCATATCTTTTTTTCACCCCTGCAGTTTCTATGACATATTAAATTTGCTATGAATGTCACGCATTCCTTATTTGGAGAAAACATTCTGCCATGCCTCTAGATGGCGTCTTGATAAGATGTTCCCATTAGAGAGCTACATGACAAATCGTCGAGCAGAAATTGATAGCCAAGTTCCGCACCCATGAGGACGGCCTCAACCGGGATCTTGGGTTCATGTCATGCTACACGTAACCCCACCAGCGAACAAAAGCTATCTGTTTTTAATATAACGGGTCATTTGCTGGCTTTCTCTGCCTTCCGGATGTTTCTGCCTCTCTCCGTTATTTTTTCTGTTTGTTTTTTTTTTGTTGACTGTATATTCGGGGGCTCTGTAGGTAACACCTCTGTCTGAACACTGTGATTGCCTTGGCAATGGGCAGTTGCAAAGACTATCTGTAATCACCATGTATTGTTCTGTGATTTATAAATGCGTAGGCTTCGAGGAGTTCCTGACATTTACCTGAGGAAGGAGGAAGCCTCCGAAAGCTTGTAAATTTCAAATAAAATCGTTGGACTATAACTTGGTGTTGTAAAATTGTTTACACATGTAACACAGTCATACCTGCAGCTGCACACTCCTCCCACAAGATGGAGCTTGATACCTATACCTACAGCATCACTAATTCATACTGAGGGAAATTCACTTCATCGTGATCCTTTGAGAGCAGTGCCACTGAGAAGTTGACTACTTCTTCTTTGTCAGGCTTAAAGGCGGTAGCTGTCCTCTGGTACTACAGCTGAGGGGCCGTTCTCCATCTGTGAGCCTACAGTTAGCAGCAGGCTGTTCAAACGAGTTTGGGGATGTGAGCAACACTGGCAAGGCCACATTTATTAGTGGTGAACTGCCCTGTCCTGCATGCTGTTGAGTTGTCCTGGACGGTAGCACTCTCACCTCCAAGTCAGAAGATCATGAGCTCAACTCCCACTCCAGAGACTTGAGCACATAATCTAAGCTGACACTCCAGTGCAGTACTGAGGGAATGCTGCACTGTCGGAGTTGCCATCTTTTGGATGAGACATTAAAATGAGGTCTGCCCTCTCAGGTGGATGTAAAAGATCCCATGGCTCTTTTTGAAGAAGAGCAGGAGAGTTCTGCCCGACCAATATTTATCCCTCAAACAACATCATTAAAACAGATTATCTGGTCATTGCTGTTTGTGGGATCTTGCTGTGCGCAAAGTGCCTGCCGTGATTCCCTACACTACAATAGGGACTACACTTCGGAAAGTATTTCATCGACTGTAAAGCACTCTGGGGTGTCCTGAGGTCATGAAAGGTGCTATATAAATGCAAGTTCTTTCATTCTTGCGTGCTCCATCCATCCAGGCAAATGGTGAGTATTCCATCACACATCTGACTTGAGCCTTGTAGATTTTGGAAAGGCTTTGAGGGGTCAGGAGGGAGCCACTTGTCGCAGAGAACCGAGCCTCTGCCCTGCTCTTGTAATTGTTATGTTGATATGGCTGGTCCAGGTAAGCTTCTGGTCAGTGGTAGCTCCCAAGAAGTGATGATGGGTACTTGGGCATGGTGGTGCCATTTAAAGGTTGTTGGGCTTTTTTAAAATTCGAGATGGCCATTGCCTGGCACTTGTGTGGGGCAAATATTACTTATATTGCAAGGGGGTTGGAGTACAAGAGTAAGGAAGTCTTACTACAGTTGTACAGGGCTTTGGTGAGACCACACTTGGAGTACTGCGTACAGTTTTGGTTTCCTTATCTAAGGAAGGATATACTTGCCTTAGAGGTGGTGCAACGAAGGTTCACTAGATTAATTCCTGGGATGAGAGGGTTGTCCTATGAAGAGAGGTTGAGTAGAATGGGCCCATACTCTCTGGAATTTGGAAGAATGAGAGGTGATCTAATTGAAACACATAAGATTATGAGGGGGCTTGACAGGGTAGATGCTGAGAGGCTGTTTCCCATGGCCGGAGAGTCTAGAACTAGGGGGCATTGTCTCAGGATAAGAGGTCTGCCATTTAAGTGAGATAAGGAGGAATTGCTTCACTCAGAGGGTTGTGAATCTTTGGAATTCTCTACCCAGAGGGCTGTGGATGCTGAGTCATTGAGTATATTCAAGGCTGAGATAGATTTTTGGACTCTAGGGGAATCGGGATAACGGGATCGGGCAGGAAAGTGAAGTTGAGGTCGAAGATCATCCATGATTTTATTAAATGGCGTAGCAGGCTCGAGAGGCTGTATGGCCTAATCCTGTTCCTGTTTCTTATGTTCTAACACTTGTCAGCTCAAGCCTGGAGGTTGTCCAAATCTTGCTATAGGCTGCTTCTGTTCGACTGCATTGTTCAGGTTCAAATTGCATGATAAGTAAGAGGGGGCATTGTAAGAATTGTGACTAAAGGCTTCCCCTTATGCAAATATTGTTATTAAGGACCCCTTCTGCCCCAGTTATGTGAGGACTCAGCGTTATAAGGGTCGTGCTGGTTCCCTGCCACGATGGGAGGACCTATTGGGGACTTTGAACTGGTTATGATACTAATGTAAAGAGACAACTGTTATTTGGATGGGGGTGGAGGTTCTGGCAGGTCAGGCAAGATGATGAAGTTCAAACTTTCTGACCAATTGCAAACAGCCCTCTCTCCCAATCTTGTCACTGTGGACTGTCAGTGATACTGATGTAAATTCCATCTCTTTGCTGCATTCGCAATGTGAAATACTTGCACACTGTGACTTGCCTTTCTATTGGAAAGTGTTTCACTTGAGGCTGGTCCCATGTTTTTAATGAAACTTTTCAAAGCCCTTTGTGGTGCAATGTAGTTGTCCACTGTACAGGCAAATAACTTTACATCCTAATAGGAGAGGTTATACACTATTGTGCACACAGTTTTGTTCACGATCCACTGACTACTTAAAAGGTTAAACGTGATTCACTGAATTACCCCAAATCCCTCAATGTTATATAACATTTTTAAAATTCCTTCATGGGATGTGGGCGTCGCTGGCGAGGCCAGCATTTATTGCCCATCCCTAATTGCCCTTGAGAAGGTGGTGGTGAGCCGCCTTCTTGAACCGCTGCAGTCCCTGTGGTGAAGGTTCTCCCACAGTGCTGTTAGGTAGGGAGTTCCAGGATTTTGACCCAGCGATGATGAAGGAACGGTGATATATTTCCAAGTCGGGATGCTGTGTGACTTGGAGGGGAATGTGCAAGTGGTGTTGTTCCCATATGCCTGCTGTCCTTGTCCTTCTAGGTGGTAGAGGTCGCGGGTTTGGGAGGTGCTGTCGGAGAAACCTTGGCGGGTTGCTGCAGTGCATCCTGTGGATGGTACACACTGCAGCCACTGTGCGCCGGTGGTGAAGGGAGTGAATGTTTAGGGTGGTGGATGGGGTACCAATCAAGTGGGCTGCTTTGTCCTGGATGACATGTTGCTTCTTGAGTGTTGTTGGAGCTGCATTCGTCCAGGCAAGTGGAGAGTATTCCATCACACTCCTGACTTGTGCCTTGTAGATGGTGGAAAGGCTTTGGGGAGTCAAGAGGTGAGTCACTCGCCGCAGAATACCCAGCCTCTGACCTGCTCTTGTAGCCACAGTATTTATGTGGCTGGTCCAGTTAAGTTTCTGGTCAATGGTGACTCCCAGGATGTTGATGGTGGGGGATTCGGCGATGGTAATGCCGTTGAATGTCAAGGGGAGATGGTGATTGACTGGCACTTGTCTGGCGCGAATGTTACTTGCCACTTATCAGCCCAAGCCTGGATGTTGTCCAGGTCTTGCTGCATCCGGGCTCGGACTGCTTCATTATTTGAGGGGTTGTGAATGGAAACCCGCACTGTGCAATTATCAGCGAACATCCCCATTTCTGACTTTATGATGGAGGGAAGGTCATTGATGAAGTAGCTGAAGATGGTTGGGCCTCGGACACTGCCCTGAGGAACTCTTGCAGCAATGTCCTGGTATCGGTATCCTTAACTGTGCATGTGTGCGGTCACCATTGTGAAGTGCTGGTTAGTGACAGTCTGGGAGTGAACATTTTGCGTGGAATCTCTCTGCCTGTGACATTACGGAGTTCATTTCGAGTGCTGCCCATAACTGCCCTCATTCACAATGTCACAAGATGGGTTGGGGGGGGGGTGTCTTACATAAAATGGCTGCTCCCAGGCTGTCTCTAACCAGTGTGTCTGAAGTATAAAGAACTATAGCAAGCGTCAACTGTGTGACAGCATTAGCAGTACAGGTATCTCCCTTTATAATTGAGGATTATGGGGCAATTCATTGCTGTATAGTTCCCCTTTTAAAAAAAAAATCAAACACATCCTTGTTCTAAATGAAAATTACTGACATGTTCAGGAAATTAATTGTGGTATGAAGAGATTAGTAAAGTCCCTGGAGACAAAGGAGTCTATGAGCTCCTCACATTAGTTGACAGCGTTGAGGATAGAGGGGAAAGAGGGGGGAGGTCAGGGGAGGTGGGATTGGGATTGGTCAGTATTGTGTCCAGTTCTGGGCACCGCACTTTAGGAAAGATGTGAAGGCCTTCGAGAGGGTGCAGTACTAGAAAATGATTCCAGGGATGAGGGACTTCAGTCACGTGGATGGACTGGAGAAGCTGGGATTGTTCTCCTTGGAACAGAAGATTGAGAGGAGATTTGATAGAGGTTTTTAAAATCATGAAGGGTCTAGACAGAGTAGATAGAAAGAAACTGTTCCCATTGGCGGAAGGGTCAAGAACCAGAGGACACAGATTTAAGGTGATTGGCAAAAGAACCAAAGGTGACATGAGAAAAACTTTTTTACACAGCAAGTGGTTAGGATCTGGAATTCACTGCCCGAGGGGGTGGTGGAGGCAGATTCAATCATGGCCTTCAAAAGGGAACTGGATAAGTACTTGAAAGGAAAAAATTTGCAGGGCTACGGGGATAGGGCGGGGGAGTGGGACTAGTTGGATTGATTTTGCATAAACCAGAATGGACTCGACGGGCCGAATGACCTCCTTCTGTGCTGTAACCTTTCTATGATTCTATTACCCGAGCTCTATTCACATGTCAGCATTGGCTCCCAGCTGCCTGACCGGAGGTCGGCCCAGAATGCCCACAGACAAACAAACATGTGGGTCTCTCACTGGTCCTCACTTCCTTTTTATCAATTGCTCTACATGCAGAAGAGTTCACAACCATGCTGCACATCAACAACAACAACTTGCATTTATATAGCGCCTTTAACCTACTAACTGCAGCAACTTGCCAAGGCTTCTTCGACAGCACCTCCCAAACCCGCGACCTCTACCACCTAGAAGGACAAGAGCAGCAGGCACATGGGAACAACACCACCTGCACGGTCCCCTCCAAGTCACACACCATCCCGACTTGGAAATATATCGCCGTTCCTTCATCGTCGCTGGGTCAAAATCCTGGAACTCCCTTCCTAACAGCACTGTGGGAGAACCTTCACCACACGGACTGCAGCGGTTCAAGAAGGCGGCTCACCACCACCTTCTCAAGGGCAATTAGGGATGGGCAATAAATGCCGGCCTCGCCAGCGACGCCCACATCCCATGAACGAATAAAAAAAAGGTCTGGAACGATCGCAGTTGGGAAGCTATTTTGCTAAATAATAAGCCAGTATTGTGTCCCCAGTTAATGTACACTGAAAACAGGCTCACCTTCTCGACCATGTGTGCAGCCCACAGAGTTACAGTGCTCGACAGGCGGGGTGGGGGTTGTCCCTTACCAGGCCAAATTGTATGCAAAGTTCTCTTGTGCGTACAGGAATCCCTGTGGTATTTGAGAACCTTGCAGTACGTTTGTTGCTGAGATAAATAAAGCTTAATATTGCAAATATATTGCACTCCCTCTTTCTTGGGTCTCCCTGGGCCGAGTACTGTCTGCATCAAAACACAGCAAAGATAAATAATTCATCAGAGCAAGGGTGTCACAGTTTTTGGGTTTCTATGCTAGACTTTCCCCTGGGTTCAGTATGAATGGTAACCATCCATATCTTGGATGGTTATATGATCTAAGGTGCTTAAAAGGTTACATTATGGGGACCCCAGGTTGCCCTTCGAGCCTGTCGCCATTCAATCAGATCATGGCTGATCTGTATCTCAACTCCATTTACCCGCCTTGGTTCCATATTCCTTCTACCCTAACCGAACAAAAATCTATCATCTCAGTCTTGAAAGCTCCAACTGACCCAGCAATCACAGCCTTTTGGGGGAGAGAGTTCCAGATTTCCACTAGAATGGCCTAGTTCTAATTTTGGACCCCTTGTTGGATTCCCCCACTAGAGGAAATAGTTTCTCTGTATTTACCCTATTGAATCCTTTTATCATTTTAAACATCTCGATTAGATCACCCCTCAACCTTCTAATCTCAAGGGAATACAAGCCAAGTTTATGCAACCTGGGGTCCCCATAATGTAACCTTTTAAGCACCTTAGATCATATAACTCAGCACGGACCAGCAATTGAACCTAGGATCTGCTGTATGGCTCAGTACCACATCAGGCAGTGTATTATCATTTTAATTTAATTTAACTAATGTTGAATTTGTATAAGACATTGGCCGTATTTCCCCATTATAAGAAATAGGAGCAGGAGTAGGCCATATGATCCCTCGAGCCTGCTCCGCCATTCAATAAGATCATGGCTGATCTTCGACCTCAACTCCACTTTCCCACCCGATCCACATATCCCTTGATTCCCTTAGTGTCCAAATATCCATCGATCTCAGCCTTGAATATGCTCAACGACTAAGTATCCACAGCCCTCTGGGGTAGAGAATTCCAAAGATTCACAACCCTCTGAGTGAAGAAATTCCTCCTCATCTTAGTCCTACATGGCCGACCCCTTATCGCCTTATCCTGAGACTATGCCCCCTCGTTCTTCTCTCCAGCCAGGCGAAACAGCCTCTCAGCATCTACCCTGTCAAGCCCTCTAAGAATTTTATATGTTTCAATGCGATCACCTCTCATTCTTCTAAACTCGAGAGAATATAGGCCCATTTTACTCAATCTCTCCTCATAGGACAACCCTCTCACCCCAGGACTCAATCTTGTGAACCTTCATTGCACCGCCTCTAAGGCAAGTATATCCTTCCTTAGATAAGGAGACCAAAACTGTACACAGTACTCCAGGTCATCGTTCCCTCTAAGCTGCGCGTGTGCACGACCGCACAGCAGTCTGTTGTGCGCCACTCACTTAAACTAGTGCCAAACTAGTGCTCTCTGGTCTGTGTCGAGTTAACTGATATCAGCGGTGGGAGCACTGCCTGTGATTCACTATCCTGGGGCGAGGGCTTCCCCTCGTAGTCATTATTGAGGGACCCTGACTGAAAGCTGTGAACGTACAGCCGGCCGGACGGACGGTGGATAATAGAAGATTGCATCTGTCTGTCCTCAGTGGTCAGATTGCTAGCGTTCACTGCCTGGGTGCACCCGTAGAGAATAGCTGGTGAGTGAAGCACTGGAGGGTGAGAGTCGACACCTTCAAAAGAGGGAGGGAGAAACTTACAAGGGCAAAAGGAGAGTCGGCCCAGGCACGTTTGGAAGTCTCGTGATAACCCGGGCTGCTCTGTAACGAGGTTTAACAGTATACAGCGAGAAGTCAGTCGTTCTGAGTCAGTCTGTCTGTCTATGGGAGGCATGTAAAGGTATTTGGTTACATGTCAGTGTTTGAATAGCTGAGTGCGATCCTGTGTGACACAAGCCAGCTGTTCCCCAGTATCTGCACTGCTTCGTTAACCCATCACTCAGGACTTGGCAGCGCTCATGTATTTGCACAGGTAATCACTGGCTTTTTAAAGGGACAGTGCCCTTAGCAGTGTCCAACTGATGTTTGGTGTGAATCTTCAGTGAGTGACACAAGGGGCAATGGAATTGCTCCCTCCAGCCTGTGAGATACCTTTACTTCACAGAACTCCAAGCGGGGAGACTCTAAATTAGACATTTAGAACAACCCTGGCCATTAACAGGATATTTCAAATATACAAAGTCAAATCTGAATGGCTGAACGGTCATAAATGATTATTTTATAGAATGATGCTGCCTCTGGTTAGGGATTGTTACAGGTAGTGATCATTGTGGATCTGTACAGGCCCCATGGTTCTGTATAGGAATCATGTCAACCATGGCTCAGTGGGTAACACTCTCTTGCCTCTGAATCAGAAGGTTGTGGGTTCAAGTCCCACTCCAGAGACTTGAGTACATAATCCAGGCTGACATTCCAGTGCAGTACTGAGGGAGTGCTACACTGTTGGAGGTGCCGTCTTTTGGATGAGGTCTCGGGTGCACCTAAAAAATCCCATGACACTTTTTGAAGAGCAGGGGAGTTCTCCCTGTTGTTCTGGCCAATATTTATCCCTCAACCAACATCACTAAAACTGATTATCCGGTCATTATCTCATTACTGTTTGTGGGTGCTTGGTGTGCGCAAATTGGCAGCGGCATTTTCTACATTACAACAGTGACTACACTTCAAAAGTACTTCATTGCCTGTAAAGCACTTTGGGACTTCTAGAGGGCACGAAAGGCGCGATATGATTGCGAGTCCTTACCTTACCTTTCCTTAAATATACAACTTCAACATTTGGAAACAAATGGGGAAACAGAGTGCACAGTGTGCATGACCAAACTGCTCCCAGCCTTACAAAACGAATGAGACCTGCAAGATGTACAATTGTAATGCAATAATTTTTGAAAATCTGCTGAGGATTCAATGGAGGTGGTGGGAGGATGGGGGAGCTTTAATTAAACTGTTCCCGATCCCCAAATTCACACTGACTGACTTGACAGCTGTTTTGTATTTCTGACTCAATTTAAAAATTCTGATTGCACACAATTTATATTTGAATCAGAGTCATTAAGCTGATTCAACAAAAAAGATGATTGGAATCGTTCCCATCAGGTCATTTTTAACAAAATATAACGAGACTGGTCTGCTCGATCCTAGTGCAACTTAAGAAAGACATTTCATAAATTATATAAATTTATCAGACAATATAACATTAAATTGTTACAATTATCCATTATTTTGTAGATTTCTTCTATTTGTTCTATACCCTGAATAATGTTTTCTAAAAATGTTCTATTCAAAGTTGTGATCTTTTTCTACAGTGGCGCACACAGCCTTTATATCGATGCACAAACCCAAATTCATTCCGCACCTGGCCGAACATAATTAGAGGGAACATTGCTCCAGGTGTGGGATCACCAAAACCCTTTCATTCCAGGGATTAATCTAGTGAACCTTCGTTGCACCGTCTCTAAGGCAAATATATCCTTCCTTAGATAAGGAGACCAAAACTGTACACAGTACTCCAGGTGTGGTCTCACCAAAGCCCTGTACAACTGTAGTAAGACTTCCTTACTCTTGTACTCAAAACCCTTGCAATAAAGGCCAACATGCCATTTGCCTTCCTAATTGCTTGATGTACCTGCATGTTAACTCTCTCTGAACACCAACATTTAATAGTTTCTCACCATTTAAAAAATATTCTGTTTTTCTATTCTTCCTACCAAAGTGAATAACCTCACATTTTCCCACATTATACTCCATCTGCCACCTTCTTGCCTATTCACTTAACCTGTCTATATCCTTTTGCAGACTCTGTGTCCTCCTCACAGCTTACCTTCCCACCTAGCTTTGTATCATCAGCAAACTTGGATACGTTACACTCGGTCCCTTCATCTAAGTCATTAATATAGATTGTAAATAGCTGAGGCCCAAGCACTGATCCTTGCAGTACCCCACTAGTTACAGCCTGCCAATCTGCAAATGACCCGTTTATCCCTACGCTCTGTTTTCTGTTCGTTAACCAATACTCTATCCATGCTAATACATTACCCCCCCAACCCCATGAGCCCTTATCTTGCAGAGCAGCCTTTTTTGTGGCACCTTATCGAATGCCTTTTGGAAATCCAAATATACTACATCCACTGGTTCCCCTTTATCTACCCTGCTAGTTACATCCTCAAAAAACTCTAACAAATTTGTTAAACATGATTTCCCTTTAATAAAACCATGTTGACTCTGCCTAATCATATTATGATTTTCTAAGTGCCCTGTTACCACCTCCTTAATAATGGATTGCAGCATTTTCCCAACGATTGATGTCAGACTAATTGGCCAGTAGTTTCTTGTTTTCTCTCTCCCTCCTTTCTTGAATAGCAGGGTTACATTTGCTACCTTCCAATCTGCTGGGAGCATTCAAGAATCTAGGGAATTTTGGAAGATCACAACCAATGCATCCACTATCTCTGCAGCCACCTCTTTTGGAACCCTCGGATGTAGGCCATCAGGTCCAGGGGATTTGTCGGCTTTTAGTCCCATTAATTTCTCCAGTACATTTTCTCTACTAATATTAATTACTTTAAGTTCCTCACTCTCATTAGCCCCTTGGTTCCCCACTATTTCTGACATGTTTTTTGTGTCTTCTACTGTGAAGATAGAAGAATGAGAGGGGATCTCATTGAAATGTATAAAATTCTGACAGGGCTGGACAGACTGGATGCAGGGAGGATGTTTCCCCTGGTTGGGGGGATCCAGAACGAGGACTGAGATGAGGAGAAATTTCTTCACTCAGAGGGTGGTGAACCTGTGGAATTCTCTATCACAGAAGGCTGTGGAGGCCAAGTCACTGAATATATTTAAAAAGAAGCTAGATAGATTTCTAGACACAAAAGGAATCAAGGGGTATCAGGAGAGAGCGGGAATATGGTATTGAGATAGAGGATCAGCCATGATCATATTGAATGGTGGAGTAGGCTTGAAGGGCCAAATGGCCTACTCCTGCTCCTATTTTCTATGTTTCTATACAAAATATTTGTTAACATCTCTGCTATTTCCTTATTCCCCATTATAATTTCTCCTGTCTCAGCCACTATTATAAGAAGGATATTCAAGCCATGTGAAAGAACACTGAATATTCAACACAACGATACTAGGAATGAAAGGTTACAGTTATGAAGAAAGGCTTGATACACTGGGAGCATTTCCACAGAAACACAGAAGATTAAGGGGGAATCTAATGGAGGTTTTCAAAATTTAGAAAGATTTAGAGAGGGTAATGGGAATAGGAACATAGGAACAGGAGTAGGCCATTCAGCTCCTCGTGCCTGCTCTGCCATTTGATAAGATCATGGCTGATCTGTGATCTAACTCCATATACCTGCCTTTGGCCCATATCCCTTAATACCTTTGGTTGCCAAAAAGCTATCTATCTCACATTTAAATTTAGCAATTGAGCTAGTATCAATTGCCGTTTGCGGAAGAGAGTTCCAAACTTCTACCACCCTTTGTGTGTAGAAATGTTTTCTAATCTCACTCCTGAAAGGTCTGGCTCTAATTTTTAGACTGTGCCCCCTACTCCTAGAATCCCCAACCAGCAGAAATAATTTCTCTCTATCCACCCTATCTGTTCCCCTTAATATCTTATAAACTTCGATCAGATCATCCCTTAACCTTCAAAACTCTAGAGAATACAACCCCAATTTGTGTAATCACTCCTCGTAACTTAACCCTTGAAGTCCTGGTATCATTCTAGTAAACCTACGCTGCACTCCCTGCAAAGCCAATATGTCCTTCCGAAGGTGCGGTGCCGAGAACTGCTCACAGTACTCCAGGTGCGGTCTAACCAGGGTTTTGTATAGCTGCAGCATAACTTCTGCCCCCTTGTACTCTAGTCCTCTCGATGTAAAGGCCAGCATTCCATTAGCCTAATTGATTATTTTCTACACCTGTTCATGACACTTCAATGATCTATGCACCTGAACCCCTAAGTCCCTTTGGACATCCACTGTTTTTAACTTTTTACCATTTAGAAAGTACCCTGTTCTATCCTTTTTTGATCCAAAGTGGATGACCTCACATTTGTCTACATTGAATTCCATTTGCCACAGTTTTGCCCATTCACCTAATCTATCAATATCGCTTTGTAATTTTATGTTTTCATCTCCACTGCTTACAATGCCACCAATCTTTGTGTCATCGGCAAACTTAGATATGAGACTTTCTATGCCTTCATCTAAGTCGTTAATCAATATTGTGAATAATTGAGGCCCCAAGACAGATCCCTGCGGGACTCCACTAGTCACATCCTGCCAATGTGAGTACCTACCCATTATCCCTACTCTCTGTCGCCTTTCGCTCAGCCAAGTTCCTAACCAAGTCCATACTTTTCCCTCGATTCCATGGGCTTCTATCTCAGCTAACAGCCTCTTATGTGGGACTTTATCAAATGCCTTCTGGAAGTCCATATAAATAACATCCATTGACATTCCCCTGTCCACTACTTTAGTCACCTCTTCAAAAAATTCAATCAGGTTTGTCAGGCATGACCTACCTTTCACAAATCCATGCTGGCTCTCTCTGATTAACTGAAAATTCTCGAGGTGTTCAGTCACCCTATCCTTAATTATAGATTCCAGCATTTTCCCCACAACAGATGTCAGGCCAACTGGTCTATAATTCCCTGGTTTCTCTCTCTCTCCTTTCTTAAAAAGCGGAGTGACGTGCAATTTTCCAATCTAGAGGGACAGTTCCTGAATCTAGAGAACTTTGAAAGATTATAGTTAGGGCATCTGCAATCTGCTCACCTACTTCCTTTAAAACCCTGGGATGGAAACCATCTGGTCCTGGGGATTTGTCACTCTTTAGTGCTATTATTTTCTTCATTACTGTTATTTTACTTATGTTAATTTTATTGAGTCCCTGTCCCCAATTCAATATTAGTTTTCTTAGGATTTCCGGCATGCTATCCTCTTTTTCTACTATAAATACTGACGCAAAGTAATTATTCATCATGTCCGCCATTTCCCCATTGTCAATGACAATATCCCCACTTTCAGTTTTTAAGGGGCCAACACTGCTCCTGACCACCCTCTTTTTCCTAATATAAGTATAAAAGTTCAAAGGTAAGTAATGAAAGGCTGGTTGGAGAATTGGTAACAAGGGGACATGGTCTAAAGCTTATCACTGGAAGATTATCTTATAGAGGATTATTAGAACATGGACTTTTTCCACGACAAGTGGCTATTTAAACAGAAACTATAACATTTAAAAGGGAGTTATGATAAGTACTTGAAAAGGAAGAACATGAAAAGATGTGGGGAAAAGGCAGGGAAGTGTGATTAGAGTAGAGAACTCAGAAGGCCTCCTGTGCCGTAGTATCTATGTTTCTATATCCACTAGACCATTAGGAAAGCTGTAAATATTATTAATAATAGAATATTTGAAACTAGCTCTTTCAAACTGTATTCAAGTCCACTTAAGTGAATATCCAAAAAGGGAAGGTTTCTGTTAGGCAAATAAAACATTTCCCATTCACTCCTGTTGACCAAATGATTTTAATTTCTGTAAAATGGCCAAATGTGCACCAGAAATAGTCCAGGTAACAAAATGTATTGGGAGTCTATAAGCTTTTTAAGCTTAAAGGAGTGCTGTATTAATCACACTTTTTTTTGTGAGGGAAGAAAGGAGTCTGCCTGATTTTTCTCACACTGATGGGGCCCGATTTTACCAGGCCTGCGGGTTTCCGGCGGGTTGGGTTTCGGGAGCGTGGTCAACACGCTCGGTGAAATTAGTGGGTTTCCCGCGCGATCGTAGCAGGCAATCCACTAATTGGATCCAATTACCTGCTCCTCCGGGCTCCGCGCTGCTGGTCTGCGCGTCGGGCGGGCTGCGCATGCGCAGTACGATCTGTCAGCTGGAGGCTCTCTAGTTAAAGGGGCAGTCCTCCACTGACAGATGCTGCAACCAATAGAACACATTACAGCATGGAGCAGCCCAGGGGGAAGGCTGCTCCCAGTTTAATGATGCCTCACCCCAGGTATCACCAGATGGGGTGAGGAGGAGGGGAAGGACAGAGATCTTCCACCCGGCGGGCGGGAGGAAGCGGCCTGCCTCTGCCACCAAGAAGGCCTGGCTCGAGGTGGCAGAGGAGGTCACCTGCACCACCAACATATCGCCCACCTGCATACAGTGCAGGAGGCGCTCCAATGACCGCAGTAGGTCAGCCACAGTGAGAACACGTAGTCTTTCCCCTACATTCCGTCTGCCACAACACTGCCCCCACCCCACATCTCCTTCGGCACCGCCAACACCACTCTGTCACATCACCCCTCATACCCACTCAAACCCCATCCTCATCTTACCTGCACCTACTCACCTCGCCAGTACTCACCCCGCCACTACCACGCAACCCAATCCTCATACAATCTCATGGCTCTATCTCATGCCCACCCTCTCGTGCATCTCCCTCACGGCCAGCCTCACTCAACCTGCCACCACCTGTGCTGCAGCCACAGGGCATGCATCACATATATGCAGTAGGCAGCGTAAGGCAAACGTGTCGTGAGCATGAAGGAGATGCACAAGGGTGTTTGAGGGTTTGTCATGGGTGTTACCTATATTGAATTTCAGAACAACTCACATCACACATTATATTGGCACCACCACTGCCATGTCTCCGCAAATCCTGTCTGTTTTGTGCAATAATGCCCGCTCCTGGGTATCACCATGAGGACCCACCACTGATGCCACCCATTGTGTCACTGCAGAGTAGGTGCAGGTGTATTTGCAGGGCTCTTCCGCGCAGACGACTGAGAGACATCGGCGGTGTACCCGGCTGCACCCTGGAAGGATGCGGAGGAGAAGTTGTGGAGGGCAGTGGTGACTTTGGCAGCGACAGGTAAGCAGATGGTGCTGGGGCCAGCCAGGAGCAGCTCGGCATGAAAGAGTCTGCAGATGTCCACGACTACATGTCGAGTGAATCTGCGCCTCCGTGTGCACTGCTGCTCGGAGAGGTCCGGGGAGCTGCGCCTCGGTCTGTGGACCCTGTGGCGAGGGTAGTGCCCTCTGCGACGCGTCTCTCTCTACGGTTGCCCTCCCTCCTGCTGTACAGGTGGATGTGTCACAGCACTCTGTTGTGGAGCTTCACGTGTCAGAGGTGGACGGCGTGGATGGCGAGGCTGGTGATGCTGTTCGTCCTCCGAGGGGGTCATGACTGCAGCTACGACGGTCCCCATCCGCAATATGAACATCTGAGGGGGTCCGCAAGGTAGGCACATGTCTCCGGACTCCGGGGTGAGTGTGCAGGTTGGTGACTTTGACCGTCAGGAGGGGGGGTGGTGGAGGCCACACTTTGTCCCAAGTGACAGAGCGGCCTCCTGCAATGGGTGAGGGTCTCCCCCCCCCAACCTGTCAAATGGACCTTTGCAGCTGCCACAGGCTGACGGCTGCAACACGTCCAGTTCAACTGGGACTGTTTCCCCCAGTGTGTGAAACAGTCCCATGTTTCTCCAAAATCACACACAGTCCCTCAATCAGGTCAGTTAATGACCTGAACAAGCAAAATAAATAACCTCAAGTGGCATCCCGCTGGCTTTAATTGCCTGCGGGATTCCCACCAGCGGGGGCTACGCACACACCCCCGCACATCATCGGGGAACCCGGAAGTGGGCGGGATCGTGGCGCGATCCGGTCACGTGCCTGGATATCGGGATTTTCGGGGCCCCCCCGCTGGAAACGCACAGGAAACCCGCCGGTAAAATCGAGCCCATGGACTTTGTTTGATTTACAATATTATGCTTGAATGGAAATGAAAGGTTTCTCAAAGGTTCGTTATCGAGTAGCCATTCTTCAATTTCCTACAGCGCATTATTATTTTAATGGGGCAGTGTCTGTGCCGGAGTGTTAGGCAACCCTTGCCTTTTATTATTGGGGTGCAAGAACTGCTTCCATTTTGTTGACATCACTCTCAATCGACGCGCTGATGCCTTATGTGATTGCATTGTGTGTGCAAAACAAAATGTTTAGCAATCAGCTTTTAATGGAGAAGTGCCCCTTTAATATGTTTTCTGCTGAGTGCAATATTGATTTTCTGTTGTCCTGAAGGGGGAGTCATTGAATCACTGCCCAATTGTGTAATTAGCTTACTTTCTGTTCCGGATAGTTTCTTTCAGGAAAGACCACCATTTTCAACATGAAGTTTTGAGCAGGTAAATTATGGATCCTCAACAAGCAGCATCATGTAAGTCAACTGTGGTTTATTACTGCCTTGTATCAGTGGAAAAGCATGTGCTATCGTTAGTCAAGACACTTGAGAATTCACTAATATTCCCAGCAAAGCTGCGGGGCCACCCGTATCAAGGCTGTCAGACTGAGGAACAGGCTTGCCAGGTTGTGAACAGCCAGATTGATGTGTGGATAGAGCAAATATTTCTCACTGCTCCAAATTCTTGAAAATACTCAGGTGCAAAGAACAAGGTTTTTTAATGTGCCTCGAACGCATGGAGAAATGTTCCTGAACTGGATCTGGTTACAATTAAAATAATTCCATGAGCATGGTGTACAGTTGTTAGGTTTGAACGAGTGTCTCAGCTCCCAGTAAACAGTTTGTTGTAAGATGTTGAATTGTGTCTCGAATTTCCGGATCTGGTTGTGTAGAATGGGAAGCCTGGATTTTAACTCCCAGCAGGAGTCGGGCGAGATTTTAACTCCCGGGTCTCATCTGCATACTTGTCGTCAGTCTCCCGCCCGAATCCAGTGGGAAGTCCGAGCTGGCCAGCGGGCGGGAGCGGGAATTTTGGGCCGCAGAAGGCCACCACTGGGTACCCGAAGGAACATTTCCGGAAGTCAGATAATTAGTTAGGAGTGGGGTCAGGAGGACATTGCGGTCGAGGGAGCGGGAGGGAAGCCTGGGGAAGGGGAGGCTCAAGGTTTCCTTGTGGGGCCATAGGGAAACAAAAACAATAAAATTAACTTACCTTTCAGAGTCTTTACTGGCTCGTTTCCACTAGGTTGGTTTGTCGAGGAAGCCATGATGGGTTCCCAGTCCAGGCCTGGGTTAAAATGGTCTGATCAGCATATTTAAAGCAGGACCCCGCTGCTTTCCAGTGGGTATCCCACTCACCTCCTAAAACATCCGGTTAAAATTCCATCCCATGGGAAAGTAGCCTGATTGGAGGGAGTAAGTCGCTGCCTGACCTTAACTGCCTGTCCGCCAGGTATCCGCCTGGAGGATAAGGTTAAAATCGGGCCATAAGTTTTCAAACTGGGATCCTGGAACCCCAGTGGGTCCATAAAGTGGTCCGATTTTAGACCTTCGATCATCAGATTCCTGCATCTTGGTTGCTGTATTATAATTACAAACATTTTGTTTTTGCATTAACATCACTGTTTTCCTTTGGGTAAACGACACTGGGGTAAATTTCCGTCTTCAGCGTCTCTGTGCGGAAATCTGGAAGAGTGGTTCGTCCGTCCGATTTACATTCCATTGATTTCATTTCCATTGAATGAAAATCAGCAGGTTTAACAATGAGCATGTGATCTGCTCCAGCAGATTACTGTCCGGGCAGTGAAGATGAAAATTTATATCACTGGAATTTAGGACAGTGATACCTGAGAGTGTGTCAATATTGCAGGGGGTCTCTGACATGTTTCACAATTTCCACGGTTCATCCTGGAATGTATTAATACCAAGGAGAATTTCCGGGAGTGTCAATATTTGCAGTTGGTGCCCAACAGTGTGTCAATATTTACAGCAGGGTCCCCAGGAGTGTCTCAGTATTTACAGCAAGGTCCCCAGGAGTGTGTCAGTATTTACAGCAAGGTCCCCAGGAGTGTCTCAGTATTTACAGCAAGGTCCCTGGGAGTGTGTCAGTATTTACAGCAGGGTCCCTGGGAGTGTGTCAGTATTTACAGCAGGGTCCCTGGGAGTGTGTCAGTATTTACAGCAGGGTCCCTGGGAGTGTGTCAGTATTTACAGCAGGGTCCCTGGGAGTGTGTCAGTATTTACAGCAGGGTCCCTGGGAGTGTGTCAGTATTTACAGCAGGGTCCCTGGGAGTGTGTCAGTATTTACAGCAGGGTCCCTGGGAGTGTGTCAGTATTTACAGCAAGGTCCCTGGGAGTGTGTCAGTATTTACAGCAAGGTCCCTGGGAGTGTGTCAATATTGACAGCAGGGTCCCTGGGAGTGTGTCAGTATTTACAGCAGGGTTCCTGGGAGTGTGTCAGTATTTACAGTAGGGACCCTGGGAGTGTGTCAGTATTTACAGCAGGGTTCCTGGGAGTGTGTCAGTATTTACAGTAGGGACCCTGGGAGTGTGTCAGTATTTACAGCAGGGTCCCTGGGAGTGTGTCAATATTTACAGCAGGGTCCCTGGGATTGTGTCAGTATTTACAGCAAGGTCCCTGGGAGAGTGTCAATATTTACAGCAAGGTCCCTGGGAGTGTGTCAGTATTTACAGCAAGGTCCCTGGGAGTGTGTCAGTATTTACAGCAAGGTCCCTGGGAGTGTGTCAGTATTTACAGCAAGGTCCCTGGGAGTGTGTCAGTATTTACAGCAAGGTCCCTGGGAGTGTGTCAGTATTTACAGCAAGGTCCCTGGGAGTGTTTCAGTATTTACAGCAAGGTCCCTGGGAGTGTTTCAGTATTTACAGCAAGGTCCCTGGGAGTGTTTCAGTATTTACAGCAAGGTCCCTGGGAGTGTTTCAATATTTACAGCAGGGTCCATGGGTGTGTTTCAGTATTTACAGCAAGGTCCCTGGGAGTGTGTCAATATTTACAGCAGGTTCCCTGGGAGTGTGTCAGTATTTACAGCAGGGTCCCTGGGAATGTTTCAATATTTACAGCAGGGTCCCTGGGAGTGTGTCAGTATTTACAGCAGGGTCCCTGGGAATGTTTCAATATTTACAGCAGGGTCCCTGGGAGTGTGTCAGTATTTACAGCAGGGACCCTGGGAGTGTGTCAATATTTACAGCAGGGTCCCTGCGAGTGTGTCAGTATTTACAGCAGGGTCCCTGGGAATGTTTCAATATTTACAGCAGGGTCCCTTGGAGTGTGTCAGTATTTACAGCAGGGACCCTGGGCGTGTGTCAATATTTACAGCAGGGTCCCTGCGAGTGTGTCAATATTTACAGCACGGTCCCCGGGAGTGTGTCAGTATTTACAGCAGGGTCCCTGCGAGTGTGTCAATATTTACAGCAGGGACCCTGGGAGTGTGTCAGTATTTACAGTAGGGTCCCTGGGAGTGTGTCAATATTTACAGCAGGGAGCCTGGGAGTGTGTCAGTATTTACAGCAGGGTCTCTGGGAGTGTGTCAATATTTACAGCAGGGTCCCTGGGAGTGTGTCAATATTTACAGCAGGGTCCCTGGTAGTGTGTCAGTATTTACAGCAGGGTCCCTGGGAGTGTGTCAATATTTACAGCAGGGACCCTGGGAGTGTGTCAGTATTTACAAATGGGTCCCTGGGAGTGTTTCAATATTTACAGCACGGTCCCTGGGAGTGTGTCAATATTTACAGTCGGGTCCCTGGTAGTGTGTCAATATTTACAGCAGGGTCCCTAGGAGTGTGTCAATATTTACAGCAGGGTCCCTGGGAGTGTGTCAATATTTACAGCAGGGTCCGTGGGAGTGTGCCAATATTTACAGCAGGGTCCCTGGGAGTGTGTCAATATTTACAGCAGAGTCCCTGGGAGTGTGTCAGTATTTACAGCAGGGTCCCTGGGAGTGTGTCAATATTTACAGCAGGGTCCCTGGGAGTGTGTCAATATTTACAGCAGGGCCCCTGGGAGTGTGTCAGTATTTACAGCAGGGTTCCTGGGAGTGTGTCAGTATTTACAGGAGGGTCCCTGGGAATGTGTCAATATTTGCAGCAGGGTCCCTGGGAGTGTGTCAGTATTTACAGTAGGGACCCTGGGAGTGTGTCAGTATTGACAGTAGGGACCCTGGGAGTGTGTCAGTATTTACAGTAGGGACCCTGGGAGTGTGTCAGTATTTACAGTAGGGACCCTGGGAGTGTGTCAGTATTTACAGCAGGGTTCCTGGGAGTGTGTCAATATTTACAGCAGGGTCCCTGGGAGTGTGTCAGTATTTACAGCAAGGTCCCTGGGAGTGTGTCAGTATTTACAGCAAGGTCCCTGGGAGTGTGTCAATATTTACAGCAAGGTCCCTGGGAGTGTGTCAGTATTTACAGCAGTGACCCTGGGAGTGTGTCAGTGTTTACAGGAGGGTCCCTGGGAATGTGTCAATATTTGCAGCAGGGTCCCTGGGAGTGTGTCAGTATTTACAGTAGGGACCCTGGGAGTGTGTCAGTATTGACAGTAGGGACCCTGGGAGTATGTCAGTATTTACAGCAGGGTTCCTGGGAGTGTGTCAGTATTTCCAGTAGGGACCCTGGGAGTGTGTCAGTATTTACAGTAGGGACCCTGGGAGTGTGTCAGTATTTACAGCAGGGTTCCTGGGAGTGTGTCAGTATTCACAGGAGGGTCCCTGGGAATGTGTCAATATTTGCAGCAGGGTCCCTGGGAGTGTGTCAGTATTTACAGTAGGGACCCTGGGAGTGTGTTAGTATTTACAGCAGTGACCCTGGGAGTGTGTCAGTGTTTACAGGAGATTCTCTGGGAGTGTGTCAGTGTTTAGAACAGAGTCACTGCGAGTGTGTCAATATTTACAGCAGGGTCCCTGGGATTGTGTCAGTATTTACAGCAAGGTCCCTGGGAGTGTGTCAATATTTACAGCAAGGTCCCTGGGAGTGTGTCAGTATTTACAGCAAGGTCCCTGGGAGTGTGTCAGTATTTACAGCAAGGTCCCTGGGAGTGTGTCAGTATTTACAGCAAGGTCCCTGGGAGTGTGTCAGTATTTACAGCAAGGTCCCTGGGAGTGTTTCAGTATTTACAGCTAGGTCCCTGGGAGTGTTTCAGTATTTACAGCAAGGTCCCTGGGAGTGTTTCAGTATTTACAGCAGGGTGCCTGGGAGTGTGTCAGTATTTACAGCAAGGTCCCTGGGAGTGTGTCAGTATTTACAGCAAGGTCCCTGGGAGTGTGTCAATATTTACAGCAGGGTCCCTGGGAGTGTTTCAGTATTTACAGCAGGGTCCCTGGGAGTGTGTCAATATTTACAGCAGGGTCCCTGGGAGTGTGTCAGTATTTACAGCAGGGTCCCTGGGAGTGTGTCAGTATTTACAGCAAGGTCCCTGGGAGTGTTTCAATATTTACAGCAGGGTCCCTGGGAGTGTTTCAGTATTTACAGGAAGGTCCCTGGGAGTGTGTCAATATTTACAGCAGGGTCCCTGCGAGTGTTTCAGTATTTACAGCAAGGTCCCTGGGAGTGTGTCAATATTTACAGCAGGGTCCCTGGGAGTGTGTCAGTATTTACAGCAGGGTCCCTGGGAATGTGTCAATATTTACAGCAGGGTCCCTGGGAGTGTGTCAGTATTTACAGCAAGGTCCCTGGGAGTGTGTCAATATTTACAGCAGGGTCCCTGGGAGTGTGTCAGTATTTACAGCAAGGTCCCTGGGAATGTGTCAATATTTACAGCAGGGTCCCTGCGAGTGTTTCAGTATTTACAGCAAGGTCCCTGGGAGTGTGTCAATATTTACAGCAGGGTCCCTGGGAGTGTGTCAGTATTTACAGCAAGGTCCCTGGGAGTGTGTCAATATTTACAGCAGGGTCCCTTGGAGTGTGTCAGTATTTACAGCAGGGACCCTGGGAGTGTGTCAATATTTACAGCAGGGTCCCTGCGAGTGTGTCAATATTTACAGCACGGTCCGAGGGAGTGTTTCAGTATTTACAGCAAGGTCCCTGGGAGTGTGTCAATATTTACAGCAGGGTCCCTGCGAGTGTGTCAATATTTACAGCACGGTCCCCGGGAGTGTGTCAGTATTTACAGCAGGGTCCCTGGGAGTGTGTCAATATTTACAGCAGGGACCCTTGGAGTGTGTCAATATTTACAGCAGGGTCCCTGCGAGTGTGTCAATATTTACAGCACGGTCCCCGGGAGTGTGTCAATATTTACAGCAGGGTCCCTGCGAGTGTGTCAATATTTACAGCACGGTCCCCGGGAGTGTGTCAGTATTCACAGCAGGGTCCCTGCGAGTGTGTCAATATTTACAGCAGGGTCCCTGGGAGTGTGTCAATATTTACAGCAGGGTCCCTGCGAGTGTGTCAATATTTACAGCAGGGTCCCTGCGAGTGTGTCAATATTTACAGCAGGGTCCCTGGGAGTGTGTCAATATTTACAGCAGGGTCCCTGGGAGTGTGTCAATATTTACAGCAATGTCCCTGCGAGTGTGTCAATATTTGCAGCAGGGACCCTGGGAGTGTGTCAATAATTACAGCAGGGACCCTGGTAGTGTGTCAATATTTACAGCAGGGTCCCTGGGAGTGTGTCAATATTTACAGCAGGGTCCCTGGGAGTGTGTCAATATTTACAGCAGGGTCCCTGGGAATGTTTCAATATTTACAGCAGGGTCCCTGGGAATGTTTCAATATTTACAGCAGGGTCCCTGGGAGTGTGTCAGTATTTACAGCAGGGTTCCTGGGAATGTGTCAGTATTTACAGCAGGGTCTCTGGGAATGTGTCAGTATTTACAGCAGGGTCCCTGGGAGTGTGTCAATATTTACAGCAGGGTCTCTGGGAATGTTTCAATATTTACAGCAGGGTTCCTGGGAATGTTTCAATATTTACAGCAGGGTCCCTGGGAATGTGTCAGTATTACAGCAGGGTCCCTGGGAGTGTGTCAATATTTACAGCAGGGTCCGTGGGAATGTTTCAATATTTACAGCAAGGTCCCTGGGAGTGTGTCAGTATTTACAGCAGGGTTCCTGGGAATGTTTCAATATTTACAGCAGGGTTCCTGGGAATGTTTCAATATTTACAGCAGGGTCCCTGGGAATGTTTCAATATTTACAGCAGGGTCCCTGGGAGTGTGTCAGTATTTACAGCAAGGTCCCTGGGAGTGTGTCAGTATTTACAGCAAGGTCCCTGGGAGTGTTTCAGTATTTACAGCAAGGTCCCTGGGAGTGTGTCAATATTTACAGCAGGGTCCCTGGGAATGTGTTAATATTTACAGCAGGGTCCCTGGGAGTGTGTCAGTATTTACAGCAGGGACCCTGGGAGTGTGTCAATATTTACAGCACGGTCCCCGGGAGTGTGTCAATATTTACAGCAGGGTCCCTGGGAGTGTGTCAGTATTTACAGCAGGGTTCCTGGGAATGTTTCAATATTTACAGCAGGGTCCCTGGGAATGTGTCAGTATTTACAGGAGGGTCCCTGGGAGTGTGTCAGTATTTACAGCAGGGTTCCTGGGAATGTTTCAATATTTACAGCAGGGTTCCTGGGAATGTTTCAATATTTACAGCAGGGTCCCTGGGAGTGTGTCAATATTTACAGCAGGGTCTCTGGGAATGTGTCAGTATTTACAGCAGGGTCCCTGGAATGTGTCAATATTTACAGCAGGGTCTCTGGGAATGTTTCAATATTTACAGCAGGGTCCCTGGGAATGTGTCAGTATTACAGCAGGGTCCCTGGGAATGTTTCAATATTTACAGCAGGGTCCCTGGGAATGTGTCAGTATTACAGCAGGGTCCCTGGGAGTGTGTCAATATTTACAGCAGGGTCCCTGGGAATGTGTCAATATTTACAGCAGGGTCCCTGGGAATGTGTCAGTATTACAGCAGGGTCCTGGGAGTGTGTCAATATTTACAGCAGGGTCCGTGGGAATGTTTCAATATTTACAGCAGGGTCCCTGGGAATGTGTCAGTATTACAGCAGGGTCCCTGGGAGTGTGTCAATATTTACAGCAGGGTCCCTGGGAATGTGTCAATATTTACAGCGGGGTCCCTGGGAATGTGTCAGTATTTACAGCAGGGTTCCTGGCAGTGTGTCAATAATTACAGCGGGGTCCCTGGGAATGTGTCAGTGTTTACAGCAGGGTTCCTGGGAGTGTGTTGGTATTTTCAGGGAGCTCACAGAGACTGTGGCCATGATTTTAGAATGGCGGCAGGAACTCAGTGGATGGGTAAATAATCACGTGGGAAACCCAGGACTAATTTTTGCACATCGGATTGAGTGATTGCAACTCAATTGAAGGCACTTAATTTTACATTCGGTTTTCGCGTCTTCAAGCTGCTCAGCAGGCGTACTGCGCACCCGCATGACGAGAAGGAAACATCGAAATGGAAGGGCATGGAGCAAAGATGGCACCCTGGATCACCCACGCATTCCTTGAGGTCCTACTAGCTGTTGTGCGAAGCAGGAGGGAGGTGCTGTACCCAAGCTGAGAGAAGGAAGAAACCTGCTTCTGCCACCAAGAAGGCGTGGCTGGAGTTGGCAGAAAAGGTCAGCAGTAGGAGTATGGTATCAAGGTCTTGGAAGTGTTTTAATCACCTAACCAGATCATTAACATTTGCTTATTCACCCACATCCTGTTTTGTTCAACATCTTCTGTGTTGGCACGTCTACTCCATCACACACTCCTCACACCCACTTAACTTTCAGCAGCAACCATCCTTCACTTTCTATGCACTTCTTCACCTCCCCATTTATTCACCCACCACTACCATTCACCCCAATCCTGATGCAATGTGATGGATCTGTCTGATAGACACCGTCTGATGCATCTCTTTCATGGTCAGCCCCACTGAAAGCAATGCATTCATCGGATGAATATGTCACCTTCAGTCACTCACAGATCTGCTGTTTGTCCCCTTGTAGAAGAGAGCGCAAAACGCAAGGGAGAGGACCAGAACTGGTGGAGGTCCCCCCGCATACAGTGGAGCTGACAGATGTGGAGCAATGGAAATGAGTGGGACCATTGCACGCCTATCCATCACTGATGGCGACACTGGCAACCCACAGATGGCTGGTGACAGAACTTTAATATCTTTCACACACGTAATGAATTGATTTTATCAATGATTGAACTGTTCCAGACCTCAGTATGGTCATTGGAAAGATTGTCACTTTTCCGATGAATAATTAATATCGGTTTCTGTTGTCTTCCAGGACATTCACGCTTTCAAGAAGAATCTGCCAAACTGGAAAAAGGCAATTCCTCAGAGGAGCTCATTCCTTTTGAGGGTGCATTGTCACAGGAAATACAGCCATGCACCAGCACAGATAATCGCACTACGGTCGGTCCTGTTAGCTAGATAGTTGAGTTTTCACCTGGTGATTCACCACTTACCAGTGTGCACGAGCAGACACTGGTGGCAGGGGCAACTGTGGAGAGTCCGCGTCAGGGGGTGCACTCCTCTCCAAGCTCTGCTGATGGGCACAGATGCTGAACCCCGGGGGCCATCATTGAGAATGAGAATGATAGAGATACAGCAGCACCTTTGCGAGGTATTGGAAGACATGCCACGCACACTCTCCACAATAGAGGGGAGGATGGAGGAGTCCAACTCCATCGCTGGTGGATTGTTGGCGCGGGTTAGTGCGAGACTGTCTGCAAAGGAGAGAATGGCAGCCTCTATTGAGCTTCAAGCACGGCTCTCAATTTAGTCCATGCAGGCCATGACAACGACGCCAACATGTCTGACGTCTTAAACAGGCAGGCAGATACGTTAGCCATGGCCTTACAATGTGGCACATCTGCTCACCCACCTGCTGTCCAGCAGAGCGGTGGGAGTGATGTGGCCATGGTCCAGGAGAGGGATGATGACGAAAGGGGACATGGAAGTGGGAACTCCACTCAAAGTGTTCCTACATCTCATCAGTTGCCTCCCCCCCACCGCCTCAACCAGTACCTGCAATGCTGCCTCCTCTCCTGCCACAAACCCCAGAGGTCGTAGGCTATGAGCATCTCAGCAGTCAGGGCAGGGACCTGAGCAACCTGCCACTACCTCTGCTGAAGCCACAGGGGATGCACCACGTAGAAATGGTAGGAAGGGAAAAGCTAAGCAATTGCAGTTCACCAACACTATGCGCAAGGGTGTGTGATGAGATGTCATGTTGTTCATTTATATATTTTGTTTGTTATGGCACATTAAATTTAATCGTTATCACCACTGCCATGTCTTGGCCATTATTGCGTCGTGTGTGAATTTGCGCTTTCATTTGCTTCATCATGAATGCCAAGACATGCCACCCATTGGGCATGTGTGCAATGGATGTAGGTGTGGTTGAAGGACTGTTTTGTGCAAAGTGGGGGTGGGGGGGTGTTGATGGTGGTGGTTGTTCCAGGCGGCCTGAGTAGCTCAAAGTCTTCAATTTGCACATCTCATTATGAAAACCTGTTAGAGATGAAGGCATCCCTGGCATCACAGGCAGCAATGTGTGCCACTGCTCTGGCAATGGGTTCTCCATCTTCATTTTCCTCCTCCTTCTGGTCATCCTCCTCATCGTCCTCCTCTTCTTCTTCAATGTTGCTGCCAGATGAGGATGCTTGATGAGCGCATTCGACCTCCTCCACCTGTAACCTTCTCTGCTGAGCTATGCTGTGCAGGACGCATTACACGACGATTATTCTGCACACCCTCGCTGGCGAGAACTGAAGGCCTCCCCCAGATCTATCCAGGTCCTGAAGCGCATCTTCAACATTCCTATGGCTTGCTCAGTGACAGACCTGGTGGTGATATGTCTCTGGTTGTGCCTTGTTGGTGGGATTTCTCTCAGGTGTTACGGGCCAAGTCTTGCAGGGGGTATTCCTTGTCTCCAAGGAGCCAGCCCTTAAGTCGGGAATGTTGGACTCGTGCAATATGAACGAATCATGACAGCTGCCAGGGAATCTGGCACACACCTGCAGAAATCTCTTCAGCTGTGCAATGATGGAGTGATATCCCTTTCGGTTTAGGAACAGTCGTTGCTCAGGTGGAGGTTCTCGGATTGCTACTGATCGTGCCCTGCACCCGTGGGAAGCCTGCCAGAGAGTGGAAACCCACTGCCCTCTCAGTCTGGCTGATGTCGTCATGGGGGAAGTTCACATAGTCAGATGCCCTGGCAAACAAGCCATCCGTCACCTGTCGTATACACTTCTGTGCAGATGACACCGGTGGCGCCCTGGAAGGATATGGAGGTGAAGAAATTGAGGGCAGTGGTGACTTTAACTGCAACCGGCAATGCGTGGCCACCAGGTCCAGCCGGGAGCAGCTCTTCCTGAAGGAGGCTTCAGATATCTGCAACCACCTGGCGACTCAATCTGAGCCTTTGTAGCCACTGCTCCTCAGAGAGGTCCAGGAAGCTCAGCCTCTGCCTGTAAACTTTCTCACGTGGGTAGTGCCTCCTGCGACCTCAGCCCCTCCGTTGGTCCCCACTCTGCCCTTCTCCTTGTTGTGCACCTCTGTCTTATGCAACTGCAGATCCCAGCACTGCACGACATGCCTGCTGCTGATGGTGATGTGCCTCCTGCTTAGATGTACTGTGGAATACATCCATTGTGCCCTCCCCCATCCTGATTTTTTCAGTTTGTGGGGCTCCAAAATGTTGTTAAATTTGTCTGAACACAAGATTTCTCAGTCTCAACAAAGAACTCTCAGTCTAAACACAAAGAACTCCCAGTCAAACATGTGCCTGAGAGAGCTGAGTGTCCAGCTGTAATATTCACCCTTTATTGAGATGTGTCAATCAGTGGTTTAAGGGCCAAATGAGCTTCGGTTGCAACTCACTCCATTTCAATGGCGTGTTTCAGAAGCCATTGGAGACGCCTTCAGGAGTAGTTAAATCCGTTTCTGTTTCAGAATACACAAAAGGTTAAGTACCTCAAGTGTTTAAAGTACCTAAATTGCCCCTTTAACTATCGGCCCGCTGGCTTTAAGTGAGGACGGGATTTCGGGGTTTCTGTTGCGCGCGCATCCTAACGTGCCTGGGTTAAACCCGGAAATGGGCGCACCGGAGCCGGGATGCAGTCCCACTCCAAAAAGCAACCACTTTTACTGCCCATCCTCCCCCAACCCACCTGTTCTTGGGGGTTAAAATTACCTCCTGTGTCAATATCTGTAATGGTCCCAGACATGGAAAGGTTGAAAACCACTGTTATTGAGGCAGAGAATAAAGTAAGGTTTATAGAGTTTTGTTGATACAAAGAGAGACCTGTTAAGATAGTCGTAGTTGTGACTTTATTTTCCATTCCTTTTTTTTCCTTCCCTGGCCTATTGTCTAAGGTTTGATGACTGCTAAGACTTTTAAAGGGGCAGTACCTTCACAAAAAATTGCTTGCGAAACGTTTTATTTGAATCTCTGGGCACGCCTTTTCATAAAGATAATATCCCTTTGAAAATATTACATCCCAAGGTTAGAATGGGCTGACCTTCCAACTCACCCTGATTTTGAGGGCAACACCCTCATTTTGGCATTGTTTGGTGCACGTTTCATATTTTACTGGTACATTTTGTACCAAACAGAATAAATGAACAGTTTGTGTCAACCCGAAGCTTCAAGGGGCCTAAATCAGTTTCTGAATGCCTTGCAGATTGGGCTATGGTTCACACCATCAGTGCTTGGCGGTGCCTCACTCGCATCAAATGATGGAAGAGCGGTAATAAAGACCATTTTAATTAATCTTTTGCCCATTTTGAAACTAGAAGCTAGCTAATGGAATCCAGAACAAGAGAGCATCATCTTAAAATTAGAGCTGGGCTATTTAGAAGTGAAATCAGGAAGCACTTCTACACACAAAGGCTACGGGAAATCTGGAACTTGCTTCCCCAAAAGCCTGCGGATACCGGGACAACTGAAGTTTTCAAAACTGAGATCCTTAGAATTTTGTTGGGTAGGACTATCAAGGGATATGGAGCGAAGACAAGAAAATGGAGTTGACGGACAGATCAGCCAAAATCTAATTGAATGGTGGAACAGGCTCGAGGGCCTGAATGACCTTCTCCTGTTCCTTCTGTTCCTGAGGTGTGTGAGCTGTTTGCCAGTGCTCTTGGTAAGGTGCAGTGGCAAATAAGGATACACAGGAGTGAGCACATTCAAAGTGTCACACACACGCTAAAGCTGCTGTTTTACTTTTATCTGCCATTGTTTTCATATGTGAGAAGGTTCCATTACCTCAGGCCCTGAGGGTGTGCACGGTACGTTTAATAGTAATGAGTAAAGTAGGGTACAGTTTCCACCACTTAAACTGCCTACGTTTAAATTGACCAAAAAGCACTAACCGTTTTCCATTTTCATTATAGTCAATTATAAAGTTGTCACTTACAGTGTAGTAACTGTGCTGGGTATTTCAGGCAGAAACAGGTGTTCAGGGAGTAGTCTGCACCTTGTTAAGGCCCAAAATACAAAGTAATCGGCAGATTATCTTTCATCTCCACTGTGGTGCAACCACCACCGCCTATCCCTACAACTGTACCTCCCTTATCATCATTTATTTTTCAGCTTTCTGACCACACCTACCTGCATTATATCTATTTCTTTGATATTTCAGTTCTTTCTTCTGAACATCATGCAGATGGAGGGGATAAAACGTCCAACGTGTACAGCGGACAAATCGTGTTCGCACCAACGCGCCCACTATAAGTGGTGGGGACTGTGTTAGTCGTGCTAGATTGCTCCATTGCTCTTGGAATCACTGTGATAAAACTTGCACACATCTCTTCTGGATCACCTCCATCCCATACCCTGGCAAAAAAAAAGTTTGCCAATATTTTTTATATTGAAGATATCGCTCCTTTACTTTTGCCAGATGTGCCTTAAACTGCCACGGCCCTACGATCTGGAATTCTCTCCCTAAACCTCTCCACTCCCCTCTCCTCCTTGAAGACCTTCCTTAAAACCCACATCTTTGACCCACCCCTCCTAACATCTCCTTCTTTGGCTTGACATTCATTTTTTTTATTACGACTCTGTGAAATGGGTTGTTTTTCTGCATCAAGGATGCTATATAAGTGCAAGTTACTGTTGTAATACCCTTCACATCTGGGCGACTTGCCATGACGGAAATCAGATACATCTCAATGTTCGCACAATATTATTTAAGAATACAAAATCCAGGATTTTCCGAGACTCCACTGACCTGCTGAGTTCCATTCTCCAGGACAATGACTCGTTTTGTTTGAGTAAAAATGAACTCACCTACATATGCTTTTATCTTTCTCCCTTTCTCGCTTCAAAGTTTTTACTCTACAGGTTCAATTCTACAGATGCCAGCTGCCCATCTGCCCCTGCCTCACCATTCTTCATGTGAGTAGGGAGGTGTTTCTTGGCGGGCAGGGGGGTGGGGGGGAGGAGCTGTCACACACACGTGCTCGCTCGCACCCTCGGTCACTCACTCACTCAATCTCGCTTTCCAGCAGGAGTCACCAAATCCGGAGTGATATCCCTGGTTGATTTTTTTTTCTCTCTCTCCCTAACCCAGTGACACTGAGGCCAATTGCACCTCCCCTATCACTGCCCCAGGAGAGATCAGCTAACTCAGTACAGTACCTACAACCTTTCTGTTCAGTATGGCTCAGTAACACATCATACTTAACACATGGAAATGTCTTAAAGGGTTCCACACAGCTAATTACTATTGATGGGCAGTAACTGTAGTTAGGTTGGTTTTTGAACAGAGTGGGGTAGATTTTCAATTTGCCGCCCGGGTGTAAATCTGGCTGTTACAGATTTCAATAGAAATGAAAATCAGACGGTTTCTATAACGGGCGGCCGATCTGCAACGCCAGTTTTGCAACTGGGTGGCAAGTTGAAAATCACCCCATTGTATTTACACGCTGACACATGGCGGGGGGAAGGGAAGAGCTTCTCTACCTGTTTAAACTGGCTTGCAATTCATTTAACTCTCGTTTTGATAATAAATCTCATGGTAACCATCCGTTCCTGTCAGCTCTGGCTCTCAGTGGTTGCTCCAGCGACCGAGAGAAACACTGCAGTGTTGTAATAGAGCGTGACATTTTTAAATGAACGAACAGAGACTGCACTATCTGGGGAATCCAATTGTCGGAATTTAGGTTCCGTTTTTGGATCTGTGTGTTCTAGATCACTGGATCCAGCTCGGGACTGGTGTTAGTCGAGAGATTTGACTTGGAGAGTAAAACATTTAGGACCTCTGAAGCCTAAACCAAAGGTTGGGACTACATGCAAAAATTGCTCGTAAACAAAGTGAAACGGCTCGCCAGACAAGTGGTACGGTGTCATAAAGAAGGCTGAATATTCATCATTGTGGTTGAGCTGTTACTGGGGAATAAAGTTTTAAAACTCTCCAGTAGAAATGTATTTCTTAGTAATACCCTGCTGTTACTGGGGCCAAAGGAAATTTTATAAAAACACATTTCTAAAAACAATCTAACTATTTTGTACATAAAAGTTTTGAGACACTTCAAAGGGTCAAAATTGTTAAAGAAAAAGGCAGACATTTCACGCTGTTTTTTCTCTAAACGGAAGCCCACAAATTTCTGATCTGCAAGCTAACCTCATCACACAGCAGTTGAACTCTGACCAACTTCTGGCTGTGGTTACTTACAGCAATTAGATGTTATGGCCTTAAAGGGACAGGCCACCTTAAATATAGCTCCACCTCAGCAGTGAAATCATACACACTCCTGTCATTATAGAACTGTGTATCATATGACATCATGAGCAACACCATGGGAGATCACCTAGAAGTTAAAAAAAGACTTTAATAGCAAATTTGGAATTGGAAACTTACAGATAACAAAGGCAGGATTTGAATACTACCTTGCTCGCAAATTCAAAGATCATGGATTCAAACCTCATTCCGGACTTGAACACATATTCTAGGCTGCTGCTTAGGTGAAGTACTGAGGGAGTGCAGCACTGTTGGAAGTGCTGTCTTTTGGATGAGATGTTAAAATGAAGTCCCATCTGCCCTCTCAGGTGGACATTAAAGATCCCATGGCACTATTTAAAGAAGAGCAGAGTCCTTCTCCCAGTGTCCCGGCCAACATTTATCCCTCAACCAACACTCCCAAAACAGATTAACTGGCCATTTATCTCATTGCTGTTTGTGGGATCTTGCTGTGTACAAATTGGCTGCCACCTTTACCTGCATAACAATAGTAACTTTGCTTCAGAGTGAGGATGGGAAGGATGCAGACAGGGCGTCAGTTTAACGTCATATCCGAAAGACGGCACCTCCAATGGTGCAGCACTCCCTCAGTACTGCATTGAAGTGTCAGCCGAGATTACGTGCTCAAGTCTCTGGAATGGGACTTGAACTCATGACCTTCAAACTTACAGGTGAGAGTGTTACTACTACACCAAGGCTGACATCTAAGACAGCATTATAATTAAATTCAAAACCTTGTTCAGTCTGTTTCTATTGATCCGTACTTGTTTAATCTGAGGATTCCAAAGACATCATCCTGAGTAGAGACTCAGAGGACCGACAGAGCCCAGCAGTATGAGTTACAGGATTACTGCAGTACCCTTGCTTAATGACTGTATCTAACTGCTCCCTCAGGCATTCCAGCTCAACAGAAAAGTCCGACACAATGTCCTTTAAACAGTAGTGTTAGGAGCTCCTCTGAGGGGCCCCAGTTTAACAGGAAATCGTACCGAAAGACAGCTCAGTTAGCTGCACTCAGCTGAGAGCAGCAGTTGTTACGATTAGCCTCATTGCCTCTGGGCGTGAGAGGGAGAAACAAATTCTGCCAGGGGTCTAACTACTAATCACCTCCCACAGAAAAAAATGTGCTTATATGGAGGTTAGATCAGTATAGTGTTTGATTGTGATATCACTCCATGCTCAAACAGCTTGCTGCCTAGGCTCATATGTAAGGAATGTGGGCAGCGGATTGACAGGGCCCACAGAAATGTATCCCAGTGAATTCTTGCCTTGTAGAGGAACTTGGGAGAAATTTTCAAAATAACCATTTATAAAGGCCTTCAATATATTAAAATCAACAACAGTGGATACAGAAAAATCTTCATCACAAGTTTGTAACTGTCTGATTAATAAAAAGGGGCACTGATAGTGGGACTCTCTCCATAAAGGGCACTGATAGTGGGACTCTCTCCATAAAGAGGCACTGATAGTGGGACTCTCTCCATAAAGAGGCACTGATAGTGGGACTCTCTCCATAAAGGGGCACTGATAGTGGGACTCTCTCCATAAAGGGGCACTGATAGTGGGACTCTCTCCATAAAGGGGCACTGATAGTGGGACTCTCTCCATAAAGAGGCACTGATAGTGGGACTCTCTCCATAAAGGGGCACTGATAGTGGGACTCTCTCCATAAAGGGGCACTGATAGTGGGACTCTCTCCATAAAGGGGCACTGATAGTGGGACTCTCTCCATAAAGAGGCACTGATAGTGGGACTCTCTCCATAAAGGGCACTGATAGTGGGACTCTCTCCATAAAGGGGCACTGATAGTGGGACTCTCTCCATAAAGGGGCACTGATAGTGGGACTCTCTCCATAAAGAGGCACTGATAGTGGGACTCTCTCCATAAAGGGCACTGATAGTGGGACTCTCTCCATAAAGGGCACTGATAGTGGGACTCTCTCCATAAAGGGCACAGATAGTGGGACTCTCTCCATAAAGGGGCACTGATAGTGGAACTCTCTCCATAAAGGGGCACTGATAGTGGGACTCTCTCCATAAAGAGGCACTGATAGTGGGACTCTCTCCATAAAGAGGCACTGATAGTGGGACTCTCTCCATAAAGGGGCACTGATAGTGGGACTCTCTCCATAAAGGGGCACTGATAGTGGGACTCTCTCCATAAAGGGGCACTGATAGTGGGACTCTCTCCATAAAGAGGCACTGATAGTGGGACTCTCTCCATAAAGGGGCACTGATAGTGGGACTCTCTCCATAAAGGGGCACTGATAGTGGGACTCTCTCCATAAAGAGGCACTGATAGTGGGACTCTCTCCATAAAGGGGCACTGATAGTGGGACTCTCTCCATAAAGGGGCACTGATAGTGGGACTCTCTCCATAAAGGGGCACTGATAGTGGGACTCTCTCCATAAAGGGGCACTGATAGTGGGACTCTCTCCATAAAGGGGCACTGATAGTGGAACTCTCTCCATAAAGAGGCACTGATAGTGGGACTCTCTCCATAAAGGGGCACTGATAGTGGGACTCTCTCCATAAAGGGGCACTGATAGTGGGACTCTCTCCATAAAGGGGCACTGATAGTGGGACTCTCTCCATAAAGAGGCACTGATAGTGGGACTCTCTCCATAAAGAGGCACTGATAGTGGGACTCTCTCCATAAAGGGCACTGATAGTGGGACTCTCTCCATAAAGGGGCACTGATAGTGGGACTCTCTCCATAAAGGGCACTGATAGTGGGACTCTCTCCATAAAGGGCACTGATAGTGGGACTCTCTCCATAAAGGGGCACTGATAGTGGGACTCTCTCCATAAAGAGGCACTGATAGTAGGACTCTCTCCATAAAGAGGCACTGATAGTGGGACTCTCTCCATAAAGAGGCACTGATAGTGGGACTCTCTCCATAAAGGGGCACTGATAGTGGGACTCTCTCCATAAAGGGACACTGATAATGGGACTCTCTCCATAAAGAGGCACTGATAGTGGGACTCTCTCCATAAAGGGCACTGATAGTGGGACTCTCTCCATAAAGGGCACTGATAGTGGGACTCTCTCCATAAAGGACACTGATAGTGGGACTCTCTCCATAAAGGGCACTGATCGTGGGACTCTCTCCATAAAGGGGCACTGATAGTGGGACTCTCTCCATAAAGGGGCACTGATAGTGGGACTCTCTCCATAAAGGGGCACTGATAGTGGGACTCTCTCCATAAAGAGGCACTGATAGTGGGACTCTCTCCATAAAGGGGCACTGATAGTGGGACTCTCTCCATAAAGAGGCACTGATAGTGGGACTCTCTCCATAAAGAGGCACTGATAGTGGGACTCTCTCCATAAAGGGCACTGATAGTGGGACTCTCTCCATAAAGGGCACTGATAGTGGGACTCTCTCCATAAAGGGGCACTGATAGTGGGACTCTCTCCATAAAGGGGCACTGATAGTGGGACTCTCTCCATAAAGGGGCACTGATAGTGGGACTCTCTCCATAAAGGGGCACTGATAGTGGGACTCTCTCCATAAAGAGGCACTGATAGTGGGACTCTCTCCATAAAGGGCACTGATAGTGGGACTCTCTCCATAAAGGGCACTGATAGTGGGACTCTCTCCATAAAGGGCACTGATAGTGGGACTCTCTCCATAAAGGGGCACTGATAGTGGGACTCTCTCCATAAAGAGGCACTGATAGTGGGACTCTCTCCATAAAGAGGCACTGATAGTGGGACTCTCTCCATAAAGGGCACTGATAGTGGGACTCTCTCCATAAAGGGCACTGATAGTGGGACTCTCTCCATAAAGGGGCACTGATAGTGGGACTCTCTCCATAAAGGGGCACTGATAGTGGGACTCTCTCCATAAAGAGGCACTGATAGTGGGACTCTCTCCATAAAGAGGCACTGATAGTGGGACTCTCTCCATAAAGGGGCACTGATAGTGGGACTCTCTCCATAAAGGGGCACTGATAGTGGGACTCTCTCCATAAAGGGGCACTGATAGTGGGACTCTCTCCATAAAGAGGCACTGATAGTGGAACTCTCTCCATAAAGGGGCACTGATAGTGGGACTCTCTCCATAAAGAGGCACTGATAGTGGGACTCTCTCCATAAAGAGGCACTGATAGTGGGACTCTCTCCATAAAGGGGCACTGATAGTGGGACTCTCTCCATAAAGGGGCACTGATAGTGGGACTCTCTCCATAAAGAGGCACTGATAGTGGGACTCTCTCCATAAAGGGCACTGATAGTGGGACTCTCTCCATAAAGGGCACTGATAGTGGGACTCTCTCCATAAAGGGCACTGATAGTGGGACTCTCCATAAAGGGGCACTGATAGTGGGACTCTCTCCATAAAGAGGCACTGATAGTGGGACTCTCTCCATAAAGAGGCACTGATAGTGGGACTCTCTCCATAAAGGGGCACTGATAGTGGGACTCTCTCCATAAAGGGGCACTGATAGTGGGACTCTCTCCATAAAGGGGCACTGATAGTGGGACTCTCTCCATAAAGAGGCACTGATAGTGGAACTCTCTCCATAAAGGGGCACTGATAGTGGGACTCTCTCCATAAAGGGGCACTGATAGTGGGACTCTCTCCATAAAGAGGCACTGATAGTGGGACTCTCTCCATAAAGAGGCACTGATAGTGGGACTCTCTCCATAAAGGGCACTGATAGTGGGACTCTCTCCATAAAGGGCACTGATAGTGGGACTCTCTCCATAAAGGGGCACTGATAGTGGGACTCTCTCCATAAAGGGGCACTGATAGTGGGACTCTCTCCATAAAGGGGCACTGATAGTGGGACTCTCTCCATAAAGGGGCACTGATAGTGGGACTCTCTCCATAAAGAGGCACTGATAGTGGGACTCTCTCCATAAAGGGCACTGATAGTGGGACTCTCTCCATAAAGGGGCACTGATAGTGGGACTCTCTCCATAAAGAGGCACTGATAGTGGGACTCTCTCCATAAAGAGGCACTGATAGTGGGACTCTCTCCATAAAGGGCACTGATAGTGGGACTCTCTCCATAAAGGGCACTGATAGTGGGACTCTCTCCATAAAGGGGCACTGATAGTGGGACTCTCTCCATAAAGGGGCACTGATAGTGGGACTCTCTCCATAAAGAGGCACTGATAGTGGGACTCTCTCCATAAAGAGGCACTGATAGTGGGACTCTCTCCATAAAGGGGCACTGATAGTGGGACTCTCTCCATAAAGGGGCACTGATAGTGGGACTCTCTCCATAAAGGGGCACTGATAGTGGGACTCTCTCCATAAAGAGGCACTGATAGTGGAACTCTCTCCATAAAGGGGCACTGATAGTGGGACTCTCTCCATAAAGAGGCACTGATAGTGGGACTCTCTCCATAAAGAGGCACTGATAGTGGGACTCTCTCCATAAAGGGGCACTGATAGTGGGACTCTCTCCATAAAGGGGCACTGATAGTGGGACTCTCTCCATAAAGAGGCACTGATAGTGGGACTCTCTCCATAAAGGGCACTGATAGTGGGACTCTCTCCATAAAGGGCACTGATAGTGGGACTCTCTCCATAAAGGGCACTGATAGTGGGACTCTCCATAAAGGGGCACTGATAGTGGGACTCTCTCCATAAAGAGGCACTGATAGTGGGACTCTCTCCATAAAGAGGCACTGATAGTGGGACTCTCTCCATAAAGGGGCACTGATAGTGGGACTCTCTCCATAAAGGGGCACTGATAGTGGGACTCTCTCCATAAAGGGGCACTGATAGTGGGACTCTCTCCATAAAGAGGCACTGATAGTGGAACTCTCTCCATAAAGGGGCACTGATAGTGGGACTCTCTCCATAAAGAGGCACTGATAGTGGGACTCTCTCCATAAAGAGGCACTGATAGTGGGACTCTCTCCATAAAGGGGCACTGATAGTGGGACTCTCTCCATAAAGGGGCACTGATAGTGGGACTCTCTCCATAAAGGGGCACTGATAGTGGGACTCTCTCCATAAAGAGGCACTGATAGTGGAACTCTCTCCATAAAGGGGCACTGATAGTGGGACTCTCTCCATAAAGAGGCACTGATAGTGGGACTCTCTCCATAAAGAGGCACTGATAGTGGGACTCTCTCCATAAAGGGCACTGATAGTGGGACTCTCTCCATAAAGGGCACTGATAGTGGGACTCTCTCCATAAAGGGGCACTGATAGTGGGACTCTCTCCATAAAGGGCACTGATAGTGGGACTGTCTCCATAAAGGGCACTGATAGTGGGACTCTCTCCATAAAGGGGCACTGATAGTGGGACTCTCTCCATAAAGGGGCACTGATAGTGGGACTCTCTCCATAAAGAGGCACTGATAGTGGGACTCTCTCCATAAAGAGGCACTGATAGTGGGACTCTCTCCATAAAGGGCACTGATAGTGGGACTCTCTCCATAAAGAGGCACTGATAGTGGGACTCTCTCCATAAAGGGGCACTGATAGTGGGACTCTCTCCATAAAGGGCACTGATAGTGGGACTCTCTCCATAAAGGGGCACTGATAGTGGGACTCTCTCCATAAAGGGGCACTGATAGTGGGACTCTCTCCATAAAGAGGCACTGATAGTGGGACTCTCTCCATAAAGAGGCACTGATAGTGGGACTCTCTCCATAAAGGGGCACTGATAGTGGGACTCTCTCCATAAAGGGGCACTGATAGTGGGACTCTCTCCATAAAGGGACACTGATAATGGGACTCTCTCCATAAAGAGGCACTGATAGTGGGACTCTCTCCATAAAGGGCACTGATAGTGGGACTCTCTCCATAAAGGGCACTGATAGTGGGACTCTCTCCATAAAGGGCACTGATAGTGGGACTCTCTCCATAAAGAGGCACTGATAGTGGGACTCTCTCCATAAAGGGGCACTGATAGTGGGACTCTCTCCATAAAGGGGCACTGATAGTGGGACTCTCTCCATAAAGGGGCACTGATAGTGGGACTCTCTCCATAAAGAGGCACTGATAGTGGGACTCTCTCCATAAAGGGGCACTGATAGTGGGACTCTCTCCATAAAGGGGCACTGATAGTGGGACTCTCTCCATAAAGGGGCACTGATAGTGGGACTCTCTCCATAAAGTGGCACTGATAGTGGGACTCTCTCCATAAAGGGGCACTGATAGTGGGACTCTCTCCATAAAGAGGCACTGATAGTGGGACTCTCTCCATAAAGGGGCACTGATAGTGGGACTCTCTCCATAAAGAGGCACTGATAGTGGGACTCTCTCCATAAAGGGGCACTGATAGTGGGACTCTCTCCATAAAGAGGCACTGATAGTGGGACTCTCTCCATGAAGGGGCACTGATAGTGGGACTCTCTCCATAAAGGGGCACTGATAGTGGGGCTCTCTCCATAAAGGGGCACTGATAGTGGGGCTCTCTCCATAAAGGGGCACTGATAGTGGGACTCTCTCCATAAAGGGGCACTGATAGTTGGACTCTCTCCATAAAGGGGCACTGATAGTGGGACTCTCTCCATAAAGGGCACTGATAGTGGGACTCTCTCCATAAAGGGGCACTGATAGTGGGACTCTCTCCATAAAGGGGCACTGATAGTGGGACTCTCTCCATAAAGGGGCACTGATAGTGGGACTCTCTCCATAAAGGGGCACTGATAGTGGGACTCTCTCCATAAAGAGGCACTGATAGTGGGACTCTCTCCATAAAGAGGCACTGATAGTGGGACTCTCTCCATAAAGGGGCACTGATAGTGGGACTCTCTCCATAAAGAGGCACTGATAGTGGGACTCTCTCCATAAAGGGGCACTGATAGTGGGACTCTCTCCATAAAGAGGCACTGATAGTGGGACTCTCTCCATAAAGGGCACTGATAGTGGGACTCTCTCTGTAAAGGGGCACTGATAGTGGGACTCTCTCTGTAACGGGGCACTGATAGTGGGACTCTCTGTGTAAAGGGGCACTGATAGTGGGACTCTCTCTGTAAAGGGGCACTGATAGTGGGACTCTCTCTGTAAATGGAGTATTGTCTTAGTGAATCTCTTTTCTGCAGCTGTCACCAGTCTAAGAGTAAAAAAACATTCCAATTAGGTTGTACATTTTTGCCTTGAAGAATGTTGTCATTATCCTCAACCAATCCTAGCCCTGTGGCTTACTATTTAATACTAACTTCAGCTTGGCCTCTATATAAGTCCCTCTCTGGCATATTGTGCCAAGACGCAGTCCTGCTTCAGTTCAACAACCCCCAAACCCGGTCTTTGTTCAACTGCCTTTAATTCAGTATAACAAAAACGCCCATATTTACTCCCATGCTCTTAGCCTGAAGCAGTATATTTTTCCACAGCATTCATTGTTACTCAACCTGGATTGTGAGAACTAATACGCCCTAATCACAAGCAGAGACTTGACAAACAAAATAATGGATGTGTTAATTGAATTTTACTTTAAAATGAGATGGATAAATATCCATTTAAGAATGGGACTGGAGGTTATAAGGTAGAGATGGTCTTGATGGAGTCTTTTCCAGTTCCTTACTTCCCCAAGTTTCTTAGTTAATGAAATTTCAACATGGATGGCCACAAGAATTTACCAAAATTATTTGGAGTGATTTGATTCGTTTCCCCATTCCTTTATTTCAATTGGTAGCTGTTGGTGACTGACAATTTTTTGATTCAGCTTTCAAACTTTGATTGGTGCTTATCATTTCTGTTTGCTGATTGGTAGGTTCCCTACTTGTTCAGCTGTGATTTATCACTGTTTTATGAATAGAAATTCAGAACCAATCAAGTTAATTTGTGACATAGAAAATTTGCCTATGAATTAGATAGTTGGTGGGATTGTTGGTGGCTCATGTGCAGAAAAATACCAGTGCCTGTTTCTGTGCTGTAACACTACAATTCCATGAAATACTGAGGCAGATTTTAGTTTCGGGTGTAGACAGGACGTAACAGAGTGTAAAAACAGGCGATCAGTCCTAACTGATTTCCCTTCATTTTGCATGCCGCTCAAGTTTCTGGTGGGGATGGAGGCAAGCAATGGAAACTGCTGTCCAAAAATAGGCTTAAGCTTAATAACCGTGAATGGAAATGAGCAGGGAGTGACATTAATTTAGAGATCAGCGGCGAATTCCGGCAGTAATACACTTATTCCTCACCATGCCTGTATTTAAGGGGTGCTGAGTTCTTTACAGAAGCAAGTAAAGGAGAAGATTCATTCAAGTTTTTGAGCCATTTCTGCATCATTTGTCTTCATTTCTTTCTTTTTATTTTGCTTCCACTTAGATTCCCTTGTTCAGAGTTTTTTTTCTCACCATCGCCTTTATTGTTACCAATGGGGTTCCCAATGGGAAACCCCTCTTCTGATCTTTTTGGAGCACGAAGAGGAGGACCAACAGAGGAATTCTAGGCAGGTCAGGCTGTACCAGATGAGCTCTTGTGGGTACCCTCACACCTGTATCAACAGAAAGAGGTGCACACTGCTCACTTTGGCAGAGAATTAGTAAATGCAGAGGCTCCTGTTCCTGAAGGAAGCTAGGACATCAGACTAGATGGCACAAATACGATGTGTGAATGCTGGACTAACTGTAATGCTGAATACTTCCTTGGAAGCACCCCAATCACAGTATACCATGAGTGAAGGCATGGCAGGGTAATCAATAGCCAGTGTAGCCTGACTGACGATGCCCATCAAGATACCACTAACCGTATGTGCAGGCACTGTGAAGTTTCCCTGGGAATGACCATGGTGAATTGTCTTGGCAGCATCCAGATCAGCAGATTGCCGGATACCGAGCTGTGCCGAGCAAGGGCATCAGCAGCTACCGTGCAGTATTGGGCTGGTACAGCCAGTGACAGTACCAGTCAGCCTCAGCCTCAAGTCCACTTCCACCTCCTTACAACTGCAATGCTGACCTATGGGGATAGCAGCAAGAGTATCTTCCAGTTAGCCATAATTCTTTGTGACAGTTGAGTTTTGGAAGGAGACCCAAAAGTGAGATTCTCTCTTTAAATTGTCCACCTTGCCGTCTGACACCTCGAACATGAATTGGAAGAGAAAATCTATGATGCTAAACCAAATGTCCTACTTCACACAGGGGCAGCGCCTGGAGATCTTCCGATGGCCGTTGAAGGCCCAACTGCACCACCAGCAGACATGTTCGATAAAGTGTCTGGCTATGAATCAATAGCCACAGGTGGTGGTAAGTGAAGGGCAGCAGTTCAAGGATTGTTACAGATTAATTATGTGGTATAATGCAAGCCTGATCAACTGTACCTACCCAAATTAATATTAATATATCTAATTTAATCTAATTAATTTAATTGAGGGATTAAGATGGTTTACATTTAGAATAACAGATATCTTGGAGTCAGTTAAATGCTGTAAAAGGGCCCTCACAAATATGTCATTCATGTGCTCTATATGATGGCTCACCAGGTTTATTCCATGAAATTTAATGCAGAGAAGTGTGAAATGATGCATTTTGGGAGGAAGAATGAGAAGAGGCAATATAAACTAAATGGTACAATTTTAAAGGGATTGCAGGAACAGAGAGACCTGGGGGTCATACACAAATCTTTGAAAGTGGCAGGACAAGTTGATAAAGCTATTAAAAAAGCATATGGGATCCTTGGCTTTATAAAAAGAGGTATAGAGTACAAAAGCAAGGAAGTTACGCTAAACCTTTATACATCATTGGTTAGGTCTCAGCTAGAGTATTGTGTCCAAATCTGGGCAACGCACTTTAGGAAGGACGTCAAGGCCTTGGAGAGGGTGCAGAGGAGATTTACCAGAAATGATACCAGGGATGAGGGACTTCAGTTATGTGGAAAGGCTCAAGAAGCTGGGGTTGTTCTCCTTAGAAAAGAGAAGGTTAAGGGGAGATTTAATAGAGGTGTTCAGAATCATGAAGGGTTTTGATAGAGTAAATGAGGAGAAACTGGGTCAGTAACCAGAGGACACACAATTAAGGTAATCAGCAAAAGAACCAGAGGGGGGATGAGGAGAAATTTTTTTACGTAATGAGTTGTTATGATCTGGAATTCACTGCCTGCAAGGGTGATGGAAGCAGATTCAATAATAACTTTCAAAAAAGAGTATTGGATAAATTCTTGAAAAGGAAAAATCTGCAGGGTTATGGGGAAAGAGTGGGGCAGTGGGACTAATTGGATAGCTCTTCCAAAGAGCCAGCACAGGCACGATGGGCCGAATAGCCTCCTTCTGTGTTGTAAGATTCCATGAGTAGCTGAGCTGTCCAGAGTCGGGAAGTAAAAGGTTTGATTCCTAGTCTGCTTTGGGTCACTGCTCTCAACTAGAACAACAATAGGGGCACTTCAATAGGCCTCAGCGCACTGGGTTGGGGAGGGGAAAATTGATCAGGATTCCTGCTGCTGGCCAGTGTCCAGTGACCCCAATTGAAAGTGTATGTGTGGACATTGGTTGAGGATAGGATCGGGCACAGCCTGCTAGCACTCACTGTTAAGGCTTCATAAGTGACTAATTGCCACTTGGGTGAGTATCAGAGGGCACCTCTCACCCATTGTACTGTATCCCAGCAACGAATTAATGTCTTCAGTTACATCATCCTAATCAACCTTCCCCTGCTGAGAGATTGTTTCCCCTGGCTAAAGAGTCTAGAACTAGGAACTAGGGAGCATGGTCGCAGGATAAGGGGTCGGCCATTCAAGACTGAGATGAGGAGGAATTTCTTCATGCAGAGGGTTGTGAATCTTTGGAATTCACTTCTCCAGAGGGCTGTGGATGCTGAGTCAGTGAATATATTCAAGGCTGAGATAGATAGATTTTTGGACTCTAGGGGAATCAAGGGATATGGGGATCGGGCGGGAAAGTGGAGTTGAGGTCGAAGATCAGCCATGATCTGATTGAATGGCGAAGCAGGCTCGAGGGGCCATACAGCCTACTCCTGCTCCTATTTCTTATGTTCTTATGTTCTGCCCAGACCCTAAAACAAAGCCTGCAGACACTGCTCCAAACAAAAGGAAAGAATCCCCACTTTTCTAACCTCAAACTAAAGTCCAGCAAACTCCCCCCACTAACTGTCTCTGACTACTTGTTGAAGATTGATTTGGTGAACTTCTATGTTTCGGGCATACACAGACCTCATAATCACATGCAGATATAAGGTCCTAAGTGACCTGGGCCAAATTTTGTCATATTTTGGTCGAGGCACAGCCCACAGTGCAAGCCTCGCCTGTACAAACTGGGGGCACAGGGCTGTCAGGAAACTCACCTGTTGTAGGAGGTCTCTTAAAGGCCGGGAATTTCCTCCGAGCTGCTCCAGCTCCGCCATCGTCATTTCATTGGAAGTGCGGTGGAAATCCAATTTACGTACATAAACAGGGTTTTCACTGCACCACTGGCAAACTTACAGCAGTGGAGCAGGAGCAGCGGCGAGGAAATTTCTGGGGTTGGTTATTTTTTCACAATTTTAGGCAGTCTTGGCTGTGCATTCATTGATTTTGCTGGGTAAATCTCCATTTTTATATTTTTGTTTTGTTTTGGTTCCCCGCCAATACTTTTCTTTGTTACTTTTGGTTTCTGCTGGCTTTGACAGTGCACCTTACAAAGGATGGGTATTCCTTTGATGTAGGTCCTGGGGCAGTTGCGGATGTGGCTAGGTCATCCCAGGGGTTCATTGCCTCTGCTTTTGATGCACCTCATGTAGTTTTTTCAGATTTAGATGCACTTTTATTAACATGACCATACCACTGATCACTTATGTATAACTCCACATAACCTAAGATAACAACAAATATAAAAGGGTACACTGGATGTAATATTGACATGAAATGATATTGTGTAACAGGAGGAAATTCTGTCTCTATTTCTCAGAGGAAAGGTATCTGCCTCCCCCAGTTTATCCAACGCACAGTGTGGAGGGCAGTCAGCCTCAGCCTGCACAGCAATGGAGGTGAGAACTCGAATCTGAAGGGTATAATTTTGGAGTTGGTTCTATTGTATATGATGTGCTTCAAAGGGATAGATCAATTCTTATTGTGATGTCCTTGAGTGGAATATTTCATTTTTGTGCCAATTTATTTATTTTTAATCTCCTTCCTCCTTTAAATACTCAGGCGCCACGCTCTATTAGCTGACTTCAAGGACAGGCGGGTAAGTTGATGCCAGGATTTTCAGTGCCATGCTCTGTGACTGTAGGTCCATAAGAAGGTGCCCAGGGTCACTCCACTTCTCTGTCTGCCAAGAGGGAAGAACCTAGGCTCGACTTGATGTCTTTGCCCAATAGAAATGCACAAGGCACCATGCCTGGCAGACATCACCATGGGGATCTAGCATCCCACTACTCTATGACATGGACTGCACCAAAACAGGCACTGGGTGAGATGTTGGAACCACGGTCCTGAGCCTAGGAAATATTTATTTATTTATAGCACACTGAAAAAAATTCTCTGCTGTGATCACTTCAAGCCCTGGTACTTACTGTACCTATAGCCTGTGCAGCACAGATTTGCTCTTGTGATCCTATCTCCCTTCGGTAGTTGGAAGTCAAGACCATTGTGTCTCATACTTCCATGAAAAATTATAAAACAGACAACACCAAGCTGTAGTTTTAGATTCTTATTTAATCTGACTCTCACAGGCTGATAGGAAGAAATCTTACCCCAATTTTATTTAAAGCTTAAGTGCTAAACAGATGCACTCACCATAATGGTCCAGTCACCATAGTGAAAATCCATCCAGTACTTAAATAGAAAGATACACAGATACATAGATGTGAAATAGAATAGTTTGTATTTAACACTCAAATCAACTTATGATGCTAATGACATAGACTAAGAGTTGACCTTTAACATAAATAATCCAACGCCTTACATTTAAAATTCTCATCCTTATATTTAAATCCCTTCATGACCTTGTCCCTCCCTATCTCTGCAACCTCCTCCAATCCTACAATCCTTCGAGAACTCTCCGTTCCTCCAATTCTGGCCTCTTGTGCATCCCCCACTCCTCATCTCACCATTGGTAGCAGTGTCTTCAGCAGTCTAGGCCCCATGCTTTGGAATTACCTCCCTAAACCTCTCCACCTCCCTCTCCCCCTTTAAGACCCTCCTTAAAACCCATCTCTTCGCCCAAGCTTTTAGTCAAGCTTCTTAATCTCTTTCTTTGGCTTGGTGACCATTTTGGTCTGAATACAATTCTGTGACACGCCTTGGGACATTTTTCTACGTTAAAGGTGCTATATAAATGCAAGTTGTTGTTGTAGTAGATAGAGACATAAGCAGACTATTTAACTTGGAATGTGAGCAGAGAAGTAGAGTGCACGAGTACAGAAATAACAAATCTCTCGTGAGACATTACATTTGAAGAATTTATTCCTGCACAGAGTAGTAGACATATGGAACAACAACTTGCATTTATATAGCACCTTTAACATAGTAAAACGTCCCAAGGCGATTCACAGGAGCGATCAAACAAAATTTGACACCAAGCCACATAAGGAGATATTAGGACAGGTGAAAGGGGTAGGTTTTATGGAGCATCTTAAAGGAGGAGAGAAAAATACAGAGGCAGAGAGGTTGAGGGAGGGAATTCCAGAGCTTAGGGCCTCGGCAGCTGAAGGCACAGCCGCCAATGGTGGAGCGATTAAAATCGGGGATGTGCAAGAGGCAAGAATTGGGGGAGTGGAAAGATCTCAGAGGGTTGTAGGACTGAAGGAGGTCACAGGGATAGGGAGGGGTGAAGCCATGGAGGGATTTGAAAACAAGGATGAGATTTTAAAATCGAGGCATTCCCAGAACGGGAGCCAATGTAGATCAGCGAGCACAGGGGTGATGGGAGAACGAGACTTGGTGTGAGTTGTGATATGGCCGGCAGAGTTTTGGATGAGCTCAAGTTTATGAAGAATGGAAGATGGGAGGCTGGCCAGGAGAGCATTGGAATAGTCCAGTCTGGAGGTAACAAAGGCATGGATGAGGGTTTCAGCCGCAGATGAGCTGAGGCATGGGCGGGGATGAGCGATGTTACGGAGGTGGAAGTAGGCAGTCTTGGTGATGGAGTGGATATGTGGTCGGAAGTTCATCTCAGGATCAAATAGGATGTCAAGGTTGAGATATGGAACTCAATAAACAAGTTACTCCTTTAAAATGTTAGATCATCATCCAGGCTATTTCTGTTTCTAAGTAAGCCTGGTTCCCTATGAATATGTTTCTTCAGCTCAGGTCCACTCCAGGGATCTAAGGTGACCTTTCACCGTTTTGTCCTGTGGCCTAAATCATCAAAAGCCATTTAAAGCCACACCATAGAAATCTCAAAATGACTGCTATTAAAGGACGAGAAGAGGCTAGAAGTCCCCTGATGACTCAGTTGTCAAATGTACAGCCTAGGTAGAGCTGAGCAATACAGGCTAGTCATGTCGCAGGTTCGCTGCCAGATCAGCCAGAGTACCTGTTCCTGTTTCAAAAATGTCATAATTCGCTAATCTTTCACAAGGTCATAAAGAATGTTGAGGCTAAACTGGTGCTTGAATTACCAATGTCAACCTGGTTGACTGTGACCACGGTGAGCTATCCCTCTTCAGTCTTTCCACAGTTTTTGACGTGTTCACTCAGTGTAGTGTGTCCCTCCTGCTCCTCACACCGGCTAGTAGCAACTCAAGGGAAGAGCCACTGAACTGGGGCGCTGGCCTCATCCTTTGTTGCTCCATCTCATTAAATTCCACCTTTCTCCCTCAAAATCCATGGTTGCAATGGCCTTTTAAGTACTCCAGTTCCCAGCGCGGCATTCGGGTGAGCAGTGCACCCGCTATGCAGCACCTCAGTTCAGTGGCTCTTCTCTTGAGTTGCTACTAGCCAGTGTGAGGAGCAGGAGGGACACACTGTACCTGGCTGATAGGAGGAAGCGCCCTGCCTCTGCCACCAAGAAGGCCTGGCTCGAGGTGGCAGAGGAGCTAAGCAGCAGGATTACTATCTCAAGGACATGGGTGCAGTGCTGGAAATGATTTAATGACCAAATCAGGTCAGGAAATGATTTAATGACCAAATCAGGTCAGGAAAAGTGAGTACAGTTACTGATTCACCTACATCCTGTAGTTTACATCACCTCCCTCTCACTCTGTCTTGCCAAGCCTCACATCCACATAAGTCTCATTATCAACTTACCTTCACTTTCTGTGCACTTCCTCACCTCCCCATTTGAGAACCCACCACTCCCACTCACCTCAATCCTTATGCATTGTGATGAATCTGTCTGATAGTCACCCTCTGATGCATCTCTTTCATTGGCAGCCTCACCCAAAGCAATGCATCCATCGGGTGACCCCGTCACCCTCACTCACTCACACATCTGTACTTTCTCCCCTTGTAGGAGAAGAGAGCGCAAAATGCAAGGGAGAGGAGGTAGGACTGGAGGGGGACCTCCACAAATAGTGGCCCTGACAGAGGCGGAGGAGGCCTTGGGCCTCAGCTGGACACTGGAATGCCTGGCCGTCGGAGATGCTGAGACTGGCACCCGTCTGGTGACAGAACTTTAACATCCCTCACACACATCATGAATTAATGATACCAATGATTGACCTGTTGCACACCTCAGTACACTCATCGCAAAATAACTTCTGCGATGATTCTTAATATTGCTTTACGTTCTCTTCCAGGGCCTTCAAGGATTGCTGAAGCGGCACACGACGTGGACGAGGGTGATCCCTCAGAGGAGCTCCCTGCCTCTGAGGGCGCACCGTCACATTATAGCGAGCCATGCACCAGCACAGATACTCACACCTCGTTGGGTCCTATTAGACAGTTAGTTGGGTTGTCACCTGGTGAGTCACCACACACAAGTGGGCACAAGCAGACATTGGTGGCAGGGGCAGCTGTGGAGAGTCCACGTCGGTAGGCACTTTGCGAGGTACTGGAAGACGTGCCATGCACACTCTCAATGATAGCGGAGAGGATGGAGGAGTCCACCTCCGGCATTAGTGGACTGGTGGCGCAGGCAAGTGTGGGAATGTCTGCGATGGAGAGAACAGCAGCCTCCACGATGCTTCAAGCATGGCTCACAAATGAGTCTATTCAGGCCATGACAACAGCTGTGTGGATTCAGGATGCCAACTTTTCTGCCGCCTTAAACAGGCAGACAGATACTTTAGCCATGGCCTTACAACCTGTCACAGATGTGCTCCGAGCTGTTGTCCAGCAGAGCAGTAGGAGTGATGTGGCTGTGGCCCAGGAGAGGGATGATGGCAAAAGGGGACATGGAAGTGGGGACTCCACTCACAGTGCCCCCACGTCTCACCCGTTGCCCCCCTCCTCAACCAGTACCCGCAATGCGGCCTCCTCTCTCGATGGCCAAGTCTGCCCATGCACAGATGCAGGTGGAACAGTCTTTGGTGGGGCCCTCACAGGCTCCAAAACCCAGAGGGCGTAGGCCCAGAGCATCTCAGCATTCAGGGCAGGGACCTGAGCAACCTGCACTACCTCTGCTGAATCCACAAGGGATGCACCATGTAGAAGCAGTAGGAAGAGGAAGGCAAAGGGTAATCAAGTAATCACCAAGGGTATCCACAAGGGTGCCTAACTAATTGTCATGTTTTTCATTTATATTTGTTTTTTCTTACATTCACATTAAATGTAATAATCTTCACCATCACTGCCACGTCTTGTCCACTCTTGACTCCCTTTCGTGAAAGAGCCCTTGCATGTCCCTCATCATGAACACCAAGACTTCATGCCACCCATCGGGCGCATTTACAATGGGTGTATGTTTGGTTGAAGGACTGTTTTGTGCAAAGGGGGGGTGGGCAGGGGTCTGGTGTTGGTGGTGGTTGTTCCAGGTGGTTTGAGCACTTGACTATCATCACTTTGCAGATCTCCTTATGAGAATCTATCAGATATGAGTGACTCCCCGGCATCACGAGCAGCCAGGTGTGCCACTGCTCTGCTGATGGGTTGCCCAACTTCATCCTCCTCCTCGTCTACTTCAATGTTGATGGCAGATGTGGATGCTTCATGAGCGCATGGGACCTCATCCACCGGTAACCCCCTTTATTGAGCGATGATTATTCTACACACCCTCGCCAGTGAGTACTGAAGGGCTCCCCCAGATCGATCCAGGCACCTGAAGTACATCTTCATTATTCCTATGGCTTGTTCAATGACAGACCTGGTGGTGATGTGACTGTCGTCGTACCGCTGCTGTGCCTGGCTGGTGGGGTTTCTCAGAGATGTGATGAGTCAGATCTGCAGGGGTTATTCCTTTGTCACCAAGGCGCCAGCCCTTAAGTCTGTCTTGTGCGTGGAAGAGGGCCGGGATGTTGGACTCGAGCAAAATGAAGGAATCATGGCAGCTGCCAGGGAATTTGGCAAACACTGCAGAAACCTCCTCCGGTGGTCACAAACCAGCTGCACATTGATGGAGTGATATCCCTTTCAGTTGATCAACAGTCCTGGCTCATGCGCGGGTCCTTGGATTGCTACGTGTGTGCAATCAATTGCACCCTGCACACGTGAGAAGCCAGCCAGAGAATGGAAACCGACTGCCATTTCAGTCTGGCTGATGTCATCGCAGGGGAAATTGACGTAGTCGGATGCCCTGGCAAACAAGCCACCGTCACCTGTCGTACACACTTATGTGCAGACGGACCGAGAGATCCCGGTGATGTCACTGGTGGCACCCTGGAAGGATCCGGAGGCGAAGAAGTTGAGGGCAGTGGTGACTTTAACTGCGATAGGCAATGCGTGTCCACCAGGCCCAGCCGGGAGAAACTCTGCATGAAGGAGTGTGCAGATGTCTGCGACCACCTGGTGACTCAATCTCAGCCTGCATAGGCACTGCTCCTCAAAGAGGTCCAGGAAGCTCAGCGTCTGCCTGTACACCCTCACGTGGGTAGTACCTCGGCCCCTCCGTTGGTCCCCTCTCTGCTCTTCTGCAGGTCCTTGTGGCGCACTTCTGTCTCGTGGACCTGCAACTCCCAGAACTGCAGGCCGTGCCTGCCGCGGATGGTGATGTGCCTCCTCCTCAGATGTACTGTTGAATAAATCCATTGCGCTCCCCCCATCCTGATGTTGTCAGTTTGAGGGGGTCCAAAATGTAGGTAAATATGTCTGAACACAAGAATTCTGAGTGTGAACCAAGAAATCTCAGTCTAAACACAAAGAACTCCCAGCCAAAGGTTTGTCCAAGAGAACTGATTGCCCTGCTGCAAAAACTCACCTTTTCTTCACGTGTCAATCGCTGGTTTAAAGGTCTAAATGAGGGTTGGCTGCAACTTGCCTCCATTTCCATGCCATATTTCAGAGGCCTTGGAAGACATGTTCAGAAGCAGTTAAAATGGCTTATATAGGTCAATACACAAAAAGTTACCAGGTTTGAGCACTTTAAGTACCTCAATTGCACCTTTAAATATTGGCCTGCCGGCTTTAATTGCAGGCGGTACTTGCAGGTTTCAGAAACGCGCGCTCACCCAAACGTATCTGGGTCAAACCCGGGTGCAGGCGCGTTGGAGTCGGAATGCGGTCCCGCTCCGAAAACAGCACATTTTTACTCCCCACCTGCCCCCAACCCACCCATTCTTCAGGGTTAAAATTTACCCCATGAGGTCAGCTTCCATATGCATGCTGCAGGGTCGTCAACTCTGATCGGACATATTCCTAAAGGTTTCATCACACAACCTCCCATCTTCAACCGCCCTGCCCAGTCAAACAGCCTTCCCCCCACCGCACCCCTCCTCCCATCTCCAATATTTTTATAACTAATAAATGAAAGTGTCCAAAGAAAATGAAAAAAAAACATGTTTTCCTATGATTTTTCTCCCGGGTTTGCCCTCAGCAGTATGCAGGAGATTAATCTCAAATTCCTGGAGACTCCAGGACAAGGCTGGTGGGTTGGCAACCCTAGTATGCTGATGACACCAAACGTTATCTCACTGCCACCACGCACAACTCCATGACCGCTGCCATGCTGTCATGAGTACCTGTTGGACATCAAGTTACAGATGAGTCAGAGCTTTTTCCAACTCAACATCACCATTCTGTTACCTCGTGTGAGAAACTTCGGGTCTTGTGCCTTAATCCATTCCACTTCCTGGCTGAACCCAGCCATATGAAAATTCAGTGTCTTGTTGAGCCGAATTGAGCCTCAAACGTTACATTTGACCATCATCAAAACCCCCTATTTCCACCTCCATAACATGTCCGGCTATATCCCTAGCTCACCTCTATCACTACTGCAACCCTCAACCATAACTTTGTTACTTCAGGGGTTGGTTTCTCCACTGTTTCCTCACCAGTCCCCCACGTTCCACCCTACATAAACTGGAACTCATCAGGGATTCCACTGCTGGTATGCTATCCCATATTAAGTCAGTTCCATTCTCACCAATCTTCTTTGCCTCTCTTTCCAGATGTGCATCAAATCTAAAATTCTCATTTCAAGCCTCATCTCTGCTATCTTCTCTAGCCCTATGTTGTAGCATGTGCTCCCTCCACTCTTGCAGCTTTGGTCTCTGCTCTGCCATCGGTGCTACATCCTTTAGTCAGCCTTCCCCTGCAGTCTGAAACTCCCTATCTAAACACCTCTCCCACCTTGTTTCCTGAAGTTTCTTGTGCCTGTGGTCACCTCCTAAACTTCTCTCCACTTCCTGCTCAGTGTCCTGTAAAGTGCCTTTGGTGAAGGGCCCCATATAAGTGTAAGCTGATGTTATATTGAGATCAGGCTATTGGGGGTATTAACATCACGGCGATTGAAAAATCCAGGCCAACTTGTCCGTTTTCAATTTCCATCATCTCTTCCAAAAGTTGTGGTTTACTGACTGGTTTGGTTTTACTTTAGTCTTGTATCTTTATCTTGGTTTTATGAGTTTTAAGAGTAGAACTTTACATATGACCACTTAGCATGCTCATAGTATGTTCCTGTGTGCAAGAATTTTACAGACATTGTTTATTTTACACATTCATACTCGACCGTTGTCGATCAGAGGTTTTACCTTTAAATCCTGATTTATTGTCTTTATTGACAAAAAAAAATCAATTCTGTCCATGACTATTTTCGAGGATGAATGTGACATTGGTAAACGTATGAAAAAGGGATTTTTGACAAAAAAAATAGTCACAACTTCCGTTGTGCCATCTCTCCCCCAGCATTCCCTCCATCAATGAGGATACAGCTAGACAAGCATTGACTAAGTATGCGTCTGATCATGTCACCTACAGCAGCCGTCCTGCTGAAGAAATGGTTATCAAAGAGTTAAAGCCATATAACATGTACAGGGTAAGTGATTGCTTATATGTTACCGTGCTTTGAAAATCGCTTTCAGCTATTTGTTTCTGCTAGTTTGGAATTTTCCCCTTCACGCCCTTCCTTTTTTTTTATTCGTTCTTGGGATTTGGGCGTTGCTGGCAAGGCCGGCATTCATTGCCCATCCCTAGTTGCTCTTGAGAAGGTGGTGGTGGGCCTTTTTCTTGATCCACTGCAGTCAGTGTGGTGAAGGTTCTCCCACAGTGCTATTAGGCAGGGAGTTCCAGGACTTTGACCAAACGATGACGAAGCAACAGCAATGTATGTTCAAGTCTGGATGGTGAGTGACTTGGAGGGGAACCTGGAGGCGATGGCATTCCCATGCAACTGCTGTCCTTGTGTTTCTAGGTGGGTTTTCCTGGATTTAGTGGAAAAACTCAGATCCTCAAAATCTTACTGATCCGTGGGGGGAAGCTGGTACTGAAATACAATGTGGCAATCCTAAGAATTTGGGGAATGGTTTCTGACTCTGAGAATCTGAGCAACCATTTTAAAATCAAAGCTAAGGGAAGAGTGGAAGTTGGGGAGCTGGGCAGATGCAGATCAGAAGAGCCAAAGGGAGAGATGGTGGAAGAGAGAGAATTCTGAAAAAGCCCGAGACCTAATTGTCAATCTCTGGAGGACTTTGCCTCACTAAAAGGTCATAGTTCTGAAATTACACCAAGGGTTATCAACATTTGTCTGAAATTCCTCACTCCGCTTTCTCAGTGGAGTCATATGGGGGCAATTTTAATCTAATCCGCCCGTTGGGAGACTAACGAGATCGGGTGCAACATTGGTTTTACAACCCGCCTGATTTTACTCTCCATTGAAGTCAGTGGAGAGTAATATTGGGCAGAGTATAAAACTGATGTTCTGACCGATCCTGTGGGTTTCCCACCAGCGGGTTAGGTTAAAATTACCCCCTTATCACTTAAAATAAATGACTTAGCATCTCTACTAAAATAGCAAGGTGAGGTATTTCAGACGAATGTGTTAAGCATTCGTAGACTAGGGTCTCACAGTATAATTTCAGGGCCCCTTGTCTTTTCCTGGTGTAGCAGGCATCCTTATTTCGATGTGTATGTGGGTGAGGTGGGAGATCCCGGGGGAAGCAGTACGTGAAGGAGAATAAGGAAAGAGGCACAGAGCAAAGACACGAGAGAAACAGAGAGAGCAAAACAACCCGTCGAGTCGCCAGCCATCCAGTTTTTGAGGGCATTACCGAGAAATTCCTAACATGTGACCTGGATATCGATAGTCTGTTAAAATAGAAACCTGTTTTATAGATTAATACACTGGAGGACAGCCAAGGCTTGTCATTCTGTATCCAAGCACAGAACAGTGCTTTAAGGGAAATCAGTGCCCCAGCATGGGTCCGCTGCCTTTAAGAGTATCCGTGTCCCCAGCAAGAAGAGGAGAGTGAAGGGGGGAAATTAGAAGAGTTTTTTTTGTTCCCTTTCCATTTTCTGCCCATTTTTCTCCCCTTGTTTCCTGAAGATGCTGCCTGTTACCAGGTAGTTTTGTAGAGGCTGGCAGCCCTCCAATAGCCTGCCCAATATTCCATTCATCATGTGAGCCTAGATCTGGGGTTCCCAAATTCTGAACATTTTATCCACATTGCAGGGAGATCATCGCCGACCAACTGCTATCCAGCACAAAACACTAGTGGCACTTCACAGGCTAAAACAACACACTGTAACTGCTGTATCTCATCACTTAGTATGATGCTTCGCATTGTGTGAAGTACCTTGAGGTTTATAAAGACAATGAAAGAATTTGATGGTTCATTTAACTTTCTCTTTCATTTCAGTATCGCCTTGAGAGCTTCACTGAATCCAGATCACCTGAATGGAAAAGTGAACCTTATCATGGTGAGCACGTCGCATTTAGATAAACCTATTCTTCCCTTAAACACGGTAGACTTTTGCAGTAATAGCGAGCATCAGACTACAATGATACCCAACTCACCATTGGAAATGTATCTGAAAGCCCATTGTCCTTTCTCCTAAGGCCGTGCGCAATTCCTCTGATGGCTCAACAAGTTTATCCATGCAGATTGGAAAGATCTTGTATTCAATCTTTGGCATTTGCTGAGTTAGTTAATCTCAGTAGGAGTGCTACAATTGGCCATAGCATCCCTGGGTCAGGGAAGGAAAATTGCCAGTGAGACCCCCTCTAGTCAAGTAGCCTGCTGTTACTCACAGCAGGTATAACTCCCCTGATCTTCTTCCAAATAGTGCCATGGGATCTTTTATGTTCACCTGAAAGGGCAGACAGGACCTCGGTTTAACATCTCATTCGAAAGACGGCACCTCCTCAGTACTGCACTGGCGTGTCAGCCTAGATTTTGAGCTCAAGTTTCTGGAGTGGGACTATGAACTCACGACCTTCTGACACAGAAGTGAGAGTGCTACCCACTGAGCCACAGCTGATACTATAATTAATGGAGTAACATTAGCAAATTTCTAATCTAAGGGCACAATTCCTGAATCAAGATACAGCCAATATTAGATGGTTGGGTCCAAACTTGTGGAACTGATTTTTATATTTAGGTTAGATTCTCAGGGAGCAAGAGAATGGAAAACTATGATGGAAAAACTGTGAACATTTGCTTCAAGCACTCTGCGTGATGATGCAAACCAAGTTAAGGTTCGTCATTGTGTCACGTGATTAACGTCATTCTGACACCTCTACCTCCACAAACAAAAAAGGCGTGCAACACGTTTTTCACAAAGCTTTTATTTGGACGCTGCTCGCTGCTCTAATTCACCAGAGCCTGGTGACTGCAAGTGGGCTTCCTGCGTTTGCTGCTAAATATGGCTCCTTTAGGCTGAGGGGAGACGTATAGAACATATTGAGTCTACAAGTCGGCTGCTGGCGTAAGGGAGCCGGGTTTAGTGATGTAAACACCGAATGCGGGCTCACACCCGTCAGTCTCTTGGACCCTGAGCTGAAACAGTGGCAGTGTTAAAGCAGCAAAGGACAGCACCTCTTTAATTGTGATTAGAATATAAAGGTAACGCTTTTCTCTCTGTCCTCTCTAGGTCAGACGGTTGACAATTATGGCTTTGGACCCCCTCCCCCTCCCTGGGAAGTGATGGTTGACATTCCAACAATGTTTGAGAAGAATAAAAAGAAGATCCAGGTGCCTCACACTGCGTCTGTAAAGGTACGGCAACTCAGAGAGAAGGCCAGGCGCAGTTTGGACTGAATGTCCCAGCAAACATCACCCTAAGGAATGAGCCAAGTTAAAGCTGACCTTTGCCTGTTTATATGACAGCACTGCATTTAGAGACAGCACTGTGACATATAGAATGGAGGACCACCACAAGGAGGTTTCATTCGCTGGCTCCAGACACAAAAAGCAGGATTTTAACAGTGAAAAACGGGTGGGTTGGGGGTGAGGGGGGGCCATTGAAAATTACAACTATTTCAGACCCTCCCCCCAACCCGCCCATTTCCGGTTTTCACCGGGGCAGGACGAGGGGCGGACGACCAATCCGCTCCCAGGAGGCGGGTTGGTCACTGAAACCTTTCAAGGGGGCTGTGGGCTTCCATTTTGAAAGGTTTTGCAATTGCAACCCCTGGGGGCTGGGATTCCCGGGCCTTGTCCTTCATGCCACGCGAGAGGAGGTGAGAAGGCCCAAAATTGCAAGTAAGTGCCTTTCTGGCACAGCTTGTGGGCCCGGAGGAGCAGGAGTGTTTCCCCAGGCCCAACAAGCCTACCTGCAGCAACCCCCTCAATGATCGCGACCTCCCTCAACAATCGCAGCCCCCCCCAACAATCGCGGACACCCCCCTAATGGTCGCAGACCCCCCCCACAACCATCGCGGACTACTGCGATGACCTCCGATCCCCACATCCACCCCCCCCCCTCAGTAACTGACCCCACGGTGACTAACACCTGATCACCCTCCCATGACCCCCGATCTCCCCACCCCCCCAAGATTGACTCTCCCAGTGACTGACTCTGATGACTGAACCCCCCTCCCATGCCCCCCATGCCCCCCAGTGCCCCCATGCCTATTGGTGCCCCCCCCATGTTCCCTCCCCCACCATCCGTACAATCTAAGACTTATCTGAAGACTTATCTTTTCATGTCCTCTTCCTTGCTCTGCTCCCGTCCGACTGAGGCCATCTTGTCAATCAGGCTGGCCTGTCGGACGGGAATCTGACAAAAAATAAATAAAAGATGTCCTTACATCAAAATCGTAAGGACGTTCGGGAAACCCATACTTCTGGGTTTCCCGTCTGTGATTCGATCTCCTCACCCCCTTCCCGGGTCCAAGTCAAAATCCTGGCCAAAGTCCCTATAGCAACTAAGGCAAATGGCAGCCATGAGCAATACCATGCCATTTTATTCTGGCTGCAGGCATACAGTCTGGCTGTGCGATTTGGATATTGAAAGCCTGCAGGGGCCTTCCTCTTATATAGGGGAACATTCATGGCCATATTTCAGTTAGCAATGGGACAAAAGCTTCTGATTGTGGTATTTCTTCAGTGGCATTTCAATTAAACTGTATGCATACATGACTTCAGTGGAACTATAAATCGGAAGGGACGTAAAACAAAGTCAAAGCTCCCCCCTTTTGTATCTAGTGAAAAGAGAGCAGCCTCCATTTTAACCCGGAGCATTTATAAAATTATAAAAAGCCAAAGATGAAAAATCTTAATTTACGCAAGTGCCACACTTATTATGTGAACCCAGATAATGAGTGTAGCTTGCTATTCGACTAGGGAGGCATCCCATTCACTTTGCTGCATCTCTGTGTTGCGTTAGGAGTGGGAACCCTGCCCGATTACCATCCTGGGTGAGATCAGGATTTTCTTTTAGAAAATATTTTCTTCACTCTCCCACAAGAACATGGAACAGTCAGGTCCAAGGGCATCTCCACAGCTACAGTCAATTCCAATATTTGATCAATGAACGAAAGGGTCCCAGTCTAGTCATCAAAGTCATCAGCATTCATGGCACCTCCTGTAACTTTCAACTCCTCTTTCAATGGTGTCAAACTCAGGGGTGTGAATGATGGGGAAGGAGATACTTTCCCATTTCAGTTATCCAGTGTCAGCATGAAGCACTCCCATGTTATACCCATCACCATTAAATGCAGAATAAAGCCCCCTCTGCTCCAACCACATGTCAGCATCAGAGGAGTACCTCCACAGCACCAATGTGACATTTTTCCATTTCCCTCAAAAGCCATCCTGTGGCCACTTGGAGTGAGTCGGCCAATTTAGTGCAGAATTAGAACGGTTTTCTGGTACGGGTCTCTGCCCACAAAGAGTCCACTGGATCCCTACAGTTAGGAGATGGAAGAGATTTTCGTCCCATCAGTCTGGGCTGGATGTAAAGCCGGTGAAAGGCCAATATCTAGCCCACCTCACCACCCAGACCCCTTCTGAGTAGTTTTTAAGAAGCCATTCAAATCTTTGAAACTGTTGCTAAAGTAGTGATGGACGCCGCATTGGACTGTCCAATCCAGCACAAACCATCCCTATTCTGAGATATCATGCAGCCCTTTATATTACTTTTCCCCAGTTTTCCCTTTGATTTCCCCCCTTACAAACAGTGACTCACGTTGGGGTGTAGTTCCAAGGGCACTAGCAGCCATTCTTCATGCTCCAGCCCAAGTGTTACTGAGCTTCACACCTCCCCTAAAATACGCAGACATATTATACATATCACACTGTGTTGCCTTCAGGAGATGAAAGGGGAGGTCGAAAAAGTTGATGGGAAAAATCATCCCCTTGTCTTGTTTCCATTTTAGAAATTTCAGCAAATATCCTAGCTGGAGGCAACACTCAATTTGTTTGACTATATTTTGTTTCAGGGATGCCACAGATGCATGGCCACGGGTAAAGTACCGTGTGATAACTGCACTCAAACAGGACGGGTAAGTAGACAAAGAACAAACTCGCATTTATATAGTACCTTTCACATCCTCAGGATGTCCCAAAGCACTTCACAGACAATGAATTAACTTTTGAGGTGCAGTCACTGTTATATTGTAGGCAAACGCAGCCAATTTATGCTCAGCAAGGTCCCACAAACGTCAATGAGACAAATGACCGGTTAATCTGTTTCGGAGATGTGAGTTGAGGAATAAATGTTGGTTAGGACACATCCGAAAGACGGCACCTCCAACAGTGCAGCACTCCCTCAGTACTGCACTGAAGTGTCAACTGGGATTATGTGCTCATGTCCTGCAGTGGGGTTAGAATCCATCACCGTCTGACTCAGTGACAAGAGTGACTATGTGTGAGAAAGGAATCAAGTATATTTTCCCAGCATGCTTTGGCTTATGGGCTAACTGAGGGCCGCAAAGGCTCATGGGTGTGTTTATTACTTAAAGCTGCAAGAACAGCTTTTGTAAAACTGCAAACTTGCAGTTTCCAAGGGATATGTTATCAGTCTCAAGCTTCAAGGTCTGCTAAAAGACAGTCTTGTGTATTGTCCGGGAAATTAGATCATATCTCCAGACCCAATGCATGTATAGATAAAGAGTTAAAACCAACATCCCTAGTCTAGTGAATGAAAACATCTCTGTGCTAAGAATAATGGTGTCACGCAAGAGCACTATAGGAATGGGGGGGGGGGGGGGCGGGGGGAATTGGGACACAAACCCACCAGATCGGTCGTAGACTCCAGTGAATTAGGATTCTCATAGCTCCGTGAAGTTTAAGGTGTTAAAAAGAGGAAGACTAATCACCTTCTCTCTTGCACAGCTATTAAGGTATGTTTAGGTAAACCTATGTCTGTCTTATATCATTGCTAGTAAATTGTAATTGCATTTAAGTTTAAGTAGGTGAATAAAACTATTTCTTTCAAGTTCAGTGGCCCTTCAGTGACTATTTATTTAAGTTATAAGAGTGGAGGAGTGAGATTGAAAACAAATCTTACTGTTTAAGAACACTCACACTACGCTGTTCCTCGCCAATGCCAGGAGCACGTTTGGATGTCGAGTGAGGCCAGGTTGGGTTTGGGTTTTACCTCTCGATAAAACAGACTGCCAACAATCACTGTCAAAGCTTCTAAGTGCAGAATGACCAGTTATCCAAAGTGCTGGTGGGTGCCTGGCACCTGCTGAAACGTACCCCAGCAACAGCCAGCAACTTCAGACGTTAATGGGGCAGTAATGGCCTCAAAATGGGGCTGGTAGCCTTACGGCCGCATTAAACACACACATTGCAGCACATAATGCAAAATTGCGCACATGTAGCCTACGATTTTGAGTCTGTAAATGTAAAATCGCAGGCTGAGAGTGCAGAATTTGGCAATGTGCTCCTGGCATTGGCGAGGAACAGCATAGTGTGAGTGTTCTGAAACAGTAAGATTTGTTTTAGAACATAAGAACATAAGAAATTGGAGCAGGAGTAGGCCAATCGGCCCCTCGAGCCTGCTCCGCCATTCAATAAGATCATGGCTGATCTGATCCCAACCACAAATCTAAAGAACACAAGAAGTAGGAGCAGGACCCGGCCACATAGCCCCTGGGCCCTCTCCGCCACCCACAGGGCATTGACCGATCCGAACTCAGCTTCATGTCCAATTTCCTGCCCGCTCCCCATAACCCCTAATTTTCAATCCTACTCCTGCACTGGGCGTCCATAGTGCCTGCCTGTTCCAGGCGATAGGCACCTTTTAATATGGAAATCGGGATCCTATGATGTAAATAGAACCCCGATTGCCATTATAGGTAGGAACTGGTTCCACGGGCAATGGAAGAGAAGAGGCCCAGCAAAGGTAAGTCTTGAATTATTTTTGTGGGCATTGGAGGAGCGGGAGTGCTGCTGCCATCCCAGGACCCCCACCCTCCACGATCGCGACTCCCCCTGTGACTCACCTTCCTGGCAGCAGCTCCGGCCCGCTTTCCTTTGCCGAATCTGGTGAGTTGCATCAGGATGGCTGTTTGGTGCCCTGCAGCTCGCCTGACGAATGTACATGAGGCCGGAACCTCAAAATCACAGGGGTGGTGGTGGAGAAGGCCTCTTCGCTGCCAGAATGGGAGGCCGACCAGCGCGCGGTGCCAGCCCGACCAGCGCGCGGTGCCAGCCAAAAGTCAAAATAGACCCTCCCATCGAGGTGGGGGTGGGGGAGGGAATTCTTCTCCTGGTCCTGGAGAATAGTTCCTTTTCAAGTAGTTTCGCAAAGACGTCAATCTACAAATACAAGTCTACGAGGTGATAGTCTTGTGATATACATTGATAACACTGAGCCATTTTGTAACTCCAGGTGAAATGCTGGGTTTGTGATGGTAAAGGAGCTCGGTTTGGCGGTGACGACAGATGTAATCACTGTTTGGGTAGTGGGATAAAAAGGTAAGGAAGTAGCATTGGGGTCACAAGAATGCAAGCGATCCAGCCCACAGAACGGAGCTGGTGATTCCTCCTGTCTGTTAGAATGTTGACATTTTTTTCTGTCCCAGGTGTAGTGCACATGATGATCTTTTACTCCACGTTGAGGCCAAATGAGCAGTGAATCACGGCTGAAACCGGCAATTTGGCTTCTGAAGTGAAACGGCTGATCTCTGACAGCAAGGACTGCACATCAGCTACTAATTATATGGTGACATTTCGGCTGATAAGAAATTTTATTGAGAGCCAGTGGGGATTAAATTGGTTAAGCCCCGAAAATGGGCGCTGGGATTGCGGTGCGCGATTAACCCGTGCCCGTTGGTCGCGAACCAGGCAGCACGTAACATTCGTGTTGCCCGATGATTTAAATGATTGCTGCGTGCAGCCAGCGCTACCTGTGCTGTTGAATGGTTGCACGCACCAGCAGGGGGCCTCAATATTGGGAGCGGGTAGCACTACTTAAAGGCAGCCTGCACCTCTTAAAGGGGAGCAGGAGGCCCTCCAGATATATGCTGAAGAGGCAGTGGGAGGAAGTTGCACACGAGATAAATACCAGGAGCATCGCACCATGCACACGGATACAGTGCAGGAAGAAGTTCAATGATTTGACACGAATGGTCAAGGTGAGTAAGTTACTGTCAACTGTCAAGTGGGATCTCCTAGCAACTGCACCACTAGCCTCATCCACTGCTCCACACACTACTTCCCCCGTCCCACCTACCAACAAACTCTTTCAATCAGTAACCAACTCTTCAAGTCAGATGCTTCATCTCACCCTCGCACATTACCACTCTTGCAAGCCACACCCACAACTCACAGATCGCACACACTGGCAGCTATTCAACCATGACAGCCACATCACCCAAATATCTTGCAGGACACTCACTGACACACTCCCCTCTTGCAGGAGAAGGTGGCACACAACAGTAGGCAGCAGTAAAGAACTGGGGGAGGACAGGAACGCCTGCACATCCTCACCCCCATGAAGGAGACAGTGCTGTCTATCATTGGACGGGCCGTCACTGCGGCCGTGGCCACTGGCGGTGCAGGAGGTATTGATAATGGGGGTCTCTGTATACCTAATCCTCCTTCTCACTTCCTACTTCTCTCTCATCCCACAATCTTTTCTGACTCACGTGCTGCAGATGGTGTCAGCACGCACGTCTTACTTTCTCCTCTCCCCGCACCACAACTCAACCTGTCCCTTTGTCATACCCAAGAACTGGAACCAGTACCATCAGAGAAGGCAGAGGAAGATGACAGTGATGATGCAGAAACACCGTCACTCGATCTTACACTCGCAGCCACCAGCTCAGATACTGACACTATGCGTAGTTTAGACGCTAGGATGGAGGAGGGCTCCGCACGAGGTGAGACACAAGTGCGCAGGAGCCGGGGCAGGGGGAATGGATACCACAGGTGCCAGTTCGCCGGAGGGCGAGGTCACATACTAGTTCTGCTGCAGAGGAGTCAGATGATGACTTTGTTGGGCCAGGCTACAGAAGAAGGCTGATGGGCATCCACAACCAAATGCTCGGTGCACTGAAAAGCCTGCCAGAGAGCCTGCGTGTAATGTCAAGGGGCATGGGGGAGTCCAGCTGTAACTTGGCATCATAGTTGGAACCCACTATGATGCAGCGTCTGATGACCGAAGTCACAGCTTCCATTGCAGCACAAACAACTGCTATCCAAGGTCTCACTGCTGCTTTGGTAGCTCAGACTGCTGCCATCATGATTCCGGGTTCCATTGTGGAATGGGGCTTCCAGGGCATCACAGCAGTCCAGCAATCTGTTCTCCAGCAAATCACCAGGATTGCTGAGGCGCTGCCCCGGGAGAATGGCAGTGGCGCCATGGAAGACGAACCTGCTGTCAGCATCAAGGATGACAGCATTCCTCCTGCCACTCCGTCAGTGCTCTTGCTGTTGCCTGTCAGTCAGCCAGCCAGGCCAGACTGCTGCAGCCCAGGCCAAGATGGTGCAGTCTGAAGCCAGGCCCTCGCGGCCCAGAGCTGCTCGAGATCGTCCTCCAAGGCCATTTGCACGCTTCTCAATTGAAGGTCAGCAGCCTTCCACCACCCATGTTCCAGCCACTGGGGAAGCACCTCGTAGCAGCACTAAGAAAGGTAAAAGCACTTGAAAGACAGGCACTAAGAGAATGTACAAGGGTGAATAGTATCAGTTTGTTTGCCTGCAACGCGAGCAAACCCTTGTGCTTGCTCATGCTGCTTGTCTCCGTCAAGAGGGAATGTGATGAATCTGTTTCTGAGTGCGTACAGAGCCTCAGTGACCTCCCTTATACTGCAGTGAACTGCAAACTGTGAGATGTTGCTTATATCACCAGCAGCAGCCTGAAAGGAGCCAGAGCCTTAAAAATGAAGCGCCACGGTTACCTTGACAGCCACAGGCAATGCTGTCCTTGCCCTGCTCTGAGGCTGCAGTTGTGGCTGCAGCAGTTGACAAATCTCAGTCACGACTTCTTTAGTGAACCGAAGACGTCGGATGCACTGGTCGTCGCTGAAGTTGAGGTAAGAGAATTGGTCCCTGAAGGGCCCCGTTGGATATGACCTGCTGCTGAGAACCCTGCGCCTCCTCCTCCCTCTTCTAGCAGCTTGTCCTGCTCTGCGTGGCCTCTCTACATGCTCCCAGTCATGTTCAATTCCCAGAGGAAGCCCTAGCAGGCCACCTATATCTGGAAGCAACCTTGTTCAGCACACTATTTTAAATGCCATTAACAGTACTGCAAGACCAACCAGACCACTCTCTATATAATATTGCAACTTTCTCCAAGAATAGGAAACTTCTACAAACACCCACAATTGATTAGTTATTCCGGTTAAGGAATAACTAATCCAGCAACTAACCTGTAACTCCTGCATGGTCCCTTTAAATAACGCTGGTGGGGCATCCTTCATGCCCTTTAACTCCTGTTCAGCTCTATGAGGTTAGGACGGTGTGTTGGCTGGAGCAAGGAGTTCGAAAATGCTTCCGGCTGCTTCAAATCAGCATTGCTCACTGATTTACGCCATAATCTCCCTACTCTACATGCTTCTGGTGTTCGTTAGGTGCGCGTGCACAACCACTTTTACCAATATGGCGCCCTGCGCACGTCACACCGAAAGTGTGCGCGCGCATCTTGGACGCCATTTTTGGGGCTTTGGTGTCCACGTAGCACCTACAAAATGGGCGCTACGTGGCCCAATTTAGCCCCCTGTGTCCTTCCATGCTGTGTTCACCATTGGTTGCTCTGTTGATAGGAGGATATTCTGTTCCTATTAGCTGTGCTTAATTTGAACTGGAGAGAGATTAATACAATGATACTCATAACATGGCTCAGGCACCATTTGCAACCCACCCCTTTCACCAGTGCCCACAGGCCACGAACCTTTGGATGTTAAATAAGCTCTTTTCAGTACTGTATTCTCTGCTTTTATTGCTCTGCAGTAAAAGAGACAAGGGCGATAGAGGCAGAAACCCTCAACTCATTTAAAAAATACTTGGATGTGCACTTGAAGTGCCGTAACCTACAGGGCTACGGACCAAGTGCTGGAAATTGGGATTAAGATGGATAGCTCGCTTTTGGCCGACACGGACACGATGGGCCGAATGGCCTCCTTCTGTGCCGTAACTAACTTTCTATGATAACCCAATTAGGAGGTAGGGTTACCCCAACCTCCATAGGATGAGGAAAGGAACCTATCAGAATAGAACGAGTTCCCTATAGTTTTCTCCCCATCCTGTGAGGAAGTGCCTGGCCTTCAAGTGGCGACTGCCTGCAGTGGCATGATTAAAATTAGTGTATGAAGTATTGCAGGCCCAGACACAAGCCCCTGTGCTCTATGTTGCAGTGTGCTGCAGCATAACTGAGAGTGACCCTCAAGCAAAACTTGCCAAGTGCAATAAAATATTGGAGTAATATAGCTCATGTAGCTCCACAAGAAATAAAATGCATTGTAAAGTCAACCGAGATGTAATTACCAATGTGGATGCACGAATACTATGATTCAAATTATCCAGACTGGAATTAGTTCAATAATATTTGGTCAAGTGGCCATTACTTGTTCGTTAGACACATAAGCCAGCAGACAGCATAATCCCCTGTAAAACAGATTCTTGGAAGACACCACGTGTGATACACAACATGAGTTTCTGATTTTCCCCTAGTTGTAATTCCTGCTCTGGATATGGCCGTCAGACTTGCAAAGTGTGCCAGGGACAAGGGCAGTTGTTTTTCTACATTCAGTTGACGATAAAATGGTGAGTTCTGTTTTTGTTTCTTTATTTTTAAGTAGAAGTTAGGTTGTTCAGTAGGTGAGTGGCTGGTCTGCCATTTTTGCTAGCCATAGTGCACATCACATCAAGATCTCAAATGTTTTCACCAAATAAAGTGTCACAGTATTTGACCCAGAGACAACTAAAACTCTGTGCATATTTTCGATATTAAAATACTTAATTTGGTTTTCCCCACAAACCCGAGACCTCAGAAAGCTTATCTGGTGAAAAGCTCGACAAACTGACAAGTAAGGTTAGAATTGTGCTGGGAGCACAACAGTTGGCCACCGTGCCTCTCATTGGGAAGAGTGAAATTGGGCAGGGCTCATTCTCTAGCACTCCTTGCTGAAAATGTGCATGTATGGATATTGGTTGAGGAAAGGATCAAGGTCCACTATGGTTGAGTAGGTCACACACTCTTACTGTCAAGGCTCAAACACCTAGGCAAGCTACCAAAGGATGACAGATGTCCTTGGAACAAAGACACAGCGAGTGGTTAGCATCTACAGGAGGGGAGGAGAGAGAAGTGTCGAGGAAAATATATACACATACTAGCTCATCTCCCACGGTGCTGCTCATGATGAGCTGGGTGATGTTCTTTGATATCGCATGTAATGCACTGTGTATTATTACATGGAAATGAGCAGTGTTTTTTTTATTCGTTCATGGGATGTGGGCGTCGCTGGCAAGGCCAGCATTTATTGCCCATCCCTAATTGCCCATGAGAAGGTGGTGGTGAGCCGCCTTCTTGTTTACATGTTGATTATCCTTTTTACTAGATATAAAGAAAAGCTGTCTGGTCTTAAGGTGAAACTATGGCCCTGTCCCTTTAGGACCACAAAGCATAACCGAGCAGATCAAAAAGCTGATCTAGTCCTTGTTTAACTATCCCGTGTGGGAAACTACTCTAAATAGGCACACCCTGAGATAATTAACTGCTGCTGAGAGAAGTTTGTCTAAACTGGCAGGTGCTCGTAAATCAACGGTTCTTTCCCTTTGGGATAGGTCAGGTTATCACAGTAAACGGAAACCAACAAGAAATAATTGACTTTCACTTTATTTTATACCTTTTCTTAAGACTGCTCAATTGTGATTTGATGTTGTTTCATGATTATAACATTTCAGCCAATCAGGCAGAAGTGTGACATACACTTTCCTCTGTGACACTTTCAAGAGTGACACTTTGAGGTGTGACATACTCGCTAGACTTTTCCGAGGTTGCGTTGCAAGACCCTGCTTCCAGGGTCTCTAGACAGGAACGTGGGTCAGATATATGGCTATAACACTATCGGGACGGATTCTGCGACCTATACGGCCAACTAGTGAAGCTCCACACCACGAGCGGAGCTCTGCAATTTTATCCCTTCAATATATGGATAGACAGATACTTCATTAGAACAAAACTGTACATAATTTTACTGAGGTACCAAGTGAAATGCACTTCAGATTTTGAAAGAGGAAATTTAAAAGCAAGATACATTCCTATTGAAAGGACTGACATTGTCCCGTCCTTCCTAAACAGGGAAAACAACAAATTTGAACATGTTGTTGAGCAGCAATGTGGATTTCCTACAAAGGCGCTCTGTAAAGTCACCGGGCAGAAGCTCTTCACTGACCAACAGTTTCAGGTAAGAGATTAGGCAGACATGAGACTGAAAGACCTACTATGGGGTCGATTTTGACTCCTTTCGTCTGGGATAATGACCATACTGCCCAGTTAACACCAGCAATGCGTCCGGCTTCATTTTGAAAAGGACCTACCCCGCCCCGGGTGTCCAAAGCGCCCGCCCGTTTCAGGCAGTAGGCCCCTTTTAATATGGAAATCGGGGTCCTATGACATAAATAGGACCCCAATTGCCATTTTAGGTCGGAACTGATCGGACCCTGCGAAGTGTACATTCCGACCAGTTCTATGGGCGATGGAGCTAAAAAGGTCCGCCAGAAGTAAGTGTTGAATTATTTTTGTGGGCCCTGGAGGAGCATCTCCTCCAGGGCCCACAAAAATAATTTGGGCCGTAGCCGCCCCGAGACCCCCACCCTCCACAATCGCGACCTCACCCCCCCCCCCCGGCAAGCTACCTTGCTGGCAGCCGCCCCAACACGATTTTGAGGCCACAATCAGGCCTGTTTGGCGCCCACAGCTTGCCCGCCAAATTTAAAAGAGGCCAGAGCCTCAAAATCGCGGGGGCCTCTTTGCTGTCGGAACGGGCGGCCGGTCGGTCACCCAAAAGTCAAAATCAACCCCCTATTGCTCTGTGGCAAATTCTTGTCACATGGGGTACTATGTCTTGGGCTCAGAGATAGTTGGAGAATGTGGAGTGTGTCCATTTGTAATCTTTCCCTTAACATAAACAAGAAATCACATTCAGTACCTTCACAATCGTAGAATCATACAGCACAGAAGGAGGCCATTCGGCCCATTCTGCATCTGCTGGCTCCCCTGCTCTGTCCCCATAGCCCTGCAATTTTTTCCTTTTTAAGTATACATCCAATTCCCTTTTGAAAATTACTATTGAATCTGCTTCCACCACGCTTTCAGGAAGTGCATTCCAGATCATAACAACTGGCTGCATAAAACATATTCTCCTCATCATCCCCCTGGCACTTTTGCCAATTATCTTAAATCTGCGTCCTTTGGTTACCGACCCTCCTACCAGCGGAAACAGTTTCTACTTATTTAGTCTACCAAAACCCTGCATTATTTTGAACACCTCTATTAAATCTCCCCATAACCTTCGTATTGCCAAACCTCTAAAGTGCTGCATACTTTGTAAAGCACTTCATATTCCTTCAGCAATTTTGCCTTGTTCCTTTGCCACTGAGTATTTAAATTTTAATTCTTGACTTATCCCTCTGTCACATTTCTTTCCTTCTTCCTAGGTGTATCCTATAATGGGCTTCCTGGATCCTAGGATCAACCAGGTCTCCCAACAGGGGATCCAGGAGCATTGGACTCAGTTTGGCAAAACCTCTCGTATAATCCAACAGGTGAGGAGAAAGGAAGAGCAGAAAGATGGAGCTACACAGCAGCTGTTTTGCATTGCAATCCAAGCCTTGGGAGAGAAAGCTAATTGTGTCTCCAGCATTTAGCTGTGGATAGTGCAGTAGGTCCACCTGTAGAACAGCTGGGCTGTAGAGCTCACTATTCTGCCCATGTACATACCAGCTGTGACGTTTTAACCAGTGTGCACACATGAAGTAGTGACACCACGATGTTACGTCACAATGTCACTACAGAGAGACTATCCACGTGTGTATGCGATGATGCTGTTACCGAATGATCTGCGTACCAACAAGCCATGGCAACGCTTCGTTCATTTATATACAATTAATGGGATTCAATGTCTTATATACTAGGTTCAATAAAACATACAATTGTGCCTTTGCCAATATTTTAAGCTCCATGTTACACCTTGCTGAAACATGTTGCTGAGAACTAATGTATTCAATCTTCTATTCAAAAGCACCGCCAAACCTTGTTCTAAATTAATTAATTACAAAACTATTTTTATAACTAGTTTATATAAACATGTAGCAGAAGTATCAGCAATTGGTAGTCAGGTTGAATTGTAAGACATTGGCCCTGATATTGAAAGGGAGGCAGGGAGGGTGTGGCGGAGCCTTCTAGCGGGCGAAGAATCCGACAAACCCGGGGATATTGAGGCCATGCCGATCTTAACGGCAGAGCCTCATTTAAATAAATCAATGCAGACTCCTGCCCAACAGCCAGACAGATTGACTACCTGGCCAGTGGGTGGGAGCAGTAATTAGCGACAGTAGGCCACAGCCAGGGATCTATGGGAAAGGTCCCCGGAAGTCAGTAAGGGAGGAAGGCTCGGGGCCACGATCAGGAGGGGAGGGGGAGGCATGAGAGGATGAGACCGTGATCGAGAGGGGGGAGGCATGAGAGGTCGGGTCCATGATTGGGAGGGGAGGCATGGAAGGTCGGGGCTGCGATCAGGAGGGGAGGCATGAAAGGTCGGGACTGCGATCGAGAAGGGGTGGAGGCATGGGAGGTCGGGACCGCGATCGAGAAGAGGGGGAAGCATGAGAAGTCAGGGCCGCAATAGAGAGGGGTTGGAAGCATGGGAGGTCGCGGCCGCGATCGAGAAGGGGGGAGGCATGAGAGGTCGGGTCCATGATTGGGAGGGAGGTACATGGAAGGTCGGGGCTGCGATTGGGAGGGGAGGCATGGAAGGACGGGCCGTGATCGAGGTGGGGGGGGGGGGGTGGTTTTGGGAGGCCAAAGGCTTCCTTGAGAGACTTGGGGGAGCACTCCTGCTCCTCTTGGCCCACAAGGAGCTTAAAACAGGCAAAGTTTTAAAACTTACCTGTGCCTCTTCTGACCAGTCGGTTCCACCCGCCCTATTGCTATTGCTGAGCAGCAGACAGCGTGGGACTCCAAACAAAATTAAGTCCGACCCTTTCCCACGTGTTGGTGGGGGAGATTATAATCAAGGCCATTATGTTCTTTGTTTTCCACAAAACCAGCACACAAGCTTAATAAAAATCACTTGACTGAAGAACCATCGCAGAAAATATAATTGGTATCTGTAATTGGTTTTACATCAGGCCTCAGCTGTGTCCAACATTCCCCCCCATCAGTATGTAGCATTTGAATCTTCATCATACTCTACAATGGCTCATCTCAGTATTTAAAACCATCTCACTATGTGGACTCAATTTCCTATTAAAAAAAATTCCCCCATTTCTATTCTTCCTCACCTGAAGTCACTGTCTTACACATAGCAGCCATTCCATGGTTGCCAGCAGTGTAGCATGGAGTTTATAATACTGGCAAAGATTCAATTGTTGTGCATCACACCCAACGAAAGTTTGCAGTTATATAGTGTCTTTAACAAAGCAAAATGTCCCAAAGCACTTCACAATAGCCAGTTCCCGTGTGCAGATCTTGACAGAGGATAATAACAGGCTACTTGACCATGAAAGATCATGTTCTCAACCAATCTCCACACAGACACACTTTTCAGCAGAAGTCACTGGATGGTCTTCTGGGGACGGAAATCCTTCCTAATGTTTCCCTCCTCCTCAGCCGAGAGATGCTGATTTAAAGTGTCCATTCAGCTGCTCCATCTGAGATCAGCTACTTCATTACCGACCAGGGATCAAACCTGGGACCTTCCAGGTCTGTATGGTTTAGTAGTACACTAAGTGCTGTATTTAGCCACATTGAGAAGGCATTGAGTAATTTCCTCATAGTCCGTCTTTGTTTTCAGAGTTTCCTGATGACTCTTTGGTGAGTCAGCTGTCACCATGACTCCCACCATTTGTTCAGATTGAGTCCAACCTTCAACCCAGTTAACTGATTACTCCTTAAGTATCAAATCTCCATTATGTCCATTTAGTCGCACATTCCTATCCCACTGTAACTGTAATGTATTTTTTCCCTTTTGGCAGCGCCATACGGTTGAACTCATCCCTGTCACCGAAGTGCACTTCCAGTGGAAAAGAAAAGATCACAGCTACTTTGTGTACGGCATCGAAAATAAAGTTCATGCTCCGGAATATCCTGGCAAGAATTGCATAATTATGTGAAGTAATCTGCGCAACATCTCCCTTCTCCTTATACTGCACAACTCTTCAAATGTTTCTCACAAGATATATCTCCAGGAAGAGTTGGATACACTTGGATGAAGTAGGGAGGGAGAAGGCTCGTGTGGAGCATGAACACCTGCACGAACCTGTTGGGCTGAATGGCCTGTTTCTGTGCTGTACATTCAATGTAATTAAAAAATCTATATAATTCTATGTAATAGGAAGATAAATAAATGAGTTGATACCTACAAACACATATAATATACACCTAGATATAGTAAAGTAATTCTTGGCACAGGAATGAGACAAAGATAAAGAACCAAATTGACTTATCTTGAAGTTGGTGCTCAGAGTTTCTCTGGCTGTATGAAAGGAAGTTTTAAATTTTATCTACATGGGCCATTCAGCCTTAAACTGTGATGTTGTTTCTGACCAATTGGATGTCCTCATGGACAATCCAAGAAGAAATGTTACTGTGCAACCTCATTGAAATGGTATACAATTCACATTGAACACAATGAAAAGCAATGATATGAAAAGGGAAATAACAACCTAATTCATCCATGAAGAACATGATATTTGTTTAGGGAAATCTTATCTTTAACAGTATTGACACTCACAAAGCCTATAGATGGAAGGAACACATGGAGCCCGATATTAGGAGGGAGGTGGGTTGCCAGCGGGGGGTCGACTGGGCGCGTGGGTAACCCGCCCAGTAAAATCAGTGGGTTCCCCACGCGATCGCAAGTAAATTGAAGCCACTTACCTTGGCTTCCGGGTTTCGCGCTGGAAAGCTGCGCAGCGGGCGGACTGCGCACACACATCATAGGCTGTCAGCTGGAGGAGCCCTATTTAAAGGGGCAGTCCTCCACTGACTGATGCTGCAGAAAGGAGCCAAAATTACAGCATGGAGCAGCCCAGGGGGAAGGCTGCTCCCAGGTTTAATGATGCCTCACTCCAGGTCCTACTGGATGGGGTGAGGAGGAGGGGGAGGACAGAGATCTTCTCCCCGGCGGACGGGAGGAAGTGGCCTGCCTCTGCCACCACGAAGACCTGGCTCGAAGTGGCAGAGGAGGTCACCAGCACCACCAACATATCGCCCACCTGCATACAGTGCAGGAGGCGCTTCAATGACCTAAGTAGGTCAGCTGAAGTGAGTACACTTACTCATTCCCCTACACTCCGTCTGCCACATCACCGTCCCCACCCACATCCCCTTCTGCACTGCCAACACTACTCTATCACATCACCCCTCACACCCACTGAATCCTCATCCTCATCTTACCTGCACTTACTCACCTCCCCAGTACTCATCCCACTACCACTCAATCCAATTCTCATACAATCTCATGGCTCTGTCTCATACTCACCCTCTCATGCATCTCTTTCACGGTCAGCCTCACCCCACTTTCCACTACCTGTGCTGCAGCCACAGGGCATGCATCACGTATGTGTAGTAGGAAGCGTAAGGCAAACTTGTCGTGAGCATGAAGAGGATGCACAAGGGTGTTTGAGGGTTTGTCATGGTTTTTACTTATATTTGATTTCTGATCAACTCACATTACATATTATATTGTCACCGCTACTGTCACGTCTTGGCCATTCTTGACTAGCTTGTGCAATAAGGCCCTTTCATGAGGTTCTCCATGAACACCCTTGATGACACCCATTGGGTCACCCTACAGTGGTAGTTGCACGACTACTTTGTGCAGGTGCCTGTTGTGCAGCACTGTGTTGTGTAGTTCCACGTGGCGGAGGTGGACGGCGTGCCTGGGGCGGTTGTTGATGTTGCTCGTCCTCCAATGGAGTGATGAATGCAGCAATGGAACCCCCACCATCCTGACGGTGTAAGTGTGAGGGGGTCCGCAAAGTAGCTAAATGTGTTTGGACAGCAGAGTTTAGGGTATAATTTAATAATTTGGAGTTTGGAGACAACGGTGTGGCAGGCAAAACCTTGTCTGAGGTGACAGAGTGCCCTGCTACAATGAATGACGGTTTATCCCGCACCTGTTAAATGGACCTTTGCAGCTGCCACTGCCTGCTGGCTGCAACACATCTGGTTAAACAGGGAGTGTTTCCCTCAGCATGGGAAACACGCTCTGGGTAGTCCAAAATCCGAATCCTCCTAAAATCTCCAACTAATGAGGTCTGTAAACGACCTCAAGTACCCAGATAATGATCTAAAGTGGGATCCCGCTGGCTTTGATTGCCGGTGGGAGTCCCGCATGCGGGGGCTGCGCACGCACCGATTTGTGTCATTGGGGAACCCGGAAGTGGGCGGTTTCAAGCCGGGCTCTGGACTCGCTCCGTAAATCCCCAATTTTAGGAGCCCCCCCACCACGAACGCACCCGCTCGGCCATCCGAAAATTGACCCCATGGTTTTCTTCTTGGTGCTGTGGATATATTGTAGACCTTTGCTTGTGTTTGGGACATTGAAGGCAAGAGCACCCAATTTAAAATATTTATAGTGCCTTATAGTTATTCTCCATAGCTCATCCCAACACGGGTGATATCATAGCAATGACCATGATATCTTGCTACTCATGGATAGTTACTATGGCTGTAAAGTCACTTATTGTCCACCATGATTGTTAGACTTGAAATCACTTGTCAATTGGCCACTATTTCAATCTGTATGTTTGCATCAATTTCAAGACAGTCATTTTGCTAGTCTTTCTCATCTTTTGTATTTTTAACTAAATTACATACCTGTCAAATAACCGGTATAGCAACATATGTATAAGACTAAATAGGTTCTGGTGGGTTAGCACACTGTCCTTTCACCACTGGGTTCTGGTTTCAAATCCTGATCTCATGAGTTCTATGTAACACGAGTTTGGTACAGGTTCAGCTTAGACCCTAGTACACATTGCCCATAGAACAAATTTGTCTGTAATCCGATTCTAATTGCCAGTCTCTCACAAGGATGGCTGGTATGAGAATTGAAAATATGTAGTGGGCGCCTTTCTATGTGGCACATTGTTGATGCAGTGTAGAGGGAATATTACTCTGTATCTAACCATGCTACGCCTGAGGGGTGGATTACCTTCTGGTAAGACTGGGTGACAGAAGTAGAACATTTCCACTCCCAGCCCTGACAACTCTGTTCTTGCTTAACACAGAAAAAATATTCTACGTTTACTGACAGCTTATTGATGATTTGATTATACAGGTGTTACATAAGTACTGACGTTCTTGCCTTACTTTTGTGGCTGTAAGTTTAGCTTTAAAAGAAAACATAAGAAAAAGTCAAGGTCAAGAATAAGCCATTGGTCACGTTCCAAGTTTGTACCTTTCGTGCTCCAACTCATTCAGCCTTAATCCAACTGCACTTTGAACTCCCTTAATGTCTCTGACTTTGTAACTTTACCTAGTAGACCAAACACTTTCGCCCTTTCAGTAAAAATGTTTCTTCGATTATATATTGTTAAATTTACTTTTCACTAATTTAAGCTTCTGTCCTCTGTTCCTACTGGTCTGACTTCACTGGAGTAATGTTCACTTTACCGGTTCCATTTTATATTTTATAAATCCCAGTAAAACTATCCCCTCTGTAAGCGGATCTTCCTGTTACTGTCGCAACATGGGGTTGTTAGTCCTTCAACAATAACTTCCGCGTGATTCAGGCCCGAATAGTTATTCAACAACACGTTTTAATATTGACTTACAACAGTATTATAATACAACTGTCTTCATCATTCCATTAAATGACAAGCAATTCTTCTTATTCTTTAAACTTTTGAGGGTTTAGCTTCCTCTTATTCTTTGTCGGAATGTGTCAATCTCTTTACACTTGTTATTTTCAAACCTTTAACTCGAGCCCACCCAGGAACACCAATGTAAGCGGATTGTCCCATTACTGTCACAACAAAGGGTTCTTAGTCCTTCAACAATAACTTCCGCCTGATTCGGGCCCGAGTGTTTATTCAACAAGTTTTAATATTGACTTACAACAGAAAAATACTACAGCTGTCTTTAATGTTACAATAAATGACAAGCAATTCATACAACCTGGTTTTCCCCACGGACTCAAGGTGATCAGACTTGACCACTGTAGGCTGCCTCTTGGCAATGGACTTCCGACTGTCCAGAGAATTCTAACTTTTGGGAGGAAGCAGGTCCTATCTTTATACTATTAGACTGCTTTGTTCTACACAAAAGCATCTCTAGCCTTATCTCCTACTCGTTAATTATCCCGCCAAGCTGACGCCATACTCACAACTCAAGACGAGCTGTTTCACGTAGTGAAACTAGTCACCTCTACCTCCATCTCTGTTTTACAAGCTGTTACTGTTCTCAGGTATGTAGGCTCTTTTATCTAAGTGCAGACCCCCTTATGGCCATGCGGGACTCCATAATTCTAACTGCCTCAGCAGTCTTTCAATGATATCAGTTTCTGTGATATGTTGGTTCCTTGGTAACCACATCTCTTATCTGGGTGCAGACTTTCTCATGACCTAGTGTGTCTTTGTTATCCCAGAGATGGGGAGCTTTGCCCCCACCAGCATCGCCCTCTTGCTAAATGCCTGGAAGCTTTGTGAGACAGGGTACTTGACCATGCTTGTTTTAAACCACATTCTTGCACCCTCTTAGCTTTCTTTTTAGACTGTAGAGTTTGAGCTACTCTAATCTGTCCTCATACCTCTTCCCACTAACCCCCCCCCCCCCCACCTCCCCACTTATACTTGGGATCATTCTTCTTACCCTTCTCTGCACCATCTCCAAAAGCACATCTATCCCTCTGGAATCATGATGATGAAAATTGTATCCAGTATTCCAAATGATGCATTATAAAGTCTGAGTATAATCTCTGTAGAATTAGACTTCACTCTGTGTCCCAACATTCTGTTTTTTTTTTAATTACTTCTTTATATTGTATCAACATTGAAAGTGATGGATCCACTGTCATTCCCAGATCCATTTCAAAGTCTCCCTCTGCTAACTCTTTCATTACCTATTGCTCATTTTTCACATAGCATGGAAGACTTTACATTTAATAACTAAGTATTAATTTTCTGAGATACCCATCTGAGCCTGAATGGAGTACATTTTCCTGTGATAACTGGTAGCGAAAAGTTGGCAGGGTTATGAAGTGGGTTTTCTGCTCTATACATAGACCAACCTTTTCACAAACATTAATGATCAGAGGAAAATATCCTCCAATATTGGTTTAGAGCACTTTCCCAATCATTTTGTAAACTCCAAGTTATGGGGCTTTTTTTTGTCTACTGGTGCAAGTTAATTTTAAATAATTATGAAGTGGTGCAAATCGCGTTAGAATGGTAATGTTATAATAGGACTCAATTTTGTGGAGTCAGGTTATTATCATAATTATGCAAAGGTCAAGGTACACATTTGGATAGGTGCAGGGGGCATATTAGTGACAGGAGTAGAAAATTGCTTGTAAGTGAAAATTAAAGGAATACAGACAATTAAAGGGGACTGATAAATAGGAGGGCATGGGAGGGGGGAGGGGGAAGGATGGAATTCTGAAAGCCTTTGCACAAAAGAATCTCAACCCATTTTGCAACCTCTGCCAAGGCTAATGGGAGAGAGAGGATAGAAGATTGGGAAGTCTTCAAAAGACAGCAAAAAGTAACTAAAGGATTGATTAAGAAAGGGAAGATAGATTATGAAAATAAATTAGCAAAAAATATAAAAACAGATAGCAAGAGTTTCTACAGTTATATAAAAAAAAAGGGTGGCTAAGGCAAACGTAGGTCCCTTAGAGGATGAGACCGGGAAATTAATGGTGGGAAACATGGAGATGGCAAAAATGCTGAACAAATATTTTGTTTCAGTCTTTACGGTAGAGAACACTAAGAATATCCCAACACTGGACAAACAGGGGGCTCTAGCGGGGGAGGAGCTAAATACGATTAAAATCACTAAGGAATTGGTACTCAGTAAAATAATGGGACTCAAGGCGGATAAATCCCCTGGACCTGATGGCTTACATCGTAGGGTCTTGAGGAAAGTGGCAGTAGGGATTGTGGATGCTTTGGTAATAATTTTCCAAAATTCTCTGGACTCAGCAAAGGTCCCGGCAGATTGGAAAACTGCTAATGTAACACCCTTATTTAAAAAGGGTAGTAGACAGAAGGCTGGAAATTATAGACCAGTTAGCCTAACGTCTGTGGTGGGTAAAATTTTGGAGTCTATTATTAAGGAGACAGTAGCGGAACATTTGGATAAACATAATTTAACAGGACAAAGTCAGCATGGCTTTATGAAGGGGAAGTCATGTCTGACAAATTTGCTTGAGTTCTTTGAGGACATAACGTACAGGGTGGATAAAGGGGAACCAGTGGACGTAGTGTATTTAGACTTCCAGAAGGCATTCGACAAGGTGCCACATAAAAGATTATTGCTCAAGATAAAGAATCACTGGATTGGGGGTAATATTCTGGCATGGGTGGAGGATTGGTTATCTAACAGGAAGCAGAGAGTTGGGATAAATGTTGGCTTTTATTGCTAGGGGGATAGAATATAAAAACAGGGAGGTATTGCTGCAGTTATATAAGATATTGGTGAGACCGCACCTGGAATACTGCATATAGTTTTGGTGTCCATACTTAAGAAAAGACATACTTGCTCTCGAGGCAGTACAAAGAAGGTTCACTCGGCTAATCGCGGGGATGAGGGGGTGGACATATGAGGAGAGGTTGAGTAGATTGGGACTCTACTCATTGGAGTTCAGAAGAATGAGAGGCGATCTTATTGAAACATATAAGATTGTGAAGGGGCTTGATCGGGTGGATGCGGTAAGGATGTTCCCAAGGATGGGTGAAACTAGAACTAGGGGGCATAATCTTAGAATAAGGGGCTGCTCTTTCAAAACTGAGATGAGGAGAAACTTCTTCACTCAGAGGGTAGTAGGTCTGTGGAATTTGCTGCCCCAGGAAGCTGTGGAAGTGACATCATTAAATAAATTTAAAACAGAAATAGACAGTTTCCTAGAAGTAAAGGGAATTAGGGGTTACGGGGAGCGGGCAGGAAATTGGACATGAAGCTGAGTTCGGATCGGTCAAGGCGTGGCCGGGTCCTGTTCCTACTTCTTGTGTTCTTTAGATTTGAGGTTAGAATCAGATCAGCCATGATCTTATTGAATGGCAGAGCAGGCTCGAGGGGCCGATTGGCCTACTCCTGCTCCTATTTCTTATGTTCTTATGTTTCATAGATAGAGTTAGAGTTATACAGCACGGATAGAGGCCCTTCGGCCCATCATGTCCACGCCGGCCATCAAGCCCAGTCTAATCTAATCCCATATAAAGTGCTCTAAGTGACAAGCAAAAATGTACAGGCATGAGTCTCAAATAACAGAGCAGCCCAGCCCAAACCAAGTCTGTTTGATTGCTGCTGAAGTTCAGATGGTTCTTCCATAGAATAGAAATTACAGCAGAAGGGTTTAGATAAAATAAATAAAGAGGAACTGTTCCCATTGGTGGAAGGGTCGAGAACCGAAGGACACAGTTTTAAGGTGATTGGCAAAAGAACAAAAGGCGACATGAGGAAAAACTTTTTGATGTAGCGAGTAGTTATGATCTGGAATGCACTGCCTGAAAGGGTGGCGGAAGGAGATTCAATCATGGCTTTCAAAAAGGAATTGGATAAATACTTGAAGAGAAAAAATTTGCAGGGCTACCAGGAAAGAACAGGGGAATGGAACTAACTGGTCAGCTCTTACAGCCAGCACGGGCTTGATGGGCCAAATGGCCTCCCTCTGTGCTGTAACCATTCTATGATTCTATGATTCATCCCATGGAACTCTTTGATGTAAAGCTATTTTTTTAAACCATTAAACAAATTGTTAACAATCTTAACACCTTGGTGGACAATGAGATGATGACTTTAAGTGCTGGTTTCCCCATGCTTATTTTAACACCAGATAATAATGGGAAATTACAGACGGAACTTACAATGGAGAGGTAAGTCGGGCGGGGTGTATAATGTGTGGCTGATCTGCCACTGCCTGTTTCACATCCCCATCAAAGTTGAAAGATCGGCCTTACATTTTTAAAACAAAATGCTGCAGCCATTAACATTTTCAACATGCTCAGCACAATTTCCTTAGGGGTTCACCAGATAGGCCACTTCACCTCCGGTGGAAACCGTGTTTACACCACCCAGACCGGGGTTTCTGCCGAAGTTACGGTGGCCGATTGGAAGAACCCTGAGGAAATCCCTGCTGGCTGTTTCAGCCATCCAAAAGAGTTCCTCATCAGCTAGCCAGTACACGCCGATGGACTGTCTCTGGTCCACCATTTCATGCTGAATGGAAACCCCAGCTACCTGAAGTTACATAAAACTACAGATGGAAATTCCTACTTTTATCCAGACTCAGCACTGGAGAGGAGAAAAATGATCCTCATTTTATGACTGTAATGACATCTGGTGGCAGAACCCAAGTACTATAAGGGAACAGCACAATAGTTCGTTCGTCCTTTGATATTGAAGAAGACAGCCGGAAAATCATCTCATTTTTTGCAGCAAGTTCTTTGGTGACTGATGAGACCTACTTTTGCTTGGAATGAGTGTCTGCAGATTGAACAGTGGATCCCGGATACACCAGATTGGGGATCTTAATTTTTCAAGCGAGACTTTCTCAGCTTACATTCAGCATCAGCAATGCGACAAGCCTCATTGTAGGTGCCTTTATGGATGGTTTTTCACCACGCTTTCTTATCTTGAGCAAGTTGTTCCCACTTATGTTCCCACTTAATGCACTGTTTTCAGTGTAGCTTTTAAGCAATTTATATATCTCATTTGTTGTCGTCTGTGAAATCGCTTCCCAGTTGTCAATGCGCCATAAAAGATCTTCTTTGGGATTCGTTCATTAGGCATTCGCACCACATGAAGCCATGCCGTCATGATCAGAGCATCCATGCTTGGCATGTCAGCTTTTTTAAGGACTTTGGTGTCAGGGATCTTGTCTCGCCATCTGATCTACATTAGGCAGCTGAGGTGAAAGTGAGTCAGTTTCTTAATGTGGAGTGAATTTGTTGTTCAAGTTTCACAGGCATAAAGCAGGGTGGTCAGAACAGCAGCCCTGTATACTTTGAGCTTGGTCTGCAGGCTGATGCCTCTCTTGGCCCAGAGGCGCGCACAGAAGCTACAGCCAATGGCTCAACAGTAATACGCAGGCTTTGGTGGTGCAGTGGGAATTGGGAAGGGTTAACTCAGTCGTTCCGACATGTGAGAGGGATTCAATGGAAGTCAATCTGAAAATGTCATTATATATATTAAACTTTTGTAGATTGGCCCAGAATTTTAAGACATGATATGGGAACAGATTGTTCTCCTGATTGACAGCACATATTCCAGCCACCTTTGCATTAAACAATACTTCATTTTTATTTACTTCTCTTTGCCCACTGGCAGATCCACTCAACTTTACTTTGAGTACCTACTGTGAGGTTGAATGGGATGCAGCTAATGTGCAAGTGAAGGGGAGAGTTAGAATGCACCTGCAGTAATTCTGCGGAGCCACTTGTTAAGCTACTAACTGTGTAGTTACTGAGCTCAAGCCTACAAATGTTGGCTGATTCCCCTGTGTAGCATGTGTGTCACTGATGCTTTTAGTTCTGATTGACTCAGGTAAAAGTGTGGGAAGCCCTATGTACCCAGAAGGCTCTGCTTTAGCTGGTGTCCTCAGTGGTGGCCATTTTTCTTTTTATTTATAAAGTATGGGAGCCTGTATTGGAACAATTATTTGGCGTCACTTTGCTGCAGCTTATCACAACTTCATAACTTACCCATTCTTCATAAGAAACCTCTGTAATCACTAATGAACCTTGTTCCCATCATACTAAAAGAAAGACTTGTATTTATCCAGCGCCTTTCATGACTCAGAACATCCCAAAGCACTTCACAGCCAAAGAAGTACTTTTGAAGTGTAGTCAGTGTTGTAATGTAGGAAACACGGCAGCCAATTTGCACACAGCAAGTTCCCACAAACAGCAATGTGATAATGACCAGATAATCTGTTTTTAGTAGGAACAGAAGTAGGCCATTAAGCTCCTTGAGACTGTCCGCCATTCAATTAGATCATGGCTGATCTTTTTCTGAAGTCCATCTACCCGCCTTGGTTCTGTAATCCTTAATACCTTCGCCTAACAAAAATCTACCAATCTCAGTTTTGAAATGTTCAATTGATCTAGCCTCAACTAACAGTGATGTTGATTGAGATAAATATTGGCCAAGACACCAGGGAGAACTCAACTGCTCTTCTTCAAAATTGTGCCGTGGAATCTTTTACGTGAGCCTGAGGTAGCTCTGCAAATGCATTAAAGGCAAAGCAAACAAACATGCTGCAAAATGGTTTAAGAGAAAAAGGATTAAAGGAGAGATTTTGAGTTTGTAGGGAAAAGAGAGGGTGACTTTGGGCCTCCATGTTGGCTGTGGTCCTGTAGCAGACATAGTTCTGGTTCTGGATTTAAATTGAGCTCAGGGTGATGTAAAGTCTCTCTTTTGTGGTTGTAAGAAGCTTGGAAATATTGGAAAGATCCAGTCTACAAGTCGTGCCTTTTCCAGGCTGCAGAATTGAAGCTTTGAGATTGCTGGGATTGGCAACGTCATTGCCCCCCCCCCCCCCCACGTGGTTGAATAGCATGCTGACACTTGTTGGACTCACACATGGTCACTTTGGTAAAGCACTGGGTGGCTGCCATCACTTCTGGCTTGAGTCAGTCGGTGAGGTGAAATGGGAAATAAAACACTGAGGTGGTTTGCAATGGGGTTTGATTTATCAGTGGTTTTGGACATAGTTAAAAATCACCACTCATTCCTTGATTACAGAGTGGGAATCCAGGACTGAACTGCACCAGTCAGCAGCCTGACTATTAAGAGAGGCATGTTCCTGAAACATGAGAATTATCATAGCAAAGGGCGCTTAGGAAAACGTTGGCTGTAATTTAGAACTAATTATTACAAGTGTGGTGTCTCATTCCTTCAGATTTTAACTGTTGGAGATTTTAAAAATGTAAAATTTTACAGTAATTTCTTTTTAACTTTACTTTTCTGTCTTTTTTCTTTCTCTCAATCCAATCTTTTAACATTTATTTTAACCAGGTTAACGCCTCCCTTCAAATAATGGAGAGAGGAATTTGGAATATTGCGTTGCTACCACAACTGACAAGTTATTTTTACTTGGTAGAACTTAAATCCCACAATCCTGTTGAGTAAAACTGACGAGGGTGAGCAGTTGAAAGCGTTGTGTCGTTTCCCCTTTCTGCCATCAACTCGTCCAGAGCTGGACTCAAGTCCAGTGCTGTCGGTGGTGTATCCTGTGGTCTGTGAGTCACTCTACGTATTGTACAATTGTAAACAATTTTACAACACCAAGTTATAGTCCAGCAATTTTAGAAAATAATATAGAATAAAATTGCTGGACTATAACTTGGTGTTGTAAAATTGTTTACAATTGTCAACCCCAGTCCATCACCGGCATCTCCACATCATACGTATTGTACAGACACAGTATAAATTAATCCGCCGCATGCACTCACTGTCTGTTTGTTGTTCGTGCAAAACAGCCAGCTGGATTATTTCCCGTTGTCACAAATAATGACAATTAAATTTTAATGTAATGGAAAAGTAAATACGAATGAATTCAAGCCCTGCTCATTGCTACATGCTGCCCTCAACTTCTCTATTTCCTATGTGTGACGCAAAACAAAACAAAAAAATTCCACCGGAATACTTTCACTTAAATTTAGAATTACTTCATCATTCGGCTACGTTCAGTCGCTGATCGCCTTGTAACAGGACAAGTTGATTTGTTGGGGAGTGGAGGGGGAATTAAATAGATATAAAAATAAAATGACTTCTCAGCACTTTGTGTATGACATCCCTGCCAGCGTTATGGAAGAGTTTTATTTGGTGATGGACACCTTGGCGGCCGGGCAGTGGCATCGGTTTGGTGAGTGACTGCTGCTTTGTGTTTTGACTGTGGGTCAGTTCCAAAGGCTAATTGTTGATTACACCGTGCCAGTGGGATGGCGCGGGATAGGGGTAAACTTTGGAGCCAGGGTGAATTGACTCCAGAGGGAGATCTTACAGTCACATCTCCACCGGGGGGGGGGGGGGGAATCTCAGCATTTCAGGAGCCTCCAGAGTATTAGACGATTCTGTGGAGGGAGTAGATTAACAAGACGAGCTGGTTATTTTCGTCGTGGCCAGGGTCACCTGAGTGAGTCAAATTCGATCTGTACTGACTGTGGTTACGGGATTTTCATCAGTGTTTTTGGGTATGGTGTTTCGCAATTGAGTCCATTTTTCTAGGGGAACCGCAAACCGTAGACATGCTGCTATCAGAAGCAAATGCTCAGCGGTGATTCACATTCATGTCATCGTATCCTGTGTTCATAAGCAAATGGGAAGCGATTTGGGAAATAGCTGATGATGAAGAGCGTTGCCCATTTAGTGGACCTGAGATTACTGCATCTTTTCTAAAATAAATATGAATCTCATTTTTCTTTTACTTACTAAATGGCTGGGCGAGTACACCCTTAGTGCTTCTGTTCCCCACTCCATTCTGTGCCAGGTATAATTACACAAAAAACCCCACTGCATCTGACTTTCCACCAGCCGTCTCTCCCCAAATGCATGAAACAGGGTCTATATCTATAATAACAACAACTTGCATTTATATAATATAGAATAAAAACAGAAAATGCTGGAAAAGCTCAGCTCTGTGGAGAAAGAAACAGTTAACGTTTCAGAACTGGAAGATGTTAAAGTTTTTAAGCAAGTACAGAGCCAGGGAAAGGGGGGAGGGGGAGAGGAGGAAAGAACAAAAGGGAAGGTCTGTGATAGGGTAGAGGGCACGAGTGTTTAAATGACAAAAGGGATGATGGTGCGAGGCAAGGAGGGTGGTAATGGGACAAGTAAAGAAACAAAAGATGGGTCTAGAGGAGCTGTAAATGGCAACAGCAGAACCATTACCAGCATCTGCTGTCTGAGAAAATGGGAGCAGTGGTTCTGATCTGAAGTTATTGAAATCAGTGTTGAGTCTGGAAGGTTGTAAAGTGCCCAATTGAAAGATGAGGTGCTGTTCCTCGAGCTTCCATTGAGCTTCATTGGAACAGTGTAAGAGGCCGAGGACAGGGAGGTCAGAGTGGGAGTGGGACGGGGAATTAAAATGGCAAGCGACCGGCAGGTCAGGGTCACGCTTGCGGACAGAGCGGAGGTGTTCAGCAAAGTGACCACCCAATCTGCGTGCAGCGAATACAGTATGCTAAATTGAAAGAAGTACAAGTAAACCACTTTCACCTGGAAGGAGTGTTTGGGGCCCTGGACGTTGGGAGGGGAGGAGGTGAAAGGGGCAGGTGTTGCATCTCCTGCGCTCGCATGGGAAGGTGCCGTAGGGAGGAGAGCGAGTTATTTATATAGTGCCTTCAACATAGTAAAACTTCCCAAGGTGCTTCACAGGAGGATTATCAGATAAAAACGGCCACTGTGCCACATATAGAGATAATAGGACAGGTGACCAAAAGCTTGGTCAAAGAGATAGGTTTTAAGGAGCGTCTTAAAGGAGGAGACAGAAGCGGAGACGTTTAGGGAGGTAATTCCAGAACTGAGGGCCAAGGCAGCTGAAGGCACGGCCGCCAATGAAAGGTTATAGCTCGCTTTAAAAAAATTCATTCTCAGGAGATGGGCATTGCTAGCAAAGTCAGCATTTATTGCCCATCTCTAGTTGCCCTTGAGATGGTGGTGTGAGCCGCCTTCTTGAATCTGTAACCTCCTCTAGCCCTACAACCCTCTGAGAACTGTGTTCCTCCAATTCTGGCCTCTTATGCATCCCCGATTTTCTTCACTCCATCATTGGCGGCCGTGCCTTCAGCTGTCTAGGCCCTAAGCTCTGGAATTCCCTCCCTAAACCTCTCCACCTCTCCTACTTTAAGACGCTCCTTAAAACTTAGCTCTTTGACCAAGCTTTTGGTCACTGTCCTAATATCTCCTTATGTGGTTTAGTGTACAATTTTGTCTGATTACGCTCCTGTGAAGCGCCTTGGGTCGTTTTACTATATAAATGCAAGTTGTTTTTGTTGTGCCAGCAAGGGTATCGCTCGCTTAAGAAAATGCAAACTCCCGGAATAGTCAGTGATGAGTGTTTCCTATAGCAGCAGTTCCAGGAACAGCAATGCCCAAGGCTGCAGCCAGGCAACTACTAGACACGACAACTTAGGCAGGGCTGGTACGGTGTTGGTGGTTTTGATGAGATATTAATTTGCTGAAGACACATTGCCACTCATGGTATAAACGGAATGCCAGGAATGTGTACGAGCGACGGACAGCACCGCGAGATACTGAACCGATAATATGAAGATACGAATGGATTGCAGGTATAAATGGACCGCAGATATTTATCACCTCTCATTATTGGTCTTGATGTAAGCCGACTGTAAAGTTGCTGCATGTGAAACATTAAGTAAAAGAGGCGAGAGGGCTGGATGATGTCGTAAACCGTGACTTAAGCAATTGATGACAATTTCCTGACTCCCAGCTCTGATATCAGTTTTGTGTATTCATTACATTTTATACTGTGGAGCTCATGAGTGGTTATTCTGCATATTGGGCTCTGTTTTTATTTTTGCCAACAACTGCTGTCATTGTAGACACCAGCAGATCTCCCACACGTGTCAGGAGTATCCCACAAGTGCCAGGAGTATCACACAGGCAATCGGCACTTTCCCTCAGGGTATTAATCTTAAGTATTATGGGCTGTGCCAACACTTCCAGGACACCTCTCTTGCTTTATCCCACTTATTTGTCTCTCTACTGCTGTTCCTGCACACGTTTGAGTCTGAGGAAAGATTTCATTTCACTGAAATTGAAAGTTTCTTTAACATATGCCAAGGTAGTCCAGATCAATGTCTAATTTTTTCCTTGAATACACAAAAAAAACCTGACTGTCATAGAGATAGTATCAATTGACTCTTATCTGAGACCAATTGCGATGGCCACTGACTCACCACCAGTAAGATGGAACCCTGATGGGGACTCTTTAAAGTAACAGTACCTTCAAATATCTTTGTACTACAGAAATCACCCATCAACCCTGCGTATACAGAAAAAAGCAATCAAGCATTGTCACTTGTCACTGACTTTTGCCCTTTGCCCCCGAATTTCTGTTTTCTTTTCTCACCGATTTTCTTCTCCTGCCTCAAAGTCTCTGGCATTGGAAGGAGGAAAAAAATCAGGCAGGGTTACTGCCCCTGTTCACTATCCTGTGTCATCACCTGGAAAGCACCTGAGTGTAGACACTGAGTGAGAAAAGGATTCAGCTGATTTTCATCGCTCCGCCATTGGCGGCCGTGCCTTCGGCTGCCTAGGCCTTATGCTCAGAAATTCCCTCCCTAAACCTCTGCCTCTCCTAGTTTTGATACTGTCTAATAATTCAGTAGGAATGCAGTATCTCCTTATACAATGTTAAATAGGAACAGGAGTAGGTCATTCAGCCCCTCGAGCCTGTTCCGCCAATCAATTAGATCAAGGCTGATCCGTATCTCAACTCCATCTAGCCGCTTTGGTTCCTTAACACTTAGTACCCTTGCCTAAGAGTAAAATACTGCATGGGAGAGTTTAGTTTTTGATTTACAGGAAGCAGAGAGTTGGGATAAAAGGTTCATTCTCAGACTGGCAACCAGTAGCCAGTGGTGTTCCGCAGGGGTCGGTGCTGGGTCCCCAACTCTTTACAATCTATATTAACGATTTGGAGGAGGGGACCGAGTGTAACATATCAAAGTTTGCAGATGATACAAAGGTGGGAGGGAAAGTAGAGAGTGAGGAGGACATAAAAAACCTACAGGGGGATATAGACAGGCTGGGTGAGTGGGCGGAGATTTGGCAGATGCAATACAATATTGGAAAATGTGAGGTTATGCACTTTGGCAGGAAAAATCAGAGAGCAAGTTATTATCTTAATGGCGAGAAACTGGAAAGTACTGCAGTACAAAGGGATCTGGGGGTCCTAGTGCAAGAAAATGAAAAAGTTAGTATGCAGGTGCAGCAGGTGATCAAGAAGGCCAACGGAATGTTGGCTTTTATTGCTAGGGGGATAGAATATAAAAACAGGGAGGTATTGCTGCAGTTATATAAGGTATTGGTGAGACCGCATCTGGAATACTGCATACAGTTTTGGTGTCCATACTTAAGAAAAGACATACTTGCTCTCGAGGCAGTACAAAGAAGGTTCACTCGGTTAATCCCGGGGATGAGGGGGCGGACATATGAGGAGAGGTTGAGTGGATTGGGACTCTACTCATTGGAGTTCAGAAGAATGAGAGGCGATCTTATTGAAACATATAAGATTGTGAAGGGGCTTGATCGGGTGGATGCGGTAAGGATGTTCCCAAGGATGGGTGAAACTAGAACTAGGGGGCATAATCTTAGAATAAGGGGCTGCTCTTTCAAAACTGAGATGAGGAGAAACTTCTTCACTCAGAGGGTAGTAGGTCTGTGGAATTTGCTGCCCCAGGAAGCTGTGGAAGCTACATCATTAAATAAATTTAAAACAGAAATAGACAGTTTCCTAGAAGTAAAGGGAATTAGGGGTTACGGGGAGCGGGCAGGAAATTGGACATAAAGCTGAGTTCGGATCGGTCAAGGCCCTATGGGTGGCGGAGTGGGCCCAGGGGCTGAGTGGCCGGGTCCTGTTCCTACTTCTTGTGTTCTTTAGATTTGAGGTTAGGCTCAGATCAGCCGTGATCTTATTGAATAGCGGAGCAAGCTCGAGGGGCCGATTGGCCTACTCCTGCTCCTATTTCTTATGTTCTTAACTGTCACATCAACTTAATCGGCTGTGATCCATATATTCATTTCTAGATACTTGTCATCTGTAGTGATATAGGACCTTTAATGTTAGTTGGTGCTCTCATTGAAAGTTTTACACTGGACCTAGACTCAATCATGACTTTTATCAGAGTGTTGAATTTTGTAACTTCAGCGCTGATTGCCTGCATATGACATACATGTCGTACTCATTACCTGTGTGGCTTGGTTTGATTTTCTGGCTGTATTTTCTTCACAGGATGTGGATTTTTTTTTTGGAGTACCTTGTGTTGAGAGTTTCAGCTACAGATTTTTTTTTCTGGTGCCATCAGTGGCTTAGAGTGATAGCATCTCAACAAGTAATTTTGTTTGACCTCCTTTGTGCGGGTAACTTCCTTTTTTTTTCTGACACTCTGGGGTGCCTTATTGCCTTACAGATTCATTCCAGATTCCTTGCAGTGACATTACATCAAGCCAAAGCTCTGCAAGCCAAAGCTCTACACTCTGCCCGAGGGGATTGCACCCTGACTGCATCCCCCCGGCATACAATGGCAGGAAGGCTCCAAATGGTTGCCTTCCCCCACTTGACCACTTGATCTTAGCCAAAAGGCCGAGAAGCGGGTAACTTCCTGTACAATCGTGACATATATTTTGGGTGATGGTGCTTTCGTTCAGTCTGGCCTTTTGCGATTTAATGGTTTTCCATGTTCTACACTACTATTTAGATGCTGCTTGTTTAATGCTTAAAGCTTGGAAATTGGACATTTCAAAGGTTCTGCTGAAGTAAACAAAGGCTGAGAAAGATATAGTCGGGTCCTGCAATGGCTGTCCGTATAGGATGTGCAGCTTTCAATAATTTGGCAATTTATCTTCTTATCCCGATCGGTAAATTTGCTTGCGGTTGCTAATTGGTGGAGCTGTGTGTAGTACATGACCAGTGTCTCACCACACTTTTGATTGGGCTGTTCTCTTTTGAAATAAAATATTTATGGAGCTTTTGCACAACTGCATCTGAATGATTCAGCTTTATAGTTGATGGCACTGATTCGAAGATTGCTTAAATTCCGTCTGCTGTCTAATGGAATAGCATGCAATGTCAAAAGCAGTCAGAAAATGTTCAAGTCAGCAGACCCACTTCCACTGGAGTTGGGCCAGTCTCGCTCTCTCTGGGGGGAAGGGAGCTTCTTCTAGCAATCTAGCCTCAAGCCATGCTTAAGGCTTATTAATTTGGTACATGTGTCATCAAGTTCTGAGCTCACATTCCAAGACTGCTTACATCTACATTATCATATCTGACAGTGATGTGTGTGAGAGTGAGGTCAAAAAAATTAACCCACAATACTTTCCTTTCACCAGCATCTTTGTGGCTTGAAAATAACCTTCTCTGGTTCGCGAAGCAGAGTTCAACGATAAGTCAGCAGTTGATAATGCATTTTAACGCAGGGGCCCTGAGGTTTTGTAAATGTGTGCACCAACAAGCAATAGGATGCACCCACTGACATTCTGGTACATTTGAAGCAAAACTCAGAACACAATACTGGAATGGCCATTTCAGACAGGCTTTTTTTTTGTTTAAAGGGGGAACAGTCTTGAAAAAGTGTTTGGCAAACTTTTTATTTTAGGGAAACAGGAAGAATAAACTTGCATTTATGTAGCATCTTTCATGTTCCGAGGATGTCCATAGTACTTCACAACCAATGGATTACTTTTGAAATGTAGTCATTGTTGTTACACAGGCAAGCAAAGCAGCCAATTTGAACACAGAATGATCACACAAAGAGCAATGACCAGTTACTCTGTTGAGCAAGCCACCAGGAAATCTTCCTACTCATTTTTAAAGAGCTTTTTAAAAAAATATTTCAATAAATTTTATGATAAAGTATATTAAGATACACACAGTTCAATGTAAAAGGACACAATTTCAGGCAATATAGCTCAAACCAATACAATGCAGATCGTACACACTATGATCTCATTAGAGAGAGCAAGACAATGTGAGAACTAGAGACAGAGAGAGTGAGAGACACACAGAGAGACACACAGAGAGACAGAAAGAAAGACCCAGAGAGAGAGGCAGAGAGACAGAAAGAGAGACCCAGAGAGAGAGGCAGAGACCCAGACAGAGAGAGAGATAGATAGAGAAAGAGACTCAGAGATGGTGACCCAGAGAACCAGAGGGAGAGAGAGAGACCCAGAGAGACAGAAAGAGAGACCAAGAGAGAGAGGCAGAGACCCAGAGAGAGAGAGAGATAGATAGAGAAAGAGACTCAGAGATGGTGACCCAGAGAACCAGAGGGAGAGAGAGAGACCCAGAGAGAGACCCGGAGAGAGAGAGAGAGAGAGAGAGAGAGAATGAGACCAAGATGCAGAGAGAGAGACACCCAGATGGAGAGAGGGTGAGAGTCCCAGAGAGAGAGACCCAAAAAGAGAGAGAGACACACAGAGAGAGGGTGAAAGAACCAGAGAAAGAGAGAGAGAGAGAGGGGGAGAGCCAGCGGGAGAGAGAGAGAGATCCGGAGAGAGAGGGTGAGAGACCCAGAGAGAGACCCACAGAGAGTGGGAGAGACCCAGAAAGAGAGAGTGAGAGAACCAGAGAAAGTGAGAGACGCAGAGACAGAGAGACAGTTATACCCGGAGGGATAGAGAGAGTGAGAGACCCAGAGTCAGAGACCCAGAGACAGAGAGTGAGCGAGCTCCAGAGAGATAGAGAGAGAGAGAGAGCCAGAGGGAGAGAGTGAGAGACCCAGTGGGAGTGAGAGAGAGAGAGACCCAGAGAGAGTAAGAGACAGAAAGAGAGACCCAAAGACCCAGAGAGAGCGAGAGAGTGCGAGAAACTAGAGACAAAGAGAGTGAGAGACCCAGAGAGAGAGAGAGAGAGACAGAAAGAGAGACCCAGAGAGAGAGGCAGAGAGACAGAAAGAGATCCAGAGAGAGAGGCAGAGACCCAGAGAGAGAGAGGGGTAGAGATAGAGACCCAGATATGGAGACCGAGAGAACCAGAGAGAGAGAGACCCAGAGAGAGAGAATGAGACCAGTGAGAAAGAATGAGACCCAGAGAGAGAGACACCCAGACGGAGAGAGGGTTAGAGTCCCAGAGAGAGAGGGAGAGATCCAAAGAGGGAGAGAGACACAGAGAGAGAGAGTGAGAAACCCAGAGAGAGAGAGAGAGAGTGAGAGACGCAGAGACAGAGAGATAGTTATACCCAGAGGGATAGAGAAAGTGAGAGACCCAGAGTCAGAGACTCAGAGACAGAGAGTGAGAGACCCAGAGGGAGAGAGTGAGAGACCTACAGAGAGTGAGAGAGAGACCCAGAGAGAGTAAGAGAGACCCAGAGACAGCAAGAATGATACCCTGTGAGAGAGAGTAAAACCCAGAGAGAGCGAGAGTGTGAGAACTAGAGACAGAGAGAGTGAGAGACCCAGAGAGAGAGAGAGACAGAAAGAGAGACCCAGAGAGAGAGAGGCAGAGAGACAGAAAAGAGAGACCCTGAGAGAGAGGCAGAGATCCAGAGAGATAGATAGAGATAGAGACCCAGGGATGGAGACCGAGAGAACCAGAGGGAGAGAGAGAGACCCAGAGAGAGAGAATGAGACCATGTGAGAGAGACAAACATCCAGAGAGAGAGAGAGAGTGTGAGAACTAGAGAGAGAGAGAGAGAGAGAGACCTAGAGAGAAAGACCCAGAGAGAGCAACCTAGAGAGAGAGAGAGAGAGACAGAGACCCAGAGTGAGGTACCGCAGGGATCAGTGCTTGGGCCCCAGCTATTCACAATATATATCAATGATTTGGATGAGGGAACTAAATGTAACATTTCCAAGTTTGCAGACGACACAAAGCTGGGGTGGAATGTGAGCTGTGAGGATGATGCAAAGAGGCTCCAATGTGATTTAGACAAGTTGGGTGAGTGGGCAAGAACATGGCAGATGCAATATAACGTGGATAAATGTGAGGTTATCCACTTTGGTTGTAAAAACAGAAAGGCAGATTATTATCTGAATGGTAATAGATTGGGAAAAGGGGAGGTACAACGACACCTGGGTGTCCTTGTACACCAGTCGCTGAAATGAGCATTCAGGTGCAGCAAGCAGTTAGGAAGGCGAATGGTATGTTGGCCTTCATTGCAAGAGGATTTAAGTACAGGAGCAGGGATGTCTTACTGCAGTTATACAGGGCCTTGGTGAGACCACATCTGGAGTATTGTGTGCAGTTTTGGTCTCCTTGTCTGAGGAAGGATGTCCTTGCCATGGAGGGAGTGCAACGAAGGTTTACCAGACTGATTCCTGGGATGGCAGGACTGACGTCTGAGGAGACATTGGGTCGACTAGGCCTATATTCACTAGAGTTTAGAAGAATGAGAGGTGATCTCATCGAAACATATAAAATTCTAACAGGACTAGACAGACTAGATGCAGGGAGGATGTTCCCGATGGCTGGGGAGTCCAGAATCAGGGGTCACAGTCTCAGGATACGGGGTATGCCATTTAGAACTGAGATGAGGAGAAATTTCTTCACTCCGAGGGTGGTGAACCTGTGGAATTCTCTACCACAGCAGGCAGTGGAGGCCAAGTCATTAGATGTATTCAAGAAGGAGATAGATATATTTCTTAATGCTAAAGGGATCAAGGGATATGGGGAAAAAGCAGGAACAGGGTACTGAGTTAGACGATCAGCCATAATCATTTTGAATGGTGGAGCAGGCCCGAAGGGCCGAATGGCCTACTCTTGCTCCTATTTTCTGTGTTTCTATTACAATTCAAAACACAGTACATATCTTCTAATACATTCCGTACAATACAAGGTGGGGTGGCCTTACAAGGTGGCCTTTCCCTATGAAGCCTTTGCGTAGGCCACACTTCACTTCAATGCTTCCCGCAGCACGTACTCCTGGACCTTGGAGTGTGGCAGTTGACAACAGTCGGTCGTGGACAGCTCCTTCAGCTAGAAGACCAACAGATGGACCAAAGGGCCTCCTTCACCAAGTTGATGATCTTCATGCAGCAATTGATAGCTGCCTCGGTGTGCGTCCCAAGGAACAACCCGTAGAGCACAGCGTCCTATGTTACCAAGCTGTTGGGAATGAACTGGGACAGATACTAACACATCTCTCTCCACACCTCCTGCGCGAAGGGGCAGTCCATCAGGAGTTGGACGACGGACTCGTCCCTGCCAAAGCCTCGAGGGCAGCTCGCAGTAGCGCTGAGATTCCGTGTGTGTTGCAAGGATCGCACTGGGAGGGCCCTTCTCACTATCATCCAAGCTACATGCTGATGCCTGTTGGTCAGTTCTGGCGACGAGACATTCTGCCAAATGGCATCAACCGTCTGGTCGGGGAATTGCCCATTTGGATCCACCTTCTCCTTTCTTTGCAGGACTCTAAGAACATTCCATGCCAACCACTGTCTGATGGCCTTGAAATCGAAGGGGTTCCTCCTCAGGAACTTCTCCACCTGGGACAGGTGGTGGGGAATGGTACAGCTGGACTGGAGGTCCTACATTTGCTTGGCCAGTGTGGCCAGACCCAGCCTTCTCAGTGTGTTGGACAGGTAGAAACGCAGAACGTAGTGACACTTGGTGTTTGCGTAATGGGCTCTACACACATCCTGAGGCAGCCACACACAAAGGTGGCCATCAGGATCAGTGCGGTATTGGGGACGCTCACTCTTCTCCCACCCCCCTCCCCCGGTGCCTTTTCTGGGGGCTTGTACATGATGGTGTCCCTGTGGACGCGTTCTACCTTGGACCTCCAGACAAAGTGGAAGATAGTTCGGGTGACTGTGACGGCGGAGATCAGGCCAGACCGTGAGTACCTCACACCTTATCACCCAGTTCCTGCTGGTTATGGAGAGGGAGCGCCCCACCCACATACCAAGCTTCTGTTTGGCCTTACGACCAGCTCCTCCCAGTTCTTGGTGCAGGCCTGGGGCCCCCCAAAACAGATCCCCAGCACCTTCCGTTAGTCGGACCTGAGGTGAAGGGGACAAAGGATCGGGTCTCCCACCTGCGAAAGAACATGGCCTCACTCTTATTTCGGTTCACTCTGGCCCGAGGCCAGCTCGAAACGGTCACACGTGCCCAGTCTGTGGACCAACTGCTAATCGGAGCAAAAGATGGTGATGTCGTCCACGTACGGGGTAGCCTTAACCTGAGAGCCTCCGCTGCCTGGGATCGCCACCCCTCTGATACCTGCGCCCTTCCTGATGGACGCAGCAAACATCTCGATACAACAAAGGAACAAGACCGCAGAGAGAGGACAGCCCTGCCTGACTCCAGATCTGATCGGGAAGCTCTCCGACTCCCATCTGTTGATTAGGACTGTGCTACGGATGTCCGCATAGGGCAGTTGGATCCAATCACGGATTCCCTCCCCAATCCCCATTTTGGAGAGCACGTACATCATGTACGTGTGGGATATTCTGTCGAAGGCCTCCTCCTGGTCCAGGCTGATGAGGCATGTGTTCACCCCCCTGTCCTGCATGTAGGCGATCGTATCCCTGAGCAGCACAAGGCAATCAGAGAGCTTCCTGCCAGGTACAGTATAGATCTGATCCACATGGATCACCAGCTCCAGAGCAGACTTGAGCCTGTTAGCGATGGCCTTAGGCAGGATCTTGTAGTCGACATTTAGCAAGGAAACGGGTCACCAATTTCTGATTTCTTCCCTCTTCCCCCCTTCCGCTTGTAGATGAGGGTGATGTTGCTTTTCCTCATGGACTCTGACATGCTGCCTGCCAGAAGCATACCCCCTTATGCTTCCAGTAGATCTGGACCTATCCAGTCCCACAGAGCTGAGTAAAACTCAACCGGTAAGCCATCGCTTCTGGGAGTTCTTCTCTTCTCGAAGGACCCGACGACCTTTGTCAGCTCATCCAAAGTAAGCTGCCAATCCAGGCTCTCCCTCTCCCTGTCCTCTAAGACCTCTATGATAGGCATAAAAGGATTTGCTGATCCTCAGTACGTCGGCCTGCAAAGACATCACCGAGCCGTCTTCCTCCTTCAGGGTGCTGATCACAGAGGTCTCTCTGTTCAGCTTCTGGAAGAAGAAGCGCGAGCACTTCTCGTCCTGCTGCACAGAATGGACTCTGGACTGGAAGATGATCTTTGAGGCCTCGGAGTCGAAGAGTGAGGCTTGCAAGCCGTTCAACTCTCTGAGTTCCTCCCCGACATCAACCTCCATCGACTGCAGCCGGAGCAGATCCTGCATGCTTTTCTGGAGCTGCGACACTTCCCTCTGTCTCTCTCTTACCTTCTGAACACCTTTGAGGATGAAGAACCTCTTAACGTTGGCCTTAATTGCTTCCCACCGGTGCACTGTGGAGTCGAAGAGGGGTTTCACGGTGCTCCAACCTGTGTAATCCCTCTTTAGTTCCTTGATGTTCTCCAGGGACAACAGTCTCACATTCAGCTTCCATTTCTCCCTGCCCACCCTCTGGTCTTCCTGCGATTGACAGTCAGCCAGTAGGAGGCAGTGGTCAGAGAAGAACACCGGCTGGACGTCAGTGGATCTGACCTTGAGCATTGAGGGCACAAACAGGAAGTCTATCCTGAAATGGACGGAGCCATTTGGTCTGGACCAGGTTTATCTCTGATGCGCTCCATCTGCAGGATTGCTGAAGATGTCACGAAGCTTTGCGTCTTTCACCGCTTCCATCAAGTGTTTGGGACGTGGTGTCCAGTATGCCGTCGCCCCTGCTGGATTGTCCAGCCGCATCGATGATGCAGTTGAAGTCTTCAGCGAGAACGACCAGCCTGGAGGTCGCCAGCAGCATCAGGAGATGCTGGAAGACCTCCAGCCGCTCGCTCCTGAGGGTCGGGGCATACACATTGATCAGTCAAAGCGGGGCGTTCTGCCACAAGCAGGCGGCCCCCCACCACCCCCTTAACCTCGATCGACTGCCCCAGGTCTACACGCGTGACCACTGCTGGTACTTGCTGAGTTGCAGGATCCCGCACTCCTGCAAGGACAGCAGGTCCCTCTTGAGCTTGGACAGGTAGTTCAGGGTCGCAGCACATCACATAGTCGATTTAATACTACGCACGTTTATGGATGCAATTTTTAAAGCCATTTTAAAAGTACAAAAGGACAACCATTAAAGGCCTTACAATTGCATCAGTCCGGGTTCTACGTTACCATCCGTTTCGAACCCTCGGACCAGATTCTGCATTTGTGTGGTATGCAGGAACTTCTGGACGGTCCTTGGGCTGAGGAAGGAGGCCTGTCCTTCGTTGGGGGAGGGTCCGCGCTTAGGGGTTGACAGCGGGGTCTCGTGGAGTGGTCTGTCTGTGATATCCGCGGCCAGGTCCAGCTCCTTGGCCTTCGTTCTCCACGACCGTCGTGCTGCTCCCGGTTTCCAGGAGATGGGGGACCTCGCTAGCTGCGTTGTTTCTCCCAGTTGCCCGGGGTTGGGGGACCTCGCTCTCCGTGTCGCTACTCCCGGCATCCCGGCGTTGGGGTGCGCTAGGCGTGTCGATGGTGGGTGTTGCTACTTCCAAGTTCCTGGAGCTGAAGCGTGTCGTTGGTGTCACTGGTCACCGTCACGTTTTGCCGCTTCCTTTGATGAAGGTGGGGTTTCCCCCCTTTTCCTTGTTCATCAGCTGAGGAGTGGTCGCTGTTGTCCGTTGGGGACTCTAAGCTCCTCTTGCTGCTGGTCACACCTTTGGCGTTTGTACCTCTGGTCCTACGGGACTTCCTCTTTTTCTTTCCCTGTGTCATCCATCCTTCTTCCATCCCAGGTCACTTTGCATCGACTCTGCGTTCTCAGGAGAAGGCTCGGGGCTGGGTGTCAGGTTTAGGTTGCTTTCTTCGACTCTCCTTTCCTGCTCATTGTCCTCCACCTAGTCTTTGGCTCTTTCACGTGGGACTACAGCAAGGGGGGGCGGGGAAAGGGGTCTGGCCTCCTTTGGGGGGCAGCCACAACTGCTGCTCTCTTCTCCTGCGTCACCTTGCCTCTCGCTGCCTGTGCATAGCTATGTCTGCGGTTTGGACAGATCTCGTACAGGTGACCATCCTCTCCACACAAGTTGCAGCACTTGGCCTCCTGACAGTCCAATGTCTGGTGGCCCTCCTTCCTGCAGATCGCTGCCTTGCAGGAGGCCGCCTCGTGCCCGGGTTTGCCGCAGGATCGACACACTCTGGGCTGCCCCTGGTAGACCACATACCCACGACTCATCCCAATCACAAAACTTGACAGAAGGTGGATGATGTTTCCATTGGCATCCACCCTCAGCCTCGCCTTGATGCTCCTCTTGTTGGTCCAGATCCCATGCATGTCCTGGATGTCGATGCTCCGATCGCTCTGTCCATGTATCTCTTGAGGAACATCAGCACATCCATGACGGGCACACGCAGGTTGAACATGTGGACCGTTAGCGTCCGTTCCTTCTCCTGTGGGAGCGCGAAGAGCTGCTCCACTGTGAGGAGTGACAACGGCACTTCCTTCCCCTTCTCCTTGTAGGCCTGAAGCATCTTCAGGCATCCTGCGACATCCCTGAAGGTCACGTCGAAGTATCCGCTCCTCAGGGAGTCCTGCAGGCAGAAGATACCCGTGGCCTTGAATCCACAGACTTCGAGAAGGACCTTCCTCACGAAGACATTTACTTCCAGCTGAGCAGGCAGACAGGTTCTTGGTTTAACATCTCATCTGAAAGACAGCACCTTCAACAATGCTGCACACCCTCAGTAATGCACTGAAGGGTCAGCCTAGATTAAGTGATCGTAGTCTGGAGTGGGGCTTGAACCTTTACCCTTCTGACTCAGAGGTTCCAGTGCTACCAACTGAGCCAAGCTGACACTTGAAGTGCCACCATAAAAAGAAACAACAGCAAATGCCTGAATCTTAAATAAAAACTAAAGAATGCTGGCGATACACAGCAGACCCATCAACATTTGCAAAGAGAAAAGGCTGAGAAATCTAGTATATTGAATTCACTGCTCACAATGAAGTGATATTAGGACAAATGACCAAAAACTGATCGGCGGCATACAGATGAGGCCCGGGATTTAAAGTATCCCAAGCCCGAAATCTGGGCCTACGAGTGTGATTTGCAGTCGCACTGCCTCGCCCCTGCTGGGTGTTAAAAAGTTGCATGCTAGAATTTAACAGAGGTTTGCATGACATTGCAGGCTACAAGACCAATGATTGAGCAGTTTTTAACAGTCATCTAAAGCAGATTAAATTTCAGCCACAAAACTTTCCCTGGTGTCTGTTATGGTGCAGTCAATATCACGATTCAGGTTTTTGTGGATGGTCTTTGTGCTGATGTATCATGTGTCAATGTGGACCACATTCTGGATGCGTGGGGTCGTTCATATAAGGTGATCTGTGATTGTGATATTACTGCAGGTTTCCCCAGACATAATGTGCACTTGATTGGCGACATTACTCTGTCATGTATGGGTGTATAGGTTAATTTTATGAAATCGCTCTGTGAGCATGGTGCCTCACCCACTGGCAATGCATATCAGGAAATTCAACACATTCTCCCCACGATTTTCCATTCATTAAAATTCCTACTACTGCACTGGGTTGTTATGATCTGGAATGCACTGGCTGGAAGGGCGGTGGAAGCAGATTCAAAAGTGACTTTCAAGAGGGAATTGGAAGTATACTTGTAAAGGAAAAAATTGCAGGGGTATGGGGAAACAGCAGAGGAGTGGGACTGATTGGATAGTTCTTTCAAAGAGCCAGCACAGGCACGATGAGCTGAATGGCCTCCTTCTGTGCTGTATGATTCTATAAGAAGGACTCAAAAGATAATTTTCAGCGTTGTGAAGGTCAGAATCCTGGGCTGTGCTCACGGAGGTTGGGATTGTGAAGGTGTTGCTGGTTCTTCCGTTGAAATCAAAATGGTGTCCTGGTGCAAGCCAGTTGTGGGACGTTAGGCTGGGTTAGTATGTGACAGGTAAGGTGTGGCACCCTTATCATTGAAAACTAATATCACAGCTTGGGTGTAACTGGTACCACAGACAGTATAATGGATTTCCCTATAGGGGCAAGGTGACCACATTTTATATTTATATATATAACAGAAATTTGTGAATTTTGTTTTCTTAAAGGCAGAGAGTTGTCCTGAAAATGTTTTCAGTAAACATTTTGTTTCTAAACAGAGTGGTTAAATGCAGTTTTTTTTTTAAAAGGGTTATTCAGCCTCACCTTTGCTTCAACATGACCCCACCTTTAACCTTTCACCCCAACCCATAATCTTTAGTACTGCTTCCTTTCTCTTGTGCACGCACACATACAAAACCAGATTACTAGAGTTAGGAAAGAGAATTAACAAGCAGGACCTCAAGGGTAGTAATCTCCGGATTACTCCCAGTGCCACACGCTAGTAAGTATAGAAATAGAAGGATAGAGCAGATGAATGCGTGGCTGGAGAGATGGTGCAGGAGGGAGGGCTTTAGATTTCTGGGGCATTGGGAACGGTTCTGGGGGACGTGGGACCTGTACAAGCCGGACGGGTTGCATCTCAACAGGGCCAGGACCATTATCCTTGCTGGGAGGTTTGCTAGTGCTGTTGGGGAGGGTTTAAACTAACTTAGCAGGGGGATGAGAACCTGAGAGGAGATTCAGAAGGGAGAGTAACAAAGCTGGAAGTGGAAGACAGCGGAAACAAAGGCCAGCAGCAAATAAGGTCAAAATAGGAAAGAATGTTAAAAAGGCAAAATTAAAGGCACTTTATCTGAATGCATGCAGCATTCACAACAAGGTAGATGAATTGACAGCACAAATAGAAGTAAATGGGTATGATCTAATTGCCATTACGGAGTCGTGGCTACAGGGTGACCAAGGCTGAGAGCTGAATATCCAAGGAAATTCGACATTTAGGAAGGGCAGGCAAAAAGGAAAAGAGGGTGGGGTAGCGCTGTTAATAAAGGATGAGATCAGTACAATAGGGAGGAAGGATCTTGGCTCAGAAGATCAAGATGTAGAATCAGTTTGGGTGGAGCTAAGAAACAGCATGGGGCAGAAAACATTGGTGGGAGTTGTTTATAGGCCACCAAACAGTAGTGGTAATGCATGGCACGGTATAAAGCAGGAAATTAGAAGTGCATGTAACAAGGGAAATACAGTAATCATGGGGTCTTTAATCTACATATAGATTGGGCAAACTAAATTAGCACTAATACTATGGAGGACGAATTCTTGGAATGTATACGAGATGGTTTTCTAGATCAGTATGTTGAGGAACCAACTAGGGCACAGGCTATTTTAGATCTAGTATTGTGCAATGAGAAAGGGCTAATTAATAATCTTGTTGTAAAGGAGCCCTTAGGGAAGAGTGACCATAATATGATAGAATTTTTCATTAAGTTTGAAAGTGATGTAGTTCAATCCGAAACTAGGGTCCTAAATCTAAACAAAGGGAACTACGAAGGTATGAGGCGCAAGTTGGCTGTGGTTGATTGGGGAACTACATTAAACGGTATGATGGTAGACAGGCAATGGCTAGCATTTAAAGAATTAATACATAATTTGCAACAAATATATATTCCTTTAAAGGCACAAAAACCCAATAGGAAAAGTAGTCCAACAATGGCTAACAAGAGAAGTTAAAGATAGTATTAAATCAAAGGAAAAGACATATAAAGTTGCCAGAAAAAGCAGTAAGCCTGAGGATTGGGAGCATTTTAGAATTCAGCAAAGGAGGACCAAGAAATTGTTAAAGAAAGGGAAAATAGAATATGAGAGTAAACTAGTGAGAAACATAAAAACAGACTGTAAAAGTTTCTATATGTATGTAAAAAGGAAAAGACTGGCAAAGGCAAGTGTGGGTCCCTTACAGACAGAGACGGGAGAATTTATAATGGGGAATAAGGAAATGGCAGATAAATTAAACAAATACTTTGGGGGTGATTTTAAACCTCAAGAACGGGTGGGTTGGAGTTGAAAATAGTTGTTTTTTTGGGTCGCAACCGCAAAATTTTTGGACTTTGCATTCCCGGTGGGAAGCCTGTACTTTTACGCGCCGACATTAAACCCGGAAATAAAGCCGGATTGCGGTCGCGACCCAAAAAACAACTATTTTCAACTTCCACCCACCCCCAACCCACCCATTCGTGGGGTTTAAAATCATCCCCTTTGTGTCAGTCTTCACAGAAGACTACACAAAAAACCTCCCAGAATTTTTTTTTTAGTCGTTCATGGAATGTGGGCGTCGCTGGTGAGGCCAGCATTTATTGCCCATCCCTAATTGCTCTTGAGAAGGTGGTGGTGAGCCTCCCAGAAATACTAGAGAACCAAGGGTCTGGCGAGAATGAGGAACTGAAAGAAATTAGTATTAGTAAAAAAAAATAGTACTAGTGAAATTAATGGGACTGAAAGTCGATAAACCCCAAGGACCTGATGATCTACATCCCAGGGTTTTGAAAGAGGTGGCTATAGAGATAGTGGATGCATTGGTTGTCATCTTCCAAAATTCTATAGATTTTGGAATGTTTGGAGGGTAGCAAATGTAACCCCACTATTTAAGAAAGGAGGGAAGAGAGAAAACAGGGAACTACAGACCTGACATCAGTAGTAGGGAAAATGCTAGAATCTATTATAAAGGATGTGATAACAGGACACTTGGAAAATAATAACAGGATTTGGCAGAGTCAGTATGGATTTATGAAAGGGAAATCATTTTTGACAAACTTATTGGAGTTCTTTGAGGATGTAACTAGTAAAATAGATAAGGGGGAACCAGTGGATGTGGTGTATTTGGATTTTCAGAAGGCTTTCGATAAGGTCCCACACAGGAGGTTGGTGAACAGAGTTAAAGCACATGGAATTGGGGGTAATATACTGGTATGGATTGAGAATTGGTTAACAGACAGAAAACAGAGAGTAGGAATAAACGGGTCTTTTTCAGGTTGGCAGACTGTGACTAGTGGGGTATCGCAGGGATCGGTGCTTGGGCCCCAGCTATTCACAATCTATATCAATGATTTGGATGAGGGGACCAAATGTAATATTTCCAAGTTTGCTGTTGACACAAAACTAGGTGGGAATGTGAGTTGTGAGGAGGATGCAAAGAGGCTTCAATGGGATATAGACAGGCTAAGTGAGCGGGCAAGAACATGGCAGATGGAATATAATGTGGAAAAATGTGAAGTTATCCACTTTGATAGGAAGAACAGAAATGCAGAGTATTTTTTAAATGGTGAGTGATAGGGAAATGCTGATGTTCAAAGGGATCTGGGTGTCCTTGTACATGAGTCACTGAGAGCTAACATGCAGGTGCAGCAAGCAATTAGGAAGGCAAATGATATGTTGGCCTTTATTACAAGAGGATTTGAGTACAGGAGTAAAGATGTCTTACTGCAATTATATAGGGCCTTGGTGAGACCGCACCTGGAGTATTGTGTACAATTTTGGTCTCCTTACCTAAGAAAGGATATACTTGCCATAGAGGGAGTGCAATGAAGGTTCACCAGAGTGATTCCAGGGATGGCGGGATTGTCATATGAGGAGAGATTGAGTAGACTAGGCCTGTATTCTCTAGAGTTTAGAAGAATGAGAGAGGATCTCATTGAAACATACAAAATTCTTACAGGGTTCGATAGGGTAGATGAGGGGAGGATGTTTCCCCTGGCTGGGGAGTCCAGAACCAGGGGTCACAGTCTCAGAATAAGGGGTAGGCCATTTAGGACTGAGATGAGGAGAAATTTCTTCACTCAGGGGGTGGTGAATCTTTGGAGTTCTCTACCCCACAGGGCTGAGGAGGCTCAGTCATTGAGTCCATTCAAAACAGAGATGGATAGAATTCTAGATATTAAAAGGCATCAAGGGATATGGGGATATTGCAGAAAAATGGCGTTGAGGTAGAAGATCAGCCATGATCTTGTTGAATGGCGGAGCAGGCTCGAGGGGCCGGATGGCCTACTCCTGCTCCTATTTCTTATGTTTTTATGTTCTTATGTTCTACCTAAACGGTGAAGACAAAAATTTACCCTACAGTGTCTTTCCCAGCTTTCTCATTCTTGTGTCTCTTTCCTCATCTTTCATACATCCCAAAATCTGTCTGGATGTTAGATTAGTGCAGATGTTAGGACTTCAGAGCTAGCTGTGATGGCGGAACAAGCCTGCATCTGGCAGATGTCATTTAATATGGATAAATGTAGTGTTATGCTTGTGAGTAGAGTTAATGCCAAGCAGGTGTATACCCTGCAGGGTTGCGAGTTTAAGGCCATTGAGTAGGAGAAAGACCCAAGTATTACACAATACATGAATCGCTTAAGGTTCACGACCAGTGCCGTGAGGCTATAGCATAAGTAAATACAGTAATAGGACAATACAATACAAAACAAAAAACACTATACTGTCCTTGTATAAAACCTTGAGTAGGTCTCATGTAGAATACTGTGTCCAGTTTTGGTCAACTCACATTGTGGGTGATAAGAGAGGACCTGGAAAAGGTTCAGAGGGCCACCAGATTAATACCTAGTTACTACAAGTGTCTTAGAGAGCTGGTACTTTTCATTCAAGAAAAGCATGGACTTCAAGGAGATTTGATTGAGGTCTTTGAAACAATGAAGGGATTAGATTCGGTCTATATGGATAGGCTATTTGAGTTAGATAGATTAAGGAGGACTAGCAGACATGGGTATAATTTACTTAAGCATTGAACTAGGTTAGATGTCAGGAGGTTTTTCTTTTCAGAGTCGTTCCTTGTGGAACTTACAAGATTGCAAAGTTGTCAGCCTTGACACAGTGGTAGCACTCTCACCTGAGTCAGATGGTCTTCACAGACTTGATCAGATAATCTAGGCTGACACCAGCGTAGTACTGAGGGAGTGCTGCATTTCGGAGGAGGTGTCTTTCAGATGAGATGTTAAACCGAGGAGGATGTAAAAGATCCCAAGTATTTGAAGAAGAGCAGAGGAGTTGTCTTGGTGTCCTGGCCAATAGTTAGCCTTCAATCAACAATGCTAAAAACAGATTATCTGGTGATCTATCTCATTGCTGTTCTTGGGACCTTGCTGTGCACAAATTGGCTACCATATTTCCCTACATTATAACAGTGACTACATTTCAAAAGTACTTCATTGGCTGTAAAGCACTTTGGGACATTCTGCGGTTGTGAAAGGTGCTATATAAATACAAGATTTTTCTTTCTTTATTCCGCCGTCTTTTTATAACACTGCTTGGTTGGGTTGGTCCAGTGGTGCACTGTGCACAGTGCCATACTATCAGGTTGCACAATGGACTGTATTGGGTCAAGGTTTGCTTTCCTTCCCCATGATTTCCGTACATGGTGGGCTATGAAGGCCAGTGCGAAGGAAGGAGAGAGAATCAGGAGGCAAGCCTTTACATCACACTCAGGCATCTAAACTGTCCCTTTTAAAACTTGTCTTTCAGGCTCTTGTATCATAGCCAATCAGACTGAACTAAGGAACATTGAATCTCTTGGAGGAAATTATTACAGCAAAACACGAGAGCTAATGTGGGCATGGGGAATGAAACAAGCAACCGTTCAACAGCTTCTACACATCCTGAATGAGTTGGAGCTATATCGAGCAGTATCTATTATTCTGTCATGTGAGTGAATATCATTTATTGATAAAAATACTCGGCATGCTGATCATTTTTTTTAAAAAGGCACATTGGAAGATTGGGTGATGCTGGTGTTAAACATATTCATTTCAACAATGAGACGTCAGTTTGAATCCAGCCCAGACTGATGGGCGAGTTTCTTCTATTCTGGCTGCAAAGGTCATGGATGAAATGAGTTTGAGCAGTCTCAAAGCCCAATTCCTGGTGGGCCTAGGCCCACAATACAGAATTAACCCCATTTTGGCACTAAGAGGCATTAGATTGGCAATCTCACTCAAAAAGGCCACAGGGTGGTTGATGTGGAAAGAAAAAATATTACACTGGTGGTGTATGGGCTATTCCTCTGAGGTACATCATTAAAAGTACAGTTGGAGGGAGCTTTATTCTGCGTGTAACCTTTTTTTTTATTCGTTCATGGGAAGAGGGCGTTGCTGGCGAGGCCGGCATTTATTGCCCATCCCTAATTGCCCTTGAGAAGATGGTGGTGAGCCGCCTTCTTGAACCGCTGCAGTCCGTGTGGTGAAGGTTCTCCCACAGTGCTGTTAGGAAGGGAGTTCCAGGATTTTGACCCAGCGATGATGAAGGAACGGCGATATATTTCCAAGTCGGGATGGTGTGTGACTTTGAAGGGAACGTGCAGTTGGTGTTGTTCCCATGTGCCTGCTGCTCTTGTCCTTCTAGGTGGTAGAGGTCGCGGGTTTGGGAGGTGCTGTCGAAGAAGCCTTGGCGAGTTGCTGCAGTGCATCCTGTGGATGGTACACACTGCAGCCACAGTGCGCCGGTGGTGAAGGGAGTGAATGTTTAGGGTGGTGGATGGGGTGGCAATCAAGCAAGCTGCTTTGTCCTGGATGGTGTCGAGCTTCTTGAGTGTTGTTGGAGCTGCACTCACCCAGGCAAGTGGAGAGTATTCCATCACACTCCTGACTTGTGCCTTGTAGATGGTGGAAAGGCTTTGGGGAGTCAGGAGGTGAGTCACTCGCTATACCTGACTTGGAGGTGCTCGATACTAACTCTGGGTGCCTGCAATGGAAAAATGTTCCTTTCCACAGCACAGTATCCTTCAGCTCGATTATCACAAACTATTTCCCTACCCGCCCCTTCTCTCCCCCTCCCCCAAAAAATCCCTAGATCAATTGAGTAGGTTCTACAAGGCAAGATCAGGATAATTAGACACTATTTTTCAAATAAAAATAAAATCCATTATGCTCCATGAGTTAGATAGGATGTGGGTTCCTGTAATTTTTTTCTCCTTCCCCAACAGTATAAGTTAAGCCACCGGGGAGGAGCCTGGCAAGTCTTCCCCTAAAGACAAGAAAGGAGAACAAGTCAACTCTAGTTGTGTATCTCATATCCACCAGCTCTAGTGCCTCCTGTAGGCTAACTTTTATGCTGTGTTTATACTGCAGAACTGAACAAAACATCATGTGCCATCCAACCCCACAGGGAGGTACCTATTTCCGTTTGCCACTGGACATCCCTTGGAAAGTGACCTCATGAAGTGGGTTTTGGAGGCACTCATGCTTTTTGTAGCTGCTATTATTGATCTTTGGTTGTAGGCCAGATGTCTGGCAGCTGGCGGCCCGACAAATGTGAAACTGCTGTGAGGCAAACCTGATTTCCCCCCCTCCCCGATCTTAAGCACCTGCCACTAATCTAACGGTGGTCATATGTGACAAGTAAGAGTATAATCATAATTCAAATCACAGGAAAGTCTTTTTTTTTAAAAAGATATCTATGAGTAATGACTGGTCACTTTAAATTTGCTTGCTTTCTGCAGCATTACTCTCTGGTATGTAAAAGGTCACTTCAAAGGCAGTGTTCATTTGATGGGAAAGCAATTTTAAATTACCACAGATTGCTGGCTTTGTCTCATAATCTATCAAATTAAGTAAAATGGTTAGTAATGTGCAAAAGGGCTGGGGGCAGAAATTCAGGATACCATTACAGTAAATTGATAACTATGGAGGATACCTTCTGTTTCCCTAAATCCCAGTTTTTAGCTTCAAAGTGTACGAGAGGTGTATCTGCATCCAGCAAGCATCTTTTGTGTTTTAGTTTCCATGAAAGCTGGCCCACCGTATGCAATTATGAAAGATACGTATTTGATTCTCTTTGTCCAAGTATAGGTGAAAGACTTGAACTCAGGTCATCCTAACAGGAAGATTGATTGATTGCTCCCTGCCCAGGCAGAGATACACGTTGAACTATCTTTCTCAGTTCACCAGTTCTATCTTGTATCATTGCACCATACTTTCAAGGGTGGTATTAGGGCCGTGCAATTGCAGCCAGTCAGGGGCCCGGAGCGGATCCAATGAAAGGACACCCAAGCAATGCTAATAGTTAATGCCTGAGCACCCAGCCTCTTTCTCCCCATCACCCTTAGTTACGCCTCAAGTGTAAAAAAAGGCTATTTTTATAACTTCTGCAAACAAACAGACAATGAATGCATATTCTTTTACTTACTGAAAGGAGAGAGAGAGACGTGAGGAGAGCAGAGGATTTACAGTTCTCCTGTATTAAGAGTCATAATCCAGGGCACAGTCTACAGCAGGCTCCGACTCTCAGCACTCAGTAGTCATGGCCGAGATGGGAGAAAGAGAAGACAAAATTCAGTTCTTATGAACCACGTGAACTTCCCCCGCGACGACATCAGCCAGACTGAGAGGGCAGTGGATTTCAACTCTCTGGCTGGCTTTCCATGGGTGCAGAGCACAATCGATTGCACACACTTAGCAATCCAAGGACCTCCACATGAGCCAGGACTGTGCATAAACCGAAAGGGATATCACTCCATCATTGCACAGCTGGTGTGCTACCACCGGAAGAGATTTCTGCAGGTGTGTGCCAAATTCCCTGGCAGCTGTCATGATTCATTCATGTTGCACAAGTCCAATATCCTGGACCTCTGCCATACACAAGACAGACTTAAAGGCTGGCTCCTTGGAAATAAGGGATACCCCCTGCAGACGTGGCTCGTGACACCTGTGAGAAATACCACCAACGGGGCACAGCAGTGGTACAACCAGAGCCACTTCACCACCAGGTCTGTCACTGAGCAAGCCATAGGAATGTTGAAGATGCGCTTCAGGACCTGGATAGACCTGGGGGAGGCCTTCAGTTCTCGCCAGCAAGGGTGTGCAGAATAATCGTCGTGTACTTCGTCCTGCATAACATAGCACAGCAGAGAGGGTTACAGGTGGAGGAGGCTAAATGCACTCATCAAGCATCCTCAGCTGGTGGCAACATTGAAGAGGAGGAGGAGGAGGAGGAAAATGGAGATAGGGAATCCATCACAAAAGCAGTGGCACACTTTGCTGCCCGTAATGCCAGGGATTCCCTCATATCTAACAGGTTCTCATAATGAGATGTGCAAATTTAATGTACCATAACAAAAAAAAATATAAATTAACATGATAGCTCATCAAAACCCTTGTGCATACCCTTGGTGAACTACAATTGCTTAGCCTTTCTCTTCCTACCGCTGCTACATGGTGCATCCCCTGTGGCTTCAGCAGAGGTATTGGCAGGTTGCTCAGATCCCTGCCTTGACTGCTGAGATGCTCTCGGCCTACAACCTCTGGCATTTGGGGCCCGTGAAGGCCCCGCCAAAGACAGCTGCACCTGCACCTGCACAGGGGCAGACTCGGCCATCGGGAGAGGAGGCAGCATTGCAGGTACTGGTTGAGGAAGGGGCAACGGGTGAGACGTGAGAGTGATCTGAGTGGAGTCCCCACTTTCATGTCCCCTTTTGCCATTATCCGTCTCCCGGGCCAGCGCAACATCACTCCCACCACTCTGCTGGCCAGCACGTTGGTGAGGAGATGTGCCGCATTGTAAGGCCACGGCTAAAGTATCTGTCCGACTGTTTAAGGCGGAAGATATGTTGACATCCAGATCCGCATGGCCATTGTCATCGCCTGCGTGGATTCATTTGAGAGCCGTGCTTGAAGCTCAATGGAGGCTGCCATTCTCTCCATCGCAGACATTCCCACACTTACCTGCACCACCAATCCACTAACGATCCTCCATCCTCCCCGCTATTGTGGAGCTTGTGCGTGGCACGTTTTCCAATACCTCGCAAAGGAGCAGCTTTACCTCTAGCATTCTCAATGATGGCCCCCTGGGTTCAGCATCTGTGTCCAGCTGAGCAGAGCTTGGAGAGGAGTGCGCCCTCCGACGCGGACTCTCCACAGCTGCCCCTGCCACCAGTGTCTGCTCGTGCTCACTTGTGAGTGGTGCATCACCAGATGACAACCCAACCAACTGTCTAACAGGACCCACCAAAGTGCTGGTATCTGCGCTAATGCATGGCTGTGTGTCATGCGACAGTGCACCCTCAGAGGGAATGAGATCCTCTGAGGAATCGCTTTCTTCTATTTGGCACTTTCCTCTTGAAGGATCTGGAAGACAACAGAAGCCGATATTAATTATTCATCGGAAAAGTGACAATCTTTCAACTGACCATACTGAGGTCTGGAACAGTTCGATCATTGATAAAATCAATTCATCATGTGTGTGAAAGATGTTAAAGTTCTATCACCAGCCATCTGCGGGTTGCCAGTCTCTCCATCTCAAATGGATACGCATGCAACAGTCCGACTTATCTCCATGGCCTTCTCCTCTACAGATGGACTATTTGTGTTGGTCCACCTCCAGTCCTCGTCCTCTCTCTTGAATTTTGTGCTCTCTTCTATTAGGGGAGAAAGAACAGACATGTAAGAGACTGAAGGTGACGTATTCACCCGACGGATGCATTGCTTTGGGTGAGGCTAACCACGAAACGATGCATTGGAAGGTGCCTATCAGACAGATGCATCACATTGTGTCAGGATTGGGGTGTGTGGCAGTGGTGGGTGCATAAATGGGGAGGTGAGGAAGTGCATAGAAAGTGAAGGATGGTTGCTGCTGAAACTTAAGTGGGGGTGAAGAGTGATGTGATGGAGTAGACGTGGCAACACAGAGTGAGTGGGTGGGTCTCGCACAACACAGGATCTGGGTGAATCAGCAAATGTACTCAATGTTCTTGACCTGGTTAGGTCAATAAAACGCTTCCTGCACTGCAGCCAAGATCTGGGCACAGTGCTTCTGCTGCTGACCTCTTCTGCCACCTCCAACCACACCTTCTTGGTGGCAGAACCAGGTTTCTTTGTCCAATCACTTGGGTAGATGACCTCCCTCCTGGTTCTCATTGTGCCCAGCAGTATTTCAAATGAAGCATCCGTGAACCTGGATTCTGCCTTTGCTCTCTTTGAATCCATCGCTTCACTTCCTCCTCTCTCCTCCAAAATCCATTTTTGCATTGGCCCTTTAAGTAGTGGACTTCAGATCGCATCATGCGGGTGCGCGGTATGCCCACTGTGCAGCTTGGAGACGCGAATCCCGGAAGGAAAATTAAGTGCCTTAATTTAGTTGCAATTGCAGATTCCAACGCACTCATTTCACTTCCGGGTTTCCCACGCGATTACCCATCCACTGAGTTCCTGGCTCCAGGTAAAAATCATGCCCCTTGAGTTTTAGGTTTTGTTAGGCATTAATGCTGTTTATATAATGGGGTGCCCAAAACTGCACACAGTACTCTAACTGTGGCCTAAACATTGTGCAAATTCATCATTACTTCTTTACTCTTGTACTTTATGCTCCTATTTAAAAAAAACCAAATTCTATTGGCCTTTTTTTATAGCTTTATCTACCTACACTTGTACTTTTGGGGAATTATGTATTTGGAACCATAGGTCTCTGTTCATCCAAGCCCTACAGTGTCTTTCCACCAAGTATATACTCCCATTCCTTGTTTTTCTCCCAAAATGTATTATCTCACAATTATCTACATTAAATTGCATCTGCCACTTGTCTGCCCATTCCACTAACCTGTCTGTCTGCATGAAATCTTGTACAATTCCCCTCAAATCTAATTTAGTGTCACCAGCAATTTTCACAATCGTGTTCTCAATACTGAAATCCAAATCACTGTATATACTGAGAACAAAAGCGGATATAGTATTAACCCCTGAGGTATACCACATCCAACTCTTCTCCAGTCCGAGCAACAACCATTTACCTTAATAGTTTGTTTCCTGTCCATCCACCAACTTTCTAACCATGCCGCTACATTTCCACTTATACCATATGCCTGGATTTTTCTAGCAAGCTTCTTTTGAGTCACCTTATTGAACCCCTTCTAAAAATCCATATACACAACATTTACTCCATTCTCTAAATTTGTCAAAAATAACTTGCCTTTAAGAAATCTGTGCTGGCAGTCCTTGGTAAACCCATTCCTTTCTAAATGGACACTTATTTTTCTCGAATGTTGGATTCTAAGATTTTGGCCACAATTAACATTAGGCTAACTGGGCTATAGTTACTCGGTTTATCTTTCACTCTGTTCTTGAACAAAGATGTTACATCGGCTACTCTCCAGTCCCAATTCCAATTTCATTTTTTAAAAAAGTAAATAAAAACTGTGGCCAGAACCTCTGCTATCTCCTCTCTGACTCCTTTAAACAGCCTAGGGCGCAGCCATCAGGACTTGGTGACTTATTCACCTTGAGTTCTGCTAATTTTTTCAGAATCAATTCCTTTTCTACATTTATCTCTAACAATTGTTCTGTATCTTCCTGTAGCACCCTAATTGTTCTCACTTCCACCATCATTTGTAAAAAACCGATGCAAAATATCTCTGCTATACTTTCAGTCTCCACAATTAGACTTCCTCCTTCATCCCTGAGTGGTCCTACCCTCTCTAACTATTCTTTTAATTTTTGTATGCTTATAAATTACAGTACGATTTCCTTTTATACTTTGTCCTAATCTTTATTAATTTTCCTTTTAGCCCTTCCAGCCCCTATCTTTTTACCTCCCTACGACACGTTCTATGTTCCTCATGGTTATCTTTAGTATTGTTAGCCCTAACTTTATCATATGCCCCCCTTTTAAGTTTCAGTTTAGTTCTAATCTCTCTATTTATCCACAGCACTCTGTACTTTGATGCTCTCCCTTTTCACCTTATAGGAATATATTTATTTTGCATTCTATGCATCTCGTATTTGAGGATTTCACATGGATGATCTGTCAACCTGTTTGCTAACTTTTCTGCCCAGTTAATTTGAAACAGATCCCCTTTTATCTCACTGAACTTTGCCTTTTCCCAGTCTAGCACCCTTATCCTTGACCCTTCATTATTGTTTTCTATTATGACATTGATCCTAACAATTATATGGTCACTATTACCCAATTTTTCTCCTACTCTCATCAGTTATTTGCCCTAGTTCATTTCCCAGAACTAAATTAAGTGGTGTTTCTTTCCTTGTTGGACTCGTCTGTTTTTATACGGTTCTTTTAATTCGGGACTCTGGCGTTCAGGAACTGTCTCCTGGCATTTATGCTGTAGACCCAGGTAAAACTGCATACAGTTTTGGTGTCCATACTTAAGAAAAGACATACTTGCTCTCGAGGCAGTACAAAGAAGGTTCACTCGGTTAATCCCATACATAGGGATGAGGGGGCGGACATATGAGGAGAGGTTGAGCAGATTGGGACTCTACTCATTGGAGTTCAGAAGAATGAGAGGCGATCTTATTGAAACATATAAGATTGTGAAGGGGCTTGATCGGGTGGATGCGGTAAGGATGTTCCCAAGGATGGGTGAAACTAGAACTAGGGGGCATAATCTTAGAATAAGGGGCTGCTCTTTCAAAACTGAGATGAGGAGAAACTTCTTCACTCAGAGGGTAGTAGGTCTGTGGAATTTGCTGCCCCGGGAAGCTGTGGAAGCTACATCATTAAATAAATTTAAAACAGAAATAGACAGTTTCCTCGAAGTAAAGGGAATTAGGGGTTACGGGGAGCGGGCAGGAAATTGGACATGAAGCTGAGTTCGGATCGGTCAAGGCCCTGTGGGTGGAGGAGCGGGCCCAGGGGCTGAGTGGCCGGGTCCTGCTCCTACTTCTTGTGTTCTTTAGATTTGAGGTTAGGATCAGATCAGCCATGATCTTATTGAATGGTGGAGCAGGCTCGAGGGGCCGATTGGCCTAATCCTGCTCCTATTTCTTATGGTTTATGTTCTTAAAACTGGTACCAGTCTATGGAAAATGGATTTTGCAGCCTAAACGCTGGGAGTAGGTTCATGGACAATGGGAGCGAGCTCACTGACACTGTGCTCCCAGAAACTGAATTAAAAGACGAGTGTAAAGGCCCTTGTGTTACACAGCTGCCTTAGAGGCGGCAATAGAAATGCAGCACTGGATTTTGTTGACAAACTAGAAGGCTAAGTTCCCCAACCCTGTCCCCAGTTTTGCTAGCAAAGCAGTGATTGCAAAACATCTTGCAGTGTCCTAGTTATTGAAACTTGTGAACGGCAAGCTTGTCACCGCCCACTGATTTTGTATGAACTGTATTGGAGTGGTTCCACATTTATTACCAAACTGTAGCTCATAAATATTTTCTTAAACTGCTATTTAGGGCAACTTATTAACTCTTGCCTCTTATTTTGCCATTTGAACCAAAATATCGCACCCACAATTCACGTGTTGGGAATGCAAACTGTGACAGAGCCTCAGTGTGATATTATTTGCAAACAGGAATTTTTTTTTCAACGAATATACAATTGCAGAGATTATGAAAAAAGGGGAAGAAAAGTTTTGTACACTAGTTACAACACAATAATCTATATAACTAAAATCGTAGGAAACACACCTCCAATTTCCCAAAACATGCAGATGGCAGACACGGCTCCTTGCCATTAATGCAGGTTCATAAAATTGGCTCACGTATCTAATAGTCTTACTGGATTATAAAGAAGGAGTGATATTGGGGCTCACCTACTGGTTTAAAGAGTTTTTTCAGTCAGTAGCTGAGCCATACAGAGCAGAAAGATCCCAGGCTTTATCCCTGGTCTGTGCTGTGTTAGCTGATCTTGGGCAGTGATGGAGAGGAAAATAAAAATCACCTAGAGTTCCTACTCCTGATTGCTAAAAGGGGATGTGTGCAGACCTCTAGTGAGCACGGGACAGCTTCAGTTGCTCTGCTGACATCCACAATCTGGGATCTCACATCAACATCAGACTACCACCTAAGGAAATGTACACCATCAGGAGCTAATGCCTTCGGGAAAGGAATGGAGGGGAGGAAATTGACAAAAAAAAAATACAAAAATAGCAGCAGGCTGGAATGCTGAGTGGAAACTGCCTCAGGTTCACTTGTGTCTTGCATTTTAATCCAGGGCTGAGTTTTACTGGGATAGGGGCTTGGTTGGTAAGTGAATACTGATGTAGAGAACCTCAGGGAAATTAATCCCATCATGCAAAGTCAATACCTACTAGCCAATAGAGCAGCAGTGACAATATCCTGTGAGGAAGACCGCTATGGCCACCCAACAAGGGATTTTCTCACAAAGACCAAAAACTTTCTATTGCTCTGTCTTTCTGTCTGCTTTTCTTTTTCTTCCGTGTGTGTGTATGTACGCGCACACCTCTGTGTTTGTCTTCAAGTGTGTCCTTTTCTCTCTGATCGTCAATGTCTTTGTGTTTCTCTCTCTTTCTTGCTCTGTTTCCATTTCCCTCTGTTCTATTAAGGGTGCCACATAAGCTGCAACTAGTTAAAAAATCAGCAACGAGTTCTCCCCATGGCTTAGTAAGCCATAAAGACCAGTAATGTGCAAGTTCAATCTCCAGACTGTGCTGAGTTCACAGATTTGAGCTGGAGAAGCAGTAGAGTCAGTATAATGGGATTAGTGTCCTTGGGCTAAGAGGCAAATTAATCAGCCAAGGCTCAAACTCCTAATTACTACCCAATGACGCAGTTTAGAAATACACTTGTGAAAGTGCCTGGGAAAGATAGGATCGGGATCAGCTATGGTAGCTCACATGGTCCAAAAGCCTGCTGGCATTTACTGTGCACTTGGGCATGAGTAACCTCTTTCAGGAAAGGAGAAAGGGGAAAAATTAGAGGGGCAAATATAAATTAAAACTCTCTTGTTACCTGAAAGAGGAATGGGCGACTTATTGCCTACAGAGCAACACTATAAAATGAATTGGATAGATTTATTTGTTTATTTATTTCCTGAGTTTAGAGTGCCATGGAAGATCTCACTTACCTCTAACCTTATCCACATGGTCTGCCCTTGGTCAGTAACCTGCTTTTTCGTACAGGTCTGCATCCTGGAAGCTAGGAGCTGTACGGGGTGGAAGGAAAAAGGCGAAAATAAGAAAATAACTTTCATAAAAAGGGAAAAAAAAATGTTTTGAGGAAATCAACAATCTAAACCAAGAGTGAACTTGAGCCACTTGCCTCAACAAGTTAGCTCATCAGGTGGCTGGCTAACCATGACAGTCAAAGGGGAATGATTTCCTCTGTTCACTGTTCAGAACTACACTACAACTTTCTGCAGCCTTACGTTCCAACTTGTACCATTCAGTTCTCTGACTCCCACGTCCTGTGCAACCCCTCCCTCCCTCTGCTCCACCAACGGCGGCAGAACATTTGGCCAGCTCAGCTCCACTCACTGAGACTCTCCCTAAACCCCTTCTACTTTGCTACCTCTCTCCACATCTTCAAAAGTCTTATGATTACCTGTTTGAAAATGTAATTTGATCATCTGCTCTAACTTTTCTATGACCATTTAACATCCATTTCTCTCGCGAAGCACTTTGAAACATTTACTACATTAAAAGATGCTACATAAGTACAAGGTGTTGTTTATACGAACACTAGATGACTTTTTAAAACTACAAATAGTGGATGCAGAAAACCTCACTCTTTAATTTCTTATATTACTTACAAAAAGTATAGAAATGAATTCAGAACAGTAACATAAATCTTGCGGTGCGGAAGGTGCTGGCATGGTTTAAGTGCCGATTACGATCTGCAAAGATTAGTATCTAAACTGACTTCCATTTCCTTTATTCTGACAGATTTTTTTACATGTTATTGCATCACAAGTACATCGGCTTTAGTCAGTATCACCATGAAGCCCATTTATTGAAAATCAGCACACTGTAACGGATGGTAACACTGTGGAGGGAGCAATATAAATTTGGATCTTAGTATGGTGTTATGTATTACCCTGAAGAATGCAGACTTGGGGGACTGGGTATACATTGCCCTTTCGCCTCAGGATATCGGAGTTTGAATCCAGCCAAACTTATGCAGTGAAAGTCTGCTCTCTCTCTGGTAACTTTAAGGATCCTATGTGAAATGACTTTGGCATTTTCAACCCAGTTTCTGGCAGGTGTGGTACCACAGCACAAAACGGCCCCTAAACTGGCCATCTCATGTGAATTTATATTTCAGGGTCATTTCTACTCTACTGGTTCTATAATAGCCTTGCTTGGCAGTGCTTTCAAATTCACCCCGTGGGGTTTGGTTCCACAGCCCTGCTACCAGCAGACAAACAGCGCCTGCACAGTGGTTTGAACATCCTAACTTTCATTTTAATTTGCAGACCTTCCCTGATGGCTGGAGAAGCAAGTGACGAGTGTTTGTAATATGCACAGGCAGACAGAATTCTCAGCATGTCCATGCCCAGACAAAATTGCAGGCTGTATTGCTGGAAAAAGTGTTCATGCTGATGCCACTGAACAACTCAAGGCAGCCCCCTCTTGAGGTGGGTGTAGGCTCCTCGGGAAGCAGTAAGACTGCCTAATTTGCCTCACTGCACTTCCAGCAAAGTCAGGACTGCCATCTGCTGTAAAGTAATGCATTGTCAGAGAGGGCAGAAGGACAAATGCAGGAAATCAAAATACCAGCCTGATACAGTAGACAGTGCTCTACTGTAGCTGAGGTTAAGGACTGATATTTGGGCAGTGTAAAGGTTGCTTCACTCTGCATCTTAACCTATGCTGTACCTCAATGGAGTCCAAATGTTGTCTTCATGGGCCACTTAGTGCATAACATGGAGCCTCAGGGGGTCACATATAAAGTGTAATCCACATCCCATTAATTTGCATAAATCTTGTTGCTGATATAAGCACAATTAGGACGGAATAGTCAAGGCCATGTGTGACCTTTGGGCTGCAAATTGGACCCCCCAGTCCAATGACCTTGAGTGCTCAACGGGCAGATTAGAGAATGGTTTGGGTTGTACTACACACAAGAGTGTTCAATGCTGACTGAAAAGTAGAAAATTTACTCTTTCGCCAAACCTGGCATCCCACAGCTCGAGATCGAAAATTCAATGAGTATAAATTTATCTAAAACATACTAAAAAGTTCACCCACTGTTTTTTTTGAAAGACAGTCATAGATGTCCGTCCTGTTTGGCTGGATACACCTCTTAGAATCATAGAATGGTTGCAACACAGAAGGAGGACATTTGGCCCATCGAGCCTGATGTGGCTCTTTGTTAGGACAATCCAGTTAGTCCCATTCCCCCGCCCTTTCCCCGTAGCCCTGCAAATTTTTTCCCTTCAAGTATTTATCCAATTCCTTTTTGAAAGCCATGATTGAATCTGCTTCCACCACCCTTTCAGGCAGCGCATTCCAGATTATGACTACTCGCTGCGTCAAAATGTTTTACCTCATGTCGCCTTTGGTTCTTTTGCCAATCGCCTTAAATCTGTGTCCTCAGGTTCTCGACCCTTCCCAATGGGAAGTTTCTCTTTATTCACTTTATCTAAAACCTTCATGATTTTGAACATTTCTATCAAATCTCCTCTTAACCTTCTCTACTCTAATGGAGAACAACCCCTGCTTCTTCAGTCTATCCACTAACTGAAGTCCTTCATCCCTGGAACCATTCTAGTAAATCTTTTCTGCACCCTCTCTAAGGCCGTCACATCCTTCCTAAAGAGCGATGCCCAGAATTGGACACAATACTCCAGTTGTGGCCGGACCAGTGTTTTATAAAGGTTCATCATAACCTCCTTGCTTTTGTACTCTATGCCTCTATTTATAAAGCCCAGGATCCCAAATGCTTTTTTAATCGCTTTCTTAACCTGTCCTGCCACCTTCATAGATTTGTGCACATGTACCCCCAGGTCTCTCTGTTCCTGCATCCCCTTTAGAATTGTACCATTTAGTTTATATTGCCTCTTTTCGTTCTTCTTGCCAAAATGTATCACTTCGCACTTCTCTGCGTTAAATTTCATCTGCCATGCGTCCGCCCATTCCACCAGCCTGTCCATGTCCTCTTGAAGTCTATTACTATCCTCCTCACCGTTCACTACACTTCCGAGTTTTGTGTCATCTGCAAATTTTGAAATTATGCCCTGTACACCCAAGTCCAAGTCATTAATATATCAAAAAAAGCAGCAGTTCTAGTACCGACCCCTGGGGAACACCACTGTATATCTTCCTCCAGTTCAAAAAACAACCATTCACCACTACTCCGTTTCCTGTCACTTAGCCAATTTTGTATCTATGCTGCCACTGCCCCTTTTATTCCATGGGCTTCAATTTTGCTGACAAGCCCATTGTGTGGCACCTTATCAAACGCCTTTTGAAAGTCCATAAACACCTGCATTGCCCTCATCAACCCTCTGTGTCACCTCATCAAAAAACTCAATCAAATTAGTTAAACATGATTTGCCTTTAACAAATCCGTGCTGACTTTTCTTTATTAATCCACACTTGTCCAAGTAACTGTTAATTTTGTCCCGGATTATCGTTTCCAAAACCTTCCCCACCACCGAGGTTAAACGGACTGGCCTGTAGTTGCCGGGTTTATCCTTACACCCTTTTTTGAACAAGAGTGTAACATTTGCAATTGTCCAGACCTCTGGCACCACCCCCGTATCTAAGGCGTGGTCTTTTGGGTCTATTTCGGAATTGTTGTTGAAGCTGTATTGAATCTCAAACTCAGTACGTTGTTAATTAAAAAAGAGGAAGTGTAAAATATAATACACCAACAAAGATAAATGACACATTGATGTTTTCTTTGGTCTCTTAGTTCCACTCATTGTTGAACTCTAATTGTGGCAACAGGAAGAGATTAGCAGAACTCTACATAGTGAAGCAGGTTTGATTCAGTTCTGCAAAGGGAATGCCAGGTTCAAGCTTAAGGGAAAAGATCTTTGTGTTAAGTTCCCAAATTCTCTCCATGCTTATGCTGAAAGCGTCGACTCTTGTCGGGGTACGCTCCTGAAGGTGCTGGCACCCCTCTGTTACCCTGATCATGCGGATGTTCTTTATATGTGAACTTAGACAGTGACGCTAGGAATTTCCTCGGGGGATTCTCCCAATCGGCTGCAGTAACTTCGGCGGGAAACCACGTAAACGGGATTTCCACCGATCTTGTGTCAAATTTACACTGGCCGATCGGGAAAACCATCAAGGAACTTCCCAGCATGAGTCTCAGCAGGCCTTCATGTATGGAGTTCAACTCCTCCATTGCTTTCGTGTTATCAGGCTGTTTATCCAACCACCCAGTCTTGGATGAGCCACAATTTCCTCCAGCAAAACAGTCCAATACGGTGAGCGGCATGCACCTGTACATTCTGAGCCGAAAATACGCCACCCGCCACATTGGTATAGGCATCAAAAGAGGCATCCAGAGCTCCTGCCTCTAAAAGGGGCTAGGCCCTTTGCATATGCAAATAAGAGTCCCAATATTTGTTGGATGCCTCCTTTACCAAATTGGATGGTCCTGAACGCAGCCGGCCCACCACCAGCTGCATTCAGCCTAACCAGCGTCCTTAAAGGGACCGCAGCAGGCTGCCACCAAAAACATAAGTTTTTTAAAAAATAAAACCACAGGCTGCTGTCGGCCACCCCTCGCCCCCTCTCCTGACCCCTCCCTTGAATCCTCTTCCGCTCGCTCTCCCTCTTGCGAGACCTACCCAAAGGCAACTACCAGCGACCCGAAATTCAAATGGTCTTCGCCGACATTCTGCAGCGAGTGACTCACCTCCTGACTCCCCAAAGCCTTTCCACCATCTACAAGGCACAAGTCAGGAGTGTGATGGAATACTCTCCACTTGCTTGGATGAGTGCAGCTCCCAACAACACTCAAGAAGCTCGACACCATCCAAGATAAAGCAGCCCGCTTGATTGGCACCCCATCCACCACCCTAAACATTCACTCCCTTCACCACCGGCGCACAGTGGCTGCAGTGTGTACCATCCACAGGATGCACTGCAGCAACTCGCCAAGGCTTCTTCGACAGCACCTCCCAAACCCGCGACCTCTACCACCTAGAAGGACAAGAGCAGCAGGCACATGGGAACAACACCACCTGCACGTTCCCCTCAAAAGTCACACATCATCCCGACTTGGAAATATATCGCCGTTCCTTCATCGTCGCTGGGTCAAAACCCTGGAACTCCCTTCCTAACAGCACTATGGGAGAACCGTCACCACACGGACTGCAGCGGTTCAAGAAGACGGCTCACCACCACCTTCTTGAGGGAAATTAGGGGGTGGGCAATAAATGCCGGCCTCGCCAGCGACGCCCACATCCCATGAACGAATAAAAAAAAAATCTGCCTAGGGATGCCAAGTAGGCATCTGCAGCTCGCCAGTCTGATGTAAATGAGGCCCAATATCGGGTGGATTTCTTGGGGCTGGGAAATGTTCCTTCATCTGCATCCCAATGGCAGGTGCCTGCACCACTAAGGGTGCATCTATAGTGCTGCCTGCCACCAAAGGCCAGAAGATCAGACGATTATTGCCAACTCCAAATGGTGGGTACTGGATCCCCCCCCCAGAAACAAAAACAAAGTGCCCCAGTCGGACGCCTTTGTCACAGGGGCATATTTTTTCAAATGTTAACCCTGGCTCCGTTCTGTCCTCTTTACAGGACATGCGGACCCAATGAGTGGCACTTTCAGCTTTGGCGAGGGTGTAAAACTGGTGGTAGTGAATTAGCAGCGCAATATGCACCCACCCAGTTTTCCTTTCCAGTGAATGCAACCCCCCGTTTTACACCCCCGCCGAAATTAAAAGCTCTGCCCAATATGTTTTGCCAGCATTTTGTGTTTTGATGTGAGATCTTCTGCATTTGCAGCTTATTTTACTCTCTCTCCATTTACCGACATTTTGGCCACGAGTTTAAACCACCCCGACGAGCATAATCTCCCGCCTCCCCATTAATATCGGGGCCTTTATCTCCCTATTATTCAAAATGTACCATCCCCAGCAAAACTAGAGATGGCAGGTAATTAAGCCAGCAGTTGGAAAAGCTTTAAGAGAATGAGGTAATTATGAGATTACATCATGCTTCATTAAGCAACAAAAATATGTCAGAACTGCTGCACTAATCGCCAGTTAGGGCAAAAAGGAACTGAAAATACTTGGTCTTCAGGATTATGCATTCTTTGGAAAATAGGGGAGTTTGTAGAGGTTAAAGTCTGTAAGATTATGAAGGAAATTGATCTGAAGAAATTGTTCAATGTGGTAACGTCCAAACATCAGGGGACACAAGTTAAAAAATGTTAGGAGTAAGAAGGGAAGTCAGGTAGAAGCGGTTTTTTGGCCATAAGGTAATATAGTTTATGAAATAGTTTATCGGGAAAGGCCACTGAAGCAGACAGGATAAATGGGTTCAAGAGACAATTGATCTCTTTCTCGAGATCGAAGGGATTGATGGGTGAGAAAGTGGGATTGATCCACGAAAAGGATGAATTTTCCTGTTCCTGCTCCTAAAAATGTGTGTTCTTAAAGCCCCCAAAATGGATTGTCCTTGAGTATTTTTGGCCCCAAATGTACTCATAGTTTTTGCCGAGTCTGTAATTTAAAATGAGCGGTTGGCATTTTGGGAGGTGGATTCTGGGGTGGGACCCATTTCTACTGGGTTTCTGCCCCACAGTGGCTGCATCATAGTTTGTACTATGAGCTGGGGCTTTCCATATGTGCACTTGCAGATGCTGCTGAGAGCATTTTAGCATCTAGCACAGCGGCTGTGGGCCACTCCACCTTCCACTGGCAGATCAGGATGGGTGACGCTAATGTATCCTTGCAGGCTTGGGCTGTCGGCTGCAACTATGCTGATGACCCATCCTACAGTTTGGGACAGAGTCCATGTTCTTCACAGTGGGCGGTCAGGAGTACCAAATTGTGCTTCCAGAGTGAGCCTCCCACTATTTCCGGCCCCTTGCGTTTTTAATATCTGGTCTTATCGGAAGGATAGCCAGTAACTGGAGGGATTTGGTTCCATGTCTTGTGTCTGCATACAGAATATTGTAAATATTGTTTATTCTATGGAAAATGCTAGCTATAAACATTGCTGCAGAAATTCAGTGTTCAAATGGATTTATTGATGGCTGGTATGACATTCAAATGTTAACTGAATCTGTATCCTTTATTATATACACACTCGATACAAAATTTTCTTTAACATTTTAACAATGGGGATATTGAGTGGTAGAATATAGGTTAATGCCTATCAGTGTCTGTGTGGCAAGATTCGGAGTCAGTGTAAATGATTTATTGTTTTTAAGCACGGCTATGGTATTAATACGGAAATTGTCTTTCAACAGGGAAGCCTGCAGCTTCTTTCATTGCTCAGCCTGCTAGCTCAAACATTCCTTTGCCAGAAACTCCTGGGATGTTCCACCCAGCTCCACCATCCACTAGTCCGGTATTGGATTGTACACTCAAAATGGATTCAATAAACAATGGTAACTACTAAAGCTGGGCAGTTATTAGTGAGATGGGCCAGTGGGAGGAAAGTATTAGCACATATAGTTCAGCACAATCCAGTCACAGTGTGTTGATGTAAAGCTGTTCCAATGGGTAGAAGTTTCATCATCCAGTATCCAATCACATTTCATACGCATAGCTCTGTCACCCACAAAACACATCAAATGGAATAAATCCAGTCACATGCAATAATCTTGAAACATTTAACAGTTACACTGTCACACAGAAAGGCAGCACTGAAAGCTATAGCCAACCAGAATTTGCCCAACTATATCTAGAAACATCTGTAATATTCTCTCGCTCCTACCAGGACATTCTGCAGCCTTGTAACACACTCTAAATCAATCTGCCTTTGAAATAGATATTAAAAAATACTTTTGCACACATGCAGCTACTAACATATTGCCCACAAGTAACACTGAAGTTGTTAAGAGTACATGGAGTAGGTTATGTCAGAGATTGGTGTGGAATTATAGGCAACAGCTCCTAAAATGGGGTTTCGGTTGTTGAGTTATTTTCTCCTGACTGGTATTTGTTTTTATTTTCTTCAGTGCAACAGCTTGATCCACTTCCTAGACCATCAACTCCTCCGAGTTACCTGAACTCCACTTTCAAGCCAGACTGTGACAGAAGCGATATGCCATCACCAGGGATGGTAAAGTTATACAGCAGCGGCTGTGCAATTGGCATTTCAATTATATTAGCTGAACACTTCCAGTAATTAGTGATCACTGCGCACCCAGCTGAATAAAATCTATTTGGCACTGATCATCTTCTTACCGAGGATAAGAGGATCAGCGATTAGCCAGGAACCAAATTATGAGAAGATTTTAATTTTTTTTATTATTCGTTCATGGGATGTGGGTGTCGCTGGCGAGGCTGGCATTTATTGACCATCCCTAATTGCCCTTGAGAAGGTGGTGGTGAGCCGTCTTCTTGAACCGCTGCAGTCCGTGTGGTGAAGGTTCTCCCACAGTGCCGTTAGGAATGGAGTTCCAGGATTTTGACCCAGCGACGATGAAGGAACGGCGATATATTTCCAAGTTGAGATGGTGTGTGACTTGGAGGGGAACGTGCAGGTGGTGTTGTTCCCATGTACCTGCTGCTCTTGTCCTTCTAGGTGGTAGAGGTCGCGGGTTTGGGAGGTGCTGTCAAAGAAGCCTTGGCGAGTTGCTGCGGTGCATCCTGTGGATGGTACACACTGCAGCCACTGTGCGCTGGTGGTGAAGGGAGTGAATGTTTAGGGTAGTGGATGGGGTGCCAATCAAGCGGTCTGCTTTGACCTGGATGGTGTCGAGCTTCTTGAGTGTTGTTGGAGCTGCACTCATCCAGGCAAGTGGAGAGTATTCCATCACACTCCTGACTTGTGCCTTTGTAGATGGTGGAAAGGCTTTGGGGAGTCAGGAGGTGAGTCACTTGTCGCAGAATACCCGGCCTCTGACCTGTTCTTGTAGCCACAGTATTTATATGGCTGGTCCAGTTAAGTTTCTGGTCAATGGTGACCCCCAGGATGGTGGGGGATTCCGCGATGGTAATGTCGTTGAATGTCATGGGGAGGTGGTTAGACGCTCTCTTGTTGGAGATGGTTATTGCCTGGCACTTGTCTGGCGCGAATGTTACTTGCCACTTATCAGCCCAAACCCGGATGTTGTCCAGGTCTTGCTGCATGCGGGCTTGGACTGCTTCATTTGAGGGGTTGCGAATGGAACTGAACACTGTGCAATCATCAGTGAACATTCCCATTTCTGACCTTATGATGGAGGGAAGGTCATTGATGAAGCAGCTGAAGATAGTTGGGCCTAGGACACTGCCCTGAGGAACTCCTGCAGCAATGTCCTGGGGCTGAGATGATTGGCCTCCATCAACCACTACCATCTTCCTTTGTGCTAGGTATGACTCCAGTCACTGGAGAGTTTTCCCCGATTCCCACTGACTTCAATTTTACTAGGGCTCCTTGGTGCCACACTCCGTCAAATGCTGCCTTGATGTCAAGGGCAGTCACTCTCACCTCACCTCTGGAATTCAGCTCTTTTGTCCATGTATGGACCAAGGCTGTAATGAGGTCTGGAGCCGAGTGGTCCTGGCGGAACCCAAACTGAGCATCGGTGAGCAGGTTATTGGTAAGTGCCGCTTGATAGCACTGTCGATGACACCGTCCATCACTTTGCTGATGATTGAGAGTAGACTGATGGGATGGTAATTGGCTGGATTGGATTTGTCCTGCTTTTTGTGGACAGGGCATACCTGGGCAATTTTCCACATTGTCGGGTGGATGCCAGTGTTGTAGTTGTACTGGAACAGCTCGGCTAGAGGCGCAGCTAGTTCTGGAGCACAAGTCTTCAGCACTACAGTTGGGATGTTGTCGGGGCCCATAGCCTTTGCTGTATCCAGTACACTCAGCCGTTTCTTGATATCACGTGGAGTGAATCGAATTGGCTGAAGACTGGCTTCTGTGATGGTGGGGATATCAGGAGGAGGTCAAGATGGATCATCCACTCGGCACTTCTGGCTGAAGATGGTTGCAGACACTTCAACCTTGTCTTTTGCACTCACGTGCTGGACTCCGCCATCATTGAGGATGGGGATGTTTACAGAGCCTCCTCCTCCCGTTAGTTGTTTAATTGTCCACCACCATTCACGACCGGATGCGGCAGGACTGCAAAGCTTTGATCTCCTCTGTTGGTTGTGGAATCGCTTAGCTCTGTCTATAGCATGTTGCTTCCGCTGCATGTAGTCCTGAGTTGTAGCTTCACCAGGTTGGCACCTCATTTTTCGGCAGGCCTGGTGCTGCTCCTGGCATGCTCTTTTACACTCCTCATTGAACCAGGGTTGATCCCCTGGCTTGTTGGTAATGGTAGAGTGAGGAATATGCCGGGCCATGAGGTTACAGATTGTGCTGGAATACAATTCTGCTGCTGCTGATGGCCCACAGCGCCTCATGGATGCCCAGTTTTGAGCTGCTAGATCTGTTCTGAATCTATCTCATTTAGCACAGTGGTAGTGCCACACAACACGTTGGATGGTGTCCTCAGTGCGAAGATGGGACTTCGTCTCCACGAGGACTGTGCGGTGGTCCCTCCTACCAATACTGTCATGGACAGATGCATTTGCGACAGGTAGATTGGTGAGGACGAGGTCAAGTAAGTTTTTCCCTCATGTTGGTTCGCTCACCACCTGCCACAGGCCCAGTCTGGCAGCTATGTCCTTCAGAACTCGGCCAGCTCGGTCAGTAAGGGCGCTACCGAGCCACTCTTGGTGATGGACATTGAAGTCCCCCACCCAGAGTACATTCTGTGTCCTTGCTACCCTCAGTGCTTCCATGGAGGAGGACTGATTCATCAGTATGAGTTGGATTCAAATCAAAGTCCCAGTGGTGAAAAGGTGGTGTGCTTAATCTACTCCCTATCTGGATCATCTTAACATGCAAAAGAGGCCTGAGAATCAGTTGCCACTGTGTTCCCGCCCATCTGCTGGCTGCCCACATTTTCCTAGCTTTGCCCGATAGTGTGAGATACAATAGTTTCAGTATTACACCCATCACTCCAGCTGAATTAGAAGGAGACCGAACTAGCTGGGTTCGTTATGCGTAAGAAGAAAGACTTGCATTTATATGGCACTGTTGAAATCCTTAGGAGCTCTCAAAGTGCTTCACCGGCAATGCAGTACTTTTCTGAAGTGTAGTCACTATTGCTGCGTAGGCAGATGCAACAACGAATTTGTGCACAGCCAAGTCTCACAAGTGACAATGATCAGCTAAATCTGTTTTTGTGGTTTTGGTTGTATAACAGCAACTATGAATCTACAACCTACGGAAAGCTTGATAATATATCGGATGGCAGCTCCTTGAAGGCCTCTGTATTTTTAGAAATTGCCCTTTGAGGGCTATAGTTGTAGTCACCTCACAGATTAATTTTATCAAAAGCACAATTATGGAGTCTCTGAAAAGTATCCTGATCCAATTCTGTTCCATTTTTAAACTGTAATGCATCATCATTTATCCACATGCCTGCAATCGTGTACAACTTTATTTTTCTACTTTTTTCTTCCTTGGGAGCAACTTTCCCCCATTCCCCCCTATATGGCATTCTATCTGATCATTCACCCCAAAACAGTAGCATATTCTTGTTTTGTCTATGCTGTGGGAGGAACAATGTCACGTGTAACCAGCACTTGATTCATATTGGTGCATACAATGCACACTGGGATCGGTAATACACTACTGGTGCCTGGTGGTACATTGCTTGTGTTCGTCTCTATGTCAATCCCTGTACATGTTACCGTATGTTCTATCTGCATTGTTCAGGATGAAGTTGGCAGCAGACCTCTCCAGGAAACTAATCACCATCCTGCAACACTCAGCTGCATCTGGCCCTTGCAGGACTTGAAGCAGGCCACCGATAACTTCAATGGGAGGTATAAGATTGGCACAGGAACATTTGGCCATGTCTACAAAGGCCACCGGTTCAATACTGAATACGCCATAAAGCTGCTAAAGAAGGCAAGTCTCTTCAACTTGTGCTAATCATAGATAGTTTCCTGTGACGATTCTGTCCAGGTGTATAGGTTGCGAAATATTTTTGCTTCTTAATATCTCTATTTTAAAAATATTTAGATACCACAAGGATGTGGTAATCACAGGCCTCTTTAGTACAACGTTTTAGCAGTCAGAAGACTTTTACAAAATACAGTAGTTATAGCAAATATGCATGCTTGCTGCCAGACAGAAAAAAGGGTTGATTTTAACTTCTGGTGGGAAGTGCTAGTTGGTTGGCAGGCAGGAGCGGAATTTTGAGCAGCAGGAAGCTGCTACTGGGAAGCCGTAGGCACAGTCACAACATAGACAGCCAGACTTGTGGGACCAGCACAAGGGAAATCATTTGGCAGACCTGGCCTGAAAAGTCCGTTATCAGGAGGGATAACTGGAGTCTGTCTCCTCGTAAACCTTCACTGCCTCTGTACTGTCAAACTGCTTGTCCAACATCCAGTCTTGGATGAGCTATAATTTCCTCTAGTTAAGCTCTGGGAAGACCAAAGCCATTGGCCCAGAATTTGCTGCCAAAATAACGGTGAATTTAATAGCGCTTGCCATTATTAATGTGCAAATCGTCCAAGCAACTTGTGGCAAGGAAGAGATACCCCGCAAATTGCGAATCGCCACAAGTTGCTGCACGATTTGTGCTGCTCCGCAGTTAGCCTCGTGAAAACGGCCAGTCACCCTCAACCTCCCCATGAGTTTCATGAAGTAACTGCATTTGCACATTAATTGCCAATTAAAGTCTCCGTAGAAAGATAGGGCTAGTACGTAACAGCGTAAGTACCTTTTTAATGACCGGATTTATGTTCCTGCAATGCCAATCAACCTCTCCGGGCCAGAAAGGGAATAATTTAAACTGTGGAGTCTCATTCTTACAGATAGTAAACAGTTGTTAGAGATTTTTTCCATCGTTCCTCAGTTTCTTTCTCAATGTTTAAATCTCATTGGTTAACAACTGTTGGTCCCGTCGTTGACCAAAGTCCCAGATGCCCCGTTGCCCTTGTTATGCCGTTGTCAGCTCGCACTTCCAGCAACATACAGGGCAAAAAATTTCGAGCTGAAGGGTGGGGGAAAATGTCTAACTAATGGGACATACCACAAGATGCCACTCTCCAGCAAATTCTGGGCCACCAACTCCATCCCCTTCTCTGCCTACTACTTCAGGCTGAACCAGCCTCGGCATCCTGTTCGACTGAGTTAAGCTTCCGACCCCATATCCTTATAACTTCCACCTCTGTAACATTGCCCACCTCCACCCCTATCTCAGGCCGTCTGCTACTGAAACCCTCATATGTGCCTTTGTCACCTTCATACTTGACTATTCCAATTTTCTTCTGGATAGGCTCCCATCTTCCATAAAGTTACCCAAAGCTCTGCTGCCATTGTCCTATTTTGTACCAAGTCCTGCTCATCCATTACCCTGTTCTCGCTTCGGACCTACATTGGTTCCTGGTCCCCAAACACACCTCAGATTTAAAATTCATATCCCTGTGTTTAAATCCCCCCATGGCTTTGGACCTCCCTGTTTCTGTTATTCCCTCCAGCACTGCAAACTCCCTGAACTCTCTCTGCCTCTGACTTTGTACATCCCCCACCTTTGCCCTGCAATTTGGTGGTTGTGCCTTTATTCACCTAGGCCCCATGCTCTGGAATTCATTCCCTAAACGCCTCCTCCTTTAAGATCCATCTCTTCAACCAAACTTTTGGTCATCCCACTAATCTTTCCTTCTTTGGCTCGGTGTCTGTTTTTTGGTGTCTCCAATGTGCCTTGGGTTTTTCTATGCATTCGCGTAATTATTGTTGAGGGGTGCTGTACAGAATCATCTATATTTTGTAAATTGTGCTGTTTTTCTTCCCTTGTGTCTCACGTTTGAATTCTTTTTTGCAGATTGATGACGTTAACTTGAAAATCACGCAGGATTTTTTCCGCAAAGAGGTCAAGTGTCTCTACCAGTAAGTATATTGCTATTATATGCCCAGATCCCTAGAGTCATAGAGTCATAGAGTTAAACAGCACGGATAGAGGCCCTTCGGCCCATCGTGTCCGCACCGGCCATCAGCCCTGTCTACTCTAATCCCATATTCCAGCATTTGGTCCGTAGCCTTGTATGCTATGGCATTTCAAGTGCTCATCCAAATGCTTCTTGAATGTTGTGAGGGTTCCTGCCTCCACAACCCTTTCAGACAGTGAGTTCCAGACTCCAACCACCCTCTGGGTGAAAAAGTTCTTTCTAAAATCCCCTCTAAACCTCCCGCCTTTTACCTTGAATCTATGTCCCCTTGTTATAGAACCCTCAACGAAGGGAAAAAGCTCCCTGTGTGTCTTGTGATGTTTTCATGATGAGAAAATGCCACCAGGAGGTACCCCATGATGTGATGCATTGTGTGCAACGTGGTTTATGGCTACAATTCGCACCCACTGACTCCCTGATTTCAGCTGGGTTATCAAAAGAGATATGATGCATATGGATCAGGAGGTGCCCACAGAGAAGCAGGAAGAATGAAGAGGGAGTTCCCTACCTAGGCCACGCTCAATAGGTTTAACAGTATTTAGAATTAAAGAGGAAACTCTAGGGGTACTCACCTATTGATCACCTCCATATGTTTAAGAAGTATAAATAAAAGTATAGTGTCTCATTATCTAGAAGAAATGTTTCAGGAAGTTTGCTCCTAAAGTCAGTTCATGCATCTGTGTTTAGGGTCCTGTGGGGTCATGTTGTCTGATATCTCATCTGCTCCTCTGCAGTGTGACAATGTTTAACCTTCCACCAGTGCTTTTTCAATACTTTCATTGTTGTTACATAGTAAACATTTCTTTTCATCTATTAATACTGGGGTTCGTCATTGATCTTGTGCTACTTTACCCTGCCAAACACAGGTTGTGTCTTCCTCTGGCAACAAGGGGAAATTTGGGAGACCCTTAAAATATATATCATCCTACCATATGTTGGATGGGCTCCTCTTTTCCTCCACCTCCACCTATGACAGCATTTTTACATTGTTCTGAAGTCTTCTGGGGCCAGGTCTAGAGGGGGAAAAGAAACTAACTAGAAGTTACCTGATTCTAATTGTCAGGTGAAGGTTCTCTAAATTTGTTATCTGCTCTGAGGCAATTGAATGTTCCGATAGAGTTTTGTTGGGTTTGCTGGGCATTTAGCACATCTTTGCAGCCCAATCTAAACTCAAATGAGACTTGGTTCACAGGGTGGGCCTGATGGTGCTCCATGACCTACTATCATCTGATGAGGTTTGAAAGTTAGGCCATGATGTTGGACAGCCTGGATTTCTGCAAGGACTCTCTCTTTACCTTGATCAGCCAAACAATGGCTGATAGCCTATTTAATTCTTTTTTAAAAAGGGTTTGATTTCTTTGCAAAAAAAAAAGTGCTCTGATAATGTGTTCTTTGAAAGATTCATCTCGGTGATACGGCCTATAGTAATTTCCACAGAGAATGGGTGAGTCTCTGTTCTCTTTGCACTTTTCCTCCAACAAAGGCCAGGTTGCCAATCTCCTTTTAGTGGTTGAGAGGCTGACATGATGATCAGAGCTGTTTCAGTCAATGTAGCAAACAAACTTTCACATTCTGATCAATGTTGATCAAACATTAACTCTCTCTCCTTTTGTCATGGATATCCCCCTGAATTTGCCGTCACAAAGTTAACCTGATACTTGTATTTTAATTGTGTTTGTAAATCCTGTAGGAAATAAGCTACCAAATAGTGGAACCTTAGTGTCTTGGATAGCTGAGGCCATGTTAATTGTTGTGATAATGTAGGCCTAATGGGCATTCAGTGGAGGTGTAATCCAACAATCTCTGTTCTTTCCATATATGTCGAGTGCTGGCCACCTGCAGGAGGAATGAGGAGGCAGTGCAACACCCAATGGTGGAGAAGAAGTGGGCAGCAATCTGCTTAACAGTTAGTTCCATCTCCATTAACAAACTAATGTTGTAACAGTTGATGGCCCAGCATTGTGACTACTACACCCCAGTATGGCTCCACCTCTTGAGTCCAGCTGCAGGCATAAAGGAAAATTAGATTCATGAATGTTCAACATGGAACTCCAAACAAATACACTGGTGTAGCTGTCTTACTAGTCTCTTACTCTTCACTAAGCATCAGCCTAACTGGTCATGGGACAATAGATAGGACTGCCATTGGAGTCTAAAAGAGTCTAGAGTGATGCACACTATCAAAGTGAATCAAGTTAAATTGCTTCAGAAAAAGGTCTCCGTCCTTAGACTATGTTTTGTGGGAACAAAAAGGAAAATCCTGACTCTTGGTAGAATCAGTGTGCCTCCTCTAGTGGAACCTTCTGCAGGTTTGAAAGGAGTTGTGTGGATCTGAGGAGTCTGGGGTTCCAGCACCCACCCAACCCCCTGCACATTGTAAAAACAGTAAACCCTGAACTTGTATCCATCATTCCACATTAATGGTAATTATAGGAACCCTTGTGACTTGCTGTGCTATTGAATATGTCAGACTGACTGATATTGGGGTATTATTGAAATTGTTACAGATTTGTACTTTGCTCTATTGTTTTCTCAATATTTCAAGCTGAAATATAAAAAGCTTAAAGGGGGCAAGGTATTCATGGGGATGAAATTGGTCTTCACCACTTTTGTGCTACTGGCGGAGACCAAGTTCAACCCCAAGTCTTATTTCCAGTTTCCCCTCTCGATCTTTTTACACCCAACCAAGAAGCTGGTGACCTGCTCTCAGCTCTCTGTCAATGCTACGCCCTAAATAGCCACTGAAAAGTACTTGGGTTGATTCACCAGTTTTCCCTCTTTCCTTGTGAGCACAGGCCTGGCATCTGTCACTTTTCCCCTATTGCCGCTATTCAGATTGGAAGTTCACCATCTTAAGAATGAAGTGGTGCCAACCTGTATCCTGAATTCCAATTATTTAGTGTTCTCTTGCACTGTGGCCCAACCTGTTCTAGCTCAAGTATAACCCAAAATAGCAATCCATTTTATAAGAACAATAGAAGAACCTTTGCCTTCACTGCTGCTTTTCACAATTAGGTGTACAAAGTAGAAAAAAACACACCTACTAGGATTTGCAGTCGAGAGAAGGATGTGTGGGGTGTGATTTGCTGCTGCGAAAGCTGGAGCAATGATAAGTTTCTGATGAAATATCTTTCCCTCCTTTAATTAAAGTTTTTGAGTTTGATTTTTCCTATTCTTCCTCAGGTATAGACACTCTAACATTTTGGCCCTAGAAGGCTGCTGTGCCGAAAATGGCTTTTACTGCCTCATTTATCGCTACATGTCCAACGGCTCCCTTGAGAGCAAGCTTCAGTGCACAGTAAGCAGTCATTCTTCTATTTCTCACTTTATATATAAAAAAAATCTTATGTCTGTGCACCCATTATAAATTCCTATGTCAACATTTATAATGGAAATTGCCTATGTAAACTTGTGGTTCTGTAATAACTTCCTCCCCCCACCATTAGTGATGACTGGATCTGTGAGCAAGGCTCAGTAAGAACCCAGCTTTTATGTTAATTTGGGGTCCTCCCCATAATGTAGCTGGTGCAACTGATCAGTGTGGACTTAAGGAAAAACTTGCATTTATGTAGCACCCTTCATGACCTCAGGTTGTCCCGAAGCACTTCACAGCCAATGAAGTACTTTTTATGTGTAGTCACTGTTGTAATGTAGGGATGATGTGGAGATGCCGGTGATGGACTGGGGTTGACAATTGTAAACAATTTTACAACACCAAGTTATAGTCCAGCAATTTTATTTTAAATTCACAAGCTTTCGGAGACTTCCTCCTTCCTCAGGTAAATGTTCAGGATCTCCTTGAAGCCTACGCATTTATACATATAGAACAATACATGGTGTTTACAGACTGCCCCTGCAACTGCCCGTTGCCAAGGCAATCACCGTTTTCAGACAGAGAGGTGTCACCTGCAGAACCCCCGAATACACATTCAACAAAAAAACAAACAGGGAAAAAAAACAGAGAAGAAAAACAGAGAGAGGCAGAAACATCCGGAAAGCAGAGAGAGCCAGCAAATGACCCATTATATTAAAAACAGATAACATTTGTTCGCTGGTGGGGTAACGTGTAGCGTGACATGAACCCAAGATCCCGGTTGAGGCCGTCCTCATGGGTGCGGAACTTGGCTATCAATTTCTGCTCGACGATTTTGCGTTGTCGTGTGTCTCGAAGGCCGCCTTGGAGTACGCTTACCCGAAGGTCGGTGGATGAATGTCCATGACTGCTGAAGTGTTCCCCGACTGGGAGGGAACCCTCCTGTTTGGCGATTGTTGCGCGGTGTCCGTTCATCCGTTGTCGCAGCGTCTGCATGGTCTCGCCAATGTACCATGCTCTGGGGCATCCTTTCCTGCAACGTATGAGGTAGACAACGTTGGCCGAGTCACAGGAGTATGAACCATGCACCTGGTGGGTGGTGTCCTCTCGTGTGATGGTGGTATCTGTGTCGATGATCTGGCATGTCTTGCAGAGGTTACCGTAGCAGGGTTGTGTGGCGTCGTGGACGCTGTTCTCTTGAAATGTTAGTAATGTAGGGAAACACAGCAGCTAATTTGCATACAGCAATGAGATAATGACCAAGATTTTTTTTTAAAGTGATGTTGGTTGAGGGATAAATATTAGCCAGGACACCTGAAGAATTCCCGTGGTCTTCTTCGAATAGTACCATGTGATCTTTGACATCCACTGGAGAGGGCAGTGTGTCTCAGTTTAACACCTCATCTCAAAGACAGCACCTCCATCAGTACAGCATTTCTTCAGTTTGCACTAAGAAACTGTTAAACAATATCTCTCTTGTTCCAGAATTCTGCCGATGCAATTTCATGGGATACACGTATTGATATTGCAGTTGGAACAGCAAGGGCGATCCAGTTCCTGCATCAGAGTAATGTGCCTCTAATTCATGGAAATATAAAAAGGTAAAACTGCCATTCCCAGATCTTTAATTCAGCAAGTCTATTCTAATTAGAAAAGCAATCATTCCTGGAATCGGACCAGACATGAAAGCACTAGATACTTCTTTGTAGATCATTGCCTTCCTCAGGGCCACTTTTTCCCCAAGTTTCTCCTCTTTTCATTCTCTGCTCGTGAAGGCATTAATCATGTTGGGTGCTGGGTAGCCCTCTGATACCACCAAGTGGCCACTTTTCCTCCACAAAATGCTTAACAACGCTGTTGGAGCATCATATCCGAGCCCAATCTTATCCTTGCCTGAAGTTTGACCGTGCGCTTTCCAGCAGAGGACACTGGATAGCAAGTTGAACCAGGATTCCTCACGGATATTTTTTGCCTTTCCAACCCCAGCACTACTGCGTGTCACCCACCCCTACCTCAACTGAGATAAGAACATAAGAAATAGGAGCAGGAGTAGGCCAATCGGCCCTTCAAGCCTGCTCCGTCATTTAATAAGATCATGGCTGATCTGATCCTAACCTCAAATCTAAATTCATGTCCAATTTCCTGCCCGCTCCCCGTAACCCCTAATTCCCTCGGGGGTCGTGTAACTATTGAGATCAAATTACTCAGGAGTCAAAGCAAGGTTCTTCCAGGTCTGTGCAGTTTAATGATACATCGAATGGTGCTTTAACCCATTAAGGTGTCAGGGAGTGTTTTTAAACTTTCTTTTGTTGGAATTATTTCAGTTTAATACTCCTATTTTTCGCCCTTCTCTCATCTTTATGCACTAACTGCAGTCAAGACCGTGGGTGGGCAGCCTACTCGCAGGCTTTTGACAGCATTTCCATGAACCAGCTAATGAATGTGCAAGAATGGCTCTGTTCCCAATTTCCTCTTTCCTAGTCTCTGCTGAGTTCCTCCTCAAATTAATGCAGCTGAAATCACAATCTTAGTGATGTAGGATAATGTAACCTGCATTCCACAAATCCATGTTGCCACACATCCAAACCTCTGAGATCGCCATAATTGAAATCCATACATATGACATTTTTAACAATATACATTGGGGATTTGGTAGAGGGATTTTCATTGCTGATTGATAATAGAGGTATCATTGTTTGAAATCAAGTATCAGGACACTCTGTACACTGAAGATTAATGACTCTAATGCAATTACTGGAAGCTTAGAGCCATAATCAACAGTTGATTACCAAAAAAAGTCAAATTATTTAATTTTAATATTTGTCTTGTTCCTGCAGTTCTAACATTCTGCTAGATGAATATTTTACACCAAAGCTGGGAGACTTTGGTCTGGTGAAGATTGGCCCTCTTAGCGCAACTGCTAACCATGTCAACTGTCATACTACCCTCAAGACCAAGACTTTGCAGGGACCTCTAGCCTACCTACCGGATGAGTTTATTCGGCACAGGCAGCTGTCTGTAAAAGTAGACACCTTTAGCTTTGGAATAGTAAGTAGTTCCTCTGTGATGGTTTTATTATTGACCATTGATTGAACATATCCATCCAGTGTAAGACTGTTATGGAAAGGCTAATGCAATAATGGCATCTATCACAAGGACATTTGATTACAAGTCAAATCAATTTATTTCATCCTTAAATCATTGGTGAGGTCTCATTTAGAATATTGTAGACAGTTTTGGGCCCCCTCTTGGGCACTGATGCAGTAGAGAGAATCCAGAGAAGAAGGAGAAGGCGTATTCTGGGATTTAGGGTTCTAAATTATGAAGAATCAGAACTTGGTTAGACCACACTCAAGAGTACTCTGCACAGTTCTGGTCTCCATATTATAAAAAGGATATAGAGGCACTGGAAAAGGAGCAAAAAAGATTTACAAGGATTATACTAGAACTGAGAGGATATTCACATCAGGAAAGGCTGAGGCTCTTTTCTTTAGAAAAGAGAAGGCTGAGGGGTGATGTAATAGAGGTATTTAAAATTATGAAGGGGTAAGATAGGGTAGACGTATAGAAGATGTCTCCATTTGTGGGGGAGACCAAAACTAAGGGCCGTAAATCTAAGATAGTCACCAATAAATCCAATAGGCAAGAGTGTGGAACTCGCTACCGCAAGGAGTAGTTGAGGCGAATAGCATAGATGCATTTAAGGGGAAGCTAGATAAGCATGAGGGAGAAAGGAATAGAAGAATATGCTGATAGGGTTAGATGAATTGGGGTGTGGAGCCTAAACGCCGACATAGATCAGTTGCTCCGAATGGACTCTTTCTGTGCTGTAGGTTATATGTAACTGAATTTATTTTCATTGGGGAAAAAGAAATTATGGGGACATGATCCAGGTCTTTCAAGTGCTATGGGGAAGGAGTCAGTTCTGATTCCAAAGCCCTTTTGCCCTGCCAGTCACCATGCGGAGCCCTTGTCCATGATCTCTGGCCTTTCCTCCACTATACGTGTCCACCATACCACTGGGTGACCCCCATCTCTATATCACAACCTACTGACCTCTGGGTGTGTGTTTCTGTGCTCACAAATTGCAATGTGTTTGCTGTGTGACATGGTATATATAATCTCAGCATTGGAAAGTCCTGCCACAGAATCCCTATTTTAGTATGACTGTGCAAAGAGAAAGCACAGCATGATTACATACACTGATTTCTGTAAATGGCTGAAACTTCAGGCTGGCCTGCAATTCTCATCATTGGTACTCAGCAGACATGTGTGCCGACTTTAATTTCCATTTGCAAATGTGCATTACAGTATGTGTTTCAGATGGTCCAAATCAGGGGCTGTACACTTCATTTCACCTTCTGGCTCAACCAATTCTTACAGTGCCCTAGCACCAAGAATGTAGACAATCACTTTGTCATAGGGGGTTAATGGACAAAGTTGGCCCAGTCCTCATATACTACATAAGAAATAGGAGTAGGCCCCTCAAGCCTGCTCCGCCATTCAATATCATGGCTGATCTTTGACCTCAACTCCACTATCCCACCCTCTCCCCATATCCCTCGATTCCCTTAGTGTCCAAATATCCATCGATCTCAGTCTTGAATATACTGAATGACTGAGCATCCACAGCCCTCTGGAGTAGAGAATTCCAAAGATTCACAACCCTCTGAGTGAAGAAATTTTTCCTCATCTCGGTCCTAGATGGCCAACCCCTTATCGTGAGACTATGACCCCTTGTTATAGACTCTCCAGCCAGGGGAAACAGCTTCTCAGCATCTACCCTGTCAAGCCCTCTAAGAATTTTATACATTTCAATGAGATCACCTCTCATTCTTCTAAACTCCAGAGATTATAGGCCCATTCTACTCAATCTCTCTTCATAGGATAGCCCTCTCATCCCAGGAATCAATCTAATAAACCTTTGTTCCATCCTCTCTATGACAAGTACATCCTTCCTTAAGCAAGGAGACCAAAACTGTACACAGTACTCCAAGTGTGGCCTCACCAGAGCCCTATATAATTGCAGCAAGACATCCTTACTCTTATATTCCAACCCCCTTTCAACAAAGGCTAACACACCATTTACCTTCCTAATTGCTTGCTTTCTGTGATTCATGTACAAGGACACCCAAATCCCTCTGACTACCAACATTTCTTAGTCTGTCACCTTTCAAAAAATATTCTGCTTTTCTATTCTTCCTACCAAAGTGGATAATTTCATATTTCCCCACATTATGCTCCATCTGCCACCTTCTCGCCCACTCACTTAACCTGTCTGTATCCCTTTGCTGTCTCTTTGCGTCCTCCTCACAGCTTACTTTCCCACCTAGCTTTGTATCATCAGCAAACTTGGATACATTTCACTCAGTCCCCTCATCTCAGTCATCTACATTGGCTTTCTTTTCTATTGAAGGCCAGTTTCTCCTGCAAAGCATAGAAGAGTTCACATTTATTATGTATGTGCCATGCCACATTAATCGTTGGCCTTGGCCTTGTGCCTTTGCCAGAATTTCACCTGTGCCCTTACCACCCTCATTTGTCCCTTCATCCTGCTTAGTCCACATTGCTGCATAGTTGGTCTGCATTCTGAAAGTCACTTTGGCACCCTTGCAAGAACCACAATTGATATGTACAGTTATAGGTGCTGCAAGCCAGTAGTTAGAGGAATATTCTTAGTTGATTGCTGCTTTGCATTGGTCGGACATGTTGAGCGCCGAGTCTACTAAGGCACATAGTTTTCTTTCAACCTCATCCATAGCTATTTCAGCACCATTCGTGGAGTACGTATATTGCCCATTTCTCCTTCCTACGTGCTGTACTTTACAGTTGTCGGCATTAAATTTCATCTGCCATTGTTTTGCCCACTTATATATTCTGGATACACCATCAGTCACTGGCCTCATTGGTATCGGTACTGTGATGTTGTCATCTGGTTGGTCACCCCCAAAAATGTCACTTCTGTGCTGCATCAGAGTTTACGAGTGTATAGCGAGCTTCATTCATGAGCAATAATTTGTGTTATTGCCTAGTACAGGGGTGTCAAACATATGGCCCGTGGAGCACTTTCATCCAGCTCTGACTCCCGAACCGGCTGGCAGCTCGTTTCGCTCACAGTAAAAAAAACCTACCTTTCAGCGGATGATCTTTGTCCGCTGCTGGGAACTGAATTTGGCCGGGAAGCGCTGACTGGCTGAAGCGTGGGCCTTTTAAATTGGGCGTACAGTCTCAATTTCCCAATCACCTGTAGCATAGCCACTGGTAGTCAGGCTGCCCCTTGCTGTTGCTGCATAGGTTGGTTGGCAACTGGGCGAATGTGTTTTACATTGGCTTTTAAAGATTTATCAGTGAACAGAACTTGCATTTTATATATAGCGTCTTTTATGACCTCAAGACGTCCCAGAGCACTTTACAATGAAATACTTTTGAAGTGTAGTCAATATTGCATTGTAGGAAATTAAATCTAAATGAAAGTACCAATATGGTTTATCTGTATCCATTTTAATAACATTTGCTGGATGAAGCCCACAACAATTGCCAAGATATCGGATCAGGCCCACCATATAAAATAGGTTTGAGACTTCTGACCTAACAGCTGCAGTTACCAGTAGATAGTGCTCACTGCTCAGCTGTAATAACAAACTTTCAGCCTTTAAGTACTGGTTAAGTGCCTGATAATTGCTTCAACAGTTAAACAGGACACATTGCAAGTAGGTGCACATTGGCTGCAGAATAATTCATCATCAGTGAAGGGACAGATTACCCTGGAAGCACGCTATGCAGAATAGGAAGCAGCAACAAGTCCATGACTATAAACAGCAATTTCATTTAGTAATTAGATTAGAACATTTTTCACATACTAGGGTCATTTATGGCAATCTCCAACACTCTATTAAAAAGGACCACTGCCTGCTGGGGCCTCATTATTTCAACCAAGAAAGGAGGTGCTTTAAATTCTGTGACAGTCAGCAGCGCTTCTTTAAAACCTTTCCACCTCTAACACCTGGTTCTTTGTTTTATTGCCCTGATGAATGAGGTTCGTTATAAATTCAACAAGGGTAAATCAAGGGTCAGACTACTTCAGTGAAAATATTTGTAGAGAAATTAACCTTTAGTGTCAGGTTTACTATAGCTTCTCCTACAGTCAAGTGAGACTGGAGATTGAAAGATAGAGTAGTGAATTTACGGAATAGACTTCCAACAAAAACAGTTAATGCTGTGTTGATTAGCTCCTTGACAAATATCTGATTATAGTAGAATTGAATTGATGATTTTATAGTTAAGTACACAAAGAAATAGTAGTGAAATGTGGTTTCCGAGATCTTGGAAAGGACATGCCATGGAAGGCAAAGCAACTGACCAGAGTTAAATAACATGAGCGTAGAAATTACAGTTTGCAATATTAGTATACAAAATCTTAATGCTTTTGCATGACATTCCTCTGCTTTTTATTTTAATGGAGGTGCTAATTCATTTAAAATAAACAGGTTAAATTATGGACAGAGGATGTTCATATCAAACCATTAAACGTTCATGCACTAATATCTCAAACAGTAAATTTCTAGGGTTTGAAAAAGAAAAAAAACTTGCATTTATTTTATACCTTTCACAACCTCAGAATATCCCAAAGCACTTTACAGCCAATTAAGTACTTTTGAAATGTAGTCACTGTTGTAATGTAGGGAATGCTACAGCCAATTTGTGCACAGCAAGCTCCCACAAACAGCAAAGAGGTAATAACCAGATATTCTGTTTTGGTGGTGTTGGTTGAGGGATAAATATTGGCCAGGACACCAGGGAGAACTCCCCTGCTCTTCTTCGAAATAGTGCAGTGGGATCTTTTACGTCCATCTGAAAGATGGCACCTCTGACAGTGCAGCACTCCCTCAGTACAGCACTGAAGTGTCAGCCTAGATTGTGTGCTCAAGTCTCTGGAATAGTCTCTTGAACCCACAGGTGTGCCGCCATTGAGCCACAGTTGACGCAGTTGAAATGCTAGCTAAATATTCTGGAGTTTTGCTTAACTGCCTTGAGTATACAGGAAGAAACCTTGAAGAGGAAAATTTAATGCACTGGGTACCAAAACAGCTGATTGGTTTCTAGTGGTGTTGGTTGGGGGATAAAAATTAGCCAAGACATAGGGAGAAATCCCCTGCTGTTCTTTAAATAGTGCCATGGGTTCTCTTATGAGCCAACTGAAAAGTGGTGGATGAGACCTCAATTTAGAATCCATAACTGGGCAAATTGTACATAGTCTGAGGAGGAAATTGATTTGATGGGCCTAATGACCTTCTTTCATTCCTTGCTTTGGTTTTGTTCTTAAATGAACCACAGTTTTAAACAATTAACTTTTACTAATGTCGCCCTGGGTCCTTGAGGTGTGGAGCACAGATCTTGGTGCTCTCACAGGAATGGAGGTGAAAATCAGGCATGAGACACAGACCTGGTTAATTCTCAAGACCTCAGTAATTGGCTAACCAACTCCTCAATAAGGATCACCCACCCTCCTCCTCCAAGCAAACACACCTAATGCTGCCATAAGCTACCAAGGCCATCCACAGAACATCAGATAGAACATTTTAAAAACTCACATTCATATAGGACCTTTTGCATCCTCAGGACATCCCAAAGCACTTCATGGCCAATTAACTACTTTTTGAAGTGTAATGACTGTTGTAATGTAGGCAAACATGGCAGCCAATTTGTGAATAGCAATATCCCACAGTGAGGTGAATAACCAGCTTCTGTTTCTGCTGGTGTTGATTAAAAGGATAAATTTTAGCCCAGACAGCTGGAGAAAAACACTGCTCTTTTCTGAATATTGCCATATTATCAATTATTCTTTTAAAGATCCATCTGCGAGGTGGTGGATAGGGGCCTCATCTGAAAGTCAACACCTTCGACAATGCCTCCGCACTGAACTGAGTCTTCAGCCTAGATTAAGTCCTAGAATGGGTCTCGAACCCACAACCTTCGACTCCGAGGCAAGAGTGTAAACACTGAGCCAAGGCAGAGAGTCAATATAAATGTACTTTGATAAAGTGATGCACTGTGAAAATTAGGTACTGTAAAACTCACTATATCACAATGTAAAACATTACCAAATAACAAATAAAATGTTGTTTAAAAAAACCCAGGCGTGTAATGATACGAAAATAGCAGTGCAACATTATAGGTGTAAAGGTATTCTTTCAGTACAATAGAGAAAAAGCACGATTGATCTCCAATTGCTAGGAACTATCTGACAATTCAGACTGATTTATATTCCAATGGATTTCTCTCTCCCTCAGGCTATAACTGGAATTAGCTGGTTTGCCTCCACCCAGTGCCTCTCCCTTCAATTCCCCCATGTGGTCTGGCTGAAATTAGGAAACGAGTACGTGAAGGATTGACAGGCACAAAACAATGTCTGAGCACTCAGTGGCTGAAGATTCTAAGAGGCCTTGACAGGGTAGATGCTGAGAGGATGTTTCCCCTGGCTGGAGAGTCTAGAACTAGGAGACATAGTCTCAGGATAAGGGGTCGGACATTTAGGTCTGAGATGAGGAGGAATTTCTTCACTCAGAGGGTTGTAAATATTTGCAGTTCTCTACCCTAGAGGGCTGTGGACGCTCAGTTGTTGAGAATATTCACGACTGAGATGGACAGATTTTTGGACTCTAGGGGAAATCAAGGGATATGGGGATCGGGTGGGAAAGTGGTGTTGAGGTCAAAGATCAGCCATGATCTTACTGCATGGCGGAGCAGGCTCGAAGGGCCGTATGGCCTGCTCCTGCTCCTTTTTCTTATATAGTGAGTCAGTACCCCTATGCTGACAGACCACCCGTCCCCATTGATACTTTATACAATAGTCAATGCACAATGAATAATATTGTATCTGAAAGGATTATTGTGTCCATCTGGATTCCTCTGCAGTTCTTAAAAGCAGGCAGAATCCAGACTAAGGCTCTCAAGCGCCACTGTCATTTTATTGCAGGTTCTTGCTGAAATTCTGACTGGCATCAAAGCAGTGGATGAGAGCAGACAACCAACATTTCTGGTAAGAATACACCCTCAATATGTGTTTCACACTGTACTTTGCAGTGACTGTATCCCCTCTCCTGTCTACACAGATGCATAAGGGGCATAGACTGGCACAAATTCTTTAATCCACTTCACTACCTTTTTATTATCTGGCTTCTCTATTTATACCATCCTCTGCCAAGAAGGTTTTGAACATTCCACCTTAAATCCGACCCTCCTGTCTCTTTCTCCTCCCTCCACCTACACTATAATCTTGTAGTTGTGCCTAATTTATGCTCATACATGAAGTTTTCCATTTGTGCATACACATGCACTTCAGTTTGGTTCACCCACTGAAAATCACGCTTGAGAGTCTTTATTGAGGCTGTGGCAATGTAGTGGCAGCTTTGCTCTAGATGTGACCTGAAAGTGCTCGACACTGACACAAAAAGTGCACTAATTCTCAGTCCTGACATCCTTTATCTTAATAAGCCCGAAAAGCTTTAAAAAATGAGAATGTTTACAATTTTCCTGAATAAAAATAGCTGCAGAAGCTGTCTATATGTACAACACATTAGTTTCAAAAATATATATAACATGTTCTTATCATCTTTGTCTTAAAACAGAAAGATCTTATGTTGGGAGAGCTAGAGGCAGCAAGGGAAACGAGAAATGCTGCAGATCTAGAGAAAAAAGCCTACAAAATTTGTCAATATTTGGATACAAAGGGTGGCCCTCTGCCCTTAAGTTTTGCAGTTAAGTTTGCTGTTATCACCTGTCTGTGCATCAAAAGGAAGGGACCTGAGATGAAAGAGGTAAATATAACTACATCCAACAATATGCAGAAAGAGTTGAATGAATTTGGGCTGTTTTTGTTAGAACTGAAGAATATGCGGTGATTTGATAGAGATGTATAAAATTATTAAGGGATGGAACAGTGTGGGGGGCGGGGGTTAAATGAGGGGTCAGAAATCCAAGATTAAATGCAAGAGATTTAGGACATAGGTTGTGAGGCCGTGAAATGCACTACCAGAACTCGTGATTGAACTTGAGACCATGTCAACATTTAAGAATAGGCTAGATAGGCGGTTGAAGTAAAGTGAGATCTAGGGATATGGAAACAGGGCAACATGAATTGGTTGGGCTGATTGTCGTAAGTTCTATGTAATTCTGTGTAATACTACATTGTCAGAGGTGCTGCCCCTTGAATGAAACATTAAACCAAGAGTCTGCCTTCCTGCTCAGGTAAATATTCAATAGCTTTTGCATGTATGGATTTGAGAACAAAATTAGGCATGGCTGCGATGGCCTCCAAAGTCAAATAGTCCATTAACAGTCACTGTCTAGGTACCACTTATGCAAGGTAGCAGAGGGTGGCTGGTACCCATTCAACTTAATGCAGTACATAGCAATATTTTCAGAACATGAGGAGAGCAGCAAATTTGGGAGTTGTTTTGTCGTATTAACAATGTTAGAGTTCAGACTTTCCAAACACTGTTTTAGGAACACAGGAACAGGAATTTAGCCCCTTGAGCCTGTTCTGCCATTCAATGAGATCATGGCTGATCTATGACCTAACTCCATGTACCCGCCTTAACCAAAGGGATATTAAGGGATATGGGGTTAACAAAAATCTATTAATCTCAGATTTAAAATTAACAATTGAGCTAACATCAACTTCCGTTTGCGGAAGAGAATTCCAAACTTCTACCACCCTTTGAGTGTAGAAGTCCTGGCTCTAACTTTTAGGCTATATCCCCTAGTCCTAGACTCCCCATCCAGCGGAAGTAGTTTCTCTCTACCTACCTTATCGGTTCCCCTTAATATCTTGAAAACTTAGATCAAATTTTCTAAATTCCAGGGAATTCAATCCTAATTTGTGTAATCTCTCCTTGTAACTTAACACTTGGAGTCCAGGTATCATTCTAGTAAATCTACACTGCAATCCTTCCAAGGCCAATATCTCCTTCCTAAGGTGCAGTACCCAGAACTGAACACAGTACTCCAGGTGTGGTCTAACAGGGCTTTGTATAGCTATAGCATAACCTCTACCCCCTTGTATTCTAGTCCTCTAGATATAAAGGCCAGCATTCCATTAGCCTTTTTGATTATTTTCTGTACCTGTCCATGACATTTTAATGATCTATGTACATGGACCCCACCATTTAGAAAGTATTCTGATCTATCCTTTTTAGGTCCAAAGTGGATGACCTCACACTTGCCTACACTGAAATCCATTTGCCACAGTTTTGCCCGTTCACTTAATCTGTTAATCTCTCTTTCTAATTTTATGCTTCCATCTACACTGCTTACAATGCTGCCTATCTTTGTGTCATCGGCAAACTAGGATATGTGGCTCTCTATCCAGTCATCTAAGTCGTTAATAAATAGTGAATAGTTGAGGCCCCTGTGGGACACCACTAGTCACATCCTGCCAATTTGACTACCTGCCCATTATCCCTATTCTCTGTCTCCTGCCGCTCAGCCAATTTCCTAACCAGGTCAATAATTTGCCCTGAATTCCATGAGCTTCACCTTCAGCTAACAGTCTCTTATGAGGGACTTTATCGAATGCCTTTTGGAAGTCCATATAAACAACATCCATAGACATTCCCCTGTCCACTACTTTAGTCACCGCTTCATCAGGCATGACTTACTCTTTACAAATCCATGCTGGCTCTCTGATCAGCTGAAAATTTTCAAGGTGTTCAGTCACTCTATCCTTAATTATAGACTCTAGTAATTTCCCAACATTGGACTGCATCTCTTATGATCTGAAATGCACATCTTTAACTTTCTGGTCCTGCAGAGATAACATAATTTAGGTGTACAATTAACCTTGATTGTGGTAAAATTGAATACTGGAATTTATGTAGGATATCCACTTCAAGTCCAGTCCATCAGATGGTTAAAAACATCACAATCTAAACTAGCTTTGTACAACCAGTCAAATGTATTTAATGCCAAATACAGAAGCAAACAAACTAGGCCTATATGTGACTGTACAGCAAATATATTTTAAAAGATTTTGAAATAGTTCCTAAGCAGTAATATACCTTTTTCAAGCTTTCTCCAGTTAAAAGCAGAAACAATCCAGTAAATACTTCTTTCATTGGAATCTTTTAGGATTTCCTTTGAGAGATATGTAATGCCAGTATTGGCTGCAGAGTTACTTAATCTGTACAGTTTTCCAGAAATCTAAGAATTCCAAAAACAATATTCGCACTTCTCTTATACCCATAATTTCTTTGGAAAAGGGCTTCTGACAGATCATGATCAAAACACAGCTTCTATTGACATTTCTCCAAGATTAGACTACAGTATCACTTAGGCACTGTTATGCTAATGAGAGGACAAAATATTATCTGGAATTTTAGCTGGCTTAAAAATTAGCCAAAGGATAGCAGCACTCACCAACATCCCAGCTATCACAATAATCTGGAATGTATAATCAAATTCTCTCACTGATCAAAAGATGCAGTGGCTGTAAGGCAGACAGAGCATCATTTTAAATTTAAGAATCCATTTTACAGTGGGATTACCACAGCTTTGAAGCATAGGTACAAACTAGACAGGAAAAAAATCCTGTATTATCACAAATGGCATCAGTTGCCAAAATGACTTTGATCAGTACCCTTTTGTAATAATATGTTGATTTTGTTCTTAATCCAGCTGAGTCCTAGTGGGCAAGAGTGGTCTCAGATTGCAATGGTGGCTAGAATGGGAAATGTGAAACTTCACACTGTATATTCATGATGTTTTGCCAAGGTTGGAGCAGATATATTATTGAGATAGGGCAGACTGAGCATTTTCTTGCTAGAGTGATTAATGCAACAACAAAATGGCGCTTTATTCCGCTGCACTGACATCCCTAACATTGATGAGCACAAAAAATTCACTGGAGTTATTTTGACATGCACTTTGTGTTTTTTTTAAAAACAGGTTTATTCAATGCTGGAGAGTCTTGAGCATCAGGTAAAAAGCCATGATCTGCACAGCACTCCCGAGGAGACAGAAGATGTTACATTCACGCTAAATCAATTGGCTTTGTGTCCACAGGAAAATACAGAGATCCTTTATCCTTCTCTGCCTCATAATTGCTACATAAAGTCTTTACAATCCCAGAGCCCAACCATTTTCAGAGGCTTGCCAGAAACCTCGCTACAACTACCAGATGCAAAATTGCTGAAAATACCATGTGAATCAGATGAGTCAGACAGGTTTGGTTATTACCCCGTGCCAGCACCTCTTGGCCCATTGTCTTGTGAAATGTGCAATATTAAGTCAAAGTGTGTTGGCAGTGACTCCAGCTCATGTTCCATGGGAATTGAAGACAGTTCAAAATCCATCAGTACAGGTGATAGTAGAACCAGCCAAGAACCTGTAGAGACCAGTAGTAGCTTTGTTCAAGAATTGTCTCCAGCAAGAGACCAAGTCTCAGAAAAACCTTTTATTCCACTTGATGATTCTGGTACTGCATCAAATGGTGTATGTGCATTTCACCAATACACAAAAGATAGAATGGTCAATCTTTTTAACCCCATAGAAGCCAACTACACAGACCCTGCAATGAAGCTCTGCTGTTGGAACTCTGCTGCTTCTCCTATGCTGTCTCCTCAAAGCTTGTACGGACTGACTATGAACAACTCAGAATCTGAAAACTCAGAGTCCCTCTTCAGATGCGCTTCGTGCCAAAGTTCGCACATCAATGAGCTATGTGGTGGGGCAGCATGTGTGTTTAAGCACTCAACAGTGTCTGCGGGACCAGGGGTGCCTGATAGCACGAGTCCAGGTAGCGTCCAGTTGTATAAAAACTGATATATGCACATATTTGAAAGGCACTTTTACACCAATTTCCCCCATCCCTATCTGAAGATACTATCTCACGCTGGGATACAGTTCTACAAATGGTGGTGGTCTTTCAGTATATCATCTAAGTGAGCCATAGCATTAAGTGCTGGTGAGGTATTTAACCATGGGTGGGGGTCATCATAGCTCAGCTTCAGGCTATCCTCACCCAACATTCATGTATGCCACTTCTAATAAAGATCACTGGATAACAATCAGGAACGAAAACCTGGCTAAATACCTGCTCTGGAATGACTTAATGGGATAGCATAAAGAGAGCTTTACTTGTGCCATACCTGACTGGGGAGTGCTTGATGAGGCAACATGCAGAGAGTTTGACTGTGCATCTAACCCAGGCTGTAACTGAGCTAGGACTGTTCAATGGGCAGAGTAGAAGTAGTATTACTCTGTATCTAACCTGTGTTATAGTTGATCTGGGAGTGTTTGATGCTGAGAAAGCGTGTCCAAAATGAGATAAGTATTTAATTCCCTAGTACTAACAAGTCACTCAGATGCACAAAGTGAATAGTTGTCTCAGAACATTGCTTCCGATCCAAATTTAATACTTGAATGTGGATCAATACATGATCCTTTCATTCGGCAGGGGGAGAGGGATAAAATATGAAGTTTGGATCTATTCTCATTTTAAAATGAAGCACAGTAATATTTTCCCCAAGTCATTCCTATCTAGATATATGGAATGAACTTGCTTCCTTGGCAGATTCCTAGAGCTACTATTCATCTGCATGAGGGAAGGGCAGAATCTATGTTAAACACTATAGAGTAAATTCACCGATTCCGAGCAGTGAGCCATGCTCAAAGAGAGCATGGGTTGGTGCATCAGCACCACAATATAGTAGTCCTACCTTGGATCCACGGTCACTTTGATTGTAGCCCCCTGCTGGGAGTACAGGAGTGATGAGTTGTCTCTTATACATTAAAGATCCCAAGTGGTTCTGTTGCAACATTTAATGTGCTCTGTATCTTTGGTTTGCAGCAGAAGTTTTGTCTTCCTCAAATATCGAGATCAACCCCTACAAAAAGAAATTGCTGGATAAGATCCTTTTGTATGAAGAAGAGAAAATTGATAGTGCCGAGCTCCTCTCAGCTCCCTCTTTACCTGATGAAGGTTTGTTTCTACACTGGCGGCCTCTTTGATACTGTGCTAATTCAGGTTTTACATTTTTGGGTTTCTTTTACCCTTTTTGTTCTAGATACTTTTGACTTCTCATACTCTCATAGGTGAGCCCTACCTCCCTATATCCTTGAGTGTCTTTATTTGCCCTGTTATCAGGTAGGTTTTGTAGAGTGCCTGAGAATCTTTTTAAGATTCTTTCAGTATTCTATGTACTTCAGTGCCTCTATGGGTTGCTTCTCGTTCAAAAAGGAGCCAAATAACACTTCAGAACTTTATTTTATGCTTTAACCGCCAAACAAATTTACTAAACAATAAATGAAAAACAGTAATATTGCATATTTACAGTAAAGTTTTAGCTAGCTCCTCATTGCAATAGAAAAATAAGTAACTCACTACTTCTACACTATGCTAAGTCACAATTAACTTTTATATACAGTGAAACCTGTAAATGTGGGACACCTAAGGGACGTGCATCAGGTGTTGTTATTTTCAAATGGTCATTGTATATACGGTAAACCGGATGAGCCAAATATCTGGTTGTATCTCCTGCAGCGTTCCCTCTTTTTTTCCACCCTCACCTGGGTTCGTGCCCAATTCTGGAGCTCTGCCAGGAGGATGTGATTTAAGATCATTTACTGTTCTTTGGGTTTCCCAGTTCATTGCCATGCCGGGATCCTTTTCCATTGAGGGAAGGATGTCCTGATCCTGGGATCTGCTAGGTTGGCAGCCTTCACAGGGTGAGGTGGCTGCTGTAGGTCCGGAGTGCCTGGGAGATCCCTGTTGTGAGAGAAATTCCAAGAACCAGGAGGCCACCTGTGAGCAGGCGAAGAGGGGAAACTATTATCTTCATCTCTCCCCCCGAGCCCCCAATCCCCCTCTCTCTCCGCAAGCCCCCATTCCCCCGTCTCCCTCTCCCCCAACATTTGACCTCCCCGATGTCTCCAACCACCCTCCCCCCAATCTATCAGACACTCCCCCTCCCCGTGATGTCAGACATACCTGGCATCTGCACCCCAGCTGCTTTCCCACCCGACAGGCAGGCAGGATGTCCCGCTGGAAACCTGCTGAGAAAATTTAACAGGTCCGGCAAACCCATACTTACAGGTTTCCCGTCCGGAAATCTCCCCCTCCTCCCCCGGGGCCTCTTCACGGCTCGAAGTCAAAATCCAGGCCTCGATGTTGCCCGGTGCAGTTCCTGGAATGGAGAGTTCTTTACCCAGCATCCATAGCAGCAGCAAAACCGCGCTATCCCTGGGATAGAGCCGTGCAACCATTCAATCCCAGAGAAACCGCGCTATCCCTGGGACACAGCCGTGCAACCATTCACTCCCAGAGAAACCGGTCCAACCCTGGGACACAGCCGTGCAACCATTCAATCCCAGAGAAACCGCGCTATCCCTGGGACAGAGCCATGCAACCATTCAATCCCAGAGAAACTGCTCTATCCCTGGGACAGAGCCATGCAACCATTCAATCCCAGAGAAACCGCTCTATCCCTGGGACACAGCCGTGCAACCATTCAATCCCAGAGAAACTGCTCTATCCCTGGGACAGAGCCATGCAACCATTCAATCCCAGAGAAACTGCTCTATCCCTGGGACAGAGCCATGCAACCATTCAATCCCAGAGAAACTGCTCTATCCCTGGGACAGAGCCATGCAACCATTCAATCCCAGAGAAACTGCTCTATCCCTGGGACAGAGCCATGCAACCATTCAATCCCAGAGAAACCGCGCTATCCCTGGGACACAGCCGTGCAACCATTCAATCCCAGAGAAACTGCTCTATCCCTGGGACAGAGCCATGCAACCATTCAATCCCAGAGAAACTGCTCTATCCCTGGGACAGAGCCATGCAACCATTCAATCCCAGAGAAACCGCTCTATCCCTGGGACACAGCCGTGCAACCATTCAATCCCAGAGATAGAGCGGTTCCTCTGCCACTATGGATGCTGGGCAAAGAGATCTCTATTGAACAAAAGCTGTTTTTTCCCATCTATCGCTGCCACGCACTTACCTGTGTGTCCCGCGTTTCAAGTTGTAAACGGACTTGGTGTATTGAAAGCTGTCCGTAGTTCATAACTTGGGTTGTCCCTTGTTTCAAGGTGCAACTTGTATATTTTACAATGTAAATTATTTGGGACTGTCAATGAATGTCCATTTGTATGGATCTCATTATATACCTGTGTTTGCTCTTTTTATATGCTTACCAACTGCAGAATTATCTAGCTAGCTAACATTCTTTGGATGTTTTAGACAGATTCACTTTGAAGACTACAGAAAGTTTCTTGTCTCTTCGAACACCATAGATAGACTCAGTGATTTTAAAAGGGCAAGCTGATTATTCTCTCCAAAACAGTAACTGGAGCTTTGTGAATTTAAATATCTGCTTGTTAAATTCAAAAAGCTTCCAATCAGACATGTGGTTTACTAATACCACACCAATGCCCCTGTAGCCAAGTGCTGGAAGATTCAATTGTCAATCTTGAAATGACGTGACGTCTACACTTGATTTTCCTTACCCCAGCAAGGAGATACTGCAGTCCCTACTTGACGCCTCCTGGTACTGCATGGCTCAGATCAAGACCTGTGTGGAACGGATCTCAAAACTGTGTCCGTCTCTGCTCAGTTGCTTTGACCATTGGCATGCTAGTGTTCAGTGTCATCAAATCAGGATGCAATCGTCTGAAATGGTAATACTGACCAGAGAGATACCAGGCTTTATCTCTGGTCTGTGCTGGGGTAGCAGCGGAGGCACTGCAATTACTGTATGTCCTTGAGCTGTAGATGTAAAAAAATCAATTTCTGCTGGCTATTCAGCAACTATGCATATACATTGACTGAAACAAGATCAGTCCCATATTGAAATAACCTATTAACATTAAGAGGTAGAATTTACGCGGGGGTTCCCTGATCTCCCACCGTAACTTCTGCGGAAGAAGAGCAGAAATTCCGGAGCAATTGCATAAACGGCTGCTTACACTGTTTCTCCGGGTCTCCACTGATCTTCCGCTGAAGGTACGGCAAACTATCAGGGGAAATTACTGGTCTAACTGGCCAAACTCGCCCGTAGATGTACTGTATCCCAGCATGAATCATTACCTTTCCCTTCATGAAAATAAAGAGAGAAATTGGGAGAAAAAAAATGTAAAACCCTGCATTCGACTTGCATCAACCATGTCTAAGTATATATGTATTTGTCGATCTGTGTGATTTATCAATCTGTGTAAATGAACTATATAACAGTTTTTGTGTACTGAAGATCTGAATCTACGAACTTACTTTCTGATTGGCTGCTGCTAATCATGTCACCAATAATATCATGTGGCCAGTAGGGACTAATCAGATACGAGAACTACATTCCACAACAAAGAGAGAAGGCAATTATTACACTTCCATGCTAAAAACTGATATTTCAAATAAGTAAGATGAAATAGCACTAACTATTTGAAAGTTTAACTAAGTAAATTGAAGTAATTGTAAAAATGTTAAAATTCAAGTTCGAACTCAAATTTTAACTAAGTTGAAGGCCTGGACGTAGCTGAGCCTTGGCTGCTCAACCAAAGCTGGGACTTACTTTATTAGCAAGTCCAGTTAGAAATGATTACTGCATAGGCCTACTCAATTCCAAATAAAAAATTGTTAGAGATTAATGCCAAAAGATATCAAATGAGTTTTGAAGTTTGGACTTTAAGGCCTAATGCTGCTTATCTTTTACAGAATGAACTACAATACCAGGGTGGCAATAGAGATACTACAATACCCAAGATAGTGCAAAACTGGCTGGGAACAAACAATAGTTGCACTCAAGCTACTATCAAGAGTGAATGCTCTGTATTTTCAATGTGTACCCAAAGGATACATCTATCTGCTTCAATTGTTACAAATACTTTTAGGCCAGTTTCAAATTTAAAGGACTGTTGTCTCCATGATTTTGGGAAGTATTATTTTCAGACAAGATAACTCCCGATGCTCTGCCCACAAATACCATGCTCTCAGAACTCTGCTTCAATTTGCCCCATTGCTCGGCGGAATGGGTTTGCACAGCGGCGGGTGACAAACGTACAACAGTGCAATGTACTATGTTCTTTTTCTTGAAGTTTAAATGAAAAATAATTATAGCCCAAGCAGACTAGCAAGCCCCAGGTTCCAGCCCTGGTCTGTGCTGAGTTCCCTGATTTCAGCTGGGGTGGTAAGATAGATACTACAAATGGCCTTTGTACCTCTGGGTTAGGGAGGGCAAAAATCAACCAGGTCTCCATCTCCTGATCAGGCCCTCCACTGCAAGAGTGTATGTGTTAATATCAAACGAGGACAGGACTGGGCTTTGCTGTGATAACTTCTGCAGTCAAATAGTTTGCCAATACTCATTGGACTCTCATATTAACAAGTGCCATTTGAGTAAGGTAGCAAAGGGCATCCAGCACCCATGGAATCCTACCTCAAAGATTTAATGCATTTGGGAGAAAGGGAGAGGAGGGGGGAGAAAATAAGGAAAAACATTAAGTTTATAGGAGCAAATGCAAAGGTACTACTGCATCATGACACTGCACACGTGTCTGTTTTCTAACCTGAGTATGGGTCATCAGAGACCCAGTACCAAATATCAACACAGAGAGGTTTAAAAGAGATGGCTGACAAGTCCCCTGGACCCGATGGTTTGCATCAGAGGGTCTTAAAAGAAGTGGCGACAGAGATAGTGGATGCATTGGTTGTAATCTTTCAAAATTCACTAGATTCTGGAAAGGTCCCAGCGGATTGGAAAACCGCAAATGTAACGCCTCTATTCAAGAAGGAAGTGAGACAGAAAGCAGGTAACTATAGACCAATTAGCCTAACATCTGTCGCTGGGAAAATGCTAGAATCGATTATTAAGGAAGTAGTAGCAGGACATATAGAGACTCATAATAAAATCGAGGAGAGTCAACATGGTTTTATGAAGGGGAAATCATGTCTGACAAATTTATTAGAGTTCTTTGAGGAAGTAACGCGCAGGGGGATAAAGGGGAACCAGTAGATGTAGTGTATTTGGATTTCCAAAAGGCATTTGATAAAGTGCCACATAGAAGGTTACTGCACAAGGTAAGAGCTCATGGTGTTGGGAGTAATATATTAGCATGGATAGAGGATTGGCTAACTAACAGAAGAGAGTCGGGATAAAGGGGTCATTTTCAGGATGGCAATCTGTAACTAGTGGGGTGCCACAATGATCAGTGCTGGGGCCTCAACTATTTACAATCTATATCAATGACTTAGATGAAGGAAGCGAGTGTACTGTGGTCAAATGTGCTGATGATACAAATATAGGTGGAAAAGTAAGTTGTGAGAAGGACAAAGTGTCTGCAAAGGGATATAGATAGGTTAAGCGAGTGGGCAAAAATTTGGCAGATGGAGTATAATGTGGGAAAATGTGAAGTCATCCACTTTGGTAAGAAGAATAAAAAAGCAAAATATTATATAAATGGAGAAAGACTATAGAATGCTGCAGTACAGAGGGATTTGGGTGTCCTCATACACGAAACACAAAAAATTAACACAGGTGCAGCAGGTAATTGGAAAGCGAAATGGAATATTGGCCTTTATTTCAAGGGGGATGGAGTATAAAAGCAGGGAAGTCTTACTACAACTGTACAGGGTGCTGGTTGACGATCCGGATTCTTTCCCCTCAGTCTGGTTCAGTAATAACTGAAGTCGAATACATTTTAAAGTTCAACACATCTTCAATAGCAGGGTTCTTAGTCTGCAGCATTGATTTGGACTCCTGATAGAGTCCCTCTATGCTGGCAGAGCAAGAACAAAAACATACAGAAATCCACACGTTTTTATACAGATGAATAGGGTTGGAACATACTTAACGAGGGTCAACACCAATCATAAGCCGGGCATAGGTTGCCATGCGAGGTTACATTATTTCCGGCCAATCATAAATCGTCCATGTGCTGATCATGCTGCTGTTAGACATCAAAGGGGATAACTTCCTCACTTTCCAACTTAGAATGTTCTTCCCTGTCCCTTCTGTTCCTTATCTCCCAACCTGGAATGTCTTTCAACTTTGGCTAAGCTCGTTACCTATATTGATCTGCCATAAACATGGAGACATTCAGACCAGTCCTTGACTCACATCAAAGACTCTACATTGCTAAGACCATGCAACCCTGCTGACGAAGCAAACATATGGCCCAGCAGGGGGGCCAGGCCACTTGTATCAATCTCAGTTACTAACTAATTAACCCTTTCTAACCATTTTGCATTCTGCTTCTTTGCCACGTAGGCATTTTAATATTTTACCGAAAACTGACCACGTAGGGATTCTCATTCCCCCCTTTTATCATTTTATGATAACCAATTATTACGGTGCTCACTGGTTCTGCAGGTTCTGCAGTGCAGCAACATTTAAGTAAGCAATAAACTATAAGAATTATAACAATGAATATGACTAGCCCTTGAACTAGAGAAGTCCCAATAGAACACAGACATGTTTCATCAATACGCCTTTGTATCTTATCTGTTCTCAGGAACAGACTCCTTCTAAACATCTCTCAAGTAAGCTGCGAATGTCCTTGGTCAGCTAAACCTATTCATGTTAGTTTGAAAAGGCTAACATAGTCAAATATCCTATGGTGCTTTATATTTTGTTTCCAGCCTAACTAGACTGAATGGTACCTTTCAGACCATTTTACACCTGTGAATTGGTGCCCTCCCCATTATATCCCTTAATCCAAATTCTCCCTACAATATCCCATTAGATGCTGTACCTCATCTTAACCAGGTTCCCTTCGTGTTGGCCACCAGTCCGGGTGGAAGAGAGGCAGAGCATCTGATAATCCTATCAAACTATAATTGTCTTCCTTTTTACATGCACCTTACCCCAGCGGGTGCTACTCCCGGTACCATTAAGATGTGTTCTTAGTTGAAACCACAGAGACAATGGGGACATTCTCACCCAGGCTCTGTTTTACTATCTTTGCCAAACCCTTCATCCTCTGCTTACATTTATTACATGCAATGAAAATCAAGAAGCACATTACAACAAACTGCACTACGACTAATACATATGAAATTAATCTAATCCAAAGATGGATCTGTATATTCAGTCCCAAATTCCAGAGGTCATTTCACCAGGTGGTGACTTTAATTTGGTCAATGTCATGCTTAATGTTACTGTCCTGTTGTAGGTTATAATAAACCTTCTGGGAGAGGCGTATCTCCATTCGCAATGCTTCCAAGTATTTAGGCAACAGGGGTGTCAGATACCCAAATGTGTCCTGATATGCTTTTAAGTCCTTTCTGACATTCTCAGAAACTTGTACGGTGGTGAGGTTACGCCGGTGTATCTCTACCAGTTCCTCGGGTCCAATCCGAACCAGGACTTCAGAAATGGAGTAGAATTCTGGACTTAAAATATCACAAGTTAGATTGGCATATTTAAACGTTTTCAAATTAGTTGTAACACAGTATTCGCCCTCTCCGGCATATACCACTTAAGTGGGTTTTAGATCCGCCGCTAGGGCCTCCATGGTACAGTTAATATCCCGATTGGTCGGTATTATTAAACCCACACTGTGCTTCTAGGCTGTGTCCAACACTATGTGGACACACAGTGACAGCATGTCTAGTAACACATCCCTTTAATTTTGTTCCAGCCAATCAGCTTAAATCTACGTCCTCTAGTTCTTGAACCCTCTGCTCAGGGAAACAGGTACTTCCAGTCTACTTTATCTGGGCCCCTCATAATCTTGTAATTTTGTATCCATCGTACGGATATCTTCTAAATATTGTTTCTCCCAATTTTATTGTTAACTGACGGGAACCTAACCCTGAATTTTGGAAATCCAAATTACTGTGTCCCTCTTTACTTTAATTTCAGTCCTTTTGATTGATACCAGTGTTTCCTGACTGTTTCATTAATTAGTTGGTTTCTCTATGGACCGTGTGTCAGTGCCTTATTTAAAAGGATTTCTCACTCGCCTGGACCACATTAACCATTTTCCTGTTGTGCTGTTATCAAGTAACTGAGCCTGTCTGAGACTCATTCTTCACTGTATCTTCTTCATGTATCTCCGCATACTAGCAGCATCTCATAGGAATGAGCTTAGTGTTCTTGGATATTAACTTTCTGCTGGCCAGTCTCTTCTTCCTCATGGTATTTCCGAACATTTTCCATGGCACACATCATATGTCCTGTAGGATTCAGTCCTGTAAAAGCAACTGGTTTGTTTAAAGAGTGGTTGCAATAGCTCACCAGGCCACAGGCCTTTGTAATCATGTTCTTCATCCTGATCTCCGTTTCAGATGATGGCAACATACATTTGTATCTTTTATGTCCACTGTAGCCATTCTTAGGTTTTCAGGTTATCTTATCAAAAAGATCAGGGGTATCTAGAGTGCTTATCTCCCCCTGCATGGTCCCGATGTCAGGGTAGTGGCCAGGCTATTGAGTGTAGTTTTCTCATTATTCATTATAGGCAAGGACACAAATATCTCCACGAGAAAGCTATCAATTTACTATTCTCAACTACACTTTCCTGACTTCCACTAGATTGTATATTTATGCCAGACTGATTTTTTATCATGCCCAATTCAATGACTTTAGAGAAATTCCCATATCTCCCCACCTCGAGCATTCTGTCTCGGAAGACAACAAATAGGTTAAAACAAAACAGATCAAAATGTTTTCAAAAGAAGAGAATCAGGTTGATATCACCACGCTGTGACATTTGGTATCCGCTGATGTCTGCAGCTAAAGTCTTAAATCTTTAACACCACTGGATCGTTTCCTGCACCAAATTTCTCCAGCAAAGGTTGCACCGTAACTTTGTAACTACTCTTGGTAATCCTGCACCATCAACACTCACGTGGTCCCAAAAAAAACCAGGGTCACCTGTTTTAAAAGAAACACAGAAAATCCATTGCGGCTCTTCTTGAGAGCCCAAGTGATTAATTTGTCAAATCTTCATTTATTATTTATTTATCCAAAGGAATAATCCCTATACCCGAAACAAATTCAGAAAACAAAACAGGAGAGAGAAATTTGCCTAGTCCCTCTCTCTCTCTCTGAAGCACGCAGCCTGTCTGAAATAAACACTGTCTCTCCCACATACAGATGTACGCAGGGCTGCAGACTGGAATTTCTAACTCCAAGTCCTGATCTCTGTGTTTTCAAGATGTAACCACATTAAGCAGATATCATTAGCAGCCGCCTGCTAAGATACGTTATATTCCTCTTTTATTAATTTATTAATGGTTTGGGCATGTGTTTCTAGCACTGTAGCTATCCTTTGCAAATATATGGTCAGCATTTGATCCTCAGACAATTCCTTATCTGTATTTTCATTTATCTTTTAATATATCTTTAATGCGAGACCCTAAATCTCTGACCTTTTGATCTAATGTTGTCAAATCAATGGTGTTAACAACTGAGGCAAAGGCAGTTGCTATATCACTTATCACAGATCTTTACGTCTCCATATTTGCCTATCTCTTTTTACGATGTCCACCTCCATTCCATGTCGCTCTTTGTTTTAACACTTGAGTTAGGAGGTGTTGATCTAATTGTTGAGTTTTCTTAGCAGTCTCAATGCGAGTTATATAATTTGTCAGGGAAGGTCTCCCCTCTTTGGTCAGATCTTGTATTCTACTATTAATTTCAAATAAAATTGAATAGCCCCAGAACTTGTCAAAACTTCCTTATCATACTGTGGCAGGGCAAAACTGATAGGCGTTTAGTACCCTGTGTCAGTACATAGCTCAAGTAATGGACTTCCAATTGTCTAACCTATGCTTCCTTTTCATATGATTTGTTTTACATTCCTTTCTAATCAATTTTTCACTGTAGCGTGAAAACTTATATCTCAGTCAATTGTAGCCTTTGGCATTTCCGAGTGATTGGGACAATTTTACTAATATAACCTATACCAATTATTACCTCATGTTCACCTGTGTAATGGGCAAGCCTCAGACAGTTCTCAACCGACTGGGTCATTTCTATCTGTTTGAACTGGTCTTGGCATGACAGTCTGGCTTCTTGGGATGGAAGGGGTTAATATTAACTTGCTCTTGTGGTAGGAGTAACTTGATCCTTCTCCCTTTGAGATTAAGTTCCCACCTTCAAAATTTCTCTTCACACAGGTTTGACTGATTTGTTTACTTCTCACATTTGTGGATTGCTTTATACTATATTTTTGCACACTATTTTTTCACATACTTTTAGTGGATGTGATTATAATCAACGCTCCGAGCTGTTCCAGCTTTCCGACTTTTCCTATCACAGTGATACCAGATAGTTTTTTTAATCTATCCCGTTAATTTTTAACCTCTTTTTAAACCACAGCCAATCACAAAATAAACATTCAAAATGCCAATTTTTTTGAAGATCCCATGTCTGGAATTTAACATGCCCACACTTTATAAGAACCAGAATTTAATAGGTCACTTAACCTCAATAACTCCAATTTTAATTCAGCAGTATCAGAATTAAACACACGACAAGACAGATACATTACACAAAGGAAGAAAACACACAAGACACAGTAAGAAGGGGGCGTGGCCCACAACACCAACAAAAAAACACTGATCAAGACAGGCTTTTTAAAGGGACAGTACACTTAAACAACAAAACCTTTCTTTTTCGGGTCTCTGTCTTTTAAACATTTGTCTAGTCACTTAATTCTATCCATTTTTTTACAGTACTGTCTCCATAAAGCAATTAGTTCTTTGGCTGAGGTACCTCTGTTATTTTCCAAATTAATTCCTGAGCCTTTTTTCGGCATCTAAGTTTTATCAATAGTTCCTGTTTATAGCCAATCCTCAGGAACTTAAACCCTGACTACCCTCAGTGATATTAACCACTGACCTACCGCTTACAAGTTATTCCCTCAGTGATATTAACCACTGACCTACCTGCTATTTCTGTGTATTCGCCAGACTGACCTGAATCTTGTAAGGACGCACACGAGTGTTAGCGATCGGACGATTCGTCGTCAGACTGACGGATTGGAGGAAAACCGACATAGTAAATTAAGACTACTTACACCGGGGCGCCATTTCCTTCCTCCGTGTCTGAGACAATCCGCCTCTTACTCCGCGAACTCTCGGTGAACGACCGTTAAGATCCCACCGCTGCCACCAAATGATGATCCGGATTCTTTCCCCTCAGTCTGGTTCAGTAATAACTGAAGTCGAATACATTTTAAAATTCAGCACAACTTTAATAGCAGGGTTCTTAGTCTGCAGCATTGATTTGGACTCCTGATAGAGTCCCTCTATGCTGGCAGAGCAAGAACAAAAACATACAGAAATCCACACGTTTTTATACAGATGAATAGGGTTGGAACATACTTAACGAGGGTCAACACCAATCATAAGCCGGGCATAGGTTGCCATGCGAGGTTACATTATTTCCGGCCAATCATAAATCGTCCATGTGCTGATCATGCTGCTGTTAGACATCAAAGGGGATAACTTCCTCACTTTCCAACTTAGAATGTTCTTCCCTGTCCCTTCTGTTCCTTATCTCCCAACCTGGAATGTCTTTCAACTTTGGCTAAGCTCGTTACCTATATTGATCTGCCATAAACATGGAGACATTCAGACCAGTCCTTGACTCACATCAAAGACTCTACATTGCTAAGACCATGCAACCCTGCTGACGAAGCAAACATATGGCCCAGCAGGGGGGCCAGGCCACTTGTATCAATCTCAGTTACTAACTAATTAACCCTTTCTAACCATTTTGCATTCTGCTTCTTTGCCACGTAGGCATTTTAATATTTTACCGAAAACTGACCACGTAGGGATTCTCATGGTGAGACCACACCTAGAGTACTGCATACAGTTTTGGTCCCCTTATTTAAGGAAGGATATACTTGCATTGGAGGCAGTTCAGAGAAGGTTCATTAGGTTGATTCTGGGTATGGAAAGGTTTTCTTATGAGGAAAAATTAAGCAGGTTGGGCCTATACTCATTGGAGTTTAGAAGAATGAGAGGAGATCTTATTGAAACTTACAAGATTCTGAGGGGGCTTCTCAGGGTAAATGCTGGGAGGATGTTTCCCCTCATAGGGGAATCTAGAACTAGGGGGCATAGTCTCAGAATAAGGTGTCGCCCACTTATTGAAACATATAAGATTCTGAGGGGGCTTCTCAGGGTAAATGCTGGGAGGATGTTTCCCCTCATTGGGGAATCTAGAACTAGGGGGCATAGTCTCAGAATAAGGTGTCGCCCACTTAAGACAGAGATAAGGAGAAATTTCTTCTGAGGGCTGTGAACCTTTGGAATTCTTTGCCCCAAAGAACAGTGGAGGCTGAGTCATTGAATATATTCAGTTGAAATTGTGGAGTCTCACTCCTGCAGGTAGTAGTAAATTGTTCCTAGAGTTTTTAATTTTTTTCTTACTTTTCCTTTGTCTCTTTCTCTCTCTCTCTCAATTCAATCTTTCTTTTCTTCTTTCTCTTTCTATATCTAATGTGACTCTAATTCACCCTATTTTCTTCTCTAACCTTAAATTTCATTGGTCAAGGAGATAAACTGTCAGTCCCCTCGTTCACCAAAGTCTCAGATGCCCCAAAAATCAACTAGTCAATTCCAGCAATTTGCAGTGCAAAAAATTTTTGAGCTGAAGGATGAGGGAAAAAACAAATCTAACAAATGGGGCATGCCACAAGATGGCCCGCTCCAGCAAATTCTTGGCCATAACTTTTTTTTTAAATGTTGAAATTCTGCCTGAACAAAGAGGTGGCAGAAACTCAAAGCGAGAATTCGGGCAGCGACAATTGCGTATGTTTAAATGAACCTCAATGTGTTGTGACATGCTAATAATATTTAATAAACCATATGGAAGCTTTGTACAGTATTTTATATCAACTTTTTAAAAATCAATTACATTGTGTGCAGTGGCTGTTAAATTTATTAAATATATGCCCGTCAATTGTAAGTATACTTTTAATGGGAGAATTATCATTTCAAAATTTACTATTAATCATTTTAATAGTTTATGTTCTTTTGTTTTCCCTCTTTGTATTGTTCTTACTTTTTTCTAATTCTTTTCTTTGCTTGCTGTAAGGGTATTGTTAAGAGTGTGGGAAGTCATTACAGGACAAAAAACTGTCTCTAAGGTGGTACTAAATTAACAGTCGTACTTAGAGGAGCCATAGGGATGACTGATGTGGAAAATGAGAACTGTTACACATATAGTAGGGGTGCTATTCTGAGGTTAGGGTGAAGACACATTATTTGAACATAGTAGAAGAAAGGTATTATGCATCTAACTTATCCTAATTAGAGTCCTTAATACTGTCTAAAATGGGAAACTGATACTGCTGCAGCCCAATTGCGCTTCAGGGGCTGGGACGAAAGCAAATTATTGAGCATTATAAATTGGGTTTGTCAAATACCATTTTCTCATGCAAACAACCCAACAATAGTCTTTGTAAGCAGACCATGGCCTCTCTAAATTAGAACCTGTGCTTTTCAATTTCTGCAGACAAAATATAGCCCAGGTCTAACAATTAACCCTTTTTGTGGCAAATTTTGGTAGGATGCCCACTACATCTTCAGCCTATTGGATGGTGAGAAATATCAAACGGTAATGGTTCACAATCCAGTGTATGTCACAATGGCATTGGGCACATTTATCTCTGCCCACTAACATGAGTTCAACTCTTCAGTACTGCAGAGAATATGGCAGTAGGTATATGTAATATGTGCCAGCCAGGTTATACTGACAGTATACATGCTTCCTCCAAAACTTAGACTGTCATAGTATATGCATAGGCATGCATGATGCAGCACCTGTGGTGGTACAGTAAGCTTCAGAACAAGCCAGAGCACCCATTGTATATCACAGCAGAAAGTTAGGTTTAAAATAAACAAATAACAAATTATTCCTGTGGCATCACTCATTCGTAGTCCCAAATAGAGTTCAGTTTTTGATGCCCAAATGCGACAGTGATTCACCTATCAATGTAATACAACAATTTTACTGGATTAATGTGACTGGTATGAGGTGAAAATATTTCATAGCTTATTGATACCGAAAAATCCAAACCACAGATATATTTGACCTACCACTACAAAACTTGGTTAAGGTGCAATTAATGTGCTTCCTTCCCTAAAACCCCTTCTTCTCATCATACACTTTTTTGCTACACCTCCCAGGGTGATTTGAAGTACAGTATTTGAGATCTGGGTATTGTAGTTTCACAGGACCAGGGTGAAAAATGAGGTCTTCCATGATACGTATCTCTCGTAGTTATAACTAATGAAGTTATCAGCAGAGACTGCAAGACCCAGCACCAAGAAGCAGAACTCAAATCCTTAAAAAGGTTAATTTTATAAGAATGTTTAGTGATTTTTTTTCAGAAGTATTGTGTGTGCTTGTTATATCATAAATATTTTAGATATATCTACTGACATGAGTAAGAAAGGAAAATTACAACCAAAAGTAGTTTGAAGAAAGTAAGCAATTTTTGGTTGAATTTGTGGTATGGGTATTTGCATTGGGAACATAGCATGGGTGTTTTAATTGCTTATAAAATGAACAAAAGTTAATACTATTTCAACAAGTAATCTTTGCCAAATTCCTCCACCATTTTCAAATTGATGTAACGTCTTGGTCACCATGTTTGCTCCTTCTACAGCTATTGCTGAATCTGTGTCAATTTTCTGCTTAATTTTGACCATCAGTGCACTCTGCTCCAGAATAATCTCCCAGTGGGTCAAATACAACTGTACATAAGGCTTTAATGAGGATAACTCCTGCCCAATGATTAACATAACGTCCAGTGGGGTCACAGAAGTGCACAAAATTTAGAGAACTCAGTGAATTTTCAGCAAGAGACAACTAGAACTTATGATACATTTCAAAGAATAGGAGAACACAAATGCAATCACTTAAAACTGTATCCACCCTACTCATCTGGAATGGCTCACTGCAGTTGTTTAAAACAGCTCGATTCAGGCAGAATGCCTGGGACTGAACATAGACTTGTGTAGGTCATAACAAATACCATTAAACATGTTTGCTGCATCATTGTATCAGCGGTAACATCTTGGTAACATTGATTTCATATTCATCCAATTAAAAATGTCAACCGGAGTTTCTTGAGTAGTGACAGCAGGTGCTTTGGAGAGGAAAGAAAACAATTGAATAGATTTGGAAGCAAGTGATGAATTTAATAAGTTGACCAATCAGTAACCTCACCAGCTACAAAACTAAAAGTTTCTTAAAACGATAACCAGAAAGTTATTGGTAAATGTTGTATCTAGGGTGGTTTCCATGATCTGCTTCTGATTCGGTGTAGGGGCGGTAAGTTGTCAAGTTTTTTTTATTACTTAGCATTCTCAATTTAAGAATGAGAGGAAAAAGTCCCATTCAGCACATTTCTTCAAGCAGACTGAACAACAATCACAGACTCTACCCAAATTATTGAACAGGCCAATTAACCATACGTATGACCTCCAGTAAGACAAAGATCTGAAATTCCCCCCAGAACATCATATATCACTCACTTGTGCAGCCAAACAGTCAAGTGGATGAGCTGGAACTTTGGGTTTGGCGGTTTCTACACATTGGGCAGAGCTGTAAACTGAAAACACTTACAAAAAACAAAATTATTGAGACACGAACAACTGAAAGCGGCCGTTGTCAGAAGGTTAACCCCTACGGCTTTCATCTCATAAATAAAAAGACAACAATCCAACTCTTGATGCCCAATCCAACCTCATTTTGAATTAAAAATGGCGCCGGGAGGTTTCCGCCCATTCCTGTGACCGGCCCTGACCACAATGTGCGATGGAGGGAGAGAATTAAATAGTCTAACCGCACCCTGTTTGATATGGCCCTGTTACGAACACTTAATTTACAAATGAAAAATTAGGCAGAGCACAGAGCAGATCACTGTCTTGCTTGCTTGCGTGCCTGCTGCGAGGAGAGGAGAGGAGAATTCCTATCAACAAGGAAGGAGGGAGAAGAAAGGAGAAGACGAACACCAGCAACTGCGAGGGGTGTGCTGCTGCTGCTGTTGTCTAAAAACATCCAACAGAAGGAGGAAGACGAGGTCGGCGCAGAACAGGGTGGCCAACTGAAGGTAGGGAGAGGCAAGGAGATCTTTTCTGAGCGGGGGATTCCCCCCCCAAGGGCCCGATTTTACCAGGGGTGCGGGTTGGCAGCGGGTGGTCGGGCGGGCTCGAGGAAAACGCGCCGGCCAAATTGAGTGCGTTGCGCACGCGATCGCGGGATGATTGATGTGATTAGCCGGCAGTTACGGGTTCCGCGCTTCTCAGCTGCGTGCCGGCGGCCTGCGCATGCGCATTGACGTCTGAGCGATGGTTGCGCTCTATTTAAAGGGGCAGTCCACCAAAGCCCCTCCAGCCACAAACTACACTCCATCAAGGATGGAGGAGCACAGGGGTAAGGCTGCTCCCCGTTTCACGGACCACGCCCTCCAGGTGCTGCTGGACGGGGTCCGCATGAGGAGGGAGACGCTGTTCCCCACGGATGGAAGGAGGTGCCCTGCCAGCGCCACCAAGAGGGCATGGGAGGAGGTGGCCGCGGAGGTCACAAGCAGGGGAAACACCACCCGCACTTGGATTCAGTGCCGCAAGAGATTCAATGACCTCACCAGGTCCGGAAAAGTGAGTACACTAACGCATTCTGCATCACTCCGTCTTCCACATCACCTCAAACACCTCACAACCCCATCTCCACTGACAGTACTGCGCTCCCGCACCAATCCTCACAGCCACCCAACTATCATCCTCACAGTGCCTGCACGTACCCACCGTCCCTGTCCCCACTCGACCACTACCACACACCCCAATGCCCATACAATGGGATGGCCATGTGGCACACGCATCCTCCCATCCATCTGGCACACGTTCAACCCAATCACACCAATGCTTGAAGCGTCTCACATTGTAATCATCACTCAATAACGTTTTTGTGTTTTGCCCTCACAGGAGAAGAGGGCCAGGAACGCACGCGATAGGGCATGCACCGGAGGGGGCCCGCCACACGAGATGGCCCTGACAGACGCCGAGGTCGAGGCACTGGAGATCAGCCGCACGCTGCATTGCCTGTCGATGGCGGATGGCGAGTCTGGTTCTGGCGAAACGGCCGGTAAGGGAAAGCTGGCACTCATCACTCATGATCGTGAATGATCGTAGCATCACATGGCATATGCCGCACCGCCACATTTGGTCACATGCCTGATATTTCCCTCTGTTCTCTTCCAGGACCGTCTGCGATCGACGTCTCGGTTGAGGGCGATTCCTCAGAGGACATGCCCGTCTCTGAGGGTGCATCGTCACACATGAGCCTTGCATCCACCAGCGCAGATACACACACCTCGGTGGGTCCCCCCCCTCAGCTAGTTGGGATTGCACATGGTGAGTCACCGCGCACACATGAGCATGAGCAGACCCTGGTGGCAGGGTCAGCCACGGAGGGTCCGCGTCGGTGGGAGCACTCTTCTCCAGGCTTTGCTCAGCCGGACCCAGATGCTGAACCCAGGGGGCCACCTGTCAAAAGGAGAGTCGTCGAGGGGCACCAGAACATTGCTGAGGTACTGGGAGAGGTGCCACGCGCACTCTCCACAATCGCACGGAGGATGGAGGAGTCCAACTCCTGCATGAGGGGAATGGTGGCACAGGTGCAGGAGGGTATCGCCGAGATAGTGTCGCAGGGACGTGAAGGCATCTCTGAGATAGTGTCGCGGGTAGGTGTGGGAACGTCTGCGGTGGAGGACAGGCTAGCCTCCCTCGAGCGTCACGCACAGCTCACCAATGAGTCCATCCAGGCCCTCACAACGGCTGTTCGGATTCAGGGTGAACAACATTCTGCCGCCATCAACAGGTTGACAGATACATTGGAGGTGGCCTTGCAAGGTCTCACCCACGTCATCCAAACTGCCGTCCAGCAGGGTGGAAGGGGTGATGTGGGCCTTGGCCATGAGAGGGAAGATGGTGAACGGGGAAATGGAAGTGTGGACGCTACTCAAGGCGCCCCCAAGTCTCACCCGTTGCCCCCCTCTCAACCAGTGCCCGCAATAGTCCATCCTCTCCAGGTGGCCGAGTCTGCCCCTGCACAGGTGCAGGAGGAGCAGTCTGTGGAGGTGCCCTCACGGGCACCGAAACCCAGGGGGTGTCGGCCCAAAGCATCTACCCGGTCAGGGCATGAACAGGAGCAACCTGCCACCACCTCTGCTGGAGCCACAGGGGTAGCACCACGTAGGGGGTCCCGAAAACGAACGCCTAAAGTTCCGTGAGCACACAGGGATTGCAACAGGGTGTTTGTCGTTTTTTTTAAATTTTCTACTCTTTGAATGTCACCACAAAATAAACTCACTTTTTCTCACCAATGCTGCCACCTCTTGTCCATAATTCTGCGGCTTGTGCAATATGTCCCTTCCCTGCGCCTCATCATGACGACGACCACCCCGTCCCACCCATTGAGCATAATCCAGTGGGTGCAGGTGTACAGGCACCACTCTTCTGTGGAGGGAGCCTGTATGGACCCTCGTCTGTGCACGTTATGACATGTGAACGCCTCACACAGTGTGATGTTAGGAGAACCGTTGGCATATGAGTGCCTCCCTGGCCTGACGAGCACGCAGGTGAGCCGGTGTTCGGCGCATGGGTCGTTCCTCCTCCTCTCCCTCTTCCTCCTCCTCCTCTTCCTCCTCCACCTCCTCCTCATTGTCGTCCTCAATGTGGGTGGCGGGTGTGCATGGGGCCTCCTCCAGCGGCACCCCTCTCTGTAGTGCCATGTTATGCAGGGCACAGCAGACAACTATAATTCGTCCCACTCTGAATGGCGTGTATTGGAGCGCTCCCCCGGAACGATCAAGGCACCTGAAGCGCATCTTGAGCAGCCCTATAGCCTGCTCAATTGTAGACCTGGTAGCAATGTGGCTGTCATTATACCGACGCTGTGGCTCGGTAATGGGGTTCCTCAGAGGTGTCATAAGCCACGTGTGCAGGGGATATCCCTTGTCGCCGAGGAGCCAGCCGTTGCCGGCGTTGGGTGCGTGGAAGAGGGGCGGGACGGTGGACTCCCTGAGGACGAAGGCATCGTGGCAGCTGCCAGGGTATCTGGCGCACACGTGTAGGAATCTCTGGCGGTGGTCACAAATGAGCTGGGCGTTCATGGAGTGATACCCTTTCCTGTTGATAAACAGCCCTGGCTCATGTGGAGGTGCCCGTATTGCTATGTGGGTGCAATCGATTACACCCTGCACCCGTGGGAAGCCAGCCACAGCATGGAATCCAACCGCCCTCTCCGTCTGGCTGCGCTCATCCATGGCGAAGTTGATGTAGGTCGAGGCCCTGCGGAACAACCCATCGGTGACCTGCCTTATGCACTTGTGTGCAGACGACTGACAGACCCCGGTGATGTCCCCCGTGGCACCCTGGAAGGATCCGGAGGCGAAGAAGTTGAGGGCAGTGGTGACTTTGACGGCGACGGGTAAGAAGATGCTGCTTGGTCCATCCGGGAGCAGCTCGTCATTGAGGAGGCTGCAGATGTCGGCGACTACCTGGCGAGTGACTCTGAGCCTCCGTATGCACTGCTGCTCAGAGAGGTCCATGAAGCTGAGCCTCGGTCTGTAGACCCTGTGCGGAGGGTCGTGCCTCCTGCGACGCATCTCTCTCTGCGGATGCCCTCCATCCTGCTGTGCAGGTGGATGTGCCGCAGCACCGTGTTGTGGGGATGCATGTCTCTGAGGCGGACGGCGTGGACTGCGAGGCTGCTGAGGCTGGTCATCCTGTTCGTCCTCCGAGGATGTCAACGCAGCACCCATCTGGCAGGTTTAGGTTTGCGGGGTTGTGCACGCTAGAAAAGTGTGTCCTCGCACAGGGGTTGGACTTCCACGCCGGTGAATCTTCTTGCTTGGAGGAGGGTGGTGGAGGGCAGGCGTTGCCCAATGTTACGGAGTGTCCTCCTGCGTTGGTGAAGGCTCTCCCCCCCCCCCACCTGTGGAATGCACCTTGGCAGCTGCCACAGGCTGCTGGCTGCAACACGTCCGTTGAGAGTGTGAGTGGTTCCCCCAGTATGGGAAACAGTCTCATTTCACTGTAAAATCCGACACCTGTTAAATAAACAGCTCAATCAGGTCATTTAATGACCTGAAATACCAAGATAAATACACTCAAGTGGAACCCCGCTGGCTTTAATTGCCTGCGGGATTCCCACCAGCGGGGCCAACGCACGCACCCCCGCACGTCAGCGCGCAACCAGGAAGTGGGCGGGATCGAGGCGCGATCCGGTCCCGCTCCTCGAAACCGGGATTTTAGAGGCCCCCCCGCCGAGAACGCACCCGGAACCGGGTGCTAAAATCGGGCCCCAAGTGTCTGGCCCGGGACAGCTGGAGCTGCCTGGGTGAAGTTACTTTGCTATCTGTGGAGGACTGAGCCTAGGCAGCTCCAGCTGTCTAGGGGAAGACATCTCCTCCCCCTGCCCACCGGAAGACTCCACCTTATCGTCGACCCGTTCACGTTGCAACCCTCCAGTGACTTTCTGCAGCAGCCCACCCCTGCAGACGCCCTCCTTCCCCTTTCAGAAACATCCCTCCCTCCCTCTCTTGCGATTTCCGCAATTTTCAAAAAAACCCAGGAAAGGAGCCCCTCTCCCAACAGGACAGTGTAATTTGGGGAGAGGAGGTTTCCTTAGGGTTTGTTAAAAAAACTTCATACCTGGAAGACCTAAGACTTGGGGTGGGCGTGGCGAAAAAGAGAATGGCAACACCATCTTCGCCGGTGCCGGGACCCAGCAGGTCGTATGCGAGCGTTGCTGCGGCAGCTGTTCTTGCGACTCCTGCTGGGCCTGCACCTTTCCGCCTCGTGACGAGGAAGCACAGGGTAAAAAGCTACGCCCACCCCAGCATGACCATTAAGGCCTGCGTGAAGGCCATGGCCGAGGTTGTCAGCCCCTCGGCCATCGTCGCGGCCTCTAAAATGTACGGGAGGGCTGTTTTCTTTCTGAGGTCCGAGCGGGCGGTGTCTCTGGCCCTTAGCAAGGGGCTCACGGTGGGCGGGACCTTCCTGCTGGTGGACCCGCTGGAGGCCACCGTGCAGCGGGTCGTACTCTCCAACGTCCTGCCCTTTCTACCGGACGAGCTCCTCCTCCCCCACCTACGTCAACCGGGGGGAGGTGAGGTCGGGGGTAACGCCACTGCCGCTCGGACTCAGGGAGAACAGCCTCCGTCATGTGTACTCCTTCCGTCGCCAGGCCTTTGTAAGGCTAGCGCGGGAGGAGGTTACGGAGGAGGGCTTTAACGCCCTCCACGAGGGGACCGCCTACCACGTCTTTTGGACGGCAGAGGGTGGGCGGTGCCATGCCTGCAAGGAGGTGGAGCACCTGAAGAAGAACTGCCCCGCCTCCCAGGCCGCCAAAGCAGCTACGGCGGCCGAGGCTTGCGCCGCCACCGCTTCCCCCCCCCAACCCCGCGCCCGTGTCAGGAGAGTCAACTGCGCGGGTGGAGGTTGCCGTCAAGGCCTCCGCCGGGGGGGGGAGGGCACCCTCGCCCGAAAAAGGCACGGAAAAAGTCCAAACATCAAGAGGCTGGTCCCTGAGACATAAATTATCCTAGTCAGCCCGAGGCCGTGCTCGTGACCGCGGCCAATCAACATCTCACGGTCGCGACAGAGCCCGGGCTGGCCGTTAGTCAGGAGGGAGCGGAGGAAGGAGCCCCAGCAGACATGGGGCTCCCCCTCCCTCCGCGACCCTCCGGCAAGAAGAAAAGGAGCCACTCCCTGGAAGCGGAGGGGAACCCTGCAAAGGGACGGCCCCCCGTGGAAGGGGAGTCGGCGCCGGCTACGGATCCTGCGGCCCCACCCTCCATTTCCCACCACCAGCGGGAGTCATCCACCTCTCGGGGGGAGGAGACCGAGCCCGTGCCTCCCGGGGGGGATGGAGAGACCCTGCCGATAGGGGGGGTCGCGGATCCGGGTACGGACAACAGTATCCCGTTCACCGGGTCGGGCGTCCTGGGTGCCGGGGTGGGCGAGGCCGATGAGGCCGATTTCGTCCACCCACGGCTTGACATCTCCCAGGACCTGCTCGACCTGGTGGACGGGTTTAACCAAAATAAAAACGTTTAACCGGCCGGGTCGGTCGGTGGTGGTGTGGGTGGGGAGAGCCCCTTCTCCCGGTCTCTGGGCACGGTGCCGGGTGAGTTGGGGTTCACTTACTCCCCGGTTTCCCCTTATAGCCCGGCGCCAGATTTTCACCGCTCGGAGGCTGGGGAGGGTCCCCTCCCGGTGCCGCCCTCCGACCCGGATCCCCCGGTAGAGCCCGGGGAGGACTCCTCTGCCGACGTCTTTGCAGGAGCAGCCTGTCTTTTACCAGGATCTGCTCAGGGTCTGGAACATGGTTGCCTCCAGCCGGAGCTCTCGCCCGTCGGGGGTAGCGGCCGTCCTGCAGGAGCCGCTGCTTGGGAATCCGTTCCTCCGCGGTGTCGGCTTCGGCCGCTCGCGGCTGACGGAGCGGAGGGCCGGGGCTGGTCGGGTAACCAGAGTCAGGGACGTCCTGGATGGCGGAGGGTCGGGTTGGTTGGAGCCGTGGACGCTTGCCGCGCGGATGTCCTCGTGGCGTGCTGGGGACGCAGCCGCCGCCATCCAGGCGTTGAAATCGGCGCTCGGCCCTGACTCCACTCGGGGTGTGGAGGCGGCTCAAGCGTGCGGAGCCATCCCGTCCGACCTGACTCCCGTTCGGACGGAATTCCTCCTCGGCGCCAGGCCCCGGAACCTCCCTCGGAGGGCTGCGCCTCACAACTCGAGCCGTCTCTCGGAAATTCCCTCCGTGCCGTTTCACTCCGCGCGGAGGGATTTCCTGTACGGGCTGCTCCTGCACACTCTCCACTTCCTCGCCCTCGTCTCTCGCCCGGACACGCCCTGGCGTGCCATCCTGCCGTCCGGCGGAGGCGGGGATCCCCAGTTGGGGGGGCTCTCTACTCAGGGGTCCTCCCTTGTTACTTCGGGGTTCTGGGGTGGAGACTGTTTTACGGACTCCCAGGCCGCTTGCAATTTCTGCGGCCTGGAGGAGTCCGTGTTTCATTTGTTCACGGGGTGTGGGAGACTGCAGCCCCTGTTTGATTATTTGGAGGGGCTGCTCCTCAAGTTCTGGCTGCATTTCAGTCCCACGCTCCTGATCTTTGGGCGCCCGGTGAGGAGGGGGGGGGGGGGGCGGGCAGGTCCTCGTGGGCCTGCTCCTGGGCCTGTCCAAGGTGGCCATCCACAGGTCCAGGTTGCTCGCGGCCCGTGGGGGGCGGTCGCTCGGCCTGTCCGCCTCTCTTCCGCGGAACGCTCTGCGCCCGGGCGGCCCTGGAGATGGGAGCACGCGGCGTCTGCCGGTACGCTTGAGGCTTTCCGCGACCGGTGGCCACCGCAGGGGCCGGAGTGCGTCCTGAATGAGGAAAATAAAATTTTAATTTGATACCTGGTTTTGGCTTCTTTGGTTTTTAGTATTTAAGCACACCCTTCACCCCCCCCCCCCCGCCCCCCTCTTATAAATGGGGGGCCTAAAATCACAAAATAAAAGAGAAAAAAAAGACAAAAAAAGTCCCAAAATAAAAGAAAAAAATGAAAAATTAGGTCCGAAAGAATATATTTGAATTGTGATTTTTCTCGTGTTTCATTGTAATTGGGCGAGAAGTTCAAGGTCCCACCTGACCTCTCAACCCCGCCCCCCCCTCCAACCCGCGGGGTGGACCGGACCAATTGGAGCCGATGCGGTTCGTGCAGTAAAATTGCGGGAAGAGAACGAAGGCCGCGAGTGAGGGAGTGAGTAACGGTCGGCGCGAGGGAAGGGGAGGAGAGGAGGAGGAGGAGGAGGAGGAGGAGGGAGTAACGGTCGGCGCGAGGAGAGGAGGAGGAGGGAGTAACGGTCGGCGCGAGGGGAGGAGAGGAGGAGGAGGAGGGAGTAACGGTCGGCGCGAGGGGAGGGGAGGAGAGGAGAGGAGGAGGAGGAGGGAGTAACGGTCGGCGCGAGGGAAGGGGAGGAGGAGGAGGGAGTAACGGTCGGCGCGAGGGGAGGAGGAGGAGGGAGTAACGGTCGGCGCGAGGGGAGGGGAGGGGAGGAGGAGGAGGAGGGAGTAACGGTCGGCGCGAGGGGAGGAGGAGGAGGGAGTAACGGTCGGCGCGAGGGAAGGGGGAGGGGGAGGGAGTAACGGTCGGCGCGAGGGAAGGGGAGGAGGGAGTAACGGTCGGCGCGAGGGAAGGGGAGGAGGGAGTAACGGTCGGCGCGAGGGAAGGGGAGGAGGGAGTAACGGTCGGCGCGAGGGAAGGGGGAGGGAGTAACGGTCGGCGCGAGGGAAGGGGGAGGGAGTAACGGTCGGCGCGAGGGAAGGGGAGGAGGGAGTAACGGTCGGCGCGAGGGAAGGGGGAGGGAGTAACGGTCGGCGCGAGGGAAAGGGAGGAGGAGGAGGGAGTAACGGTCGGCGCGAGGGGAGGAGGAGTTGGGAGTAACGGTCGGCGCGAGGGAAGGGGGGGGAGGAGGGAATAACGGTCGGCGCGAGGGAAGGGGGGGGAGGAGGGAGTAACGGTCGGCGCGAGGGAGGGGGAGGAGGGAAGGGGAGGAGGAGGGAGTAACGGTCGGCGCGAGGGAAGGGGAGGAGGAGGAGGGAGTAACGCTCGGCGCAAGGGGAGGAGGAGGGAGTAACGGTCGGCGCGAGGGAAGGGGGGAGGAGGGAGTAACGGTCGGCGCGAGGGAAGGGGGGAGGAGGGAGTAACGGTCGGCGCGAGGGAAGGGGGGAGGAGGGAGTAACGGTCGGCGCGAGGGAAGGGGGGAGGAGGGAGTAACGGTCGGCGCGAGGGGAGGAGGGAGTAACGGTCGGCGCGAGGGGAGGAGGGAGTAACGGTCGGCGCGAGGGGAGGAGGGAGTAACGGTCGGCGCGAGGGAAGGGGGGAGGAGGGACTAACGGTCGGCGCGAGGGAAGGGGGGAGGAGGGAGTAACGGTCGGCGCGAGGGGAGGGGAGGAGGCAGTAACGGTCGGCGTGAGGGGAGGGGAGGAGGGAGTAACGGTCGAGGGGAGGGGAGGAGGGAGTAACGGTCGGCGCGAGGGAAGGGGAGGAGGGAGTAACGGTCGGCGTGAGGGGAGGGGAGGAGGGAGTAACGGTCGAGGGGAGGGGAGGAGGGAGTAACGGTCGAGGGGAGGGGAGGAGGGAGTAACGGTCGGCGCGAGGGAAGGGGAGGAGGGAGTAACGGTCGGCGCGAGGGAAGGGGAGGAGGGAGTAACGGTCGGCGCGAGGGAAGGGGAGGAGGGAGTAACGGTCGGCGCGAGGGAAGGGGAGGAGGGAGTAACGGTCGGCGCGAGGGAAGGGGAGGAGGGAGTAACGGTCGGCGCGAGGGAAGGGGAGGAGGGAGTAACGGTCGGCGCGAGGGAAGGGGAGGAGGGAGTAACGGTCGGCGCGAGGGAAGGGGAGGAGGAGGAGGGAGTAACGTTCGGCGCGAGGGAAGGGGAGGGAGTAACGGTCAGAGGGAGGGTTGACGGGGCAGCAACTGGTAGGAGGGAAAAGTGAACACGCACGATGAGGAAGAAAACAAGAGGGGAAAGGAAAGATATACAGCAACAGGGGAGAGGAAAAAGGATTTGGGAGGGGGAAAAAAGAGTGCAGGAACTCTGGAGCGAGGTGCAGGGGGTGAGGAGGATAGAAATAAAGATTTGCATTTCTATAGCGCTTTTCACGACCTCACTACGTCCCAAAGCGCTTTACAGTCGATTAAGTACTTTAAAAAAAATTAAGTGTGGTCACTGTTATGATGTAGGAAATGTGGCAGCCGATTTGCGTACAGCTAGCTCGCACAAACAGCAATGTGATAATGACCAAATTGTCTGTTTCGGTGATGTTGGAATGGGAATACTCGCTCAGTACTGCACTGGAGTGTCAGCCTAGATTATGTGCTTTCAAGTCTCTGGAGTGGGGCTTGAACCCATGATCTTCTGACTCAGACATGAGTGCTACCACTAAACCAATGCTGACACTTAACGGGAGGATGAGAAAGATGTCTGGGAGGGGGAAGGAGATGGTTATGGATTTGGAGAGAGAGTCGATGATTGGTGAGGCAGGGAGGGATGGGGACGAACTTTCAGAAAGGAGGGAGAGGGGTGGGGGAGACAGGGACCAGAGGAGGAGAAAGGGTGCAGTGACTGTCGAGGAAGGAATCAGAGACTGGAGAGGGGTAGGGGCTGGTGCTGGAGATGCAAAGAGGAATGGAGGAGGGGATAAGGGATGGGAGGAGCAAGTACTGGGAGAGGGTGAGTGAGAAAGGGGGCAGAGTCTCGAGGGGTTAGGGAGTAAGAACGGGCAGTGGCTGGTAGCTGGGTTTGGTGTGTGTGTAAAAGAGAGGGGCAGGAATGGAGAAATGCGAGGAGACAAAGATGGGGAGTGATATGGGGAAAAGGCGGGAAAGTGGAGTTGAGGTAAAAATCAGATCAGCCATGATCTCAGTAAATGGCGGAGCAGGCTTGAAGGGCCAAATGGCCTACTACTGCTCCTATCTCTTATGGAGAAAGAGTGAGTGAGAGAGAAGGCAGCGACTAGGGACCAGTGAGTGAGAGCAGGCAGGGACTGGGGGATGGCGAGAAAGGGGTGGCAGGGACTGGGTGAGTGAGTGAGAGAGAGAGAGAGGAGGAGGTAAGATGAGACGGGTATGGGGACTGAGCCAGAAGATGAGAAGTGGGGTTGGCCAGGGACTAGATGATGGGAGGAGGGCACAGTGACCTGTGAATTTTGAGAAATATGCAATATCTTTGATCAGGGGGACTCCTGTTAATAACTGCCTGAATACTCAAATTATTGAATCTAGAAATAGATAGTAACATGGGTGTGATCGTTGCTTTTCTTTTCAGTAGTATCGTCTGATTGTGTGACTCGTGTAATAGTTGCTGCTCCTTAAGTTATACATTTTGAGTGGGAGGCTCTGCATGCTTAATGACAGATGTTTTTGTTTGCTATAGCGGAACCAGCAATGGAACCAAGCTGTCAGAAACAAAAGGTGAAGTTTAGGTGGGATGACACCTCCACTGTCTCTTCAACAAAATACAGGAAATGCACAACTGAGCTGCCACGGTGTTCACATTGGTCACGGGACCAAAAAAGCAATAATGGGGCTATGTCTAGCAATGATTCTGTGTCTGATCACATAGACAGCATACAGAAAATCAGACTGAAGGCTGGCAAAGAAAAGGAGCCAGAACAAGTGAATGTCATGCCAGAAAACATTTCTTCAGATGATACTGCCATTGCTCATTCACAAGACCTCAGTTTCTGCTGTACAAATCAACGGAGAAAGAGTTATTCACTTAGGAAAACCATGTTCAGTGACAAACTTCACTATCAGAAAAGATTTGCACCAAGATGTCCACAGCTAGATCCTGCCGAGGAGGTATTTTATCAAAATATATTCTCTATCTTCTGGTATGAAAATTACTTCCTGTAAACCACTAACGGCCCAACCTTTAGATATGTAGTTAGAGACTTGGCTTGGGTTTTTTTGCACCCTTACTGTGTTAACCTGCTAACTGTCACAATTATGGTGACTAAACATGTTGTATGAAAGAGTTTGTTCTTTTTTAAAAAGGTTATCGAGGTTACTTTTTTCAGAGAGAGAAGCTGAACAAAACCCCATATCTCCCTAGATGTGGTTGGTTATGTTAATCAGTTCTGATTTTTGTGATGTGCAATGGAGTGATTTCATTAGCAACCCAGTAATTTTAAACTACAGCATCAGTGGTCATGTATTGCCAGTGTGAATTCAGAAATCTGATACTCAGAAGAACGTTGTTCTCCTGAGTGAAAGAAGTTGAGAATATATGCTGGGTAGTAGGTGACTTTTTTTTATATAATATGAGGGGAGATAGAAATCTGCTGTCGCATGATTTATTTTCCGTAATTCTGCAGTTACCTAGTCTACAATCCTTATTTATAAATAATACACAGCTTTCTCTAAGTAGCACAATGTCTCCATCTAGTGGTTGCTGCATACGGAATTGCTACTTTTTTCTGCATTGTTCCAAAATGCCTGTCAGTGTAAACTTCGTATTTTTTCAATGTATAATATTCTTTCAATGATTTTGATCATGAGTTCACAGTATGCATAGGAAACAGGTTTGTATTCACTGGTGATATTTTCACCATTTTTCTCCGATTCACTGGGGGTGAAGTTGGTCTTGGATGATAGTGTAAAACGTGCAATAGCAAATGGGCAGCCCATTTTAGACATTGCCTGACTTCAATGGAAAAGGAAATCAGGTGGCGTGTAAAACTAACACCCGTTTTAAGCCACCGTTCAAGACTAATTTCACACCCACTGTTTTACTGCTTCCAACATCAACTACTTGTTTGTGATGATTATCCACAAGGTCATGATGCTGAATTTCCGATTAAAAGCTATCTCTGGTCAGCAAATCAGCGTCTAGGTCTGCATACCAAATTACTGACTGGATGCAATGCTTGATGGTGCTTTGGTAGCTTCATTCACCAATTATGACCCCTCTCGATTTATCATCTACCTTGAGGGGCACCATCATCCATAACATCAACTTCATGGTCTGTGGTTTAACCTGATCTCATGCTTGCTAAATACATTGAATGCATTTCACCACATGTGTAACACTGCTTATACTGCCAATCTTGGAAAGCAATTACCAAATCAGGAACTTTATCAACAACCGTCGCACACTTTGACATCTTGGTCTAATGGCTGGAGTTTTGAAGTGGCCTTCATTGGGAACAGCTTGATTCCGACTTTCCTATGTCAAACAGTCTTTGCTGCAGGCTGGCATTGAAAAGAACAGCTTTGCCTTTCTATCTGATTGTTCTGTGATTGAATTCCTAGAACCCCATAAGCTTTTTATTTGCATAATAGGTCACTGGAAGTTTCTTTACCAAAGTTTTTCAAGCATCAAAGAATCTTGTATTTTGCATTTTCCTTCCTTCCTGCAGCATTGCACAGAATGAAGAATGCAGACATTTGCATTCAGGTGGCGTGTGAAACTAACACCCGTTTTAAGCCACCTTCCTGCATTCCTTCCTGCAGCATTCCACAGAATGCAAAATCTTTCTCTGATGTATTTGCATTCATGGTAAATAAAACAATATTCTGACATTTATTAGTGATCCAACCAATTAATTAAAGTTATGAAATCATTCCTACTTGCTCACTAATGTGGGGACATTTTCTTGCACTAGTGGTCCCTACAGTGGAATATTATTGGATCTAGGCAGCTGGAACCACTTACACACCAATTCAAATATCATCACTGATTTAATTTGCAATTGTTTGCTTCATTTCCTTCATACAAACAGCAATATCTACTGGATTTGTCATCCTAAATTTAAACTGCTCTGCAAGTTATGGTTTCTCATTTTTCCTTTTGCCAGAACCAAAACATTCAGCAATCACTAACTTTGTCATGGACTTCTTAGGTGTCCCTTTTCAGAGGCTACAGAAACAATCTTGTGTGTGGTGCACTTAACATCTGCATCCACAAAATTGAGAGCGGCAAATATTTACACAAAACTCTCCACACCCTAGGCATGTCTTTTTTTAAAAAAAACTGAACAAATCAGAGGAAATGATCTGCGGTGGGTCAAACTGCTGACAAATGCACAAAAGCTTGTCAAAATGAAATACAACAACTTTGAGTAGGTAAAAGACTATTAGCCAGCAAAATGGATGGAAAAGGGCAGGTACTTAACAAATCAAAATAGTTGTTTTAAAATCGTGATCTAAAAAGCAATACACTTTAACAAATTTTTGCAGCCTGCTTTTTCTTCTTCATTGATTACAGTATGCAGGTACAATGTATACAAAATGCCTGAATGTAGTGTAATGCATAGGTGATTGGTTAATGGAAGAAATATTACATTGCCTTTAATGATTAATTTAGGATTGCAAAAGAGTGGCCGCATGGAGAGCTGACCATGCTATAAAGGTTGCACTGTGTGTGGAAAATTACAGCTTATAGCTTACACTAGTAAGATCACTAGCATTTAAAAACAAATTAAACCTCATTTCACTTGTTCTTATTCTTTGTCCTAATTGGTGACTTTGTAATGTTCTAATTTATTTTACTATTGGTATAAATTACAGAGTACGGAAGCTGAAAGCAGAAGTACCTCTGCAGTATTAAGCAGTACCATGAAGCAGAGATCAGAATCTGTTATCCAGGCAAGAGATTGCAAAAGTACTATTCGACGAGAAAATCGGAAGGCAGCATCTGTACAGGGCACTAAAGTCCTCTACCTTAAAGCCATATCAGAAGCTATTGGTAGGGACTTCCAGAAAAAACAGCTGCAAGGCCCTGCCAGAAATACCGACCACACCAAAGAGATACGGGCTGGATTAGAACCAGCAGAACCTCTAACAAAAGATTGTGGACAAACCCAAGAAGGGATTTGGCATGAAACAACTCATGGGGATGGTTCTTCTCAATACATCAGTAAACAACAGGAAACTGATGCTGAAAATAATTCTATGGAACCAAAGTGGAATAGCAGAATGAAGGCCTATAAAGGAAATATGGATGAAAGTCCAAACCCAGAGCTGGTATTTGTAGATGTAGCTGTGGATAATGAGTCAAACTTGAAAGGAAGGAACAGGAATCTCCTTCCAAAAAATGAAAATGATCACTGTAAGGTATTCACAGTAAGACTACATTTTAATTTTGATCTTTTTCTGTCAACATTTGTGCTATAAAGGACATGATAAATTAGCAAGAGAACAAGTTCAGTTCTCTTCATTGTTGAGGTCCATTTTCAGAAACCATATGAACAATTTTCATCTCAAGTCTTGCTGCCAGTTCTATATTTGATCAGGTTTAAGGGCCAAATAGAAAGAGAAAAAGTTAATACAAAAACAAGAGCATCAGATTGGAATAGGGCAAATTTAGAAAGAGGAGTGAGCTAACTGAGATGAGATGGAAAGAGATATTGGCGCACACAGGACCGAAGATCAACAATAAGATGTTTAAAGGGGATTGCAAAGTTGCAAAATAAATATATACATTTTTTTCAAAGAGGAGACTACTTCAAGTTTCAGAATGCCGTGGATAAATAGAGCGGTTTGAAAAAAAAGTAATATCGAAGAAGGCAACATATGGGACATATAGAATACCAGAAAATAAGGAAAGAGGTTAAGAATTGTAAAATGTGAGGTGGGACCCAAGAGGAGAGGATAAGTAGAAATTGGCAGGGATATTCAACAAGTACCTTGCTTTAATGTTTACAAAAGAGAAGGATATTTAGGAGGAGGTGAATCTTGAATTGGTTAAAAGCAAGATGAGAGATTTTATAAATAAAAGGAAAGTATAGAGAAGTTAGTTAAGCTAAAGGAAGATAGAGTGATGGGATACTTCCAAGGATCCTGAGAGAAACGGGGGAAGAAATATTGGAAGCCCTAGAAATTATATTTGTGTTCTACTGAGAGTGGATGTGTGCCAGTGGACTGGAGAGTGGCCAAATACCCATTTTCAAAAAGGGAGACCGTGCTAACCCAGGTAATTATAGTCCAGTTAGTTTAATATCTATGGCACGGAAGATTATGGAATCATTAATTAAAGATGAGAGTACTAAATATCTAGATGAAGAGAAAGTAATTAGAAGCAGTCAACACAGATTTCAGAAAGGAAGATCATGCTTGACAAACCTGATCATTTTTTGAGACGGTGTCAGATGTGGTGTACGTGAACTTTTATAAAGCCTTTGTTTGGCAAAGTACCACACAGGAGACGATTGGGATTGGGAGGGAAGGGAATAAACAGAGTAGGGGTTAAGAGTAGTTTCTCAGAGTGGTTGGAAGTAGGTGATGGTATTCTTCTGTTCATTGTGCACTAGAGGACTAGAGGAAGTGGTGTGCAAATTTGTAGACTATAGTAAAATAGGAGGCGTAGTAAATAATTCTGAGGACCAAAGGAAATTGCAAGGGATAGTGGAAAGGGCAAAAAAAGTCACGAGATGGAATTCAATGTCAGTAAATGTGAGGTGGTATATTTTGATTAAAGCTGGGTGACGTGGAAGAGCAGAGAGATTTGGGGGTTCAGGTTCATAAGACATTAAATGCAGTACCTCAAGTGGATAAGGCCCTAAAAAAGATGATGGAATACTGGGTTTTATGATGAGGCATAGAATATTAAAATTGAGATGTAAAGGTGAATCCATATAAACCTTAGTAAGACTACAGTTTGAGTACTGTGTGCAGTTTTGGGCTTCAAACTATAGGATGGATGCTGAGGCAACGATTCAATAGACTGCTTGGTATGAGGAAACACAAATAGGAAGAAAGACCTGGAAAAATTGGGGCTGCTTTCATTAGAACAGAAATTACAGGGCAGTTTGATAGGTATTTAAAATTGTGATGGGATGGGACAGGGTAGATAGAAACAAATTGTTTCCAGTGATTGAGGGGTCTAGAACAAGGGGACGTAGATATAAGATGGGAGATTTAAGACAGAGCAGATTTTTTTAATATATAGACCGTTGTGAGGCTGTAGAATGCACTACCAGAGTTAATGATTGAAGCAGAGACAACATTTAAGAATAGGTTAGATAGGCGGTTGAAGGAAAGTGGGAGGACAGGACATGGGAACAGAGCAGGCACATGGGATTGGGACTATTGCTCAAGTGGAGGATAAATACCCACATAGACTGGGCCAAATGGCTTGTTTTGCATTATAATTTCTGTGATTCTGATCAGATATTTGTACAGATCTTTATTTATATATAAAGTACATTGACAAAGGATCAACATTTGACGAGGGTATGTTCCATTTTATATATGGATAAAGGGGGAGAATTTCTTATCTCTAACCTTGCCTGAAGCTGGGTAATTTTTATAGTTGTCTCCTGTAGTCCTTCAACACTTTAAGTGTATTAACTTTAGTTTGTTCGTTTCAGCATTTTAAAGACATGGATTGTGGCCCCCCCCACCTAATTTTATTTCTAGAATTTCACTTACCGGAGAGTGGTATGAAAGTGTATTTATATGTACTTATCTAGCTTTCTGTTTATTGGAGTTTCCCCTGTTTTTTTATTACTAGTCAGTAGATGGGTGCAGAGAGAAGCCAAGGCAGACAGTTATACAATTAGCTGGTGCTTTGCCTCAGCAATTCAATTCTGTGAAGCAATATAAAATCTGGTCTAGATCCAGTTTTCAAAATGCACATCTATTACATCTCTCTGTGCTGTGACTTTTAAATATAAAGTTTGCATTTTGCTTTGGGCATAGTTAAGTTAAGGTTATGGCATCACTTTTTTTCTTTTTAAAAACAGAAGTTGACTTCTGATGAGGATCCATCCTTTGGAAGTGACTGGTCTGATGTAGAAGACCCCACTGCGTTAGCTATGTTTTCACAAGGAGACTCCAGTCCAACATGCAACCTGGAAAATTCCAAGTCTGGTACCCCATTACCCACCGAATATGTTACATATCCACCAGTCTTGTATTCTAGCCCCTCTTATCCGTATTCTGAATACTGGTCAAACCCTCAAACTCCTCAGCAACCTTCACCATCCAGCAGTCTCTATGATACTTGGTGTCAGAATAACTTTGCTGACGATGGAACAGAATGTTGCCCCAGCCAGTCAGTAAATTCTTCGCAAATTTCAAGGTCCACTATTCGCAATAGCTTGTCTTTTGAGTCATTAGGCTGCTCACTACGTCAGCTTGATAACAGCAATAATTTGGATGTGAGCACAGATTCCCTCAACTCTTCAGTAGAAGATTCAGAAGCTTTGGCTAATAATTCAGAGAATCGATGCCAAGAAAACTGGGGACTGAACTACCAAAAGGAAGGTTTTATAGACACACACTGCCATCTGGACTTTTTGTACTCTAAGCTGTCCTTTCGTGGAACTTTTGCAAAATTTATGAAAGTTTACGACAGCACATTTCCAGCGGAGTTTCATGGCTGTATCACAGATTTCTGTGACCCTCGCAGTCTGGTCCTTGGGAACTTATGGGAAAATTTACTGGAAGAACCACTTGTTTGGGGTGCTTTTGGCTGCCATCCACATTTTGCCCGTTACTACACAAATTTACAGGAAAGGGCAATTATCCAAGTACTGAGACATCCTAAAGCGATCGCTTTTGGAGAGATGGGATTGGACTATTCTTATAAGTGTTCAACAGACATTGCCAAACAAAAACAGGTATGTGGAGTGGAAGAGGGTCAATTCATTTATTAGTGAATTAATTCATCTGGTGAATTTTAGCAATTATTCAAGGAGGGTAAATAAATTATAGTATTAAAGATTTGAGGAAATTGTAGCCTTTAAAAGTCAATAAATATTTGTCAATAATTATTTGAACTAATTACCTAAATCCTTTCATTACTAGGCAGTAACTTCATCAATCCAAGGTTTCCTGTTTTTTTTTTACTAAGTATGCATGTATAGTCTGAAGTTTGCAGGGGCAATTTTTGTTTATCCTGTTTGGGGGAGGTTGTTAGTTCATCTGTGTCAGATGAGTGGCCAAACTCTTGGAGTTGATGCATGACAAAATTGAGTTTGTCTTCAGAGATTGGCAACACAATCATGAATTGAGTCATAATCTCCAGATGATTACGTAGAATTTACAGTATAGAAACAGGCCATTTGGCCCAACGGGTCTATGCCAGTGTTTATATTCCACGCGAATCTCCTCCCGCTGTACTTCATCTCACCCCATCAACATATCCTATTCCTTTCTCCCTCGTACTTATCTAGCTTCCCCTTAAATGCCCTAATTTTGGACTCCCCTACAATGGAAACATCTCTTATTGCCTGTCCATAGCAACATACATCTCAAAGGCACCATACTACAAAAGGGTCATGTGTCAATTTGTGACCGTCTCAAAAAATCTGTTACATCAACCATGCTGTTTGGTTCAAATTTCCCATTGCCTAATAGGAAGCAGACAAAAAACAGTATAATTCACTTCACCTTCAATCAGCAATGAGAAAGCATCACCCAATTAAATGACTTATTTTCTTAAACACAGCAATCTGGAAGCATTAACTAGTACAAATGAGCCACATTGTTCAACTACTTTCTTCACACTGATTTCAACCGCCATTTTCCTTCATTGTGTACAGCTGAAAATAACATACACGACAGACACAAATTACACAATTCTAAAAAAGAAAGTCACTAAACTTGCTCATAAAATTGGTAATTTAATTTTAGAAATGCCTTAGTGTCTGTCACATAAGTCTGCCCTCATGTCTGGGGCTTGAGTTTGAAATTTCACCTGAGCTTTCAGTGGCTGGGGATTTCTATCTGCTGTGGATAAATACCATGTTTGATGCATCAGAGTTTTTATACAGTTTAAGCCATTAAGTAAAAATTCTGAGCTGATGGTGTTTGGGATTTTTTTTGCCATTGAGGAAAAAAAGAATGAACTTGCATTTATTTAGTGCCTTTCACGTCTTCAGGGTGTCATGAAGTACTTTACAACCAATGAATTACTTTTGAAATGTAATTACTGCTGTTTTGTAAGCAAACCTGTCAGCCAATTTGTGCACAGCAGAGTCCCACAAACAGCAAATGAGATAAATGACCATTTAGTGTGTCTTTGGTCCTGCTGGTTGAGTGATACTTCACTGGTCACTGGCAAGCAGATAAGGCTGCAGTTTAAACATTTTGTCCACAAGATGGTATCTCCGACAGTATAGTACTCCCTCAGTTGGTGCATGGTGGGGCGGGGGAAAATAGGTGTTGAAGCTTAAGGATTATTGGTAAATACATTCTTGCTTTTGCCAGGTCTTTGAGAGACAGCTAAAGCTTGCAGTGGCGTTAAAGAAGCCTCTTGTCATACACTGCAGGGATGCTGACCAAGACCTTCTTGAGATAATGAAAGTCAACGTGCCAAAGGACTACAGGATTCATAGGTAAAATGATGATGTTTCTACTTGTGCTTTGGTATTGTAAGAGGATTTTTTCCTCTTGTTTGAAACCATGAGTGCATGCAGGTTCCCAAGATGCATAAAGTCCTTAAAATGACCTTGCCTATGTTCTTTATAGGGTATGTTATAATTAAAGCTTGTGGGCTGGTTGGTGTGTCTTTGTTTGGCCACAAAGGCAGATTGTCTTATAGGATGCTTCCACAATAAAAATGCGCAATATTTCCTGAGCTTCGTACAGACACAAAATCTGTGCCCCATAGTGCAAGCAAGCAGAGGATCTGAGAGATGGTCCCATTAGAAATTAAGTCACTGAAAACATTCCTAGCCAGCCTACACAATGATCAGATTAGTTATTTTGTTGGTGTTGATTTCTGTGGTTAATATATGTGGTTATTCGCACATCTAGTAAATGTGATCACCATGCATCTCGTACCATGTTGGGTATTAGCCATTCATCCTTTCTGTTGTGAAACACTTCTGCAGATTATATTTACCACATGGAATTCGGATAGTTTGGTTTAGTATATTATGCGTTCATGTTAGAACGTTCCTGTCGTACAAACTTCAAATATATATTTGTAACGCTATCCATTTTCTCATTTATTTATTTGCTTATAGAAGATTTTGTTTTTCATGGATTTGCAGTTCTTGCTGAAGCACTTCCGAGGGAGGATTTATTCTACTGTTGAGTCTGTCAGTATCAGTACGCTGTGATATTTTTATCTCAAGCAGTCATGTACGAACACACTAAAATGATGGTCAGTAAAAGACCATCTGCTCCAGCAAGCCTGCCCCACACATGATGGCCCACAGCATCCTGACCAGACACTTCCTACCCCCCAGTAGCCATGTAATCTCCTGAGAGAGGCAAAAAACCCAGAAAACTCAGGGCCAATAAAAGAAAAAGGTTCTGTGGAAAATTCCTCTCTGACCACCTCAGATGATCGAAGCTAGTCCAGGCGGTCACTTGGACCAGTTGTTATCTATTAATCTACTTACCTTCTATACGATGCAATCTCTGCCTCTGCCAAGAACCGGTCCTGCTCCCTCTTGAAGGATGTGATCCAATGCTGCAGTAAATTTGCTGTATGACAAAGATGGGAGAACCGTTGATGAATTAGGGCTGCAGCAGCAGCACCACGTAAACATCAGGAACCACACTTCTGGTCCTGGACCAGCTATAAGTAACACCGTTGGAGATGTACTGATATTACAATAACGTGAATTTTGTCCTGCAAAGTCATAGTGAATATGACCAAAAACTATTATTTTTATTTTTCCCCTCCACTAGTTGAGCAAACAGGTTGGAGACTTGTTCCCAGGTGTTTGTGTTGCTGACTTCTAGAAGGTACCAAGTGTGACCTGGTTGACTTCCTGTCATTGATCTGTTTTTTTTAATAAGACCAAAAGAATATTTTAGGAAAACTGATGCCTGCCAGAAAATGGCATATTTTGTTGAGATTGGTTTTCACATTAGTTTTTGATCTTTCATTCTGCAGGCATTGCTTTACAGGCCGTTATGAAGTGATTGAACCGTTTCTGCAGGAATTTTCAAATTTGTCGGTTGGGTTCACCGCCCTGTTAACCTACCCAACTGCTGTTGTGACCAAGGAAGCAGTAAGAAGAATCCCAATCGAGAGGATTGTGGTGGAAACTGATGCACCATATTTCCTACCTAGACAGGTCAGTTGTGTTCGGTTTATACCGTCTCTTAAGCTGCTTACGTTGTAATAGATCCCAGAAGATCTAACCACTGGTTAGTTACCCATTTGAATGTAAATGTAAATCACATGGTCACATTGCCTGTGTGAAATCTCGGGTTTATCATAAAACAGCTAAAATACAGAAAATCCTTGCATGCTTCACTTAATGCTTAAATTGTATTTGTGAAGAGCCTTCCTTAATGTTACAAAATTGAGTTTCGACTGAGAATAGTGAGACTGACCTCGAAGAACACCTATAGTGGCCAGCTGACCACTATAATTCAATCAGAGTTAATTTTGTAATGGGTTAGCCTTTCTGGCCAAAATAGCATTTACAATATAAGTATACGGGTGTAGAAAAGGAAAATTGCTTCATAATTTTCTTCTCAATCCAACATGTTTTTTTGTGCTGGTCAGTATTCCATCTCAGCATAAAACATTCTCAGGCTATGTACAGCTTAGGTTAGGTAGCGGGTAAAGCTTCCTCCACTTTGCCTGAACGACATACCTCTACTCCCAACTTCGGCAGGGTGTTTCATGTTATGTTAGAATGGCATTTCCATTTTCCATAGCAGCCATTCTTTGGCCTTCTCTGAGTGAGATCCCAGTATTATGGGCTCAGGCCACCAATATAAAACTGCCCACTAGGAACTGGACTGAGATTGTCCAAACACATTTCATGTAGGACTTTCAACCAGCAGAGAAACAGCACTTTCACACCATCAATTTGGGATGGATTGAGTGCCAGAGATAAAAGGACAATCCCTAAGTTGTGTGGGCATCGGTTGATGAGGTACTTTTTGCTTCACTCTGAATTTTTTTCAAATTCGTCGTGAACTAAAACACTTGCCTATAGCCTTAAATACTGATTTAGTGACTTGGAAGTTTGAGATTTAATTAGATTTCAAACACGTAAATGAGAAAAGTCACATATCAGGTACTATATTTGTTTTTTTTCCTCAAAAAAAGCATTTTGGAAATTTCAATGTGTGTGTGATATCAACTTGATTTATTTGGTGCAAAACAAACAATATTCAGCTCTAGCACAAACTTGGCACTAAAAATGTTGCTCAAGTACTAGTGTTCCCAATATATTTGTTAAGGATGGTATTAGATTAAAAGAAGAGGCCTATAATGTTGCGAAGAAGAGTAGTAAGCCTGAGGATTGGAAGAGCTTTAGAAACCAGTAAAGGATGACCAAAAAATTGATAAGAAGGGAGAAAATAGAATATGAAAGTAAACTAGCAAGAAATATAAAAACAGATTGTAAAAGCTTCCACAAGTATGTAAAAGGAAGACAGTAGCAAAAGTAAACATGGGTCCCTTAGAGACAGAAACAGGAGAAATTATAATGGAGAATAAGGTAATGGCAATGATGTTAAGCAAATATTTTATATCTGTCTCAGCAGTATAAGACACAAAAAGCATACCAGAAATAGTGGGGAACCAAGGGGTTAATGACATGAGGAACTTAAAGTAATTAATATCAGTAGAGAAAAAGTACTGGAGAAACTAATGGGACTAAAAGCCAATAAATCACCTGGATCTGATGACCTACATCCTAGGGTTCTAAAAGAGGTGGCCATAGAGATAGTGGATGCATTGGTTGTGATCTTCCAAAATTCCCTAGACTCTAGAACGGTCCCAGTGGATTGGTAGCAAATGTAACCCCACTATTCAAGAAAGGAGGGAGAGAGAAAACAGGGAATACAGACCAGTTAGCCTGACATCAGTCATCGGAATGAAGTGGGAACAGGGCACATAGAAAATTATAATATGATTAGGCAGAGTCAACACAGTTTTATGAAAGGGAAATCGTGTTTAACAAATCTGAGTGTTTTTTGAGGGTGTAACTAGCAGGGTAGATAAAGGGGAACCAGTGGATGTAGTATATTTGGATTTTCAAAAGGCATTCGATAAGGTGCCACATAAGAGGTTGTTACACAAGATAAGGACTCACGGGGGTAATATATTAGCATGGATAGAGGATTGGTTAACGGACAGAAAACTGAGAGAAGGGATAAAGCAGGTCATTTTCAGGTTGGCAGGCTGTAACTAGTGGGGTGCCACAAGGATCAGTGCTGGGGCCTCAGCTATTTACAATCTATATTAATGACTTAGATGAAGGGATCGCATGTAATATATCCAAGTTTGCTGACGATACAAAGATAGGTGGGAAATTAGGCTACGAGGAGGACATAAAGAGCCTACAAAGGTATACAGACAGGTTGAGTGAGTGGGCAAGAAGATGGTAGATGAAGTATAATATGAGGAAATGTGAGGTTATTCACTTTGGTAGGAAGAATACAAAAACAGAATATTTTTTAAATAGTGAGAAACTATTAAGTGTTGGTGTTCAGAGAGATTTGGGTGTCCTCGTACAAGAAACACAAGAAGTTAGCATGCAGGTACAGCTAGTAATTAGGAAGGCAAATGGCATGTTGGTCTTTATTGCAAGGGGGTTGGAGTACAAGAGTAAGGAAGTCTTACTACAGTTGTACAGGGCTTTGGTGAGACCTCACCTGGAGTACTGAGTACAATTTTATTCTCCTTATCTAAGGAAGGATATACTTGCCTTCGAGGCGGTGGAATGAAGGTTCACTAGATTAATTTCTGGGATGAGAGGGTTGTCCTATGAGGAGAGATTGAGTAGAATGGGCCTATACTCTCTGGAGTTTAGAAGAATGAGAGGGGATCTCATAGAAATCTACGAGATTCTGAGGGGGCTTGACAGGGTAGATGCTGAGAGATTCTTTCCCATGGCTGGAGAGTCTAAACTAGGGGGCATAGTCTCAGGATAAGGGATCGGCCATTAAGACTGAGATGAGGAGGAATTTCCTCACTCAGAGGGTTGTGAACTTTTGGAATTCTCTACCCCAGAGGGCTGTGGATGCTGAGTCATTGAGTATATTCAAGGCTGAGATAGATAGATTTTTGGACTCGAGGGGAATCAAGGGATTTGGGGATCGGGCGGGAAAGTGGAGTTGAGGTTGAAGATCAGCCATGATCTTATTGAATGGCGGAGCAGGCTCGAGGGGCCGAATGGCCTACTCCTGCTCCTATTTCTTATATTTTGCACCAGAAAGCAATATAGAATATTACCAGGGATAAAGGGTTACACTTTATGAAGAGACTTGAGAAGTAAGGCCTTTTTTCACTGGAGCTGAGAAGTTAATGTCTCCAAGATTATGAAGAGTTATGATGAAGTAAATAGTGATAGATGGCTTCCACTGGTTGGTAATGAGAGGGTATAAATTTTAAATCACTAAAAGACAAAGGAGAAATTAGAAAAACTTTCTTGTTCCAGATGGTGGTTAGAATGTGGAATTCTCTGTCATAAATTGTTGAAGCAGAACATTTTTAATAGGGAATTAGATAACTGCATAAAAAAGAATATTAAATGGTGTGGGATTAGACTGGCACAAACATGATTCTATGAATGCCTTTTCTGTTCATTTATGATGGGCTCCTCTTTAGTTCAGAATGCCATTTGAGGTGGCATAAATGAAGCTACAGTGTACTCTACCAGAGTGACAAAGTAATAGTTTACATTTTTTCTTTCCAGCTCTCTCTCTCTCTCTCGAAGGCACTGACCTATTTTTGGCTGCATGCCAATTGTAGTGTACCCAGCACTTTACAGGCTGTAAGCTAACAGACTGAGAATTGAACCTGGCCCTTCCTGGTCTTTATGGCTCAGTTTTACACCAATCAGTGCATTTGCAAATGCACTGAGTTCCATACAGTCAGTTGACTATCTTGGCAATGCTTGCCAAGTGAATATACCCAAGTGGATGCTAAGCACTTCCCCACATAGAGGGTGGACAAATTGTGGGACAACTCACCCTAAGCTACTCCTGTGCACTCTTAGCTGTTTGCTAGAGTACAATTTACAGAATTGGGGGCAACTTCACAATGTCTAGAGCCAGGAAATGAGGTACATCCTCAGAAGGTATTGAGAGGGAGGAAAAAAATGTTTTGTATGTTGCAAAATTAGAATTGCTTTTGAATTCTTTTCACTCTTCCTGCCTTTGAACTAGGCACAACTGTTTCATTCAGTTTGTAGTGCTGAAAGTGGATATTTTAACCTGAACAGAATGTACAATGTATGTTTGTATCTCTTTCAGGTCTCCAAGAGGGAATGTTGCTACTCCCATCCAGGACTTGCCTTGTACACTATAATGGAAATTGCCAAACAGAAAGCTATGAAACTGTCCACAGTTCTTTCTGTACTGAGAAAAAATACCCAGAATATATATGGAATATAAACAACCGACCAAATTAACTGAAAAAGTAATCCCAGTTAACTCTCTCTTAAACTATATGGGACCTATAAGAAAATTAGATACATGACAAATGAAAGTACTTAATTTCAGGATGTTTCTTTTTTCCAGCTTGAATTTAGCATGACCATAACTTTTTTAAGTTTACATATTTTTGAGTTTTTTTCACGACTGCATGTTTCTTGTCAGCTTCGAATACTGGATGCTGCAATATTGAATGTAGAGGTTAAATTTAAAAGATGATAGCACTTAAATCCTAGTCAGAGATTTAAGTTTTTCATCTTTCCAAATCAAGATTTTAACCATTAACAAGATGTTGATACGGGTGACAAAACCAACAGCTCAAGTTTTATTTGTAGCTATCAGTTTATCTTGATTTATTACTGGTTTATGAATAAAATTAAGAATTACAACTTTTAAAAAAAATATATCATCCTTGTTTCAGTTTTTATTGAAAAATCATGATTGAACTCCACTATGCCATGTCACAGAGCAGTAGAGTGATTTGCACTCATCACTGTGTAGACATTAGATGAGGACAGCTCAGACTGTGATGCCCTCCCCCATGATAAATTGGCCTGCCAACTGGTGACACACACACACACACACACACACACACACACAGCAGAATCATAGACCAGCATAACCCATCACCTTCCAGACAGTGTGCAAGCATATCTACTGCATAACAGCCATTGCTTTGTATTGTTCAATGCTTTCTGCTATTTCATAATGCTCATCAGGAACTGAAAGAAGTACTGTTGAAAAATCTAGAAACTGTAACTGCCTTTTCCAAAGTGGAAACTGTCCATAACAGTTTCCTTTCACACAGAAAAAAAAAATTCAGTTTACTGTATGTAGTCTTTTCACCTCTTGTGTGTACATGTTTGTCAATGTCATTAAATCGTGTGCTTGATGTAAGACTGCTAAATTCACATCATGCCCTGGGAGTCAGGATAGTTCAATTGTTATGGTGATGGGAGTGGATTTTTTGTGTTGAATTTGCATCTGTCTTGCATTTGTTCAATTAAAGAAAACATCTGTTTCCTGCACAGTTGGCAGTGCATTCTGTACATCTGTCCTGATTTTGCTGTTTACACCTGAATGTTTTGTGTGGATCAAGGGTAGTGAAACTTTCCGTCAGGTACTTTATAACCTAAAAAATGGCAGATGTTCAGTTTAGGTGCTTTGTTTTCAGTTTGCTGCTGGCATAGATGGACACAAATGGAAAAGCATTGGTAAATAGGTGGAGCAAAGTATTAATGTACCAACATTTCACAAATAGGTGAGCAACATGTTAGTATACCAACAGTCCAACTATAGAGTGTGGGAGTGCAGCTATTTATCATCCCTGCATAATTGGGCTAGTGGAGGCATTGAGCAGAGGCCCACTATTTCCATGCCTGAAGGGAGAGGAAAATCAGTGAGTGCATCAGTCTGGGCAGCTCTTCAGCATCTATTGGCAGGCAGATAAGAGTAGCATTCGTTGGCAGTGCGGATACAAATTACCTTATTTGTGGGCATGGGTAGGATAGAAGTAAAAGCAGGAAGAAAGTCACTTCATATTTGAAGGATGATGCTGTACACTGAATCTAAATGCAGCAATGAAAATGTGTTGGCTGGGAGAGTGCTGAAGCAGTAACTTTAAGGGGCTGAATAATCACAAGAACAAAGCAATGTTATAAATGGCACCTAACGTCCGCAGTCATTGTTCTTGATCACACTCTCTCAGTTTTCTCATAATTTGTAGTTTATTTTAGTTTTTGGAGATTCCCATAGTCTGGAAGTTTGTATTCTTCATTACTTTCTCTCTTGTGACTGCTGAGCTTTTCCATGTGATGTGATTGGAAAGGGGTGTTTTCCTAATGTATCATACTTTGGACCAAGGGTATATGGAGGCAGCAGATCTTGAACAAATATTAGCCTGATTTACGAACAAAATACATCTGCATATATAGTGAATGGAACATCTCATTGGAAGAAATCCTTTATCTAGACTTCACCATGTGCTTGTTCAGTTGTTAGTGTTTTACTCGTTCTTTGGTAATCTGTGATTAGCTGATATCAATACCATCAACGTAAAATTTCCACATATGGCTTTTTGATTTACATGTAAGTAATTTTAAAAAACATGGAATAAATGGTAACAATAGGGGAATTGTAACTACTGCCCCCGCAGTCCTCTGTCAACATTGATTTTCTGCAACTGAGACAACACAAGCACTTGGTTACGACCAATGTCAACGGCTGAATGAATAGTTCTGATGTGGATGGACAAAGCATCTTACAGATGCTGTCTAAAAAGATTGCATAGGTGCTGCTGATGAACATCCTCTGGAAGATGCACAAGAAAGGTGTGGAGACTCTCCTGATTTTCTCCCCTCTGTGAAAAATCACCTTGAGTTCTCTCAATACTTCTCATGACAAGAGAATAAGGTCGGGGTTCATCCAATGGGGAAGTGTTAGAAGAGAATCTGAATCTGTCCTACGTCAAAATCCCATCCAGGACTATAACAATTCGGTGTATTATGTACAATTTTACATTTTTTTTTCCTAGTCCAATGAGTCTTTTGAGTGAGGTAACGTGCTGGAAACATCATACCGTTTGTCTCACAATTTTCATCTATCATATGCTGAGATTCATATTAGTTCACCATTGAAAGTGCCAGGATAATATTGCCCTGAGGCTTTAAGCATTTGCACAGCCAGATGTGGGAATAGTTGTTGCTGGAGTTCAAAAGAACATGGCCTTTGTTGGGCTGTTTTATGTAGCTAATGCAAACACTGAGTTCCTCATTAAATAGACACAGCTGCTCTGCAGTAATGTAGACTGATGTTGAACATGAGATGGTAACGGCTCTAACAAGGTCTTCCCATGTTCTGTGTTTCTAAAATAATAGATGTTAACTTGGGTCTAATTCCATAACTTAGTTTTTTTCCCCCAGGATTGCTCTCTTAGTAAAAAAAAATAGAGGAACATAGATCGGTTGTAATAGTCACTGTTTTCTAAATGAAGATTAGACCCCATTGTTATGGAATTGGAGCTTTACCATTTTATTTGAAACTATAAATAGATCCTAGCATTGCACATTTAAAATGGACCTCTGAGCTATATTTTTTCAGGTTTTTTGTCATGGTGCTTAGGCTACAGCAATACACAAATATTGTCTGGAGATTTAGTTTCAAGGGGAAGTGGGTTGCCTCTGTTAATGGGAATGTCTGTCTGTAATCAGATCAAATTTGTTTGGCTAGTACCTTAGAGATAATGGCCAGATAATCTGGTTTTAGATGTTGGAAACGCAGCCTATTACGTTTCATTAGAAAGAACTTGCATTTATAAAGTGCCTCTCAATCTCAGGACGTCCCAAAGCACTTCAGTTAGTGAAGCACTTTTGAAGTGTCATTATTGTAAGGCAGAGAAATGCTGCAGCCAATTTGTACACAACCAGGTCCCACAAACAGCAATGAGATAATGACCAGTTCACCTGTTGTAGTGGTGTTAGTTGAGTGATAAACAAAGCCAGTACAGCAGGAGAACTCCCCTGCTCCTTGAATAGTGCAATTGGATTTTTTATGTCCACCTGAGAGGGCAGACGGGGACTCTTTTTAACGTCCCATCCACTGAAGTGTCAGCCAGATTATGTGCTCAGGTCTCAAGTGGGACTTGAACCCACGATCTTCTAACTGAGGTGAGACTGCTATCACTGAGCCTCTTCGAACAGTAGACTGGATATACATTTACCAAATTGAGACACAAGCTTTGAACCAACAATTTTTTTTATTCATTCTCGGGATATGGTCGTCGAGAGCAAGGCCAGCATTTATTGCCCATCCCTAGTTACCCTTGAGAAGGTGATGAGCTGCCTTCTTGAACCGCTGCAGTCCATGTGATGAAGGTACTCCCACAATGCTGTTAGAGAGTTCCAGAATTTTGACCCAGCGACAATGAAGGAACGGTGATATATATCCAAGTTGGGATAGTGGGTGACTTGGAGGGGAACTTCGAGGTGATGGTGTTTCCATGTGACTGATGCCCTTGTCCTAAGTGGTTGATGTCGCAGGTTTGGGAGGTGCTGCAGAAGACGCCTTGACGAGTTGGTGCAGTACATCCTGTAGATAGTACACTCTGCTGCCACAGTGCGCACGTGGTGGAGAGAGTGAATGTTTAAGGTGGTGGATGGGCTGCCGATCAAGCAGACTGCTTTGTCCTGGATGGTGTTGAGCGTCAAGTGTTGAAGCTGCACCCATCCAGGCAAGTGGAGAGTATTCCATCACACTCCTGACTTGTGCGATATATGTGGTGGACAGGCTTTGGGGAATCAGGAGGTGAGCCACTTGCTGCAGAATACCCAGCCTCTAACCTGCTCTGGTAGCCACGGCATTTATGTGGCTGGTTCAGTTCAATTTCTGGCCAATGGCGACCCACAGGATGTTGATGCTGAGGGATTCAGTGATAAGGCCATTGAATGTCAAGGGGAAGTGGTTAGACTGTCTTGTTGGAGATGGTCATTGCCTGGCATTTGTGTAGTGCGAATGTTACTTATCACTTTTATTTATATACATAAATTCTATTTGTATAAAATTAATGAATGAATGAACAGCATAACAGAGCACTAGCATCCTCAATATATAAAATAACCAATATGTTACTTGCTTTCTCTCTAAACATTGACATTAAACAGAAGTCCACTTATGACAAACTCAATCTAGTTTAACTCCCTGGCTAGGATGTCATTGACTTTAAAACACATAATGCTGTAGTCTTGGCTGTGAGATTCATACATTGTCTGTCCACGGCCAATATAATTCTGTAAGAGGCAAAAGAACCAGAGGGGAAATGAGGAACTTTTTTATGCAGTGAGTTGCTATGATCTGGAATGTACAGCCTGAAAGTGTGGTGGAAGGAGATTCAATACTAACTTTCAAAAGGAAATTAAATATATACTTGAAAAGGAAAAATTTGTACAGCTATGGCGAAGAGCAGGGGAGTGGGATTAAATGGAAAGCTTTCAGAGATGGGCCGAATGGCCTCCTGTGCTGTATGATTAAGTGTCCGTCAGAGGGCTCTGCACAGTGGTCCTGTTCCCTTCTCAAAAAGGTCTCAGTCAACCATCAAAATCACTACCCCAGGCTGGGGCCTCTTCTTCAATCTTTGAACACAAAGCAACAGGTTGTAGCATCTCTTGTCATCAACTCATATAGGCAATCATTCACGGGTTATCATTTTTAACAAAGGCGGAGACAGCTTGTAGACTCACGATCTGTGTGTGATCCTGGGAAAATTGAACAGACCATCACCTTAAGCAGCAAGGTGTCTCAAAGTACTTCCTAGGAACCAAGTGGGCAATCTGATCCCGCATAAGGTTGCAAATAACCCTCCTTATTACAAAGTGAACACGGTGATTGAACACGGTGATTGCCTTGGCAACGGGCAGTTGCAGGGGCAGTCTGTAAACACCATGTATTGTTCTGTGATGTATAAATGCGTAGGCTTCAAGGAGCTCCTGAACATTTACCTGACGAAGGAGGAAGCCTCCGAAAGCTTGTGAATTTAAAATAAAATTGCTGGACTATAACTTGGTGTTGTAAAATTGTTTACAAATATTACAAAGCGAGCAGATCATGGCATGTTATCCTAAAACACTAATAAAAATCCAGGAATCCCATGTAATAAAATATAATTTTACCAAAATCAAAGGCACTGCTTTCGTGACAATAATGTACACATTGCCCTCCTTGGCCTGGGGAAACATTCTATGACCTTATTAAGATGGCGGATTGGCCTACCCATGTACGTCACCCGGTACGCTGGCTAGCAGTCGACCTCACTAAAATGGCGGTTCGACGTACCCACGAACGTCATGTTAACCTCACTAAGATGGCCGCTGAGCACTTTCGTTGTGTTTTTGTGTCGTTTGTCGGGAATTAAACGAATCCGTATTACAATGGACAAGAGAAAGAAAGCGTTCCATGTGACGGCATCGTCGGTGAGTCTCAGAGAGTGCGGATAATGACGGTCTGGGATTGTAAATATTGACAGCAGGCCCCATGTCAACCCCCCGGGTTTTCCTGGCTACTGTGCCTCGTATCCGTGACTCCAGCTGGGTAATCTGGCAGCAGAGAGGTCGGTGAAAGTTAGAATACTCCCGGTGTATTTAGCAGCATTCTAGGGGATTCGGAGAGAAAAATGGCTCATAGTGAAAAAATAACTTAAGGTTGATTATTCTCTGTGTTATCGGAAATATTTCAGAAACTTGAGCTCACCCAAAACTCTGCTGCCCGTATCCTAACTCGCAACAAGTCCCATTCACCCATCGCCCCAGGACTCGCCGACCTACATTGGCTGCCCGTCCTGCAACGCCTCGAATGTAAAATTCTCTTCGTGTTCAGACTCACTCACTTAACCTGTCCATATCCCTCTGCAGACTCTGTGTCCTACTCACACCTTACTTTTGAAATGTAGTCACTGTTACTATAGGCAAACAAGCAGAAAATTTGTACACAGCAAGGACATTTATTGATGAGGGAGGAATATTGGCCAGGACATTGGGAGAACTCCCCGCTCTTTTTTTCATTCATTCGTGGGATGTGGGCGAGGCCGGCATTTATTGCCCATTGCTAGTTGCCCTCGAGAAGGTGGTGGTGAGCCGCCTTCTTGAATCACTGCAGTCTGTGTGGTGACGGTTCTCCCACAGTGCTGTTAGGAAGGGAGTTCCAGGATTTTGACCCAGCAACGATGATATATTTCCAAGTCGGGATGGTGTGAGACTTGGAGGGGAACGTGCAGGTGGTGTTGTTCCCATGTGCCTGCTGCTCTTGTCCTTCTAGGTGGTAGAGGTCACGGGTTTGGGAGGTGCTGTTGAAGAAGCCTTGGCGAGTTGCTGCGGTGCATCCTGTGGATGGTACACACTGCAGCCACTGTGCGCCGGTGGTGAAGGGAGTGAATGTTTAGGGTGGTGGATGGGGTGCCAATCAAGCGGGCTGCTTTGTCCTGGATGGTGTCGAGCTTCTTGAGTGTTGTTGGAGCTGCACTCATCCAGGCAAGTGGAGAGTATTCCATCACACTCCTGACTTGTGCCTTGTAGATGGTGGAAAGGTTTTGGGGAGTCAGGAGGTGAGTCACTCACTGCAGAATACCCAGCCTCTGACCTGCTCTTGTAGCCACAGTATTTATATGGCTGGTCTAGTTAAGTTTCTGGTCAATGGTGACCCCCAGGATGTTGATGGTGGGGGATTCGGCAATGGTAATGCTGTTGAATGTCAAGGGGAGGTGGTTAGACACTCTCTTGTTGGAGATGGTCATTGCCTGGCACTTGTCTGGCGTGAATGTTACTTTCCACTTATGAGCCCAAGCCTGGATGTTGTCCAGGTCTTGCTGCATGCGGGCTCGGACTGCTTCATTATTTGAGGGGTTGCGAATGGAACTGAACACTGTGCAATTATCAGCGAACATCCCCATTTCTGACCTTATGATGGAGGGAAGGTCATTGATGAAGCAGCTGAAGATGGTTGGGCCTAGGACACTGCCCTGAGGAACTCCTGCAGCAATGTCCTGGGACTGAGATGATTGGCCTCCAACAACCACTAGCATCTTCCTTTGTGCTAGGTATGACTCCAGCCACTGGAGAGTTTTCCCCCAATTCCCATTGACTTCAATTTTACTAGGGCTCCTTGGTGCCACACTCAGTCAAATGCTGCCTTGATGTCAAGGGCAGTCACTCTCACCTGACCTCTGAAATTCAGCTCTTTTGTCCATGTTTGGACCAAGGCTGTAATGAGGTCTGGAGCCGAGTGGTCCTGGCGGAACCCAACTGAGCATTGGTGAGCAGGTTATTGGTGAGTAAGTGCCGCTTGATAGCACTGTCGACGACACCTTCCATCACTTTGCTGATGATTGAGAGTAGACTGATGGGGCGGTAATTGGCCGGATTGGATTTGTCCTGCTTTTTGTGGACAGGACATACCTGGGCAATTTTCCACATTGTCGGGTAGATGCCAGTGTTGTAGCTGTACTGGAACAGCTTGGCTAGAGGCGCAGCTAGTTCATGTACAAAGACACCCAAATCCCTCTGAACACCAACATTTAATAGTTTCTCACCATTTAAAAAGTATTCCATTTTTCTATTTTTCTTAACAAAGTGAATAACCTCACATTTCCCCATATTATACCCCATCTGCCACCTTCTTGCCCACTCACTTAACCTGTCACTATCCCTTTGCAGACTCTTTGCGTCCTCCTCACAGCTTACTTTCCCACCTAGCTTTGTATCGTCAGCAAACTTGGATACATTACACTCGGTCCCTTCATCTAAGTCATTAATATAGATTGTAAATAGCTGAGGTCCAAGCACTGATCCCTGTGACACTCCACTAGTTACAACCTGCCAACCCGAAAATGACCCGTTTATTCCTACTCTGTTTTCTGTCCATTAACCAATCCTCAGTCCATGCTAATGTATTACCTCCAATCCCATGAGCCCTTATCTTGTGTAACAACCTCTTGTGTGGCACCTTATCGAATGCCTTTTGAAAATCCAAATATACTACATCCACTGGTTCCCTCTTTTCTACCCTGCTAGTTACACCCCAAAAAACTCTTAATCAATTTGTCAAACACAATTTCCCTTTCATAAAACCGGGTTGGGTCTGCCTAATCATATTATGATTTTCTAAGTGCCCTGTTACTACGTCCTTAAAATAGATTCTAGCATTTTCCCTACTCTGTTTTCTGTTCTGCCATTCAGTTAGATCATGACTGATCTGTACGTCAACTTCATGATGTTTCATTCAGAAAACAAGGTGGCACTCATGCCTGACACATAGTATGCCTCTTTTAAACACTTACTTTGGGCATTATCTTTGTTTTACTTTTTGCCCTAACAATGCGTTGCAACCCATCTAACACTAAAGGAAAAGTTAGTGTGTTTATTTATCATTACTATTTACAGTTCTGGGGAGAAAACAAATTGTTTCGTCAGAACAAACAATCTGTAATGTTTTCTTTTAATATCTCATTGCTTCGGTCTCTCCAAAAAGATACCTGTATTTTATTTTGTAATACATTGTCCATTATATCGAATGCCACAAAAACAGTAGGTCCACTGGTGTTAATGAAGAATTGTCTCTGAAGCCAGTAGAAAACCCTTCTGTAGCCACGTGTATTCTGCACTGATTAGAAATTGTTAAGTTTTTAATTTGTAAAATGTTCTAATAATTCATCTTGTAAAAAAAATTAAATTCTGTATTGTAGTTGGTCGATCTGAAGGCAGAACTCTATCGGAAACAAGAGGAGTTCAAGCAGGAAAAGCTTCTGAAAGAAGCAGGGGCTCCATTTAAAGCCAAGCCAGCCAACAAGGTATGAGAGCTGTGACCATCACTACTGCTATTTCTCATCAGGGTCATTGAGGTCATATTAATAATGGTAATTAACTTGTCCCTTGGCAGCAAAGTACTAATGATGGACATGTGAAATTTTCATGCTTATGTTCAGCTGAACTCGGGAAAATACCCAACAGTCCAATCGTAGATTTTCTCCTTTCAAATTTCGGTTATATTTGGAAAGAACATAGTAGGTGAATTGTGAGTATCTCACATATTGGCACCTTGAGGTGCATTGGCTTTGTTTTAATTTTCCTTTGTGGATTTATACCAGTGTGCTAAATGAGCTTAGTGATTACACTGCAAAAGATAGTTCTTACAGGGTTGATGTGCTTCACAGTGACTTTAAACTCTTCTGTAAAAATGACCCAATGCTGCACATCAGGTTTCTCAGTCAGCTAGATTTTGTTTAATTTTTGTTACGGCCACTCTTCTCACCAAGAGGACATGCTGGGGATGTGCTCCCAGGTTTCTGTCCTTGTCACTCTATAGCTGTAGTATGGAGTATTCTTGGCTTGGATTCCGGCTTGTAACTCACTCCTGAATAGCCATTGTTCCATATCTTAAACCGTTTGAGGTTGGGACTGAGGCACATTGTTGGTGCAGGCTCGGGACCTTTATTCTGCATCCAACCCGTGCTGTACCTGACCCAAAAATGCTTGGTAGTGGCACACTGTGATGGCAATGGAAAGGATTCTATTCTCCAGCACTAACATCCCTCGCCTTGATGAGCAAAAATAAACTTCAGAATAGAACGTAATCAGCACTTTGTACTTTGTCTGACACTAAAGTTCCCTTATGATCCTGTCCATAATTTAAAAGTTATTAACTTGCAATGTATTCTATACTTTCGAGATGCAGAGAAATGTTAAACTGATATGTGTAAATTTAACAGAAGCCAAATATCTGGATCAAGCAAAATTCAGGCGTCTCTGTTCGGGCTGAGAAGGACATAGAAGAAAGGAATGAGGAACAGCAGACTCTCGATAAATCAAAGTAAGAGTTTTAACTGGAGTTTATCTTCACTGTGAGTCAATATCCCAGGAAGTCATATTGTCAGTATAACTGTTCAATAACACCAGAATTGAAGTGTTGTGTCCCTTTCTAGTCACCTACTAAAATACACGGGTGTAGAAAGAGGAGGACAGTCAAGAGTTTCTCACTGAAGCAGAGGACACACGCTGAGCCCCTGCAATTTACCATGAAGTGATAGGGCACATGTCACTTTTCTATTTCAGGGGAGGTGTAAAGAGGCATAGCACTGGGAGGTGGATATAGCAGCGGAAGAGGATGTGGTAAAACAATACAGATAAAACTGAGTAAAGATAAAGGCACAACATTACCAACTGATATAGCTATAGACCTCCCACTATAATGTGATCAGGCATCAGTGTGATGTTTGGGTAGATGAGGAACATTGTTACATGCTAGTCATGGGGGTTTTTTGACACCCAGATGATGAATGGGCAAATGTATTCCTACCTGATTTCTGCTTATGGTGTCCCACAGCAGTATGGATGAGGTCAGCAACTTAATGGAGTGGGGAATGAATCCGTCCTATAATTCTGTGACATTGGGCTGTGCCACCCTACAGTACTTAGCTTCTATAAAGTCCAATTTTGAATACTGCTCCCTTATCAGGTGGTGCTTCTTGCATTGTTGGACTGGTGCAAGAAAAAGCTTGTTGCATGATAATCAATTCCTCTCATGTCTTTAGCTTCCAGCCTCCATCTCTCTCTGACACAACCTTTATTTTCCTCCTTATTGTAAAGCACTCTGAAATGTCTTCCTGTATATTGGGAGTGCTTTATACATGTAAGTTGTTAACTCTGTTTATTGATGCTATTGTCTATGCTCCTCTGACTAGTCCTCTCATTCTTTCTAAACTCCAAATACTATGTTCTCTCCTCCCTTCCTCCTCACACCATCTCCATCTTTTAACTCCTTCTTTCCCAGGCCCTCAAAACTGAAAGTCCTTACCTCCCTTAGTCCTTTCTTCCTCTTCCAGCTTTTAAAAATTGAGCTTAGTGTCATCTATTTACTCTTGCCAAGTGTACATTGTTTTCTCTCTCACACTTTTTCAATCTTGGTGGTATCCTGCACTCCGGGTCCTGGCTCTTCACTTTGGTTCCCCAATTGAAAAGAACCAGTTGCCGCTCTTCAAATAAGAGGTTTCAGATTAAAAGAGCTGCCTATGATTGAATGTCGGTACTGTGTTGTAAAAGGTCATACTCGTGACTTCTGTTAACTGTTGGCAGGTTAAATTAATTCATGTGTTTTCTTTAGGCAGAGGCTGGAGGAAAAAGCAAAACTTTATGAGCAGATGACAAAAGGAGACTTGCCAGGTAATTTGGTTTGTGATTTATAGGATTTGTTCAAATACTTCCATTTAACAAAAGCAATATTACCTGTGGGATTTATGTGAAATGAGTTTGGGAGGTCCCAGTCCAAGATTCTAACCTCACCTGGGACTGTGTGATGCTGATACTGGGAGCCTAAAATTGAAAGGGTTCCATTCCCCAGTACCTTCCCTCATTTCGATGAGTGCAAAGTCACAAAAATTCATTAAAAAATAGTATCCTAGCCTGCTTAATCTCTTACAATATGGGGCAGGATGGCCTTTGATGTCAGTTAGATTATTGATAGTTGTCTGCCTCTATTGAGCGAGTTCAAGCTGTGCTGGCCTTTCTCGTGAGGTGGAGCTGTTTGGAGCAGTGCATGCCTGTGTTGTGTGTCTGAGCTAGGCATGTACTTTTCCTTCCCTCATTTTCCTTGTTTTCATGTTGTACAATTCTCCCTCCGCCAAAATTTCAAAACTGAGATTGCTAAGATTTTTGTTAGGCAAGAGTATTAAGGGTTATGGAACCAGGGCGGGTAGATGGAGTTGAGATACAGATCAGCCATGATCTAATAGAATGGCGGAACAGGCTCAAGGGGCTGAATGGCCTTCTCCTGTTCCTATGTTCCTAGAGTCTCACTACAGTGTTGCAGATCAGTGCACTTGATACATTCTGCATCTGGGGCCTGTGCCCTGGACAGAATTTAAAGGAAAATGGAACCCACTCTGAATTGGGATTGTTTTTTTCAAAAACTGCCATTTAAAAAAAAAATACTTAAGTAAGCAAACCAAACAGAGCTGGTTTTATTTTGGCCAAGCAGATTGCTCTGAAAGTATCATCTGAAATTAAAATAGAAAATGCTAGAATATGCAACAGACCCGTGAACATCTGAAAAGAAAAAAATGACCGATTAATAGTTTAGATTTTGATGAAGGGTCTCAACCCAAAATGTCAGCCTATCTTTTCTATTTTCTGATGCAGCTGGAGCTGTTTTGCATTTTGAACATTTTCTGTTTTTATCTCAATTTACCAATATATGCAGTTTTTTAAAAATCTCTGCTCTTGTATCTTTTCTTCCTTGAATATAAAACGGCCACCAAACTATCATGTGCCAGATGAAGAAACGGAAAGCATGTACTTGGTAGATTTCACACAAAAGATTTTCGACAAGCAGAAGGAGTTGCAGGCTCTCCGTGAGAGCGAGGCAGCAAGGAAGGCAGCGGAGAGTGAGAAAGAAGAGAACACAGTGCCTGAGCCTGAAATTGCACCACCTCAGGACCCCGATGAGGAATGGTAAGAATCTAGAGATGTAGCATGGGGGATAAATCTATAGTATTCTAGAATTTTAGTTTGCAAATAGTTATGCTTTAAACTGCGAAAACAGTCTTGTACCATCTGTGAATCATTGGCACTATTAACTTAGTAGTAATGCTACAATAGTCTTCATTCAGCTACATTTAATGATCGTTTGTATTGTTTTTGTTTTGTTGGGTTTATGATCCAAGTAAGATCTGCTGGAAGTATGTATGTGTGGAGATCTCAAAGGGACATGACTGGGCTCGGCTGTTATTCCCCCACAGTCAAAATAGCCCGACACGCACTGTTTAGATTCACGAATTAAGAATGGCCACTCCGGTGAGCTATTGGAGAGCTGGCAGTACCTGTGGAAATGAACCCCAGTGTGAGTAACCACCTGCAGGAGAGGACTTAAAGGTTCTCTTTAAATTTTGGGATTCAGATAGCACCCATTTAAAAACTTTGCTTTTGAGCTTGATGTTATCATTTGAAGGCCTTGCTTAAATTATATTTTTACTTCTCCCTGCCAGACATCCAAGAGTTCTCTCTAATTAATAAGATATATTTTTCCAATTTAGTGTTTAACTTAAAGTGTACACATGTAGTGATTTTACATTTGCGCCAATCCGTTATCTTGGGTAAGGGATGATTAAATAATAATTTGAACTAAGGACTGTACTTTGCCGTGTGCTTCCTTTCTCCCCTCAGGGTTGACTATGTGGATTCTTTAGGCCGATCCAGAAGATGCATGAAGAAAGATTTGTCAGGACTGCTCGCTTTGGATAAAGATCTAAAAGGATCAAGGTAACTGAGTCCTTTCAGAGCATTGAGCTGTAGGAATGGAGGCAGTGCCAGGTGCCTGATGGGAACTCGAATCAGGTATGGGGGATGCACCTCAACAACAGCCAGGTGTTTAGATTAATTATCCAGAATATAAGTATACTTTTGCACTGTTACTTTTCAAGCAAATTTTCATTCTTCTCTGTTTGGTGTTGGAATTGGAGAATTGGATTGCTTCTCCACCATTAGTACCCATTATTACATGTATTTGAGCATTCCCAGATGTACAACAATGCTTTCCATACAATGCCTCAGCAGTGTCCCAATTGCTGCAATACTGATGGAGTGCTGCATTGTTGAAGATACTGTCCTTTGTACGAGATGTTAAACCAGGGTCCCTTCTGCTTGCTCCAGTAGTTTGGGTGGGTGGTAAAGATCCCACAGTGTTACTTGAAGACGAGCAGGGAGTCTCCTGCTATCCAGGTCAAAAATTCTCCCTGAATCAACACCACTAAAAACAGATTAATCATTCAGCTCTCGGCTGTTTTGGGATATTGCTGACGCAGGATGGCTGCCACGTTTGCTTAGGTAACCGTCCTTGCTCCTCAAAAGTCATTCATTGTGTTGAGCACATGGGGCTGCTTTGACCTGATACAGTGCTGTATAGATCCAAATTTTTTTTTATTACTTTACCCTGCGCCTCAGAAGCGCACCCCTTATTTGTACCAGGGTGACATTTATATTTCAGCCATCCCGTGGCCTCTTTGAGTAAGACTGCCAATTTAGTGCTAAGTTATGGGCAGTTTTGTGTGGATTTGTGCTCACAAGCTGCTGGGTTGAAACTGCTGCAAAATAACTTCCCTAGGACTCTTCCAGCTGATGGAATAACAGTCTCCCCTTTCTATCAGTCTGGGCTGGAACTTGAACCCAGGTCCTGGAGGTGGGTTACTACAATGTCCGACAGTTGAAAGGACATGGTCGTAACCCACCAGGGCCTTGCCTTCTCATGCAGTGCCGTTCAGCCTTGCTCACTGCGCATTCCAATATCCTAAAGAAATTGTTGCTTTGAAGTAAAATTGTCAGCTGTTTTTTCAAACTGTTTCTGTTTAGTTGAAAACAAACTTCAATCAACCAAAAAAAACCTGCTTTGCAGAAGTCCACTCTGCTGTGGATGTGGTGTTTTATGCAGCACAAAGTTACCTTGGGTGATCTGCGCAGGGTATTGTTACGGATTATTTCTGGCTTCCCCAGGAACTTGCCTGGTTTGAAAGCTCCTCTGGCTCGTGTACTCGAGATACCCGTCCTCCCCGTCTTCTCTTGGTGCTGAAATTATGACTCATTTTATTGTTTCCTATTCTAACTTAGTCTGTCTCAGGAGCTTAAAGCTGCGTAAGTCCTTGCTATGATTCGGACATTTACCAATACTCTTCACCACAAAATTAAACCTTGATAGGCAAGCTCACGCTCTGTGTACTGGAGCTTCATCCTGTGTGAAGTATATTGGATAGCATGCCACAGGTGAACAGTGAATCTCAATATCATTTGGGTACCCACTGGAAATGCTATAGGTTACCCACTGTGTCACCCTGATCTCTCTGATAGAAGGGAAAACACTAGACTATGTAGTTCAGACTAGAACTATAAATTTGTATTTATTATTTAGAGCAATATACACAGAAACAAAATAGATAGATTAAAGTGACATTATAGTTCTTAATCTTTACCAATACTTTAAAACTTTTTAATATCAAAATAATAAAAGTCCTATCAGCCTTTTACGCAAGGACTTGCCTTTGTGCACAAGGGTTCTGCCTTGTCGCAGTGACTGATACACCCATTTGAAATGGCTGAACTGAACTCAAGAAACTAGGCCTGCTACTCTGATATACCTGTTAAGTAGCTTCTCATGCCGCAAGCACAAACAATACCTGTCATTACAGGCAAGTGACTTGCTGGCAAGGTAGCTGTGGTGATAATTGCTCTCTTTCGTTTTCAATGACCGGCTAGTCAATGTTAAATATTTCTATGACAAAAGCAAAATACGACAGATGCTGGAAATCTGAAAAAGAAACAGAAGGTACTGGAAAATACTCAGCAGGTCAGGCAGCATTTATGGAGAGAGAAACAGAGTTAACGTTTCATCAGGTTCTGATGAAAGTTCATCGACCTGAAACACTGGGCTCGATTTTTGGACGTCCGAGTGGGTGTGTTCGTGGCTGGGGGCGGGGGGTGCTCCGAAAATTGGGGATTCCCAGGGCGGGTCCGGAGCCCGGCTCCAACCCGCCCACTTCCGGGTTCCCCAGTGATGCGCTTAGATGCGCGCGCAGCCCCCACATGCAGGACTCCCGCTGGCAATTAAAGCCGGCGGGATCCCACTTAAACCAATTAATTTGATAGTTCAGGTCGTTTGCAGACCTGATTGGGAGGATATTTTAGGAGGATGGGATTTTCATCTAAACTGAGAATGTTTCCCGTACTGGGGGAATCGCTCCCAGTTGAAATGGACATGTTGCAACCACCAGCCTGTGGCAGCTGCAAAGGTCCATTTGACAGGTGGGGTGGAGATCCTTACTCATTGCAGGAGGCCACTCTGTCACTTTGGACAAAGTTTGGCCTCCACCACCCTCCTCCTAACAGTAAAATTCACCAACTTGCAACCTCAACCCCGGTGTGCAGACACATTTACCTACCTTGCGGACCCCCTCAAACGTACATCTTGCGGATGGGGGCCGCCATAGCTGCAGTCATGACTTCCTCGGAGGACGAACAGCATCACCAGCCTCGCTGGCCATGCCGTCCACCTCTGACTCGTGGAGCTCCACAACACAATGCTGCGACACATCCATCTGCACAGCAGGAGGGAGGGCAACTGCAGAGAGAGATACATCGCAGAAGGCACTACCCCCGCCACAGGGTCTACAGACCGAGGCTCAGCTTCCTGGACCTCTCTGAGCAGCAGTGCACACGGAGGCTCAGAGTCACTCGACATGTAGTCATGGACATCTGCAACCTCCTTGATGCTGAGCTGCTCCCGGCTGGCCCGAGCACCATCTTCTTACCTGTCGCTGTCAAAGTCACCACTGCCCTCAACAACTTCTCCTCCGGATCCTTCCAGGGTGCCACCGGGGACATCACCGGCTTCTGTCAGTCATCTGCACAAAAGAGCCCTGCAAATACACCTACACCCACTCTGCAGTGACACAATGGGTGGTATCGGGTGTGGATCTTCATGGTGATCCTCAGGAAAGGGCATTATTGCACAAGCCAGTCAAGAATGGCCAAGACGTGGCAGTAGTATGACAATGTGAGTTGATCAGAAATCAAATATAAGTAAAAACCATGACAAACCCTCAAACACCCTTGTGCATCCCCTTCATGCTCACGACTCGTTTGCCTTACACTTCCTACTACACATACGTTATGCATGCCCTGTGGCTGCAGCACAGGTAGTGGCAGGTTGGGTGAGGCTGACCGTGAAAAAGATGTATGAGACAGAGCCATGAGATTGTATGAGGATTGGGTTGTGTGTTTGTGGTGGGATGAGTACTGGCGAGGTGAGTAACTGCAGATGAGATGAGGATGAGGGTTCAGTGGGTGTGAGGAGTGATGTGATAGAGTAGTGTTGGCAGTGCAGAAAGAGATGTGGGATGGGGGCAGTGATGTGGCAGATGGAGTGTAGGGGAATGAGTAAGTGTACTCACTTTGGCTGACCTACTTAGGTCATTGCAGTGCCTCCTGCACTGTATGCAGGTGGGCGATATGTTGGTGGTGCAGGTGACCTCCTCTGCCACCTCGAGCCAGGCCTTCGTGGTGGCAGAGGCAGGCCACTTCCTCCCATCCACTGGGGAGAAGATCTCTGTCCTCCCCCTCCTCCTCGCCCCATCCAGTAGGACCTGGAGTGAGGCATCATTAAACCTGGGAGCAGCCTTCCCCCTGGGCTGCTCCATGTTGTAATTTTAGCTCCTTTCTGCGGCATCAGTCAGTGGAGGACTGCCCCTTTAAATAGGGCTCCTCCAGCTGACAGCCTATGATGCGGGTGCGCAGTCCGCCTGCTGCATATCTTTCCAGCGCAAAACCCGGAAGCCAAGGTAAGTGGCTTCAATTTACTTGCGATCGCGTGCGGAGCACCCCGAATTCACTGGGCGTGTTACCCACGCGCCCAGTCGACCTCCCGCTGCCAACCTGCCTCCCTCCTAATATCGAGCCCATTACTCTGTTTCTCTCCACATCTACTGCCTGACCTGCTGAGTGTTTTTCAGCATTTTCTGTTTTTATTTTTATTAATTATTTCTATCACCTGTGTGGGTGGGGAATAGGAGAGCTGCATGAATTTTTTGTTTACCTGGCTATGCTTCAGACAAAGCCTATTGGACTTTGTACATCTCCGCGGCCAGGGAAATGCTATTACTTGCTCTCAATGCCACTTGCACTTTCATGTGCGATGTTCCCAGACAATAGGTGTAATCAGCCAGCAAGACAAAAGTAAATCTCAAAATACAACCCTCATGGCTAACATTTTAGTGCCTTGGCCTTGTATAAAAATGCACAGTATAGAAAATCTTAGAACCTGAAAGTGAGCAGATCTTGTTCTGTTATCATCCTTACCTCTCTGTCTTCACCTGTAATCTTCAGACTTTTAAAACCCAAGTTTGCTATCACCTTATCACTACTTCTGGATTTGCCTCACCTTTTCAACTTTGGTGCTTAATAATGAAGAATCTCTGGTGCCTCTGCTCCTTTAGTTGGGAAGTGAGTCGTGGAAAGTGCTGTCCTGTGATACTGTGACTGTAGGAATTGCAATGGGTCTCTGCGATGTGTCTCTGGCTTGAACTGTTCACAGGCAAGAAGTGGAAAAAAATACGTTGCTTTCCGAAGACATGAGAAGGGAGCTGCAGCGGCAACAGTGGGAAAAAGAGGAAGAGGAGGCACTGAACAGACCAATCGGACCAGTGCACTATGAGGACATCCGGCAAAGCGGTATGAATTGTAGTGTATGCCGCACACTTTATTAAGAAGTATGACTTAGTGTCCCCAGTCTAATATCCAGGTTAAGTTGTTACTTGCAGGATCCTGTTATTTGTTTATCTTCTCTTCCCCTCCTTAATAATATTCTTCTCTCCTATTTTCTCCCTTCCTCTCATGATGGGGTATGATTCCAAGGGTACTAAATGCATCCTGTATCATGCCCAAAATGGCCGTTCTTAATGTGCGAACCTACACAGTGATTATTGACAGGCTATTCCACTGTGGACAGCATCACTGCTGAGCATCATCCTGTCCTCGCCCATTGTCCACACACCCTCACCTTCTAGCAGGCGTGACTGGGTGGTAACCAGCGCTGGAAAGCCTCTCATAAGCTGGAGCAGCAAAACCCTGCGTTGTCTTCTGGTTGAAGTAGCAAGGGAGAGGCAGGGTTTGAAATTCAGTCCTCAATCCTACTTGGTCTCTCCTGTAAGGTTGTTGGTCAAATTCTATCAGAACAACACCTGCAAAGATGGATCCCTTCTATATTAGCTCTTATGCCAAAGTTCATGACTATAGCAATGGCAGGGGAGCTGGAGTAAAAGGAGACGTTTGCTCTATCAGACATCCTGGTGCCTAGAACTGCAGGTTACTTTGGCCTTCCTAAATCTCTGCTAATTTCAATAATTGAACCCTGAGACTAAATTCCAACACGTCTCGACTATGTTGCTTGATTCTTTTCCTAAGCTGTTACACATCCCATTCTCCTGCCAAAAAAGGCGGCCAAGCCCTGCTCTCAGTCTTTCTCCATCTGGGAGCTGCACCTTAGTGACTTGCCAACAGAATTTGTGTGGGAGGATTGGGAGAGCGGAAGGGCCCGCCCTCTCCTGAAGGCAGTGACTCCTGTTGGGGTATAGTACCACAGATAGTGGTGGGCCTGTGACACCTTTATTTGATCTACCAGAGGAGCCTCCTATGCAAATGTTATTTTGAAAGCTGCTCTCCTAGTTAAAGCAAGCATGGTGCCAAAGTGTGTAGTGCACTGCTCACAGCCAAAGTTTGAGTTGCCTTGTCTACATTTGTTATAAATGGATAGCCAGACATTGAAGGACTGAATACTTTTAGTTGCTTACAAACTTTGTTTGCTGGGATTCACATTACATCCTTCACACCAAAACGCACAACCTCTCCCCAAGCCTACTTCCTTATATATGGGAGTCAGAGAGTTCCCAAATGCTCATGCAACTGAACGCAATCATTCATCAATTGATTCAATTTAATCATATACAGTTAACAACACTTGCCACCCTCTTGGCAGCCGGCTGTAAAGTAATATCTTCAGAGACCTGGCACTGGGTTGCCAGCCCAAACCGTCAGCCGAAAAGTGAGGTGGCAGAACCCACAGCGCATGGGGAAAATAATCATGAAAATAGATAGCTGGTAGAAGCTGTTCTGATTGATTGACCTTACTGTATTACAGAGGCTCGAGAGCTGGGTGTAGGTTATTTTGCCTTTGCTCGTGATGAGAGCGCCAGGAAGAAGCAGATTGAGACCCTCGACATGCTGAGAGAACAGGTACGCTCCAGATGTGTGAATGTGTTGCATCCATTTGAGTTAAATGGTTACAAAGGAGAATTAGACAGTGGGCTCTCTCAATTGCTCAGCTGGTTAAGGCAACGAGCAGTTTAGCCATTCAGAGCAGGAACACTGGGCTCGTCAGGGTCAGTCAGCATGGATCTGTGAAAGGGCAAGTGGTGTGTTGAGGCTTGTTGTAAAAAATAAGGCATATAATATGAAAGAGTATGTAGCCATGTGGATAGAGGGATTGTTTGGGGGGTGTAGGAAGCAGAGAATAGGGATAAGTAGGTGTTTGTTGGACTGGCGAAATGTAGACAGTGGTATGCCCCAGAGATCTGTGCTACAGAGCCTTGTTTTCCATTTATATAAATGATTTGCATATAGACACAAGAGGGATGATATTGAAGTTCGCTGATGATGCCAATTTGGGCACACAGCAAACTGAGGATCGAGGGAGGGCATAGACTGGATGGCTGAGTGAGTAAATAGGTGGCAGATGCAGTTCATTGCAGAGGAATGTGAAATAGTACATTTTGGGAAAAAGGAAGTAGACCCTAAACGGCAACATTCTTAATAGAGTGGATGACCGTAGAGATCTCGGGGTGCAAGTGTATAAATCTTAAAAGGCAGAAGTGCAGGTAGAACTGACCATAAAAAGGCAAATAGGAATATACACACACACTGCATTGGTTAGGCTGCAGTTGGAGCACTATGTTTAAATTGATATTAAAGCCATGAAAGGGGTAGATTGAAAATTATTAGAATGATACAATGAATGAAGGTCTCAAGTTCAATTCTGTGGTGAGCTAAGTGTGATACTACCTGGTTCAGCAGTTGGGTTGCTTGGTTAGAGAGGGGGCATCTTAGCCCTGGTTTCCCACTCTTTGTTGCTATTAAGTGACATCCGGTGGAAAGTGAGCCTGTGTGGATGTCAGGCGAGGGTGGGACAATCTGTGCACATGAAGATGGCTACTTCTGTGGAACCACATCATGCTGAGTGTACGGTAGTGCAGTGGTTATGTTACTGGACCAATAATCCAGAGAACATGAGTTCAAATCCCACCATGGCAGTTTGAGAATTTGAATTCAATTTTTAAAAGAAATCTGGAAATAAAAAGCTGCTATCAGTAAAAGTAAACATGGAGCTGTCGGCTTGTCGTAAAATCTCAACTGGTTCACTGATGTCTTTTAGGGAAGGAAATCTGCCCTCCTTACCCGGTCTGGTCTATATGTGACTCCAGTCTCTCACTAACGTGGTTGACTCTTAACTGCGCTCTGAAGTGGCCTAGCAAGCCACTCAGTTGTACTAAGGATGGGCAATACACGCCGGCAATGCCACATCTCAAAAACAATTTTAAAAAGTGCTGAGTTGCTGTCTCTGGGAAAGGAGGGAAGAAAAGACCCGGTGTTCTGACCTGACCCCCTCCAGATGTTCAGACTCGAGACAGCCTCAACTAGTCACCTCTTTGGTGTAATACCAGCTGTGGAGAGTTTCTTTGCTACTTTTGGGGCTCAAACTTGAATTTTGGAAAACCAAATGGTTGACTATGCGATTGATAATAATGGACTCTGACCGTACGAAGGAATTGAGGACAGCATACCAGCTGAAGGGTGCACACTACAGTTAACGTGCTTCTCCTCAATTCACAGTACAGCACAGGCAGTCACTGCTATTACTTAAGTTTTGTAGCTGGTGAGAAGTATTTTTGCTTTTTCATCCCTGTGGAGACCTGCTAGTTCAGGTCCTACCTCACATTGCTTGAGGTTGGTTATGAGGAGGGAATCCCTTGTGCTGATATTTGGGAGCAGCCTCGATACCAGTGGGGAGGGACCGGGCTCCTGAGGCAGGAGATGTCCATATCACCTGAGTGCACAACAGTTCTGACCCGGCTCTTTTTGTTGCCGTTTCCAAACTCCAGTGAGAGTCGCGGTGGCTGAGCTGTGCTTTCTGTTGCAGACGATGGATCAGAGAACCAAACGAGAGAAACTTAAGGAGAAGCGCAAGGTTATGTTGAATGCCAGATTGGCAAGGGTTCGTCAGAGAAAGATGAAGAAACTGAAAGGAGATGGAACCGAAGACACTGCAGAGCTGCCAGAGCAGGATAATGAAGGTGCGATCGAATATTTTTATTTTTGAGGGGTCGCAGAGGTCCAGGAAATGGGACGTGTGGCAGAGCACTAGAATAGAAGCCAAGATTTATACCTTTCCGTCTGTGTCATTTGTGTGGTGCCATTTCTACGAAATGACATGGCCCTACACCATGGAGGGTTTGCTACAGAAATCCCCTGCGAGAGCTGGAGAAAGCATGTTCCCTTCCAAGGTTCCCCAAGGAGGAACTGCAGAGTGGAGGCTTGGTGTTCCTTTCTGGGAATTTGAGGGTGAGCCACATTTGATTGGATATTTTAAGGGGCTGCATTGGTAGAGACTTGTGTGATCACTCAGCTGGTGAATGGTGCATGGGCTGGGGGAAACCATAATTACAACTTAATTTTAGTTTAAAAATTATGTTTTATGAAAAAAGCAGTGCCCTCGCCCACCTCCTTTCAGCCGCCCTCACCCGCCTCCTCATAGCCAGAACAGAATGGTAGTAGCAATGGACCCGATGGTGCCCAGCCTGGGGATACCAATCTAGTGGGACAAAAGAAATCACAACAGTTTTGAATTTTTCTCCAATCCAAAGGCCTTTGCCAAGCAATTGATCTGGACTGCGATCAGAAGTTAGCTTTTACTCATCATGTTGTACTTGTGTGATCTCATTTCATGAGCAGGTGAAGAGACCAAGGAATTGGGGCCCATGCCAGCACCTTCAGAACCGGGTGTAACGCAGAACGAAGCCACCTACCCGAGGAATAAGAAGGTGGAGGTTGTAATACAGGAGCGGAAGGACACAAAACCTGGTGTGCCGCACATCCGGGAATGGGACAGAGGAAAAGGTAACTGAGGGAATTGTCCCCTTGACTGTTACAAGGTCGATCTGGAGGCTCAGTTGGTACATAGACATGTTATGTTAGATTTGATTGGTTGCAGTTAAAATAATTGGCCCAACATTAATTCTTCAGTGGGTGGATGATTAGGAAAGTCTCAGGTTTGACCCCTGGTCTGTGTTAAATTCGCAGATCTCAGCTGGGTAGTAGCGGGTACACAATTGTCCTTAGCATCCTTGGGATGGGGACGGGGAAGCGATTTTTAAAAAATCAGCCAGGTTCCCACTCCTGATTTGGTATCTGATGCGCCCCACCCCAGTTTGATGTCTGCTTCTATGGATCTCAGGAGAGGACAGTGTCAGACTTGGTTTTGAGGGACGCTTGCCCTTAAATTGTTTTCCAGCACCCACTGTTCAGGCTCACATGTGAAGCGTGCCCGCTGGGGCAGAGTGCTGGAGAGCTGTTGTGGTCCTTGGCATGAACACTGGAGGGAACAAAAAAGTCAGGTTCTTGCAGATTTGTGGTTTGCTTCCAAATTAAATCAAGAGTAACAGTCTACACTGTAACCTCTAACTGGGAAATCTAGCCTGTTGGTCATGTGACTCTTAGAAAAGGTAGTTGTTTCATCCTCAACCCTCAGATTTAAAAGGGGAGCTAGATCAATATCTGATGAAAGGAGGATTGAAGGTTGGAAAGATATTAACATGTTTGGTTTTCTTTTCAGGAGAGGTAGGGGAATAACTTAGTGTTCTTTAAAGTAGGTGATCAACAGCTGAGGGTGGGGAGAGTTGTGGGGGGGAATAGGAAGGGAGAGAGTCCCTGCTAGAATAATTATATATTGATATTTTTCGGCTTGGGACCTTCTGTTCTTATGAAATAGATAACTGGGTATGTAGACATGGAGCATGATGGATCATGACAAACGTTTTGAGATCTAGTATTCCTTACCCCCTCCCTGTCTTCTCGGAGACATTTATTTTCTGATATCCATTGCTACAGATGTAGAGATTCGTGAGGTTCCCATTTACTTTGAGGAAGTAGGTGCCCAGAACCCACAACAGTTCTGGTAAAGAGTTGAACTGATAGTTTGTTTTATTTTTAATCATTCCAGAGCTACTGTTTGGACACTGGTCTAGGAACTGCCCAGATCCCAGGGATGAGAGGCCGTCTGAGTTTGCACCCCCTTCCGAGTATTACAGTGACCTCAAGAGGTCAAATAACTATGGAGGCTGGAAGAAGGGCCAGCCCGGATATTCCTACCAGCAGACTGAACAGAATGGGGGACAGCGGCGTCCAAATGTGGTGAAGACACAAGCCAATTCGGAACACGAACCGAGACCAACAAGCAATTCCCTGGACGATATGTTGTCTTATTACAAACATGCAACCTGACCAGGGATGGGAGTCATAGGGCGAGACTGCTGGTTGTCACGGGTGGCAGATCAGATTAAAACCTGTTCCACTCTGCCTTCTGATTGTTTTTGTTGAGGTTGTCCCAGTCCTTGTTCCCATACTTTTACTTTCAATTTTGTGTCCTATCTCCATTGGAACACATTTAAGCCTACATTTATATAGCACCTTTCATGTAGATAAACCTCTTGAGGCGCTTCACAGAGGCGTAATCAGACAGAAATGGATGACTAGACAAAGGAGGAAATAGTAGGGGGAAGAGGGGGACAGTGAGCTGGAGGGGTTCAGGGAAGAATTACAAGTGTGTGGGGCTTAGACAGCTGAAGGCTAAATAAACATGCCTTGGGTGGCATTGGCCTTTTCATGCAAGATGGATGAAAGTCCTTTAACCAAACAAGATCTTACCTTTTATTAAAGGTGTGGAAGAAATAAATTGAGTAGGTGCTTGGAAAGAGAATGGTCATGTGTGTCTTTGAGTTGTGTATTGCTGTGCTGTGGAAAAATCCATCTGAAGCATTGGAGGTTTCCACTATGCAGATGTTGCATATCTTGTTTGTAGGGTGCGCTGGTAAGGATCTCACCAGTGCAGCCACTTTGTGCTCTGAAACTCCACTGATTTCTTGAAAGGTAAAGAAATTATCTTAAAATTGTTCCTGTCTGTGAAAACTTGTTCAACTTCCTAAATGGTAAGAATTTTTTTTCTACAGGCCAGCTTTTTTTAAGCTTATATCTGACACAAAACACCGACAGCAGGACAGCTTCAGACACTTGAGAACAATTCAATTTCTGAAACTGTTTAGTAAACAATTAGAGACAGATTGTGCAGTATTACTGGTTGGCTTAATTAACTGCACCAGCTGTTGAAAAATACTGTACACCACAAGCTAAAATAATTTATTGGTGCTCGTCACTGCATACCTGAAAGGGGTAGGTATGGGCAAAGAGTATGGAAATAGGAGTGCAGTATTTATAGCTCCAGTTGAAGATGTAGCAGCAGCACAGGTGCAATGAACAGACTGGCTGCCTCTTGTGATACAGTGGTCCCTTTACACTCTGTGCACGTGTAAGGTAGACACCGTTTTGTTTATCGTTCTTATTTAAAGGGTACATTTTCACAATTACATTAATACCCTTGTCAATATTTCCTCTTCCTCCTGTGTTCAATGATTGTATGATATCGCAGTGGAGTCTCTCCTCCCCCTCAAGATGCTGGGATATAGTGCCACACCCCCCCTGACCTCTCCCACAAAAACTCCCTCATACCCTTAACCCCACCTTTGTGGTAGCAATCAGCCTGGGACTGAATTAGGACCCTCAGTAAGGTGTAGTTTAGAGGTACACTGGTTGGTACCTTTATGTATTAGGCTATCAGGGAAAGGACTTTTTTTTTTAAAATGGCACTGTATGAACATTTCATAACTTAATAAATATTGTGAATAATTGAAGCCCCAAGACAGATCCCTACAGGACGCCACTAGTCACATCCTGCCAATGTGAGTACCTTCCCATTATCCCTACTCTCTGTCGCCTTTCGCTCAGCCAACTTCCTAACCAAGTCTGTACTTTTCCCTCAATTCCATGGGCTTCTATCTTAGCCAACAGCTCTTATGTGGGACCTTATCAAATGCCTTCTGGAAGTCCATATAAATAACATCCATTGACATTCCCCTGTTTACTTTAGTCACCTCTTCAAAAAATGCAGTGAACAGGCTTGTCAGGCACAACCTACTTTTCACAAATCCAGGCTGGCTCTCTCTGATTAACTGAAAATTCTCAGTGTTCAGTCACCCTATCCTTAATTATAGACTCCAGCATTTTCCCCACAACAGATGTTAGGCTAACTGGTCTATAATTCCCTGGTTTCCCTCTCCTTTCTTAAAAAGCAGAGTGATGTGCAATTTTCCAATCTAGAGGGACAAGTTCCTGAATCTAGAGAACTTTGAAAGATTACAGTTAGGGCATCTGCAATGTGCTCACCTACTTCCTTTAAAACCCTGGGATGGAAACCATCTGGTCCTGGGGATTTGTCACTCTTTTGTGCTATTATTTTCTTCATTACTGTTGTTTTACTTATGTTAATTTTATTGAGTCCCCATCCCCAATTCAGTATTAATTTTCTTGGGATTTCCAGCATGCTATCCTTTTTTTCTACTGTAAATACTGACGCAAAGTAATTATTCAACATGTCTGCCATTTCCCCATTGTCAATGACAATATCCCCACTTTGTTTTTAAGGGGCCAACACTGCTCCTGACCACCCTCTTTTTCCTAATAACTATAAAAGTTCTTCATATTGGTTTTGTTATCCCTTGTAAGTTTCTTTTCATACTCTCTTTTTGTCGCTCTTACTATCTGTTTTGTGACCCTTTGTTGATCTTTGTATCTTCCCATTTGCCAGGATCTGTGCCATTTTCTGCCTTTTTGTATGCCCTTTATGTCTTATACTGTCCCTTACCTCTTTAGTTGTCCATGGCTGTTTTTTTGGCAAGTAGAGTTCTTGCCCCTCAAGGGTGTAACCCATTCTGTATCATGTTAAATGTTTCTTTAAACATTTCCCACTGATCATCAGTCGTTTTACCCATTAACATTTGCCCAGTTTACTGTGGACAGTCTCTGTCTCATCCCATTGAAGTCGGCCTTGCCCAAGTCTAGAATCTTAGCAGCTGATTCACTTTTTTCCCTTTCAAACACTACATTGAACTCGATCATGTTATGATTGCTATTGGATAGATGTTCACACACAGTCAAGCTGTTAACTAAATTTGGTTCATTACTCATTACTAAATCTAGTATGGCTTACTCCCTTGTTGCCTCTAGGACATACTGCTGTAGAAAACTATCCCAGACACACAAGAAATTCACTACCTTTCTGACAGTTGCTAGTCTGCTTTTCCCAATCTATGTGAAGGTTAAAGTCACCCATTAAGACCACTATGCCTTTGTTACACGCTGAAGCAAAGCACGGTATGTCCTGCAGGACTACAGACAGATACACGTGACAACATCCACATCCCAAACCAAACTCCTGGCCGAATGAGCAAGCAAGGTAGCTGTGGTCCTACAGAAGGGGAGATGATTATAATGCCCCTCCTATGATGAACACTACCTCCAAACAATCACAAGGGGCAAAATGGTGAAGGTGTCAACCGGGACTCCGATCATCCTTGCAGTCTATTGGGAACTCTTAAAAATGAATATTGCCCTACTGACAGGCAGTGAGGTAGCATATAAAATGGCAGGATCAATCCTCACCCTGCTGAGCTCTTCCCTCCAGCCATTGAATGAGGGAGGCAGCACTGGGAAAGGGTTACAGGGAAGCCTGTAAGTGAGGAGCTGCTTTGGTTTCTCTTAAATACCAGGTTCAACCACTCTGCCAAACAGGGAGGCTGCAGCCTTATGCAGCAGATGCATTCACTAACAACAGAGAAGGTGATCCCTCCACACCCCTGTAACAAGGCACAGACGACACATGGTGACAGCCCAAACAAACAACCCTGTGCTTCAACCTTTATTTTTATACCACTCGCTCCAAAATATTTATGAACTTTTAATATAACACTCCATATTGCCAGTCATCTTTGATTTTAAAAAAAACTGGACAAGTTGCAAACGAGTCACCTATATTGCTTTCAGTGGCACAGTCTTTCAGTGCACTTTGTAGCTGATCAGGTACAAAAACATCACATTTATAGCTTGCAAACTGTTCAAGTCATCCTGTGTTTTTAAGCTTAGAGATGAAAGATACCACAAGACTTGCTTAGTAGTGCTCCATTTGGCCCAGTGCTTGATGGGACAGCTGGCATTCCACTGGGCACAACTGAAAGATTGAACATACCTAACACTAAGCAGTCTGCCAACACAATACTGTATGTGAAAGCTGGCACAGTATTAGCATAGTGGCACTAGATGCCAGCAGCACATTTGGTAACTAATGGGTGATATATTTACAATGGAGTGCTGGAGACATCTAGAGGTCGATTATCACTTCACCCAAGCTCTCCCATTTTTATAACTCCTTAAATTCAATACTGATGAATACCTGAAAATTGACACTGGGAGCCCAAGTAGGCTCCTTCACTTCAGAAGCCCAGGTTAAGCAGGCATTGCAGTGAATAGATCCAATCCAATGATTTTATTTTTTCTTGAAAGATTGAATGTAGAACGAGGTCTTGTATCACATGACATTGAGCATTGCCTAAATTAGCAATGTCACAGAGCAAGGGAGTAGAATACCCACTTACTTCAGTTAAGATCTGTATTGGCACCAAGTTCACTTCAGTCTGATTTATAGTAGGGTGGGGGTGGGGTGATTTGCTTGCATCAGCAATTCACCATTTTCATTTCTAATGAACTGATCCCACAGGGTAAGAAGAAAATGCTTTGAAACCATGTTTTTCCACTGGTGGAATCTGGAACAGTCCCCCCCCCCCCACAACAGCTATAAGGACAGACTGTTAGATAGTCAGCAGTCCAAGGTCCCTCGTCAGAAGAGTTTGGCTGTTGAGAGCTGAAGAAAAGCCTGGCTTATGAGAATAACACCTCGTAATGATCAGGAATGAACTGGGGCAGAATCCAAGCAAGCACCACTAAATGCAACATACTGTACCCACACCACTATGGCCTAGAGAACCCAATATGTCTCCCAAGCCACCATCTAGAGGATCAAGTCCCAATCTGCTGATCCCTTCAGTTCAGTTGTCACTTCTTTGGTTTTGTCAGAAGATGAATACACCTTGGCAAGGAAGTCATTCTAGCTGGGGTAAGAATTGCTAGTGGGATTGGAAAAACCTGCCTCGTCCATTCCTCAACTATACCTCCCCGAGGAGCAGTGGTGACCATCGTGGCTGGCACCACTGTTCCTGTCATCTTGGCTGGAGGAGTATGTGTGATTACATCTGGACCAGGCACCTTATCATAATGCTCAAGACTGTTAATTTGAAGTTTGTGGATCTGTATTTTACAACAGTACAGCCTGGGGACAGTGTAGGGTGCTGTGTGCCCACACTCTGCCATGTAGGGCCAGGACCCACATCTGAACTACTACTCACATGGCCATTCCCCAATCTTGGCAGGGCCAAATGGATAGTTCAATCGATCTTGCACTGTAATACCCCAGGAAAGATGCCGACTGCAAGGCAGTGGTGCTCACAACTACAGCTCATGTCACATGAGCGGCTTGAAAGCATCCAGGATTGCTAGGCCGACATAACTATTAAGGGTTCACCATACCGATTGGCAATGGTCAGGCTGCATTTACATGGGTTACTGCTGCCTGAGGCAACACACTTGACATTATCAGAGGTCACAAGGGTCTGTACTAGTCTGGTAAGTGCCACCCTGCACAGTCTTGTTCATTAAGTTGTACATCCCTTGCCTCTCCTCCGAGCCCCATTTCTTGTTCCTGGGAGCCCAGGCATTCTTAAATGGTGGGGGGGGAACCTCCCAGATTGTACTGTGAAGATTACATCACCGGCCCATCATTGAAATGGTGGAATTCAGGTCAGGACTTGGGGCAAGCACGCAGTTTTTCAGCAGAACAGATAAATCTGCTGCTGCTGTTTCTCCCGGCGGTGCCATTTAGTGTTGGGGCATACAAGTCAAATGGGACAGTTGAGAAGTACTGCCAAATTTAAGGTTCTTTTTTGGTTGGGGTGATAAGGCCAGTAAGTCCACAGACACATCTCCAACTCAAGAGGCCTCATGAGGTCACTTGACCAATGCAGTTACGAACCCTTCATCCTCTTTCCCTCCCACAGCCCAGTTTTTCCTTCCCAATTTGGCAGGGGGGGGGGGGGGGGGGGGGGAGGAGAAAAGAAGAGTCCAAGTACAACCATCAGTCACCCCTGGGAGTCCCAGCGTTCCAACACAGTAGCTTGGGGGGGGGAACTGTCTGGACTACTGTGTGCACAAACATCCAGAAACAAAAGTCATGCAAAGGCAACACAGACAGCCAGCCCATAATCCCAGCCACAGCGCCGATAGGAAGTGCTGCAAAAACACAAAAAATAAAACCCAAAAGGCAAGGTATAAATAATATTTCACACAGGAGTTAGTTATAAAGCCAAGGCATCTTGTTCAGATCCTTTTGGTTTACTTTTTTTTTTAGCTGAGGTCCATTGTTTCTGTACTAGTCGCTGACGTGTTGTCCTTCTGAATGCTTTCAAAAATGGACGCCATCTCTGGGTTGGACCGGATCTGCGACTGGAACTCCGCCATCAGTGCGCTCTTCTCGGCCTCTGGGATGGTGAGTAGAGCTGCTACCGCCCTCATTGCCGAGCGTTTCAGTTCATCCTGCTTCTCAAATTCCTGCTTCACTGAGTTGGCCTTTACCTGTAAGAGGAGGCAAAACAGTGTTATACCCTTCCCCCTCAGGTAGGTCAATGTGCTCCTGGACCAAAGCGATGTGCAAAAAGAAAGCAGTCAAATAGAGGTTATGTTAGGCCAGTTAGAACATGGTGTTCCGTTTAGGACACCTTACTTTTGGAAAGATGTCAAGACCATGGAGAGGGTGCAGAAGAGATTAACTAAGCTGACACTAGGGATGAGAGGCTCAAGTTATGAGAGACTAGAGAAACTGGAACTCTCTTCATTAGAACAAAGAAGGTTAAAGATAGATCTGATAAGAGTTGTTCAAAATTATGAAAGATTTTGTAAGGTAAATTAGGAATAACTATTTCCACTGGTCAGTGAGTCGGTAACTAGAGGGCATGAATTTAAGATCATCACTGAATGTACAAAGGGAGAGGTTGGGAGATTTTCTTTACATGGATGATTATTAGGACATAGATTGCCCTACCAGAGACAGTGGTGGAAGCAGAATCTATAGCCATGAAATTGGAGTCGTGGCGGAAACCAGTGCGAAATAAGCTTCACGCAGGGAACGCGTGCCTGAAAACATCGGCCTAAGACTCACCGGAAATTGGGCCCCACCTGCACAAAACCAGTGAATTACAGACACCAATCGGCCTACCTCATGCAGCTTGCTGGTCAGGGCCTCGGGAATATCGGCCGATTCAGATGCTGAATTGGCCCGCGCGTAGCTCCTGGGAGGCTTTGGGGTGGGGGGGGGGGGGGGGGTGGGGGAGCAAGCCCAGGTCGGTAACAGCCCACAGTAATGTTGTAGAGCCAGCAAGAGCAGATTAACGTGAATAAAAAAAATGTTACCTTCGTTTTTTGTCGGCGGCCTTCAGTGATTCATTAAGGCCCACTGGTTAGGGAACTGTAGACCTTGAAAATGCTCCACCCAGTTTATGCCGGATTTCAGAGTGCATTAGGACCCTAATTAGCAAATTCAAGGTCCTAATATCCATTTCAGGTGGGTGCCCTGGACAACCAGAAGTCGCCGCCTTCCAATTGGCAGTCAGCGTACTTTCGGAGAAGATCAGGTGCGAGATCGTATCTGTAAATTGGTCCCGCTAATTTATTGCGCAAAAACTGGGCGCGACAGACAGCAATTTGCCCTCCTTTCTTAAAAAGGAAATTACATAAATATTTAAAGAAAATATTAAAACGATCTGGCGAAAGGGCAGGGGAATGAGATGAAGTAGATAGCTCCGAGAGCCAGCACAGGTGCGATGGGCCGCATGGCCTCCTTCTGTGCTATAAGGTTCCATGATTCCATTAAGTAACGTGGCTTGTAACATCAGAATGATTAGCTGTATTTTTGGCCTGGGAGTTTCATCCTCTTGACTGTTTTACCAAAAGGTGGTTCACCTCTCTCAGGAGATTAAATAAAGTCGGCTCCCTCCAAGAGCTAAATGGGTAAATGCAATGCCTGACACAATGCTGAGCCAAACATGCCAGGAATGCCCCAGGTTTAATGAGTTAGGCAACCTCAAGTGGGAATTTTTTTAATTTTTTAATACATCTAGGATTTGGGTATCACTGGCGAGGCCGGCATTTATTGCCCATCCCTAGTTGCCCTTGAGAAGGTGGTGATGAGCCGCCTTCTTGAACCGTTGCAGTCCGTGTGGTGAAGGTTCTCCCACAGTGCTGTTAGGAAGGGAGTTCCAGGATTTTGACCCAGCGACGATGAAATGTCAGTCTGGATTATGTGCTCAAGTGTCTGGAGTGGGACTTGAACCCACAACCTTCTGACTCAGGCAAGTGTGCCACCATTCAGCCACAGCTAACAGGTAAGAGATTGGTAATGCAAGTGTATGTAGCACCAGAGCAAGATAGGGCAAATGAGAATTTTCAAAACATCACTTTGGACAAGCGCCTGACCAGCTCATTACAGTAAGGCGGGGGAATATGGAATGAGGAAAGGACATTCAGTATATCTAGACCACTCCTTCCAGCACACCATGGACAACTTGCATCAACACTCTCCACCTCATCTTCCTTTCAGTTCTCTTCTCTCACCCCTGTAACCTCATGGCAGAGACGGTAATGAAGATCTAAATCCATCAGGCATGTTACTGGCCAATTATCCAAGTGGATATTATTTTAAACACTATTCTGCTCAATAACCTCTGCAGAGGACTCACCTTGGTAGTGCATGTCGCACGCAGAGGCTCCACCAGCCTGTCTAACCTCTGAAGCACTGCACTGGGGCTGACGGTCGACAATCGCGCTAACATGATAAAAGTCAGCATCTGCAAGACAGCAAGAAAAGTACTTTTTAGAAGGAATTAGAAAGTAAAATTCACATTTACTGGGATGGGTGTGAGATGGATTAGCAGAGTCAGCCATTTTGTAGATCAACATTTGAAAGTCAGTTTAGCCAAGTATCCTTGTACATCTGGTGCCTGGGCTTGAACCCAGCCCAGACTAGAGGGACGAACATTTCCTTTCTCTTGCCCTACGTACTAAGGGTTTCAAGATGAGTTTCTTGCAGTTTCAACTCAGTTCCTGGTGATCCCAGTTTCACAGCACAAAACGGCTCCTAATTTAACACTGAATTCTCAGTCTCGCTGCAAGAGGAGGACTACTAGGGTATGTTAAGAGTGAATTCCCAACGATTACGCCTTCTGAGTCAAGAAAGGTCAGTAAAGGCTAACATAAGGTTTGGTGTGTTTCTGTTGGTTCACTCTGGGGTGCTGGTCACTTGTAAACGGTTTGGACTTTCTCACTGTTTCCTCTGATATAAATTACCCATCTACCCCAATTATATTAGACTCACTCTACATTACAGCCGTGATTTACTCTCAGCTGTAATGTAGCGGCTTCACTCCCGCCATGGAACCTCGCTAGATGTGAGCAATGGTTGGACATAGTCCATTAACACTATAGCGCCAAAGCTGGCAAAGGGCGTACAACAAACTCTGTGTTGGAAAAGAGCTGTGAAAACCCTTGCCTCAAATTCATTTTGTACATTTTTGTATTTGTGATAAACTCAACTAAAAAGTTACCAAAGGGAGGAAAGTTAACAGTTAACTCTCCAGAAGACGTCATACGTATCTTCATGTATCTGATACTATGTGTTTTTTCAATTCAGAAGCAATGAGTGGCTAACATCCCTAATGCCACAATTGCTAGATGTAACCCCCACTCTGGTACTGAGACACAGGTATGTGCTAAGTTAGCTGATCTCAGCTGGGGCAACAATGAAAAATAAATTGGCCAGAGTCCCTGCTTCTGATTACGGACAAGTGACTCCTTCTGGAAAGTGTGTATGAGGATATGAGCGATAAGGGAATCAGGCAGCAATGCCTGTGATGGTTAAATTAACTTGGTGACACTCTCTCTCAGGGTTCTCACATGACGAATGACCACTTGGCAAGGTTCTGGGGAGGTACTGGTCCATAAAACTACACCCGCAAGGAGTCAGCACATTGCGCGGGAGCGCGCCATCCGCCTGCGCGGGAGCGCGCCATCCGCCTGCGCGGGAGCGCGCCATCCGCCTGCGCGGGAGCGCGCCATCCGCCTGCGCGGGAGCGCGCCATCCGCCTGCGCGGGAGCGCGCCATCCGCCTGCGCGGGAGCGCGCCATCCGCCTGCGCGGGAGCGCGCCATCCGCCTGCGCGGGAGCGCGCCATCCGCCTGCGCGGGAGCGCGCCATCCGCCTGCGCGGGAGCGCGCCATCCGCCTGCGCGGGAGCGCGCCATCCGCCTGCGCGGGAGCGCGCCATCCGCCTGCGCGGGAGCGCGCCATCCGCCTGCGCGGGAGCGCGCCATCCGCCTGCGCGGGAGCGCGCCATCCGCCTGCGCGGGAGCGCGCCATCCGCCTGCGCGGGAGCGCGCCATCCGCCTGCGCGGGAGCGCGCCATCCGCCTGCGCGGGAGCGCGCCTCCGCCTGCGCGGGAGCGCGCCTCCGCCATCCGCCTGCGCGGGAGCGCGCCTCCGCCATCCGCCTGCGCGGGAGCGCGCCTCCGCCATCCGCCTGCGCGGGAGCGCGCCTCCGCCATCCGCCTGCGCGGGAGCGCGCCTCCGCCATCCGCCTGCGCGGGAGCGCGCCTCCGCCATCCGCCTGCGCGGGAGCGCGCCTCCGCCATCCGCCTGCGCGGGAGCGCGCCTCCGCCATCCGCCTGCGCGGGAGCGCGCCTCCGCCATCCGCCTGCGCGGGAGCGCGCCTCCGCCATCCGCCTGCGCGGGAGCGCGCCTCCGCCATCCGCCTGCGCGGGAGCGCGCCTCCGCCATCCGCCTGCGCGGGAGCGCGCCTCCGCCATCCGCCTGCGCGGGAGCGCGCCTCCGCCATCCGCCTGCGCGGGAGCGCGCCTCCGCCATCCGCCTGCGCGGGAGCGCGCCTCCGCCATCCGCCTGCGCGGGAGCGCGCCTCCGCCATCCGCCTGCGCGGGAGCGCGCCTCCGCCATCCGCCTGCGCGGGAGCGCGCCTCCGCCATCCGCCTGCGCGGGAGCGCGCCTCCGCCATCCGCCTGCGCGGGAGCGCGCCTCCGCCATCCGCCTGCGCGGGAGCGCGCCTCCGCCATCCGCCTGCGCGGGAGCGCGCCTCCGCCATCCGCCTGCGCGGGAGCGCGCCTCCGCCATCCGCCTGCGCGGGAGCGCGCCTCCGCCATCCGCCTGCGCGGGAGCGCGCCTCCGCCATCCGCCTGCGCGGGAGCGCGCCTCCGCCATCCGCCTGCGCGGGAGCGCGCCTCCGCCATCCGCCTGCGCGGGAGCGCGCCTCCGCCATCCGCCTGCGCGGGAGCGCGCCTCCGCCATCCGCCTGCGCGGGAGCGCGCCTCCGCCATCCGCCTGCGCGGGAGCGCGCCTCCGCCATCCGCCTGCGCGGGAGCGCGCCTCCGCCATCCGCCTGCGCGGGAGCGCGCCTCCGCCATCCGCCTGCGCGGGAGCGCGCCTCCGCCATCCGCCTGCGCGGGAGCGCGCCTCCGCCATCCGCCTGCGCGGGAGCGCGCCTCCGCCATCCGCCTGCGCGGGAGCGCGCCTCCGCCATCCGCCTGCGCGGGAGCGCGCCTCCGCCATCCGCCTGCGCGGGAGCGCGCCTCCGCCATCCGCCTGCGCGGGAGCGCGCCTCCGCCATCCGCCTGCGCGGGAGCGCGCCTCCGCCATTTGCAGACAAAACCCATATACCTTGATGTCATAATGATCCTTTAACCCATTTTCCACATGGTTGAGGAACTCAAAGATGTCCAGCCTATCGAGGCAGCTGTCCAGCAAGGTGTACATGCATTCAAAGGCAGCTTTTCTAATATCAAGTCCATCATCCACCGTGTGTTTGAAAGGCCCCATTTCTACCTGGTAAGAAACAAAGGGTTTAGTCCGAAAACTCTAGAAATTACACAAAAGATACAGCATTAGAGATGACCACAATCCCAAATTTTGAAAAATACCGCACTGACGATCAAGCCGATTTTGCTCACCTTCGCATCAGGGGCTGCTTAGATCCCTGGCACAAAGCAGGAATAAAGGGGGGGGGGGGGGGGGGCACGTAACTGGCCCCACATTGGAAGGGGCTCTGAACCCAGCCCCTCAGATTGGAGGATCTGACTGGAGCTCGAGTGAAGGCAACTGCCTTTCCTTTACTGGAGACCATGCTTAGGCCTGGAGTCTACTGTCGTTCCAGCAGGAGTTACGGCATAGTGAAGGAACCTGGGCTAATTTTACCCCTCCCTAGCTAAGGGGCACTGAGGCTGACTGTCGTGCCCCAACTGCTCTCCCAGCAGGGAGGACGAGCAAACTGACCACGACACCGTGGTACAGGAAGCCGTTGAGGTGGGGAAAGTAAAAAGGAATGTGGTTGTAGTAGGTGACAGTATAGTTAGGTGGATAGACACTGTTCTCTGCTGCCAGGAGCACGAGTCCCAAAGGCTATGTTGCCTACCCGGTGCCAGGATTAAGGACGTCTCCTCCGGGCTGGAGAAGAACTTGGAGTGGGAGGATCCAGTTGTCATGGTCTGCTGAGTGTTTGAGCAGCTAGGGACTAAATTAAAAAGCAGAACCACAAAGGTAATAATCTCTGGATTATTACCTAAGCCATGAGCAAATTGGCATAGGGTCAATAGGATCAGGGAGATGAATGAGTGGCTCAAAGATTGGTGTGGGAGAAGTGGGTTTCGATTCATGGGGCACTAGCACCAGTACTGGGGAAAGAGAGCTGTTCTGTTGGGACGGACTACACCCGAACCATGCTGGGACCAGAGTTCTAGCGAATCGAATAACTAGGGAGGTAGATAGGGCTTTAAACTAAAGAGAGGTGAAGGGTCCCGGTGAAGGAAATCTAGAATGCTAAAGAGAAAAGACAAGGAAGCAGTGCAGGAAAGTGATTGGGGTAAGGATAACCAGATTGTGTTAGGAAGGGACAGAGCGTACAAACGAAAGACTGCACTAACAAATTGGGTTCTGGTAAGAAAAAATGGTAATAAGACAAATAGGGCCATAGTACAAAAAAATGTTAGATGGCTAAAAATGTTAAAGACAAATCTAAAGGCTGTATCTGAATGCACGAAGCATTCGTAATAAGGTAGCAGAGCAAATAGATGTAAATGGATACGATATAATTGCAATTACAGGGACATGACTACAGGGTGACCAAGGCTGGGAGCTGAATATCCAAGGGTATTCAATATTTAGGAAGGATAGGCAAAAAGGAAAAGGAGGTGGGGTGGCATGGTTAGTAAAGGATGAAATCAGAGCAATAGTGAGAAAGGATATTGCCTCAGAAAATCAAGATGTAGAATCAGTCTGGGTGGAGTTAAGAAGCATCAAGGGGCTGAAAACACTGCTGGGAGTTGTCTATAGGCCTCCAAACAGTAGTGGTAATGTAGGGGATGGGATCAAACAGGAAATTAGAGATGCATGTAACAAGGGTACTACAGTAATCATGGATGACCAATCTACATATAGACTGGCCAAACCAAATTAGCAATAATACTGTGAAGGATGAATTCCCGGAGTGTGTAAGAGATGGTTTTTTAGACCAGTACGATGAGGAGCCAACCAGGGAACAGGCTATCATGCAATGAGAAGGGGTTAATTAATAATCTTGTTGTGCTGAGTCCTATAGGGAAGAGTGACCATAACACGGAAAGTGAAGTAGTCCAATCCAAAACTAGGTTCCTAAATCTAAACAAAGGAAACTACGAAGGTATGAGGAGTGAGTTGGCTATGATAGATTGGGAAGCTTCATTAAAAAGCATGACAGTGGATAGGCAATGCTAACATTTAAGGAACGAATGCATGAATTGCAACAGTTATACATTCCTTTCTGGCGCAAAAACACAAAAGGAAAAGCGGCCCAACCGTGACTAACAAAAGAAATTAAGGATGGTATTAGATCCAAAGAGGAGTCATATAAAGTTGCCTGAAAAAGTAGCAAGCCTGAGGATTGGGAGCAGTTTAGAATTCAGCAAAAAAGGACCAAGAGATTGATTAAGAGGGGAAAAAGAGAGTATGAGAGTAAACTTGCAAGCAACATAAAAGTGGACTGTAAAAGATTCTACAAGTATGTAAAAAGAAAAAAAGATTAGTGAAGACAAATGTAGGTCCTTTACAGTCAGAATCGGGAGAATTTATAGTGGGGAACAAGGAAATGGCAGAGCAATTAAACAAATACTTTGGTTCGTTCTTTACGGAAGAGGACACAAACAACTTCTCAGAAATGCTAGGGAACCAAGGGACTAGTGAGGAGGAATTAAAGGAAATTAGTATTAGTAAAAAAGAGTGCTGGAGAAATTAATGGGACTGAAAGCTGATAAATCCCCAGGGCCTGATAATCTGCATCCCAGAGTACTAAAAGAGGTAGCCATGGAAATAGTGAATGCATTGGCTGTCATCTTCCAAAATTCTATAGATTATGGAACAGTTCCTGCCGATTGGAGGGTGGCAAATGTAACCCCACTATTTAAAAAAGGAGGGAGAGAGAAAAGAGGGAACTATAGGCTGGTTAGCCGAACATCAATAGTAGGGAAAATGCTAGAGTCTATTATAAAGGATGAGATAACAGGACACTTGGAAAATATCAACAGGATTAGACAAAGTCAACATGGATTTATGAAAGGGAAATCATGTTTGACAAACCTATTGGAGTATTTTTTTTTTTTGAGGGTGTAACTGGTAGAATAGATAAGGGAGAACCAGTGGATATGGTTTATTTGGATTTTCAGAAGGCCTTTGATAAAGTCCCACATAAGATGTTAGTGTGCAAAACTAAAGCACATGGAATTGGCGGTTAAATACTGGCATGGATTGAAAATTGGTTAACAGACAGGAAACAAAGTAGGAATAAATGGGTCTTTCTCGGGGTGGCAGGCGGTGACTAGTGGGGTACCGCAGGGATCGGTACTTGGACCCCAGCTATTCACAATATATATCAATGATTTGGATATTGTAATATTTCCAAGTTTGCTGACAACACAAAACTAGGTGGGATCGTGAGTTGTGAGGAGGATGCAAAGAGGCTTCAAGGGGATAAAGACAGGCTAAGTGAGTGGACAAATACATGGCAGATGCAGTATAACGTGGATAAATGTGAAGTTATCCACTTTGGAAGGAAAAACAGAAAGGCAGAGTATTATTTAAATGGTGATATTGGGAAATGTTGATGTACAAAGGGACCAGAGTGTCCTTGTACACCAGTCACTGAAAGCAAACATGCAGGTGCAGCAAGCAATTAGGAAAGCAAAAAGGTATGTTGGCTTTCATTGCAAGAGGATGTGAGTACAGGAGCAAGGATGTCTTACTGCAGTTATACAGGGCCTTGGTGAAACCACACGGAGTATTGTGTACAGTTTTGATCTCCTTACCTAAGAAAGGATATACTTGCCAGAGGGAGTGCAGCGATGGTTCACCAGACTGATTCCTGGGATGGCAGGACTGTCGTATGAGGAGAGATTGGGTCGACTTGGCCTGTATTCACTCGAGTTTAGAAGAATGACAGAGGATCTCATTGAAACATACAATATTCTGAAAGGGCTAGACAGACTGGATGCAGGGAGGATGTTTCCCCTGACTGGGGGGGGTCCAGAACGAGGGGTCACAGTCTCAGGATACGGGGTAGGACATTTAGGACTGAGATGAGGAGAAATATCTCACTCAGAGGGTGGTGAACCTGTGGAATTCTCTACCACAGAAGGCTGTGGAGGCCAAGTCACTGAATATATTTAAGAAGAAGCTAGATAGATTTCTAGACACAAAAGGCATCAAGGGGTATCAGGAGAGAGCGGGAATGTGGTATTGAGATAGAGGATCAGCCATGATCATATTGAATGGCAGAGCAGGTTCGAAGGGCCAAATGGCCTACTACTGCTCCTGTTTTCTATGTTTCTACCAGCACAGACCAGGTAACGAACCAAGGACTTTCTGGGTTGGCTTTGTGTTTGCCTTTACCTACTAGGCCATGAGAGGAGTCAGGATTATAAGCACTTAATTATTAAAACATGAACCAAGAGTTTTAATACACTGAACTGGTCAAATTCTATACAATGCAAGTGAATGGGAAGCAATCTGGCTTGTTTGAATTCTAGGTATCAAGATGTTTCATTGGACCGGACTGTGGGATCTTCCTGAAAGTCCGCCCCGCTTTGACTGGGGGTCGTTTCTAAGATGAGGAATTCCAAGATGAAATTGGATTCTAGGCATTAGCCGTGGCTCAGTGGTGTCACTCTCACCTGAGTCAGAAGGTTGAGAGTTCAAGTCCCATTCCAGAGACTTGAGCATAAAATCTAGGCTGATACTCCAGTGTAGTACTGAGGGAGTGCTGCACTGTCGGAGGTGCCATCTTTCGGATAAAATGTTAAACTGAGACTCCGTCTGCCCTCTCAGGTGGATGTAAAAGATCCCGAGCAGGGGAGTTCTCCCCAGTGCCCTCGCCAATATTTATCCCTCAACCCACATCACTAAAACAGATTATCTGCTCATTTATCTCATTGCTGTTTGTGGGTCCTTGCTGTGAACAAATTGGCTGCCGCGTTTGGGACGTCCCCAGGTTGTGAAAGGTGCTATAGAATCTTTCTTTTCAAGCAACGTGCAAGCCTCCTGTGTGATGCGCTTACCTCTCTGATGAGCTCCTTTCGGACCTTGGTTTCGTTGTAGAGCTGCGGGAGCACAGTCTCCAGCAAGTCCCTGATCAAGGAAGGCTTATTGTGAGCCGCACAGTTAAACATCACCAAGGCAACGCGCCTGACATTGAGATCTGGGTCCTCCAGAGTCCGCAAGAAGTCTCCTGCAAAATAATAAAAAGGAGAGAAAAACGAAGGACAGTAGATCAGCATGCCACAAACATTCCCTTTTAAAATCCAACAGTAAACTCTCCGAATGGCTGAGTTGCTACACTGCTCAGAGTGGGATTGAGCCCTACCTGAACCTGCCAGTAGATGGCGACCAATGTACCAATGGCAAACTGATCAATTCAAAGCCACTTGGTCTGAGACAGTGTGAAAATCTGGGAAGAACTACCCAGCGGGTTCCATCGGAAATACGCACGTGTGGGCGTTGGATGAGGACAGGATCAGGCTCAGTGGCAGTGCCCCCTTGGTTGAATAAACTACCAACACTCCAGGGGTGAAATTTGTCTCGGCAGTAGTGCAAAACGGGCGCTGGCCAATAAGCAGCTTTCGACGGAGAAGACTACTGGGCAGAGCGTAAAGTGTGCGGCCGATTCACAAGGTGGATTTCACCCCCTCCCCAGAGTGTCCAATCTCGCACAAGGAGCAGCCACTTGAGGACATGCTGGAGAGCACCCAATACCCACGGATCGGAATCCCAGGGAGGAGTTAACAGCTTCAGGAAGGGTAGGTTGGGGGGGGGGGGGGGGGGGAAAGGAGGACAAAAACCAGCAAGAGAAGTGACTGGACCGCAAACTGATAGCACACAGTGCCACCGTCCCCATTCCCCACACTACTGCAGCTGGCCAAACAGAGCCTGGTACTTGCACACCTTCCATCACACAACAGAAGGGCCACTCGGGGAGGATGTGTACCGTTGCTGTAACTGTGGGTGGGATTCAGTAGGCTCAAGCTGGCAATACCAGATCTAGCAGCGAGCACTCCCGCATCATTTCAGATGGTATCAATATTATCACCTGCCAATTATAAGGGAGAGCTCAGGGACGTCAGTTTTTTGTGGGCAGTACTCTCGCCTCTGAGTCACGAAGGTTGTGGGTTCAAATCCCACTCCAGAGACTTGAGCACATAATCCAGGCTGACATTCCAGTGCAGTACTGAGGGAGTGCTGCACTGTCGGAGGTGCCATCTTTCACATGGGACGTTAAACAGAGGCCCTGGCCGTCCTCTCAGGTGGATGTAAAAGATCCCATGGCACTATTTTGAAGAGCAGGAGAGTTCTCCCCAGTATCCTGGCCAATATTTATCCCTCAATCAACACCTAAAACAGATTATTTGGTGGTTATCACATTGCTAATTGTGCTATTGCGCATAAATTGCCTGCCACGTTTCCCTATATTACAACAGTAACTACACTTCAAAAGTTCTTCATTGCATGTAAAGCGCTTTGGGATGTCCTGAGGTCGTGAAAGGTGCTATATAAATGCAAGTTCTTTACTTGTCTGGAGAATTCCATTGTAGCGGCACTGTCTACATGAGGAACTGATCAGCTGACTATTTCCCCTTAGAAATACCCAGTGTGGTAATAAAAGTATCGAAGTTATAAAAACACTGTCCTACTGTACACAATATCACGAAACAGAGCTCCCCCCAAGTTCCCAAAACACTTTTCCCTGAAGACACTATTTATTTCCAAATTCCTGCCCCCCTCTCAAAGCACTGGCCACCCTCTGGTGCTTCGTGCAAGTCACCATTCTGCATATGTATGCTGAACTGGCTGATGTTGACTGATAATAGGACCACTGTGGGTGTGCATGAGGGTAGGAGAAGGGGGCATCCTGTCCTCACCCTACAGCCAGACAAGAGCACTTTTCAGCCATGGGCATATTCCAGCAAGGCTCATCGGATAGTGACCAGAAGCAAAACCCAGGCCGATTTTTAACCCTTTCTAGCCCAGGGGGGCACTGAGCCCTGTCGAGATCGGGTAACTCACCAAAGACTAAGGATTGAACCTAGGACCTATGGTTCAGCACTATATTGCCTGCTGCTTTCACCACTAGCTGGGCACTGCTCCCTCACAGGTACCTTCTGGCAGAAGCTGATTTCCAATTGCAAGACTCACCTATGCAGCCTTTCAGCAGCGGGTCAATGGCCTGAGGATGGTCTGAAATTGTAAACTTGACGGCAGTCACCACTGTGCTTCGAGCGTAGGCCGAACCTGGGGGGAATTCAAAGTGTGAAATGGTCAAATGAACTTACTTCAAATCATTTTCCACAATACAGGAATTAATTTGTTGGCGGGGGCAGTGGGGAAATAATCGTCTTTTTCTACACAGAAACCCTTTTCAATTTGATTGTAAATTTGGATGATGTGAGCAGAGGGGTGGGTTTAGGAATATAGGAACAGAAGTAGGCCATTTAGCCCCTCGAGCCTGTTCTGCCATTCAACTAGGTCATGGCTGATCTGTATCTTAACTCCATTTGCCCACCTTGGTTCCCTATCCCTTAATGCCCTTGCCCCAGGATACCCACGTGCTCTGATCTCAGTTCTGCCGATGCCAAGCGAGGTCCCGATACTTCCCCACAGAGAGGGAGTGTTGTCTGGCAGCAGGTCACCCACAGATGGGCTGGAAGACCAAGGGGGAGGAAAATACCTTAAAAAGACTCCCGCCCAGTGGAGGTACAATAATGTCCTGTGCCATGGAATGGCAAGGTGACACGTTCAATCCTGAAATGTTGATCTGAGCTGCATTGGATGACAGCTGTGACATCTCTGCACCGAAAGGGTTGACCTTCATGTCTCCCTACCAGTTGAGTGAAAGGACGATGTCAGACATTTGGCATCACAGACACTTGCCTAAGTCGTCCCAATATACAAAAATTCACTGGAATAAAGAATCACTGACGAATAAAAGAGCAAACGATTCAACCGCACACATCCAATTACTGCAGGTTTGACTTTTTTTCCTTCTTGTTACAGAGTTGCAAGAGTTTTAGAAAGAATTGTATACTGAAATATCTCATCTCCCTTTAAACAAAGATCTCCCATATGACAAAATGTACGGCTTTTGCTTCAGTTAAAAAAAAGTTATCTTTTGTCGTGCTCACCAAGGCAATGGATATCACATCACCTACTGAACACTGTCCTTAGCTTTCCTCCCTCCCCCAGTATCAGCAAACAAACCAGGTCAGGAACAACTGTGAACTAGTTGGGTTTTTAAATGACAATATGGCAGCTTTTCGTGGTCACTTTTCTGGTGCCAGCCACAAACATCACCAGATTTATTGAGTTCAATTTCAAACTTGCCATGGTGGGATTTGAACTCATGATCTCCGAGTTGCTGGTCCAGTACTAGGCTGCCATGGTGAGTGGTGTTCCACACTGGTCCATGGTGGGGCTGCTCTTATTTGTTACGTGGATTAATGATTTGGACTTGGGCATTGAGGCAACTATATCAACATTTTCTGATGACACCAAATTGGGGGCATTGTAAATTGGGACAAGGATTGTGAAAGGCTGCAGGAGATGGATAGACTGACAGGATGGGTCGATAGGGGGCAGATGCAGTTCAATGTAGAAAACTATGAAATAATACATTTTGGAAGTAAAAACAGGCAAAGGAAATACACTTTAAATGATAAGATTTTACGTATAATAGGGGAGCAGGAGGACCTTGCTGTGCAGCTACAGAGGTCATTTAAAAGGTGTCAGCCCAAGCTGATAAGGCCATAAAGGCAAATGGAATCCTTGGTATCGTATCTAGAGGCATAGAATACAAAAGCAAGGAGTTAGTAATGAAAATCTTATTTAGGTCACAGTTGGAGTTGTGTACACAGTTTGGGTACCCCATTATAGGAAAGATAAAAAGCAATGGGAAAGGTGTAACATTTAGGGTGTTACTAGGGATGAGGGTTAACCGTTATGAAAAGAAACTTTAGAAGTTAGGGCTTTTATCACTAGAGCCGAGAAGATAGAGGTCTCCAAAATTATGAAGAGTTCTCATAAGGTGATAGATTGGTGAAATGGCATGCATTTAATATAATAAAAACAACTGAAGGGGAGGACAGAAATAATTTCTTTACAGAGGACGGGCAGAAGGTAGAATTCTCTGCCACAAATCCTTGCTGAAGCAGAGACAATTGCGGGTGCAAGGAGGGCGGGGGTGGCTCCAACCCGCCAACTTCCGAGTTTCCCAGGGACCCACCTGTGTGTGTGGGCAACCCGCAACCGGAAGTCCCGTCGGCAATTAAAGCCGGCAGGATGACAGTTAAAGAGTCAAATGTACCTCACTGAGGTACTTAAGGCACTTTACCTGTGACAGATAAAAGGATTAGAAAGATTTTTTTAAAAACTTACCTGGGTGGCTTGCCCACCGCTTCTGATTCATGCCGAAGGGCCGGATCAGGGAAAAAGAAACTAAATAAATTAAATTAAAAAACCATGCAAGGAAGTGAAAACACTAAATGAACCTACCTTTGAAACCTGCTCCAATGTCCCCCCACCCCTGATCTTCCGTTCCAGTGCCGGATGACGTCTCGCTCTCTTTCTCGCTCCCCCCCTTGTGTTGCAGCTCCTGACGGCAGTCAGCCTGTCAATCAGTCTAGCTGCCAGGTGCGAAACCCAGAGAGGACGTTAACCACTATCAATCAATGTGCAATCGTGTCGGAAACAGTAAGTTTGGTTCATGCTGGTTTGCCACATGCACCTTCACCCCCCGCTGCCAACCTGCCAATTGAGATCTAAGTTTTAAAAGGAAGTTAGATGGTTGCTTAGAGAAATGGAATATTAAAGAGTATAGAGAGTCAGCAGGAGAGCAAGATTAAACTAGATGGCTCATGTGGAGACAAACGGCAGTACAGACTTGAAAGGGAACTGTTTCTGTGCTGTAAAATTCAGTGACTCAAATTAACCTGGGATCGATATCCTTTAGAATAGAGAGCAGCTTTTAAACACTCACTCAATGCCCATTTCCATCAAAAGTGACCACAGTTAAATTCTGCTCTCTCTGGCTTGTACATCGCAAGTATTTTTAGCTTCACTGATTAGTTATCTGCTCAAAGGATTTCAGTATTCTTTCTTTTGGCAAAATTTGCAGGATTCGAACACTGTTAGATATAAGAAAAAAAACTCCCGCACAAAAGTGGGCGTGTGACTCACTCCCAGAGAAGTTAGTTGATTCAGGGTCAAGTGGCATCTTTAAAAAGTAGCTGGATTAATAGCCAGAGGGAGGTTGAGGGCTATAGAGATATTAAAGACGCTACTTGACTTTTTCAGGGGAGGTAGAAGTGTTCCTTAAAGTAGGGATCAATAGTTGGTGGCAGGGGGGGTGGGGGGGGAGGAAAAAGGAGTCCAAATTAAAACACCATACATGGACTGTGGATGGAGGGGGTTAATGGGCCAAATGGCCCTTTCTTAGTCTGAGCTTTATGCTGTGATTTTTATCTCCAATTTTCTCTCCCTACTCCTTCTTTCCCAAAAGTGATGGGGACTGGCCCACGAGCATTGGTTGCCCTTGCCCAAGTGGCTATGCTTCATTTTGTAAGCACAAGTGAGTCTATTCAACTCTAGGGGCCAGCACATCCGAGTCAGGCTTACGTGAGTTTCCAGCGGGTGTTGCTGGAGAATAATCTGGATTTGAATTTTGGATTCACCCCTCCCTAAACCAGGGAACACTTAACTCCAGTCCTGAGAGCAGGTGGACGTAAAGGATCCCATGGCACCATTTGAAGAGCAGGCGAATTCTCCCCCGTGTCCTGACCAATATTTATCCCTCAGTCAACACCTAAAACAGATTAGCCAGTCATTTATTTCATTGCTATTTGTGGGACCTTGCTGTGCGCAAACTGACTGCCGCATTTCCCTACATTACAACAGTGACTACACTTCAAAAGTACTTCATTGGCTGTAAAGCACTTTAGGATGCCCTGTGGTTGTGAAAGTTACTATAGAAATGCAAGTCTTTTGTTTTATGTTTCTGCTGGTGCCGGTTAAAGGTTTGATCCTGTTCTACAATAAGCTAGTTTCCATATTTACCTGATGTGAGCTGTTTCTTCAGCCTGGGCAGCAGGTGTGTTGGGTCGATGAGGGTCAACTTTCCCAAACATTCGGCCACCACGTTCCGAGTCCCTTCTTCAGCGCACTCGCAGTTTTTGAACAGCAAGGCCCAAATGTCCTGGACGTGAGGTTTCAAACTGTTTGCCGAGGAGGAGCTGATGACCTCTTTCAGCGAGTGTAGCAACAAGTACTGCCGCTTGGGCTGACTGCTGATCTCCTTGAGTATGAAAGGAAGATATTCACTGAGGTTTCCTACACTGATGTTTCCTAACGCGTAGGAGGCAGCCGACTTTACCTCCTCGCTAGGTGATGAAAATGCTTCAAGGATAACCACCTTGAGCTCCTTTTGTGCGCCCAGATTCATGGTGCGGCCTATTTCACCTAAAGAAAGCAGAGCCAACAAGCGGACTGAGTCAGAGGATTTGGGGTTCTTCACATCTTGGACAAATTGGTTCACCACGGCACTGGCATCTTTTGGACAAGCTGAGGTAAGTGCGGCCACGCATTTAGCCACAGAGTAATAGGCCTGTTTGTGCAAAACCACGGAACCACCTGGTTGAGTTGATGAGTAGATGGTTCCTGTCAGCTGCTTGAGAAGCTCCATATAGCCCATGTTGGGTGTCTTAGATACCACCAAAGCCTGGAAGAAGTCCAAAATGGCATTCAAAGCCCCTCCTTGGAGCAGCGGTGAGCGAACCAGGTTGAACAGTTCCACCAATATGGACCCGCCAATCTTGGACACAGATGATGGGTAGACTTTGGCCAATGATGTCAGGAAGGTGATGGCCATCTGGGAGACATGCAAGTCACTCTCCCCAATCAAGGATGGAAGCTCCTTTAAGACTGATTCGATCATCACTGGCTTAAGGCTGTCCCTGTAATTCTTAATCAGGATATCCAGAGCGGCTAGGGTGCTGAGTTTTAGTGCGCGCTGGTTCTTCCTAAGAAATGAGGCCAGGATAGGAACGCCCTCCCCAAGAATTGGGCGAAGGTCAATTTTTAAGGGAGAACCTGCAATCAGGGTCAGGGTTTTGACTGTGGTCAGTCTTGTGATCTCATTTTTCAGTCGTTCAAGGAAGATTTGCAATGTGGGATTCAGGTCAGGACCTAGGCTGTCTCCAAGGTTACAGATGATCTGTCCCATACAGGCTATTGCTCTCTCCTTCACCTCCTGGTCGATATCAGCTGCTTTCAATCTCTTCAAAGTGCTACTAAACAAATCCTTCACATAAGGCTTAGCATCGAACGAGCAAGGCTTGTCCAGTGGACGGATCACTTCTATAAGCTGCTGAGTCACAAGCAAGGCCTCGGATGTGATTTTGTAGAAAGGGTCGCTGATGCAGGCCACTGTTGGGGGCAACAAAGTCTTGATGTGGGGATGGAACACCTCTGGTGGATGATTGCAAAGGATGACATGGAAGAAGGTCAGTGCATCAATTTTCATGTTTGAGGTACTCGATTTGTCAGTGAGGGAGTAAATAATGCCTGTAGAATGAAGAAAACAGAATCAGTTTATTGTAACAAAACATTCAAACACACACTCAAACACTATTAAACAAGCACTTCTGTTCCTATCCATAAGTCTAACTCTCTTTAAAGCCCAAGTCCATCCAAGACTTCAATCCTTTTCCCATACCCGGTGAGGCCCCAACAGCACCCATCTTGCACACCTGGACAGGATATAAGGAAAAGAAATTCATTTCGTACACAATCCCACTCACTTCTAGCCTCCCATCTCCCTCTCTCCAATGCAACCTTTCACATCTCTAATTTCTTGGTGCTGCCATGGTCATTGTTCCTTTGAACTTCACCTCTTGTTCCTATTTCCTCTGTTGGGGGAGTCCAGAACAAGGGGACATAACCTTAAAATTAGAGCTAGGCTGTTCAGGGAGTGATGTCAGGAAGCACTTCTTCACACAAAGGGTAGTGGAAATCTGGAACTCTCTCCCCCAAAAAGCTGTTGGTTAGGTCAAAACGGAGATTGATAGATTTTTGTTGGGTAAGGGTATTAAGGGATATGAAACCAAGACGGGTAAATGGAGTTAAGATACAGATCAACCATGATCTAACTGAATGGCAAAATAGGCTTGAGGGACTGAATAGCCTACTCCTGTTCCTGTGTTCCTACATCCCATCCTCCACACTGTCCCTGCTAGCTGTACCCTCATTCCATTGAAATCAAGTCTCATAGTACTGTCTCTTATTCTAACTCTTTCCTTCCCAGGAACCTTCCTGTGACCTCAGTCTTCACTTCCACTGATATCCACATCCCAAGCTTGGCCTCACCCAACTACTTCTAGATATCACTTGTCCCTCCTCCCGTCGTTTCCAATCTTCAGAAAAGTGCGACTGTGCACTTTCCAGCAGGTATCACTGGCTGGAGAACTTTAGTTGATTCTAGTCTCCCTCCCTGGTTGACAGACAAGGCTAATTTCAGCATCAGCATCTTTGCCCCAACTGAGAGCACTTAACTCAACACAGGCCAAGAACAGAACCTGAGATCTTACTGGTTTGTATGGCTCAGTTTCACACTACACAATACAGTTACTAATCAGAAGAGTGACACTACACAACCTTTTTTTCCCAAGTGGGATTTTTTCCAACCTTTTGAGAGACTCCCAGTGACAGCCTTCGAAGCTGTGTCAATTAGCTTTTTCCAAGCTAAATATCCAGTTGGGAATGGGATTTATAGTTATAGGGATATAGATACAGAACAAAATGGTTAAATACTCCGAGACACACAACGGCTCCCGTGCTGCTGCTGGGCCAGGTGTGGACTTTGTCTGCAGAGTCGTAGGTCACGGGTGAATGATGGAGGAGAGGATGAATGAATATTCTGCACTTTTCCTAGATTACCTTTGCAAATCTTGCAGTATTTATACAGAACTGCCCTTCAGGAGATTAAACTGATTAGCCAGAGTCCATGACAGTGCAAGCTGGACAAACAGTACAAATTGGACAATGTCAGTGGAAGGAGTGGACTGGATGGTCAGAATGGCCTTCTCTCATTCAATGCTTCATTGTTCTTTTAATCCTTATTTTGCTGACTTAGCTATAGGATCACTGGTTTGGAGAAGGGTGTTTATTTAGTTTGAGAATCCTGCTTTTAAAAGTATTTTTCCCCTTCCTTTTTTTTGCCTCCCAGCACCACACACAACCCAAGGCCAAAAGACCACCTTTAATGCTGGCTGCACATGGAAAGCCTGAGAGACTTGCTATGCCTGAGAAGTGCCTGGCATCTGCTTGGGACTTCCAGATAGCAACATGTACAAGATCAGGAATTCAGAATGTGGAGGGGGAAGTGAGGATGAGGGAGAGGAAGCAGCATCCCACCGTTCTATTTTAGAACCAAGATGTAAACCGCATCCCACCCCTGCCATCAGCTGCACTCTTCATTCATACCTGGTACTAAGGCTGGTATATGTTCTGACAAGCCTCCGGGTAGGACACTGGCCAGTTCTGTGAGGAGGTTGAAACAGCCTTGTCGTGTCTTCATACTCTTCTCCCTAAGCTGCTTGTGCAAAGCTTTCACTATACTAGGTACCTGTGAGAGGGGAAGAGGGTGGGAGGGCGAGAGGAGGAAGGAAGAGGAAGAAGAGGAGAGCAGGAAGGAGGAGGAGGAGGAGGTGAAGGAAGGGGAGAGCGGGAAGGCGGAGGAGGAGGGAGGAAGAGGTGAAGGAGGAGGAGGAAGAGGGCAGGAAGGAGGAGGGACACCAATGCACAGGTGAAAGGGAGGGAGAGAGAAAACATTTAAGATTCTAGAAGTGACATGAATTAATTACCCTCTTATTTGATCAAATTGATTTCAGAGGACATCACATAGGTCCAAAGCCACAGCAGGCAAATAATTGATACTTGAGAAAAGCTGTGTTCTGACAGAACGGTGGTGAGAATGCCCATTTCCAAACACTCTGCACAGGCTGCAAACACTTTGTAACCACACATCAGTCCTAGGGTAAACCAGGAGATAATGGCACATGACCCCATTGATATGCAACCTCATCATGCAGTTATGCTGCAAGGATTATGCAAGTTACATTTATTACAGTTGTGCCAATGCTCAAGTTTTGCTCTGTTTATCTCAACTGCTATTATGTAACCCATTGCCAGCCTGCTATTACCCTGTGAGTAACCCATTGCCAGCCTGCTATTACCCTGTGAGTAACCCATTCCCAGCCTGCTATTACCCTGTATGTGTAAATCCATTGCCAGCCTGCTATTACCCTGTATGTGTAAATCCATTGCCAGCCTGCTATTACCATGTGTGTATAACTCATTGCCAGCCTGCTATTACCCTGTGGGTGTAACTCATTGCCAGCCTGCTATTACCCTGTGGGTGTAACTCATTGCCAGCCTGCTATTACCCTGTGGGTGTAACTCATTGCCAGCCTGCTATTACCCTGTGGGTGTAACTCATTTCCAGCTTTTGGACGCCATTTGTTTGCTATTGCCCTTTGTGACTACCCAGGATCGATCCGCAGTCTGTACTGTGTTAACTGATCTCAGTAAGGGACAGACCACTGCAATTGGTGTCTCCTTCCCGATCCTGGGGATGGAATGAGATAAGGTTCTCACCACACTCGAGCAGTCCCTGTGTGGATGTTTTGAGAGGGCAGGCTAACCCTAAGGGAAGGAGGGAAAACTGGGGAAGGAGTACAGACCTACAGAAAATACTCACTTGGTTTTGGAGCATCATAAGGGGCATGTCTCCCTGTTCCAGGGCATCTGCAGTCTGCAACCAGCTCTGGACTGGTTTGGTCTGCTTCAGGAGAGACACATAAGCATGAAATATGTCAGCCTTCACATTCTCCTCCCTCTCCTTGAATCGACTGATCAAGGCCGGCGAGACCGTCTTGTAAAACTCCTGCAGCATCTCATGCCTGGTGCTCACGATGGCGTCCAAGCACTTGGTGGAGGCTCGCCGCACCTTCCAGCTCATGTCGTCATCATCAGTGTACTCCTCTTCACTGTCTGAGTGGGGTGAGCACAACACAATGAGGTCCAGGGCCCAAGATGGCATCAAAACCCTTCCCACAGTGCCTGGCCAAGGCCACTATTCAACTCAAGCCTAACTTCCTCAAAACATTTCTGGGGAGTTTGAAAGCAAATGATGTAAAAAGCAGCCCAGCAGTGTAATAGGCAACATATTTGTTTTTCCTTCTAGGGGAAGTAAGTGAGTTCTTCCCGGTGTCCTGGCCCATATTTATCCCTCAACCAACATCACTAAAACAGATTATCTGGTCATTATCACACTGCAGTGTGCAAATTGGCTGCTGAGTTTCCCTACATTACAACAGTGACTACACTTCAAAAGTACTTAATTGGCTGTAAAGCACTTTGGGATGTCCTGAGTTCGTGAAAGGCACTATATAAATGTAAGTCTTCTCAAGAGCAATTAGGGATGGGCAATAAATGCTGGCCTTCCAGAGATGCCCACATCCCATGAACAAATAAAAAAAGTCTGCCTTTCTTTTCCTCTTGTTGTGAGGGACACTAAAGGTCCCGATCACATGGAGACTCTGGCAATCTCAAAAATGAGCTTGGTGTTTACAATTTTTTCTGTCACCTAGGTTCGTAAAGTGCATCACCGTGCTAAAGAGCTCCAAACCAAGGTAGTGAGAAATCCACATGGGTAGAGTTTGTATTTAATGGGTATGGAGTACGCAGTCTCTCCTCATTGGGACCCACCCTACTTAGCCAAGTCCACAGAGTTGAGGTGTAGGTTGGCAGGAGGCAAAAGCTTAGGGGCCTCCCAGGTGTGTGCAGAGGTGCTGTTTGATTTTCAACTAGCTAAAGAACCATAGCCTGCCAGAACAGAGCAATGGTAAGCCCTACTTTTGTTCGAATTTTGCGATCAAGGTGCAGGTACAAAGGAAATGGAGCATTTTCCCACATTGTAAGCATCATGAACTCCCAGGTTAAGTACAACACAGTAAGAGGCAAAGCCCCTCCATCCCACTACGCTGCACCATCAAGCATTTCCAGATCAGGCACAGCAGAGGGTAGATAGAGTGAGCAATCTCTACATTATCCTATCAAGTAATTCCAGGTCAGGTATTATGCAGGTGAGAGAGAGTAAAGTTCCACCTTGCCCTAAAAAGTGTTATAACCTCAACTTTGGAAAAGCGTCCCCTACTAACAGCTGTTTCCCAAAACTACCAAATATCCTAACGCTTCTTTGATGGATTGTAAACAATTTTACAACACCAAGTTATAGTCCAGCAATTTTATTTTAAATTCACAAGCTTTCAGAGGCTTCCTCCTTCCTCAGGTAAATGTTTGATGGAGATTGTCAGGTTTTTTAAACCGAATGGTGGTCAGTTTTGTAAGCGTAATCCTACTACGAACTGAGTTGAGATGTCCAAAAATCATATCATCTAGCATCTGTACAGCCAGCAGAGAGAAGAGAGACTTTCGTCCGGGCTGCCTGTGGACCCAGGGGTCCCAGACCCCGGGCTGCCTGTGGACCCAGGGGTCCCAGACCCCGGGCTGCCTGTGGACCCAGGGGTCCCAGACCCCGGGCTGCCTGTGGACCCAGGGGTCCCAGACCCCGGGCTGCCTGTGGACCCAGGGGTCCCAGACCCCGGGCTGCCTGTGGACCCAGGGGTCCCAGACCCCGGGCTGCCTGTGGACCCAGGGGTCCCAGACCCCGGGCTGCCTGTGGACCCAGGGGTCCCAGACCCCGGGCTGCCTGTGGACCCAGGGGTCCCAGACCCCGGGCTGCCTGTGGACCCAGGGGTCCCAGACCCCGGGCTGCCTGTGGACCCAGGGGTCCCAGACCCCGGGCTGCCTGTGGACCCAGGGGTCCCAGACCCCGGGCTGCCTGTGGACCCAGGGGTCCCAGACCCCGGGCTGCCTTTGGACCCAGGGGTCCCAGACCCCGGGCTGCCTTTGGACCCAGGGGTCCCAGACCCCGGGCTGCCTTTGGACCCAGGGGTCCCAGACCCCGGGCTGCCTTTGGACCCAGGGGTCCCAGACCCCGGGCTGCCTTTGGACCCAGGGGTCCCAGACCCCGGGCTGCCTTTGGACCCAGGGGTCCCAGACCCCGGGGCTGCCTTTGGACCCAGGGGTCCCAGACCCCGGGCTGCCTTTGGACCCAGGGGTCCCAGACCCCGGGCTGCCTTTGGACCCCAGGGGAGTGTCCCAGACCCCGGGCTGCCTTTGGACCCAGGACGGGTCCCAGACCCCGGGCTGCCTTTGGACCCAGGGGGTCCCAGACCCCGGGCTGCCCTTTGGACCCAGGGTGGTCCCAGACCCCGGGCTGCCTTTGGACACAGGGCGGTCCCAGACCGCCGGGCTGCCTTTGGACCCAGGGGTCCCAGACCCCGGGCTGCCTTTGGGACCCAGGGGGTCCCAGACCCCGGGCTGCCTTTGGACCCAGGAGGTCCCCAGACCCCGGGCTGCCTTTGGACCCAGGGGTCCCAGACCCCGGGGCTGCCTTTGGACCCAGGGGTCCCAGACCCCGGGCTGCCTTTGGACCCAGGGGTCCCAGACCCCCGGGCTGCCTTTGGACCCAGGGGTCCCAGACCCCGGGCTGCCTTTGGACCCAGAGGTCCCAGACCCCGGGCTGCCTTTGGACCCAGGGGTCCCCAGACCCCGGGGCTGCCTTTGGGACCCAGGGGTCCCCAGACCCCGGGCTGCCTTTGGACCCAGGGGTCCCAGACCCCGGGCTGCCTTTGGACCCAGGGGTCCCAGACCCCGGGCTGCCTTTGGACCCAGGGGTCCCAGACCCCGGGCTGCCTTTGGACCCAGGGGTCCCAGACCCCCGGGCTGCCTTTGGACCCAGGGGTCCCAGACCCCGGGCTGCCTTTGGACCCAGTGGGTCCCAGACCCCGGGCTGCCTTTGGACCCAGGGGTCCCAGACCCCGGGCTGCCCTTTGGACCCAGGGGTCCCAGACCCCGGCTGCCTTTGGACCCAGGGGTCCCAGACCCCGGGCTAGCCTTTGGACCCAGGGGTCCCAGACCCCGGGCTGCCTTTGGGACCCAGGGGGTCCCAGACCCCGGGCTGCCTTTGGACCCAGGGGTCCCAGACCCCCGGGCTGCCTTTGGGACCCAGGGGTCCCAGACCCCCGGGCTTGCCCTTTGGACCCAGGGGTCCCCAGACCCCGGGCTGCCTTTGGACCCAGGGGTCCCAGACCCCGGGCTGCCCTTTGGACCCAGGGGGTCCCAGACCCCGGGCTGCCTTTGGACCCAGGGGTCCCAGACCCCGGGCTGCCTTTGGACCCAGGGGGTCCAGACCCCGGGCTGCCTTTGGACCCAGGGGTCCCAGACCCCGGGCTGCCTTTGGACCCAGGGGTCCCAGACCCCGGGGCTGCCTTTGGGACCCAGGGGGTCCCAGACCCCGGGCTGCCTTTGGACCCAGGGGTCCCCAGACCCCGGGCTGCCTTTTGGACCCAGGGGTCCCAGACCCCGGGCTGCCTTTGGACCCAGGGGTCCCAGACCCCGGGCTGCCCTTTGGACCCAGGGGTCCCAGACCCCGGGCTGCCTTTGGACCCCAGGGGTCCCAGACCCCGGGCTGCCTTTGGACCCAGGGGTCCCAGACCCCCGGGCTGCCTTTGGACCCAGGGGTCCCAGACCCCGGGCTGCCTTTGGACACCAGGGGTCCCAGACCCCGGGCTGCCTTTGGACCCAGGGGTCCCAGACCCCGGGCTGCCTTTGGACCCAGGGGTCCCAGACCCGGGCTGCCTTTGGACCCAGGGGTCCCAGACCCCGGGCTGCCTTTGGACCCAGGGGTCCCCAGACCCCGGGCTGCCCTTTGGGACCCCAGGGGGTCCCCAGACCCCGGGCTGCCTTTTGGACCCAGGGGGTCCCAAGACCCCGGGCTGCCTTTTGGACCCAGGGGTCCCAGACCCCGGGCTGCCTTTGGACCCAGGGGTCCCAGACCCCGGGCTGCCTTTGGACCCAGGGGGTCCCAGACCCCGGGCTGCCTTTGGACCCAGGGGTCCCAGACCCCGGGCTGCCTTTGGACCCAAGGGGTCCCAGACCCCGGGCTGCCTTTTGGACCCAGGGGTCCCAGACCCCGGGCTGCCTTTGGACCCAGGGGTCCCAGACCCCGGGCTGCCTTTGGACCCAGGGGTCCCAGACCCCGGGCTGCCTTTGGACCCAGGGGTCCCAGACCCCGGGCTGCCTTTGGACCCAGGGGTCCCAGACCCCGGGCTGCCTTTGGACCCAGGGGTCCCAGACCCCGGGCTGCCTTTGGACCCAGGGGTCCCAGACCCCGGGCTGCCTTTGGACCCAGGGGTCCCAGACCCCGGGCTGCCTTTGGACCCAGGGGTCCCAGACCCCGGGCTGCCTTTGGACCCAGGGGTCCCAGACCCCGGGCTGCCTTTGGACCCAGGGGTCCCAGACCCCGGGCTGCCTTTGGACCCAGGGGTCCCAGACCCCGGGCTGCCTTTGGACCCAGGGAGTCCCAGACCCCGGGCTGCCTTTGGACCCAGGGGTCCCAGACCCCGGGCTGCCTTTGGACCCAGGGGTCCCAGACCCCGGGCTGCCTTTGGACCCAGGGGTCCCAGACCCCGGGCTGCCTTTGGACCCAGGGGTCCCAGACCCGGGCTGCCTTTGGACCCAGGGGTCCCAGACCCCGGGCTGCCTTTGGACCCAGGGGTCCCAGACCCCGGGCTGCCTTTGGACCCAGGGGTCCCAGACCCCGGGCTGCCTTTGGACCCAGGGGTCCCAGACCCCGGGCTGCCTTTGGACCCAGGGGTCCCAGACCCCGGGCTGCCTTTGGACCCAGGGGTCCCAGACCCCGGGCTGCCTTTGGACCCAGGGGTCCCAGACCCCGGGCTGCCTTTGGACCCAGGGGTCCCAGACCCCGGGCTGCCTTTGGACCCAGGGGTCCCAGACCCCGGGCTGCCTTTGGACCCAGGGGTCCCAGACCCCGGGCTGCCTTTGGACCCAGGGGTCCCAGACCCCGGGCTGCCTTTGGACCCAGGGGTCCCAGACCCCGGGCTGCCTTTGGACCCAGGGGTCCCAGACCCCGGGCTGCCTTTGGACCCAGGGGTCCCAGACCCCGGGCTGCCTTTGGACCCAGGGGTCCCAGACCCCGGGCTGCCTTTGGACCCAGGGGTCCCAGACCCCGGGCTGCCTTTGGACCCAGGGGTCCCAGACCCCGGGCTGCCTTTGGACCCAGGGGTCCCAGACCCCGGGCTGCCTTTGGACCCAGGGGTCCCAGACCCCGGGCTGCCTTTGGACCCAGGGGTCCCAGACCCCGGGCTGCCTTTGGACCCAGGGGTCCCAGACCCCGGGCTGCCTTTGGACCCAGGGGTCCCAGACCCCGGGCTGCCTTTGGACCCAGGGGTCCCAGACCCCGGGCTGCCTTTGGACCCAGGGGTCCCAGACCCCGGGCTGCCTTTGGACCCAGGGGTCCCAGACCCCGGGCTGCCTTTGGACCCAGGGGTCCCAGACCCCGGGCTGCCTTTGGACCCAGGGGTCCCAGACCCCGGGCTGCCTTTGGACCCAGGGGTCCCAGACCCCGGGCTGCCTTTGGACCCAGGGGTCCCAGACCCCGGGCTGCCTTTGGACCCAGGGGTCCCAGACCCCGGGCTGCCTTTGGACCCAGGGGTCCCAGACCCCGGGCTGCCTTTGGACCCAGGGGTCCCAGACCCCGGGCTGCCTTTGGACCCAGGGGTCCCAGACCCCGGGCTGCCTTTGGACCCAGGGGTCCCAGACCCCGGGCTGCCTTTGGACCCAGGGGTCCCAGACCCCGGGCTGCCTTTGGACCCAGGGGTCCCAGACCCCGGGCTGCCTTTGGACCCAGGGGTCCCAGACCCCGGGCTGCCTTTGGACCCAGGGGTCCCAGACCCCGGGCTGCCTTTGGACCCAGGGGTCCCAGACCCCGGGCTGCCTTTGGACCCAGGGGTCCCAGACCCCGGGCTGCCTTTGGACCCAGGGGTCCCAGACCCCGGGCTGCCTTTGGACCCAGGGGTCCCAGACCCCGGGCTGCCTTTGGACCCAGGGGTCCCAGACCCCGGGCTGCCTTTGGACCCAGGGGTCCCAGACCCCGGGCTGCCTTTGGACCCAGGGGTCCCAGACCCCGGGCTGCCTTTGGACCCAGGGGTCCCAGACCCCGGGCTGCCTTTGGACCCAGGGGTCCCAGACCCCGGGCTGCCTTTGGACCCAGGGGTCCCAGACCCCGGGCTGCCTTTGGACCCAGGGGTCCCAGACCCCGGGCTGCCTTTGGACCCAGGGGTCCCAGACCCCGGGCTGCCTTTGGACCCAGGGGTCCCAGACCCCGGGCTGCCTTTGGACCCAGGGGTCCCAGACCCCGGGCTGCCTTTGGACCCAGGGGTCCCAGACCCCGGGCTGCCTTTGGACCCAGGGGTCCCAGACCCCGGGCTGCCTTTGGACCCAGGGGTCCCAGACCCCGGGCTGCCTTTGGACCCAGGGGTCCCAGACCCCGGGCTGCCTTTGGACCCAGGGGTCCCAGACCCCGGGCTGCCTTTGGACCCAGGGGTCCCAGACCCCGGGCTGCCTTTGGACCCAGGGGTCCCAGACCCCGGGCTGCCTTTGGACCCAGGGGTCCCAGACCCCGGGCTGCCTTTGGACCCAGGGGTCCCAGACCCCGGGCTGCCTTTGGACCCAGGGGTCCCAGACCCCGGGCTGCCTTTGGACCCAGGGGTCCCAGACCCCGGGCTGCCTTTGGACCCAGGGGTCCCAGACCCCGGGCTGCCTTTGGACCCAGGGGTCCCAGACCCCGGGCTGCCTTTGGACCCAGGGGTCCCAGACCCCGGGCTGCCTTTGGACCCAGGGGTCCCAGACCCCGGGCTGCCTTTGGACCCAGGGGTCCCAGACCCCGGGCTGCCTTTGGACCCAGGGGTCCCAGACCCCGGGCTGCCTTTGGACCCAGGGGTCCCAGACCCCGGGCTGCCTTTGGACCCAGGGGTCCCAGACCCCGGGCTGCCTTTGGACCCAGGGGTCCCAGACCCCGGGCTGCCTTTGGACCCAGGGGTCCCAGACCCCGGGCTGCCTTTGGACCCAGGGGTCCCAGACCCCGGGCTGCCTTTGGACCCAGGGGTCCCAGACAGTCTGAACTAAATTTGGACCTTGGTTCCCAACAGCCCAGGCTACATTTGACCCCCATCCCAGAGTTGAAAGGGTTATATTCTACCCAGTGATTACTTTAATTTTATTTCCACCTCTGGGCCACTGGTCTTAATCTTATTTTTTTTGTTTTTCAGGGAAAAAAAATCTTAAATTTAGTCAAGTCGTTTGCTCTCAAAAATTTTGATCATATTTTAGGTTTAGTCTTGGGAAAAAAATTGAATCCAAATTTCCCTTCACTTTCCACATGTTCATTCTAGTTGTTTCAGGAACTTTATCAAAACATATATTTTAAAAATAAAATACTGATTCTTTTGCTTCTCACAGCTCAACAAATATTGGGAAATAATAAACTGGGTCAATACTGGCAGCACACTTTATTTGCCTATTTTAATTTCCTATACCTATTTCAAAAGTTGTGTCTTACCAAAGAGTTGGTTAAATGAGACACATAATTTTAATTTAACACTGGTCTCGACTCGGTCTCAAATTTTGGTCTTAAGTTTAGTTTTTGTCTCCACAAGAAATGTAATTCTAGTTTTAATTTAGTGACGAAAATACAATAACTTCAGTCAATTACTGTTTTCCTTAATTAAAACAGCACTGAGCTGTTAACAAACCGTACAACAGAGTTTCACCCCGAAGACATCTGCGAGACTTCCTTTCTCTTTCTTCTCCCTCCTTTCTTCTGGTGGGGGAATCCAGAACAAGGGGGCACAAATCTTAAAATTGGAGCTAGGCCTTTTGGGAGTGAAAATCAGGAAGCACTTTTTCCACACAAAGGGTAGTATAAATCTGGAAATCGCTCCCCCGAAGGACAGTGGATACTGGGTCAATTGAAGTTTTCAAGTCTGAGATCGATAGATTTTTTGTTAGGAATGGTGTCAAAGGACATGTAGCAAAGGCAGGTAAATGGAGTTGAGGTACAGATCAGCCATGATCTAATAGAATGGCAGAACATGTTTGAGGAGATCAATGGCCTACTCCTGTTCCTATGTTCCCCCCCAAAAGGTGTTGATTCCTTCCTGAGGTATAGTTCAATGGACACTATTGATTTCTGATGCCTCATCAAACTGCCATTTATTCATGTGAGCCCAGGGGATGGGGGCACATCACGGCTGATCCCGATCCTGTCTTCACCGGACATCCACACGCATGTACTTCCAGCTGGTTAGCGGTCAGGGTGGTTAACCCTGGCTGATATTTCTCTCCCCGGCCAGGAACATTGAGGTCAACACCCCAGATAGATCAGCCAACTCAATTGAGACCAATGATTGAATGTAGGGCCTTCCTGGTTAGCTACTCACTGTATAAACTTGCTCAGCCATTGGAGAAACTGACATCACTAAGATCTGCAGATAGTGCAGGAATTTCAAGGTGGCTTTTTCATCTCTTTTTCTCTCACGTGTGATGCAGGTCCAGCATTATTGCACCTCCCTGCGGCATCAAAGATACAAAAGCCTCACGCCCAACAATCTGAAGCACTGACCTTGATCTTCCTCTTCATCGCCCTTGTCTGTTTCCATAGCGTCCTCATCATCCTCATCTTGGTCGTAGTTGTAATTCGGATCATACGTGATGTAACTTAGGCACAGTCCAATCATAGCAGGGATGTGAAGGGACATTTCCTTTGGACACCTTAAGAGTAAGCACAAAAAAGAAAAATTATGTTTCACCTTGTACAAATAAGACTTGTGTAGCAGCTGCTGGTTTTGGATTTAATTGTTTAACCATGCATCCTGGTGTCAAGAGTGCTTTCTGTCCACAATAGGATGGTTTGTTGTCTGTCAAAGCCCAGCACATCCCAAATCAGAGTCCACCATCAGAGTTGAAAGGTCATCAGTCAGGACTTCAGAATTGACCAAAGTAGGCTTCGATGGGCCAATATTGAGGCAAGGTAAATGGAACAAAACGGCATTGATAGCCAAGCAAAAACAGAAGATCACAAGTTCAAGAACTGCACCTAATGTCTCAGTAAGTTTTTTTAAAAATTCGTTCATGGGGTGTCACTGGCGAGGCCGGCATTTATTGCCCATTCCTAATTGCCCTTGAGAAGGTGGTGGTGAGCCACCTTCTTGAACCGCTGCAGTCCGTGTGGTGAAGGTTCTCCCACAGTGCTGTTAGGAAGGGAGTTCCAGGATTTTGACCCAGCGACGATGAAGGAACAGAGATATATTTCCAAGTCAGGATGGTGTGTGACTTGGAGGGGAATGTGCAGGTGGTGTTGTTCCCATGTGCCTGCTGCCCTTGTCCTTCTAGGTGGTAGAGGTCGCAGGTTTATGAGGTGCTGCAGTGCATCCTGTGGATGGTACACACTGCAGCCACAGTGCGCCGGTGAAGGGAGTGAATGTTTAGGGTGGTGGATGGGGTGCCAATCAAGCGGGCTGCTTTGTCCTGGATGGTGTCGAGCTTGAGTGTTGTTGGAGCTGCACTCATCCAGGCAAGTGGAGAGTATTCCATCACACTCCTGACTTGTGCCTTGTAGATGGTGGATAGGCTCTGGGGAGTCAGGAGGTGGGTCACTCGCTGCAGAATACCCAGCCTCTGACCTGCTCTCGTAGCCACAGTATTTATATGGCTAGTCCAGTTAAGTTTCTGGTCAATGGTGACCCCCAGGATGTTGATGGTAATGCCATTGAATGTCAAGGGGAGGTGGCTAGACTCTCTCTTGTTGGAGATGGTCATTGCCTGGCACTCGTCTGGCGCGAATGTTACTTGCCACTTATCAGCCCAAGCCTGGATGTTGTCCAGGGTCTTGCTGCATGCGGGCTCGGACTGCTTCATTATTTGAGGGGTTGCGAATGGAACTGAATACTGTGCAATCAGCGGACATCCCCATTTCTGACCTGATGGAAGGACGGTCATTGATGAAGCAGCTGAAGATGGTTGGGTCTAGGACACTGCCCTGAGGAACTCCTGCAGCAATGTCCTGGGGCTGAGATGATTGGCCTCCAACAATCATTACCATCTTCCATTGTGCTAGGTATGACTCCAGCCACTGGAGAGTTTTCCCCCCCGATTCCCATTGACTTCAATTTTACTAGGGCTCCTTGGTGCCTCAGTCAAATGCTGCCTTGATGTCAAGGGCAGTCACTCTTACCTCACCTCTGGAATTCAGTTCTTTTGTCCATGTTTGGACCAAGGCTGTAATGAGGTCTGGAGCAGAGTGGTCCTGGCGGAATCCAAACTAAGCATTGGTGAGCAGGTTATTGGTGAGTAAGTGCCGCTTGATAGCACTGTCGACGACACCTTCCATCACTTTGCTGATGATTGAGAGTAGACTGATGGGGCGGTAATTGGCCGGATTGGATTTGTCCTGCTTTTTGTGGACAGGACATACCTGGGCAATTTTCCACATTGTTGGGTAGATGCCAGTGTTGTAGCTGTACTGGAACAGTTTGGCTAGAGGCGCAGCTAGTTCTGGAGCACAAGTCGTCAGCACTACAGCCGGGATCTTGTCGGGCCCATAGCCTTTGCTGTATCCGGTGCACTCAGCCATTTCTTGATATCACGTGGAGTGAATCGAATTGGCTGAAGGCTGAAGTAAACACACCTCATCTTGTGGCTATTACGGATCAGGAAGGTTCCAGGTTTAACCCCTGGTCTGTAACTTCTCTCAGTTGAGGCAGTGGTTGGCTACTAGAATTGGCCTGAGTATATCGCCAATTATGAATACATCGAAGTTACAGCATATAAAGGGGCCATTTGGCTCAACCAATGCATGTCGGCCTTTAGCCCTCCATGTGAGCAAATAGATCTAATCACATTTACCCACCCTGTTCACCCCCTTTTCCTTCATCCACTCTAATCTTGAATTCTGACAGTTTCTGCCTCAACAATATCCTTAAAACAAGATAATTCCATCAGGCCCAACGAACTTGTCCCTTTTTCACAGATGTCCACAGGCACAGAGATGGCAATTCCTATCTATACGTGGAGGTTGGATGGACGAGGAATAACAGATACTAGGGAATGAATTATGTGGAACATATCGGATACCCGACAGAGTTACAAACATGATAACTGATGCCTAGGAACAGAGAGAGAAGACACAAGATCCCTGGGAATCCATTAATGTATACTGGATGCCCCCAAGCTTTGGAGAGTATATCTTTCACATCATAGATTTTCTCTAAACACAGTATACCCCCCCAAAAAAAAATCTAAAAACACAGCAGACGGAGGCAATTGCAATTTCAGAGCATCGATAGTCGGGAAAATCATAGAATCATAGGAAGGATACAGCACGGAAGAAGGCCATTCAACCCATTCAGTCCGTGCTGGATTGCTCTTGCACAGAGCCAGCTTGGACGCGATGGGCCAAATGGCCTCCTTCCGTGTTGTAACCTATGATTTTCCCGACTATCGATGCTCTGAAATTGCTAATGCCTCCATGTGCTGTGTTTTTAGATTTTTTTTGGGTGTATTGTATTGTGTAGAGGTCGAGCAGTTGATAAAATGTTACTAAGGTGTGCGATGTCATGACACCAGGAGCTTGCCCTACAATTACAACTCTTTCTGGCAAAATGGAGAAGAGCAAGAGCGTGGAGTGGAACCAAGGCAGGTAAATGGAGTTAAGGTACAGATCATTAATGATATGATTGAATGGTGGAACAGGCTCGAGGGGCTGAATGGCCTACTCCTGTTCCTGCGATCGTCACAGAGAGAACAAAAGGAAGAGACTGGCACGACAGCACCCCTAACAACGCAGCACTTTGCCACTAAGCAGCATCCCATGGGGTAAAGATAGAGAAGGTACAAGAGGAAAGTGAGTAAACAGCAATGGTGAAACGCACAGAAAAGTTTCAACGCTGACTCGCAAGACTCATGATGCATCAAGTATTGAGTCGCCACTAATAGAACATTTTTTAGTTCATTTTTACACCTTGTTCCAGAGTCCCACCGGTCCCACCCCCTATCCCTCTTCACATCGATCTGTGCCAATAACTGGGGGTTTTGAGATACTGTGGCAGTGCAGGTCCTACTTATAATCCATTAAGCAATCTTACAGCAGCGTGCTTGTTGTAGGACACGACTCCCTCATCCAGTGAGATCTGGACGGCAGCAGGAAAAGGGATGGGATGGAAGGAGAAAGAGAAAAAGTTGGAGGGCAAAATATGGGACTGATCCAGGTTACTTCCTGGTGCTTGATTACAGAGTAAGATTGGTCCAGGAACAGGTCACCTGGCTGAGCCGTGCACAGATCAAGTAGTGGGGAAAGGAAAGGGATGGGAAAGGGAGCCTAGCAACAGTCACACAGTAACACACCTTCTCACAAAGGATTCAAACGCCTGGAAGCAGTACTCTCGCAGCTCATCATCGTCCACATTGCAGTATTTTACAACCAGCGGAATAATCTTCTCCAAATGTTCTCCTGAGAAAAACAATGCACGGGACACTGCGTTAGCAGGACTGCGGAGATCTATGTATAAATAGATTCCATCGAGTTTGAATCGACAGATGCTACACCCATAAGAACATAAGAAAGCTTGAAAGAGTCTTTCAGCCCATCAAGCCCGTTCCTTCCACATATAATCCATGCCTACCTCAAACACTAGCAAAACTCCCCCCTACCCAAGATCCCTGTACTCTGATCCCTAACTCTCATATGAATCAAACAAATCTATTAATTTTACTAAATCGCTTGTCCCTCTTTCTCTTTAAATAGGAACTGGATGAATATCTCAAGGTATCAATTGAATGGGAACTAGCGATATTTCCTAGGAATCTGTTCCACATCCACTATCTTGCTCCTAATCTCTAATAGGAGAGAATATTGCTTCTAATCTCTAGTAGGCTGGAAGCACTCGGTGTGTTAAGAGTTTTGGCTGCAAACTGCTTTGGGACGTTCTGAGGTTGTGAAAGGCGCTATATAAATGTAAGTCTTTCTTTATATGGTTTCTCCTATAGAGAGCCTTTTGAATATTTTGGGTTTTTATACGCTCGTCAAAGTGAGGCATGTACTTGTCGGAAACTCAAAATTCTTCAGCATCAAACATTCCCAGCTCTGGTACAGCACGGGTTAGATACAGAGTAAAGCTCCCTCCACACTGTCCCATCAAACATTCTCAGCTCAAGCTACCAACTCACAGTCCACTTCACCAATTCATGACACCAGGAGCTTGCCTTGCAATTACAACTCTTTCTGGCAAAATGGACAATTCATCTGACCTGTTGCGGCCTTACAGTATGCAAAAAGACCAGCTCCCAGTGAGCAGCACCTAGTTCAATCTGTTTTGCCCTCTTCTCTGTACATTGTGACCTTATGATTAGTGTGTGGCCTGATGAGCAGCTCCTAGTTTCGGTGGAGAAAACTGTAGAATAAGCTGACCAATGCAGTGAGCGGGGCTGGAGCTGTTTGCTGCATTGATCGGCTTTGTCTAGCAACTAATATTTGTTAAATGGAGAATTTTTTTTGGTCCTTTTTTGGATTTCTTGAATATCAGGTTTGTACCTGATCATTACAGTTGAGAGGTTATGTTGTTCCAAAGACAACTTTAAGGTTTGCACACGCTGCCTATGTTGTGATGAATGATAGAGGGAGAGAAAGAAAAATGGAGGAGAGAGAAAAAGAAAGACAAGGGGACCCAGATTCATACGAGTAACAAGCAAATATAGGAGTGAGTTCAGGAAGTTTCTCACACAATGAGTGATAAAGATGTGGAATGGACTTCCAGGCAGAACTAGTGGAAGTGAAAACCACTCAGATCATTCAAGAAAAGGATGGGTACTGTGCTGGTGAGGCTATAGGGTCTGTTGGGTCTATGAACTAAGGTGGACAGAATGGCCTCTCTCATCTACCATGAAGGTAGGGAATTTCGAATGTTGTGTGCAATAATCCTGTACTCCAACGTGGAAAGTGGTGAGACTTGAGTTTTCTTTGATCGGTCCGCTGGCTGTAGAGGGGCTTGTGGTACATTGTAGAGCAGCTAGGAGATGAAGGAGGCAGTGGCTTCAGCTTTATCCCCCCTTTAGGTCAGTGGCTTTTAGCCGACTAGGTTATCGCAAATCAATCAGCACTGCCAAAGTGAAATGCGTTTCTACATTTTTGACACCCCAGGATTATCTACATCGGCTCCCTACACTCAGCACTCTTGTTTGGTGCAAACAGATCAATTGGGAATTAGATGTGGTGTTCAATTATGATTATCCCTAGCTCATTTCCCACCCCACACTTCAGTTAAGACAGATGGGTCCGACCCACTCCTACAAAAGCTTGGACACCCTTGAAGTAAACCACAGGTTCGATCCTACTACAATGTCCCAGCAAGCACTCTGAGTGGAGGTCCTTGGTTGCCAACCTCGCTAAAAGCTGGTGGCCAGGTACAAAAAGTAATTTAAAAGGTTAATGAAATGTTGGCCTTTAACTTAAAGGGGCTGGAAGTTATGCTACAGTTGTATAAAATTCTGGTCAGACTCCATCTGGAGTATTGTGTTCAATTCTGGGCACTACATCTCAGGAGGGGGTGCAGCGCAGATTCACCAGAATGATGAATTAACATTCGCGCCAGACAAGTGCCAGGCAATGACCATCTCCAACAAGAGGGAGTCTAACCACCTCCCCTTGACATTCAACGGCATTACAATTGTCGAATCCCCCACCATCAACATCCTGGGGGTCACCACTGACCAGAAACTTAACTGGACCAGCCATATAAATACTATGGCTATAAGACCAGGTCAGAGGCTGGGTATTCTGTGGCGAATGACTCACCTCCTGACTCCCCAAAGCCTTTCCACCATCTACAAGGCGCAAGTCAGGAGTGTGATGGAATACTGTCCACTTGCCTGGATGAGTGCAGCTCCAACAACTCAAGAAGCTCGAAACCATCCAGGATAAAGCAGCCCGCTTGATTGGCGCCCCATCCACCACCCTAAACATTCACTCCCTTCACCACCGGCGCACTGTGGCTGCAGGGTGTACCATTCACAGGATGCACTGCAGCAACTCGCCAAGGCTTCTTCGGCAGCACATCCCAAACCCGCAACCTCTACCACCTAGAAGGACAAGGGTAGCAGGCACATGGGAACACCACCACCTGCACGTTCCCCTCCAAGTCACACACCATCCCGACTTGGAAATATATCGCTGTTCCTTCATCGTCGCTGGGTCAAAATCCTGGAACTCCCTACCTAACAGCACTGTGGGAGAACCTTCACCACACGGACTGCAGCGGTTCAAGGCGGTGGCTCACCACCTTCACAAGAGCAATTTGGGATGGGCAATAAATGCTGGCCTTGCCAGCGATGCCCACATCCCATGAACAAATATAAAAATGGAGCTAAATTATGAGGAAGGTTGCATAGACTAGGCTTGTATTCCCTTGGGTATAGAAGATTATGGGGTGATCTAATTAAGGTGTTTAAGATGATTAAAGGATTGACTGTTTCTCTCTATCGCCCCTATTTCCTCTGGTGGGGGAGTCCAGAACAAGGAGGCATAATCTTAAAATTAGAGCTTTCTATTTCAGCCCCCTTGGGATAAAGGCCAACATTCCATTAGCCTTTTAAAATTATTTTTTGTACCTGTCCACCAGCTTTTAGCGAGGTTGGCAATCACGGACCTCCACTCACAGAGTGCTTGCTGGGACACTGGAGAGGGAGCTACATTACGTAACCCAAGTGATATAATTATACTGCTCTGCATGGTACTCCAACACATGGCACCATCACGTCCCCCATGATAGGATCTCCTTCAATGGTCTGAACGGTCACTAGCCGGAATAGAACCATTTTGCTTTCCTCCATGAGCCACTTTGTATAAAATAACAGGGAAAACCAAACCCATTGATTTACTAAAATTTCCTCCTTTGGCCCCACCATAAATTCTGTTCCCTTGCCACCGATTCCATCTTCAACCCAGGCACTGTCTCTTGCTGAACCAGACGGTTCACAACCTCGTCGTCCTCATATCCCATCCATTACCAAGACCGCCTACTTCCATCTCCGTAATATCGCCAGTCTCTGCCCCTGCCTCAGCCCATCTACTGCTGAAATCTTGATCCATGTTTTTGTTATCTCCAGACTTGACTATTCCAAAGCTCTCCTGGCTGGCCTCCCATCTTTCACCATCCATAAACTTGAGCTTATCCAAAACTCTGCTGCCCGTATCCTAACTTGCACCAAGTCCTGTTCACCCATCACCCCCATGCTCGCTAACTTACACTGGCTGCCGGTCCGGCAACGCCTCAATTTTAAAATTCTCATCCATGTTTAAATCTCTCCATGGCCTCACCCCTTCCTATCTCTGTAACCTCCTCCAGCCCTACAACCCTTGGAGATGTCTGCATTCCTCCAATTCTGGCCTCTTGCACATCCCTGATTTCCTTCATCCCTCCACTGGCGACTATACCCTCAGCCATCTAGACCCCACGCTCTGGAATTCCCTCCCTAAACCTCTCTAGTGCTCCATCCTCCTGTAAGAAGCTTCTTAAAACCTACCTCTTTGACCAAGCTTTTGGCCATCTGTCCTAATGTCTCCTTCTTTGGCTCGGTGACAATTTTTGTCTGGTAACGCTCCTGTGAAGCGCCTTGGGACGTTTTACTACGTTAAAGGCGCTATATAAATGCAAGTAGTTGTTGAAATAGCTGAGGAAAGACTTCCAGCCGCACCCAGTTACTCACCAACTCTGTGTCCAGCTTGCCGGCTGATGGCACCGATGCACTGGATATAGGTTCTGGTCATGGAGGTAGATTCATTCTTCGACAGTTCGACCAGTAGGTGATCCATCAGCTCAGAGAAGAGACAGCTGCTGCAGCTCATGACCAGGTGCCCCAGAGCGATAATGGCTCGCTTGCGAACAGCCAGCCTCGGACTTGACAGCTGGGGCAGCAGGCAGCTCAGGATGGAGGAGTGAAAAGTGATCAGGGTCCCACCCAACCTGCAATGACAAATGTGAAAAGGTACGTTCAGAACACAGCACTCCCACAGTTACAGGTACTTCCGCCTCAGACATATCCATTTCGTTAAGCTTCATCTGCTCTAGCCGTGACAAGTCTAAACCCCAAACTCAGGTGTGTAATTTCCATCTCTCATCAGCCACCTTCAGTGGGATAGCCCATTTAGTGCCAAACAGCGTGCCTTCTGGGCAATGAGTTGAGACTACCCCCTAATTGAGTTCACGTATAACCCTTAGATTGGCAGAAAGAGAACTTCTTCAATACCAGGCCAGCTTGGAATCCCATTCAGATCCCAGAGGTGAAAGGTCAGTGTTTAACCTATTACATACCACTCAAGTGTCCTGAATAATTCAGGATGACCCTATTCTAGTGGTTTACAAACCTGCTTATACATAGAATCACAGAATCTTGCAGCACAGGAGGTGGTCATTCAGCCCATTGTGCCTGTACTGGCTCTTTGAAAGAGCTATCCAATCAGTCCCAGTCCCCCATGCTTTCCTCGCAGCCTGACAAATGTTTTCCTTTTCAAGTATTTATCCAATTCCTTTTTGAAAGTTACTACTGAATCTGCTTCCACCGTCCTTTCAGGCAGTGCATTCCAGATCATAACAATTGCTGCGTTAAAAAAAATTCTCATCTCCCCTCTGGTTCTTTTGCCAATTACCTTAAATCTGTAGTTACCAACCCTCCCTCTGGTTGTTTCTTATTTACTCTATCAAAATCCCTCAAATGGGCTGCACCAGCAATTCCCACTTTCTCAGGCAAACACTCTTGTCCTCATTTTCCAGCAAGAGAATGCTATGGAGATAGGGCTAGCTAGCCCAGCGTCCACAGTGCAACTGAAAATGCTCTAGTAATATTAAAAGATCCATTGTTTTAATATAGCTCCTTCACCTGTTGTGCATGCTGGGCTAGCCCCACAACATTCTCTCACAATATAGAGGGAAGAAAAAGAGAAACAGCACCGAAGAGTGGCACCAGCAGACCTCAGTCTGCATGTGTGGGGGCAGGGGAGGGGAGGAAACAAGAGACACAAAAGAAAAAAAAGTGAAAGACAGAGGAGAAAAGAGTAGCAGTGCAAATGGGAGCTGGGTTTTCCCTGCTTGATCACACAGTACGAAGCTGGTGATGGCAGCAGTCCGTGCACGGTAATCAAACCCACACACAGAATGAAGTCCTTCAGCCACTTTTCACTGGTGTGACTTTAATCAGTTAAAAGTGAGGAGGTAATCAGCAGCGGGCATAAATTGACCACGACAGCTGCCAGATTGTTGTAACAACCCAACAGGTTCATTAATGTTTTTTTAGGGAAAGGAACCTGCCACTCCTACCTGGTCTGGCCTACATGCAACTCTAGTCTCTGAGTGGTTGACTCTTAATGCCTTCTGAAGAGGTCCAGCACGCCACTTAGTTGTAAAAACAATCACCATCAGGATTTGCCACCACTGCCCTCTCAGGGCAACTAGGGATGGTCAATAAATGCTGCATTGCCAGCGTCACCCGCATCCTGAGAATAAATAAATAAGCCGCCCTGCAGGTACATCTCTGCTCTCCAATCAATGCTATCTTCCTCAGCACCAGACGACATGGAAAACTTACGTGTCTCTGGGAGTGTGACCTGGGCCACCCACTCTCAGGGGAAGATTGGAAGGAGGCTCTAAGACTGACCCTCACGACCTCCACCTGCAGCAGAATGAGAGAGGGTCACCTCAGAATCCTTCACTGCATAGACCTCACCCTGCACAAACTTACGACAGTTCCACCTCTCCCTGGCAGACCAGCGTTGGCGGAACTGCAGCCACAGAGGCACACTCCTGTACACTTGTTGGTCCTGCCTCAACCTCCAAACCTTCTGGAAGGACTTCTTGGAGACCACTGGACCCACGACTGTTCAAGCAGACCCCCTCGGACTCGGACCCAACCTCGGACAAGGAATCCACACCACTCACAAGCCTGCACGGATCTCAGCGACCCCCCCAAAACAAACAACCATGTGGGCAAAGCATTGGTGGGACTTTTACCAGTCATAAGAAGTGAACCATGCACTCCTGTGGGCTGTTAAATAATGGGACAGCGGGCCCCAGAGCAGAACCTTTTAAGGGTCTTCTCACCAGCTGCTTTTGTATTACAGCCGAAATCTGCGCTTACGAGGCCAGCTATTGTAGGCCACTTCACGAACGCATCAATGCACACTTGCCTGTGTCATGCTGCATTTTTGGTGTTGGATCAGTGTCCAAGAAGGAACTACACCAACGTGAGAACTACACCAACGTGAGAAAAGTGGTAGAAAGTCAGCATGAGTACACTAATGTTCGTTCAATGAGCAGAAATTTCCTCCAACATCGGAAAGACCAAAGCAATTGCCTTTGGCCCCCCATCACAAATTCCGTTCCATAGCCACCGACTCCATCCCCCCTCTGGCCATCTCGGGTTGAACCAGACTGTTTGTAACCTCAACATCTTATCTGACCCTGAGCTGAGCTTCCGACCCCATAATCCTCTCCATAGCTAAGACCGCCTAGATCCACCTCCGAAATATCGCCCGTCTCCATCTCGCTTCAGCCCATCTACTGTTGAAACCCTCATCCATGCTTTTGTTACTTCCAGACTCTACTTCCAATGTTCTCCTGGCCAGCCTCCCATCTTCCACCCTCCATAAACTTGAGCTCAAACAAAACACTGCTGCCTGTATCCTAACTTGCGAGCAAGTCCTGCTCACCCACAACCCGTGCTCACTGACCTACAGTGGCTCCCGGTCCCTGAATGCCTTGATTTAAAAATTCTCATCCTCATGTTCAAATCCCTCCATGGCTTCACCCCACCCTATCTCTACAACCCTGCAAGAACTGTTCCTCCAACTTTGGCCTCTTGTGCATCCCTGACTTCCTTCGCCCCACCATTGGCAGCTGTGCCTTCAGCCGTCTAGGCCCTAAGTTTTGGAATTCCCTCCCTAAACTTCTCTACCTCCCTCTCCTCCTTTAAGGCCCTCCGTAAAACCTACCTCTTTGACCAAGCTTTTGGTTACTTGTGCTAACATCTCATGTGTCTCAGTGTCAATTTTGTTTTGTCTGATTACACTCCTGTGAAGTGCCTTGAGACATTTTACTACATTACAGGCGCTATATAAATGCAAGTTGTTGTTTTGAATCAAATTTCTAGCAGGAGCTATGGGTTTAAGAGGTGGGTAACTATGCCACACAGACATGCAAATAAGGGCTCCTTGAGCTACTTTGTGAAATGAGAACACCTGATTTTTGTGGGTTATGTTCTGTGACTTGCTGGTTCAGGGATTGAGTTATTACCCTCTATATCACCCAACCTCAGTCCCTTTGCTAATCCTGTATTGCTTCCCCAGCAGAGGTCTGGGAGAGGTTATCAGTGTGTGAAAAAAATGGACAATGTTAGACCTAGTTGACCCCACCCGGCTCCCTCAGCTATTGGGAGCCTCTCAACAATGAGCTGGTTCTGATGGTGTCAAATCCACATAACACCTCAAGCAGGTTCCCATGTTACCTGACCCCATGGGCTTCTCACTGTTTATTTGTTTTCTTCATTCACTGAAAGAGTGTTACTGAACAATCTCCCATTATCACAATGATTATGGCTGTTATCTTTTAATGTGGAGTTCTGCCTAATATGTACAGTTATAGAATATCTCACTCCTAATAAAACTGCCTGTGTACCACTATAGAATATATTACTCCCGATAACACTGCCTGTGTACCACTATACAATATATTACTCCGAATAACACTGCCCCCGTGTACCACTATAGTAGAGTGTATTCTCCATCACTCTCGATAAGAATTTGAACTCCTTTGTCTATCACACCCTGCAGTTTACCTGCTCAGCATATCCGACAGTATATCCAGGGCCTCCAGCTGGACAGACACGTCCTCTTGCTTGGCAATAGCACTCGTCAGGCGTCCAGTGATCTTCTTGCACACATTGGCGGACAGGGCTAAACCTAGAACAACAGCAAACATTTATTGGCTGTAGGGTACTGCCTGCCTGAGGGGGATTATTCAGCTTGGAAGCAATGGCCCAAGTTGAGTAAATTCTTTTTTCCCCCCTCGCCAGCAGGTTCTAAGGCAGAAACAAGAGGCATTCTTTCACCACACTATGATTTTTTTGCTCAAAATTCCCACCTCTCATAACCTTAGCAAAAAAGTAATTTAGTAAAAATTGGCAAATTAGCACTTTTTGCTTGTCTATCATTTCTCTGCCCTCAATCCATTCACCACAGGAGCTCTGAGCCCTCTGCCAGCATCCCTCGGTAGCTATGACTCGTTAGTCAGCCTCACTCGGACACTGAGGTCTCGGCCAGCATTGCTTGGTAGCTTAGACCTCGGCCAGTGCTGCTGGTAGCTCCAAGGATTCGATGCCTCAGCCAGTGTCACTCGGTGAAAACCTAAGTGACTAGCCCAGGTTAATGTTCCCATCCTTTACTGGAGAGCAAATCAGCTGTTAGTTTTTGTCAATCAAGGTCAGATGTACACCCTAATGGGAATTCTACAGGGAGCTTGTACAAAAAACCAATTATAAAAAGGAGCTTTCCAATGGATCTATGGGTAAGTGAAGTGCCCAGCATGGTGGGTCATACAAACCAGAACGATCTCAGGTTCCATCTCCAGCCTGTTCCAAGTTAGTTGATCTCAGACAAGTGGGGAAAAAAAATTCCTGCTCTTGATAATGATCAAATGGCGCCTGAACACTGGACATCGGGCGAGGGCAGGACTTGGTGACGATGCCCTCTATTATCAAATAGCTTGCCGACATTCAACGCCTAGGCTCACGTATCAAGTATGGCCTCTTGGTAGAGGTACCAGAGGATGGCTGGTGTCCATGGATCAATTCCGAGTCGACAACTTCAGGAGCAGAAAAAAAATTGGAGAACAAAATGCTAAACGCAGAGCACGTCACAGCAAGAAACCATATTTTTGGATTGACTGGACGCGGAGAATTTCTTCACACATCACAGTTCACCTGCTCCGAAAACTTCGCTACTCAACAGCTCGTCATCCACTAAGCCAAGTTCACTCCGCAGCAAAACCACTTCTAAGGCCCACAAGCTTTTCATGCCTTCAGTTTGGGCTCTCTTCAAACCATTCATAAATATTTACGACCCCAATATATGCTTGAATCACACCATGCCAAGGACTGGTAGGACACAGGGGCACAAAATTAGAGGTAGGTCATTTAGGAGTGAAATCAGGAAGCAATTTTTCACACAAAGGATAGTAGAAATTTGGAACTCCCTTTTTTTCCTCCTCCTCCCCCACAAAAGGCTGTGGATGCTGGGACAATTGTAGCTTTCAAGATGGAGATCGATATAAATGTGTTAGGTAAGGGTATCAAAGGATATGGAGCAACGGCACATAAATGGAGTTGAGGTAGAGATCAGCCATGATCTAACTGAATGGCAGGCAGAACAGTCTCGAGGGGTTGAATGGCCTACTCCTAATGCTCCCAGCCACAATTACACTGAGGTTATCACGAGGCTGGTGGGAAAGTGAATCATCCCCTCATGGTTGCTCTTGCAACGAAAATGCTGGATCCCTGGGAGATAGCTGGCCACTTATTCACCCAATATACAACAATGGGAACCAGGCTCCCCCAAATGGCTCAGCCAACTGAAGCAGTGACTGACTGACTAAACCACACAGACCAGGGAGATCCCAAGTTTAATCCAGGGTTTGTGCCAAGTTAGCTGACCTCAACTGGGGTAGCAGTTGGGGCACGACAATTGGCCTCACTGTTCCTCTAGAGTGGGAACGTTAAAAAAAAGAATTCAGCCAGGGTTGCCGCTCCCGATTGCTTACCAGTAACCCCCTGCTGAAAGTACGTGTATGCTCCACTAAGAATGAGCATTTGGGTGAGGCACTGGAGTGTTCAGTGGCCGTTAACCCAATAAAGAGACAACACCGTTACGAGAGGACGAAAACGGGCAGAAAAATAAGGAAGAAAAACAAAAGAGAATTCCATCCTCAAAACACCTTAGGAACAATTAGGTGAAGCTGGTTTGCCTTTCAAAGCACCAGACATATTTACGTCCCAAATTTGTCACGACATAGAAATCAGAGAAATTAATCGAGCAGTTTGGTATCTGGGAGCAGGTTTCGAGACCACACTATATCAGATTGGAGGGGTGAGGTGAGAGGACCTCCAGCAGTTACGAAGCATTAAGGACCATCTTACCGCTAGAAGCAGGAGGCAGTTCTGCAATGACAGTCTTCAGGCCGATGCTGGATATGTCGCGGAGCTGCTCTTTGTCGGACAGCATGTTTGTACACAACGTGTCCACGATTGTCTCCACCTGATACTCCTTAACCTTGCTGACCAGCGGACCCAAGCTGAGGGAATGGGCAAATTAAATACCGTGACCTTGACATTCGATACCATCTCTCTCCCCCCCTTCCCCAACAACTGCTCATCCTTTCAGTGAGCTGCATAAACACTCCTGCGCCAACCTGAACGGCCCATCAGGATTACATTCGAGGCAGTTTGGCACATGAACGCACATCACAAACCCTGGCTTTTGGGCTGCATCATCAGGGTCAACTGCCAGGCAGAAGCCGACAACACCCCACAGAAATGAGCATGCGAGTGGCCACTCACTGCTCTCATCGTGTAAGCAGATGGAGAGCCACACTGTTACTGGTAGCACATCGGTGACGACTGTGATATAATGCAGTCACTGTGCTGCGTTACATGCAAGTGTGGAAAACACTCGCGCGGTTACAATAACCTTGTGCTGATTCCCTGCTGTACAACCAAGTATTGAACGTCAACTCCGTCAACATCCAGGTAGGCTGAAGGCTCAGGGGCCTGAGTCACCAGTGGAGGAGAAACTGGCACCAAATGGGCACCAGGCCGCATAATTAGCACCACCAGCCTAAAGCTGTAGCTATACACAGTGAGGTTTGGGTTCAGCAGCTGTCACTTACCACTTCACAGCCAGGTTTTGCACCTCTCCGTTTTTATCTTCCAGCAGCCTGAGCAGCATCTTCACCACTTTCTTCTCACTGTCATCGTCCAACTTGATGGAGTCTTTCTGCAACTCTACCATCAGGTCATTGGTGGCCATGAACCTAGACAACAGACAGTATTACAGGTCTTCAAGAGGCCCAAAAAAGAAACCACGGGCAGCCAACAGAACAGAGCTGCCCTCAGTGTATCATCACACTACAACCTGGACTAGTTTGTGGCTGCATACAGATGAGCATCCAAGTTCAGCTAGGCACTGAACAAATAGGGCTCTCCTAAAGAGAAAGTGTGTCAAGCTGGCCCACTACTGCTAGGCAGAGAACAGACAGATCTCTCAGGAGTAGAGAATGCATGGGGAATGTGTTGATTTCATATATAACAGTTAACTACCCTATTAGGTACCTCCTCTCTAGAGTGAACATCTTCAGAAGCAGCTGGTAGTTTCAAAACCTTTACATCCCGAGAGAAAGTATGGCAATTTATAGGTGCTCTACTACTGCAACTCTCAATTTCAGCCATTATGTGTTGGTAGTGAGCTATGCAACTGCACTAGTGGCAGAAACCACGCACTGAAATACCAGGCTTACACTACAATGATTCTTGATATTAGCAGGTTTCAGGTCAGTGGAACTTTTAAACATGGAATAAGGTAAGTAAATATGAACTCTGGTGTTTGTGCGTGTGTCCCGCTCCCCCAGCACATCTAAACCTATTTGCATTTGATTGTACTCCTGTACTGTCTTAACCCTTTCACAGATTTTGGTATCATCTGCAAACTTACTTACCATACTCCCAACACCACTGTCCAAGTCATTAATAAGACGGTGAAGAGTAGTGGGCCTAGGACCGATCCCTGGGAGACACCACGAGTAACGTGCCTCCAGGCTGATCCACATTTGTAAACTCCTAATCTAGCATATCAAATTCCTACTGATACCACAAGATCCTATTTTGAAGTAACCTAGTGTGAGGTACCTTACCAAAGGTTTTCTGAAAGTCCAGGTAGACAATGTTGACCAGATTACCCTCATCACGTCCTCAAAAACTCAATTAAATTTGTAAGACACAACTTACTTTTTCGGAAGCCGTGTTGCATATTTCTGATGGCCCCTTCTCTTTCCCAGTGATCATAAGGGGCCTCTCTTACAATCCCTTAGCAGCATCGTCCCAATAATGGCAGATGTGCCTGTAGTTCTGTGGTTGTGCTTTGTCCCCAAATGGAGGCAGTCCTCCAAAGGCACATTGACTGACCTTATCCATGAAGCCCCACCCCCCGCACCCAACTGGCTGCGCCACTGGCTGTGACTAATTGTCAACCAAAGAACCAGTACGCACAGGCTATACAACAGCTCAACTGGTATTGTGTGTAGCAAGGGAGGATCTGAAGCATATCCTACAAAGTGCAAGTTAATACCTTTAAAACACAAATTAAACCTCCATTATCTACTCAAAGAACTAGTTGCTCTCATATGCTGTTACAGCCTCTTGGAATAAAAAGTCCCTCAGCATTGCTATCCATTAGGCAGCTGCATGTGAAATGTGTCTAGAGAACGTTCATGGATGAACAGAAGTACAGTAGATTTTTATTTTAATTCGTTCATGGGATGTGGGCGTGGCTGGCAAGGCCAGCATTTATTGCCCATCCATAATTGCCCTCGAGAAGGTGGTAGTGAGCCGCCTTCTTGAACCACTGCAGTCAGTGTGCTGAAGGTTCTCCCGCAGTGCTGTTAGGTAGGTAATTCCAAGATTTTGACCCAGCGACAAGGAAGGAATGGTGATATATTTCCAAATCGGGATGGAGTGTGACTTGGAGGGGAACATGCAGGTGGTGTTGTTCCCATGTGCCTGCTGCCCTTGTCCTTCTAGGTGGTGGAGGTCGCGGGTTTGAGAAGTGCTGTCAAAGAAGCCTTAGCGAGTTGCTGCAGTGCATCCTGTGGATGGTACACACTGCAGCCATGGTGCGCCGGTGAAGGGAGTGAATGTTTAGGGTGGTGGATGGGGTGCCAATCAAGCGGGCTGCTTTGTCCTGGATGGTGTCAAGCTTCTTGAATGTTGTTGGAGCTGCACTCATCCAAGCAAGTGGAGAGTATTCCATCACACTCCTGACTTGTGCCTTGTAGATGGGGGAAAGGCTTTGGGCAGTCAGGACATGAGTCACTCAACACAGAATGCTAGAAACATAGAAAATAGGAGCAGGAGGCGGCCATTCGGCACATCGAGCCTGCTCCTCCATTCAATATGATCATGGCTGAACCTCGATCTCAATACCATATTCCCGCCCTTTCCCCATACCCTTTGATGCCTTCTGTGTCTAGAAATCTATTTCCTCCTTAAATATATTCAGTACCCAGCCGCTGAGCTCCTCTTGTAACCAGAGTATGTGTGTGGCTGGTCCAGTTAAGTTTCTGGTCAATGGTGACCCCCAGGATGTTAATGGTGGGGGATTCAGCAATGGTAATGCCATTGAATGTCAAGGGCAGGTGGTTAGACTCTCTTGTTGGGGATGGTCATTGCCTGGCACTTGTCTGGTGCGAACGTTACTTGCCGTTTATCAGCCCAAGCCTGGATGTTGTCCAGGTCTTGCTGCATGCGGGCACGGACTGCTTCATTATCTGAGGGGTTGCAAATGGAACTGAACACTGTGCAATCAGCGAACATCCCCATTTCTGACCTTATGTTGGAGGGAAGGTCATCGATGAAGCAGCTGAAGATAGTTAGGCCGAGGACACTGCCCTGAGGAACTCCTGCAGCAATGTCCTGGGACTGAGATGACTGGCCTCCAACAACCATTACCATCTTCCTTTGTGCTAGGTATGACTCCAGCCACTGGAGAGTTTTCCCCGATTCCCATTGACTTCAATTTTACTAGGGCTCCTTGGTGCCACACTCGGTCAAATGCTGCCTTGATGTCAAGGGCAGTCACTCTCACCTCACCTCTGGAATTCAGCTCTTTAGTCCATGTTTGGACCGAGGCTGTAGTGAGGACTGGAGCAGAGCGGTCCTCGCGGAGCCCAAACTGAGCATCGGTGAGCAGGTTATTGGTGAGTAAGTGCCGCTTGATAGCGCTGTCGACGACACCATCCATCACTTTGCTGATGATTGAGAGTAGACTAACGGGGCGGTAATTGGATTTGTCCTGCTTTTTGTGGACAGGACATACCTGGGCAATTTTCCACATTGTCAGGTAGACACCAGTGTTGTAGCTATACTGGAACAGCTTGGCTAGGGGGGCGGCTAGTTCTGGAGCACAAGTCTTCAGCACCACAGCCGGGATGTTGTCGGGGCCCATAGCCTTTGCTGTTTCCAGTGCACTCAGCCGTTTCTTGATATCACGTGGAGTGAATCGAATTGGCTGAAGACTAGCTTCTGTGATGGTGGGGCTATCGGGAGGAGGCAGAGATGGATCATCCACTCAACACTTCTAGCTGAAGATGGTTGCAAACGCTTCAGCCTTGTCTTTTGTACTCACGTGCTGGACTCCGCCATCATTGAGGATGGGGATGTTCACAGAGCCTCCTCCTCCCGTTTGTTGGTGCACAATTAAACAACTTTCACGACTGGATGTGGCAAGACTGCAGCGCTTGATCTGATCCGTTGGTTGTGGAATCATTTAGCTCTGTCTATAGCATGTTGCTTCCGCTGTTTAGCATGCACGTAGTCCTGTGTTGTAGCTTCACCAGGTTGGCACCTCATTTTTAGCTACGCCTGGTGCTGCTCCTGGCATACTCTTCTGCACTCTTCATTGAATCAGGGTTGATCCCCTGGCTTGTTGGTAATGGTAGAGTGAGGAATATGCCAGGCCATGAGGTTACAGATTGTGCTGTAAAACAATTCTGCTGCTGCTGATGACCCACAGTGCCTCATGGATGTTGAGTTTTGAGATGCCAGATCTGTTCTGAATCCTTGTGGGACTTTGTCTCCACAAGGACTGTGCGGTGGTCACCCCTACCAATACTGTCATGGACAGATGCATCCGCGACAGGTAAATTGGCGAGGACGAGGTCAAGTAGGTTTTCCTCTCGTGTTGGTTCACTCACCTCCTGCCGCAGGAGGCCCAGTCTGGCAGCTATGTCCATCAGGACTCGGCCAGTAGTAGTGCTACCGAGCCACTCTTGGTGATGGACATTGAAGACCCCGATCCAGAGTACATTCTGTGCTCTTGCTACCCTCAGCGCTTCCTCCATGTGGCACTCAACATGGAGGAGGGCTGATTCATCAGCTGAGGGAGGGCGGTAGGTGGTAATCAGCAGGAGGTTTCCTTGCCCACGTTTGACCTGATGCCATGAGATTTCATGGGGTCTGGAGTCAATGTTGAGGACTCCCAGGGCTACTCCCTCCTGACTGTATATCACTGTGCCGCCACCTCTGGTGGATCTGTCCTTCCGGTGGGACACGACATACCCAGGGATGGTGATGGAAGAGTCTGGGACGTTGGCTGAAAAGGTATGATTCTGTGAGTATGGCTATGTCAGGCTGTTGCTTGACTAGTCTGTGGGACAGCTCTCCCAATTTTGGCACAAGTCCCCAGATGTTAGTAAGGAGGACTTTGCTTGGTTAGCCTTTGTCGTGTCCGGTGCCTAGTGGTCCGTCCGCTTTTATTTTTATTGTAACTATCTGTAGCAAGATTGTACAACCGAGTGGCTTGCTGAGCCATTTCAGGGGTCAATTAAGAATCAACCACATTGTTGTGGGTCTGAAGTCACATATAGGCCAGACTGGGTGAGGACAGCAATAAGAACTATAGACCCACAGAAAGACCCTGCTTTTTATCCCCCTTAATTTCTTTGACAGAGAAAAGAAATTCTTTGAGTTAGACAGGTGAATATTGACATATTAGCATTGACAATAATACACGGAGATGACACTGTAGATCTCAGAACCCAAGACCTGCGGTTTTAACAGAGCAGCTTGACTATATTTTTATTACAATTTACTACATGACAACAATCTGAAATCACATCCCTGCCTGTTATCAAACCATCACCTACTCAAACAAAACTCCAAACCCACAGATTTACGTACCTTTAGGATCCAAAGAAATCAAGTGCAGGGGCAGTCACATTATAGCGATCTCCATTTATACTGCCAACTTGTTCTGGTCTTCATGTAGACCTGTCGTTGACTGGTTGAGGAGGGGGAGCCTGGCAAAACCACATCAATGCAACTGGCAGGGCAGGGAACCTGATGTGGAGTTGGGCTTATTTATCAGTGTGCATGTGTCACCATATAATTTTGTGTCACAACACAAGGATGTCAATGCAATAAACTGGCTCAGCGTATTTAGCAGGCCATAGGATGAGGTCATTGTTCCTTTGGCTGATAGTGGAGACTAGCAAAAAAAAGTCTCCACTGTCATTTGCGATGGGGAACTCAGGTTGTGAGTCCCGTTATTGGTGCAAAACCCTGTGCCTGAAGTCAAAAGCATGCTCGTCACACAGAAGCTCTTTTGTCTTGGAGGCCAAGTCACAGGAGAGTGGCACAACTGCACTGCTGTACACATTTATGTTCACACAACGAAGTGAAGACCAGCTGTAAATGAAATCCTGGCATTTGTGGATTTGCACGACTGGCTGTAACAGTTGGCAAGTCACACATTTTTTAAAATTCACTCTCAGGATGTGGAGGTCGCTGGCAAGGCCAATGTTAATTGCCCATCCCCAGATGCCCGGAGTCGCGGTTTGATACAACTGAGTGGCTTGCTGGGCCATTTAAGAGTCAACCGCATTGTTGTTGGACTGGAGTCACGTATAGGCCACAACAGCAGGTTTCCTTCTATAAAAGGACACGAATGAACCAGTTGGCTTTTTATGACAATCCAATAGCTTTATGGTCACTTTTACTGATCCCAGCTTTTTATTTCCAGATTTTATAAACTGAATTCAAATTCTCAAACTGCCGTGGTGGGATATGAACTTATGCTCTCTTGATTATTAGTCTAGGCCTCTGGATTACTGGTCCAGTAACATAACTACTACACCACTATATCCATCAGATACTGATGTCCCAGTGTCAAGACTTTGCATACATACTGTGTGGACATAAACACAGGAGCGTGGCACACTTAGACCACTCACCTGAGGCCCAGACTGCAAGGTTTAAAAAAAGGCAAGGAAGGATGGCCTGGCACTGACCTACCTTATTCAAAGCCCAGGGTGGTAGGTGGGCCAATAAACAGAGCATGTGATGATTGACCTCATGCATTTCAGTATTGATGTCATGAGGGGCTGTGCGTGCCAAATCTGCATTGGTGTTTTTAGTGGAATCCTGAAGACGAGCTCAGTTTGGGTTCTGCCAGGGCCACTCGGCTCCAGACCTCATTACAGCCTTGGTCCAAACAAAAGAACTGAATTCCAGGAGGTGAGGTGAAAGTGACTGCCCTTGACATCAAGGCAGCAAGTGTGGAACCAAGGAGCCCTAGTAAAATTGAAGTCAACAGGAACCAGGGGGAAAACTCTCCAGTGGCTGGAGTCATACCTAGCACAAAAGAAGATGGTAATGGTTGTTGGAGGCCAATCATCTCAGCCCCAGGACATTACTGCAGGAGGTCCTCAGGGCATTGTCCTAGGCCTAACCATCTTCAGTTGCTTCATCAATGACCTTCCCTTCAGCATAAGGTCAGAAATGGGGATGTTCGCTGATGATTGCACAGTGTTCAGTTCCATTCGCAACCCCTCAGATAACGAAGCTGTCCGTGCCCGCATGCAGCAAGACGTGGGCAACATTGAGGCTTAGGCTGATAAGTGGCAAGTAACATTCACGCCAGACAAGTGCCAGCCAATGACCATCTCGAACATGAGAGTCTAACCACCTCCTCTTGACATTCAAGGGCATTACCATTGCCGAATCCCCCACCATCAACATCCTGGGGGTCACCATTGACCAGAAACTTAACTGGATCAGCCACATAAATACTGTGGCTACAAGCACAGGTCAGAGGCTGGGTATTCTGTGGTGAGTGACTCATGTCCAGGCTCTCCAAAGCCTTTCCACCACCGACAAGGCACAAGTCAGGAGTGTGATGGAATACTCTTCATTTGCCTGGATGAGTGCAGCTCCAACAACACTCAAGAAGCTCGACACCATCCAGGATAAAGCAGCCCGCTTGGTTGGCATCCCATCCACCACCCTAAACATTCACTCCATTCACCACCGGCACACCGTGGCTGCAGTGTCTACTATCTACAGGATGCACTGCAGCAACTCGCCAAGGCTTCTTCGACAGCATCTCCCAAACCCGCGATCTCTATCACCTAGAAGGACAAGGGCAGCAGGCACATGGGAACACCACCACCTACATGTTGCCCTGCAAGTCACACACCATCCCAACTTGGAAATATATCGCCGTTCCTTCATAGTCACTGGGTCAAAATCCTGGAACTCCCTACCGAACAGCACTGTGGGAGAACCTTCACCACATGGACTGCAGCAGTTCAAGAAGGTGGCTCACCACCACCTTCTCAAGGGCAATTTTGGATGGGCAATAAATGCTTGACTTGCCAGCAACGCCCACATCCCATGAGCGAATAAAGAAAAACTGGAATATCCAGTTTTTGTTTTTTTTAAAAACGTCTTCCTAGCATGTGGCATTAGGAAATAGGGTCGGTTTATGTTGAGCTGGCCTCTGGCAATTAGCTGGTACAGGCCTCGAGGCCGCTGCAGACCATTCTCTATCTTCAAAGAGTGTCCACCTTGAGGTGGATAATGGGCTCAATTTAACTGCTAGGGTAACTGACATGCAGCACAAAGCCACTGTTACACTCAAAACACAGGGTCTGGTACCTACATGGAACGCTGTCGTCACCCAAGAGTAGCTATCTCATCCTCAAAGCTCAAAGGCTAGCTTTGAGCCAAGTCACCCTAAGTATTTAGCAATTAAAGATCATTTCAGTTCTGCAGATTTTTCAGGTGACGCTACTTCAGTTATTGCCGATCGCCGCCTCTACGCAACTGAAATGAACCATTTCCACTCCAGGGACTTGAGAATATAATCTAGGCTGACGCTCCAGTGCAGCACAGAGGGAGCGCTGTACTCTCGGATGAGACGTTAAACCAAGTCCCGTCTGCCCTCTCAGGTGGACGTAAAAGATCCCATGGCACTATTCCAAAGAGTAGGAGACTTCTACCCAGTGTCCTGGCCAATATTTATCCCTCAACCAATACCTAAAAACATTATCTGGCTATTAAAAGCAAAATACTGTGGATGCTGGAAATCTGAAATGAAAACAGAAAATGCTGGGGAAGCTCAGCAAGTCAGGCAGCATCTGTGGAGAAAGGAACAGAGTTAATGTTTCGAAGATGAAAGACGTTTTGACAAAAGTCTTCGACCTGAAACGTTAACTCTTTCTTTCTCCACAGATGCTGCCTGACTTGCTGAGCTTCTCCAGCATTTTCTGTTTTTATTATCTGGCTATTATCTCATTGCTGTTTGTGGAACCCTGCTGTGCGCAAATTGGCTGATGCGTATCCTACATTACAACAAGGACAACACTTCAAAAGTACGTCATTGGCTGCAAAGCCCTTTGGGACATTCTGAGGCCGGGAAAGTCACTATATAAATGCAAGTCTTTTTTTCTTTAACAGAGCTATAAGATAACCAAAGAACAGCAGCTATGCAGCTGCCAATCTGGAGGTAGTTCTAAGAGCAACTGGCCTTTAATTGACCTGAGGATTTGCCTCTTTAGATTACTTCTCTACAATAGTACCTAAAGTAGTGGACCAAAAGGGACAGGCCAGATTCGTGGCACAATTTCACAATTGTGCTTCAGATCCCAGACGATCAGCTTAGTTTAAAATAATGCTGCAGTTAGATCATACAGCACAGTAGGCCATTCCACCCATCGTGCCTATGCAGGCTCTTTGAAACAGCTATCCAATTAGTCCCACTCCCCTGCTCTTTTCCCGTAGCCCTGCAAATTTTTCCTTTTCAAGTATATATCCAATTCCCATTTGAAAGTTATTAAATCTGCTTCCACTACCCTTTCAGGTAGTACGTTCCAGATCATAACTCACTGCCTAAAAAAAAACATCTCCCCTCTGGTTCTTTTGCCATATAACATATTTTACTAGAGGTATATTCCTAAACCTGTAATTTGCAACCATGATGTGCAATTAAACAGTGGGGAAAGTGGCTACTCTGCAGTTCAATGCAAGTAGTGAGGAGAATGTGAGGGTCTCTCCCTGACACCATTGCCCTTTGATCAGTTTAATGTGGGGGTTCCATTTCCTGAGGGTAAATCTCTTACTCTATCACCCCCTCAAGCAGCCTAAATGTCAGGGTTCAGTCCTTAAATAAACAGAATTGCAGTACTCAAGAAGGTTGTGGGTCCCAGCCCCACCTCAGGACTTGACCTCATAATCTAAGCTGACGCTTTAGCGCAGTACTGAGGGAGTGCTGCACGGTCAGCGGTGTCCTTCTTCTGATATGTTAAACTGAGGTCCCGCCTGCCAGCTTGAATGGATGTTAAAGATCCCATGGCACTATCGGAAGAAGAGCAAGGAGTTCTCTGTGCCTCAGCCAACATTTCTCCCTCAACCAACATCATTGCTGTGAGTGTCAGCCATGGCTCAAGGGTAGCACTCTTGCCTGAGTCAAAAGGCAGTGGGTTCAAGTCCCACTCCAGAAACCTGAGCACACAATCCAAGCTGACACTTCAGTACAGTATTGTGGGAGTGCTGCACTGTTGGAGGTGCCGTTTTTCAGATGAGACATTTAAACCAAGGTCCCATCTGCCCTCACAGGTGGATTTAAAAGATCCCATGGCACTATTTTGAAGAAGAGCAGGGGAGTTCTTCCCAGTGTCCTGGCCAATATTTATTCTTCAACCAACATCACAAACAGTTTCAGGTCATTATCACGTTGCTGTTTGTGGGAGCTTACTCTGAGCAAATTAACTGCCGCATTTCCTACATTGCAACATTGATTACACTTAAAGTACTTAATTGGCTGTAAAGCACTTTGGGGTGTACTGAGGTCATGAAAGGTGCTATATTAATGCAAGTTCATTCTTTCTTTACATAAATAAAAGTTCATTGTTGTAAAGTTTAATTTCAAGTAAACAGAACTATTTAGTGCAACACAAAAAGTGCACAAATTTTCATGAAAATCATAGCAAAATTCTGAATTGGAATGGTGAGGGGGTGCAGCAGGAAACTACACAGTTTAGCAATTCTATCCAGGAATCACAAGAGGTTCAACAGACCTCTGAGCAGCCAAAAGGACACTTTTGGTTCCTTTGCCTATAAAAACCTTAGTTAGGCCACTTTTATGTTGCATAGCTCCTTTAAGTTGCTTACAGGCTGCAGGTCCTGACCAATCATTTAATATCAATGATTTTTTTCTCTGCACTATTGTTTGGCTGAGAGATCAGGCACACAAGATACTTGCCACAGGGTCATCTTTGGCTGTCTTCAAGATTAATCCAAGCATTAGCCTAAGGAACTCATTGCGTGACTCCCACTTCTGTCCTGGGCGCATTTTACAAAAGAGTATCTTGATATTTCATGGACACTGCGACCCAGAACGTGAACACAATCCCAAGCCTCACATTAATCCCCCCAGTGTCAGAAACAGGTTGAAGACTTATGTCTGCAACAGGGACACTGAACTAAATTGGCTAGGTGGTGAGTGGCCTAAATTCACAGAAGCTCCTTTATATTACTATACACTTCATCCACATGCTGGCCAGTTTCACACTCCACTCTGCAACTGTAGCATGGTGCAAATGCTTTTTTTTTTAAAAAAAAGAGAACACCCCAATTATATTTATGCGCAGATTCTGAAGTTAAGGATGGAGCATGATGCAATGCAGGAGTTAAACAAGAAACCAACCAGCCACCCTCCCAGAGCACTGACATTGAGACCCAGAGAGAGGATCAGGAAACTGTGCTGGTGGGGCCCACACACACACACACACACACACAAGAATTTTTAAAAGTATTAAGGTGTTCAGATCTGCAACCAGAGAGGGAAGTTTTATGTCAGAATTGCCATATTTTTGTACGATTTTAATATTCACGTGGAGCAGAACAATCCCTGTTCAAAAAAAAATGTCTTCACTCCAACCTGGAGACGAAAGGCAATGGGTTTTTCTTTGCCGGCCCCGCTCACCTGAAGTCCTTGTCGCTGGATGTCATCTTCTCCAGCAGGTTGGAGATGTGGTAGGACACGTTGGTCATGTTGAAGAGTGTGCGGGAGTTGGCTCCGAGCTGCTGAGACTGCAACCGCTCGCTGCTCTTCCATGGGAAAAGATGGCGATCAGACTGCCAGCCCAGTGACGTTGGCTCGGGTTAGAAGTCACTGGAAAAAACCATCGTGGTCAGATTGAAGGGGGCGAACTCCGGCTCCGGCTGCCTCGCAGGGACATCTAGTGGGAGCAGCCGGTGGTACAGCTCAGGGCGGGCAAAACCCAAAATAGGCATTGAGAGGGAGGGCAACGTCAGTCAGCCCTACAGAACCATCTACTGGGAATGATCCCAGAGAGAGAGAGAGAGAGTTACTATCAACCCAACAGAACCATCTACTGGGAATGATCCGAGAGAGAGAGAGAGAGTTACTATCAACCCAACAGAACCATCTACTGGGAATGATCCCAGAGAGAGAGAGAGAGTTACTATCAACCCAACAGAACCATCTACTGGGAATGATCCCAGAGAGAGAGAGAGTTACTATCAACCCAACAGAACCATCTACTGGGAATGATCCGAGAGAGAGAGTTACTATCAACCCAACAGAACCATCTACTGGGAATGATCCCAGAGAGAGAGAGGCAGTTACTATCAACCCAACAGAACCATCTACTGGGAATGATCCCAGAGAGAGAGAGAGAGTTACTATCAACCCAATAGAACCATCTACTGGGAATGATCCCAGAGAGAGAGAGAGAGTTACTATCAACCCAACAGAACCATCTACTGGGAATGATCCGAGAGAGAGAGAGAGAGTTACTATCAACCCAACAGAACCATCTACTGGGAATGATCCCAGAGAGAGAGAGAGAGTTACTATCAACCCAACAGAACCATCTACTGGGAATGATCCCAGAGAGAGAGAGAGTTACTATCAACCCAACAGAACCATCTACTGGGAATGATCCGAGAGAGAGAGTTACTATCAACCCAACAGAACCATCTACTGGGAATGATCCCAGAGAGAGAGAGGCAGTTACTATCAACCCAACAGAACCATCTACTGGGAATGATCCCAGAGAAAGAGAGAGTTACTATCAACCCAATAGAACCATCTACTGGGAATGATCCCAGAGAGAGAGAGAGTTACTATCAACCCAACAGAACCATCTACTGGGAATGATCCCAGAGAGAGAGAGAGTTACTATCAACCCAACAGAACCATCTACTGGGAATGATCCCAGAGAGAGAGTTAATATCAACCCAACAGAACCATCTACTGGGAATGATCCCAGAGAGAGAGACAGAGTTACTATCAACCTTACAGAACCATCTACTGGGAATGATCCCAGAGAGAGAGCGAGTTAATATCAACCCCACAGAACCATCTACTGGGAATGATCCGAGAGAGAGAGTTAATATCAACCCCACAGAACCATCTACTGGGAATGATCAGAGAGAGAGAGAGTTAATATCAACCCAACATAACCATCTACTGGGAATGATCCGAGAGAGAGATAATATCAACCCTACAGAACCATCTACTGGGAATGATCCGAGAGAGAGAGCGAGTTAATATCAACCTTACAGAACCATCTACTGGGAATGATCCGAGAGAGAGAGCGAGTTAATATCAACCCCACAGAACCATCTACTGGGAATGATCCGAGAGAGAGAGAGTTAATATCAAACCAACAGAACTATCTACTGGGAATGATCCGAGAGAGATAGAGAGAGTTAATATCAACCCAACAGAACCATCTACTGGAAATGATCCGAGAGAGAGAGAGAGAGTTAATATCAACCCTACAGAACCATCTACTGGAAATGATCCGAGAGAGAGAGAGAGAGAGAGTGTTAATATCAAACCAACAGAACTATCTACTGACAATGATCAGAGAGAGAGAGAGAGTTAGTATCAAACCAACAGAACTATCTACTGGGAATGATCCCAGAGAGAGACAGAGAGTTAATATCAAACCAACAGAACTATCTACTGGGAATGATCCGAGAGACAGAGAGTTAATATCAAACCAACAAAACTATCGACCTGGAATGATCCCAGAGAGAGAGCGAGCGGGAGAGATACTATTAACCAAACAGAACCATCTATTAGGAATGATCTGAGAGAGAGAGAGAGAGAGAGATAATATCAACCCAACAGAACTATCTACCGGGAATGTTCCAAAAGAGATAGAGATATCAACCATACAGAGCTATCCACTGGGAATGATCCAAGAGAGATAATATTAACTCTACAGAACCATCTACCGGGAATGATCTGAGAGACAGAGTTACTATCAACCCAACATAACCAACTACTAGGAACGATCCGAAAAAGAGAGAGAGAGAGCATATTAACCCTACAGAACCACATACTGAGAATGTTCCATGTGACAGCATATCAACCCAACATCCAAAAGAGAGAATCGACCCAACAGAACCATCTACTGGGAATGATTCAAAAGACAGAGATAATATGACCCCAACAGACTACTGGGATTTTTTTTATTCATTCATGGGATGTGGGCATCGCTGACAAGGCCAGCATTTATTGTCCATCCCTAATTGCCCTTGAGAAAGTGGTGGTGAGCTGCCTTCTTGAACCACTGCAGTCCGTGTGGTGAAGGTTCTCCCACAGTGCTGTTAGGAAGGGAGTTCCAGGATTTTGACCCAGCAACGATGAAGGAACGGCAATATATTTCTCAGTCAGGATGGTATGTGACTTGGAGGGGAACGTGCAGGTGTTGTTCCCATACGCCTGCTGCCCTTGTCCTTCTAGGTGGTAGAGGTCGCGGGTTTGGGAGGTGCTGTCGAAGAAGCCTTGGGGAATTGCTGCAGTGCATCCTGTGGATGGTACACACTGCAGTCACGGTGCGCCGATGGTGAAGGGAGTGAATGTTTAAGGTGGTAGGTGAGGTGCCAATCAAGCGGGCTGCTTTGTCCTGGATGGTGTTGAGCTTCTTGAGTGTTGTTGGAGCTGCACTCATCCAGGCAAATGGAGAGTATTCCATCACACTTCTGACTTGTGCCTTGTAGATGTTGATGGTGGGGGATTTGGCAATGGTAATGCCGTTGAATGTCAAGGGGAGGTGGTTAAACTCTCTCTTGTTGGAGATGGTCATTGCCTGGCACTTGACTGGCGCGAATGTTACTTGCCACTTATCAGCCCAAGCCTGAATGTTGTCCAGGTCTTGCTGCATGCGGGCACGGACTGCTTCACTATTTGATGGGTTGCGAATGGAACTGAACACTGTGCAATCATCAGCAAATATCCCCACCTCTGACTTTATGTTGGAGGGAAGGTCATTGATGAAGCAGCTGAAGATGGTTGGGCCTAGAACACTGCCCTGAGGAACTCCTGCAGCGATGTCCTGGGGCTGAGATGATTGGCCTCCAACAACCACTACCATCTTCCTTTGTGCTAGGTATGACTCCAGCCACTGGAGAGTTTCCCCCGATTCCCATTGACTTCAATTTTAGTAGGGCTCCTTGGTGCCACACTCAATCATATGCTGCCTTGATGTCAAGGGCAGTCACTCTCACCTCACCTCTGGAATTCAGTTCTTTTGTCCATGTTTGGACCAAGGCTGTAATGAGGTCTGAAGCCAAGTGGTCCTGGCAGAACCGAGACTGAGCATCGGTGAGCAGGTTACTGGTGATTAGGTGCTGCTTGATAGCACTGTCGACGACACCTTCCATCACTTTGATGATGATTGAGAGTAGACTGATGGGGCGGTAATTCATCGGATTGAATTTGTCTTGCTTTTTGTGGACAAGACGTACCTGGGCAATTTTCCACATTGTCAGGTGGATGCCAGTGTTGTAGCTGTACTGGAACAGCTTGGCTAGAGGTGCGGCTAGTTCTGGAGCACAAGTCTTCAGCACTACAGCCGGGATGTTGTCGGGGCCCATAGCCTTTGCTGTATTCAGCCGTTTCTTGATATCACGTGGAGTGAATCGAATTGGCTGAAGACTGGCTTCTGTGATGGTGGGGATATCGGGAGGAGGCCGAGATGGATCATCCACTTGGCACTTCTGGCTGAAGATAGTTGCAAACACTTCAGCCTTGTCTTTTGCATTCACGTGCTGGACTCTGCCATCATTGAGGATGGGGATGTTCACGGAGCCTCCTCCTCCCGTTAGTTATTTAATTGTCTACCACCATTCATGACTGGATGTGGCAGGACTGCAGAGCTTTGATCTGATCCGCTGGTTGTGGAATCGCTTAGCTCTGTCTATAGCATGTTGCTTCTGCTGTTTAGCATGAATGTAGTCCTGAGTTGTAGCTTCACCAGGTTGGCACCTCATTTTTCGGCAGGCCTGGTGCTGCTCCTGGCATGCTCTTCTACACTCCTCATTGACGCAGGGTTGATCCCCTGGCTTGATGGTAATGGTAGAGTGAGGGATGTGCTGGGCCATGAGGTTACAGATTGTGCTGGAATACAATTCTGCTGCTGCTGATGTCCCACAGCGCCTCATGGATGCCCATTTTTGAGCTGCCAGATCTGTTCTGAATCTATCCCATTTAGCACGGTGGTAGTGCCACACAACATGTTGGATGGTGTCCTCAGTGTGAAGACAGGACTTCGTCTCCACGAGGGCTGTGCGGTGGTCACTCCTACCAATACTGTCATGGACAGATGCATCTGCAACAGGTAGATTGGTGAGGACGAGGTCAAGTAGGTGTTTCCCTCGTGTTGGTTCGCTCACCACCTGCCGCAGGCCCAGTCTGGCAGCTATGTCCTTCAGGACTCGGCCAGCTCGGTCAGTAGTAGTGCTACCGAGCCACTCTTGGTGATGGACATTGAAGTCCCCCACCCAGAGTACATTCTGTGCCCTTGCTACCCTCAGTGCTTCCTCCAAGTGGTGCTCAACATGGAGGAGGACTGATTCATCAGCTGAGGGAGGGCGGTAAGTGGTAATCAGCAGGAGGTTTCCTTGCTGATCCAAAAGAGATAGAGATAATATCATTCCTACAGAGCCATCCACTGGGAATGATCAGAGAGAGAGAATTAATATCATTCCTACAGAGCCATCCACTGGGAATGATCAGAGAGAGAGAGTTAATATCATTCCTACAGAGCCATCCACTGGGAATGATCAGAGAGAGAGAGTTAATATCATTCCTACAGAGCCATCCACTGGGAATAATCACAGAGAGAGAGTTAATATCAACCCAACTGTACCATATACTGGGAATGATCCGAGAGAGAGAGAGAGAGATAATTAATAGCAACTCAACGGATCCATCTACTGGGAATGATCCAAGTGATGTCCAAAACAGAGAATCAACCCAACAGAATCATCCACTGAGAATGATCTGACAGAGTAACATAATATTAATGCAACAGAGTTGATCAGGAATGATCCAAAAAGGGAGAGCATCATTATCTCAACAGTACAATCATAGACACAGCATGTCAGTCAAATAGTGTCACTGCAAAAATCTGGCTCACTTTCAGTTAAACCTAAATGCAAAAACTATAATTTAAGTTATTAAATTGTCACAGTAAACTAAAGAAAAAAGTTACACTTCTGTATAGAATCACAGAATCATGGAAAGGTTACAGCACGGAAGGAGGCCATTCGGCCCATCGAGTCCGTGCCGGCTCTATGCGCGAGCAATCCAGTTAGTCCCACTCCCCCGCCCTATCCCCATAGCCCTGCAAATTTTTTCCTTTCAAGTACTTATCCAGTTCCCTTTTGAAGGCCATGATTGAATCTACCTCCACCATCCCGCCCCGACAGTGCATTCCAGATCCTAACCACTCGCTGTGTAAAAAAAAGTTTTTCTTCATGTCACCTTTGGTTCTTTCCTACTATATTCAGCAATAGATTTTGCTATTGTATTATATTAATAAATGTACATTTAAATCAGCGTCATCTCACAAATATATCCAGGCTATCAGTATTTACCAAGACTTATGTATCCTTAAAAAAATTGCATTAACAATCAACTTACATTCAGATAAATGGCCATGAGCAGCATTAGAACTCAGATTGAAAAAAAAACTAGCAACCAGTTTAAAGGGAAGGAAAGTTTTTAATTCAAAGTACTCCCAGAACTTCTTTATAAAAATGTTAATAGAATTACACAGAATCTACGACACAGAAACAGGCCACTGGTCTGTGCTGATTCTTATCCTCCACACTAGCCTCTTCCCACTCCAATTACCTCTTCCCGCTTTGCCCCTCATATCTGTGTGTGTGTGGGTGCTGCTGATGCTCAAGGTGCTCTGTGTGTGTGTGTGTGTGTGTGTGGGTTGTCGCGGCTCAGGGTGCTGTGTGTGTGTGTGGGTGCTGTCGTGACTCTGGGTACTGTGTGTGTGTGTGTGTGTGTGTGCTGTCGTGACTCAAGGTGCTGTGTGTGTGGGTGGGTGCTGTCACGGCTCAGGGTGCTGTGTGTGTGGGTGGGTGCTGTCACGGCTCAGGGTGCTGTGTGTGTGGGTGTTGTCGGGGCTCAGGGTGCTGTGTGTGTGGGTGGGTGCTGTCACGGCTCAGGGTGCTGTGTGTGTGGGTGTTGTCGGGGCTCAGGGTGCTGTGTGTGTGGGTGGGTGCTGTCACGGCTCAGGGTGCTGTGTGTGTGGGTGCTGTGTGTATGTGTGCGCTGTCGTGACTCGGTGGTGTGTGGGTGCTGTCGTGGCTCAGGGTGCTGTGTGGGTGTGGGTGCTGTCACAGCTCAGGGTGCTGTGTGGGTGTGTGTGCTGTCACAGCTCAGAGTTCTGTGTGAGTGTGGGTGCTGTCACAGCTCAGAGTTCTGTGTGAGTGTGGGTGCTGTCACGGCTCAGGGTGCTGTGTGTGTGGGTGCTGTGTGTGTGTGTGCGCTGTCGTGACTCGGTGCTGTGTGGGTGTGTGTGCTGTCACAGCTCAGGGTGCTGTGTGAGTGTGGGTGCTGTCACAGCTCAGAGTTCTGTGTGAGTGTGGGTGCTGTCGCGGCTCAGGGTGCTGAGTGTGTGAGTGTGGGTGCTGTGTGAGTGTGGGTGCTGTCGTGACTCGGTGCTGTGTGGGTGTGTGGGTGTCGTCACGGCTCAGGGTGCTGTGTGTGGGTGGGTGCTGTCGTGGCTCAGGGTGCTGTGTGGGTGTGGGTGCTGTCACAGCTCAGGGTGCTGTGTGGGTGTGGGTGCTGTGTGGGTGTGGGTGCTGTGTGAGTGTGGGTGCTGTCGCGGCTCAGGGTGCTGTGTGTGTGTGGGTGCTGTCGCGGCTCAGGGTGCTGTGTGAGTGTGGGTGCTGTCGCAGCTCAGGGTGCTGTGTGAGTGTGGGTGCTGTCGCGGCTCAGGGTGCTGTGTGAGTGTGGGTGCTGTCGCGGCTCAGGGTGCTGTGTGAGTGTGGGTGCTGTCGCGGCTCAGGGTGCTGTGTGTGTGTGGGTGCTGTCGCGGCTCAGGGTGCTGTGTGTGTGTGGGTGCTGTCGCGGCTCAGGGTGCTGTGTGTGTGTGGGTGCTGTCGCGGCTCAGGGTGCTGTGTGAGTGTGGGTGCTGTGTGTGTGTGGGTGCTGTCGCGGCTCAGGGTGCTGTGTGTGTGTGGGTGCTGTCGCGGCTCAGGGTGCTGTGTGAGTGTGGGTGCTGTGTGTGTGTGGGTGCTGTCGCGGCTCAGGGTGCTGTGTGTGTGTGGGTGCTGTCGCGGCTCAGGGTGCTGTGTGTGTGTGGGTGCTGTCGCGGCTCAGGGTGCTGTGTGTGTGTGGGTGCTGTCGCGGCTCAGGGTGCTGTGTGTGTGTGTGGGTGCTGTCGCGGCTCAGGGTGCTGTGTGAGTGTGGGTGCTGTCGCGGCTCAGGGTGCTGTGTGTGTGTGTGGGTGCTGTCGCGGCTCAGGGTGCTGTGTGAGTGTGGGTGCTGTCGCGGCTCAGGGTGCTGCGCTCCAGCTCTCAGTGGGGGCGCTGCGGAACTTTTGTTTCTGTTCCTCGGAGGGAGTCGGTAGTTTTATAGCGCGGCACAAGTTTGAGGCTTGCCACGTCTGAGAGGAGCGGAAGCGGGTGTGGGACCGGGACAGCGAGCGGCCGGCGGAGCCATGGTGAGTAGGCCGCGATAAGTGGCCCCGCTGTACTGTCAGAGTCCGGGCCTTAGGCATCTTGAGCCGTTGGAAGCGGCTGCAGAGCAGACCTGGGCGGGGCGGCCCTACCCGTGTGGCAGTGCCCTGGGCGGAGGGGGGGGGCCCTACCCGTGTGGCAGTGCCCTGGGCGGGGGGGGGGCCCTACCCGTGTGGCAGTGCCCTGGGCGGGGGGGGGGCCCTACCCGTGTGGCAGTGCCCTGGGCGGGGGGGGGGGGCCCTACCCGTGTGGCAGTGCCCTGGGCGGGGGGGGGCCCTACCCGTGTGGCAGTGCCCTGGGCGGAGGGGGGGCCCTACCCGTGTGGCAGTGCCCTGGGCGGAGGGGGGGGCCCTACCCGTGTGGCAGTGCCCTGGGCGGAGGGGGGGCCCTACCCGTGTGGCAGTGCCCTGGGCGGAGGGGGGCCTTCCCGTGTGGCAGTGCCCTGGGCGGAGGGGGGGCCTTCCCGTGTGGCAGTGCCCTGGGCGGAGGGGGGGCCTTCCCGTGTGGCAGTGCCCTGGGCGGGGGGGGGCCCTACCCGTGTGGCAGTGCCCTGGGCGGAGGGGGGGCCCTACCCGTGTGGCAGTGCCCTGGGCGGGGGGGGGCCCTACCCGTGTGGCAGTGCCCTGGGCGGGGGGGGGCCCTACCCGTGTGGCAGTGCCCTGGGCGGAGGGGGGGCCTTCCCGTGTGGCAGTGCCCTGGGCGGGGGACCTACCCATCGGTGGTGGGGCTCTGCTTATGGTGGACAGGGACGGCCTCTGCTTCTGCTGTGTGTCTGCCCTTGGGTGGGTTTCTACCCTGTGAGGGTGGCCTGGGTGGGCGCTCTGCCCGTATGGGGCAGCGGAAGAGTGCCCCAGCAGGGAATGTTTCATTTTGTGTTGAGGGGAGTGTTGAGTATGTGTCAGGGGGACTAGAACCTCCTGGGGTGAGGGAGGGATGGGGATATAATTATAGCATGACCTGAAGTCCATGTTTTGTACAATTCGGGGTTTGGTATTTACCTCCTTAAGCTGCAGTGGGGCTCCTGATACAATAGGCTGAATTTTGATGTGAACGGCGTCCGCCATTCGTTGGACTTGCACTTGCCCATAGACTTTCCATGAGCTTTTGCACTGCAAGTTCCATTAAACTAGAAATCCAAGAAGCACGGGCCCCTCCACAGGGCATCTGGGACCTGTGTGAACAGGGCAAGCAACTGTATATCTCCTTAAAATCAGATTGAAGCAATGGTAATAAGCCGAGCAGAGTCTGAACCAAGAAGTGTAAGTTAGAATAATGAATTTAATATCAGGCCAGGTACAGAAAGCAAAATAGAGAGGTTAAGAAAGATTGAATTAAGAGACAGATAAAAGAAACAAAACAAGTTTTTTAAAAAATGTATTTAAAATTTTCTTTTTAAGTGTCCAACAATAATTAAAATCTGAAGGAATGAGATTCCACAGTTGTGAAAGTTAATTTTCAGTGCCAGAGAGGTTGAAAGGGTACTTAGACTTGAAATGACAACTTTTATTGGTGAACTTAGCCCGTATCTATCAGATAAGTACAGGGACTTCACGCCATTCAATACATTTGAACAGGGAGCCAAACAGCGAGATGCTGTATTTGCACAGCTTTTGGAGAAGCATTGTATCTGGTACAGCAACCGCCGTATTTCCACGTTTAACTGCACATGTGCGGTCGTTAGAAGTTACTGTCCAATTTGCACATGAATAACAGTGAGCGTTGTTAACTTCACCATTGTTTTTACAGCAAAATCCGATCCATTATCTCCTTCCAAGTGGCAACAGGCACATCTCACTCACGTTAGCCCTTCAACTGCTCTCTACCTTTGCCCAGCTCCTCCCTCGCTGACGTGTATCTAAATCCCTCCCGCTCCCCCATTTATTGTTCCTGGCCATCATCCCACCACATTTTACTCCCTCATTGAACGTTCCTGCCTGTTCTTCAGTGCTGTTCCGGAGAGATGTCTAATATGAACTGTGGGACCCACAATCACAAACTGAGTCAATGAGATGATCCACTGGAGGTTCCTTTTAGCAGTTCTAAGTGTTAACGTGATGACCGATGCAAGTCAGGACGGCTCCGGGTTCAACCTCTGGGTCTGAGCTGAGACAGCATGGATACTATAAATTATCTTAGTGCACCCCTGGACTCAGCGAGGGCATGGGGACTAACAGCCCAGGTTCCCACTCCTGATTGCCATCCACTGACCCCCCCCCCCCCCCCTCCCCCACCCCCATGGAAAGTGCATATAAGAACTTCAGAAATAGGAGCAGGAGTACGCTAAACGACACCTCGAGCCTGCTCTGCCATTCAATTAGATTCTGGCTGATTATAGTCTTACTCACAGAATCACACCTTTCAGCCAATGTCCCAGACTCTTCCATTACCATCCCTGGGTATGTCCTGTCCCACCAGAGGTGGCGGTACAGTGATATACAGTCAGGAGGGAGTGGCCCTGGGAGTCCTCAACATTGACTCTGGACCCCATGAAATCTCATGGCAACAGCAAGGAAACCTCCTGCTGATTACCACCTACGGCCCTCCCTCAGCTGATGAATCAGTCCTCCTCCATGTTGAGCACCACTTGGAGGAAGCACTGAGGGTAGCAAGGGCACAGAATGTACTCTGGGTGGGGGACTTCAACGTCCATCACCAAGAGTGGCTCGGTAGCACCACAACTGACCGAGCTGGCCGAGTCCTGAAGGACATAGCTGCCAGACTGGGCCTGCGGCAGGTGGTGAGGGAAAAACCTACTTGACCTCGTCCTCACCAATCTACCTGTCGCAGATGCATCTGTCGATGATAGTATTGGTAGGAGTGACCACCGCACAGTCCTTGTGGAGACAAAGTCCCATCTTTGCACTGAGGACACCATCCAACTGGAATTGTACTGGAATACAAATCTGCTGCTGCTGATGGCCCACAGCGCCTCATGGATGCCCAGTTTTGAGCTGCTAGATCTGTTCTGAATCTATCCCATTTAGCACAGTGGTAGTGTGGCACAATCTGTAACCTCATGGCCCGGCATATTCCTCACTCTACCATTACCAACAAGCCAGGGGATCAACCCTGGTTCAATGAGGAGTGTAGAAGAGCATGCCAGGAGCAGCACCAGGCCTGCCTAAAAATGAGGTTTCAATCTGGTGAAGCTACAACACAGGACTACATTCATGCTAAACAGCGAAAGCAACATGCTATAGACAGAGCTAAGCGATTCCACAACCAACGGATCAGATCAAAGCTCTGCAGTCCTGCCACATCCAGTCGTTAAACAACTAACAGGAGGAGGAGGCTCTGTAAACATCCCCATCCTCAATTATGGCAGAGTCCAGCACGTGAGTGCAAAAGACAAGCTGAAGTGTTTGCAACCATCTTCAGCCAGAAGTGCCAAGTGGATGATCCATCTCTGCCTCCTCCTGATATCCCCACCATCACAGAAGCCAGTCTTCAGCCAATTCAATTCACTCCACGTGATGTCAAGAAACGGCTGAGTGCACTGGATACAATAAAGGCTATGGGCCCCGACAACATCCCAGCTGTAGTGCTGAAGACTTGTGCTCCAGAACTAGCTGCGCCTCTAGCCAAGCTGTTCCAGTACAGCTACAACACTGGCATCTACCCGACAATGTGGAAAATTGCCCAGGTATGTCCTGTCCACAAAAAGCAGGACAAATCCAATCCGGCCAATTACCGCCCCATCAGTCTACTCGCAGTCGTCAGCAGAGTGATGGAAGGTATCGTCGACAGTGCTATCAAGTGGCACTTACCAATAACCTGCTCACCGATGCTCAGTTTGGGTTCCTCCAGGACCACTCGGCTCCAGACCTCATTACAGCCTCGGTCCAAACATGGACAAAAGAGCTGAATTCCAGAGGTGAGGTGAGAGTGACTGCCCTTGATATCAAGGCAGCATTTGACCGAGTGTGGCACCAAGGAGCCCTAGTAAAATTGAAGTCAGTGGGAATCAGGGGAAAACTCTCCAGTGGCTGGAGTCATACTTAGCACAAAGGAAGATGGTTGTGGTTGTTGGAGGCCAATCATCTCAGCCCCAGGACATTGCTGCAGGAGTTCCTCAGGGCAGTGTCCTAGGCCCAACCATCTTCAGCTGCTTCATCATTTACCTTCCCTCCATCATAAGGTCAGAAATGGGGATGTTCGCTGATGATTGCGCAGAGTTCAGTTCCATTCGCAACCCCTCAGATAATGAAGCAGTCTGTGCCCGCATGCAGCAAGACCTGGACAACATCCAGGCTTGGGTTGATAAATGGCAAGTAACATTTGTGCCAGACTAGTGCCAGGCAATGACCATCTCCAACAAGAGAGAGTCTAACCACCTCCCCTTGACATTCAACGGCATTACCATCGCCGAATCCCCCACCTGGGGGTCACCATTGACCAGAAACTTAACTGGACCAGCCACATAAATACTGTGGCTACAACAGCAGGTCAGAGGCTGGGTATTCTGTGGCGAGTGACTCACCTCCTGACTCCCCAAAGCCTTTCCACCATCTACAAGGCACAAGTCAGGAATGTGATGGAATGCTATCCACTTGTCTGGATGAGTGCAGCTCCAACAACACTCAAGAAGCTCAACACCATCCAGGACAAAGCAGCCCGCTTGATTGGCACCCCATCCACCACCCTAAACATTCACTCCCTTCACCACCGGCACACAGTGACTGCAGTGTGTACCATCCACAGGATGCAGTGCAGCAACTCGCCAAGGCTTCTTCGACATCACCTCCCAAACCCATGACGTCTACAACCTAGAAGGACAAGAGCAACAGGCACATGGGAACAATACCACCTGCACGTTCCCCTCCAAGTCACACACCATCCCGACTTGGAAATATATCGCCGTTCCTTCATCATCGCTGGGTCAAAATCCTGGAACTCCCTACCTAACAGCACTATGGGAGAACCTTCACCACACGGACTGCAGCGGTTTAAGAAGGCGGCTCACCACCACCTTCTCGAGGACAACTAGGGATGGGCAATAAATGCCGGCCTCGCCAGCGACGCCCACATCCCATGAACGAATAAAAAAAAATCTTCTACCTTAACTCCACTTTGCTGCTTGATCCTCATATCTCTTGATTCCCCTAGAGTCCAAAAATCTAACTATCTCAACCTTGAACATATTCAACGACTTAGCATCCACAGCCCTCTGTGGTGGAGAATTCCAAATATTCACCACCCTCTGCTGAAGAAATTCCTCCTCATCTCAGTCTTAAAAGCCTGACCCCTTATTCTGAGACTATGCCCCCTGGTTCTAGACTCTCCAGGAGAAACAACCTCTCAGCATCTACCCTGTCAAGCCCCTGTGCAAGTGGGTGAGGACAGGATTAGGTGTGACTGTAATGTTCCTCGTAGTGGAGGAGTGTGATGGCATTCACTGTGTGGGCTCCCATGTGACAAATGGCTGTTTGAGTAAGGTACCAGAGGTAACCTTAGCACCACGATACTCCAACCTCACAAGAGCACTGTACCAGTGTGACAGTTTCAATCCCCACCTCTTGTGGTATGCCAGAGCGAAAGTCCTTGTTTGAACTGTGGGCCCATGCCCACTTGAACCTTGGCTATGATTGCTTGATCTCATTTTGTAGGTCTCTCAACTGCCAGCAGGCAAACTTTCACCCCATCGGATTTAATCCGGTTCTGGAGGTGAAAGGGGGGTGTCTAGCCCACTTAACCGTCCAGCCCACCATGATGTTGCTATGGGGGGGGGGGGGGGAAAAGGAAAGAAATTGCATTTCATGTCCTCAGGACATCCCGAAGTGTCCTGTACTGGCTATGAAAGTCCTGACTGGTAGCACTTTCAAAAGATTGTGGCTTCAAGCCCAGTCCATGACTTGAGCACAGAATCTAGGCTGACACTTCAATGAAGCACTGACTGAGTGCTGCCACTGATAGAGGTGCTATCTTTCAGAAGAGGCGTTAAACCAAGGCACTGCCCGCCAGTTCAGGTGGACACAAAAGGTGGTGGAAGCAGATTGAATAATAATTTTCAGAAGGGATTTGGATATATACATGAAAATGAAAAATTTGCAGGAAAAGAGCGGGGGAGTGGGACTAATTGGATAGCACTTTTAAAGAGCCGGCACAGGCATGATGGGCCGAATGGCATCCTTTGCTGTAAGATTCTATGAGTTGTTAACTAATCACTTTGCATCTGAGGGTGGGAGAGGGGCAAATATGTTGAAGCGGTTGTTTTGATAAATCTTATTTAGTGGTAATTTTTGCAGTGCAGGGGGCTTCAAAAATGTAGTTCGGGGATTGGGTTAGATGCTAGCCTTTCACCTCGTGGACCTGGGTTCAAATCTTAACCCTGACAGAAGGGATGAAAGTTTCTTCTGTCTGCAGATTATAAGGGTTCTAGATTAAATGAGTTAGTGGGGGGCTCACAGCAGAAAATTCGGTACTAATTGGCAGGCTTATCGGAAAGGCCAGAGGATTGCTGGTGTGCAAAAAAACAAAGTCACACTGGTGCGTAGGAGGCAATCTTCAGAGGTTGGGGTTGAGGCATGTAACTGGGAGTGCTTGATACTAGATCAAAAGCAAAATACTGCAGATGCTGGAAATCTGAAGTGAAAACAGAAAATGCTAGAAACATTCAGCAGGTCAGGCAGCATCTGTGGAGAGAGAAACAGAGTTAAGATTTCAGTCTGAGTGCTTGATACAAGGAGTGGATGCCTTGTATGGGGGAAGTGCTGGGAATGATCCAAACATCCCTCGCCTTAAATAGCAGAAACAGGCACTCTGGTAATTTTTTGACCTGATCGTAAATGGTTTCCTTGAATTTCACCCAGTCCATCTTTTTATTTTATTTTCATAGGTTTCTGTAATCAACACAGTGGATACGTCCCACGAGGATATGATTGTAAGTGAATCGCTCATTCGTATGACAGTATGAACTCTCAAAGGGCTGCAATTTGGCTAATTGCTTCTGTCAAAAACATTTAGTGATTGATTAACTTTATGGGGAATGTAATTCAGTCTGAGAACTGAGGTTTCTATTCAGATATGTTTGTATGTCTGTGCGTATGCTTGAATCTAGATATGTTAGGCGGGGGGGGGGTTGGGGAAGAGGGTGGGAGGTGGGAGCTGTTCGTGGAGCTTGTTAATTTAAGGTTAATTTCCTGCTGGTTTTGATCCTACATTTCAGGGCAAAGTCATTCAGCAGTAAAACCAGTCTTGAGTAGTTGTGTTTTAACATGACCTGGGTTCAAATTCAGTCTAGACCAATGGGTTGAGGGCATCTTCTCTCCGTTGTAAGGGAACTAAGTGAAAGAGTTTGAGGAATTTGCAACCTAGATTCTAATAGGAGTGAGCCCCCAGCTTAAAATGGCCAATAATTCTTATTCCGAGCTCACAAGGATGGCTGGTGTTTCACTTGTGGAGTAAGGGGCTCTTACTTGATTTTGTAATTTAGTACATTTTTGGGCCAGACAGAGTGCTTGGGACAGAGGAGGGAACTTTTTACATGTACCTGACCTGGGAATGTTTGAGGGAACTGTGTAGAGGGAGCTTTGCTGTGTATCTAACCTGTACTGTGCCTGGTCTGGGAATGTATATGGGGATACTGTAAAGGGGGCTTTACTCTATCTCGTCCCTCCCTATCTCTGTAACCTCCTCCGATTTTATTGCTCCATCATTGGCAGCTGTGCCTTCAGCTGCCTAGACTGTAAGCTCTGGAATTCCCACCCTAAACCTCTCCGCCCTCTACCTCTCTCCTTTTAAGACACTCCTTAAAAGCTGCCTCTTTGACCAAGCTTTTGGTCACCTGTCCTAATATCTCCTTATGTGGCTCAGTGTCTAATTCTGTCTGATTACGCTCCTGTGAAGTGCCATGGGACGTTTTACTACGTTAAAGGCGCTATATAAATGCAAATTGTTGCTGTTGTATCTATCCTGGGCTGTACCTGACCTTGGAGTGTTTGATGGGACAGAGTAGAGGAAGCTTTACTCTGTATATACCCGGTGCTGTATCCTGTATCTAATCCATGCTGTTATCCGATCTGGGAAAGTTTAATGGGACAGTGTAGAGGGAGCAGTACGCAGCATCCAATCCAAGCTTGTATCAAACCTGAGGAGTGATGGGTCAGATAGTGCAGAAGGATCTTTACTCTAACCCGTGCTGTACCTGCCCTGGGAGTGTTTGAAGGGACAGTGTAGAGGGAGCTTTACTCTGTATCTAACCCGTGCTGTACCTCACCTGAGGAATGCTTGACGCTGATATTGGTGGAATTACCAGGTGTCCCTCACCTGGAAGATCACAAAAATTCCCTAACTGAAAAAAACAAACAAAAATGGAATAAAACCATCACATAAATTGACATGTATAACAAGTAATAAATAGATGTCTGGGAGTGATTCATGAGACTGCAATCTAATCAGGTTTCAGATTGCTATAAACTCCTTGAACTTTGTTTGCTTGTTGTATTACCTTGCGTTGGCTTGTTAAGCTGAGGAATGACGGTGCTGTGGTTCAATTTTCTACATTGCACCTTGCACCCACTCACCACGTCAGATGTTCGAGTGCCCAGAACTGCACACCTCAAAGTGACTAGCACTTTGCAATTCAGACTTCAGGGGTGGTGGGCATTTTGTCACATTTTTTTGTGAATTTATAACTTCAAAAGCTGAATTTGTAATATTGCAGGTAAATGCCCTTCAAAAAGAAATCAACTTGAATTATGCTGGCACGGTTCATTCTCATTGGCTGCAGCTTGTGTCAGTCAGGGCAAGTCCCCCCCTTCAGTACTGTGTGTGTGTGTGACTATTGGCCCCCTTCGTTTAGATCATTTGCCAGGGAAAGACATTAAGTGGATGATGGATATGGGTTCAGGCAATAACTGGATACGCCTCTGGAGAGAGCTGAGTTGAGCTGTCGTGCGTACATTGACATTATCATTGCAGCTTAATGAACGGATCACAGTTCAGTTTGAACTTGCGGTGGTTATGCCCCTGTCATTAATGCTTCAGTGCAGACACCCTGAGTTGTCTTTTGTTTTAAATATATATAAACCATCTGCATCACAGGCAGTGCTTGCCACCTCTCAACGGACAGTTCTGAGCATTCCTGGGGGAGGGCTGGGTTCTCCCTGGTGCAGATCGTGACTGGCACCTGGAGATCAGGGGGAGGGATTGAGAGATGACAGAAGGAGCTTGTTTCTGTCACGCACACTCACTTATTCCCAAATACACTTAAGCCCGCGCTGCAATTATTTCTAACAGCAGGATGTCCAGTGCACAACCCAGGTACTGCAATGCAGTTTGTCTCGTTTCTGTGCATCGCAGTACAGACTCCTGTTTTGCAAGAGGAAATCAGTAGAGTGATTATTTGTTGTTCCACCAGAGTATTAGGAAGGACAGCAGGTAGCCAGAGCAGTGCTACAACGAGGGAAAGTGGGAACAGATTAATTCAATAATCTTTTGAAGGGGGAGGGAAGAGAGAGAGAGAGAGAGAGAGAGAGAGACAGACAGACAGACAGACATGTGATTGTGATTTTGAGTCATTTAAAGCAAAAGTGTCCACAGTTATATAGCACTCATGCAAGTTGTATAATAGAGAACAGATGCCCGTGTGTAAGGTACATGCTGGAATTTATTGGAGATTTTTCCGATGGTTTATCCGTAGAACACTGGATGCTCAGGAGTGAGTTGCAGGCTGCAATATAGTCAATAGCATAGGTGGCTCTGCGATTTAATACTTAATCCTCTCTGAGAATTTTTTTTTAAACTGGTCTGGTGTCAGTCACATCTAGAAAGAGACAAACTCCTGTTTATAAAGTAGAATACCTTTCACCCTCATGAGAATATTGGGTAGTGGAGAGAACCAAAGTGGTATGAGTTGTGTGCCACACCCATCAGAAACCAGCCTGACCCCGCCACTATAACAGTGATGGGGCAATTCTGCTGCTTTTTTTGAGGCTAATTAAATTCACCCTCATTAAAATGATTAGTTCTCCTTTAGGGGAAAATTTTACTCCTTTGCCATCTCTCGTTCTATTACAACCCTAGTTGCCTGCTGTCTCTGCCTCTTTCCATGTTGGAAAGGTCTATCCTCTACCTGGTGTCTTCTCGTAGTGCGGCCATAAAGTTTGAGAGTTGGTGAAAGGTTTGTGTCCACAATCTCCCAAAGTGCGAGCCCTCCATAATACCACCTGCTGCACCCCTCCTCTTGTAGCTCAGCCTAATCCCGGCACGTGCTGAGCAATGATTATCTGCCTATGCCATCTCTGATGTTTCAGCGACACGAATAAGGTCTTTCCTCTCCTAAAAGCAGAGGCGTCACATATGCAATTCCACCAGGAGTCACTACATAGCAATCGGGGATGGAGATTTTATTCTAGAGGTATTAAGACCAACTGTAACACCCCCTACTGCCATTCCCAACAAGATCAGGAAACTCAGCATAAACCAAGGGCTGAACCCATGACCTACCGGGCTCAATACCACACTGGAATTATTTGGTGAGGAACCACGCAGTGTATTTTAACCAGAAAGCAGCTGCTTGTCCATTCAAGCACCGAACGTTACTTAGTAATCGTACTCTGAAGACCAGAAGAGATGTAAATGAACCAATAAAAACAGTGCCTCAGACAGTGACGTTCATATCAGTGCGTGCTAATCACCTTCATCCGCAGTGAGCTCCTTCACAGCTTTTATAGTTTCACTTTCTATAGTTATCATATAGTTATGATTCATAACCTTTATTTATATTCATTACATAAATAGCAGAAATGCCAAGAGACTCAGATGTAATATTTACACAGGTCGTGCACTCAACATAATAACCCATGTTCTCACTTGTGTGCTCTTTGTGCACAATGGTAGAAATACTGACCATATATATTTGAGCACAGAAGGAGGCCATTTTTGTTTGGGTCGCCAACGTTGGTCTTTTCCCCTCCCCCCCCCCCCCCCCCCCCCCATCTCCAATATTTTGATAACTAATAAACGAAAGTGTTCAAAGAAAATGAAAAGAAATGCACTATGACTTTTCTCCCGGATTGCTTGCAGCAGTGAACAGGAGATTAATCTTTAATTTTTGGACAATCTTGGAGGGTTGGCGATTCTAATTTTGCCCCTCATGCCTGTGCCACTGCTAGCTCTATACTGGAACCATCTAGTGCTATTTTCCTGCTCTTTCCCTGTAACCTGTAACATTTTCCTTCACGTTTATCCAACTCCTTTCTTTTGAGTGAATCAGTTTCAATACCCTCTTCTTGCAGCGTATTCCATATTCTAATAACTTTTTGCATGAAAAGTGATCTAATCTCCCCTTTGTTTCTAGTACTAATCCAAATTCATGAACCCTTGTTATCAATTCCCCAGCTAGAGAATCAGATGACCTTTTTGAACATTTCTGTAAGATCTCCCTCTCAACCTTCTCTGCTCCATTAAATACAGCCTTAGTTTTCAAAGTCTGTCATCGCAACCCGTATCCTCTCTTCCCTGGTATCAGTCTCCGATCAGTACTAAATGCAATGGATTACTGACGTCTTTCGGTTGAAGTGCATGTCATGTTTTATACGATACAGCGTTGGATGTAAGGTTTAGTGCCTAAGAATGCTGCTGATTGTGACTCCCACATGAAATCCGTTTTGGATCAAGGTTATAAAATAAACAACTATTTTTTACTTGGGATTGGGCAATGCTGGCAAAGCCACAATTATTGCCCTTCCCTTGTTGCTCTGAGGATAGTCTGAGGTAGGGAACTGAAAATAATATGGCATTTTGTTGCATTTTTAAAAATGTTCTCACCTTGCCCCTCCTTTCTTGGGGGGGGGGGGGGTGGGGGCGGTTACAGCCCTTGCTGGGAAATGGTTCCACATAATCTGGCAGCCTTTGGAGGAAATGTCACTGGATGGTACAGGTGCAGGCATCTTGGCTAATTAATTCCACCCCTCCTCCCCCCCCCCCCCCCCCCCCTCCGCTCCAAACCCTCACCTTAACCCAGGGACACCGATTGTAGTCCCCACCACCTCCTGCTGAAGTCAGCACAGACCAGGGATCAACCCTGGGATCCTCTTGATCTGTATGGCTCAGTAGCCATGAACATGGTGCAATCATCAGCGAACATCCCCATTTCTGACCTTATGTTGGAGGGAAGGTCATTGATGAAGCAGCTGCATCTCGCGCAGCCATTGGGAGAAGTACTTTGAAAAGCACTTTGATGACAGTGTGGTCACGGGGTGTTCAGTAAAGTGGAAGAGTGGGTGTGTCAGCTTTTCATATTCGAACTGTGGAAAAAACACAGTACAAATGTAGATTCTGTCCTTTCAAACTTGGGCCCCGGATACAGGTCTTTGGTAGTTGTGATGAGAGCAGTGCAGGAATTTTGGATTTCTTTTTGACTCATGAGAAAATTTGTTCCTTTTGATAAAATCATGCTTTGGTGTTAAAAATAGAAACCATATTGAGTAGAATGAAGGAGTTTGATTTGCCCTTTTGCCATCTTAGATGGAGAAATCGATGTCTGAAACAGACCTGGCTGCTTTTGATGCCTGTGTCTCAGTCACAGATAGACCCTGATGTAATACCCACACTAGGCTTGCCAGACTGTTCCCAAACCTGGGATTTTCTTGCTTGCACAGGAGAGTGGTTTTACAAATACTTTTTTCTGTAATTTGTCTGTTAGTAGAGCAGCAAGGACTGGACAGACTGTTTTGGAAGAAAAGCTCTTTGGGTTAAAGCTTCTTTACTGGCGTGTCACGTTTATGCAGAGCTGTTGCTGCTGGAGTCATACCTAGCACAAAGGAAGATGGTAGTGGTTGTTGGAGGCCAATCATCTCAGCCCCAGGACATTGCTGCAGGAGTTCCTCAGGGCAGTTTTCTAGGCCCAACCATCTTCAGCTGCTTCATCAATGAACTTCCCTCCAACATAAGGTCAGAAATGGGGATGTTCGCTGATGATTGCTCCATGTTCAGTTCCATTCGCAACCCCTCAAATAACGAAGCAGTCCATGCCCGCATGCAGCAAGACCTGGACAACATCCAGGCTTGGGCTGATAAGTGGCAAGTAACATTCGCGTCAGACAAGTGCCAGGCAATGACTATCTCCAACAAGAGAGAGTCTAACCACCTCCCCTTGACATTCAACGGCATTACCATCGCCAAATCCCCCACCATCAACATCCTGGGGGTCACCGTTGACCAGAAACTTAACTGGACCAGCCATATAAATACTGTGGCTACAAAAGCAGGTCAGAGGCTGGGTATTCTGCGGCGAGTGACTCACCTCCTGACTCCCCAAAGACTTTCCACCATCTACAAGGCACAAGTCAGGAGTGTGATGGAATACTCTCCACTTGCCTGGATGAGTGCAGCTCCAACAACACTCAAGAAGCTCGACACCATCCAGGACAAAGCAGTCCGCTTGATTGGCACCCCATCCACCACCCTAAACATTCACTCCCTTCACCACTGGCGCACTGTGGCCGCAGTGTGTACCATCCACAGGATGCACTGCAGCAACTCGCCAAGGCTTCTTCGACTGTACCTCCCAAACCCGCGACCTCTACCACCTAGAAGGACAAGGGCAGCAGGTACATGGGAACAACACCACCTGCACGTTCCCCTGCAAGTCACACACCATCCCGACTTGAAAATATTTCGTCGTTCCTTCATCGTCGCTGGGTCAAAATCCTGGAACTCCCTTCCTAACAGCACTGTGGGAGAACCTTCACCACACGGACTGCAGCGGTTCAAGAAGGTGGCTCACCACCACCTTCTCAAGGGCAATTAGGGATGGGCAATAAATGCCGGCCTCGCCAGCGACGCCCACATCCCATGAATGAATAAAAAAAAGCACTAAGTTCTGGATTTCCTATAGTTTGCTTTTTTTGGGTCAGGTTTTGGTTTTTGCAAATTAAAGATTTGATTTGATATTAAAAAAAATGAGGGTCACATATTTTGTGATGCAACTCCATTCTGGAGATTTAGAATGAATTTCAGTAAGGAAATTAAAGGTGTACCCCTTTCTCCCCCACCCCCACCTCTCTGCAATGAGTGTGAAGGTCCCATAAAGGCACTATATAAATGCAAGTTCTTTCTTTATAGCTTGCAGGTGTTTCTGATCGTGAGTGCAGAGAAAAATAACTGCAGCTTTACATCTAGACTGAGCGGTTCGATTTATTGTTGGACCAGTTCCTCGATTGAGGATTCAGGCAATTCTAGATGACCGTGCATCACTGCTGTCCTGCAGAGGGTTTATTGCTCATATGCAGTTACCAGGCTGTGGCTCCAAATCGCCGCCTTGTGCATGTAGGAACATTCATGTCATTAAAGGGGAAGGGCGTTCTACCCAAGGGCACACTGCATATTAGCGAAACAGATACAGGTAGAGGCAGCTGTAATGAGGACATGTGCCCCGTCCATTTGACAGTAGTGGCTGTGGAGAGTGCAGTGGAGAGATTTGTGCTGAGGTGCCGGCAAACAGGTGAAATTTCTGGCACCTTAAGTGTATATTGTAGCATTCCAGTTTGATATGGTGCCCGTATTTCGCTTCGCAATTCAGAGACGATAGGATTGAGACTCATAGGGGATAGGGGGCTTTCTTTAAAATCTTTATCTAATTCTAATTCTTTCTTTCGATTTATTTTTTCCTTTTTGTGCCACCCCACTGTTCTTAATTCAGCCTCTTTCCTCAGCCGCCCATTGATTACTGCTACCTCAGGCAATTAAAAAGAAATTCCCAGCCCCAGTGGCATCCTTCTAGTCCAGGCCCAAACCCTAGCCTCAACCCCAGTGGGATTCTCCCACTCCCAGTATGCAGCTTCTCTTCCTGGTCCAAGCCACAGCCATACTCCCTTAGCCTTGTCCCAGTCTCAGTCCAAAGTCCATGCTCTCCTGCCCCCAGTCTGAGCTGGATTTTTAAAAAAAATTACCGGTCCTTGCTCCATCGCCGCCTCCCACTCCCCATCCACCGTTCTCAGTCTGAACCCCAGCCTCAGCACCCATAGCTTACTCCCCCTTCCAGTCCCAGCTCCTACAACCTGTTGATTCTCGAGGCCTTGGGCCTCAACCCCTTCCCAGTCCCCCCACCACCACCCCGCCATGCGTTGGGTACTTAGTTCTGGTCTGTTGCTGTAGGCCTCACCCCAATATACAACAATACACTAAAATTACATCAAAAATTTTAGGCTAAGCTTTTGAGGGAAAACTTTTTCCAGAAAAGAGAGGTAGTTAGATATATTTCATGTACAGATTTGAGGAGCATTCCTTGGGGAGAACTCACCAGCTCTTCTTCAAAATAGAGCTATGGGATCTTTTACCTGAGAGGGCAAATGGGGCCCCGGTTTAACGTCTCATCTGAAAAACGGCACCTCCAACGGTACTCCCTCAGTACTGCACTGGAGTGTCAGCCTGGATTTTATACTCCGATCTCTGGAGTGGGAAAAGGAGAGGAACCTGTGCTGAATCCCACCTCGGTCAACGTTCTACGGCTGAGCAGGCTATTGATAGAAGGAGGCCCAGACGGGCATGTTGTAGAAGGTCTGCTGAGGGCTGTAGATCATTCGTAACCTTGGCGTCCTATTTGGTCCTGAGATGAGCTTCCAACCACATAATCTACTCCATCACCAAGACCGCCTACTTCCACCTCCGTAGCATCGCCCGTCTCGGCCCGTCATACGCTGCTGAAACTCTCATCCGTGCCTTTGTTACCTCTAGTCTTTACTGTTTCAATGCTCTCCTGGTCGGCCTCCCATGTTCCACCCTTCGTAAACTTGAGCTCATCCAAAACTCTGCTGTCCGTATCCTAACTCGCACCAATTCCCGTTTGTCCATCACCCCTGTGCTCGCTGACCTACATTGGCTCCCAATCTGGGAATGCTTCGATTTTAAAATTCTCATCCTTGTTTCCAAATCCCTCCATGGCCTCGCCCCTTCCTATCTCTGTAACCTCCTCCAGCTCTACAACCCTCCGTGACCTCTGCGCTCCTCCAATTCTTGCCTTTTGCACATCCCCGATTTTAAATGCTCCACTATTGGTGGCCATGCCTTCAGCTGCCTAGGCCCTAAGCTCTGGAATTCCATCCTCAAACCCCTCTACCTCTTTCTCCTCCTCCTTTAAGATGCTCCTTAAAAGCTACCTCTCTGACCAAGCTTTTGGTATCTCTCTATATGGCTCGGTGTCAAATTTTGTTTGATAACGTTCCTGTGAAACGTGTTTTACAATGTTAAAGGCGCTATATAAATGCAAGTTGTTGTGGTAGGTGAAGGGGAGGTGACAGCAAATAGCTTTGGACTGTACTGTGTGAAACACTGAAGCTTACCACCAGGCTCAACCCCTGTCACTGGTTCAGATCTGTCTGAAGCTGAAAGGGGGCCCGTACCTGTGCTGTAATTCGGACTAACCCAGAGCCCAGTTACTGATTTTTTTTTTTATCAGGAGCCATAATCCCAACCAATATCTTGCTTGAGAATCATTCATAGGAATGCTGCTGTATCACACAGTGACGAGACACTGGTTTGCGCCTATGAATCAGCACACTGTGAGCTTCTGATTTCATTCAAGCCACTTTAGGCAGTTGTTATGTGGAGTCCATGCATGTCCCTAAGGGAAAGGGTTATAAAGGCCAGTAGTCCTACAAAGTAGTTCTACTTTTATAGGGCTCCTTTCACTTGCTCTGTGGAAGCTGGGGTAACCAAGCATGCCCTTGACTTTCTTCTTTGGTAAATACTAAGAAAAGGAGGAGAAACTACACTGAATCCCAGCTTGGTTAACCTTTTAGCGTTGGGCAGTCTCTGAACGGAGGTCCAGAGAGAGGTGTACTAGCAAGTCTGCTGAGGGCTAGAAGTGAAGGGGAGGTAGTGGCTAATAGCTTTGGCCTGTGTTGTGTGTAACACTGCCACAAATGGTCGTTACATAGTCCTACAACAGCAACTTGCATTTTTGTAGCATCTATTAATTTTTTTAAAATACCCAAGGCGCTTCAAAGAGGAATAAGGAAAAATTATGCTGAGCCAAAGGAGGAGATATTAGGAGAGAAGTGGTGGGTTTTAAGGAGGGTCTCAAAGGAGGGAGAGGGTTCCAGTTCCTTGGGACATAGGTGACTGAAGGCACGGCTACCAATAGGGTGAAAAGGGAGATTGGTGGGGGGGAATTCCGAAGAGGATGCAGTCAGAAGAATGAGAGTTTGGGGGCGATGGGGAGGGGCTTTAAACACAAAGAGGAGAATTTTAAATTTGAGGCATTGGGGTCCAAGGGCTAATATGGGTCGATGAGGACAGGGGTGATAGACGAGGGGACTTGGTGCAGTATAGGACATGGGCAGCAGAGTTTTGGATGAGCCAAGTTTACAGAGGGTAGAGATGGAAAACCAGCAAGGAGGGCATTGAAATAGTTGAGTCTGGAGGTGACAATGGCATGGATGAGGGTTTCAGCAGTAGATGGGCTGACGTAAGGATAGAGGTGGGTAATTTTACAGAGGTGGAAGTAGGTGGTCTTTGTGACTGAGACGATATGGGGTCAGAATCAGTTTGGGATTGAACAAGACGTTGAGGGTGTGAACAGTCTGGTTCAACTTGAGACAGTGACCAGGAAGGGAGCTAGTCAGTGGTGAGGGTGTGGGGGCCAGACGGTTTTGGTCTTCCCATTGTTTAACTGGAGATCAATCAAAGTGGGAATCCTTATGTAGGTGCAGGTGCAACTTAGAGCCCCTTTGGCTATGTAATACAGAGACCAGTGGATGGCAGTGTTGATCAGGATGAACACCAGGATTAGGAGCTCCAATGCTGCATCACGTACTTCCTCCTGTGTGTGTGTTAAATTCGCAGTACTGTAGATTTCTCTGGAATTGAACTGTTGTTGACTGTGGATCAAAATTGCATAAGAGTTGAAATTTAATTTGTGCTTTATCATTGTTGATTGGTAAAGGTTATTTACACTTCAAATAAAATTGATTCATTCAATTCAACTTCAGATCAAAGGCCATTGTGAAATGGGATCAAGGGTCTGTACATTAAAATGCGGAGAGAAATTGGACCCATCAGTCCTCAACAGTGCTCAGGGTTAGTTAATCACCTGCAGTTTCACTGTATCAGGGTTATGCCATACTTTATCAACTGCTCGCTCCTCTATTGCCCCAATGATATCCTTTTTCTTTTAATCATTCATCTTCAAAGGCTTCATTAAGTGGCTCCCTGTTAAAGCTGCATCTAACCCCATGTAAGTGACTTGCTACATGAAATATTGCACTTATACTTTCACACTCCACTCCCTGCTCCATGGCCTAGTCGGTAAAAGCATCATCCAGCCTTGGAAATCAGACATATCACAAGGTCCACAATTTGATCCTGATCTGAATAAGTGATCCCCAGGGCACCATTAGAGGATGCTACAGTTGGTCTCAGCCAATCTGAGGTATGGAAGGGGGTGGAAAAACAAGCAGTCTGTATTGGGTAACCATTGCTAGGAAATGCTGTGTGAGATGGGGGTTTGGTGGGGTGGGGGGGGGCAGCAAATAGGAACAGGATCTGGTTCGAAAGTGCTGCTTTTGCAGTTGATTACTCTGCTCACACTGTCTCGGTTCACAGGTAACGATTAGCCATTTGGCTGAGGTACTGAAGGCCAGCCTGATAGTGCTGTGGATCTGTATCCCAGCCTGAGCCACTGAGGAAGTGGACAACAAATGCCTAGTTCTTCGGTTATTTACAGCATTTATAGTTACTGTCAGTAACCAGTTTCTTAAAGATTTTGTTATATTATTGCAAATGTAGCCAAGGAAATGGCGATGTGTCCAGCGCCTGCCCACTCCAGTCTCTATAACTGGGGCTTGAACATATCTGTTTCGTACTTATGTTGCATTCTTCTGGCGTGGCTCCATCCAGATAACTACAAATATCACTACTGGCACCATTCGTTCATTGGGCAAGCCCTAAGGGAAGTGTTTGTTTCGACGACAGCTACTGGAATAATTTGTGCAATTGCAGCATGCGGTGCAAGTTTACTAAAAGCTTTCTCCACCTGTTTACGTGCAGCATGATGCGCAGATGGATTACTACGGCACCCGTCTCGCAACCTGTTCCTCCGACCGATCCGTGAAGATATTTGATGTTAAAAATGGAGGCCAGATCCTTGTTGCTGACCTGAGGGGGTAAGTGGAAAGTTGTGATCGTTCTTCACTTACGAGCTGGAAGCGTAAACATACGTTCAACTTTATTGAGAGCATTCAGTAGTACACCTGCTTTCTGAAAGACCAAAATTCCATTAATTTCTCTTTATCCAGGACATATTTGTCCATTCCTAAACTTAAAGGTCCAGCTTTTTGCCCACACTGAAGAGGCCAAGCAAGCAAGTCAATTGTAAAAACAATCACTGTCAAGAAAGTCCACCATCACCTCCTCAGGGCAACATGGGTGGGCAATCAGTGCATCCTGGACAACGTCACCCACAAGGTCCCACATGGCAGACTGGTCAAAAAAGTAAAAGCCCATGGGATCCAAGGGAAAGTGGCAAGTTGGATCCAAAATTGACTCATTGGCAGGAAGCAAAGGGTAATGGTCAAAGGGTGTTTTTGTGTCTGGAAGGCTGTTTCCAGTGGGGTTCCGCAGAGCTCGGTACTAGGTACCTAGCTTTTTGTGGTGTATACTAATGATTTGGACTTGTGGTGTATACTAATGATTTGGACTTGAATGTAGGGGGCATGATCCATAAGTTTGCAGATGACACAAAAATTGGCCAAGTGGTTGATAGTGAGGAGGAAAGCTGTAGACTGCAGGAAGATATCAATGGACTGGTCAGGTGGGCAGAAAAGTGGCAAATGGAATTCAATCCAGAGAAGTGAGAGGTAATGCATTTGGGAAGGGCAAACAAGGCAAGGGAATACACAATAAATGGGAGGATACTGAGAGATGTAGAGGAACAGAGACCTTGGAGTGCATTTCCACAGATCCCTGAAGGTAGCAGGACAAGTAGATAAGGTGGTTAAGAAGGCATGTGGAATACTTTCCTTTATTAGATAAGGCATGGAATATAAGAGCAGGGAGGTTATGCTAGAACTGTATAAAACACTAGTTAGGCCACAGCTTGAGTATTGCGTACAGTTCAGGTCACCACATTACAGGAAAGATGTGATTGCACTAGAGAGGGTACAGGGGAGATTTACGAGGATGTTGCCAGGACTGGAGAACTCTGGCTATGAGAAAAGATTGGATAGGCTGGGGTTGTTTTCTTTGGAATAAAAGAGGCTGAGGGGAGATTTAATTGAGGTGTATAAAATTATGAGGGGCCTAGATAGAGTTGGTAGGAAGGACCTATTTCCCTTAGCAGAGGGGTCAGTGACCAGGGGGCATAGATTTAAAGTAATTGGTAGAAGGATTAGAGGGGAGCTGTGGAGTAATGTTTTCACCCAGAGGGTGGCGGGGGTCTGGAACTCACTGCCTGAAAGGGTGGTAGGGGCAGAAACCCTCAACTCATTTAAAAAAAATACTTGGACGAGCACTTGAACTGCCCTAACCTACAGGGCTACGGACCAAGTGCTGGAAAGTGGGATTCAGCTGGATATTTCTTTTTGGCCAGCATGGACACGATGGGCTGAATGGCCTGCTTCTGTGCTGTAACTTTCTATGATTCTATGACATCTTAAGATGCTCTCCCTCCCATCCAGGGCTAATGTAGCAAATGAAATTTATCATTTCAGGCTACCAACTTGGGACGAAGTAAGTATAAGAAACCATCCACCTTTTATGGCTTTAGCATCAACAAGAAGAGTGAGCGACAAGCATTGCTTGGTTCGCATTGTCTGATTCGGTCTGAGGACAGAGCATTCCCGCAATCCCCCTTTCCTCTTCCCGCTGTATACCCTCCACTGGAGTTTCATTGCACAGTTGTATCCTTTTGGGGGGAAAAAAAAATCTTTTAAATGACGTGTGAGAGAATAGTTCCCTCGACCGTGCCCCATCCCCTTCTCCTCTGTTCCACTGGAGGGTATATGCCCTTTCAAAATATAAACCGCCACAACTTTCCCTAGTAATCTCCAGTGAGATTTTTGGACAGTGACAAACAGTCCTTCTGCAAGAGGAGTCAAATTGAGCCAGACTAGCTTGCAAGCCTCTAGCATAATCTGCATTGGCTCGATTCTGCTTAAATGTCAGGTGGAGCAATGTAGCATAAACCAGCATGTGATCTGATACAGTTGTCATTTGCTTCTCATTGTGGCAGCATCATTCAAATGTGAGCGGCTTGCTGATGGACCCAACAAACATGCAAGTGGAGTGGATGTCTTCCAACTGTGAGACCCCAAATGACAGCTCTTCAGCCCACAGCCGGTGACTAATGCATTGCACTTTCTCTCCTCACTCATTATGAGGATAAACGACTTTCTGGCTCCCTCCATTGTGCATGGGGCGAAGACTTGTTCCCAGCTAAGTAACTGCACACCTGGGGATCGCTGGAGATATTTCCACCACGCTGTGGGGAAACGCCTGGTCCAGCAATTGGCATCCGGTTTTGCGTTGATTGAAGTCGGGAACTCGTTATGTGGCTGATTCTGGACACTGTGTCATGTCACTTTGTGTTGGAGTTTCATTGCACAGTTGCATCCTTTGGGGGAAAAAAAATCTTTTAAATGACGTGCGAGAGAATAGTTCCCTCGACCGTGCCCCTTCTCCTCTGTTCCCCTTCTCCTCCTCTGTTCCCCTTCTCCTCCTCTGTTCCCCTTCTCCTCCTCTGTTCCCCTTCTCCTCCTCTGTTCCCCTTCTCCTCCTCTGTTCCCCTTCTCCTCCTCTGTTCCCCTTCTCCTCCTCTGTTCCCCTTCTCCTCCTCTGTTCCCCTTCTCCTCCTCTGTTCCCCTTCTCCTCCTCTGTTCCCCTTCTCCTCCTCTGTTCCCCTTCTCCTCCTCTGTTCCCCTTCTCCTCCTCTGTTCCCCTTCTCCTCCTCTGTTCCCCTTCCCCTTCTCTACCTCCTCCTCCTCTGTTCCCCTTCCCCTTCTCTACCTCCTCCTCCTCCTCCTCCTCCTCCTCCTCCTCCTCCTCTACCTCTCCTCCTCCTCCTCCTCCTCCTCCTCCTCTACCTCTCCTCCTCCTCCTCCTCCTCCTCTACCTCTCCTCCTCCTCTGTTCCCCTTCCCCTTCTCTACCTCCTCCTCCTCCTCTGTTCCCCTTCCCCTTCTCTACCTCCTCCTCCTCCTCTGTTCCCCTTCCCCTTCTCTACCTCCTCCTCCTCCTCTGTTCCCCTTCCCCTTCTCTACCTCCTCCTCCTCCTCTGTTCCCCTTCCCCTTCTCTACCTCCTCCTCCTCCTCTGTTCCCCTTCCCCTTCTCTACCTCCTCCTCCTCCTCTGTTCCCCTTCCCCTTCTCTACCTCCTCCTCCTCCTCTGTTCCCCTACCACTTCTCTACCTCCTCCTCCTCCTCTGTTCCCCTTCCCCTTCTCTACCTCCTCTGTTCCCCTTCTCTACCTCCTCCTCCTCCTCCTCCTCTGTTCCCACCCCGCAATTAAGAGTAACCCGTGATCCCGTTTTAGGTAGACCACGCGGACTTCCTGATTGAAATCGCTGGGTCCTTTTCGCGACCTAGTGAGGTAAAAATCCCGAGAGAGGAACCTACGCACAGCGACTGTTGCTCCGAGAGCACTCACTTCACTCCTTCTCTGGTGAAAACCCTGAAGCCTCCATCAGTGATGTCACTTCTAGACCCGTATATGGGAGCTGTAGTGGGCTTAAGCACCCATCCAACATAAAGCAGTTAATTTACCAACTGCCATAAATCGGGATAAAATGATCAATTGCGTATTTAAACAAACAAATCCTTGTTTCTTGTTCAGACATGAAGGTCCGGTGTGGCAGGTGGGCTGGGCTCACCCCATGTATGGCAACATCTTGGCTTCTTGTTCCTACGACCGGAAGATCATTGTGTGGAAGGAGGAGAATGGAACTTGGGACAAGATGTACGAATATACAGGCCACGATTCTTCTGGTAAGGATACTACTTTGCTACGTGCAGGTTTTGGATCGCAGTACTCTCTTACGGAATTATTTTTTTGTTTTCTTTTTCTGACTTAACAATGCATCAAATCTGCACATTAGCAAAGAGGAACTTCCCTTTAGGTTCAAATATCCGTTCAGATAGATGGATTTTTGGTTGTCTGGGCAATCAAACGTAAACTATCCAGTCAGTTTACCAGGTTTTCCGCTCACTGCTGCTTAGTTGTTTCTGAATATAGATTAAAAGTTGTATAGGCAAATACATTGGAGCTCCTTTTTCATTACTGAGCTGGACATATTCCCTACTCCCTGAGTGAGATTGCTGAGGTAGTGCCAGTTTTTGCTAAGTTTGCAAGTTGGCTCCAACTTGTCAAACTCATTCCACCCAGGACCATCAAGAAGAAAGGAGACCATGACCCCATCAGTGGAGGCTGGCCTTGAACGTATGGTGTGGTAACTTACTGCAAGACTGTACATTTCTAAACTAGGTTATGGAAATTAGGCATGTCTCAAAATCATATTTATTTTGTCATCTTGTTGTGGGCAGTAACCACAATCTGCCCTCCAAAGGCTGATCTTAGTTCAGTCAGATTATAGCACAGAAATCTTCTTGCATGTCCGAGCAATTGTGAAATCCTCCCTTACGGTGTCACAACCTGCACTGATTCCAGCTACCAGATCCTTTCCCCTCCCCATCTCCCTGCTCCCCAAATAAAAATACAGCGCTGGGTCTCTGATGACTCCAGATCTTATCCCAGCTGTACAGACAAAATCGGCACATAGGAAACTCAGCAGTCCTCACTGTCCAAAGATTAAAAAGTAGACATCTATAAACCGTATATAAAAAACAAATAATAAATGGCAAGTTGAATGCATTAGTACTAAAGGTACCCCATCTTTTTCTTAAAATTATAATCTCTCTTGCACCTGAACAGCATTGTGCTGCATAACGGAAGGTGAATGAACTGAAGGGCACGGCACTTACTGTTTTCCCAAGAAATATGCTGAGGGACAGTACAAATCGTCATTTAGAAAGGCACTGGTTAATCAAGAACAGTCAGCGTGGATTTGTTAAGGGAAGGTCGTGTCTGACTAACTTGATTGAATTTTTTGAGGAGGTAACAAGGAGGGTGGATGAGGGTAATGCGTCTGATGTAGTCTACATGGATTTTAGCAAGGCTTTTGACAAGGTCCCACATGGCAGACTGGTCAAAAAAAGTAAAAGCCCATGGGATCCATGGGAAAGTGGCTCAGTGGCAGGAAGCAAAGGGTAATGGTTGACGGGTGTTTTTGCGCTTGGAAGGCTGTTTCCAGTGGGGCTCCACAGGGCTCAGTACTAGATCTCTTGCTTTTCATGGTATATATTAATGATTTGGACTTGAATGTGGGGGGCTTGATCAAGAAGTTTGCAGATGATACAAAAATTGGCCGTGTAGTTGATAGTGAGGAGGAAAGCTGTAGACTGCAGGAAGATATCAATGGACTGGTCAGGTCGGCAGAAAAGTGGCAAATGGAATTCAATCCAGGGAAGTGTGAGGTAATGCATTTGGGGAGGGCAAACAAGGCAAGGGAATACACAATAAATGGGAGGATACTGAGGTGTAGAGGAACAAAGGGACCTTGGAGTGCATGTCCACGGATCCCTGAAGGTAGAAGGACAGGTGGATAAGGTGGTTAAAAAGGCATACGGAATACGTTTCATTATTAGCTGAGGCATAGACTATAAGAGCAGGGAGGTTATGCTCGAACTGTATAAAACATTGGTTGGGCCACAGCTTGAGCACTGCGTATAGTTCTGGTCACCACATTACAGGAAAGATGTGATTACACTAGAGAGGGTACAGAGGAGATTTACAAGGATGTTGCCAGGGCTGGAGAATTTTAGCTATGAGGAAAGATTGGATAGGCTGGAGTTGTTTTCTGTGGATCAAAGGAGGCTGAGGGGTGATTTAATTGAGGTATTTAAAATTATGAGGGGCCTAGATAGAGTGGATAGGGAGGACCTATTTCCCTTAGCAGAGAGGTCAGTGACCAGGGAGCATAGATTTAGAGTTATTGGTAGAAGGATTAGAGGGTGGTGGGGGTCTGGAACTCACTGCCTGAAAGGGTGGTAGAGGCAGAAACCCTCATCGCATTTAAAAAGTACGTGGATGTGCACTTGAAGTGCCGTAACCTACAAGGCTACGGACCTAGTGCTGGAAAGTGGGATTTAGCTGGATAGCTCCTTTTCGGCCAGGCCGAATAGCCTCCTTCTGTGCTGTAGCTTTCTGTGATTCTATGAAATAGATCTGCATTTTACCTCACAAAAAACATTAATTTTTTTTTAAAATGCCGATTAGTGCCGGAGTGCGCTGCCTGAAAAGCATGAGAGTGTCATCGTAACCCATGACTTCAGTAGGTCGTGCTGGGGTGAGGGGGTCCTTCTTGTTCTGTAATGTTAAAGGTGGCCCCTTGCAGCTCCTAAGAGGTGAGCTGTCATTTACCTGCACTGGAGTTAAGTCGTCTTGTAAATTAAGGTAACTTTTAAGCTAGGGAGAAAGGGGATATCAATAACCTTGTAAGTAGGAGTGCATCAGCAGGGCTCTCTCGATGACCCAGATAATTAACGCGATATCTGAGCCACAAAGACAAAGAGTGTCCCAGGTTTGATCCCTAGTATCTGCTGAGTTAGCTGATCTCGGCCGGGACAGCGGTAGAGGTGCAACAATTGGCCGCAGCACCCCGGGTTATGGAGGAGAAAATTGACCCGAGTTTCTCCCCCCCCGCCCCCCCCCCCCCCCCCAACCTTGCTGGCACTCACTGCCTTGGCTTGCGATCGGAAGGATGGCAGTTGTGTGAGGCACTCGAGGGTGACTGGCACCCACAGAACTGTATTCTTGAGAGGACAGGAGTGAATGTTAGGAGGAAAAGTAGATATTTAAGAGAAAATCAATAGCTAGAAGCAGTCTTGTGTACTGTAGTTTCCGTATTTGTAATGGATAGCTGGTCACCTCAGTGCAGCAGGAAGGCTGAAAGATGGTCTGTTACAGTTTTACAAAAAAAAAGTTGGATTGAAGAGCAGAGATGAACTATTACCACCCAGCTGAGAGCGCCATACATAACAAGTTTGCTGACATGAGAAGTGGAAAAACATCACACTGGTGCAGTCATGGATGCTTTTCTAAGTTTGGAGCTGAGGCGCATTGTTGGGAACAGAGTAGAGGGAGCATTAAAGCTTAAACCAAAGAGGGATATATAATCAGAATAGAGAGAGCTTTATTCTGCACCTAACAATATTTAGCTGGCCTGAGTGCTTGATGCTAACACTGCCCAAAAGGTGAAGAGTTGAAGAGTCCATTCTTCATTATTGACATCCTCACCTTGCTGAGCACAAAACTTACCAAAATAAAGTCGTGTTTAAAAAAAAAACCCACACACACACAAAATAGCTGAGGCCTGAGACTTCACCTAACCGTTCATTCTGTGCCAGCAGGGAAGTTGCTGTGACTTGTGCATCTTAAAATAACTTGTAGCCAGACTGTGCTAGTAGAAATAGGCCCCGAGGAGTCTGTTTATGTAGGTTGTGGCACAGCATGGTGTGGACGTGTACGGTAATGTGTGTATATTTGTACTAAACATTGTTAATGATTATTAAACAATGTGATTTGGGAAAGACATGATGTAATACAACACAAGCGTTTTTAGGAATAGGAAAAGACCATTAGGCTCAACAAGCATGTTTCCTTTGGAGAATAACCTGCCTACCCGCCTTAAACATTCCTCAACCCGTTCTCTATCCAAAAAGCCATCCAATTGTCTCTAATCCATTCCTACTATCCACTTCAGTTCATCCTGATTTCGCGTCCTTATTCCTAACTTTCTCATTTTTAACCTCTGCCCCCTGGTATTTGAACCATTCACCGTAGTGAACAATCGGCCTGGATCATTTTGTCAGCTCCTTTTTATAGGTGTATGCTCGACCAAACACACAAACTGCTTTCATGGTGTAAGATAGAAGGTTCAAAGGCAGATAAGATGTTTAGTGGGTTTATGTTGATCTATAGAATATTGGCCCAAAGAGATGATGACTTTATAAAGCATTCGTGTAACCACATGTGTGGCTGTCATCTCCATACATTCTGAAAATCTTTGAAGGCAATGAAAAGGTTTGAGAGCAGGGCAACAAAGACAGATGCACTGACTTAGGAAAAGAAACAAAGCAAACTAAACCCGTTCTCTTTGGAAAATTAATTACAAGAGGAAAATTGTCCAGAATTTTAATTGTCGTGGGGCATTTTGCTTCAAACTAAAAGAAGCCTTCAGCTATGTGCTGCAAAATAATTGCTTCTTGAGGTGAATTCACGTGCCATCTTGAGAATCGCTGCAAAGTGCGACACTGAAGATTGTATGTGAACAGGGTAAATAGCATATCAATCGCTGGCGAATGGAACTGAACACAGTGTTCAGTTGCATTCGCAACCCCTGAGATAACGAAGCAGTCCGTGCCCGCATGCAGCAAGACCTGGACAACGTCCAGGCTTGGGCTGATAAGTGGCAAGTAACATTTGTGCCAGGCAATGACCATTTCCAACAAGAGAGAGTCTAACCACCTCCCTTTGACATTCAACGGCATTACCATCGCCGAATCCCCCATCATTAACATCCTGGTGGGGTGGGGGGGGTCCACCATTGACCAGAAACTTAACTGGACCAGCCATATGAAAACTGTGGCTACAAGAGCAGGTCAGAGGCTGGGTATTCTGCGGCAAATGACTCACCTCCTGACCTTGTGCCTTTCCACCATCTACGAGGCACAAGTCGAGTGTGATGGAATATTCTCCACTTGCCTGGATGAGTGCAGATCCAACAGCACTCAAGAAGTTCGACACCATCCAGGACAAAGCAGCCCGCTTGATTGGCACCCCATCCACCACCCTAAACATTCACTCCCTTCACCACCGGCGCACAGTGGCTGCAGTGTGTACCATCCACAGGATGCACTGCAGCAAGTCGCCAAGGCTTCTTCGACAGCACCTCCCAAACCCGCGACCTCTACCATCTAGAAGGACAAGGGCAGCAGGTACATGGGAACACCAGCTGCATGTTCCCCTCCAAGTCACCCACCATCCCAGCTTGGAAATATATCGCCGTTCCTTCATTGTCGCTGGGTCAAAATCCTGGAACTCCCTTCCTAACAGCACTGTGGGAGAACCTTCACCACACGGACTGCAGCGGTTCAAGAAGGCGGCTCACCACCACCTTCTCCAGGGCAATTAGGGATGGGCAATAAATGCTGGCCTTGCCAGCGATGCCCACGTCCCATGAATGAATTAAAAAAAAAACCTCCAGACCCGACTGTCTGACCCCAGCACGGTGATGCTTTCAGACTTGAACTACAGATCTCAGCAGGCACAGAGGTAAGGTTGAAGGTGGTGGTGGTGGTGGGGGCGGGGGTGCCCCCAGAGGCAAAAACTTAGACGAGGGGTCTGGGGGCCGGAGAGCTGATAATTCGAGGCTGCACGCACAACATAGGCACGACGACATCCTCCAATGCAGTCTGACTCAAAACATCATCGCAATCGTCAATTTAAAAGTTAAGTGAGTAAATTATTTGCAGTCAGTTTTGGACGGGTTCCTGAACTACAAAATTGTTCAACCTCAAAGTGGGTGGGGGGGTCATGAACCTCCCATCCCCCCACTGGTTCCGCCAATGTAAATGTGATCTTGTACAAATCGGTTCCAAAAGGCAATGTTCAGCTGGGCTAAGGAGGAAAGTTTTTACTACTCACTATGATCCCATGAAACTTTTTCCTCTAGTGGCGGAGTCCAGAACAAGGGGGCACAATCTTAAAATTCGAGCTAGGCCGCATAGGAGTGCAATCAGGAAGCACTTCTTCACTCAAAGGGTAGTGGAAATCTGGAATTTCTTCCCCAAAAGGCTGTGGATGCTGGGACAATTAACATTTTCAAAACTGAGACTTTTAGATTTTAATGAGGTAAGGGTTTTGAGGAATATGGATCAAAGGTGGCTAAATGGAGTTGAGGGACAGAGCAGCCAGGATCTAATTGAATGGTGAAACGGGCTCAAGGGGCCATATGGTCTACTTATGTTCCTGTATTTCTATGTTCCTGTGACCACTAAAATCATTGGTCCATTGCTAGTCTCTTCTAAAATAAAGTTTAAAAATAACCAGTGCCTCTAAAATTTACCTAACCGGTGCACATGCAACATAATGTCACCATCAAAGAATTCCCCGTGAGCACAGATCGGGTTCTGGAGGGCCTCCAAACCTGAAGTGATTCGGTCCAAGTTCAGTCAGTGGAGTATAAAGGCACCGTAAGAGTCGCTGACTTACAGAACTGCCCGCTGCATTCAATAGCATGTGCTGACTGAGCCAAAGCATTCAAAAAGGTATTGATAGATTTTTGTTGAGTAAGGGTATTAAGGGATATGAAACCAAGGCGGGTAAATAGAGTTAAGATTGACCATGATCTAATTGAATGGTAGAACAGGCTCGAGGGGCTGAATTGCCGACTCCTGTTCCTATGTTCCTAGGAATTGGATCGATTCCTGATGCAGCATGGCGGAAAATGGCGTGGATTGGAATAGGAATCAGGTCCTGGAGCTAACTGTATAACATTAATAACTTATGCATTATTTTGTTAGTCCCTGGTATAAGTGGCTGTTTCACCTAGGTTACTGCCTGAATGTCTTGTTCTTACCTCCCTGAAGCCAGTGTACAGAAACCAGATGTTATAAGGTGTAAAGGGAATTGAAAAGGAGCATGATCTCGAACTAAGAGACTCTGGTTTTCTTGTTACAGTCAACTCTTTATGCTGGGCGCCTCACGAGTTCGGGTTGATCCTCGCCTGTGGTAGCTCAGACGGTGCGATCTCGCTGCTTTCGTACACGGGCGACGGTCAGTGGGAAATGAAGAAAATTAGCAATGCGCACACGGTAAGGAACTATTTTTTCAGAGTGAATATTGGCACTACTGTATCAGTCAATGCGTTGGAGGCAGGGCACGACCTACAGCACGCAGAGTCTATTTTACAGCACGCAGAGTCTATTTTACAGCACGCAGAGTCTATTTTACAGCACGCAGAGTCTATTTTACAGCACGCAGAGTCTATTTTACAGCACGCAGAGTCTATTTACTCAGTCTCTATGAACTACAGCAAACAGAACTCATGACTGAAACTAGATGCAGAGTCTCCTGATAAAATTAAGACATTCTCCAGCAAAATGCAGTGTGTGGAGGATAGTTACGTGCGTAAAATCAATCCCAGTCACTTGCAGCAGTCCGGTCTCCAGGGGTGATTGACGGGGGAATTACCCAATCATCTTCCTTCTGGCCGGGGCTTGTGGTGTCACTATATGCTTTTGCACAGTTTGTCAATGTTGGAACCTGACTTAAGTTTTCAGACAGCAGGAGGAGGCTCGAGTTCTCTCATAGCTAGCTCACTTTGTTTCTCTTTCTCTGCAGATCGGTTGCAACGCTGTCAGTTGGGCTCCTGCAGTTTTACCAGGGAGTCTTGTCGACCAGCCCTCGGGGCAGAAGCCGAATTACGTCAAGCGATTTGTGTCGGGAGGCTGCGACAATCTGGTCAAAATTTGGAAGTAAGTTTTGGTCAATCTACTTAGACTGGGAGGTTGTTCCTTCCTGGGCCGCTAGATGGAGCTCTGCAAAAATGGGCCATTCCATCTGTGAGGTGGTGGGGGGGGGAGTGGGGAGGTGGGAGAGGAAAGAAGGAAGAGTAAGTGATTGGAAGAGACCATATTACAGTACTGAGCTGCCAACATTGGGGAATTATTAGGAATGAGATTTAAGATAAAAAATGGGGTTTAAGATCAAAAAAGACTGAGGATCGGGCCAATGGAATGGTATTTACTTTTCATTAAGTCAGTGAATGAGGTTTGACGGGTCTGAGAGCACCGTCTGGTGTATTCCCTCTATGCAGTTCCTTCCTGGGTGCATCCTGGAGACGTCGTCTGCTTCACTTCTGGCTGTGTGATCTGTCTTGTATTTCTTTGAATTGGTCACGAAGGCACCCTTTGAGGGGCTATTCCGTTCCCTGCTGTGTGATTGTTTTTTTTATATAAATGTTAAATAAACGCAAGTAATGTTTTTCCTACCCATGCTCAGGATAGGTTATCCTCCAGTAACTGAGCCACATGGTCATTTTTCCCATGTCAACCCGCACAGTGAGGCTATGTGACTGTGGTTGGGGGGGGTGGGGGGTGGGGGGGAAGGGGAGGCAGGCCATGGTAGAGCCCGCTTTCTGTCCCCATGTGTGCAATTTCCAGCAGCGATCGCTGGATAGCGATCAAGAGTAGGAACCCCTGCTTAATTTTTCCTCTCCCTAGTACAGGGACACCGCGGCCCACCTGAAACCGTCTAACTCGGTACGGAGCAGGGGTCGAACCCGAGAGGCTCTGGTCCCTGTGGGTCAGTACCACACCTGGCAGTGCATTTATCTGTTGACTGCGGGTTTTTAAAAATTGCAGCTGGTAATTTTACAGTGACTGGGAACGTGTGAATGCACCCTACCTCTCTCCAGATGTGACTGGCTGCCACTTCAGAAGTGTGAGGTGATATAGCCACCGATTGTCCGAGCCCTAATTAGTACTGCCACCAATGAGTTGTGCACCCGCTATCGGTGTTTCACTCCCTGACACTCCAGGCAAAAACAAAATAAAAACACCCTGGCTTATTTTTCCGTCCACCTCCGTACACAAGATGTGGCTGCTTTGGTTCTGCGCTGTTAGGTATGGTGATACACTGATGTAAAGCATAAAAATGCAGGTGACACACAGTAGGGACAGGGAGTGTTGGTTCGGTTCAGTATCATAAGACCCTTGTGATTTCATGTGGTGCTAACATGTGAGATGGAGGAAGTTTTGCTAGCCATTTCTCCTTTCTGTGCAGCGTTGCTGCATCTTTTTCTGCTTCTCATTTGCCCCTTGCATCCCTTTTTGCGCTTGTCTTACTAGAATGCTCTAGGCTCCAGTTGAATCTCTCAATGTGATGCTACACTGATCGGCTGCCAGTGGTTAATAAACCTGATTGTTACCCCTTGTAATTTAAAGTTTGTTTCTGTTGGCTGTTTCATAGGCCCACAAAAATTACTATCACTTAAAAATTTCAAAAAATAGAGGCATCAGCCAACTTCAGCAGTGGTCGGCATGTGAAGTGTTAACACCCAGCAACATAAAACTTTGTCCTTCCAAACATGGATTGTGTCTGGAGAAAGCATTTTGAAGTGTATAACACTAGGATGGAGTACTGTTGTTTACCACTTGCAGTGTTAGTGGTGGGAGCAATGTGATTAAAAGCACCATACCAGCAATGAATTCTACTTTATTAAAGCATGCTGGCTTAAGTGCCATTTTCTCTCTCGCCCAACTGGTACCAATATGGTAAATGCACCTAATGACAACATTGTGCTAAGTGAGTGCCTATTCTCGTGGTGCAGTTCAGCCACGATGTTGGGCAGTGTAGATGGAGCTTTGAATTGCGTCCAGATTTTACCGATTTCATTCACCGAACAATTGACGGCCGTGCCTTCAGCCTTCTAGGCCCTAAGCTCTGGAATTCCCTCCCTAAGCCTCTCCACCTCTCTCTTCTCCATTAAGACCCTCCCTACAACCTACCTCTTTGACCAAGCTTTTAGTCACCTGTCCTAATGCTTCCTCCTTTGGCTTGGTGTCAAATTGTGGCTGATAATGCCCCTGTGAAGCGCCTTGGGATGTTTTGCTATGTTAAAGGCGCTATATAAATGCAAGATGTTGTACTTGAAATGTATCTCAAACATCCGAAGAATTCACTCAGAAAATTACATTCAAAAATATTGTGCATATTTGATTTGAACTTTCACCCTTAGCAATTTTAAGCAATGTTCTGTCCTACTTGATTCTTTTTGTTTGTCACAGAGAGGAGGACGGGCAATGGAAAGAGGATCAAAAGCTTGAAGCCCATAGCGACTGGGTTCGAGATGTCGCCTGGGCTCCGTCCATTGGGCTTCCCACGAGCACCATTGCCAGCTGCTCCCAGGTAAGCACTGTGAAATAGGGATGTACGAGCAGACTATGGTGAGTAAGTGCCACCTAGACAATCAGCAAAGGGCTAAGCAGCCTGATGAGAGACTTCGAGTGGTGGCAGTGATTTGGGGTCTACTGCAGTTAATTTTTTTTTGTTCGGTGGGTTGAAGAGGTGGGTAGGGAGTAATCAAACTGATCACGTTGCACCTGTTGGAGAAATTTGCAGTTCTGTGGAGCTTACCCAAATCGCAGAGCACGCAGAAAGATTAGTAACTGCAGTGGCTATAAGCTGTGTCCTCTCCAAATGGGAACGAGACTGAGGGCAGCGATGGTTGCATGTTCTAGGCCTCTGAGATACTGCATCACCTAGTGTTGGGGCTGAGGGGGTCACACCTGTGGGGTGTTTCTCAGCAGAAGTTGGGTGTTTCCACACACTGGAAACAAATCAAAGGTGAAGGAGCCCTTTGCAGCAGAACTGGTAGTGCTTTGGGAGCAGGATGCCTGCTGTCTCGGCCTGTGTAGTGGTGTGATGCAGGGATGCACAGTGTTGCCCAATGGAAATTGCTGACTAGCTTCGGGTGTGGATATAGCGATATCATTTTAGCCACATGCACTAATCTTAGTAAAAAAAACACTTTACTTATACTCACACGGTACAATGTACCTCACGTGTAAATTTACTGAACAAACATCTACTTCCAATCTCTAACCAGTAAAGTACTCAACGATCAAAAAACACTTGCGCACTCTGTTTCTCGTCTTGCCATTTTACCAACAAACGCACAAAATGATTAAAGCCCACAAGTATTCGCTGTGCAAATGAGTATTGAGATTGCATGTCCAATGACGTTGTCTATTACTCACTTTATTTACTAATCAGAAATGCAATTAGCCACATCTGGATTTCCAATTAGCCACATGAAATGTATTGGACAACACTGGGGTAGGGAGAGGAAGGGATTAAACAGTGGTTTGAAAGCTGCAACACTAGGTACAGGAAACGGGCGTTGTAAATCAGGATTGAGAACTCTTAAGTCGGACTTTAATTATTAATAAAAGTGCTGCACTAGGAATCCAGGATTGTAGTCATTGAAATGTTGCTGTGTCACTTTTTCCGACGGAGCTTTGAGTCCTACACCCTGTTAACTAGTCAGCAGGGGTATTAAAATCTGAACATCTTGCTGATTTAGATTTGCGTGTTCCAGTCTTTGACTGTAACTGGATTCTTTGTTGCCTTTATGATTTAATACAGGGTGTACAGGATCAGGTGGGTGGAGGTGGAGGGGAAGCGACCTTACTGAGGTTCATAAAGGGGAGTTTTGTCACTTGCTGAACATCTCTTGCTGTTGGAAGGAGGAACAACTTCAAGTGACTCTGGGCTTGCTAATGACAAATGTAGAGCAGCATTCCTCATCCATAATATTATGAAGGCCATTTGGCCCATCTTAGTACATCCATCCAGAGAGATCATAAAGTGCCCCCATTGTAGCATCCAGTTCCATAAATGATTTCAGGATTTTAGTCTCCACTACCCTATCTGGGAGCCTATTCCATGTATCGATCACTCTGTGAAGAAGAGCGTCCTAAATTTACCTTTTACTAGTTTGAACCTGTATCCTTATCCTGTTCTCACAATTTAGTCTAATTTTCTGGATTTATCTTTTCCACTTCATTCACTATATTGTATATCTCCACAAGATCACCTCTCTGATGGCCCCCCCCCCCCCTTTCAAGCTGAGGCCACAGAAGAGAATGCAATCTGGCTTGCCACTTTTCTAATGAAAGCAGACGCAATAAACGTGTTTTAGAGGAGTAGGGGGAAGGTGAGGATTTTTAACACCCATCATTTGCAGATTTAACAAATGTTACACGAGGGGTTTTGATATGGTAGACAAGGAGAAACTCTTTCCACTGGCAGGAGGGGCGGTAACCAGAGGACAGATTTAAGATAATTAGCAAAAGAGCCAGGGAGTGGATGAGGAGAATTTTTTTTAAGCAACGACTTATGATCTGGAATGCACTGCCAGAAAGGGTGGTGGAAGCAGATTCAATAGTAAATGTCAAAAGGGAATTGGATAAATACTTGAAAAGGAGAAATTTGCAGGGCTGTGGGGAAAGAGTAGGGGAGTGGGATTAATTGGATAGCTGTTTTAAAGAGCCAGCACAGGCATGATGGGCCAAATGGCCTCCTTCTGTGCTGTATGATTCTATGATTAACCTCCATTCCCCCACAGGATGGCAGAGTTTTTATCTGGATTTGCGATGACCCTGCTGGGAATGCGTGGACGCACAAACTGTTGCACAAATTCAATGACGTAGTGTGGCACGTCAGCTGGTCCATCACTGGGAATATCTTGGCAGTTTCCGGAGGCGACAACAAGGTAAGAAATTTGCTTGCTTTGGACGTGTCTGTTATCCTACTGAATAGTAATAATCCGGAATGCGCGCGCTCTGAATTTCTAAAGAGGCTTTGTCCTGATCATAAAAACTTGGCGGAACTTATAATGTGCACAAAATAGCTGTCCCTATACACTGAGAGACCCTAATTTTTCAACCTGGTTTCAATGCTATTAAATTGGGTTTTAGAAACAGTCAGAAAAAGGATGAAGCGAACGTAACAAAGAAGCGAAGCAGCTGATTGGTGGAAGGTAACCAACTGGAAGAAGGAACGGTTCCCTTTGGAGCCATGCTGCTCTAACAACAGTCCCGATCCCTCCCTAATAGTTGGCCACCTGGCTCCCAACCAGGGCAATAAAGATTGAAATATCACTCTTGCGTCTTTGCTTCAGTGTCTGCTTTTATGAATTTTTGCATCCTTTGTTTCTCTTTCCTCCTGTGTTTTGCCTTTGGACTCGCTGCTAGTCCATCCCATAGATTGAACGAAATGCATGCATATATTTTTTTTAAATGCACCCTGGACTGATTTGACTGCTGTAATCTAATCTTAAAGTTGTGATTCGTGATCTAATCTGAATCACCTTAATTTAAGATTCCAGCCTGTAAAGCTTTCCTAGGGATCCGTTATTTTATATGTCCTATAAACCAGCTTAATGCCTCAATTTAACTCGAGCCTGTAATTTACTCCTGAGAATCTGTCTACAATTCACTGAGCTGGGTTACTTTGAGTAATCCACTGACTATTAGGCTTCTGTAATCTTACTTGGCCAACATCACACATTTAATCCTCCACATTGGTGTCGAGGATATTTTCATCTGTAAAATAGTTTTGTGTTTTATTTAATACTTTGTAAAAAGCTAGGAAATTAAATAAAAACCCCTTCACACAGCAGGGTAATAAAAGCTTCATGCAGTACATTGATACTAACTCATCCCACAGATGAAAAATCAGATTTATATATATTTTTAAAAAATGATGGTGGTGGGTGAGATTTTAATCACATTTTGAGATATAGACGATGGATACCAGTCCTGGGAGATACCAGACAATCTTCTGCACTTCTCCCTCACATCATGTATACCTTCAGTCTATTTATTCCAATTTTCTGCTCTTGAAGGTGCTGCTTCGTTCCTGGGTATGCTTTCATGGATGCCAGTAAGATTCTAATATCATTCTTTTTATGCGAGCTAGACATTGGTGTGCTGTTCAACTGTTGTGGTCATCACAACCACAGATGTACACCTTCGAGCAGGGGATCGCTGTTTGAGAATTGGGAGCACTCATGTCAGTTGTAGCATTCAAGATTAATTAACTCGGCACAGCCTCTTAGTGAACATGGGCCCCTTCTGGCCTGTATTGCTCAGTTTGCTATACTAGGTGATACCGTTGCCGACGTGGTCATTGGAAGAATTCAAGCCCCACTTCAGAGACTTGAGCACATAATCCAGGCTGACACTCCAGTGCAGTACTGAGGGAGAACTGCACTGTTGGAGGTGCCGTCTTTCGAATGAGACGTTCAACCGAGACATCATCTGCCCCCTCAGGTGGATGTAAAAGACCCCGTGGTACTGTTCGATGCAGAGCAGGGGAGTTCTCCCGGTACCCTAGCTAATATTTAACCCTCAACCAATGTTACTAAGACAGATTATCTGGTTATTATCTCATTTTCTGTTTGTGGGGCCTTGCCGTGTGCAGATTGCTACATTACAATAGTGACTATACTTCAAAAAGTATTTAATTGGCTGTAAAGCGCTTTGGGATGTCCTGAGGTTGTGAAAGACACTATATAAATGCAAGTTCTTTCTTTACTTGCACAAGCACTGTGCTTGTTTATAACGTAAATTACAGATGACTGATGTTAATAAGGCTGTAATTTAATCCAGAGGCTCAGAAGATGTCCAGAAATTATGGGTATGGTACTGCAGTGGTTACATTGCTGGATTAGCAACCCAGAGGTCGAGAGTTCAAATCCCATGGCAAGTTGTGAAATTGAATCCAATGAATGTGGGATGGCCACAGAAAAAGCATTTTCATTAAAGAAACAACCGGGTTCACGTGTCCTTCGGAGAAAGGAGCCCCTACCCAGTCTGGCCTACGTGTGACTCGTAACTACACGATTGAGCCATTACACCCAATGAGGTAGCCTAACAGGCCACTCGGTTGTACAATCAACTGCCCGAGAAAGGCCTGCCACCACCTCAGGGCAACTAGAGATGGTCAATAGGTGTGGTTATGGGGTATGATCCCCCCGCCCCCCCCCCCATAAATATACTGGGTACAATAGCGTAGTGGTTAGCTTACTGGATCAGTAATCCAGAGGCCCGAACTAATAATCCAGAGAGAGTGAGTTCAAATTCCACCATGGCAGTTTGAGAATTTAAATTCACTTTTTTTTAAAAAAACAACTAAATCTGTAACTTAAAAAGCTGGTACCAGTAATAGTGACAATGAAGCTGTCGGATTGTCATATTAACCTAACAGTTTCACTAATGTCATTTAGGGAAAGAAACCTGCTGATCTGGCCTATAGAATCATAGAAAGGTTACAGCATAGAGGAGGCCATTCGACCCATCGAGTCCGTGCCGGCTCTATGCAAGAGCAGTCCAGCTAGTCCCACTCCCCCGGCCCTATCCCCATAGCCCTATAATTTTTCCTTTCAAGTACTTATCCAGTTCCCTTTTGAAAGCCACAATTGAATCTGCCACCACCACCCCTTCAGGCAGTCCATTCCAGATCATAGCCACTCGCTGCTAAAAAAGAAGTTCTTCCTCGTGTCAACTTTGGTTCTTTTGCCAATCACCTTAAATCTATGTCCTCTGATTCTTGACCCTTCTGCTAATGGGAACAGTTTCTCTCTATCTACTCTGTCTAGACCCTTCATGATTTTAAATACCACTATTAAATCTCCTCTCAATCTTCTCTGTTCCAAGAAGAACAACCCCAGCTTCTCCAGTCTAACTCAAGTCCCTCATCCTTGGAATCATTCTAGTAAATCTTTTATGCACCCTCTCTAAGACCTTCACATCTTTCCTAAAGTGCGGTGCCCAGAACTGGACACAATACTCCAGTTGTGGTCGACCCAGTGTTTTATAAAGGTTCAACATGACTTCCTTACTTTTGTACCCTATGCCTCTATAAAGCCCTGGATCCTATATGCATTTTTAACCACTTTCTCAACTTGCACTGCCACCTTCAATGATATATGTGAGTCCAGTCCTACACCCACATGGTTGACTCTTGACTGCCCTCTGAAGCCCTCACTTAGTTGTTTCTCAAGGACAACTTGGGATGGGCAATAAAATCCCAACCTTGCCAGTGACTCCCACATCCCGAGAATGAATGGAAAAAAAAATTAGTTTACTACTTTATCGTCTATAATCTCTCAATCATCTACAATTCTGCATATTGTGGTTCTAAATGGTTCTTACAGGAAAAGTAATCGAGTAACTGAGTCTTAATGAAGGTACTTTGCACTGTAGGTATGTTTTTAAAAAAAAGTCTTAGTTTAAACAAATGAGCTTCATTTGGTCACCCAAATTAAACACTATAAAAGTGCTTCCCTTTGAATGCAAGGTTCCCTCTTTAAATGTCTGTATCTTCCCATATCAATTTCTGTTGATGTTTATGGATTGCTTCATCCCCACCCCACCTCAGGGGGAAGGGGGCCCACCGTACATATTTCTGCCAATGTTACTTTGTGACCACCTGTAACAGGACCCCGTATAGGATGAATCATCCTCTGATTTCATTCCCTGCAGGGACATTCCTGACTGTTGCTCTTGAGCTGGGCTACTTGTTTGGGAGATGCAGAGGAACATCAAGGCTGTACCAGCCTGTGTCAGGGACTGCCGAGACTTAACTGTCTGTCAGAATGAGAAGCACTGAGATGGAAATGGGGGCAAAATGGCAGACACAATGTTCCCAATCCAGTGTTCTATGACCCAACAGTGTTGGAGTGCCACCTTCATAGACGGAATTTCGATTACATGCTTTAGGATTTGGGCTAGGACTCTGTTAACCTGCTGCTTCCGGTCTAGTTCTCGTTTATTGTCCGATATTCATAACCCTCGGAATTTTTCCTGAATTGCTTGCAAGGATGCTCATACCTGCTCATATTTGTTATGACGTGACTTAACCATCACCCTCTTATCCAATTTGTCCTTGCAGGTCAGCTTGTGGAAGGAGTCAGTGGAAGGCCAGTGGGTTTGCATCAGTGACGTGAACAAGGGCCAGGGGTCGGTGTCAGGTATCACAGAGGGCCAACAGAATGAACAGTGAATGGCAAAGGGACATCGCAGGAGTGGTGTCCTGAATTGTACATTTGGCAAAATAAAATGGATTCCAAGAAAACTGGGAACAAAAGAATGAAGTGTTTTGTGCCCAGGAGCCTTGTACTAGGAGAAAAAAAATATTGCTGCAAGCCATCGCCATGTAAGGAAGACCCTTTGTAATTGCTGTGTTCAGAGTGCTTTGTAGGGGGAGTAAGGAGGCTTTTGAAAGGAGGTGCTGTTTGGCCAGGTTGGTTGCATTTAGAGTGAGCTTGGATTTTTGTCCCGCAGAAGGCACATGCAGCAATAAACACTGTGTCTGAGGTGCACAATCGATAATGTACAACCACAGCCCAAAGCCATACACTTGATAGTGGGCAAAAACCTTAGCTTGTCTATCACCATAAGGTAGCTTACCGTAGCAGCAGACCGTAATAGGGTCTTAATAGGAATGCTGTTGGACAGCATGATGCCCAGTACATTGGAATCACAACACACTACACCACAGAGTTCAAGCAGTGATCTTGTGCTTATTTCTTTTTCTCAAGGAATTTCCCTAATAGGTCCCTGAATTGCTCCCTTCCGCTTCGCATCAGCTAATTTCGGAGCAGGTCACCTACCGATCGGTTCACCCTTTTTTAAAAAAAAAGGTGGGGGGGGGGGGGGGGAGAAAAGCTGCCCTGCAATAACACTGCACTGTGGATTCGTGAATCACTAGTTTTTTAAAAAAAAAAACACCCTTGTTTCTCCACTAAATGTTCCCTGATGGCCAAACATCTGACACACACCGGAATCCTTTTACTACACACCATGAGTTGGCCTCAGCAATTTAAAACGCCTCTGAATCTCTCCAAAAATAAAAAAAAGGTCCAGTTTTAATGGAATGAGTTTTCCGTGGGAGTGACTGTGTTGGAGTTTCCTGCTCCCGTGCATCTCTCGCAGACAAGTCCACGTGGGGAATTGACCCATTCTAGTACTGGCTGGGTTAGTGCTCTGCACACCCCCAGCTGAGCCTGCAACACTTCCATTTCAGAGCCCAGTCACCCCCTACAGACTGGTCTGAACACAGTGTTTAAGTCTCTGTGTGAACAAGCCTTTAGCTGAAATCTATTTTCATCAATATTTTTGGTAAGAAGGATAATTCAAACTGTAACCTACAGGAGTTGTGTAATGTGGGCTCATTAAAAAACCTCATTACAAAGACTTGTAGAAATTAAGCCGTCTTGTTTAAATACTTCTTATCACTTGTTTCCTGTGGCTCTCTGACTCATTGGTTTACATGGAACTGTTTAATAAATTGATACGATATTATTGCTTTACAGTGGGTTTTTCTTAAAATGCTTTTCCTCAGAATGAGGATCTGCTCCTTAAAGGACTCTTTGTTGGCTGAGTTAAGGAACAATCTCTGTGAAAACTTAAATGTTGTCAACAGACAAACAACTGTGACTCTTTGAGTTGTTAAAGCTTCTTTATATTTTAATAACCTAGGTGATGGGCCAAAGTCTCAGTACAGGACGGCACCAACTGTTGGAAGAGGGTAGGAGCAAAAGTGAGTGGTTAGGTATCATTCAGCTTGGGTTTTTGAAACCCTATGGGAGGAAGGGAGTTCTACAGTTATTGGGTCGTGGGAAAGACAGTGCCATGAGTTTTGATTTCAAAACCGTTCCACAAATTTCACTTTAGATTTGTGCACCGTTATAAGGTAGGTACAATTGAGGATGTGCATATGGCCTATTACAGCTCTCCCATCAAGAAAGACTGCAATCTAATTCCACCCATCGCAGTATCCAACTGATTAAATGATTCCAGGGTTTTTTTTTGCCTTTATGACCCTACCCAGAAGTTCATTCCTCGTGTTGATCATCTTTGTGTGAGGAACTTCCCGACATCAGTTCTAAATTTGCCTTTTACTAGTTTGAACCTGTGGCCCCTGTCCTACTGTCACAGTTTAGTTTGGAATATTGTTGCTTATTTGCCTTTCTTAAAATACCATTTACTATTTTGTATACCTGGAAAAGGTCTCCGTTCAGTCTCCTTTTAAGGCTGAAAAGCCCAAGTTTTTTGAGAATTTCCTTTATGTCTTGGGATCAACGTTCTCTCTTCTGTGCTGTGTTCAGGCCTTAAAAGTCCTGTGTCTCAGTGACCAAAATTGGGTACAGTACTCAAGGTGCAGCCTGACGCAGACCATTGTATAATTTAAGCATGCCTTCCTCTGACCTGTATTTTACTATTTTGGCCATTTAGTTTGTTATTCTATTTGCTTTGTTTGATGCTTTGCAATGTTTGGAATTTAGCTTACAAATTCATCAGATACCAAACCCATCCCATGAAAACTAACTGGTTGCCTTAGTATCAGATTGTCACCAAACTACAGAAGCGATCAGCTTTTAGATACTGAATTTGCATGGAATGGCAGGCTTTTTTTTTAAAAGAACATGGGCCTCCTTAGAACTGTCCAGCTTTCCACTGTAAGAAGTTGTGTGGCTAAATTCACATTTAAACCAAGCTTCAGAAGTGCCCTCACCTCATCAAATACCAGGCTGCTTCTGGAAAATACCTGTTCATGGGCCGTGCTCCTGTATCTAAATGATGTTGCCTTCACTAAAGGGGAAGATTCCTGGTGGAGGCATTCATATAGCATCTTATCTTGTCCTCGGGATGTCCCAAAATGCTTCATATCCAATGAAGAACTTGTTGAAGTGCTGTCATACAGCAGCAAATTTACACACAGATCCCACAAACAGCAAATAAGATGAAAGGCCGGCTAATATGCTTTAGATAGTGTTTGAGGGATGTATGTTGACCAGGGTGCTGGGAGAATTCCCTGCTCTTTGAATAGTGACACGGGATCTTTCACATCCACCTGAATTCCAGGAACAGGCAGACAGGGTTTCTATTTAAATATCATTGCAAAAGGCACCACCTCTGGCAATGCGTTCAGTAAGGCAAAGTACAGCTGTATGAATGGACCTTCCACTCATGATCAGTTCTATTTCTGATCAATCCAGAGATGGACCCTGTGGTTATGTTCTGTAGCAAGAGGCTACTGGAGTTCTGCTCCTTATTTTGAGATGTAAATGTGGCCCTGGAGATTATCAATCCCTACCAAGGGAGGTGTGCTTTTTATCTGTTTCCCCTCAAAGCATAGTTGATTCATAAGCTTCAGATGACTATTGGGATCCCATGCAGGGAGGATCACCTCACCCAGATCGATGATCAACTCAGGTTTAGCACCCACAAAGCTTCAGACGATCAGCATAGCTCTAGAAGGAGCCGGCTGAGAGTCATAAGGATTACAGTGGTTGTGATGATGCTGTTAGCAGGAAAACTTCTAACAATGCAAATTGGAAGTGCTCTGTCTGGAAGTACTGCAAACTTCAGTATACTAGGATGTGATAAATTAGTCATTTTAAATGTTGGTAGATCGGGGACTCCTATCAAATTCCCTGCTCATTACGTCCGTCTCGCCTAAAAAGTGTGGATAATAATGGGTGAAATATCCCACTGGGTATCATTGTTTTTGGAAGGTGTGACATTTTCTTCTTCGGGTTGTCCCCACATTCCACTTGAATCTGATTCTAAGCAAGTTAAAATGAATGGGACTCATCGGCTCAAAAGGTTTTAATATTAAGACCATATATAAGGTGGGTAATCCACCATTTTTTCATTACTGTATTCTTCCTGTATTGCATTCTGGGTAGAATGGCATCACTGTGTACTGCTGTAAGAGACCAAAAAAATACAGCAGGAATTTAACATTCATTTAGCAGGAATGTGAATCTAAATCTAGAACAGTATGGGTGTTTTGTGCCTGAAATTTGCATTACTGCGGAATTGATTGTACAGGGGGTAGATCCACTCGAAAGAAATGTTCACGTCATGCTCTGCCTGGGGGAGAAAACCCAACCCCAGGGTTTTCTCATCTCATCTCAGCCCCAGGACATTGCTGCAGGAGTTCCTCGCGGCAGTGTCCTAGGCCCAACCATTTTCAGCTACTTCATCAATGACCTTCCCTCCATCATAAGACCAGAAATGGGGATGTTCGCTGATGGTTGCACAGTGTTCAGTTCCATTCGCAACCCCTCAGATAATGAAGTGGTCCATGCCTATATGCAGCAAGACCTGGACAACATTCAGGCTTGGGCTGAAAAGTGGCAAGTAACATTCGTGCCAGGCAATGACCACTTCTAGTAAGAGAGAATCTAACCACCTCCCCTTGACATTCAACGGCATTACCATCGCCGAATTCCCCCACCATTAACATCCTGGGGATCACCATTGACCAGAAACTTAACTGGCCCAGCCACATAAATACTGTGGCTACAACAGCAGGTCAGAGGCTGGGTATTCTGTGGCGAGTGACTCACCCCCTGACTCCCCAAAGCCTTTCCACCATCTACAAGGCACAAGTCAGGAGTGTGATGGAATACTCTCCACTTGCCTGGATGAGTGCAGCTCCAACAACACTCAAGAAGCTCGACACCATTCAGGACAAAGCAGCCCCTTTGATTGGCACCTCATCCACCACCCTAAACATTTACTCCCTCCATCACCGGCACACTGTGGCTGCAGTGTGTACCATCCACAGGATGCACTGTAGCAACTCGCCAAGGCTTCTTTGACAGCACCTCCCAAACCTGCGACCTCTACCACCTACAAGGACAAGGGCAGCAGGCACATGGGAACAACACCACCTGCACGTTCCCCTCCAAATCACACACCATCCTGACTTGGAAATATATCCATGATGTGGAGATGCCGGTGATGGACTGGGGTGGACAAATGTAAGGAATCTTACAACACGAAGGGGATAATCTCTGAAAGCTTGTGATTTTAAAATAAAATTGTTGGACTATAACCTGGTGTTGTAAGATTCCTTACATTGGAAATATATCGTCACTGGGTCAAAATCCTGGAACTCCCTACCTAACAGCATTGTGGGAGAACCTTCACCACACGGACTACAGGGGTTCAAGAAGGCGGCTCACCACCACCTTATCAAGGGCAATTAGGGATGGGCAATAAATGCTGGCCTTGCCAGCGACGCCCGCATCCCATGAACGAATAAAAAAAACCTAAAAGACCAATTTATAGCAACGGCTCAGAGTTTAAATCAAAAGCAAAATACTGTGGATGCTGGAAATCTGAAATAAAAACAGAAAATGCTGGAAAAGCTGAGCAAGTGAGGCAGCATCTGTGGAGAAACAAAAAGAGTTAACGTTTCAGGTCAATGACCTTTTGTAAAAAGTTGAAGAATAAACAGTTTTTAAGCAAGTACAGAGCCAGGGTAAGGTGTGGGGGGAGAGGGGAGGAGAGGTAAGAACAAAAGGGAAGTTGTGTGATAGGGTAGAGGGAAAGTTTAAGGTGGTTGTTACAGGTATGTCATGGAAGGGAAGAAGTTGAGAACATGATATTTTATACCCACCTCAGGATATGATTTTTTTAAATGAATTGAGAGGCATCTGAAATCAGGCATGAATGATATGATCCTGGAAGACAAAATAAGGTTATTGCTAATAGCAGCATGTAAATGGCTGAACAAAATGTTTGCCTTCTGGTTTTCAGACTACTTGAAGTTTAACATACATTACAATGGAAATGGAATTCCTGAAGCCAGTGACTAATAAGCTGTGCAACAGCCCTGGGTTATTATATGCGGGAATACAATGTGAATAGTGTAATTTGACACAGATAACTCACTGGATTATAACCCTCATCTGTGCTTTATTCAGTTAATTCCCTAATATGAATGATCATTTTTGCCAATGAAATTAAAATTTGTACTGATGAGGCTGGAGCGTATTTATGTATCGGCATATTATGCTGCATGTTGGGGGAAGGAAGTAAAATTAGAGAAAATAAATATTGCATAATCTACCAGAATAACAAAAAGAAGGTTCCAGAAAACTTGAAAGAGATCTGGTTAGCAGCGTGCTGGCCAGAAAATTAATGAAAAATGAACTAGGAGCCTAAAGAGTTCTTGCGTGGGAAAGACCACTGTAGTGAGTATGAGAGTCCTGAAGCTATCACTTGGCATAAATTTGTTTAGTTAACATTGTGATCCAAGAGGCTGTGATGATTATGTTGTGTGATGGTGGTGGATATCTGATGCAGAAAAGTAGAATTGTCCTATTCAGCTGCAACCTTTAGAAAGGACATCACACTGTAAAGTGTCAGCCTTGGCTCAGTGGTAGCACTCTTCCCTCTGAGTCAGAAGGTTGTGGTTTCAAGCTGTACTCCAGGACATAATCTAGGCTGATATTTCAGTGCAGTACTGAGAGAGTGCTGCATTATCGGAGGTGCCATCTATCGGATGAGACATTGAACTGAGGCCCTGTATACCTGTTCAGGTGAACATGAAAGATCCCATGGCACTGATCGAAGAAAAGAATGAGAAATAAAAGCAGAAACTGCTGGAATCACACAGCATCTGTTGAGAGAGAAACACAGTTAATGTTTCAGGTCGATGACCTATCATCAGAACTTAGAGTTCTCCCAGGGCCCTAAGCAACATTTATCCATCAACCGATACCACCCAAACCGATTAACTGGTCATTTATCTCATTTGCTGTTTCTAGGACCTTGCTGTGCGTTGGCTGCTGCTTTTGTCTATGTGACAATAGTTACTACATTTCAAAAAGTAATTAATTGGCTGTGAAGAACTATGGAAATGATGAGGCCATAAATATAATGGGCTGGATTTTGCTGTGAGCAGATAACAAACTGCCCCCGCCGTTCGTTAGAAAGTCTCTGGGCAAGTGCCAGTCTATGAGCTTTTGCATGGCAAGTTCCTCTAAATTAGAGATCCAAAAAGCATGGGGCCCCCTGCAGGGCATCTGGGACCTGTGTGAACAGAGCAAGCAACTGTGTATCTCCTTAACCAATCAGATTGAAGCATCGTTAATGAACAACGCAGAGACTGAACCAGGAAGTGTAAGTTGGAATAGTGAATCCAATGTCAAATCAGGAAAGTGAAATAAAGAGAGAGTAAGAAAGATTGAATTAAGAGACAGAGATAAAAGAGGCAGAAAGAAAAAGTTAAAAAAGTATATATTATTTTAAAATGTCCAACAATAATTAAAATCTGAAGGAATGAGACTCCACACTTGTAAAAGTTCATTTTCAGTGCCAGAAAGGTTGTTTGGCAGTCATTAAGACTTACCATGCCATTAAAATGGTACTTACATTGGAATAGTCAAGTATTAATTTTTTTTGCAGACTTTAGTCCGTATCTAGCAGTATACGAACTGCATGCCATCGGGGAGCCAGCCGGAGAGATGCCGTTTTCACGCAGCTTTTGGAGGAGCTCTGCATCTTGGACAGCATCCTCCGGATTTCCGTGTTTAACTGCGCATGTGCGGTCGCTGGAAATTACTATCCGATTTGCACATGAATAACGGTGAGAGCTGTTAGCCTCGCCGTTATTTTTACAGCAAAATCCGGCCCAAGTTCTTTAAAGATTTTATAAAACTTTGTGTCAACAAGCGTGTTACCATGTTACTTGTGTGTAGCATAACTTGTCTGCTCCCCAAAACAATCGCTTTAAGCAGTGAAGTGCATCAGTAGATCCCATTCAAATCGAATGAGATTGTTGGGTTTTGATTGTGTCTCTTTACCATCATCGGTAGAACTGGCAGGGAGGAGCTAGAAAGCCCATTGATGTGAGGGAGCTAAATTAACACAAACCCATGGCTGAAGTGAACCTTCAATGACCTTCCCTCTTCAACTTCCTTCAGTTCTGACGAAAGGTCTTTGACCTGAAACGTTAACTCTGTTTCTTTCTCCACAGAAGCTGTCTGACCTGCTGAGTATTTCCAGCATTTTCTGTTTTTATTTCAGATTTCCAGCATCCGTAGTATTTTGCTTTTGATTTAGTGTTTAATTCACAACCACTTCTCTCCCAGGGACGCCCACTTTGAAGAAGTTCTGCTCTTCTCTCTGACGGGATTTCCGTTTGTCTCTTTTATCTTGTTCACCTTCATTGCTTTCTGTTTCCCTTCATCACTCCTGCCCCCCCACCCTATCAGAGACCTTCCCTTTTGTTCTTTCCTCCCCTCCCCTTTCTCCCCCCCCCCCACCTTTCCGTGGCTCTGTACTTACTTAAAAACTGTTTAATCTTCAACTTCTTCCAGTTCTAACGAAAGGTCTTCGACCTGAAACAGTAACTCTTTCTTTCTCCACAGATGCTGCTGACTTGCTAAGTATATCCAGCATTTTCTGTTTTCATCACGGCTGAAGTGCTATCAGTTGGTGCGGTGCAATAGTGCTTCAGAGCAGTGCACTATCAGTAGCCAGGCACAGGCTCCAACCCATTGATTCGCCACACAGTGTGTTCTCAGAACAGCTGCGTTGTTAGAGGAGATGGGCAGTAGAGGCTCGGGAGTGAATCACCCTTGGTTATGCTTGAACGTCTTACAGTCATCATCGACAGAGGCCAGGGAGCAGATTGCCCCACTATCAGTGTGTAGTATGGAGAGATGTGAGAAAAAGCAATAGTTACAGGATAATTTCCTCCCTACCTTGTTTCTCCAGCACGGCTGTAGACTAAAATTACTGTTGCTATAATAGCAGATGAACATTTAACATGTGCATAAGCCCTTCCTTTGTTAATTCTTTGAATTGAGAGGTTAAATATAATAGCAGAATGTATTCATTATTATCGATCATTCTAAGGCTTGTATCTCCACTGATGTTACTCCAACTCCCCCATACTGCTGGGCTCAGTAACCCCTCCCTATAACCATGCTATTGACAGTATTTAGAGTCATCCTGGAGCAAAGAATACACTTGGAATACTGTGCACAGTTCTGGTCTCCATATTAAAAAAAGGATATAGAGCCACTGAAGAAGGTGCAAAAAAGATTCACCAGGAAGATACTAGAACTGAGAGTTTATACCTATCAGGAAAGATTGAACAGGCTGTGGCTTTTTTTGTCTAGAAAAGAGAAGGCTGAGTGGTGACCTAATAAAGGTCTTTAAAATTATGAAGGGATTTGTCAGGGTAGACATA